>NW_027121927.1:0-2400000 GCF_030686945.1 Centruroides vittatus
GGGATGTAAGCTTGTTTGTCCCCATCTTTGATATAATTTGTTTTTTTCTGTATTTTCACTCAATTTACGTAAAAATTATTCTATTGTCCTGTTTATAATTAATAGCTTGTCTTTGTTTCTGTTTACTAAATGGAATTTCACAGTAAAATATTCGGAAACTAAATTATAAAAGCCAAACAAATTAAATAGCTTAATGTTTACAATATCCACTTAAAATGGATAAAAGCATTATTGCATATTTATTATTTATTCGTGCATATCGACGTCTTTCGAAGAAATAATCATTTATTGTAGAGTTTTTATAAGCTGAAAATTATTCTGTTGTCTTTGATGAAATTTGTTACAATTTACTAATTTTTACAGAAACATTAAATTTTAAACGATGACATTAGTTAAAATGTATTAATTTGTACACAAACATTAAATTTAAGGCGTATTTCTTGGTGATCACGTGACCGAAAGCTATTTTTATCTTGGCGGGAATTTTTCCACAGTGATCTTTGTCATATCTAATTTGCATATTAATGATAGTACATTACTAATCTTTATTAAACAGATCTAGACATTTTATATTATTTAAATTTGGCTGAATTAGTAAAATAATTATATAAAAATTTTCAGTATTTTGCAGGAAACTTCAATCCAGATGACGTAAGAGTCATCCATGGTTCGCGGGAGAATTTGCGCGATGATCTTTTTTATATCTAATTTGCATAATTATAATGGAAAATTATTAACCTTTATTAAACAGATTTAGTTATTGTGTATTAATTAAATTCATCGGTTTTTGTGAAAGAATTCTTTAAAACTTTTAGCGTTTATTTAGAAACTTTTTGTCACCTGATGACATTGGACAAGAGCATTTTCGTTTTGTTTATTGTATACGACAGTTCGCGCCAGATTTCGTAAAGTGCGGTTTAATAATTCTGTGTTTCTCGTTTTTTCGAAGTTCACTGCGATAATTTTTTATTACGTGGATTCATACATTTTGCGTTGATTGCAATGGATATTTTAAGGCATAAAGTTTACTGTGAATTAGTTCTAAATTCAGAAAGAAAAGTTGAAAATAATTTATTTTTCGACAATTTGGGAGAACTGATCTTTGTTTGGATGTAAATGAAGGCATGTAAATTTATTTGTGCATATAATTATCTAGTTCTAATTTCGAAACATTTATGGCATTTAGTGTTTATAAGCGTGTTATTTAGACATGTCTACCAATTTAGTGCTAAAACGTAGAACTACGTCAAAGAAGAATACAAACTTTAATTAGCAAGTAGTATCTTTATTAGAAAACTTATTTGTTGGTAGATTTTTTTACATTTAAAGTGTAATTAGATGAAACTAAATGGATGTGAACATAGAAAGTTGAATATGGCAAGAGTAATAGATAAAACTATTATTACATATTACTCGATCAGAAAAATTTATACTTGAAGAATTTTGTTTTGATAATTATTGCCTAGGGTTTATGTCGAAAATATTTTTCAGTTATATTTGTAATTACAGTTAATTCGAATAGTAATGGCGCTTAAATATTTATAGAATTAATTGAAGTTTTCGAATTTTGTTTTGAGGAAACTGAGGAAGGCAAGAGTATCTACAGTTGTATAATGAACTGAATTTAAGTAAATTAGGTGACTTTGTATGTTTCGATGTAGTTTTTTATAATATTACGATATACGAACTTTCGATTTTGTAAATTGTATTATACTAAAAAATAAAGTTTTTCGTTATTCTCCTACTTAATGATGTATTTATAATGTTTCTGAACTAAATAATACTTATTAAATTGAAATCCAAGCTTTACAAAGTACTATGAATATTAGAGAAGACCGTTTTACTATAAACTACTACGTTTTACTACAGCTTACTCCAATGTTGATTCTACGAAAAGTAGGTCAGACAAGGACCGTTAGACTAATGACGTAGGCTGTTTACTTTTTCCGGTTGCATCGGTGCACTCCCGATAGCGTCATTTACAGAAGTCACACCTACTTTTTTCTGACGCGAGCCAATTAGGAATATTAATTTTTTTAACCAATCAGATGACGGCGGGAGATTTAAATTCGATTTATGTCGATAGATGGCCGTCTAAAATTTCATATTTATTTTAATTTTCTCTCTTTTATTGTAATTTCTCGAGAACTAAAGGATATTCCAAAACAAAGTTGGAGAACCCAACTACTCGTGAAAATTCTACGACTTCACGAAATGGTCCAGGTATTTTATAAGAATTTTTTAACGGCTATTTCCGTCCCTCACCACTGCCACTCGATCGCCTTGGACGGCTATTTCCGTCCCTCACTGTTAAGAGGTTAATGCTCTCATGCAGACGGCACCGTAGTTGCTAGTATTGCCATCTTGCGGTAAAGTCTGCAAACCGTGACGTCGGACTACAGTCATCTCCCGGAGCGTTAAACACGAGATATGAGAGCGGAGACAGCGACGCGACTTCCGATCATCGCGCGATCGCCATTTCGGTTAATGTTACTTATGGCAGCGAACATGGCGGCCCGACTGACCTCTCGTATGGGCGCCACCATACGCCGCCATGTGCTAAACTAGTAATCGATTCACGGTAGTTCTTTAACAAAGTAAAAAAAAAGAGGGAAACGTCTACTAAAGGCAATTTTAACGGCAAGCGACGGGACTCCCGATCGCGATAGCGAGGCCGACTTAGCGGTGAGAACGACGCGACTCCCTATCATCGCGCGATCGCCGGAAAAAAGTATGATAACTTTTTCATTTTTCGTCTCCGGTCCAAAAGTAGAGTATCGTTGAACTCGTCTCGGTCCCCTGAGTTCAGATATATACCCAAACACACGAAATTCCATAGGGAGTAATCTATAGTATACCCCAGACGACCCCACCACTCCCGGCGAGCGTGGCGGGTCTTTCTTCGGAGTTTCGCGTGTATTTATCCCACCAGGAGTAAGACGCCCACCTACAGGCTAGACGGAACGCACGACGTTTTTGCGCTCTAATGCGGCCGCACTCGGGGGTCCACCACGGCGGTTTACCCGAGGAAGGAATAGAGCGAATTGTCGCGTTATCGGTAACTGTTTCACGGATATTGTCAACGAAGGAGTTGTAAAAGGTAGGGTGTGAATCCCCGGAAGTCCAAAGCTGATCAAGATTATTGGAGTACCTATCCCAATTTGTGGTACGATGTAGACGTGGGCTGTCGTCGGGCTAGGGGTGCCCTGGAGGGATAGAGTGATAGAGATCGGTGCATGGTCACTAGTTAATGTGTCCGCGCAAGGGCGCCACGAGGCGGAACCCAATAAGTCCGGGGAGCAGAAGGTCAGGTCTATGGCCAATGAGCCGTTTGGGTGGAAGTAGGTCGACTCCCCCGAATTCCAACAGCATAAATCTACTGATGAGAACCAATCGAAGAGAGTGCGGCCAGCGCCGTCTGGGCGGTTGCACTCGTTATCCCAATAGGGATGATGAGCGTACCAATCCCCACACACAATGCGAGGGTAGTGGTCATTCCGCAAGAGGGAGTTCAGCGGTAAAGCCGGCTGGACGCCATGTGGGGAATAGACGTTAACAAGAGAAAGGGGGGCCCGTGTAACGTATATCAGGGTCTCTTCAGATTCGATGCCTATGAGCTTAAGACCAGGGGGCAAATGGCGAGCGGGCCACCAGTGAGCGACCGCTGTTAAGACAGCGGACGGATAACAGTGGGAATTTATAAATCTACAAATTTTTCAATTTGCAGCAACGTGAGGTCACGGGTCGACACCAACTAATGGATTGGAATGTTTAGAATGTCAATCAGAAAAAATCCAGCTTCGATTCTGACTCTCGTAGACAGCGCCGGATTAAGCCTCTAGCGTGCCTTAGACAAAATTTAAATTGGGGCCCCATATAAATAAGTTGCTTGTAAACAAATCTTAAATAATGTCACTTAAAATTTTTATTAATAATAGAGAATACAAACACTAATACAATAATAATTGTACAACAAAAGAGTTTCTGGTACAATGAGAAATGTACAGTAAGACCCCGCTTAACGCGGGGGGATGCGTTCCTAGACGACAAAGCGCTAAGCGAAACAGCGTTAAACGAGACCATTTTAATATAGAGTAAATAGGGATAGGGGAACACGCGACCAAAAAATAAGCAATTTTAGTATAATTTTAAGTTTTTTTTATATAAATTTTCGCATAATAATATATGTTAAATAACACATAAACTTGTTTTTTGCGATGAAGTCCTGTAGTTTCATTGGTCGCTTTCTTTTTCTTTCCTTAAGCAAATGTCGGTAGCAGAAGATCGCATTAAGAATGCCTCGTTTTGCTTTGGCACTCCTATCAAAATCTGGATCATTCGCTACAATTTGATCACCGATTTCGGTTATCGTTACTAAACTTTTCCTAAGGAAATCTGTAGCAAGTTCTTTGGTTCTTCGTCTTCACAATCTCTATTTTCCAGTTCCACACGAATTCCTCGTTCTGCCAGTTCTTGAAGACGTCGTTGGTAAGGCTCTTACCAGAAACCTGTAGTAACTCCCCAATATCCTGCTCGTCTACATATGTATCGATTAAGTTGACAATTTTATCAACCTAACGATACAGCGATAGATTCTTCTCGATGAAAATTCTTGGATACCTCCACCATAACTTCTTCCTCACTCCGTTCATGCATTTATCAGTTAATTCTTGCCAAGAGAAGTCGGTATTTCCTATGGCATCTATGATGTTATATTTTTTCCAAAATTGAACAAAACAAACATAGGTTTAAGGGAAGTACAGCGCTAAGACAAATTGCCACCTTTTGCTGATCGATTCTTGTTTCGGAATAATCGTATTATATATGAATCAATGAAATACCGCATTAATTTGAATCAGCATAAATTTTGAGTGTTTTTTAGGCGTCAAGCAGACCGCGTTATATTGAATCAGCGATAAGCGGGGTCTTACTGTATATAATTTTAGCTATCAATCAGCCTTTCAAATATTTAAATTTTTCGTTTTTGGATTTTCATTTCAGAAAATTGATCAATCTAGCCGTTTGAGAGTGTCTGTTTCTTTAGTAATCATTGTTAAATACCCTTTCCTGTCCTATTGAATTTCTTAAATAATTTTTAACTCGTTTTAAAACAGAGAAAGATTTTGCACTGAAGCCGGGCCCCTCCGAATTACGGGCCCTAGACATTTGTCTAATTTGTGTATTGGATAATCTGGCTCTGCTCGTAGACATGACAAAATTTGGAAATAAATGTAGCATTCCTTCGAAAGCAAAATTGTCGCGTTCTAAACAAGTGAAGACATAAGAAAAATTTTTAGCCGTCAGAAAAGAAAATATCATGTCGTGAGATACCAGCGAAAGTTTCAAATTTAAATCAACACTCGCGGACCAAGACGAACGAGGTGTCAAATTGATTAATCCATCAAATTAAGAATTTAGGGGAGAGATCCTTTATAAAGCCAGAAATTCGAGGAGAAAGAATGGTGGCTTCTCCCTGGCTCAATCTGTTTATCTTCTGTGTCGGACTTCATTTTCGTTCGGCCGTATTATAAAGGTTTTTCGGTATTTTTAATATTAACTTTATCCAGTTTGATGTTGCATTAATACGCGAAATCCGCAACCCCGACGGCGACCGAGGAATCTTTCCGAAAAGCGAAATAATATTGGGCGAAATCCTAAGAATTTGATTTATTTCATGCCATGGCCGAAAATGGACGAAAAAGATGTTTATTCAAACGAATTTCGGGCGATTTTCGGAGATGGTCAAGCCTCGAGACGTAGAATTGAAAAAGATCTCCACGTTGGACATTCTGCATCATGTAAATGCAGAAGATAATTTATTTATCAAATTCCGAACACAAGAAAATGATTGAAGCAAAATTTAAAAAAAATTATAAATTAATTTAAAAAAATAAAATTGATTTTTTTAATTCTAATTTTTACGTAATTCGAACATTGTTGACGCGTCTTTTAACGTTTGTTCGAAAAACGTCACGCATGACGATTCGCAGTTCGATTGTGTTTCTGGTTGTGGTCGGACGTGCTTTTCTCGTGCTCTTGGATTGCGTTGGTTTTTTTTGCGGTTTGCGGACTTTTGCGGAGAAGATTGAAGATTTTTCAGGTAAGTCTTAGTCCATATTGACCCTAGACGTAAGAATTTATTTAATATTACTTGGAGAATCGGTCCCAGAAGACATCTCGGCACATCGTTCGATGGTCGTCCGTTTGCGCTTCGGATTCGAATCTTTTAGATTTAAAAAGCGCTGCGGTGAGCATTTTGCTTTTCTCGGAAGAATTTAAGCATTAATTTAAGCTAGAATTAGTTTATTGGAAGATTTATGATATTTTTTATTTTCAATTTTATTTTGTGTTAATTTTATATGTTCTTCCGTTTCTCTTGGATATTTTTAAAAATTTTTTTGTTCTAAATTTTGATTTAAATATTTGTATTCTATACATGGAACGTATCTGTTCCATTTTGTTTTTGACCTGATGATGGCCTGTTAATCGGGCTGAAAACGTTTGTGTTTTCAATTATATATTCTTCTCAGCAACAAATTAAGGTGTTATATTTCTATGTCTATATTAATTTAAGCTTTTGTTTTCACTGGACTAATTGCAAATTTTCTTTTTTACAGAATGAAGACGTTGGTGCGGCTTTGGAGGCGGTTCCGGCGGAGGCAGACGGTGGCGCCGGAGGGAGGGGGTTCCTCGGACGACGCGGAACGAGTCTGTCGTTCCGTGCCGTTGGAGGAGCGGGGGCTCGACGAGCGAGAGGCAGCGGGTGAAGAAGACCTTCCCCAAGTGCGCGTGGCGTGGCATCCTCCCGGAGTCGGGATGATGCGACGCTACACCCTGGGTCCAGTGCACTTGGCCAAGGTCTTCGGGGGTCATCCTGCCACAGACCTTGCTGTGGAAGATGCTGAAAGTGACAACTCGTCCGAGCTGACATTTTCTGGTTGGTCGCGTTCTGCCCGTTCGTCCGCGACGGCGACGCCACCGCCTTGCCGAAGTCGGAACGGGGAGGAGTCGAAGGAGAGAGCCGCCGAAGTTGAGGGACCGGGCTGTCCGTGGTTTAGTTGCTGCGGACGGCTGCGGTTCCCTTGGCCTAGGCGGTGATCCTCTTCGATTTCCTCTTCTTCACCCGGATGCGACTTTCTTACCGGATTCGACACTTTACCCGGACTCGACACCTTTTCCCGGACGTGACCTCTCTTACCCGGTCGTGACCCACACGGACTTGTCTCCCGAACTTGACACTCGGTCGACGACAACGGATTTGACTCCCGATTGTGACCACCCGGACGTGACACGTTTACTCACCGGACGCGACATTCGGCCGATCTTTCTTCCCAAACAGCTGTTATGAGGATTGAGCTTCCGGTTAGGTTAGGTCTAGGTCAGGCTCTTCTCATAACACTGTTCGGGAAGAAAGACTATCTGAGAAAGGTAATAATTTTAACCTTAGGTAATAAATGAATTAACTTCTCCTTTTCTCACTGTCTTTGTGTTTTATAGGAACATTTGGGAGGGAGAAGAATCTCCCTCCCCAACTTTACCACGAAGAGGACCAAGTGGACAAGTGAATATTTTCCGAAATCTCCGATGGTAAGAACTCTTTCGTTTTATTTTTTAACACATCTTATTCTCGTATCGTAATTTACTGTTTTCTGTTTATAGACATGCCGAAGATGTTCTTCGATCACACACACACACACACACACACGGACACAACATCACTTTACACGAAGATATACACCGTTTAACCTTTACTCGAATTCTCGCACTCACGCACTTACATGTCAAGCGCCTCGTTCTGTGTAATTCGACACAATGAAACAACCCGAACACTCGCTTCCCACAAATCCAACCCCTGGGTCCTCGTTCCGGGAAGTGGAAACGCCAATTTTAAAGATTAAAAGACTTTAAATTGGCGGCCGAAGGGGCTCTGGTAATCACACATCTTGCATCGATTAAATGGAATTTTACACATTAGCATCAATAATCGTTTTGTGATGAATTTTTCTGTTAAATTTAGTGTGGTAAGAAATTATCTGCGCACAAATCTCGCTCGTATTTCAGTATTGCTAACTCGTTAAAGATCTTCGTGCTTATCGTATGTTTCATCATACTTGCAAGCATCATGGTAGCTGGTTTTGTTCATCGAGAACTGTCTTAATCTTACCCATTTTTGGTTTCTTAACCCGCTTGGTTCCTTGTTTTATTTGAACTTCTTAAACTAAACATAAACTATATAAAAATAAACTAAACGCTTTTTAATAAACATTTTTAATTAAAATACTATATTAATTTTTCACCATAATGCTAATTAATAAAGGATGAAAAATTAATAAGCGATTATAACACCAAAATAAGAATTACCATATTTCCATATTTTTGGATCTTTACCATGTTAATACTGAATATAGATTAATCATTTCTCATTTTATGGATACACCTTATCAATTTGAATAAAAATACAATAAAAATTTGAATACAATAAAAAGTATTAAATTTATTAAATGCAGTGTTTAAAAACCTAATATAAAAAAAAACATCCGATTAAAATAATTAAATTATTCTGAAAACTGAGCTATTTTGATTGAATTTCACTTGAATTAAGCCTTAATACTATGCTTTGTTAGGCTTTGATCTACTTGGTTTCCACGAATTCTTTTTAAATCAGCGTAATAAATGTGCGTGTCGGGTAATCCCTCGCAGTAACATTTAAAGAGATAACAATAGCCGTAACGAACCGTATGTTGTTTACAAACGCTGACGCAATAATCATTTTCTCCTAGGTTTCCACACTTGTAATAACTATTGTCGACGTATCTGGGATACTGTCCTTGTCCAAGTACCGTTCGTCCCGCTGAAAATGGATTTTCTTAATTAAAAAGTATTAATCAATGTCTAATTTCATGTATTTATATTTACCTATTAAAAATAAAGTCAGTACAGATAGCAGTAACACTGTTTTCTTCATTTTCATTTCTATGTATTGTTAAAGGAACTGGAAAGATATACTAATGATATATAAAACATTAAAAAATTACTCGAAATTGAACCGAACAACATTAAATGGAAATTAATAAAATTTATTTGTTAGTTCTTAAATATTTTACTAGGCCATAAAAAAGAGAAGAAATTATTTTCAGAAAAAATAAATTTGCGTATTAAAAAAATTCAAAACTACATCGAAATGACTCAATGAAGAAATAAAAGGTAAAATAGAGATTCACAATGAAGAAATTTTTAAAACTTATCAGGTAAATGAGATAAAGCTTTTGATCTAAAATTAGGATTTTTTGCTAAAGAAAATATTTAAAAATTTCCTTATAAAAAATGAATTACAAACGAGTAAAAACTTTTGCATGGGTCTACGTAAATTTAAAATATTTACACTAATTCTTTGAAGTACTTTATATAGTAGGAAGCAAACATATTTTTATTTTTGTTTTAATATTATTGAGAGAATACTTTAATTTTCTGCATAGTTTTAGGCATTGTTGAATAAGACGAATACTTAACTGAAAATTATCAAAAGTGACTATATTTTTACCTATACAATTTTGTTCTATGTCGTAAGTGAAACATATTTTCTCTTTGTGATTTTCCATTTCCATTTTAATGCAGTTCGGTTATTATCTTCATTAATTTGTCAAGAACGATTATAATAAAAGGAACATAGACCTACATATTTTGATGCTCCGTATTCGGTGAAAAATGGAAAAACGAAATTTATAGTTTCGAGAAAATAATGAAAATAAGGTATTATAACTAATACTTAAAAAAACTATTAATAATAATACTTAATTGAATTTTAAAATAGACCTATCTAGAAATTAGAAATATGCGAATGATGTAAAATATGATAAAAATTAGAGGAGAGTTGGATAAGGCGGGTGGTTTGATAAAACGGGATACTCGCTGTGCAGCTCAATATGTGCTTATAACAGTGGCGTGCCGTCATTAGAAGCGGTGAAAACGCCGCTTTCACCTTCCAATGACCTTCCCTTGTAGTTTCTAAAATATAAATTTTCATATTTTAACGTACTTTGAATTAATTATAATTAATATTTTATTATAACTGCATTATGTATCTTATTACAAATTTCTATACTACATGTGAAAAAAACGATAAGATTGCTATTGTATATTCGAATATCAGTGGCGGAATGGAAGCGCTTACGAGACAGCTTCCACAGCGAGAATAACTGAATGGAGTAAAGCAGCCAGGGGCATTGGCGCATGCGTTTTACAGAGCACCAACCTCAGCCGGTTTAGTTGGTGGAAGCTACACACGTGTAACACTTCCAACAATTCTATCCCTTAGCCACTGGGTAGGGAGCTATCTGACTAAGTGAATTGTTTAAGATTTAAAAAGTAAAGAGTATTCAATGTTATTTTTATGTACTTTTTTTTCCAAGTTATATTTAATAATAATTTTCTTTTAATTATACTGTAATTACATTGACAGATTTTCAGACATAAAATCTTTAGAATTTTTATCACTTTTAGATGTTAATAATTTTAATGCTATGAAAAACAATTTTTCGAAGCGTGTTTTAATTCTATAAATTAAGTAAATTTTATGGGAAATTTTTTGATTTATCTAAATTACGTAGTGAATTGCAATATTTATATTCGTGTCCGGACTATATTGACAAGTAACTCTTAGACATAAAACATATTATAATTAATGTCGATCCGACAAAAACGTACTAAAAGAATTATATGATTTAATATAATTAATTTTTATGGTACCGTCTATCAGTGCGTCTGTTGAGCGCATTTTTTCGACCACGAAGCAAATTCATACATTGGTCAGGAACACTCGGTGGGAGGAAAAATTGTCGTCGCTAGCGTTGCTTTCGATAGAAAAAGCTTTTCAATACGCTGATGGAGTCGACGACCAGCGACTTTCATGATAAAGTAATTAACGACTTTGCGGAAAAAATCGCCGAATAGAGTTAGTTTATAAAAAATTAAAAGAAACAAGTTTTTCTATCATTGTTTGTATCATATCAATTTGTATTATTTGTATTTTAGAACTAAAATACATAAATTGTTTATTTTTGTCATTTCCAGTATTTGTTTAAAACTTTTATGGAAATGTGAGGTTCCGGACAGGCCCGAACCGTCACGAAAGACGCGAAAAAACGGTTAATTTAGAGAAAAATGTATTAGTTTAAAAAAAAAACATAGGTAAAAGTCGTTTGTAGCCGGACACCCATTGTTTATATTAAACTGCCAGGCAGAAACCATAAATCACGGTAGGACGTCGTCCTATGATCGGTAGAAGATCGAATTCGTCTTCGATTTTGACTTTTCTTGCGCTCCAGGTAAGAGTCTCGTTACGCTTAGTAACGAGGGACGCTTAGTAACGAGGTTACACTCGGGAAGCGTGATTGAGAGAGAATAACCAATCAAATGGACGAAACAAAGAACGGAGATTGATATAATCCCCGACAATCGAGGACACCTGGCACTCGGTTAACGTTCCGAATAACCAAAACACCGTATGTAAACGCGCAAAAAAAAAAAAAAAAAAAAAAAAATACAATTTCTTGTCTATTGTGCCAACCTGTAACCCGTGCCACTTCGGACTTAGACCGTGTCCCCGACGCCAACAGAGGAAGTCTCCCCGTGCCCTACAGACTTGTCAATGCCACTGTCCCGGGGTCACCTTCGATCGACCATCGAAGAACCACATCGACGCCCAGGATGTCCGAACGGCTGATTGTCTTGAAGCAAACTATTTTGTACATAGTATATGTTTATTTTATGTTTTTTTTTTTTTTGTCGGTTTTTGTCAGGTACGTCTCTTCCGCCACCACGCACGTATGAATGGACCCTAGGCCATCACTGACGCGCAATTAACTGATTGCCCCTGGAAGTCGGCTTCTTACAGAAACACAGCTTCCCTATCATCAAATGTCACGGCACGCCACTGGCTTATACCTATTATTTAAGCTAGTCTGCTATGAAGTGCATTATCTTTTCTAGTTATGTTCATTGTTTCAACGCAAAGACCACCTATTTCATTTCTAGGAAAACTGTTTTTCGATTGCTTTTTACAGTTGTGTTTACTTATATATATATATTATACTTGTTCAGACTACCAACAGAAAGCAGATTTTGTAAAATAAGAATTCAATTAAGTATTGTTTAAGCCATCTTTCCACATCCAATTGATGTGTCTTATTTTTATAGACCTAATTCTTTTGTTTCAAATTTTTTGAAATTAGCTGTCAATTTGATGAAACGGGTACCCGTGAAGTTGATAAAATACCCCATTTTATCATACATAATGTATCTGCTGTTACTTTATATTATCTTTTTTTTTTTTTTTTTGTTACAAATCAGAGATGTATCTGGACATTGTAAAGGAAAAACTATTCGACAATCTTGTTCAAAAGCGAATATGAAAGGAACCTTTTACACAGTAATGTCCAGAAACATGGATTTACTGAAGGTTTCCAAGGAATTTAACGTTCCACAGATGACACTGGAATCACGAATTAAGTTAGATCCAGAAATAGGCGCATGCAAAGTTCATAATTTAGTCCAATCTTGAAAATGAAGATGAAACCTACACTAATGACTTGCGACTTAGTAACTTTAAATTGTAAACTGTTTCTTTAAAGATACTTTTAAAAAGGGAGCTTTCTAGTTAATTTTTCTGTGGACTTCATTTTATTATTTAACGGGATTACTTTGCAACTTTAAAATTCTTTCTAACTTTCTGTTTAAGAAAATGCTTCGCCGATACTGGTAATTCTTATAATTAAATAGGATAATAATTTAATATAATCCATATTGGCATTCGAAGAATTTTAAAGGAAGGAGATGTGGAAGTAGTCAACTTCTCCATTGAAGAGGTTGAAGATGTAAAACATATCGTCATTCATTAAATAGTTGAAAACGAAAATCACTATCGCTCCGCTATTGTTATTTGTTTAAAATGCTAGAAGATAACTGTACCGTGTTATAATCGTATTTATACAAAAACACAAGAAATAGGCTTGCTTTAATGTATTGACTTGCTTCATTTTTGTATCATGTTCTCTTGTTTTCATAATTGAAATAAAAGAAATCGTAACAAAATAACTTCTAGCATTTCTCTAAAATGAAAAAAAATCTTTTTCTTTGGTAGTATTGTATTAATATAAGAAATTAATCTAAATAAAATTCATTCGATTTTCTTTCATTTACTTCCAGGATTCGAACACTCCAGAATGATCTATTTATGAAAATTTGACCATTTAAATATACGAATAGTTTATAGAAAAGAAGAAAACCTAAGCTCCAGATATTTTACTATTCTTTACAAATTTAATTAATAGTTATTTGTAATTCAGTGGAACAAACGCTTTACTTTAAATTTAAGATAATATAAACGAACACATTACAGCTTGCGTATTAATGCACTTACCGTTGTATTCTTGTATTTTCAAATATTGCTGAGAATCGATAGAATTACTGAAATAAATTGAGAAATATATATATAGTTTAGTAAAGATGACATAATAACAAAGGAATTTGAATTACAAGTTTCTACACATTTCATGACTGGGAATTTCTTGAAAATTCTTGTTAGATGAAAATGACTCAAAAAATGTCTTTAAGATGAGCTAAAGAATATGTTTCGTTTACTTTTATGATAAATATATATATATTTTTTTTATTCTAAATTAAAATTTACCATTTTCGAAATAGTGACAAAAGTCAAAGATCGCCGTTATTATTTAACGTTTCTGTTGTTTATTTACAGTACTTTATTATATTGAATATTTTAATACACGTTTAAGAATTTTTAATGGGGTTTCCAGTCTCTATTTGTATCTTTAAAAATATAAGTATTTTGAACTCGACATGAAGTTTTGCTTTATGTTTTAATTGCTTTTCGAGTTTACAAATAATGAATAAATGATAAAAATAACGATTTTATATTTAAACCATTTGATAATTTATAAAATAGATTTTTCGAAATGTTAAATTGCTGTATCGAAATATATTTTCAAAATTATGTTTCGAATAATTAAAATTAATTTTTTTTAATTAAAATGAGTTTACTACAAAAGCTTTAAACTGTGTAATTACGTATTTTTTAATTTTCTTTTCGTTTTTATTATTATTTTTTTTTTTGAATTGTTGATGATCATTTGCACAGAATCATGTTTCAAATTATAATGAAATTTTTCATACTTTTAATTTTGATTTCTTTATTAAATTCTTATTTGCGTTAATAACGATAATATTAAACTGTGATAAAGTGATTTTTAATTTATTATGTTAGCTTCTATTCTGTTGAACGTAAACTACATAAATTTAATACTTTACTTAATGTTTTAAAGAATTTGGACAGTTCTTTAACTGGTCATTTGAATATATGGCATACTTGTGGGTCCTCCATACGTTATGTCCTCCATAGGATGTAGGTGTGTATATAATGTATTAATAAGAACATGTTTAATTATATTTAACTATATCACTTTCATTTATAAAATTAAATCGTGGACCGTCTATTTTAAATAAATACGGTATGTTTAAAAACTGAAATTAATATCGATTGTCTACCGTGGAAATATATCAAGGATAATTAAAAGTAAAATCGTTATAGATTAGTTACCACATCCAACTGATGTTTGATATTTGTTATCTTAATGTAATGTATGTTATGGAAAAAATAATAATTTATGACCATTTTTTGTAAACTGTAAGTAAATAGATTTTTATAAATTATTAAATTATTGTATTCTTTGTATTATTTTAGAATAAGAGTCATACTGTTGACAGGAAACCGAAACGCGTTTAGGACGGTGATATTGTAAAATAAAGTTGATACTTGCAAGACATTATGCGTTGCTTAATGCAGGTGTGGCCAAACTTTTATCCCTTAGGTGCTACTTTTTCGGTAAAATATAGTCTGCGGGCGACTATGAATATGGGCAAACAATTTTAGGATTTTTCAAATTATTCATAGATATTTTAATAAATAATTAACAAGAATTTCAACTAAAAAAATATGGCAAATAAAGAAAACAAATAATTATATTTTTTTATTTTATGAAGCACAATAATACAGTATTTATTAGTAGTAGTGGTTTGAGTAGCACTGATCACAAAATTAATTTCATGAGACATACTGATCACAAATTTAAATTAATTATTAAATGTTTTTATAAATTTGAATTAAATTAATTTTATTTTAACAATATTTGATCACAAAATTAATTTTCTAATTACAAATTTGAATTAAATTCATTTTATTTTGACAATAAGGTAAAGTTTCTGTATTAATTATTAAATGAATAAAAATTTATTGAGTAAGTTAAAATGATTCAATTTTTGCAGGCTGGTAACTAAATTTCTTTTTAAAATATATCAACTAGATATATACTTACAATTCATCGTGTTGAAACTTCTAATGAAAAATTACTTTTTATTTTTACTTAAATTTAAAAATATCGCGGTTGAGAATATTTGCTATACTAATATTTCAGTAAATTTAAAACATGACAATTTGAAATAATATTTTATTATTAGAAAATAAGTTGCACCGGTAATTTTTAAAATAAAAATTTGTCGAGTAAATTAAAACACAACAATTTGAAATAATGTTATAACAAAAAGACAAAGTTTAATATATTCTTTCTAATTATTAATTTGCAATAATAAATTTTACAATTTGTTCTAATATAAAAAGTAAATTAAAACAGGACAACTTGAAATAATAATATAACAGTAAGGCAAAGTTTAATATATTCTTTCTAATTATTAAATTAATTTGCATTAATAATTTTTACAATTTGTTCTAATACGGAAATAGTTCAATATAATAATTATTTAAATTATATTTCTTACTTATTTATTAAATACCTATACAATGTATTCATTTTGAAAATAGCTATTTTTTGTTTAAGAATTGTTCGTAAGATAGAATATTGCAAAAAGAACATTTCTTTTTAAAATATTTGTGGTAATAACAATTTTTTAAAATATTATCCAATCTTAGACATCCAAAGAAGTTCGATGTCTAAATAATTGTAGTTGCATTAAGAGAATAAAAATTTCTATCTGCCCATTTTTTGCCAATATTTGAGGATTTAGGTACTCCCAACTTTTCAATGTCAAATGATGGAACTTTTTATGTTATATATTGTTTCGGTTAAGTTTAAAAAATTAAATTTGCCCTCTCTTGTATTATATCGTACTTTTTATATAAATTAAATAAAATTTCATATACCTTACTATGAAAATTCCCAACATCCAAAATTATATTTTTTGTATGATAAATACAGCTCATGAAATTCACAAAATTAATTTTTCGAGTAAGATTACAAATTATTATTTAATTTAATTAATAAATTTTTATAATTTAAGTACATTTCGAGTAAATTAAGATCACAAATAATTTTTCAGGATATAAATAATTTGTCGTGTAATAGTTTTATTATCAATACTGAAATTAATTTTCTTGATTGATATTTGGTAGACAAAATAATATAACATTGAAATTATTTTGAAAAGGTTTTTAGGGGACAGTTTATTTAAGTGTTTCCACTGTTTTCTTCAGTTTATCTAAAGTAAGACATATTTCTGCATGTAAGTGCAGGAATAAATTTTCACGATGGCTGATGATAATTCTCGATTTAATTTTTGATATTTTGGAACTCGTCAATAAATTGTTGGTCAGGTTTTTGGTAACCAGAAACAAAATTCCAGTTTAAGTAATCTTGTAATTTGCTTAAAGTTGTGGTTTTTAATTTTTGGTATTTTAAAACTTCTTTTATATCTAACTTATGTATGAAGAGGATAACAAAATTATCTGAAAGAGGTTGGAATTTGGCAACTTTATTCCAATCAAATTTTAAGTAAATTGATTTTTCAAGAGAAATCTTGATCACAAAATTAACTTTAGATGTCCATTAAATTAAGATTACAAATAATTTGTTGTGTTTAATTTTTTTTTCAGGTTATAAATTATTTTCAGTTCAGAAATTTCTCGGGTAAATTACAATTATAAATAATTCTATTCTCAAAAAAACTACTCAACCTGTTTTTTTAGTTTTCATATTTAAAAAACTTTTCAATTCAATTCATTTCTTCAGTTTTCATATTTAGAAAACTTTTCACTTCATTTCTTTAGTTTTCATGTAACATTTTGTAACAGTGTAACAGTTAGGCAAAGTTTAATATATTCTTTCTAATTATTATAAAATGAATTTGCATTAATAATTTTTACAATTTGTTCTAATATAAAGAATAAATTAAAACGCGACAACTTAAAATAACATTTAGCAATAAGACAAAGTAAAATACAGAAATAGTTCAATATAATAATTATCTAAATTATATTTCTTACTTGTTTAATTAAGAATTGTTCGTAAAATAGAATATCGCAAAAAGAACATTTCTTTTTAAAATATTTGTGGTAATAACAATTTTTTTAATATTATCCAATCTTAGACACCAAAGAAGTTCGATGTCTGAATAATTGTAGTTCCACTAAAAAAAATGAAAATTTCTATCTGTCCAATTTTTGAGGATTCAGGTACTCCCAACTTTTCAATGTCAAATGATGGAATTTTTTATGTTATATATTGTTTCGGTTAAGTTTAAACAATTAAATTCAATTTGTTTTCCCTTGTAATAAATTATATCGTACTTTTTATATAAATTAAATAAAATTCCATATGACATTCCCAACTTCCAAAATTATGTTTTTTATATGATAAGTGCAGTTCGTGTAAAAAATTTTCCAAATTTAACAGATTTTTTTTTCTTTTTATTTTTTGGTGATAAATTATCAAAAGTGATGAATTGGTTAGCAGTAGGAAAATTCCCTGTTCCTGAGGGAAAGTACATTTTTACATTAATAGAATACAATTTATTAATAAATTTAACAGAACAATGGTTGTAATGGTTGTTTTATAATCAATTACATTTTAGTTTTACTTTGATGTATTTAACAATAAGTTAAATTACAATTTACTTTTTATATTAAAATAATAGTAATACAACGGTATATATAATAAGCATTATTTTTCCCAATTTAATTTGATAAAGAAATGTAATGAATTTATTATAAAAATCTATCTACCCAAAATTGTTTGTATGTCTTGCTACAAACCCAATTTGTCTACATAAGGTGTTGAATGGAAGATTTTCGTCTCGAATCGTGAAAGCTTCGAAGTCAAGGATAACAGTCAATAAGTTGAAATGCTTCAAAATCTATCGGCATGTCATTCTGTAATTTTATATAAATAAAAATTAGGATTAATATTGTTTTATATTTAATAAGAAAATAACGAAAAGATTTCATACATAAACATTTCTTACCGACCATATAGAATGTTCATTGATGTACCAAATGTTGTCTCGTCTTCCTATTTTTGATATTATATCACGATTATATTCAATTATTTCATCCATTTTATCAAATTGTTAATGTGAAATCTATAAAAATATAATTTTTAAAATTT
The DNA here is from genome assembly GCF_030686945.1 of Centruroides vittatus. Taxonomy (NCBI): domain Eukaryota; kingdom Metazoa; phylum Arthropoda; class Arachnida; order Scorpiones; family Buthidae; genus Centruroides; species Centruroides vittatus. The sequence continues at coordinate 18,471 of NW_027121927.1, forward strand.
ATATTGTAATTGAATTGAAATGAAACTTGTTTTTAAAATTTACAAAATTTAGTTACTATAATGAAATGAAAGTAAAAGATATATTACAAGAATTTTACTCAAATTGTACAGTAGCAATAATGATAATAATAATATTACAAAATGGTCTTTCTTCAAATCAAATTTATACTGTGTGATCCAACTTATTAAACTTTGAATTACTATACGGTTTATACTAAACCATAATTTCTTTGAAATAATATTTATTTAACTGATAAACTCTAATTAAAGATATTAAATTTATAAAATGAAACTGTGATTATATACATTTTTTTTTATTATAAACTCATTTCACCTCAATGAAAATTATTACATATCAACGAACTTTAAGAATAAATTTTACAACAATAAGGTGGTTTATTTTAAAAACAACTTATTTAATTAAGCTAACTAAAAACATAATAAAATTGTAACACTATCTGTATTAGTTATATATTATAGTACGTACAATTAGATTAGTTTTAAATATATTTTAAAAATTTATATATAATATGATTACATTTATTTATTTAATATTAACTTATTATCAATAATATTATCATTTTAATTAATTTCTATACATTTAAATTTATATTACTGAGTATTTATTTAAATATAATTAAGAAACAGTTTAAAGAATATTAAACTACAAGAAAACGAACCTCTGATTGTAATTCCTAAAAATTTGTTTTTCACATGATAGATATAAACTCTACAAATAATTGCTGAATTCTTATGTCTAACTGTTAACTTTTTAAAAATAATAGATTCGTTATAAAAATGAATTTTGCTGAACTTTTCCCTTCAGTTTGTCTAAAACATGACATATTTCTGCAAGTAAGTGAAGTAATAAACTTTTGCTGACTTTAAGTAAATTATTCGTAATTCAGAAATAAATTATATAGCATCTCGAAAACTCTATAACTCTCTAAAGGACGTATTTTAAACATTTACACAATTGTCTAAATGGTCGTACATTGCATTAAATTTTACCACCTTAAATTGATTCTCTTATATTTCTTGATGTTAAACTTGTGAATTTTTCGAAGATTTACTTTTATCTAGAGTTAGGTCTAAGTCAAAGGCAAACTTTTAAATAAAAATACTTACTTTCTGAAGAGGATGATCTTGTATAACAGGTTCTTGCAAAAGAAGTTCTCGGCGAGGTATTGAACCAGTCTCTTATAACCAGTATTTATACCATCTCTTAATGCAAAAACAGCGGAAAAAGGATATTTCAAATTAGCAACTTTGAAAAACAAGATATTTTAAAATGAATCGAAAACATTAATTTCTAATATTAATTTAAAAACAGAGGAAAAAGGATATTTCAAAATTAGCAACTTTGAAAAACAAAAGATATATATATATTAATACAAAAATGAAATTGTTTTATTTTTAAATTATTATTGGAAATTAACTGTTTTTGATCCATTTTTATATTTTCTGTTATTCAAGGTATGGTGTAAAGATAGTGTATTAATGGAAATTAACTGTTTTTGATTCATTTTTATATTTCCTGTTTTTCAAGGTATGGTCTAAAAATATTAATATATATATGTATATACCTTGTTTTTCAAAGTTGCTAATTTTGAAATATCCTTTTTCCTCTGTTTTTAAATTAATATTAGAAATTAATGTTTTCGATTCATTTTAAAATATCTTGTTTTTCAAAGTTGCTAATTTTGATATATCCTTTTTCCGCTGTTTTTGCATTAAGAGATGGTATAAATACTGGTGATAAGAGACTGGTTCAATACCTCGCCGAGAACTTCTTTTGCAAGAACCTCTTATACAAGATCATCCTCTTCAGAAGGTAAGTATTTTTATTTAAAAGTTTGCCTTTGACTTAGACCTAACTCTAGATAAAAGTAAATCTTCGAAAAATTCACAAGTTTAACATCAAGAAATATAAGAGAATCAATTTAAGGTGGTAAAATTTAATGCAATGTACGACCATTTAGACAATTGTGTAAATGTTTAAAATACGTCTTTTAGAAGTTTAGTAAAGTTCATTGACTTATTATTTTAATATATGCATAACTTTTTTCCTATAACTTTTTATTTTGAAATATTACTGAATTAGTTTCATGTGATATTGAATTCTGTTTTAATAAATTTTGAAGGTAAGTATTTATTACTATTATTATTATTTAATATGTGTGATTATTGATTTTGAGACATTTGCGCTTCACAATGAAAATCTTTGTTAACACATAGTTCTGGGAGTTTAGGATTGTAACAAGATATTCTAGAGTTCGGAAAAACTGATTTTTATAATGAGTCTATTATTAATTTTTTTTAAATTTAACAGTTAGACATAAAAAATTGGTAAGATTTGACAATTATTTACGTGGTTTATATCTATCATATGAGAAACAAAATTTTAGAGAGCTATAGAGTTTTCGAGATGCTATATAATTTATTTCTGAATTACGAATAATTTACTTAAAGTCAGCAAAAGTTTATTACTTCACTTACTTGCAGAAATATGTCATGTTTTAGATATACTGAAAAGTTCACCAAAATTCATTTTTATAATGAATCTATTATTTTTTAAATTTTAACAGTTAGACAAAATATATTCTGGTACTATAAAATTCTGTTTATTATTATTATTGCAAATCAGCACAATTTAATTTCATAATTAAACTAAATATATTAAACTTTGTTTTAATTAAAATAATTTTATTTTAACAATAAGATTTATGATTAGTATAGCTAAAGAAATTTCGGTGTTATATTATTTGAAATTGTCGTGTTTTAATTTACTCTGACATTAGGATAAATTTGATAGCTAAACACAATATATTAAACTTATTGTTAAAATAAAATTGATTATAAACTGTTCAAATGACTTATAATTTCTTCTTTTCATCTGTAGATTATTTGCACGGTTTATATGTATCATATGAGAAACAAAATTTTAGGGAGTAGGCGCTAAGTGATAGAGTTTAAAAGTACTATATAACTTATTTCTGAAATATGAAAAATTTTTGCCGACTTTATGTAAATTAATTACTTCACTTACTTGCAGAAATATGTCATGTTTTAGATAAACTGAAGGGAAAAGTTCAGCAAAATTCATTTTTATAACGAATCTATTATTTTTAAAAAGTTAACAGTTAGACATAAGAATTCAGCAATTACAGTCAAACCTGTTTTTATGCGCTCTTTTTATCTGCGATTTTTATTTGTGCGATTTTTTATTTGCGAATTTTTAATTTGTGCGGTATAGTTGGCGACTAGTCTCGTGCGATTCGTCATGTCTTACGTTGACTTATTATAGCTAAATAAACTTATTATAGCATAAATGCACTTATTATAGTAATATTATTGCATGAATATGCGAAAAATGAAATAATTTACTTTTTAAGTCAACAAAACACCACCTGGACAAAATATGTAAAACAGACGATAGGCCAGACGATGCAGTCAAGTGCTGACATCTGTTGTCAATAAATTCTATTTCGTACGGTTTTGAGTTATTTTCTATGTGAGACTTTTTTATGCGGTCCCTGTTGACCGCATAAAAAAATATTTTTTAATTGTGTTGCGAAAACTATTATTTACAGCCCTTCGTGAAGTTTTGTTAGATTTTTTTTTAATGCGTTTTTTTTAATGCGGTCCCTATCCCCCGCATAAAAACAGGTTTGACTGTATTTGTAGAGTTTATATCTATCATGTGAAAAACAAATTTTTAGGAATTACAATCAGAGGTTCGTTTTCTTGTAGTTTAATATTCTTTAAACTGTTTCTTAATTATATTTAAATAAATACTCAGTAATATAAATTTAAATGTATAGAAATTAATTAAAATGATAATATTATTGATAATAAGTTAATATTAAATAAATAAATGTAATCATATTATATATAAATTTTTAAAATATATTTAAAACTAATCTAATTGTACGTACTATAATATATAACTAATACAGATAGTGTTACAATTTTATTATGTTTTTAGTTAGCTTAATTAAATAAGTTGTTTTTAAAATAAACCACCTTATTGTTGTAAAATTTATTCTTAAAGTTCGTTGATATGTAATAATTTTCATTGAGGTGAAATGAGTTTATAATAAAAAAATGTATATAATCACAGTTTCATTTTATAAATTTAATAACTTTAATTAGAGTTTATCAGTTAAATAAATATTATTTCAAAGAAATTATGGTTTAGTATAAACCATATAGTAATTCAAAGTTTAATAAGTTGGATCACACAGTATAAATTTGGTTTGAAGAAAGACCATTTTGTAATATTATTATTATCATTATTGCTACTGTACGATTTGAGTAAAATTCTTGTAATATATCTTTTACTTTCATTTCATTATAGTAACTAAATTTTGTAAATTTTAAAAACAAGTTTCATTTCAATTCAATTACAATATAAATTTTAAAAATTATATTTTTATAGATTTCACATTAACAATTTGATAAAATGGATGAAATAATTGAATATAATCGTGATATAATATCAAAAATAGGAAGACGAGACAACATTTGGTACATCAATGAACATTCTATATGGTCGGTAAGAAATGTTTATGTATGAAATTTTTTCGTTATTTTCTTATTAAATATAAAACAATATTAATCCTAATTTTTATTTATATAAAATTACAGAATGACATGCCGATAGATTTTGAAGCATTTCAACTTATTGACTGTTATCCTTGACTTCGAAGCTTTCACGATTCGAGACGAAAATCTTCCATTCAACACCTTATGTAGACAAATTGGGTTTGTAGCAAGACATACAAACAATTTTGGGTAGATAGATTTTTATAATAAATTCATTACATTTCTTTATCAAATTAAATTGGGAAAAATAATGCTTATTATATATACCGTTGTATTACTATTATTTTAATATAAAAAGTAAATTGTAATTTAACTTATTGTTAAATACATCAAAGTAAAACTAAAATGTAATTGATTATAAAACAACCATTACAACCATTGTTCTGTTAAATTTATTAATAAATTGTATTCTATTAATGTAAAAATGTACTTTCCCTCAGGAACAGGGAATTTTCCTACTGCTAACCAATTCATCACTTTTGATAATTTATCACCAAAAAATAAAAAGAAAAAAAAATCTGTTAAATTTGGAAAATTTTTTACACGAACTGCACTTATCATATAAAAAACATAATTTTGGAAGTTGGGAATGTCATATGGAATTTTATTTAATTTATATAAAAAGTACGATATAATTTATTACAAGGGAAAACAAATTGAATTTAATTGTTTAAACTTAACCGAAACAATATATAACATAAAAAATTCCATCATTTGACATTGAAAAGTTGGGAGTACCTGAATCCTCAAAAATTGGACAGATAGAAATTTTCATTTTTTTTAGTGGAACTACAATTATTCAGACATCGAACTTCTTTGGTGTCTAAGATTGGATAATATTAAAAAAATTGTTATTACCACAAATATTTTAAAAAGAAATGTTCTTTTTGCGATATTCTATTTTACGAACAATTCTTAATTAAACAAGTAAGAAATATAATTTAGATAATTATTATATTGAACTATTTCTGTATTTTACTTTGTCTTATTGCTAAATGTTATTTTAAGTTGTCGCGTTTTAATTTATTCTTTATATTAGAACAAATTGTAAAAATTATTAATGCAAATTCATTTTATAATAATTAGAAAGAATATATTAAACTTTGCCTAACTGTTACACTGTTACAAAATGTTACATGAAAACTAAAGAAATAAATTGCAAACTTGTGAAAAGTTTTCTAAATATGAAAACTGAAGAAATGAATTGAATTGAAAAGTTTTTTAAATATGAAAACTAAAAAAACAGGTTGAGTAGTTTTTTTGAGAATAGAATTATTTATAATTGTAATTTACCCGAGAAATTTCTGAACTGAAAATAATTTATAACCTGAAAAAAAAATTAAACACAACAAATTATTTGTAATCTTAATTTAATGGACATCTAAAGTTAATTTTGTGATCAAGATTTCTCTTGAAAAATCAATTTACTTAAAATTTGATTGGAATAAAGTTGCCAAATTCCAACCTCTTTCAGATAATTTTGTTATCCTCTTCATACATAAGTTAGATATAAAAGAAGTTTTAAAATACCAAAAATTAAAAACCACAACTTTAAGCAAATTACAAGATTACTTAAACTGGAATTTTGTTTCTGGTTACCAAAAACCTGACCAACAATTTATTGACGAGTTCCAAAATATCAAAAATTAAATCGAGAATTATCATCAGCCATCGTGAAAATTTATTCCTGCACTTACATGCAGAAATATGTCTTACTTTAGATAAACTGAAGAAAACAGTGGAAACACTTAAATAAACTGTCCCCTAAAAACCTTTTCAAAATAATTTCAATGTTATATTATTTTGTCTACCAAATATCAATCAAGAAAATTAATTTCGGTATTGATAATAAAACTATTACACGACAAATTATTTATATCCTGAAAAATTATTTGTGATCTTAATTTACTCGAAATGTACTTAAATTATAAAAATTTATTAATTAAATTAAATAATAATTTGTAATCTTACTCGAAAAATTAATTTTGTGAATTTCATGAGCTGTATTTATCATACAAAAAATATAATTTTGGATGTTGGGAATTTTCATAGTAAGGTATATGAAATTTTATTTAATTTATATAAAAAGTACGATATAATACAAGAGAGGGCAAATTTAATTTTTTAAACTTAACCGAAACAATATATAACATAAAAAGTTCCATCATTTGACATTGAAAAGTTGGGAGTACCTAAATCCTCAAATATTGGCAAAAAATGGGCAGATAGAAATTTTTATTCTCTTAATGCAACTACAATTATTTAGACATCGAACTTCTTTCGATGTCTAAGATTGGATAATATTTTAAAAAATTGTTATTACCACAAATATTTTAAAAAGAAATGTTCTTTTTGCAATATTCTATCTTACGAACAATTCTTAAACAAAAAATAGCTATTTTCAAAATGAATACATTGTATAGGTATTTAATAAATAAGTAAGAAATATAATTTAAATAATTATTATATTGAACTATTTCCGTATTAGAACAAATTGTAAAAATTATTAATGCAAATTAATTTAATAATTAGAAAGAATATATTAAACTTTGCCTTACTGTTATATTATTATTTCAAGTTGTTCTGTTTTAATTTACTTTTTATATTAGAACAAATTGTAAAATTTATTATTGCAAATTAATAATTAGAAAGAATATATTAAACTTTGTCTTTTTGTTATAACATTATTTCAAATTGTTGTGTTTTAATTTACTCGACAAATTTTTATTTTAAAAATTACCGGTGCAACTTATTTTCTAATAATAAAATATTATTTCAAATTGTCATGTTTTAAATTTACTGAAATATTAGTATAGCAAATATTCTCAACCGCGATATTTTTAAATTTAAGTAAAAATAAAAAGTAATTTTTCATTAGAAGTTTCAACACGATGAATTGTAAGTATATATCTAGTTGATATATTTTAAAAAGAAATTTAGTTACCAGCCTGCAAAAATTGAATCATTTTAACTTACTCAATAAATTTTTATTCATTTAATAATTAATACAGAAACTTTACCTTATTGTCAAAATAAAATGAATTTAATTCAAATTTGTAATTAGAAAATTAATTTTGTGATCAAATATTGTTAAAATAAAATTAATTTAATTCAAATTTATAAAAACATTTAATAATTAATTTAAATTTGTGATCAGTATGTCTCATGAAATTAATTTTGTGATCAGTGCTACTCAAACCACTACTACTTTTATTAAATTAAAAAAATTACAATGTAAAGAAATAAATACACAAAAAAATTTAGCAAATAAAGAAAAAAATGTTAATTATAATTTTTTTATTTTTTGAGATGAAATACTTATTAACTTAAAAAAATGCACTGTGAATAAGCAAATGAATAAAATTGTTTAATTGGACGAAATATGACATTGCATAGGTACAGCAAGTTTTTCAAAATTTGGCGATTGCCATTTATATGCGCATGCGTTGCGACTACAATTAATTTAAAAGTTAACATTCATTTGCATTGTTCATCGGGATAAATACAAACATTATGGGTACGTTGCACAGACAATTCGATAATTTATTCTTACAATAATAGACTAAGTGTTTTAAATATTTAATTTAAGTTAAAGCAAATTATTCAACTTTAGCTTCGCGGGCTACTTTCAAAACCTTTGCGGTCAACCGGTCGACCGCGGTCTACGTGTTGGCCACCCCTGCTTAATGGATTTTATTCAGGAAATGAAATTAGCTTTTTTTTTTTCTTTATCTTTTTTACAACATGTTATATGGAACTGTCTATTAGAGTGTTTTTTAACGGGGCAAAATCATCTCTTTATGTTAGAAAAATAGTGTTTGAAGGGCAAGAGTGATTTTTTCGTGCGAAATTTCTATTACATATTAAAGGTCTTTTGCAATTATTAAACAATGTTTTCATTATTTTAAGTTTTATTAAAGTATGAAAAAGGGAAGACTGAATCGTGAATGTTGCTAAGATAATTCGAGTATTTAGAATAATTAATTATTTTTCATTCGAATGAACTCATATTAGTAATTATGTAATTAACATTAGTTTTATTATAACTGTAAGAGAAACAATTATTGTGTTTATATATATATATATATATATATATATATATATATTATATAAGAGCGGAACCCCATGGGGCGACATCTGCCGACGAGACGCGACTTTAGGAGAATAGCCAGGCGATGGTTTAAAGAAAAGGCGGGAAAAAGATGGAAGACGAGTCCAGATGGGACTTTTTCTCCTTTCTAAGACGAGACGATTCAAATTTAATGTTCAATGTTTATGTCGTTAATTGTAATGTTTAGTGTCACAATTAAATGTTAGTTTAGTAAGCAATTAAGTGTCTTTATTCGGGCTAAGCACGAGCGAAGTTTCAAAAGTAGGAGACAAGACGAAAAGAAAATCCTACATATATATGTTTACAGTCAAAACCCGTTTTTAGTTAGAACGCGTTTTAAGTAGTTGAAACTAGTTTATACTGGATGTCTTTGTTAAAACCCGTTTTGTCTAGTTAATTTACTGCTGTACATGTTTTGATTTTAGATAAAACTAGTTTTAACTTTTAACATTAGTTAAAACTAATTTTAGCTACATAAATATGTTTGGGAAAATAAAGTTATATATAGTGATTCGGGGAAGATGCCTAACATTATGCTTATAAAGGAAATTGTAGCGATAATTTCGGTTTTGGAGGCCTCTAACGAAAATATCATATTCTTGAGCATGTTTTTCAAATAAAACTTTAAAGTATATGAAAAATAATTGTATATTGTGTTTGCAATGACGACTTTTTTACTGTCTGGCATTTTAGGCATTTCACCCAAGTATCCGGGTGAGATGCCAAATGTCATAACAAATATAATTGCATAAAATTAGTTTTCGAATATCTTAACCAAATTTAATTTATTGCATATGTAGTACAAAGTACTTCATAGTAAGTATAACAGCGCAGTATAAGTATTGTTAAGTTTCCGCCCGTTCTAACGTGCTCTATAGCTAGCTGAAAGCTTTTTTCAGTCCAAAAACATTTTTGAGAAATCCTTATATAATTTCTATGCATATCCTGCAATAAAACGAGAAAACAAAAATTTATTGAAAATAGGCATATTGGAATTCAATTAACAAAAAATAGGCATGTTACTCCATGAAAAATGTGGCATCTTTTCCATTTGTCAGGGTAAGATGCGTACGTTGTACGTGTTCTAGCATGTCTGATCGGGATCGGAGGTAGCTCACAATGGAAACTTTAGCACCTTAACTACATCACACATTAATTCTGCAATTTTTAATAAATTCTATTTCAACTTTTAGTTTTAAAATGATTCTAGAAACATTTCACAACAAAAGCTTCGTTCTTATCTTGCTTTTATTCTTCTCAGATGTACAAAATGAGGTAACGGTAGTCAACTACAGCTTTCCGCACTCCGCCGAAGTTTTAAACGCGAAAACGTGTACGTCGGACGTTCAGCGCCGATTTCCTGTAAGCCTAGAAGTTTGACAATGGCGTTTAGAATGTGGAGCGTGATTCCACTGACTTTCCAAACGCCATTGTCAAACTTCTAGGCTTACAAAAATCGGCGCTGAACGTCCGACGTACACGTTTTCGCGTTTAAAACTTCGGCCTCGACCTCGCTAATATTCCTATTCAGGACCGGTTCTGGGCTGTTAGCCGCCTGCCTACTAGATATTCGGCCCCAACGATTCATCATACAAACACATGACAATATCTGACGTCACCGTTTGAAAATATCAAAAAGTAAGCATCTTCCCCCGTCTTACCATCTTACCACGAATCACTATATGTTGCAGTCAAAACCAGTTTTTAGTTAGGATGCGTTTTAATTAGTTTATACTGGATGTCTTTGTTAACCTCTTAACAGTGGAACAGTCGGTCTCGGCTCTACCAGTTAGTTGTGGAGATAAACCGTGGGAATTTTTTTAAGAATTTTCCCACGCGTTTTTCTCGTTTCCGTTTAGGAAAAAAAATTTTTAAACAGTTACGTCTTGTAAAGAAAAAATCGTTCTTTATTGTCACATAATTTTTTTATATATGAATTTTTTTCGCGGTAATTTTTTGCTAAAATTTTTTTTTTCAAATTTATATTAAATTCTTTTTTGATTTTCCATCCGATACGATTTTTTCAAAACTTTTGAATTTATTTTCAATTTTATAAAATTTTTTAAAGTTTTAGGCATTTAAGTAATGACGATTTTTTCCAACCTGCGAATCAAATTCAAGAAAATGTAATTGACAGTTAACGAATTTCATCCACAACAATAGAAGACGTAAAGGTTGTTATGACTACAACTGGCGGCCTTTCCCCCAGACTGAAATGTGGGTGAAGGTCGTCTCGTGTTCTACTTTCTGTAGAAGTGACGTAATCATTGTAAATAAAAGAAAATTTCAGTATATCTTTTATTTAAAATTTTAAAATTCGTTGTTCAAATTTACACCGAAATATTAAAGCGGATTAAAATATTAGCATTTTGTAAATAAACTTACTTCACATATAATAAATTTAAATGAATTAATCTATATGAAACAAAAAACAATAAAGAAATGTAAAAATATTTTTATATTCATCTTCACATTTATAACATATGTTATCGTCATTGACCAATATTTAATTTTAAAAACAATTTTCACAATTGGCATGCACCAGAAAAAGAAAGCATAACTTCCCTAAAACAAACTTCATTGAGAAGGTCCGCTTCACTCTGAAAAAGCCGACAGTTTTATGTCAGAAATCCAATGTGTGACCTACTTTCTCTAACATAGTAAAACAAACTAAGTTACAGTACAACAATACACATAAACACAAATAAATTAGTAGCCCAATTATACATACCTTCATTTATATCCATATGTAATATCGAAAAGTCAGTTTTCCCAAATTGTCGAAAAATAAATTATTTTCAACTTTTCTTTCTGAATTTAGAACTAATTCACAGTAAACTTTATGCCTTAAAATATCCATTGCAATCAACGCAAAATGTATGAATCCACGTAATAAAAAATTATCGCAGTGAACTTCGAAAAAACGAGAAACACAGAATTATTAAACCGCACTTTACGAAATCTGGCGCGAACTGTCGTATACAATAAACAAAACGAAAATGCTCTTGTCCAATGTCATCAGGTGACAAAAAGTTTCTAAATAAACGCTAAAAGTTTTAAAGAATTCTTTCACAAAAACCGATGAATTTAATTAATACACAATAACTAAATCTGTTTAATAAAGGTTAATAATTTTCCATTATAATTATGCAAATTAGATATAAAAAAGATCATCGCGCAAATTCTCCCGCGAACCATGGATGACTCTTACGTCATCTGGATTGAAGTTTCCTGCAAAATACTGAAAATTTTTATATAATTATTTTACTAATTCAGCCAAATTTAAATAATATAAAATGTCTAGATCTGTTTAATAAAGATTAGTAATGTACTATCATTAATATGCAAATTAGATATGACAAAGATCACTGTGGAAAAATTCCCGCCAAGATAAAAATAGCTTTCGGTCACGTGATCACCAAGAAATACGCCTTAAATTTAATGTTTGTGTACAAATTAATACATTTTAACTAATGTCATCGTTTAAAATTTAATGTTTCTGTAAAAATTAGTAAATTGTAACAAATTTCATCAAAGACAACAGAATAATTTTCAGCTTATAAAAACTCTACAATAAATGATTATTTCTTCGAAAGACGTCGATATGCACGAATAAATAATAAATATGCAATAATGCTTTTATCCATTTTAAGTGGATATTGTAAACATTAAGCTATTTAATTTGTTTGGCTTTTATAATTTAGTTTCCGAATATTTTACTGTGAAATTCCATTTAGTAAACAGAAACAAAGACAAGCTATTAATTATAAACAGGACAATAGAATAATTTTTACGTAAATTGAGTGAAAATACAGAAAAAAACGAATTATATCAAAGATGGGGACAAACAAGCTTACATCCCTAGAACAGAGCTTATAATTTGTTGTCAATTCCAGCCTGTTCCTACTTTGACTGTTTTATGTTGGTAAAAACTTATTTTTTTAAAATAAAAGTACTTTGTTGTTAGTGAAGAAAGATAAAAGTATCGAAATATAATATTCAGAATTAAAAATATTGATGTATGTCCATATTAGAAATGTATATTTTTTTCCGATATTAGAAATAATATCACGAAAAAAACATTATATAAATGAAATACGGCCATAAACAATTTCTTTCTGTCAAATAAATTACGGATTAAACAGGCTTATCTAGAAAAATTCAATCGCGAATAACTGACTTTAAATATACAGAGGATACAGTATGCTTGTTATGTGATAGTATCTGCGTTTACAAATTAACAGAATTTTCCTTTTTTTTTACACATTATTATGCTATAATCTAGGAAACTATGTTTAATAATAAGACATACTACAGAAAGGGTAAGAAAGGAACGTCAGTCATTGTAACTAATGTATTATTGAAAGTTTCATTCATATAGATAATTAATTTTATCAAGATACATTTCTCCAAAAGAAAATTATCGATATTTATCGTAAATATAAGTAAATTTTATTATAATTTAGATAAAAACTCATTTTTTCCCCACGCATGGCTTCTTTCCCCTCCCTCTTACTCCTATACTTGGAACATTCCATTTCATAATTTGATGTAATAATAACGTTTAAAATGATTCTAAATAAAATATTGACACTTAAAGTAGGTTAATATAGGCCTATATTGTCACGAATCTCAGGTGTATTCATAAAAATGTAATAATCTATACAATAATACTTTCTCACATGCTCCATGTGTTAAAGTTTGCAGCTGTAATTGAAGGTAATATATAAAGAAACAAAATGTTTATATTATCAATAGTTATAAAAGATATCTTATTTTCACGTAGAAAAACAAAATAAGACAGAAGAAACAGACAATCACACGATATCTCTATCCAGGACATTCTATAATTGATTTCAAATTTCTAATGTCAACATACATGAATATTTTTGTGTGTGTGAATATTATATTTCGATACTTTTATGTTTCTTCACTAAGAACATCTTAAAACATTAACTTTTTACCAACAAAAAACAGTCGAAGTAGAAACAGGCTGAAAATAACAACGAATTATAAGCTCTGTTCTGGGGATGTAAGCTTGTTTGTCCCCATCTTTGATATAATTTGTTTTTTTCTGTATTTTCACTCAATTTACGTAAAAATTATTCTATTGTCCTGTTTATAATTAATAGCTTGTCTTCGTTTCTGTTTACTAAATGGAATTTCACAGTAAAATATTCGGAAACTAAATTATAAAAGCCAAACAAATTAAATAGCTTAATGTTTACAATATCCACTTAAAATGGATAAAAGCATTATTGCATATTTATTATTTATTCGTGCATATCGACGTCTTTCGAAGAAATAATCATTTATTGTAGAGTTTTTATAAGCTGAAAATTATTCTGTTGTCTTTGATGAAATTTGTTACAATTTACTAATTTTTACAGAAACATTAAATTTTAAACGATGACATTAGTTAAAATGTATTAATTTGTACACAAACATTAAATTTAAGGCGTATTTCTTGGTGATCACGTGACCGAAAGCTATTTTTATCTTGGCGGGAATTTTTCCACAGTGATCTTTGTCATATCTAATTTGCATATTAATGATAGTACATTACTAATCTTTATTAAACAGATCTAGACATTTTATATTATTTAAATTTGGCTGAATTAGTAAAATAATTATATAAAAATTTTCAGTATTTTGCAGGAAACTTCAATCCAGATGACGTAAGAGTCATCCATGGTTCGCGGGAGAATTTGCGCGATGATCTTTTTTATATCTAATTTGCATAATTATAATGGAAAATTATTAACCTTTATTAAACAGATTTAGTTATTGTGTATTAATTAAATTCATCGGTTTTTGTGAAAGAATTCTTTAAAACTTTTAGCGTTTATTTAGAAACTTTTTGTCACCTGATGACATTGGACAAGAGCATTTTCGTTTTGTTTATTGTATACGACAGTTCGCGCCAGATTTCGTAAAGTGCGGTTTAATAATTCTGTGTTTCTCGTTTTTTCGAAGTTCACTGCGATAATTTTTTATTACGTGGATTCATACATTTTGCGTTGATTGCAATGGATATTTTAAGGCATAAAGTTTACTGTGAATTAGTTCTAAATTCAGAAAGAAAAGTTGAAAATAATTTATTTTTCGACAATTTGGGAGAACTGATCTTCGTTTGGATGTAAATGAAGGCATGTAAATTTATTTGTGCATATAATTATCTGGTTCTAATTTCGAAACATTTATGGCATTTAGTGTTTATAAGCGTGTTATTTAGACATGTCTACCAATTTAGTGCTAAAACGTAGAACTACGTCAAAGAAGAATACAAACTTTAATTAGCAAGTAGTATCTTTATTAGAAAACTTATTTGTTGGTAGATTTTTTTACATTTAAAGTGTAATTAGATGAAACTAAATGCATGTGAACATAGAAAGCTGAATATGGCAAGAGTAATAGATAAAACTATTATTACATATTACTCGATCAGAAAAATTTATACTTGAAGAATTTTGTTTTGGTAATTATTGCCTAGGGTTTATGTCGAAAATATTTTTCAGTTATATTTGTAATTACAGTTAATTCGAATAGTAATGGCGCTTAAATATTTATAGAATTAACTGAAGTTTTCGAATTTTGTTTTGAGGAAACTGAGGAAGGCAAGAGTATCTACAGTTGTATAATGAACTGAATTTAAGTAAATTAGGTGACTTTGTATGTTTCAATGTAGTTTTTTTTTATAATATTACGATATACGAACTTTCGATTTTGTAAATTGTATTATACTAAAAAATAAAGTTTTTCGTTATTCTCCTACTTAATGATGTATTTATAATGTTTCTGAACTAAATAATACTTATTAAATTGAAATCCAAGCTTTACAAAGTACTATGAATATTAGAGAAGACCGTTTTACTATAAACTACTACGTTTTACTACAGCTTACTCCAATGTTGATTCTACGAAAAGTAGGTCAGACAAGGACCGTTAGACTAATGACGTAGGCTGTTTACTTTTTCGGGTTGCATCGGTGCACTCCCGATAGCGTCATTTACAGAAGTCACACCTACTTTTTTCTGACGCGAGCCAATTAGGAATATTAATTTTTTTAACCAATCGGATGACGGCGGGAGATTTAAATTCGATTTATGTCGATAGATGGCCGTCTAAAATTTCATATTTATTTTAATTTTCTCTCTTTTATTGTAATTTCTCGAGAACTAAAGGATATTCCAAAACAAAGTTGGAGAACCCAACTACTCGTGAAAATTCTACGACTCTACAAAATGGTCCAGGTATTTTATAAGAATTTTTTAACGGCTATTTCCGTCCCTCACCACTGCCACTCGATCGCCTTGGACGGCTATTTCCGTCCCTCACTGTTAAGAGGTTAAAACCCGTTTTGTCTAGTTAAAACTAGAATTTACTGCTAGTCAAAAATGAATTTGAGTTAAAACTAGTTTTAACTAGACAAAACGGGTTTTAACAATGACATCCAGTATAAACTAGTTTCAACTAGTTAAAACGCGTTCTAACTAAAAACGGGTTTTGACTGTAACATATATATATCGAATCACTTTTCTGGTATACTTACAATAGAAAACAATAATCAGATTTATAAATGATTTAGAGGTCTATTTATTTTCTTGTTACGATTAAATTTCGATTAACGAAGAATGGATCGATCAGTAGCTTCGTCATTTTATTATGGGTAGCTCGTTCGTTGTTGATCTATCATGTTACAGGTAGATCAACTATGGCATCGATGAGGTGGCACATTGCAAAATCGACTATCATTTGTTACCTGTTTCACGGTTGGCGAACATTTCTCATGTTAAGTTATAGCCTATATGAGGTGTTTTGTTTGACGGCCGGATGGCCGAGCGGTAAAGGTGGCAGCCTACCGCTCTGGGGGACCCGGGATCGAATCCGAACGGGTCGAATAATCCCCAGGAATTTGTCGGGGGGTGGTCCGTTCGGATATGTCGGGCCCCGTCCCTCACCACCCGGTCGCCCCATTGTGGGCCTGGCCGAACCCATAATGGGCCTACTAAAAGAGACCCTCTTAGTGCCCACAGGGCAGAAAGAGTTAAAAAAAAAAGAGGTGTTTTGCTAGGGCCATGGGAAAGAAATCCAGAATGTTGGATCGAGTTCTAAATTTTGAGAAATATTGATAAGAGTATTTTTATTTATAAAGTTAAGAAAAATGTTTGTGCACTTCGTAGACAATTAAAATGCGCAATCAGACTTTGCTGTTTAGAAACAATGATGATGATTAAAACAAAGTTAACATAGTTTGGATAGATAGTGAGAATAAGAAATACTATTGTGGAATAATCATGATAAGTGGTTAGAAATCAAAAGTGAGACGTATCGACAGCAATAAAGAAATAGAATACAGTATATCTTAATAGCGAGGTTGAGGCCGAAGTTTTAAACGCGAAAACGTGTACGTCGGACGTTCAGCGTTGATTTCCTGTAAGCCTAGAAGTTTGACAATGGCGTTTGGAAAGTCAGGAGCGTGATTTCACTGACTTTCCAAACGCCATTGTCAAACTTCTAGGCTTACAAAAAATCGGCGCTGAACGTCCGACGTGCACGTTTTCGCGTTTAAAACTTCGGCCTCGACCTCGCTAATATTCCTATTCAGGACCGGTTCTGGGCTGTTAGCCGCCTGCCTACTAGATATTCGGCCGCCCTCGCCCGATTATGTGAATCATGAGTAGACTAGATTTATAACTTAACCCAACCGATAGGAGTTTACTGTAGTAGCAAGTTTGTTAGTGTGGTTTCAAAAAGATTCCGATATATTGTTTAAAACTATGCCTTTGTGTAATGTCTTGGAAACTTCAATGTCTATTTCCAATTTCAAAAGAGAAAACGCTCTAGTCTGAGTACATTTCCTCCTCTACAGATCAATTTTGAATGAGTGATTGGGCTATATCCCGTTAAAGTGAGATCAACCCAGCTTTGGGACCCACAAGGGAAACCTTGTGAAAATTGAAAAGTGAAATCAGTTTCTTCATTAATTATGGTAAATTCTTGTTCAGATAAACAATTAAAATATAGCTTCCTCTCACGTTGCCAGTTCATATAATGCAACATAAAAATTCGAAAAGAAATATCTGAATTGAAAATTATAAAATAGATTTTAAAATTTAAAATAATATTTTTTACACAACTTTCCTTTTACTTCTGAAAATATGTGGTTAAATAATCGCAGATTTTCTTTTTATTACTCATATTACAGCTACAATAAATTTCAAAAGTTTATTTCTTTAGAAAATTAGGAAATATGTATTGCAAAGTACAAGTCAGTTAAGTGTTTATCTACTTATTGCGTTAATCAAAAGATACGTTTCAGAAAAAACAGTATTATAAAATATTCAAAAATTAAATAAATTTTTAAAATTTAATACAGTAAATTTTCGGAAAAAATTTAATTTTTCTGCAAATACTGTATCTTTATAACTAAAGTTTCCCAATATTCGAAAACATTATTAGTTTAGAATTAAAAATTAATAAATTAAGGATTATACGACGATCCACCAGAAGGATTTTAGTGTATAAATGTATCAAAAACCAGAAAAAATTTTATTTAATATTAAAAATGATGTTTATAAATATTTCTTATATTTGTATACACTACGTTTAATAAATACTGTAATAAAACCGAATTGTTTTATCGTTTCTTTACTGTGAATTTGCTAAATTCTCGGGGGAATTTGATTTTACAGTGGAACCTGGTTACTAGAACCGTAATAAGGTGAAATCATTTTCTTTTCCCAATCATTCGGCATAGAAATTTACACGCTAAATCAAACTGTTAACTTGAATTCGTCGAACTGAATAAACATTCTATCACGTGACACGGTGTTTATTTTTAGTCGTATGTGGCTGCCAGCAGGGTGTGCAACTTAGGATGTGTTCGTTAATACCGGTCGCTCACAGGCGTACGCTGCTGATTGTAGGTGTAGCGATGATTTTCGTAATTAATTATCTACAATACAAAACCAGGCTACATACGAAAAACTTAATCTTTAATTTTTTATGTACATGAGACATGGTGCGATCGTACAGGTCGAACATAGAATCGAGAACACGTGCGTACAGAGCGAGGTCCTAATCCGAAAGTGAGGTGATAGGGTCAGAGTTCCTCCTGGTGGCGACTTTTGGATTTTTGCCCAAAGCTGTCGCCACAGTAGGCATTTGGAACGACTGTGAAAGAATGAAAAAAATGGCGTAACCCATAGTATCGAAAGTATCATGATGTAGGGAATCCATGTTTTTAAAATATGCGATTTTAGAGACAAACGTTAAAAGAAGGGTCTCAATTATAAAATTTAACCATAAAATGGATTATCTTACCGACAGAGCATTCAAAGTAGCCACGAAAAAATTAGAATACCGGTTATTGTTCGAAAAAAATTCCAAATGACACTTACATCACCGCGTGCATTAACACACGCTTTCACAACGTCTAAATTTTCATTCATAAAACCAAAATGGACACTGAAACAAAACTATCCGAACCATGGAGGACGCCATCTTACTTTCCACCGTACAAGTGGCCCTTTTTGGCGTTCGACTACTCGGGGGCACACTCCGGCGGGAAAATAGGAACCGTTCCGCAGAGATGTTTAAACGGATGCCACTCGCGCGGTGTTACGTAGGAGAATAAAAGAATGCAGTCCTTGCCGGCTCGGTGTTGTCTGCTAGAAGTAACGCATGCACACTGAATTTTCTAGCACAGACTGTTACGCATCTCTGGCTTACTTGCTATATGATTATATCCTAGCGCAAACGACTTCTATACACGAAGATGTATTTCATTACAATCTCTCAAAAGTTTTAAATTTATGCATTTACGGCCTATTATTTATCTGAAAATGCAAAAACCCGAAAACATTTGTGTAAACAATGATAAAAATTTCTACGAAATCATGGCAGTGGAGTCGAAGTCTGAGTCGGAGTCGTGGAGTTTTGGTATTTTAGCTGGAGTCGGAGTCGGAGTCGTGGAGTTTTGGTATTATAGCCGGAGTCGGAGTCGTCAAAAATCACCCCGACTCCTTTTCACTTTCCCAACTTGTTATGTATATTAAAAACTAAAAAGTATTTCAATCGTGTCACATTTGACTCTCCGAGTTTTTTTGCAAATCTATACGTTTGGAGATCTCTCGAACCCAAAAAATGTCAAATAAAGGGAAAAATTCGCGCGTCCACGCGCGTATGTTGGCGTCTAATTTGTTTAATTTCTTTATTCTGCTCTGAACTATTAAACAATATCTCAGAATGAGTAAAGTTTAAGAAACAAAATTTGGCACAGTAGCGTGTGTATAAAGGGCATTAATGCTATTAAATTTTGGTTCTTTATTAAAGATCGACAGGGTAGAGATATAGAAGGGGTCACGTGTCATATCTCCAGTGTGGTCGGACTTAATGAATATTTTACTCGTTATTAGCATTCACAATCTTATAATATAATCTAGATAGGTTAATAACAATAATAATACTGTAATAATAATAATAAGCTCAGAGTTCAAACAGTTAAGAGTCGAAATTTGGTACAGAGTTACGATACATTACAAGAACGTACACTAAGAAGGAATTTTTCGAAATTCCTCTCGCGAGGGAAGAGGGAGAGGGTTAATCTTCGTTATTGTTACTTTTTGCGTGAGCAACATCTGGCTCATCTGCTAGTTTTTTTATTATTTTTTTTATAAAACTAATCTCTATCTTCGAAATTAAGCTTGAGTTCTAATATGAGAACAGACAGAAAAGGAAATCTTACAAAATTTCAAGATGATATTTATTATGCACTGGAAAAAATAAATCACATTGACCATTCTTCACGTTTGGATGTTAAAACGGCAATACTGCACTATCCAGACATTATCCAAAATACAACATTAATTGTCACAGCATTGTCACCAACCAAGTTTCGGTAGAGCGTTTATTTTCCGCTCTTAAAACTATTAAATATGATTTAAGAACTTCAGTGAATGCTGACTTAATAGAAGTGACTTTTTTGTAAAGAGTAATCCAGTTTATAACAGAGATGAAAAATAATAAATTAATCAACATGGCAAAATAAGCAACCTGTTTTTTACCAGTCTAAATGTTATATTTCTCATTCTTGACTTAGTTTAATGTATCTGTATACTTATATATTACTCAATATACTCGTATATTATGTACAACATTTTTATTAAACTAATTTGTTTGTATAAGAATGTATTTACTATTTTTATTCATACACGCTTACCAAATACCAATGCCATCATCAAACGAGTCAATAAATGTGAACTTATATATTCGGTAGATGTGTCAAATTTTAATGTTTAATTAATTTTTTTAAATCGTTTTATTTTGTATTTTTTTAAAAATAATCAGAATCGTCGTCTTTATTATTTTCTTGGCTGTTATACAGTAAGGCCTATAACAAAGGAAAAGGATGTCAAGAAAGATCAGTCAAAAAATGATTTTCTCAGATTTTTACGCTTTCGGACTCGAGAAGCCTCGAAACGTAGAGAAGTGCAAAAGCATTCAGGGTTTTTTCTGTACGTACGGATGTTAGAATGTATACCAACCGATTTAGTTCAACCATTTTCAAGCTTAATAACTCCTGTGTTAAGCCATCCGACTCCGATTCAAAATCGTGCCTCCCATACAGTCTAACATTCGTACATACAGAAAAAAAACCCGAATCTTTTGCAAATTTCGACATTTCGAGGTGCCCCGAGTCCAAAAATGGAAAAATTTGGGGTGGGATCATTTTTTGAACGATCGCTACACTTTTCCTCTGTTATATATAACAACAGAAAAGTAAAAATTATCGTATTGACTCATTACTTAGAGGCATATTTTAGCTTTGGAATAGAAAAGTTTCTACGTTCTATCTTTATTAGAACTATATTTATTGATGCTAATATTCTGAGGTCACGTGATGACGTCAGAAACTCTCCTACTTTGTTAACAAGTCTGCCATTGGTCGGAGTCGTGTAAAAATCTACCGATTCCACAGCCCTGTACGAAATATAAAAACATTTATAGAAGCATTAATCGATGGTTGCATGGCAGAAACACTTAATAATGTTTACATATTTTTAATTATTTATTCACTAGTATATCTTCAATTACATTATCAGAATAATAAATAAATGAATTAATCTATTTTTTGGATAAAGTAAAGGCAACATCATCAACAACGTAGCAGTGGTGTTAATTGACGGCCGGATGGCCGAGCGGTCAAGGTGGCAGCCTACCGCTCTGAGAAACCCGGGATCGAATCCGAACGGGTCGATTAATCCCCAGGAATTTGTCGGGGGGTGGTCCGTTCGGATATGTCGGGCCCCGTCCCTCACCACCCGGTCGCCCCATTGTGGGCCTGGCCGAACCCATAATGGGCCTACTAAAAGAGGCCCTCTTAGTGCCCACAGGGCGGAAAGAGCTAAAAAAAAAAAGTGGTGTTAATTGTTGGTAGCCTAATCATTTAGGGGAGGCTGCGAGATGGCCGAGCGGCTAAGATGTCAGCCTACCGCTGTGGTGAATCCGGGAATACCTCCGGACGAATCGAAAAACTCCCAAGAATTTTTTCTTGGGATGGTTATATGTTGGGCCTGACCAAATCCACGATTAATTTGCTAAAAACGGTTTTATTAGTGCTCATAGGGCAGATATAGTGATAAAAAATGTGTACGATATAAAACTTTTCCCAATGTGGCAACACTAGTATCGATCGTCTCATCTGTATTTGGCGAAATAAAGCAGACGTGAAGGTTTGTTTCGAAGTATTTTATTTTTTGGGAATTTCATATATTTTACGAAGATGAACTATTCGACGTTTATGTATGGCTATAACAACAATTTAAAATGCCCGCTTTCAATAACGTCTCGAGTGTTATTACTCGGATTACAGTTAACCGCATAATTATATACAGATATTTTAGTATTCCAAATTGATTTAAATATTTTTAAGGCTATAATCTCCATATCAAACAAGCAGAAGGAAAGGAAAGTATTTTTAAAAATAACATTTATATATAATACCATGCATACGCATGTTTTGAATTTGAAGGTTGAACTTTACGTGATTTAATGTTAACAATGTTACCTGCAATGCAAAATTATCAAAATTAGGCGCTACAGTAAAGTGTTAAGCGCAAAAGGACCCAATAGTCAAAATAATTTAAGAAACACTGCTTTATACTATGTCCAATAAGAATTGATAGGAATAATTTCAAGAATAAATTTTCATTTGAAAAAAGTTTCAAACTACAATGTTATAACTTCTAAGGTTTAATAGTTTTGCCATAATACTCTTAAATTACTGATAGTCTTGGCTAGTAGAAATGTTTAAAAATATTTGTCGATTATTTTTTCGAGAATTTATTAAGTTATCTTGCAACGGTGTATTGTCTCGTTTGATGTTTTCGTTATTATTTTATTTGTTACAGAAGTCATGGGTAAACGTTACTACTGTGATTATTGCGATCGAGCTTTTCCCGACAGTGCCCAGAATAGAAAGAAGCATCTTCAAGGCGTTCATCATCAAAAACTTATAAAACTGCACTATGATTCTTTCCGAGGTAGGATCGGTTCTGTATTTTATTTTGTTTAAATTATTTTAAAAGACTTCTGCTTTAGGTGTACTTTGAACTCTAACAGATTACAACTATGGAGACAGACAGCATTAACAAAGAATGCTTTGGATAATATTAAGGTGACCAACCGTCCTTCTTTTGTAAGTTCTGTCCTCCCTCGAAAAGTCTCCTCCTAAATATCCTCCTTTCGTAAGTTCTGTTCTCCCTCGACACCCGACTGTGAAAAAATAAGTTGTGAAATAAACCTTGACACTTTGCTTTAATATTGTCATGGAAAGTTTGACCAACTCAACAACCCATGACTGAAAAAAAAAAAACGGTCAACGGATTCATGCTAGTCAATATAAACCTATGTGATGATATCGCTTATTCAATATAGAGTTCAAGTTTGCTCGAGTGCGGGCATATTACAATTCAATAATCCGATACTGTTTTATAAAACAGTTAAGAAGGGTGACACCACGATATCCGCCCCGGGTGTCACCCATGATTCTAGCTATGCCACTGCGCATGCAGTAGAGATTATTATAGTGTATTATTATTGCAATGAATAAAATGTTTCTTTTATTTACAATATTTTTTCCTTCAATTTATGTGTCCTCCTTTTCATTATAAAAAAGTTGGTCGCCTTAATAATATACCTCAATAATAATCTAAGTTAGAACTTCACCAATATATGAAGATACTAAACACCCCTTATACACTTTTCCAGTAATCAAAACAAATGGTTTTGGCCTGATTAATAAGCATTCGTCAGATTACGGGACAAAATTTAAAGAGAGATTCTATTTTTCAAATAATTTAAAAGACTAAATTTAAGTCAAAGACTAAATTATAATAGTTTTTGATTTTTCAACATAACCAAAAATTATGTAAAATAAAAATAGAAATACACTTAAGGATAAAAAATAAAATGAGAATAAATGAAATAATCCTACTGGCTATGAAAACATTGTTTTTATAACATGTCACATCTTTGTTGCCCTCCTTGTTTAGGGAGTTATTGAATAATTGTCATGCAAACGATACTGTCACACAATGTCTGCTATTAATGCTTTGTTCTCTTAATATAGATTCCCATGAGAATGCCTTGTCATTGCAGGTAAGTAGGTTTGTTAAATGAAAAGAAGGATGTGTGCCAACTCTAAAATTAATTGATGATATGACAGTGCTGCAGGAACAATCTGAAATAAAAAATTCACCTAGACACAGAAACAAGACTGAAATCTAATAGATGGGAACATGGAAACAAAATCTTGAACAGTGAGATGTTCATTATCCATCAAAGTGATTTCATATAATTGGGCTAACATTTCTTGTGGGTTTTTGATTGAGTATTTATATTCCTTTGGGTGTTCTAGTATTTTATGTATTTGCTTTTCAATGGCCAAGGCTGGTGGTCTGAATTGTTTGCCCTGCTTGTGTCTTAGCAAAAGTAAAGAACCTCATGGTGTCGGGAGCACAAACAACAGTTCTTAATTCACCATTGTTCTTATGATGTCAAGAGATCATTTTCAAGGCACAAAAATGTTAAAGTGAATTAATTATTCTTCACTGAAAAAAACTTTCAATACGAGTATATTTCATTTTATATTGCAATGTTTAGGTTTTCCTATAATAAATAATAAGTAACTAGTTTATAGTAAATATTTAAGCATATATTTTGATTATGTTTGTGTCATATATATGCACAAAAAAGGCAGTTTTAGCTGTAAAAAATCTGGGTCTTATTTATATATTCTAGTTTATTCTGTCATTTTTTGAAACCATATCATATTTTTTATGTTTGTTCTATAAGTGTAATATAGCACAATAACGATCACTTGGCACAATTCAACAAAATTGAAATAAAGAAGTGAATTGTGCTAAGTGATAGTTATTGTGCTATATTGCGCTTATAGAACAAACATATTCTAGTTTAGTATGTAGTGTTTATTTTACTATACTACTAAGGGACAGGATTGCATCAGTTTAAACATTTTTTTTTATATGAAAATAAATTTTTGATTGATTTAGATTGCAAATTTCAAAATAAGTAAATAATCCATTACGTTAATTTGGTCTGCTTTGATTACTTAAAATGTTGTTAATTTTAGATGCAGCAACTTTGTTACAAAATGAAATGTCAAAGAAGCCTTGTCGAAAATTTAAGCAAACAGGTAAATTATTTTGTCTGGTTTATTTATTAATTAAAAAAACAATCAATAATTTTGAAATATATTAATTTGTTTAATTTAAATTTAGAATATTCTGGAAGAAAAGATTGACCTGGAGTGGGACTCAAACCTCCAGTTACACTATCCAGATCTCCATCAGATCTTTGCTTCTAGAATTATGAATTAATTAATTCAGATATGACCATACTGATCTCTCATGGTGCCAACTAAGGAGGACTTTAGTATCATGGCCCTCAGCCAGTTTTTGCTTTACCCCAGCTTTGTGTGTGTTTGTGTGTATATACATATATATATATACACCACACACACACCAAGCTGTAGAACTTCCTTCCTCAGGAAAATCCCTTGTTAATAGGTAAACTTGCTAATAAACAAACTCTCTTTGGAATACAATACTGTATTTATTAATTTCTTAATTATTTACAATTTATTATAAAAATCTGTAATTGATTTCATTGTTTTTTCATCATTGCACAATTTTGTTAAAAATTCTTCAACTTTCTATAGAGGAAGTGCAGTTGAGTTGTCATGAGATTTGAAGTTTTGGATGCTTGGATGCAAGCAGCCACAAGTTCAGCTTTGTTTATTGCCTTTCCTTCATTGTTTTCCTCTGTAGCTTGAATTTCATCTCCATATACTGCATGCAGGATTATTTCTTCTGAGCACATTTTGGCTCTGATAAGGTTTGTGCCAATGTCTAGATATTAGTTAAATTCTGTTCTAAATTCAATTGTCATCCATTGATTTGTGTTATTCTGCTGTTATTCATTCTGTGCATTTGACTCTTCTTTGAAGATGATGTCAAATCCAATGTGTTTAAAACAGTGTTATTGTTCCCTTGGTTACTGTTTCCCATCCACAAGCAAGTTACATTTACTTGTGGTTGTGTGCTGATCAAGTTTTCATACGTGCTGTGTAAACGGTTCTCCAATCATTCAGGACTTTTACGTGCCATAAAAGTGATGTGGCATCTTGCTCTTTCCTTTTGCAAACAAGGGTAGTTTTTCACCAAGTGCCCTGACATCACAAAGGATGGTGATGTGTTCTTTGGACTGGTTGCCTTTGGGGCATGTAACATCTTTGAAATTGTGAGTTTTATTCAGTAATAGCCACCAAAATAACCTCTATTCATCAGCATTGAAAGTGTCTGCTAAGTTATATTGGAGTAATATTACTGGCAGAATATTGGTTTCTAAATCAGCAACATTGCTTAATGAAACTTAAATGTCTCTTCATGCAAGAGCTTCACAACAATTGCATGTTGTGATTTGAAATGGTTGATCAAATTCACGTTGATCTTACTTAACTTGTCTTCACTATATTGCATTTTTTGTGTAAATTGTTCTGCTTTTTCTTGGAGCAAAGGTCCTGATATTCCAGCTTGGATAGCAACTAAGCTGCAAAGCATTCAAGCAGGGCTTGATCTACTTTCTCCATGCCAAAATGTTTTGAGCCACGTGGATGTCTTTCCAAACTCAAACTCTCTTGCAATATCATTTTTTCTTTTTTAAGTTGTTGACTCATTCACACTAAATTTTTCAGCAACTTTTTTTTTGGTTCCATCCACTTTTAAGCAACTGTAAAATTTCATATTTTTGTTTTAAATTCAAATCATATCTTGGCATTTTGCTTGCCATTCTTCACTTCTCAGCTCAAGGTCAAAAATGCAGTCCTTGCCAAGCAGCACATCAAGTGCATGATATGCAACCCATTTTGTTAGATGAGGAAGTCAGGTAGGGGAGTGTTCATTGTCAAAACTTGCTAATAGGTAAACTAATTTTATAGGTGGTGCATGAAAATATCTTTTTACTAGGAAAATCTTACTAAAATGCAACTTGCTATTAGCCAAACTACTTTACTTTAAAATGTGCAGGATTTGCTGGTGTATTAGAATCTTGCTTTTAAGCAGATGTTGCTATTAAGGGACTTTCTAATAGATGTGTTCTACTGTAATATAACAAATTCAATAATCAGATTAACCAGTAAATAACTAGTATGGTTATATCTAAATTAATTAATTAATTGTTCTAAAAGTGAAGATTGGACAGAGGTCATAGTAATATAACAGGAGTTGCAGGTTTGATTCCCATTCCAGATCAATGTTTTCTTCCAGAATATTCTCAATTTAAATTAAAAATTTTAGAAGTTAATTTTTTTAAATTATCAATTATCTATTATTGTTAATTTTAAGTTAATTAAAAATATATTTATTTGACTAAAAAGTATTCAAAAATTTGTACTTATTTATATTATTAAATAATTAAAATTTCCAAATTTGTAAATATTTAATAAAGGTTTCATAGTATTTTAATTTATAAATTAGTAAATCTATTAATTTTGTAAAAACTAAACTGGACACAAAAACTTGTTTTTTATTTTATCTATATTCTCTAATAAACCCTATTGCACATTATAGACTTTGTAGCATATTTTCTTGAAAAAATAATGTACTTGACTTGTCATTACTGATTAATTCAAAAAAATTTGCTCATGATCTGACATTGTCTCCTTATCAGTGTACAGTACGACCCCACTTAATGCGGAGGATGCGTTCCTAGATGACAAAGCACTAAATGAAACAACGTTAAACGAGGTCATTTTAACATAGAGTAAATAGGGATAGGGGAACACACGACCAAAAATAAACAAATTTTAAGTTATTTTTATATTAATTTGTATAATATATGTTAAATAACACACAAACATATGCACACAGAAATGTAAAGTTCATTTTTTGTGACGAAGGTGCTGACTTTTCTGAAATTCTTGTTTTTTTGCAATAAAGTCATGAAGTTTCATTTGTCACTTTTTTCTTTCCTTAAGCAAATGTTGGTAGCAGAAGATCACATCCAAAATGCTTCATTTTGCTTTTGCACTCCTTTCAAAATCTGGATCATTCACTACAGTTTGATCAACAATTTCAGTTATTGTTACCAAACTTTTACTAAGGAAATCTGTAGAGAAATTTTTTGGGTTCTTTGTTTTCAGAATCTTTGTTTTCTTCGTTTTCAGAATCTTTGTTTTCTAGTTCTGCCAGTTCTTGAAGGTCATCGTTGGTAAGGCTCTCACCAGAAACCTGCTGTAACTCCTCAATATCCTGCTCATCTACATCTAGTCCTGCTGTATTGATTAGGTTGAGTTTGGTCAACCTAATGATACAGCGAAAGGCTCTTTCTTAGTATTACAATAAAAATACTTTATATTGTATTTCAGTTTGTATTATCAAATTATTATATATACTGTGTTGTATAAATAATTTGAATGTCTGCATATTTTATGTTCTTAAATATTTGAACCTGAAGAATAGAAACAAAGTAATTCAAAAACATTAATTCTACAAAAATATCTATTGCTTGATTATGATATGATAAAGATTGTTTATTTTCTTTAATAAATTTATGGTGATATCTTTTCAAGGTGTCAAAAAAGGAAATTTTATAGAAAGTTTCATTTGCATTAAATCAAATAATTATTTGTTATTGATTCGATAATATATGTATAATGTATATTAAATAGTTTAATGCAAATGAAACTCTCTTCAAAGATTATATATCCAAAAATTTATATAGATGTAAAAAGAAAATTACTAAATTTTTAATTGCAAGAATGTTAAAACTGAAGAAGACTGACAAGCCAAAATGATTATTTTATTAAATTTTTAGTAAATTATTCATTTTATTTTTTGAGAACTTTCTACTACTAACAGGTTAAATTAATGTAATCATTAGAAATTATTTATTTATTAAAAGCAAAGTCTATTAATTTTTTAATAGGAAATTGTGAATTTGGACCAGGATGCAAATATTCACATATGTCACCAACAGATATTGAAAATTTGAAGAGGGCTGGTAAGCATAATTTAATTAATAAATAATAATGTTGTTTACATAATTCATAAAGTTTGTTTTAACTTCAATGTAAAACTTGAGAGTGTAAATAACTGTAGCTTGACAGGAGCAGAAAAATATATGTATTTTAATAGTAGACTGAACAAAAATACAAAAATTTAACAGCATATATTTTTAAAATTTAAATGAAAATACAATGATATTCAGACAGCATAAACATTTCCCAGTAACTGGATATATATTAGAAGTTAGGATGTGGCTATGCAGGTGTGAGCGAGTGAATTTGCCAAGTGATGTGTGAGCAAACGAGAATATGTGGTAAGAAGCGATGACATTTCTCACCCATGTAAAGTACAGTACAACTATATTCATATGAGCAAATGGCAGAAAATGGTGTGGAGATGATGACATCACATGTTCCTGTTGAACTTGTCACAAAGACGTGTGAATTATTGCACTGAATGGAAGTAAAAATTAAAATGGTTCAACTACAACAATTACTAGTAGCAAAGAAAAATGTTTGTTATTACAATTACTTCATATTTTCATTTTCTTTTTGTGTGTTAATTATGGTGTTTGTTCTCTCTGGAAACAGCAAAAGAATTAAAAAAATTTTATTATAATTTAATAAAACAGAATTTATCCCAAAAAAACAAAATTGTTAATTAAAAAAGAAAAATCTTTTTTTATATACAGTAGATGAAAGATATGAGAAATCACCATCTGCTCATGCAAAGGGGCATGCTTGAACAGTATTTAGCAAGACAAGGTGAGATGCTATAAATATCAAACCCTGTCAGATATTTGTGAGAGCCAGAAATTTGCTCTCTTCAGTGAGATTTCTCACTTCTCACTTGTGCATGGTTTTCCTTTGCAAGAACTATATCACTTGCAAGTTCTCTCTCATTACTAGATTCACATCTACATAGCACACAAGTGAAGGTGCAACTATTTACTTGAATGAATAGCAAGAAATTTAAATAAAAAATTTTTCTTAAAATGACACTGAATGTTTTTAAGGCAATAAAAGAAATACTGTAGTTTTATTATTACTTAAGTTCTCAGACATTTATTTTTTGTTGATATTTTAATTAAGAAAATCTACATGCGTAAGTCACATATGTAAAGTGTGTAAAAGTATATTATCTGACTCTCAACATTCAATATGAACCCTAAAATTTGACTCTTGCATAAAACCTTTACTTTTCAAAGTGAAAATTTGGTATTTTTGTGTTTGGCTTTCTCTTTTCTTTGAAATTGATTTTTTGCTTTCTTTTATTATGTTTTAATTTTGTGAACTTTCTTATGTGGAATTGAAGTTAAAAATTGTTCTTTTCACTTCTTCTCATTAATGACCTTATGCTTGTTTCATCTAAAATTGAGAGAGATTTGTTAAAGTATTTTTTGGAAATCACTTGCATTTGACATCATAGGCCTAAAAAAAAAACAAAAGTCATTGATGTTGATTTTTCTTAAAATTTCAAAATGTATTTAGAATACTGCATGGGTGAAATTGTACTGGGTGAATGCATACTGCATGGTACTGGGAAACTTTCATGTTATGTTATATATTCTCATTCCACAATAAACATTTTCTTTAATTTCCTATTTCTTATCATACTTGTGAATGTCACATAATAAGAGATGTAGCGGATGTAAGGAAATGTTAATTTATTCCTCTGAAAAATCATTGCAAAGGACGAAACTTTAAACATTGCATGCACATTCACATACCAATTATCTTCTTCCAGATTGCCCTAAGCACAAATCAAAATTTGACATGACAGTACAAGTAAGGCATA
Source organism: Centruroides vittatus (assembly GCF_030686945.1). Classification (NCBI taxonomy): domain Eukaryota; kingdom Metazoa; phylum Arthropoda; class Arachnida; order Scorpiones; family Buthidae; genus Centruroides; species Centruroides vittatus. The sequence goes on from NW_027121927.1 coordinate 49,578, forward strand.
CAGCCTTTCTTGGGCTATCATGGCAATAACTATCTACTTGTCATTAAAAAGACAGACTCAAATAACTTTATTCTGTACTGGGCAAAGCTCTACTAATTTTGCTAGGATGTCCCAGAAGTTCTTGATGGGATTTAAGTGTGGACTTCACTGGCTATTTCAAAATGTTGATTTTCCATTCCTTGAAAAATCCATTTACAGTATGGATGGAGGCATCATCATGTCAAAAGATCTACCTTTCTCCTGTGAGTAAAGGGTTTTTGGGCAATAAAAACTCTGAATAGCCAGTGACATTTACCTGTTATCAGTTTTCCTTCAGAAAGGCCATTTGTTTTATGATCATACACAAATTCTGCCCAAACAATAACTCCACCTCCCCATCCACTAACTTTAGTCTTTTTCTTTAAATTATGCCAATAATATTTAAATCCATTAGCCACAAAATTAAATCTCTTTTCATTACTGATTATATTGGAATTCCAAAACTGTTTTCTTTGATGCATTATGATTAACTTTTGTTTTGCTTTGTCTGTTCCAGCTGAGCTTATGTGACCCATGCATTACTCTCTCTACTGTATATATGTTACCGACAAAACCCGATTTTACGCCAAGCTAGTTTTGCCTAGGCCAAACTAGTTTAGAATTATTATTCAGGTCTATTAATGGTTAAAATAAAATTAAAAGGCAATCAATTAGATGAACAATATTTATTCAAACATAGTCTACTTAATTATAAAAAACGGGGTTAATGTTACCCTAGATATCGAAGGTGGCGGTTCATCTCTGATTCCAGCAATCAGAAGACAGAACAGTGGGGACGCACTTTCTAACCTAACCTAACCTATTCTAATAAATTACCAGAATTATTAGAATAGGTTAGGTTAGGTTAAAACATGCGTCCTCACTGTTCCCTGTCTTCTGATCGCTGGATTCAGAGACGAGCTGCCATCTTCGATACCTAGAATAACATTAACCAAAAACGGTATTGATTAGAAGTGACACAACACTTGTACAAAACTGTAAAATAAAAATAAGCTAATTAGTACTCATCAGTTTGTATTTTTTTTCAGTTTTGTTCAAGTCTTGTGTCACTTCTAATCAATACCGTTTTTGGTTAATGTTATTCTAGGTATCGAAGATGGCAGCTCGTCTCTGAATCCAGCGATCAGAAGACAGGGAACAGTGAGGACGCATGTTTTAACCTAACCTAACCTATTCTAATAATTCTGGTAATTTATTAGAATAGGTTAGGTTAGGTTAGAAAGTGCGTCCCCACTGTTCTGTCTTCTGATTGCTGGAATCAGAGATGAACCGCCACCTTCGATATCTAGGGTAACATTAACCCCGTTTTTTATAATTAAGTAGACTATGTTTGAATAAATATTGTTCATCTAATTGATTGCCTTTTAATTTTATTTTAACCATTAATAGACCTGAATAATAATTCTAAACTAGTTTGGCCTAGGCAAAACTAGTTTGGCGTAAAATCGGGTTTTGCCGGTAACATATACACTAACAAGAAGTTAGAACTTGTATTCCCTGAAAAAGATTTTGATATTTTGAATTTGATTCCTGCTTTGGCCTATGTTGCTGGATTTTGTGTCCATGCAACAATTTAAAAGTGAAATGTTTATCTTGTAATACATAATTTATGCAAGTTGATTCACTATGTACAGATACAAATGACTTAAGTCTCCTCTATCTAATTTTTTAATTAACATATTCTTACTCTGATGTTCTTGACATTATTCACAATTACAGTAGAGCATCAATTATCTGACTTAATTGGGGACTGGGGTTGGTTGGATAACTGAAAAGTCAGATAACCAAAAAGTATGAAAAAATACATTATTAGTATAGTGTATTAGGCCTGGTTTAAATACTAGCCTCCCTTTAATGGTCGAGCCAGTGCTGCCAGCTAAAACATGCAAAAATAATATTAAAGTAGCCAAGACATAACCAAATATTGTAGCGCACATCACTGGCGGACATTTAAATTTGCCGACTAGAGCGCGATCGGTTAATCGATGCTCTACAGTACAGGTACATCATAATTCAAAAACTTGTTTCTCTAAATCTGCTGTAACAGTTTTTAAGAGAACAGAGGTAATTAATCAGAAATGTTTAGCAATTAATGTAAGTCTTGACATCTTAAAAGAGAAATTTGTTTACATGATATTTGTTTTGAAGGTCATACTTCTGCTTTTACTTTAAAGCATATACAATAGTTAACAAAACAAAGTATTTGTAGAAGCTTTAATTTTAAAAAATGATAAATTTATAACTATTTTTTTTCCTCTTTAACAAATTGATAAATGTATATTAAAACAGATACTTATTTCTATACATTGGTAAATTATAAATAAAAACTAAAAAGCATGTTTTATAATGTGCATCTTCTAATTTGTTTAATAGTTAATTTATAAATATTTTTGGCAAATTTTGTGAATTGACTTTTGAAAGAAAATATATTATTCCTTTTTTGTTTAAATATTTGATTTTATAAAAATAAACTTCTTTACTGTTCTACAATGGCTAACTTCTTATGACTGTCATAGCTTAGAAGCTTCAGTTATAGGAGGTTTTGGCAGTATCCCTGCATAACTGTCTTTTAAAAACAAAATATTTGTTGTTTGCACTGCCAAAAGACACTTCCTTAAAAAATTAGTACCAAAACTTACCACAAAATGTCTTTTTTCATCTTCTGAAATCTTAGCAGTTGATTATGATTTGTCATTGTTTGACCATTAGAGATTATTAAGCATCTGTTTGCCCTGATAGCGTGTGATATCCCATTCTGTTATGATCACGAGGGATTAAAATGATTTGCTTATCTTAATTTTCCTTAATATTGTATTAAAATATGTGTAATCATATACTGTTAAGTCAAGTATATAATTTGGATGAATGTATTTTGGATTTTAATTTTGGACACCATTATATATTGTACTAGGCCCATTTATAAGAATTTTGAGTTTTCAGGTTTTATTGTTTGACTTAACACAATGCTAGTTAGTTTTTCAGGAAAGGAGTGGTAAACAGTATAATATCTTAATGTTTATATTTGATACAGCCGAAATGGAAGAAAGAATAAGGAAAGAAGGCAAAAAAGTACCAATTCCAGACTTCGATCTTGACTCGTGGCTACGGAAACATACGGAAAAGAAACGGGTGGATAACGTGAAAGTGGCGTCCAGTAGTTTTGAATTCCCTCCTAAGTTGCTTAGCATAGAAAATATGACACCTTCACTTATTCCGGCCAGACCTGAGGAATTTCTCAGTGATAATATTGCTGAATGGGAAAGCTGATACAAAATAATATGTTCTTATATTGTTTCATTTTATGGCAAAAAACAAAAATATAAAGAAAATATTTATGGTAGTTTTTATGAAATTTCAACATTTAACTTGTCATCTTATTAAAAAACTAGTAGTAACTCCAGGATGTTACTTAAATCTTTCCTGATCATAAATGAATTTAAATTTTATTAAGCAAAAATTATTTGCTTATTTATTGAATTGTTGGCTGTGTATGACCAGCTGAAAACCTGTTTTTAATAGCTGTATCCTTAAGATAACTTTACAATCTATCTGAAAATACAATAGAAAAGTTCTTAACTAGTCTAATATAGAATATTGGGTCAATCTGTACTGTGTACGACATTTCTGTGCATATAAGAGCATGCTCTATGTGAAAATCATTTTTACAAGTTTGAAGCATGTTCTGCATCACTAACAAGACCATGCTCTTATACAGAGGCCAACAGGGAAGCATGACATTTGTAGTATAGAGAGGTTTCATGTCGACATTACGAGTGACGTCATGAGCATGCGCAATTGTCCAGCGCCATCTTTGTGACTTGTTTACGTTTTGTGTGTGTTCACGTACGTTTTAACTGGAGTTCTTGTGTTGTTTTTTTCGTCGCGAATATCACTATGGTGATTTGTTGTGTAATTGGGTGTAATGCTAGTTCACTCAAGAACAAAGGAACATCGTTTTTTAAAATTCCCGGCATTATTTGTCATCAAGGATCTCAAACTGAGGAGCTTTCACGACGAAGGCAAACTGCATGGCTCTCGAGAATTAACCGGAAAAATTTCGTTACGAATAAAGTGAATATCAATACAAGAGTTTGTCAGAAACATTTCATTTCAATATTTACGTTAATAAACACTAAGTTATATTTTAAAACCTAAAAGAGTTTACTGATTTGCTTATATTAATTTAGTTAGTTATTCGTTTATAAATGCATTATACCTAACGTAATTTCAGGCTTTAGCTAGTGCAAACTTATAAACATTACACGTTAAAACGAAAAGCAAGTAGACTTATTATATGCTAGTTTCAACTAGAAAATAAAGGTACTGAACAATTTGAATTAAAAAATTTCCACGGCTGTTTTTAATTAGACTTTTACTTTCAGACAAAAATTCTTACTTAAGAAATACGTAAAAACACGAGTTTAAACAAACAAAAGAAAACATATCTTTCCAAGCAATATTACTTCGCTGTTATTAATTACTTTTACTTTTATATCAGGAGAAACCCAGCCACTTGTTAAATAGTTATGGGCCTCTAAAGATTTATAAGCTTTCATTTGTGACAGGGTGTAGAAATTTGTTGTAAAAACCAAATAGTTTATAATGTCACCAAATTCTACTTTCGGCCACAACTCTTGATATACGACGAAGTCTGATAAACTGGCTTCGTATGGATCGCCTTGACATAACGAAATTTTCTCTTCGTACAGAGCTGCATCTCGTCCTGTTAGACTGCTAGAATAGCTTGCAAGAAAAGAATCTTTTTTAACTTAATCCATGATAATAGAACTGCAGTATTTTTGTACGTTTAAACTAAAAAAAAGACGTCGAATAACAGACTACGTGCAAGCTAAGCGAGCGAAAACTACCACAAAAATGGCGAATGGGCGGAGCAAACGTGTGTTTTATCACGTGACATGCGACCTTGAAACCTCTATGGGTAAATCATCTTGAGGATGCTGATTACCATGTTAATTGCTATGTACCCCTTGTCGGGTTATGCCATTTTTCAGTAACAATGGAGCTGTGGAACACTGTTCAACAATAAGCACAATGCACATTTTTTAGAAGTGGTAATTTAGTGACTCTCACTAAGCTGAAGTTTTGAACCTATTTTAATGTTAGACATCACGATAGAGTTCTGAGCCAGAACACTATTCTGAAGTGGATCAAAAACCTGAGAAACCTGAAACCGGGTTCAGCATTGCGAAGGAAAGCTTAAGGAAATGAACTACCTGTTTGAACTCATAAAAACAGTGAGCTGATGAGACAAGCTGTGGATAATAGCCCTCATCGCTCAGTGGTAAGCTCTAAAAGATGCAATTACACAGGGAATCCAAGCAATTTCTGCAAAACATGGTTCAGTGGGCAATGGTCAACTTCACAAAGTTACAGAAATGCATTAATAAAGATGGATGCCAGTTGAATAACATTACTTTTTGAAATTAATTGGCCCTCTAACATTATTAAATGGCATGCATTTCATATATTGGAAAAATAGTTATTTGTTTAAGAAAAGAAAACTATGATTATTCTGAAAGCTTATGGACAGGGAAGTATGACATTTTTTCAGAATAATCATAGTTATACTTCCCTGCCAGACTGTAAATGCCAACTTATTTTGGCAGTGCATTGATATGTTAATGTAAATATAATGATACAGTAACTGTTACTGAAAATAAAAACACTTTTTTAGTATTGAAAGAATTGTTTTTAAATAGTTCTTTTTAGGTTCTTCGGCAAAATTAGTATTATATTTCACAGTCTACACTATACATGCACAGAATAATAGTGGTTTTTAATATATTACAATAAAAAATATTTTTTTTGGGGGAAAAAAAATTTCTGTGGTCCTCTTATAATATAACTTAACTGAATACACAGTAATGATAATTTCATTGTAATGCTTCAAATTATCACAAACAATAAAATGAAACATTTCACCCATTGTTTTAATTATATGCATAATTTGTATATTATATTGTAAATCTCACAACATCTCCCAAAATAACCTTATTTCCTAATATCAGAATTCACAGAAAATGTTCAACACATGGAACATTTATATGTACAGTACAACAAATTTATGTAGTGTGAGGCTCTGGACAGGTCCAAACTCTCACTGAAATTTGTTAAAAAGAACTTCTTTAAAGAAAGAAAAATAGAAGCTAGAAATCATTTTTTGGTATGAAAATGTGATGCATCCTTCTGTTGTTTAAAAATTGCAAGTCCTAAGATCAATCATCTCCAGTTGGGGGATTGAATTAAACATTGATTTTGACATCTCCCACGATCTAAGCTGATATCTCAGATATTTCCAACTGTAAATTTGATAAATGAAAATCTTAAATATTTGTCTGAAATTCATATTAAATATTTGTAAAAAATCCAAGACAGCTTTCACTGTAAATAAGATAAATATATAACAAATAACAGGAATAAAGTAATGTCAAGGACATGAAAGATTCTATATATTATATCAATATCATGATTGAAAGATTATTTTGCATGTGAATGTTTCTGCATAAATAGTTGCTAATCCAACTTTGCATTTATATCATGTCAAAGGCCATTTTCTTGTGCAACTCTACAATCGGGTCTGTACAGGTAATTCCAGCTTTGATTCTGACTTAACATCTGTGCATTTCCCCTTTCCATTATGTAATATTCAGCCAAGTTTATTTAAGCCCATTTTGTACACAATTATACAAATTTTTTTTTTAAACACTTTATTCACTTACAAAATACGAAAAACTTCGATTATGTAATTAGCTAAGTCATACTAATTAATTTAAGTTAAAGCATGAAATTATTTATAAATTTTATTTAAACAAGAAAAAGATTTGTATTGTAAAATCAAATTTTCTTAAAGCAAGGGGCGGTAAATTAGAAATAATTTAAACAGAAGAAATCATGCACTCCGCGAAAGGGAGAAATAGCTTATCATCACATACTATTTTTGGCACAGCAAGGACCCTTTCAAGGTCATAAATGCTCTATAGCAGTGGTTCTTAACCTTTTTATACTCGCGGCCCACCAAATATTTCATAATTTTCTTGTGACCCCCATTTTTTTAAATAATAATTTATACAGGTATACAGGTACAGATGTTTTCATGTTTCGTTCCCTAGGATTTATGATGATTATATTAACATTTACTGTAAATGTACATATTTTAATATGATTTTATGTGCTTTCAACGCTTTTCTAGTGATATTACGACTTCAATGTTTGTGGCGGACGGATTTAAAGTCAAATAAACTGACTTAAACTTGATTTTTATTTTTCCATATACTTTTTTGACAAACGACATATAATCGGGAATGACGTAACTCGAGGTATACCTGTATTTGTTAAATTACAGTAGTGAACCGAAAATCTGAATCAATTGGGGACTGGAGTTGTTCAGATTAGGGATTTGTTCTGATTATGGATTATGTACGAAAAAATATATTAACCTGTCAGATGTTCAAATTTTTCTCCGTTATGTGTCGCTTCGTGTTGAATTTTCATCGATTTTAAGCCTAACAAAAATTTTTATAATAATAATCGAGGCTATTGTATCGTTAAAAATTATTTCTGCATTTTGTACAAACAAAAATATATTGAAGAATATAAAAACATAAAAATTATACTTTAGAAGTAAATTTAGTATCAAAAACGTTCAATTCAGCACGACACAGTCCGACTGAAAATCGTGCCAATTACCGGCGATTATGATTACCAGGGGTTCCGATTTACGAGTCTCTACTGTATCTATAATAAATTGATTTTTTTATTATTGCTTTATTTTTTATATAATAAATGTAAATCATAATTATTATTTCATTATCTATTTAAATAACATTCAAAACTTTACAATTAAACATAAAAACTCATTAATTTTTAACAGAAAATAAAGTAAGAAACATGTTGATAAATCAATCCAAAGTCGATGCTAAAATTAAACTAAAACACCCACAACTTGTCGTAAAGATTTTGCATATCTTTTGCAAAAATATTTAAATTTTCAAAGCCTACTATTTTTCCTAATTATTTTTAAAATTCCAAGCATTGGTAGTTTCTTAGAATTGCTTTGGAATAAAAGAAGTAAATACTGCAGTGTAAGTAGCATATTTGCATTTATTTCTTCTGTACTAACAAAGTTGTATGTAGGAAGAAATAAAAAACAAATAAAATTTTCCTATTTAGTTTTTTTTATCTTTCTTATTTTTTACTTTTCAACATGATATTCGGTTATACATCAATTTTCTTTTTATTATATTCTGAAGAAAATTTTGCATAATTTGGTGGCTCCCTGGCAAACTTCTTATGGACCCCCAGGGGGCCGCGACCCCTGTTCAGACTCACTGCTCTATAGTAAAGTTCTTCTGCATGTTTAAAGTGCCACCTTTGTTCTTTAGTATCTCCATGTTCAATGAACCAATTTCGATGAAATGTAAAGTAGTTAGTGGCCATAATGAGTACTTTGGTCATCTGAAATTTTGAATGAATTCATTGGATTGTTTTTGACTTAGGAAATCAGCATTTTGTTGGCTAGATTTGCAATGAGAGAAAATAGTGACATCAAGCAACTGAATCTAAAAGGAGTCTGCATATGTTTAATTGCTCATATGAGAGCTGACCTCCTCCCATTAGCCCTTTTGAAAGTTTCATTGTAAAATATTGAGTATTTATAAAGTAATTAGACCATTTTTTAAAAATTTTAACATATTGGCCATCAGTTATCACATGGCATGACTTACTGCAAGCTATCACATGACTGTCAGGTGAGTAAAGAATTATCATGAAAACTTCTATTATGAAATTACTAATGACTGGAAAATACAAGTTCTGTAAAAAACTGGTGGAGCCAGTTTGAAAAGTAAAACTCAGCATAAACATCTAAACAAAGGAGACTTCTGAAAGTTGTAGCATAAGAATGGGAACCAGATTTGTCAGCAAGACTCAACATGTGAATAAAGTGCACATTACACAGATCACAACTAAAGGAAGTTTTGGATAAAGCAACGTCACCATGATAATAAATCAGGCAAACATGGTTACAGAAAAAGGCTTTGAGATTTACTTTGTGCCTTAAAGTTGTTGCACATACAATAATTTGACAGAATATTAATTAGAGTACCTTTGAGCAATATTAGTAAAGGAACTATTAGTTTCACAATTATGTGCATAGCAGGAGAATGTATTTTATGGTAATGTATCTATTCACATCACTAAATGGTAACTGAGTGGATAAAATCACAGAACACACAGTTGATTCCAGTTTTGTGTCTAATAGATAGGCTGGTTACAAGCTTTCCAGGTGTTTTTCACTTTATATATAATTTTACTCCTAGCCTGGTCAAAAAATTCTCCTTTATTCCCAATGTAAACCATTCATCTATGGCAAATAAATCTCATGACTGAATAAACCCTGGAAGCCAATCAACACTGAAATCCCTTTTCGCAGGTTATCCTTGTTAGTGAAAGTTTGGAAAAATCTTTTGTGATGGCATTGATTGTTCAAAATCAGATAGCAAATTAACATTAAAATGAAGTATCTTGCATATTAAATTTAATGAAAATGTTCGAGCAAATATAGAAATAGAATAAATTCTGATTCAAATTTGATTTTAAATTTCGTATTTAACAAAAACACATTTCTTTGACAATAAACTTCATCTAATGCAAAGTTTTAAATAATATAAATTTATTTATAAGATGGTAACAATGTTATTTTATACTTTTTATAATTTCTGCTACAATTTCATTGAATTTAACTTTAATACTGAATTAAGAATTTAAATAGGAATGATTGTTCTTGCAAGGGTTGCAATTTCTGTAGGAAAACTAAAAGTAATCCATTCTATGTACAAAAAAATACTGCAATAACTTAGTTGACATAAAACGTAATTAGTCACCATTTGTTTCTTTAATGAAATATTTATAGTTTAGAAGTCTAAAATTGTTATCAGTTGGGAAACTGGAATTACATGGCACGTATTTACATTATTAAACATCTAGGACATTTATTTACTGTACAATTCATTTCCATTAAATAGAAAACAAATATTTTGCAAATTTCTGTAAAAATACAATTCATTCCACTAAAACTTATTGGAAGTACTTTTTAATACAAATAAATTCATTATCTGCATTCCAAATTAAATATCAAATGTAATTATCCTCAAACTATATCAAAAACCAGATTCAACCCCTTTTAAGTACAGATTCTGGTAAATGACACAAACTAATGTAAAAAACTAGGCATACTTATATATCACAATTATTATTAAGAATTAACACGTTATTTTTTCCTCAGACTTAATACTGAATGGAAGATGTCCAATTTAATGTATGAAGTGTACAGTTTTATTTTATAGTGCCTTTTTCCTTTAACCTTACTTTATGTAAAATGGCTACTTTACAGCTTCTTAACCGAATTTCATTGTTGCAAATCCGTGGCAGTTAAACAGCATTTTAGTTCAGTTGGATTATTTACCACATGTGAGTTTCTCTGATTTCTCCTATGATCTGACTAGCTCTTTGTAATGCCTAAAGAAAAATAAACAATATTGAGTGTTAGATCATTTCATTTTGATCTTTCTAAATAAATAAATTAAAAAATATTTGAACCTTTAGCATATCGGATGCTTCTTTACGTCTTATGGCGATGTGTTCGGATTCTTGTAACAGATCTGTAAATTTGTCATGTTTATAAAGATGACTCACCAACTCGCTCTGTAAATTATCTTTAATAAAATTAACTAGAAAATGCATGATGGCTTTAGGCACTGAATCTTGAATGTTCTTGCGAACGATTAGAAAGTACGAGCGAATTAAACGTTCTGTAAATAAAAAGGATTATAGTTTAATACATTACAAAGTTTATACTGTATTTCATTGTTACAAAACAGATAAAAAAAATATCACTAAAAAATTGACAATGTGTTTCTTTTGAACAAAAACCTGTGTCAATTATTATTTAATTGTGTCCACTAATTTCCAAACCCATATCTTTAAATCAGTAAGAAGATAAATGCTACTCATTTATACAGGTCTTTTCTTTATTTTAACTGCATAAAATGTTTTAAGCTTTGCTAGATCATCACCAGGCACTGGAAAACTCATTTGAACAAGAGAGTTCTTCTGTTCAAACAAGTAGTAGCATTTATCTTTTTAAAATGATTTTCTACATAACTGTAATATCAATAATGATAAATGACTAAATTCTCTCAAAAAAATTACTTCCAATTCTGAAGTTAACCAAAGAAAGCAAATTATGTAAAAAACAATTTAATTTAAACAAGTATTTTACATAATAGAAATTTAAAATTTTTAAACTATTAAGTTCTTAATAAAATGAAAATGAATAATTAATGACTACTCTGAGTTTTCTGGAAGAATTTATAATAATACATATTAGAATTCTAGTAAAACTGTATCACTTTCTCATCTATTACAAAAATTTACAACACTTTTCTAGTAAACTTATCTAAACTTTTTTTTTCCATAATTTCACTAAAACATCAAGGTTATTTATTTACTAACAGACACAACATTAATTCTTCAACCACTGGACCAAAGCTTAGTATGCCTGGAATATTGCAATTATCTGTGAACAACATTTAAAGGTATGACGGGCAATTGATACAGTAGTGACAGTGAAGGAGTATTGGAGGTCCTATCACAATTTGAAGGCCATCATCAAGATTGTGTTTTCCTGGAAGAATGAGCCAATCCTGTTTGGATAGCATTTGGAGAAAATTGTGGCCATATTCTCTTTTGGGCTATGCTAGCACAGAACCAGTGGCAGAAGTAATAGAAGAAATCACAAACATGGCACATGATCGTGATCTTCCAAACATTAATCTATCCCATGTTTAAATTTTTTTCCATTATGTGTCGCACCATGTTGAATTTTTGTCAATGTTAAGCCTAACAAAAATTACACATTTTTGAAAAATAATCATGGCTATTGTATTGTCTGAAATTATTTTTTATTTTATACAAACAAAATAGTTATAATTTTTATATTAAAACCAACTTCCGAAATATAATTTTTTTGTTTTTACATTTATTAATATTACTACTAGTGACATCTAGTTTCAAAAACATTCTGATGCTGAAATGAGATCAATGTCAGCAAGTCATGACCTGATATATACACTCAAACCTGTTTTGTGCGGTCTTTTTTTCTGCGATTCTTTTGGTGCGGTATATGAAAATTTCAATCAAATTGGAACATAATTGACTTCTGTAAAATTTTTTAAAACTCTATTGGATGTTTTCTGTGACATCAACAGGTTTTTTAACTTTTAATATAGTTTTTCTGTAAAACCACTTTTTGGGAGAGAGTTTATTTTGTGGGAATTATTTCCCGGCAATTTTTTTTTAATGTTAGATTCGTATTTAAGTGGAAATAATTAATTAATATAAAAAATAAAATTCTTAGAGGATTTTTTTCCCATTAGGGATTGCAGAAAAAGGCCCAAGGAGTTCAAAAAGCAATTCCTAGTTATTTCGTATGGTTTTGAGTTACTTTCCACGTGAGACGTTTTTTATGCGATCCCTATTCACTGCATAAAAAAATACTTTTTAATTGTGGTTAATTTTATTTTTTATAGCTACTCGTGAAGTTTTGTGCAATTTTTAAAAAAAATTTTTTTATGCGTTTTCTTTTATGCAGTCCCTATCCACCACACAAAAACAGGTTTGAGTGTGTTGGGAATAACACAGGACAGGTTAATGTTCAGGATGTCATTGAGTTAACGATCATACTATACCACTTTCAAAAGACTTTGAAGCTGGTTTACAACTAGAACAGGCACCAGAAGAAGTGCAAGAATCAGAAATGAAACAATTTTCTACAGTTTCTATAAGATAATCTTACCAAAATACACAAAGCTATAAATAACTTCTGTGCCAAAGTCCCTGACTGGGTGCACAGACTCCAACAATCTTCAGAAGTCAATGCCTTTCTCCATCCCTAATATAATATTTTTCACGAAGAATGTGGAAAAAACCCAGATGTGACAGTCACAACATTGACCAAATTCTTATGAAAGCATAACATACAGAACTATTGCTGAAAGAGCTTGTGGCAGCAGAATTCAGAGATCCCAAAGAGTGAATTTGAAATTTTACACTAATTACTGTTATTTTCATCACTGTATGCTTGTGAACGATGTAAATTATTTTGTGACAATAAATATCCTAAGTTTTATGCATATTTATGTAAAAAAGTAATTGAATTTTCATGTTTATAAGTTTTTTCTCAATACCTTGTATTATAATTTTATCTCAATTTAGGATATTTCGATTTATAATCTCTTCTGACAAAACCTAATCTGTTGTTAATCAAGGACTACCTGTATAGAAGATAAATGGAGAAATAGGAAGAGCTATGGGACATTAAAAATTACTTTCTTCAATTCCAAACATTAGAATTTTTAATCAATTATAATAAAAATGTTTGAATTGATTATTTATAAAGAATCAAAGAAAAAAATTTGACAGAATAAAAACCCAAACATCTAACATTACAGATAAAAGTTTGATTTTGTAAGTAAAAGTCAGAAAAATAAGAAATTACTGTTAAAGAAATAGTAATGTATTTATGGTTGTAATTTCTTTAATGCAACTTTTTAGTTTCTAGAATTATGATCCATATTTGTAAGCACAGGGGGATCACCTGAAATCCATTGCTTTAATACTTTTCTTACAGTGAAAATCTACAATCATAATATATTTTACATCATTATTATTGCAAATTAAAAAATTAATCTCACCTATAACTTCACAGTCCGTCTGTTCCCTGGGAGTAAGTTTTCGAGATGTGCTAGTTGGCTAATAAAGAAACATTATTTTAATTTCTGTATGCAAAAAGAAATATGATAGTTAATGAAACATTCAAAATATTTTTTGAAGTCATTATTTGAGTAAAACTATTTATTGTTTCATGTATAATTTAAATTTTAGTATTTAACACTGATTAAAAAGAATTGATAAAGGGTAATTTTTCAGAACATTTTCTTAACTATTGAAAATAAATTAATAAGAAATCTTAAAGTATTTTTTTGAATGTACAAAAGCACAAACTTACTACTTCTGGTAATAAATTAACTGCTTTAACAGGACTTAAAGATTTATCATGAATAGGTGTACTGCTTGCACTTTCTGATTTATTATTGACTTCAGGTTTTGTACCCATGCCTGCAGGCATAAAATTTGATATCCACCCAGAGGTCATATTAGGGTCATTTGCATTTAATCCAGAAAGGCGTTGAATACTAGATGGCTGAGAAAGTTTAGATTATTATAAAAAGTATAAATAAGTAAGTAAATAAATTATACACACAAACACAAGGTAATTCATTTGGGATGTCATAAAATTAAGCATGTGTAGAAAATGATGTAATGCAATTGGAGGTTACTGAATGTTATGTAAAGTTGTTAGTTTCTGTTTAAAAAAAACTCAGCACTTAACATGGTGCCATGGCAAATGGTGCACAGTTCATATGAGGTGCATTACTATGTTACTGCAATGCTTGCAGTCATTGCATGCATGCAGATATTTCCAAGTAGTAATGCACTATCTTCTGACACATGCTGTACAAAATATGATGTTCCACTGACAAATGATACAGAGACTTCTTTGAATTCTGAATCATGATCTGCCAAACATTCTCCTCTTTGTCCATCATGCACTCTTCCTCTGGCATGAGGCAATGTCAGACCCACTTACATTAATTTCTGGTACCACTTCACAATATCCTGATGTGACAGAGTATGGTTACAGTTAAATGGACTGGATCTCTAGCTGGACATGAGTAACACACTACCACTTTTCATATCATACTGCTGTAAGATGTGAAACTCGATCAGAATACACAAACACATGAATTCAACTAAAACAAATTTAATATTGCGATAAACAATTATATACAGAGAAAAAGTTCTTTTGGATTCCCTCGATCTCTCACAATACCAATCTCTCCCTTGCTGCCTGATAGCAACAATAAATCAAGTAGCTTGCTTTCACTAAGACTACTTGCCCAACAATGATAATCAAAATACACGTGGTTCTTAACTAAATGAATCCTAAAGGTAAAAAAGATAGAAATAGAGAAATGAGAAGAATGAATAGGATAGTGGGATACCCAATTTCTTGATGAGACTCTTATGCCGGCTTGCATTGTTCCTTTTTTCTTGTGTATGGTTCGTGGATTCTCCTTTCATGTATTGAATATTCCTTTTAATAGCTTCGCCGGTCTCTCCGATTCTATTGACCAGATCTTCCCTTCACAGTTCTATTCAGCACTAATCGAACTCCGTCACACGAGCTTCCTGACCTACATCCATGCTTCTTTGTGTCCAGCAAAAGAATGAGTCAGTCAGTCATGCAGATTTTAACTCATTATCTTTGTCCCACCCGACCCCCTGGTGGGTGGAAAATGGAAATCCCTGTTCCCAGAAACCAGAACAAGAAACAAAGGAAGTTAGAAGGAAGGATTAAGAAAGAGAGAAAAATTATTAAAACTAATTAAATCTATAATACATATTTACAAAAATATATGGCGTACAGCCACACTGCTGTGGCATGATCACCATTTCACATTTGCATGTGCCACTACATGGAAGAGTACTAAAATGAACAGACAAACCATCCTGAAACTGAAACCTGTCAACATGTACATTTTACATTTAGTAGACTAACTGCATTATTTTCTACACATTTTTAATTTTATGACATCTCAAACAGATCACCTTTTATATTTACAGTGTATAAAGTTAGAAAATAAATTTTAAAATATTTTACATTTTAAAAATGTACTTTTTTTAAATAGTAGATATAGTCTATTTAAAATCATGTAACAGATGGCAACATTGTTGATACAGAAACATGTTATCACACAAGCTGTCTCAGAAAGAGAAAGTGAAACATGTACAATGACTTCCAATGCAAACTGGAAGTTCCTATATAGTTAATCAGGGCCTCCTGCCCCTAAGCTTTCCATATCTGGTCTCAACTTTCATCTATCTAACCCCATTCTTGAAATTATGGAAGAACAGACTGACAACAGTGGGAATTAATAGGGCTACAATTTTTTCAAATTACAGCCCAATTATTCTCAAAAACTGGAAGCATTGTTGAAATGCAGCAGCAAATACATGCAGAATTTTGAAAAAGTCCACCAAATGAGAACAATTGCATGTTTAAATAAGTAGTTCAATCAAATTGGGACAATCTGAGTATCAAAAACCTAGAATTGTCAACAATGAATCAAGAACAAAATGTATTCTTGAATCGATAGTGACTTTACATAAAAATCTGCTAGAAAATTGTCACATTCATTAGGCAGAGCCAAACCAGGCAATTCAACATATCATTAAAGAACTAAAAATGCAGTGTTACTACGCTTGGCAAACAAACAACTTGCAAGAAAATGATCTAAACAATTCTCAAACCATGGGTCACATTAAAATTTTAATAGGTTGTGAAATAATAATACTTTCTGCAGAAATATTTGTAATACTTGTATTACCAAAAAATTCTCTATGAACTAAGAATAGATCCATCTGTTAAGTACAGAATACTTTTAACAGTCTTTTTCTTATAATTATTGTCATCATTTAGTAATAAAATTAAGATTATAGAATGTGTGTACATGAAAGGTTCTCTCTCTTCTATTTTGAATAACATCAAAATAGATATTTTATATAAGGTCATAGTCATTAAGCCATTTGAGTTGCAATGGTTTCAAAAATATTTACTTGTTTTTTCAAATTTTTAGGTTTATTGCCATAAATATCAATAAATTATAAAAAATTAATAATGGATGAATTTTCGTACAAGTGAAGGATCAATACATGCTTTTTTTCTTTTGTGTATATACAAAATGAAATTGACAAAAATCTTCCAATCTGAAAAGTACATTTTAAAAAGGGTTCATCAAGTTTATAAAAAAAAACTTGTAATATTTTTCAAAGAAAACAGAACCCTGAATAATTTTGAAATGATCTATTTTATTTTCAATTGTCAGCCTTACATTTTCTAACAGTAAAATTTCAATAACAACTGAAATTGAAATAAATTATTTGTTATAAATAAAAACTGGCCCGAAATGTTACATTTCACATGTAAAAAATTATCATCAATGAACAATTATATTATTGTGACATTGTCACAATGCCAGACTGCAATTTTTAAGTTAATTTTTTAAAAAAGTATATTATATTTTTATTATATATACTTATATTTTTTAAATTTAATTAATTTAAAATGTAAGCTATTTGCATTCAGAAACCAGTGTCTTGCACCTGTACATCACACTTTTCCTTTAGTGATCAAGTCATGCTCGTCATCTATCTAATTCTTTTCAGGGAAAATTTTTGAATTGAAATAATGTGATTTCCAGTTTGCATCAGAAGTTTGTATATAGTTAATCGAGGCCTCGTGCTCCTAAGCTTTCCACATCTGGTCTCGACTTTCATCTGTCTAACTCCATTTGAGATTAAGGAAAGACAGACAGACAACAGAGGGAATTTATAAGTCTACAATTTTTTCAAATTGCAGCCCAATAATGCATAATTTTATTTTGTTATATAATATACAATAATTCCAGTATACCAGGTTTTTTTAAAAATGTTATGAACATTTGGGTTGCAGAACCATTACAAAGAAATACATTGGATCATGTGAGCAAAGTTTGAAAAATGCAGATCTAGATAATGCAATTTGCTGAGGAACGGCTACAAAGAGTGGACAACTTGTTCTTAATAGCCACATCATTTAATTAATTAATTAAACTAAGAGGCTAATATTATTTGTCCAATTCTGTGAATTACATAATTTTGTTTTCTAGTTCCTGATAACACTCACATAATCATAGAACAGAACATAAACCTAAATTAATACACTATTATTGTGTGATTGCTATTGGACTCATTGGACATTTCTTGATCAGTCAATGAGTGACATTAATGGTTAATCTGACTGACCAAATGTAAATTTTCCATTATAAACTTACATATGACACATCTTTATACAGGGTGGGCCAGCGAAAATGAAACAGCAGAGTGTTCGTGTTCGTCCAAGAAAATTGCTCGGACAGGTCGATTTTATTTTCGAGGGGACATCTTTTGCAATAAAGTTTTTGCGAATCTGAATATTAACTAAACAAACAATTTTTTCGAAATAAATGTTTGTTTAGTTAATACAAAATAAATGAGTTTTTAAACTTTTTTGTTATCTGTTGTATTCAGAATCGCAAAAACTTTATTGCAAAAGATGTCCTCTCGAGAATAAAATCGACCTGTCCAAGCGATTTGCTTGGACGAACACAAACACTCTGCCGTTTCGTTTTCGCTGGCCCACCCTGTATATATATATATATATTATTTATATTATATAATATTAAAAATATAGCATCACTTACTTTATTCACTACTTTCTCAGTTGTAGAATCTGCAACATTTAGATTTGTGACATACTGAGCACTTGGATTTGAAATATTTTCTGTCTTTTTATTAGCTATTTTCCTGTTATCAAACACATCTGCTTTATTTGAACAAATGAAAGCGGCATCATGAAAATCTGGATGCTTAGTATTTATATATGATAATTCAATAGCAACTAAATTTTCTACCTACCAAAAAAACATTTTAGAGGAAAAAAAGAAATCACATACAAGTCATTATATAATATCTCAAATTTAAAATAATTCAAACATTGCAAATTTAAAAACATTAAAAAAAAAACTAATAATTATATTAAAATGTAGATAATTATGTCTTTGCTAAGTCAAACTATAAATTTTACTTTTACAACACATTAAAGCATTTCAATAATGCGTTAATTAATCTTAATTCAGTAAAATAAAAATTTATAAGTAATGAAATGAGATTTAAATAAGTTTCACAAAAATGGAAAATGGTAAGCAAGCCCAGAGAATTTGCCCCTGCTACCTCATTACCGTAACTTACCTCATTTGCATAATAATATCTATGCATAATGCATTTTTTGAACAATTAAAACAAAATAAAAAATACAATTCTTTATAAAAAAAATTTATAAAAAACTATTCCTTACTGCTGGATTAAAAACACTGTCTAGTGAAATGCAAGATACTGTGTACTTACTACCAGCATTGCCTCAAATCCTTTAAGATTTGGGCAACAAATTGTTATTGCAGTAATAATTTAAAATAAGATCATGCTGCAGAATGTATAAAAATAATGTAGTTGTGAAAATGTAAAATTAATTCCATAACACAATTACTCAAGGTTATAATACATAAGAAGGTTTAAGGCAATATCCACTTTTCTCCATAAATTAATTGATGTACAAATGAAAGAAGTGGTTAATGGTCCAAATTTGTTTTAAACAATTCTATTGTATGTTTTCAGCCATTTCACTGTGGATTAAGATCTTTTAAGTGACATTCCATTATTTACCTGACGATAACTAATGTACATGCTTATATTATTTTTTGTACTTACTTTCATAATTTTTTATTTCAATAAAATAATTTTCTATTGAATCAGTGTGTCTATTTAGAATTATTACTGTACTTTCACAGATTGTCCGGCATATTGGTCTAATATGTCATGAAATTAGATATTTCCATATAGCAAAGACCATTATTAAGTTTTCATTTAAAACCTTGAAACTGTTTCAATATTAAATTTAAAAAATTAAGCTTTAAAACTAGAAAAAATTTTATTTACCATAGAATTTGTTGGTGGAAGACGTCGCCTTAACAACTGTGTAACTACATCAATTATACGTTCATGAAGTTTTGGAAAACGCAACATTTCTTGCTATGTAAGAACAATTTAGTAAAATTAAATTTAATAAACTATATTAAAAATTTTATGTAAAATAATTCAAATAATAAATATAGTTATAAAATATAAACAACAAAATAAAATTTGTAAGAATATTACATAAAATAATAAAAATATCAAAAGTCAAAGTTAAAAATAAAGAAGGGGGGAAAGATTATTCTTATAAAAATTTTTATGCTTTATAATAAAATTTTGAGACCTATTTTATAAATTATATATTCAAAAATTAAGGAAATAAGGAAAAAAGAATATTCTAGAACTGCAGCAGATGATTTATTTTTATTATTTTATCTTTCAATATCAATTGTATTCTATCATCATATTAGTTCATTCTTATCAATAATGAGTTACAGTATTATAATTAACACTTTTTACAAACCTGAACTTCTGTTCCACAATGTTGTATAATTCTTTGCATTTCCTCGTGGACAAGTTCTACACATCTTAGACTGGGCTCCTCTAGGCGCCGTATTTGACGTTTTACAAGTAATTCAAAAGATACTTCAGGTACAAATAAAGCAGGTCTTGGTCCCTTAAAATATTTTCATAATGATAATATCTTCCTTATACATGAATCTAATCACCCATTCTCCACCAATCTATGTATATTTTTCTAAGAATATTATGAAACATTTGGACTAGGTTTATGGACATTATATTTAAAAAAAATTAATTCAAGATATCAACTGTGAATGTATTTCTAAAAATTTTCTTTTAATAGTAGTTACAATATGAATAGATCTGTTTTATTTAATTTCATTTAATAATTTTATGATAGATAGTTTATGTAAAAATTATGTAAACATTACAAAAATGATGAGGCTATAATAATATAATTTTTCATTATAACATTAGGACAGTGATTTTGTTTATAATTTGGAATTGTCTATTTCCATAATATTACTCACTATAAAATAAAAACAAAAAATACAAATTATTTGAGAGCAAATTCAAAAATCTTTGAAATGAAATGATTATGAACTTATTAAAGCATTTGATTTTTGTAAGAACTACACAAGTTTTAGAGTTTATTTCTAATTTCTGTAACACACATGAAATCAAATTATGGTAAAATAATTAATATGAATATTTTAAATAAATACATTAAGAGACTAAACATAATGAAAAAGAATATTCAAGATACAATATAGAATATAACTCTTAAAAGCATACAGTGTAGAGTAGTGATAAGCAATCTTTTCTAAATGTGGGGCCAGGGTTTCAGTAGACTAACTGCAAAATTTCTTTAAAAAATATTTAATACAATGGAATTAGAAAATATGTACTATACTTTTAAAGTAAAATAGGAATTTGTATGAAAGAATTAGAGTTTTAAATTAAGAAGAAATAATAAATTTTATTTAATTCAGCATAAAACTAATCATATATGATGCTTTCCTGGATGTTTCTTTGTTCTGAAGTAATAAAAAGTTTGCTAATCAATGTTATTTAATAAATAATGTTCCATTTATACAGGCTTCATACAGACAATTCCATCTTTGATTCCCTGACCAATTATGACATTATTCCCTGACTTATTAACATCTCTGCATTTCCCCTTTCCATTATGTGATATTTGGCCAAGTCTATTTAAGCCCATTTTGTAGACAATTATATAATTTTTTTTTTTAATTAAAAACACTATATTTACTTACAAAAAAATTTATGTAAAATTGATTGTGTAATTAGCCATGTCATTTCTATGGCATAAAAAGTTTCATGATTCTATTTAAATTAATTGGTAAATTTCATAAAAGTAAGAAAAAAAGATTCACGTTACATTGTAAAATAAATTTTCTTAAAACGAGGAGACAGTAAATTCAAATAATTTAAACAGAAGAAATAGCATTCAAGGTCATTACATTTCTTCCCATCTCTCCCAAAACTCATAATGGGAATGGCGAAGTTTTGATGGGAAAGTGGGTTGTTGTCGATGATATTTTTGAAAACCTGACTAATTCTATGGCGACATTTTGGTATACTTTCGAAATTCCACAGGCCATCTGGAGATAAAAATTTGCAGTTAGAAAGAAGACATATTACAGATCATCATTCTGTCAAAATTGGCAGGATTATCATCTCCACATGTTACATGTGGTCAACAATGAAGAATATAACGAATAAAAATACTTTAATTGTGCGAGGTCTGCCACATCCAAAAATCCCTTACACAACATCGTTAAGCTGACTGACAGTTATTTGCCTTTCCCATGGCATCAACTGACTGCAAATGGTTAACCAGATGTGCAGGTCAAAAAACTTAGGAGGGTTGTGTATGGGACACAACTGCAATCATTTAAGGCATGAATCAGTCTGTTTTATCAGAGGAAGGATAAGATGTAAACAAATAAAGTCTCTCTGGTTATCACATTCCAAGTCAGTCTCAATCAGTTCAGATGGTAGCACACTTGGAAGTATTTGTGTCGGAGTTGACACAAATACTTCAACACACTATGTTTTCTTATGCTATCTATACAATCTGCACTGTTTGGCATTAGTCATTTTGGCTTTTCTGATTCCTTTAAAATTTCTTCAACATTATGAAAATTTTTTTCAACTTGCACAGCTATCAACCTATAACTTTACAAATTCTATTTTATCAATTATTATTGCTAAATAATTACATAGATCCTGTTGTTCTGTACAAATTGACACCAATTTCAATGTCTTATTTTTTTAATCAAAAGTTTCATTGCCCAAATCCATATCATGTCGCTATTTTCAGTGTTCATATACAACTGCTACTCCTCCCCCACACAGCTGCATACCCACTACCCACCATTTTAAATATGGATGTAAACCTTCTATCCAACAAAATTTAAATTGTAAGATTATAATTTATAGTTTAAGATATAAATGTGGCAAATCTTGCCATTTGTTTGGTCACTCCAGTTTTCGTAGACCTCCTTATACCAAACTGAATTTAAAGATGTGTTTGGATCAAAATGGAGTGAGAGCAACAGATGGATTCCATGGTATTTGCAGATTCTCTGACTTTCCATGATTTTTTCTGCTAAAAATTTTATTCCCCAACTTTTCAGGTTTCTACTAACTCTGTATATTATAGTACCATATTATTTAAATGATATCCTGTCAGTGCTTACTGAATATTTTTTAATTCATTTATAAGTCAGAAAAAGATCTCTCTCCAAAGCAATAATAATAATGGATAATGCAAATACATGTTTTAATTAAATTTTACATTTGGAAACATTCACTTTAGAACTAATACAGCATTATAAATATTAATTGCAATACTCATTAATCTTTTTTTAAAAAAGTAAACAATCTTAAAGTATGTGAAGATACAACAGAACATTTTATTTCTTCTAGCAAGATTTTTGCAAATGAAGTGTTCACTTGAAGAGAATTAAGATTCTTTGCCAACAGTGTTGAAATTTCATTTTCATTATTAAAAGTTCTTTTTACTGGTTTGAATATCGGTTTGTTAGAAGTTCAATAACTCATTTTTTCACTTCTTTTTCTACATTTTAAATTCATCAGAGTTTTAATAAAATTCTCCAATGACTTATGCCCATTAGAGGGCAAGTGGATAAAACCACTGAAATATAGTTAATTGTGGGTTTACAGCTCATCAACAGATGGGTTGGCCATATGGAGTTTTCTGGGTTTTCTTCAGACATACACCTAAATATGGACCAGTTTCCCCATAGAAGTTCTTCTGACTTCTTGCCTATGTGTTGTGTTGCTTTGTTCCAATCCCATCCACCAATGACTTCAATAATGAAAGACTTAAATAGGGTGAACTCACAAAGTGCTGAAAGTGTCTAATTCAAATTGTTAGGATATCAACAAGTCAAAATTATGTAATTATTATACATTTACTGATATATCTCTAAATCAATCACTAGATTTGGTGTGATAAATAATTAATAATTCCCTGAGAAGTGTTTTTGTACGTACACACTTGTATAGAACTTACTTGTTTTAAACTTATTTTGATAGAGATTTATTGCATATGGCATGGGCTCTCTTTTCTTCTCTGGTTATAAGCAATCATTTTTCATCATAGTAATTCTAATCAACATAAAGATTTATTTGAAGTGCTTGGCTTTATTCTTATGCAATAGAGCATATAAAGTCACAAAACCAATTGCTTAGTAAAAATTTCCAACTATTTTTGTTTAATAAGTTAAAGATCTTGAGGTCCTGTTCAAACATGGGGCCTGTGATAGCTGCTAGGTCCAACACTCAATTTAATCTGTCTCTGAGCAAGATTGTCACAAGTGGAGAAATATGGGTATCCCATTTGACCCAGAACTATAAGTAGTAGTCTATTTAGTAGAAGCATACCAAAAAGGAAGAAATCCAAGCAGACAATTTCAATCTGTAAGATAATATGCATAGTTTTTTGGGATAGGCAAGGAGCTTTGCCTAATTGAACAACAATAAATTCAACAGCCTATTGCAAGACTTTGAAGAAACTGTTGTACAATCCTGAATAAAAGGAGTTGCATGCTTATTCAGGGAGTTATTTTGCTTCATGACAATGCCACACATTGCAGCTCAAACTCAAGCCAAATCATTTGACTAGGAACAAATGGAACATTCCCTCCTAACATTACTTGAATTTCATCTGTTCATATACCTGAAAAATTCTTAGCTGATCAGCTTCTCTTCAATAATGATTATGTCAAAGGAGTAGTCAGACAGGCTATCTTCACAAGCAATTGTTCTATAAGGAGATACAGAGACTGGTACCCCCATTATGATAAATTATTCAATAATGGTGAAAACTAAAAATATAGTTTAGAATAGCTGATAAAAATAAGATTTGTTGATAAATCTTATTTTTCATAAACTGACAATTTGTCAATTTTTTTAAATAGCCTAATAATGCTTAGTTTGTAAATGTGCTGATATATTGTTTAAATTATATTTATACTTACAGTTGCATTTCTTATAGCTGTTAATATGTCAAGTGTAGTTAAACCTCCTAAAGGATCAATATGATCTAATGTACGGCCAAATGTTTCATGAAATATGTAACATATTCTTGCACCTCCACACAATTCAGTTGTTTCAATATTTCTAGCTGTACCTTCAATTGTGCTGCAATATGCTGAAGCAAATTTTGTAATAATTTGCAAGAGTGTTTGACCCTATTTTAAATAAAAACTACATTACTAAATATTATTTAAGGAATAATTATAAATATTTAAGTTATATTTGACTAGAACAATTATCATGAAATTTTTAAAAAAATTTTAAATAAAAAAGTCACATACTCAATGTATACAAAAGTAGTTTAATAAAAGAGGATCAGAAATATCATTGGAATGCCACATAAATGAAAACATTTTAACCATCATATGGCTAATGATATATTTTTTTATAGCATATCTATATAATTGAGTTAAAACTTTATTCCATTCTAGCTTGAAATTGGATGGAAATATAATCAAATTCATCCAACTAATATAGGTTATTTATTTACCAAGTAAATAATAACCTGTATTAGATGGAAAAGTAAAGAAACAAACAAGAAAAATTATATATATGCAACATTGAAAACATTAGTTTTTCCAAAGAAGTAACCTGGTGCCAGACTGGATCAGGGTACTGTAATGGTATATTGGTATTCTCCATCAAGTCTTAGAGAGGTAATTACTTGTTAAAATTAAGATTTATTTATTTACAGTCAAATATTAAAATTATTTTTATATCTATATTATAGTGAAAATGTAATACCTTATCTTCAACATTCTCTCCATAAGAATTCATTACAGACTGAAACTGTGAAATCATGACATTGACTCTGGTTTTCAATTCTGGTAAACAATCTCTTATATGATGCATGAGAAGCTGAAAAAAAATTTGTATTTAATATTAGAAAAATGTAATTTATTTTAAAATTAATTGATGCTAGTTAGACATAATACACAAACACAAAAAATAACCAAAAAAGTTTCTGAAGTTTTATAAAATTACTAATCAGATTCAAGTGCAGTTATTCAAGTGTGCTTACTTTATGAATTTAAACTTGGGAAACTGCTGCACAAACTTCTCAAAATATATACATAGCATTCAGAGAAGAATGGTTAATGAATGCACAACTAAAAAATGCTATAAAAAATTTGCTTCAGGACATGAATCTCTTGAAGATGCACCCACAAAAGATGGCCAACAGCATTGATGATAAAATTAAAGAATGCTATTAAATCAGATTTGAGTCAAATATGTGGACTCATAGAAGAGAAATGAAGCTAGGCATTTGCACTAGCACTGACTAGGAAAAGTATTGTACATAAATTATGCAAATTGGTCCTACATGAACTCAAAGCAGAAAAAATCCAAAGATTTTCAATTTGTTTCTCTCTTCTTTCTTGTTATAACAACAAATGATTTTTGAACAGACTGCTAACATGTGATGAAAAATGAATTATTGACTGAAATATTAAGCAATCTTATCATTGGCTACATTCCAGGAAAGTGGTCTTCAAGGTAACCTTATACAATGACTCAGGAAAAGCTCCATAGCCTTTCTTGGAAAATTCTACCCCACTCTCCATATTCATCAGACTTCTCATCATCTGATTTTCATCTTTTCTTATCACTTAATAATTGTGTGAGTAACAAACTATTTCAAAATTGAGAGGGATTAGGAGCTGTCCATAAATGACACCCATACTGGAAGGGAGGGAGGGGAGTTGAGCTTCAGTGGATGTCCATTTATTTCATTAAATTTTATACAGTATGTATTTTATTACATTTATTTCAAAGTTTCTTGTATGTTTCATTTCTATGTATGGTATCTATCATTCATAAAATGATAAAGGTTTTAAGGGAAAGTTGATTTTTGTTGGACATCCAAAGAGGTGAGGGATTTAAACTTGGACAAACTGAAACAAGAGAGGAGGGGAAACTAAAAACATCAAGAAAAATGCAGATGTAATTTATGGAGATCTTATAAAAGGAACTGAATGACTTTTTTGATTTTAAAGATAAATTTTTTTAATGAGTGGGAATTTTTAAACTTGTTTCTCATTGGAAAAGTTATTAATTGTGAGAGGATAATTATTTTTCAGAATATCCTTGTTTTATTTTTATAATGTTTTAATTTTCTTAAAAATCCCTACAAGCTTCTTTTGGTTACCTGACGATAATTCAGAAAACACTCACTCATTTATTTCATCTAAAAATTTATTTTAAAAAATTGAATTTTATGATTTAAAATACAGTACCAAAAAATAATTTTGTAAATTTATAAATAAATATTTTAATTCTTAACAGAAAAATAACATCTTAATTTTGATAGTCATTTCTATTATTTAACTAAAAATAATGACAATTTACTGCAAAAAAAATTTCAAAAACTTTTCATTTTTGTGATTATGCTTAGCATAGAAAAACTTAATTTCTTATTTAAAAACTAAGAAATTCAATAATTAATTTAAATCTGAAATTATTAACATTAATGCCTAATATGAATAATCAGAAGACATTTAATTATATTTTAATAAAAATAATTTAATTTCAGGTATTAAGATAAATTATATAAATTTAGCAACTCAACCATAGTTGAAGTCCAACTGAAAGTTATATAAGGGAAAAAATTTACACTTAAAAAAGAAAATTTAAAAACAATATATTTTAAACATGCTATAGTTTTTACCTTTTTAAGTCTACAGTACTCTTACATTTATACAATATTCATACTTTGGTAATGAAAATTTTAGTAAAAAGTTTTAAAGAGAGAAAAAACTAATTATAAACAGTAATTTAATAAACTCATTTATATACAATAGAGTCAAAAATAAATAAAACTTTTGATGTCTAGTAACAACCATGATTGCAATAAACACATGTGGCTGTCAGCCATATTGTTTTCTTGTTTATTTTTTGTTTTAGTTCATAAGTTGTAAATACATATATATCTTCCTTCTTCCTTCATCTCTATTTTCTTATTTCCGTTCCTTTCTTCTTTGTCTCAACAATCTAACCATTATCGCTGGAGGGCAGGATTACCCCTTCTAAGAACTAAGGGGGAGTGAGAACAAAAGAAAAGAGGAAGCTCTGAGGACTAAGTGGTAGAAGAACGGACACTTTTTGGCTAGACCTCGAAAGGAACAGAGGTGCAAGGCAGTGATCCAGACTCGAAAGAGATAAAGAAAGGAGACTGCAGGACCGTCGGGGCCAGAGAAGTATAGGCACGAGGGCTAGAGAACAAACGCCAAGAGAATCGGAGAATATCGAGGACGAGCAGCCGAAGAAGGATATCGATCGATCAAGCGTTAACCCGGGTACTTTCTATCTATTTCTATATACTTTCCACCTTTCCTAAGTCTATCCGTTTCCCTATTATATTAGTTTTAAGGTAGTTATAAGTTTAGTTTTTAAGTCGGTTATAGAGGTTTGATGTTTCGCGCGCGTGTATCATTGTTTGTATGCGAGTGGTGACCCCTTCCCAAGTGAGAATACTCAAGTTGGGATCAATTGTAAATACAAAAGAAAAGAACTGTGTTCCGAGAGCAATAAAGGATTATTCAATTGTATACATAAGTTTTTGTGTTCATATTTGTAACGTTTATTCGCGGACTTACAATTCTCTCGATACGAACAACCACACACATGTGCATTCACACATTTTCTTAGATATGTCACACTCATTCAAC
This sequence comes from Centruroides vittatus, assembly GCF_030686945.1. NCBI lineage: Eukaryota > Metazoa > Arthropoda > Arachnida > Scorpiones > Buthidae > Centruroides > Centruroides vittatus. Next base: position 78,086 of record NW_027121927.1, read on the forward strand.
ACAGCATATATCTAAAAGTAGATGCTGATATTTAGATGGATTATATCATAATTGTCAAACATCATGCACACCATGAGTTCTGAAACAAAACACCATAAGCAGCAAATCAACATTAAAATCTGTATCAAATTTAAGTATTTTAAAGAATAGCTAGCTATGGCTAGATAAAAATTTTCCTTTGTTGTTAAGAAATCAAGAGAGACTGTATACAATCAGCACACTATCTAGTCCACATTCTGGAAAATTTGCATGCACATTTGGGAATTCTGTAATGCCATTCTTTATGACAACTTGAATATGTATTGTATCTGTTTTCATATTCTTCCAAAGAAGTTAACAGATGTCTAATGTAAGTGCATGTACTCAGTGGAGAACTGATAAAAGTTGATAAAAATTCAGACATCCCACAATGATTATTAATGATAAAACTAGGTTTCTTGAAGAAACCCACCTCATTGACATGGGAAATTAACCTTTTTACCAGAGAAAACTTTTTCTCAAGAGATCCAAGGAAAAGATAATTCTTGTGGATTTTTGATATAAAAGGATTGGTGTATTAAAAGTTCATTTCAAAATGTAGATCCATTAACAAAGAGTACTACATTGAATTATATTTTTGAACATTTCTGATACATTAAGGCAAAAATTGCCTCATCTAGGCAAGCAAAACCCAGATTCACTCTAATTTACTTTATAAAAACTGTATAATAAATTTGTATAATAAGTGTCAACAGAAAATCTAAAAATTAAGATTGCAAACATTTGATAGAAAATAATTAAAGGCATTGAGGATACTTTAAAGCCATCAAAAAAGTGGCATTTCATGTATTAAACTAATAAAAAATAAAAAATTTAATATAAAAATAGTGTGCTATTAAATTTTATAAATAAATAAATACTTACTTATTTGATATTTTACTAAATCATCCTGAATCTAAACTATCATCATGAAAATGATGGTTATGTAATCATCCTAAGTAAAGTATAAACAATTTTGAGATGAAAGATGTCACATAATTGTGCAAATCCAAGTTGGCTATGAATCACATTTTATATTATATGCAGTCTATTTTTCAAGTACACAAGAACTTAATACAGTAATACCTTGATTTTCATTGACTACAGTTATCAGTTTCGGTACAGTGTCTCGGTTTTCATCAGCATGCCCATGTGACCTCGCTGCTAATTTTGCTAAAACAAAGGGCAACCCATGCATTTTCCTGCTCAGTGTAGCATTATTTCTCATTGTGTGAGCATTACCCTGCACATCTAACCAAACAATTCCATTGCTTTCCTTTCCTTTTAACTCCATCATGGGACAAAAGGAAGTTTCCAAGCCCAGCAGCCCTTCAGAGAAGAAGGCCAGGAACACGATCAAATTGAAGGAAATCATTGAAAAATACGAGAGCAACATTAAGATTGCTGAAATCAGCTACATGGACAGGAAGTTGCCATCCATGATAAGTTCCATTGTGGCGAAAAAGGAAGCAATAAAGGAGGCTAATATAGTGAAAGATGTGAATGTGCTAACAAAACAGAAATCGCAAACAATTGAAGATTTCGAACAGTCATTATTAATTTGGATCAATCAAAACCAGGGCCCACCAGTGGCCAAGCTGTTCCTTTCCCAGAACACTGGAAGTTTGGTCATGGGTTTGTGCCTGGCCTGGATGAGCTGGCCATGTGGAGTTTTTCAAGTTTTCTCCACATTAGTAACACCTGAATAGGGGCCAGTAATCCTTAAAGACCTCTTGGAAGGCATTTCTCTTAGGTCGCCAAGTGTTACATTGCCATAACTTATCCAGAAAAAAAAAAAAAAAAAAAAACCAGGTTCTGTTCAATGGTGATTCTGTTTCGGAGGTCATCATATTAGTCTTTTTTATTCATTTTATATTATTTTCTTATAGTTTTTAGTAATAAACACTATATTTATTGTCTATAAAATATGTTTTTTGGTACGTATTTTAGAGTGTCTAGAATGAATTAATTGGATTTACATTGATTCACATAGAAATAATTTCATCGGTTTTTGTCAGTTTCGGATTTTGCCAATTATAATTGGATGGATTATCAACGAAAACCAAGGTATCACTGTATAATTTTATAAAATTATGCAATATGGTGTATTATTAATATAGATAGTAAATTAACTTACCCTATTTAAAGTCTTTGCTAAATATGATGTTCCATTTCTAGCAGCTAATGATGGATATTTTCTCTGAAGAAATGAAGTTTCATCTTTTAACGCATCTTCAATTGTCTGAAAACAAGCTAATTATTAATTTTATAAAATTACTGAAATCCTGAAACAGTTTAAAAAACAAAAAATAAATTTCAAGTTAAAATTTTCTATACTTGTTAAATTTGATAAGTGTTTCATCTATTAATGACAAATAATGAAACATCAAGATTTCGTATTGATGTAAAAATTTCTAAAAAGTAACCCCCAACACTAAAATTCAAGTGAAGTATTAAAAATTAAGCCTGGTGAGGCTCTAGCCCCTCACTGAAGTTCACATTAAAATATTTTAGAATGAAAAGGAAGGAAGGAATATTTTTCGTATGAAAAATCATGATACATTCTTAGATTATTTACGTGTTTGCAAATCCCAAGATCAGACATCTCTGGTTGGGATCAGATTAAACATTGATAATTATTAGACCATAGTTTGGTTTTAATAAATTATCTTGGCAACATAAGGTATATTTTGATGGTCTAATAATTATTTGCTGAGTGCATTCTGTTAATTGTTAAATGTTGACCACTCCTGCTACCTAAGTAAAGATTGCTTTACACTTAGCAGCATTTAGCAACAGGAAAACAACCACTTAGAGAGCAAAGATTAGGGACCAAAATCAATCAGGATGACTAATTGAAAGGGTCACATTAACAAAAGCCAACATCAAGGACAGGAGGTTCTTCGCCTTCCAAAAACTGAAGTGACATCTGTAAAGTTCTTTTGCTAAGATCCCTTTCTTTAACTACACTTTCCTCTCCATCCAAATCTATCATTTACTATTAGAAGGAAACTTTTTTCCTAGGTCTTGTTTCAATATCTTCTCTGGTTCTCTGTGGATTATGTTCTTTGATGCAACCCTAACTTTCTTCTCTGGACAAGAGTTGACTAATGTACTGACACCTCAATTTGTGTGTCAACTAACATCATTTGACAATTAATCAAAAGGTATCGGTCATCAGCTCCAGGGCAGGAAGGAGCTGATGACCTGATGCTGTAGATCACTAATGATATTGTGAAAACTTGAATCCTTTCCATTGAGAAATTCATTCTATTACCTAGTAAAAAATCCTAGAACTATGTAAATAATTTTCATCTAATAAAAATTCAATTTTTAAACAGCAACCAGTTTCAGTGTCCACTTCCACCCTCCACATATGAGCTCTCATCCTGTTTTCATCCTGACATCAATTTTGGCTATTTTTGGCTATAAAATCAGCAACCTCATATACTAGATTAGATATCCTACTTGAATAATTTAAATTTTAAAAATTTACATTAGTCATGTCACATTTTGAAGTAGAAACATTATTTGGTGTCTAAGAAAAACATTTTTAGTTGATTTAAAACAAAAGTCCAAAACACAAAGAATGAATCATTTGTGTCTAAAAAACTAATACAGTCAAACCTGTTTTTATGTGCTCTTTTTATGTGCGATTTTTTTAATGCGAATTTTTAATTTGTGCGGTATAGTTGGCGACTAGTCTCGTGCGATTCGTCATGTCTCACGTTGACTTATTATAGCTAAATAAACTTATTATAGCATAAATGCACTTATTATAGTAATATTATTGCATGAATATGCGAAAAATGAAATAATTTACTTTTTAAGTCAACAAAACACCACCTGGACAAAAATATGTAAAACAGACGATAGACCAGACGATGCAGTCAAGTGCTGACATCTGTTGTCAATAAATTCTATTTCGTACGGTTTTGAGTTATTTTCTATGTGAGACTTTTTTTATGCGGTCCCCGTTGGCCGCATAAAAAAAAATATTTTTAAATTTGTGTTGCGAAAACTATTATTTACAGCCATTTGTGAAGTTTCGTGAGATTTTTTTTATGCGTTTTTTTAATGCGGTCCCTATCCCCCGCATAAAAACAGGTTTGACTGTATACTGTTACTATACAAAAAGGATGCAGATAATTCTTATAGAATCAAAACAATAAAGTTTGAAAATATTTGGCACTCTTATCCCATTGAACGAAAGGTCAGTCCAGCCAGCAAAAATCTGCCTAACAGCATTTCTTCTTTGGGATGTCACCACAATCCTAAGAAGTTACAGTATAACCTCTATCTAATATTGCATAATATAAGTCCTGTTTATAATAAAGTCAATAAACCATAGTATATATATAAAACATGGTTATAGTCCTAAGGTTATTGAATGATTATTAAAGAGTACCAAAAATCATCACAGGACATTTCACCAAAAGTCATTTGGTTGACAGACATTTAAACAAAAGGATGTGTGATTGAATGGACAATTTACTGACCAAACATTTTTTATAACACATTTATACAAAGCATAAAAATATTAATAACTAAAACTAAAAATGAAATACATGTAAAAGAAAACAATGATTATAACATATGTAAACTAGAATGATATGTTATGTAAAATTAATTACAGCAATAACTTTTCAAATGTTTCAGTTTTACATTCTATTAATCTACTCCCTGGTATTCCTGACATATCTGAGGTTGCAACCTAACGACCTTGACTTGTGGACCCAAAATATCTTGTTTCTGCATAGGAAGGTTTTTGAAACTACAGTAGAGCATCGATTATCCGAATGCCGATCAACCGTGCTGAATCAAATGTTTTTGATACTAGATTAACTTCTACAGTATAATTTTTTGTTTTTATATTTTTCAATATTTATCTTGTTTGTACAAAATAAAAAAATAATTTTTAACGATACAATAGCCACGATTATTATAAAAATTTTCGTTAGGCTTAACATTGACGAAAATTCAGCACGAAGTGACACGCAACAGAGAAAAATTTCAACATGGAATATATCAATATACTATTATTGGGATATACTAATATACTATATTAATAATGTATTTTTTTCGTACATAATCAGTTATCTGAAAATTGATTTTCTGAACAACCACAGTCCCCAACTGATTCGGATAATCGATACTCTACTGTAGATGTCACTATTCGTTATAAGTTTTATATTAAAATTAACTTCTGAAATATTAATAAATGTAAACAAAAAAAAAAAAATTATATATCTATTTTGTTTGTGAAAATAAAATAATAATTTTGGACAACACAATTATTTTTTTTCAAACATGCATAATTTTCATTGGGTTTAACATTGACGAAAATTCAACATGGCATGACACGCAATGGAGAAAAATTTCAACATGGGATGGGTTAACTTTATCCTCAAAAAATATCAACATAAATTAGTATATAAAAATATTAATTTTTAAATTCAAACTTTTAATTAGTATATACAGCAATTTCCATATGAACTTAAATCACATAAAACTGCTTTTCCTGAGTTCACATTTTTATCCTAATGATTTGGATTCTTACAACCATCTTTAAGGACGTTAACAGTCATCATTAAAAAAAAAAAAAATTCATTAAAAATTACACCTCAAGAATTTTTTATTAGATACTGAGAGTTAAATATTGTTATTTTCTGACAAATATTCTTGAATGTGATTTTTTTAGTTTGTTTGTTAATGCCTCTGAAGATAAGTTTTAACAACTTGAAAACGCTAGAAGAATAAAAAATGTGAACTCTGGAAAAGCAAATTTGATTGTACTTTTAATATCTTTACATTAAATCAGTCTGAAAAACAAAAATTTACAGCAAATACCTTTTTATCATTAATGTCCTGTTGAGATCTATTTACTATTCCAATAATGCCAAGCTTAACTGGAATTACTCTTCCACATAACACATCAACAGCATCTGTCCCAGCATCCATTAAATCTAATTTTGTAATCACAGCCAATGTACGTCTTCCTATGTTGAAAATTTAAGAATTATAATTATTATAATAGTCTTTAAAAATTTGTCATAAAATGCATAATTTATTATTTAGAATTTTATCAAACTCTGTTTTCACTTTTTTCTTATCATTCACAATGGTCTCCGCTTCAAATCAATGATTTATTCACAATTATGATTACTACTACTACATCTTAGCATCTGACATATTAATTATATTGACAGATATCCTTAATTTCACGTATTCCCTTTTGACTAGATATCATTGATTATAGTTTACCAATAAATCAATGCAATGAAAACTTTTCACAAATTAGTTCAGTACACTGATGCTAGATGACAATATAAAAATTAAAACTCTAGACAACCTATACATTGAGAGAGAGAGAGAGAGAGAGAGAGAGGAAAACTGTACAATTACAATCTCCTTTCCACGTTGTAGACATGCTCTAAACCAGAAGTTGCCAAAGTGGTCGATACCTATCTGATTATTTGGGGGTTGATGAAAAAACTAAAACTAACAAATTTTGAACCGAATATTGCTAATCTTGCTAAGGATCATCAAGCTTATCCATCTTATTGTCAGTTACAAAAATTATTATTAACATATATATAATAAATGTAAAATTAAAAAATATATATTAAAATAGTAAGAGCTTTCTTTTTTGCTTGTAACAAACTTTTTGGTGGGGGTCGATGTAAAGTTTCGATAAGTTGTAAGGAGTTGACGATCTAAAAAGTTTGGCGACCTCTGGTCTAAACAGAAACTAGTCTTAAGGTCTTTTTAATCTCTTACTTTATATTTGACATTTCATTTTTACACTAATTCAAAATAAAATACCTCAACTTAACAACAGTGGTATAAAATCAAGCAAATGTCTGTAGATTTTCAAAATTAAAATGAGTATTTATCAAAGCATGATAAAACTGGGATGAAGGCTAAAAAGAAAGAAGTAACATTCAGGGTTCCTACTCAAATTTTTGTTTTGAATTTCCTGATTTTCCCTGACCAACTTTGCCCAAATTCCCTGACCCTCACATTTCTTACAGTATGGAATATCGACATAATAAAACAGCATTTTATTTACTGCGAACATTGATAATATCTATCCCTCTTTTTGCCTAGTTTTATGTTTCAAAGACTGTCACATTAAAAAAATACAGTATGCATACATCCTGTAGAAAAATGTATGATAGAATCCACAACTTCAATGTAATGAAAAAATAAGCAATTTACAAATGAAACATGAGCTTTTTATTTTATCATCATTTATCATTATTATTTGTATGTAAATCTAGTAAATACAAGATAGCATAAAATCAACAAACAGTACTCTTTGATATACAAATAATACTGTACTATGCTTAAAATGAACTCTTGACTTAGAAACACATAATTTTAAAATCTTTCAACAAAAAGAGTAATTTTTTTTAAACAGCAACATAATTTTAACAAAAAGTTAAATTTAAAAATTTTCAAATAAAGCATTTTTCCCTCAAAAAAATCGATCATGTAAAAAAAATAGTTTTCTTTTGTCAACCACATTATTTCAAAATGGCATAAAAATAGATTGTATATAAAGAGAAATAGGTGTAAGTTTTTACTATAGCTTCTCTAACAAATCCACTAAATCTAGCAAAAAATTAGCTGAATTGGCAACTCATTAAAAGAAAAAAAGTGTTTCGTTGCCGCCATTTTGATTTCGGTGAAAAGGCCAGAGTTTTAATAGTTATTTTTAATAATTTTTATTTATTATTTATTTAATTTCGCATTAAATTTTGTCTTTGCATAACATTTTCTTAAGAATGCAGACAAAATTTATCTATTTTAACCCTTAATTACAAATCTTATAATTATTGCAAATCATATCACAAACCATCTTTCTCACTTTTATAGCAAATTTTAATAAATGAACTAATGTTTTCAGCAATCTTAAATAGCCTTCCTCAGGTTTAACATAATTTCAAACGTCAATTAGAACATAAGATTTGAAACTTCGCGTTTCGCTTGCGAGATATGACGACTCTTTCTCTTTGGGAAAATAAAGGGGATAAAGTTAATTCTCCCAATGTGAGGAAAGTCCAGGGACTAATAAGTATAGTGGGAAACATGGTACAGATGGACAAAGACACCTCTTTACCATTTAACCTGTTTATTGTAAAAATATGCTTACAATATAGCTAAAGTTGTCTTCGTTTCTCGTCTTAAGTTCGTAGTGGCGGTAGTGGAATCCGGAGCAATGTTCGGTGAACGATCCGGAAAGGAAAGTTCATTTGATTTCTGTTTGATGTCTAGCACTAACGTAAATCACTCGTGTTTTTCCTGAGTTAGAAAAGTCCTCCTTTTGAAAGGCAACTGTTAATTTGTGGAAGGAAAAGGTAGCAGCAGCAGCGAAATAGTGGAGATAAAGTGGGGGGAAAAGGCAAATGACTGGAGGTGATCGGTGGCGATGGCTATGGAAGAGATGACTCTCGACAGCCTCATGTCTTTGAGACACCATTTTTTATCATCACCTTCCTGTCCCTCGATCGTTCCCTGGATTGGTTTCAGACCGTCACCCACGCTTTATGATGGGGATCTAATGGATTCTCTGATTTACTTATGTCAATCGAAGAATCAGAGTCACAGAAGTATTCATTGTCTTTTCAAACAATGGAAAATCAAACTCCAATCCAAATGATCGATCTTGACAGCTGCACTGTCTTGACTATTTCTCAAGTTTCTATAAAAATTTTTTTATTCATTCCTTTTTTTCATCTAATAATTTAATTATTTTACGTTTTTCTATTTTAGTGAGACTTGTATTCCTATGACGTCATAGTATTACGAAAATTAGGATTCTTAATGTACAGAATTTAAATAAAATAAATACACTCAAACCTGTTTTCGTGCGGTGGATAGGGACAGCATAAAAGAAAACGCATTAAAAAAAATTGCACAAAACTTCACGAGTAGCTATAAAAAATAGTTTTCGCAACACAATTAAAAAGTATTTTTTTTATGCGGTGAATAGGGATTGCATAAAAAAGTCTCACGTAGAAAATAACTCAAAACCATACCAAATAACTAGGAATTGCTTTTTTAATTCTTTGGGCCTTTTTCTGCAATCCCTAATGGGAAAAAAAATCCTCTAAGAATTTTTTTTTATATTAATTAATTATTTCCACTTAAATACGAATCTAACATTTAAAAAATTTGCAGGGAAATAATTCCCACAAAATAAACACCCTCCCAAAAAGTGGTTTTACAGAAAAACTATATAAAAAGTTAAAAGTAATCATTAAAAAAGGATTTTTTTGATAAATATAGTTGCAGGAAGTGTTTTCTTTCATTTAACAAGGCCTGAAATTTCACACCTGCAGTCTACATTTAACACAATATTTCTGATTTTTATGCTATTAAAATAGGAGGCAAAAAAAAAGTAACAGAAACAATTTTACTGAATAAGAGATAAAAAAACTTGCTGATGTCATAGAAAACATCTAATAGAGTTTTAAAAAATTTTACAGAAGTCAATTATGTTCCAATTTGATTGAAATTTTCATATACTGCACAAAAACAGGTTTGAGTGTACAGAAATAAACATCAAACAAAATTACAATTATATGTTAATAAAATATAGAAGTTCAGCTATCCTAACTACAAATCTCTTTCTTTTGCAACATAACTATAAAAATTGTTTTGGTGTTGTTTCACACAAAAGATAAATCAAATTTATTTTAATTTTTTAGTGATTTAATTAATTTTTTTTAAATTTACCAGCTTTTTAAATTTATAATTAATTATAAGCAAGTTAACATTGGTTAAACTATTGGATTACCTAGTTGATTTTCAAAACAATAACTACAGTATATCTATTACAAGTATGATGCCAAAATTTGCCAAAATCAGTGGATATTTGTTACCCAACATCATTTCTGTTAAACTAATTGTTAAACTATGAATCGGAGTTGCAGAAATTAATGGGAGAGGGGGGAAAAATACACTTGCAGTACAGTTCTTTCAAGGAAAGTCATAACAACAAATGTAAAAAACTACTAGTCGGCGTCAGCATTTTACTGTAAATGTCGGGTAACTATTTATAATTTTCTATGTTGTATAGTAATGTTTTAAACATAAAAAACAATTAAATTACAGATTTTTACTGATCTATTTAGCTATCTTGAAGTGAACAATCTAATAAATTACGATTTCAAGTTTTAAAAGCTTGTAAACTAATTTTTAGTTAGTTATTTTTTATTCTAATTAACAAATTCATCTTTTTATAATCGCTGAATTATTAAAATTAAAAATTAAACACTATTACATAATAGTAGTTTATCCTGTTATTAATCCACAACTGTAAAATTATATGGCTTCAGAATGGTGAAAAGAGCCATTTCAGATTCAAAATGGATTCTGGTCTATTTTTTTATTAAAGATTGCAGCATTACTTCTTGCCGCCTGCAGATGGCTACGCTTGGTCAGCCATTTTCAGCAAACAAAATGAACAAGACAGTTAAGAAGACAAATTCCCTGACTTTTTGACAGTTTTTGACAAATTCCCCGACTTTCCATGACTTTTTCCAAAACTAATGAAAATCCCAGACTTTCCAGGTGCATAGGAACCCCAAACACCAAAAATGTACTAAAAACAGTGCATTTCATTAAAATCACTTGAAGAGTGTTTCAAATTTGAATGAAGTTTAATAATAAAAAAGATAAAATTAATTGATAAAGAATTTTGTTGCTAAGTATGCTTTTTCTTGTGGATACAAAAATTTCAATATTTACAGTTCTGAAATCATTTCTAAATTTTTGTTGTAAGAGTAAGAAAATACCATGAAAGAAACTGATAACAGAATTAGAATCAGTTAGAATTAGAATTGATAATAGAATTAATGAAATTAATTCTATTATCAATTCTAATTATAATAGAAATCAATTCTAGAATTATAATAGAATTCTATTAATTCTATTATAATTCTATAATTCATAATAGAATTAATGAAATTAATTCTATTATGAATTAATGAAATTATCATTAATAGAATTAATTTCATTAATTCTATTATCAATTACAACACATTATATCAGTTTGCAAGCTTTCAGTACATGCAAACTACTTACATCAATGTATCCAAGTAACAAACATAATATATAAAAAGTGTACAAAACAAATTATTACATATTCATTAACTATAATGTATTGATAAATCAACACTACAGATGGTCTTAGAAAACATTACACACACAGTTTACTATGAGCCAAAATCACAGACAAAATTCATCACATCTGATCATACATTATATTGATAGATAAGCAAAATAAAATCAAATTGTGCACACATACACTGCAAAAAATCAGTAAATGATCAGAACTCACCAAAAAAATAAAGTGCCTAAAGAATGGATAAGATATTTATTGTGTTTCTTGTACAGGCATTATACCACATACATAACACACAAATCTTGAAACATTAGGTTTCACAACAGTATGTACAGTACATCTTACTATAGAAAGCAGCCATAGTAAACACATCATATAGTCAGGAAATTCCTAAATACATTCATACATGATCATCGCACAACCTCATTAAAAATTTTTCTGGAGCCATGCCTTTACCTTGGTCTGGTATAGTACTAGACTAGTAGAATAAATCCACACAGAATAAACAATAAAAATTTATATAATGCCAAATATAGTATAAGGAAGAAAATGTATTGTCTTTTGACATTAAATTTATTTACTTCATGAATTAAATACAAAGTACTGTACTTTAAACATTTCTAAATGAAATGCCAAAAGTATGTCTTTTGTATATTCAATTGAGGATGATATTTTGAAATGTTGAAAGTACTTGTATTTAATTCATCAACAAAAGACAGTACAGTTTCTTCCTTATGGAATAAATAATAATATTGATAGTAATAAATGTTTATAATCTCTATCACAATGTTTACAAATTGTAAATAAATTGTATTAATTCTTACTAACTGAAAATCTAATAAAATTTTACTATAATCACATTTCACTCAATTCAATTAGAGTATATTTACTAAATTATACATTATAAAAAAAATTATCAAAAAAATGATGCTATACCATCTGGATCAACTTCACGTGCTAATTTTAGAGCTTCAGAAGTTGCAAAATCAGTATTAGCAGCAGTAACAGCAAGAATAATAGAGTTTGGATTACTAATATACTTTAAAATTAGTGATCTTATTTGTACTTCAATATCTTCAGGTTGATCTCCTACTGGAACCTATAAAAAATTAATATATATATATTATACATAGTGTACTGTACATTATAAAGAAAGACTTCAAACACATTTTTATCATAACACACAAATTTGAAATTTTTTTGTATATCCTAGTATTTGATGTGGTGAGGGGACAGCATTTTTATACAACAGGAAAGTAGCAATTTTTTAAAATTGAAAATCTTTAAAAAGAGTAGAAAAGTTTCAAGATATTAAGTAAATTCAAAAAACATTCCTTTGGAATGCATAACAATGTTATATACCAATTCATAGGAAACAAGTCTATTCTTGTTACACTCAGGCAAGAATGTAATTGGGAGCTCTTTGATTTTTTACATTTATAGATTTTCTTTATGACTATCTTTCTGAGACAGGGATTGTGTTTTATAATCCAGATAAACCAGAAATCTGGATTAACAGGATCCAGATAAATGGGGTTCCACTATATTAGCACTACATTAGTTTTCAAATGAGAATGCTGGTAATCTTTATATGATCACACACATTATACTTCATCCTTAGCTTAAAAAGAGTGATTTTCCATAATCAAAAAAGGACTCATTGAGTACTATTTAAAAAGTGCCTGTCTTTCAGATTGGGTTGTTTTTTTTTTTTGCTGATTTGGTTCTATGTTGGGCACTGAGTTAGCAGTCGACTTTATGCAACACAGTTCTACACTCAGGGTTCCTACTCAAATTTTTGTTTTAATTTTCATAATTTTTCCAGACCTCTCCTGACCAACTTTGTACAAATTCCCTGACCCTCATATCCTTACAGTATGAAACATTGACAAAATAAAACAGTATTTGACTTCCTATGCACATATGTTTTGCTTCTCTAATGTTTTAATTAGTTATTTTTTTATAATTGCCAAATTATTAAAATTAAAAATGAAATGTATTATTAAAATCCTGTTATTAATTCACAACCAAAAATCTATATGGCATTGAAAAAAAGAAAACAATTATTTTTATTATTCATTAAATTTTATGTAATTCATGTATAAATGTATATATTTATTAAATTTCTCTCTTAATAAATTTCCTGAACTTTATAAAATATTAATAAACTGGAAAAAATATAAGCAATTGTTTTGTTATGCAATCAAAATTATTAAAATAAAAAATGATAAATAATACCATTTAAATTAATTATCATTTTGTATACTTTGTAAATTTTTGTGTAAACTTTGAGAAATTTTGGGTCCTGAAAATATTCTACACCCCTTTTCATATGTTGTATTGCACCACATCACTTCTTGCTGCCTTGCTGCTTGCAGACATATTGACAGCAAAAAATCAATAAGACAGCCAAGGATGAAAATTTCCTGACAATTTAACAAATTCCTTGACATTCCATGACTTTTCTGAACACCAATGAAAATTCCTGACTTTCCAGGTGCATAGGAATCCTGTACACTACAAGCTGTCCTGTCCATTATTTGGTTTCTTGGTAAAATGGAGAGTTGAGCTCTGAGGCTTTTATTCTTAAGTTTTTAAATTAATTAACTGAAAAACACACACAAATACTTTTACTTGCTACTTCCAGCACTGATGTTTAATAGATAAATAGAAGAAAACAAATGTTTTTGGTCACTTTAGTGACTCTCCTTTAAAGAGTGTAAAAAAGTTGTTGCAACAACTTTTTTTACACTCTTTAAATGAACTTGTACATTCAATAAAAAAATTTTTAACAAACTTTTCACAAAACTTTGAATAAACCTAAACATTAGACTTATGAAGCATTCTACACGTCAATGATAAAAATTAAATTTTAATTTATTTAATAAAACATTTCAAAAAATTTTAAAAATAAAAAAATGTAAAATGAAAAAAGTAAAATAAAAATATTTCAAAATGAAAGATTACAATATATTTTTTAAAAGATAAACATAAAATTAAATCCAATGCAAGCAATGTTTGCCATGCATGTGGAAACTTTAATGTGTCTTTCTTATTAATACAACCCCCCCTTTTGCACCTGTTTATAAATTTCAAGGGTCTCAGCAGTTCTGAATTATTATAATATATATCAATGAAGTCATTAACTTTTCATATGTGGCAAATCCATGAACAGAAAATATTTATTCTTTTTAGTTTTAATTATATTTAAAATTGATTTCTGTGATCATGATAATTCAAAAACAGTGATTATTCCAGAATATTACTCTCTTTAATATTAGAGTTGAAAATTTATACTAATTGTCATACATTAAAACCTGGTTAACTTGAATTGGTCAGGAAAAAAAATTTGGACTTTAAATTAAAAAGTTTTGAATTATGAAGGTTCAACTAAAAATCAAGATTTTATGCATCAGTTTACTGGTGATCTATAATAAACTAGTCATATGATATTTCCAGGATCCTATTACATAGAATTGTTGCATCAATGTAAATCTCTCAGCATTGTCCAGAAACTAAAACATGCTCAACCAAATGGTTAAATAAACTACCAAGAAATACTTTTCCGAAAGATTGATCTGTTCATTCCTGTGTGTTTAGTAAGGACTTTTTTAATTGTGATATTTCACACTTAAAATCAATCTATTTTTTATATTTTTTTAATCACCAAAAAAATCTGTCTATGACTCTTATATTTTTAAAATTTTGCTGCAAAGGATAAAATTTTTTATATAGAATCAGACTGTAATTGTTATTTTTGAATTAATTTATCAAAACTATTTATTTATTACATTGGCTAGTCAGAGAAATCCACCCGCAATCAAATAAATAAAAATATTCAAAAAAAGAAGACAAGTTTGAATAGCAGTTACAGTATCTAGGTCAAAAACATTGTCTGGAAGCTACCATCTTGCCTGTTGTCACATGATACAATGCTTATTTTCAGTTTTATGTGGTTCCTGTGCTTTAAAGAAAGTTTCTGATTAGTTATAAGATAAATGAACATTACTTATTTTATTTAACAGAAAATTAAAATTCAAAACAATTTATGAAAATACTGTATCTAAACTCCATTCAAGTTAACGGGTTTGATTTAACATGTAATCCCTTGTGAAAAATGATCAGAGAAAGAAAATGACTGAGTAAACATGACGTCTAGTTATCCTGTTCAAGTTCACCAGTTTCCACTGGTTGTAAATTAATTTTATTGGAGACATGAAGTGACTGCCTTCAGACAGACATCATTGTTTATTCCAAAATTATCAGCATCATATCAGAAACTACAATTAGCTTTTATTTTGATATTTTGCCTTATTTTTAATTATGCAAAATACTTGTGGATTGGTGAAAATACATACTTTATTATGTTTACTTTATTGTAATCTGATATAATAAAGCAATAAAATAAACATATCAAATTTCACTTTGCTATAAATTTTCTCTGGTTTCATGGATTTGACATTAGGTTTGTTGTAATTCAAAAACAAAATGTCTTTCAAGGTCAGAATAGGAAAACCTTATTACTTTAAAGGGAGATCAGCAGTAGAGCTAGCAATGAACTCCACTCAATTGTAAACAAACAGTTATATTTTATTATGCTGTAAACAAAAGCTCCCACTTCACTTGAAAATTAATCAAATGACAATGTTATTGTTTTGTTTTATTCCAAAGAATTTTTTTTTTACATGTAACAACCAGTTTTGCCAGAACTGATTACTTTTATTTTCATTTTTTTAATGCAGTCATGAAATTATCAAAAAATTGATTATGTTAATTCAATAATTAAAGTAGCTAGAAATATTACAAAAAGCATCAAAATTTTGTGCTGATTGTTTAAGTGGAAGTGGATCATCGAAAATTTGTCAATCATGATATCAATTGCATAAACCACTTAACTTAAATGCATTTATATGTTAAAATTCTCGTCATGATGTCTTGATAAAAATCTAAAAAATTTTTATTCATTTGTAACTTAACAGTTTGCATTATCAAAATTAACTTTTTAATTTTTCTCTCACTGCATGATGTATAATACAGTGAGCATCAACATGATGCTCACTATGTCAAATTGTTGCACACAACACAGCATCTATTTAAAATACATTGAAACTCTTAATTGTTGTGCAGTGAAGAAATAGCAGAGAATTAAGGAATGACATTTTTGTAAGAATATATTTATATTAAATTTCTATTGTATTTCATCATGCTCAATCAAAGCAACAGTCACAAGCATGAATGCCCATGTATGATTTCCTTGAAAAGTAAAAATGGAAATTTTTTACATATTTACAAAATTTTAGATATTGAAAAATACTTGTTAGGATGCCTCACAGATATTACAAAATTCCAAGGATTAAAATATCAAAATGTAAAAATACACATACCTTTGTTATTCCTGGCAAATCCACTAAAGTCAAATTTACAACACGTGAAGAAAATATCTTTAAATTAATAGTTTCTGGACAAATTCCCTGTAAATATATAAGTTATGACATTACTATTTGTAATCTGTTTATTAAACTGATGATAATTTTAATAAATGCAATTTTCTTAGAAACATAGATAAGGGATATACTGTATGCACAAAATCTCCCATTTTTTCTATGCACTATAGTGAACTACAGTAAAATTGCAGATTCACTACACAAGTAATCTTGTGTAGTTTTCATAAAAATTATTGTACTCTGATTGCAGAGTAATCTCTGCAATCAGAGTACAGTAAATTTTATGAAAATTCATTCCATTCTTAAAAATAATTGTTTTAGCTTCAACTGTAATATATGATTTTACTTCATGTTCATAACAGGACATGCTCTAGTTGACAGTCCATATAATTACATTTTTCCATTGAAAAGTAATTTAAAGAAAAGAATCAATAATATTAGAAACTGTCAAACTTTCTCGGAGTGCATGGGTGTAATATTTGACAATTTTCTTTTAAAATTTAAACACAAAAAAAATTTATAAATAAATTATCTTGTAATAATAAATTGCTTTCTGTAAAAACTACATAAAAATTTTTAGTGTAATTGTCCAAATGAGCATGTGGGTATTGGAATGATGTGTTTATTGATTTTAATGTATGTTTTGTATTGAGCAAAGTTATTAGTATTGACTTTAATCTCTTGTTATATTCCTTTGTTAGTCTCCATTCTATTTGTGCATGTTTTGTAAACTTAGCTTGTTGAAATTTTAAATGTCTATACACCTTACTCTCATCCATGGACTAACATCCACAGATGAGAGTGAAATATAAAAACAGTCTTCCTTCTTCAGAATTATTTTTCTATGAGAAATGTTCTGCATTTGTCTTGGACAAATACCATTTGTATGTCAGTGAAATAGGTGTAATTTCTAATAGGTATTCATGGATAGAAGTAGTTATGTTGTCCATGTACTGTACATGAAGTGGGATAATATGTATAGAGTTGTTTTGTTATGTTTGATGACACATTCATATACACAATACTCATAACATGCGTAATAACCACAAATGTGGTGATACTGGCAAATGCTTTCATTTAATCTATGCTATGTTTTGGTTTGTTTTGTTTTTTGCACGTCACATAACAATTTACAAACAGCTGGTCTTTGCATTCCATGCGGTTTCTACACAAAGCCTTTTTGTTACTCTATGACAAGTCACCAAACCTTTTTAACAGCTGGCCAGATAACTAAGAGAATGATGAGTGTAAGCTCCATTTTGTTCATTACAGTCCACTGAATACACAAAAAATAAAAGACAATCAATATATTTATTTATGAATACACAAACATGAATGCTGCAGCATGCAAACATGAATTGCTTTTCTTAGAAACGTCATTGCAGGTACTTAAACAAACAGCACTCCGATATCCAAATTCTTAAAAAAAAATATCGTCAAATTTTTTATTTCACTGGTTTTCCTAAAAATTATATTGTCAGATGCAAAAATCAGATTGCACCAATTTTGGCATTTTTACTTATTTTAATTTTTTTTACATAGTAAGTGTAAGTTTATCTATTTATATGGAAATATAATAGATTATAATTATATTTTAGCTCATTTGTGGCACAATGCAGCAGCGAACTAGATCTGGATCACAGGCTGTAGTTTGGTGACCCCTGTTCCGAGATAGTTGTTTTAGTTTAATGTGTAGTATATTTTATTTGTAGTACAAGATGTAAGTATTTTGTAAAATGTTTTAAAGGATATTATTGATCTATACTATGTTGTATCTTTTGATGTTATTATTATTATTATTATTATTATTATTGTTGTTGTTGTTTTTTAGTTTTATCTATGTGATGTCCTATACAAGAATTTTAAAATTTTGTTAGTTGTTAATTGTGTGTAAAATGTTTTGGCTAGTTTCCAGTGAAGATAAATTTTTCTTACCAGAATTTGTGAAAGTCTTCAAACTGTGTTTTCTTTGAATGCTGTATATGTTTATTTTGACACAGGACATTAGAACATTATGCATGTTTTGTTCTTCCAATTTGATTGAGTTTGTTTTATATTTGTATGTGATTGGTTGGACCAAAATGCAAATCAGTAGTCTGCAAGTTATTTTTCTGTTGACATAACATTGTAGTTGTCTGTAGAAAAATTCCTAATTGTTTGTGAATAATTTATTTTGTTTTTGTAACATATGGGTTTTATATCATTATAATACTTTATATAACTTAGCAACACTTTCTTTTAATTAATAAAAGCTGACTTCTTGAAATTAGCAGTGATTTATTTATCAGGTTTTGTATTGGGTCTACAATTTGGCTACTGTTTTTGTTTCAGGGTATCAATGTTTCTTTAGATGTGTATTGTATCATTTATGACCTGATCCTGTATGGCAATCACAAATCCATCCATCTGCCCAAAGAGGCATCCCCGAGCTGTTTGATGTAGTTTTGTCAATAAAATCCTGGGCCAGGTCATAGGGATGTCTGCCATGGAGTGCCTTTTGCACTATGATTGCTTAATGGTGTCTATGCTATTTATATGTTGTGTTGTGCCCATATGTTGTGAGCATAAATTTAATGGTGTGTTATTTGACACTGCTAGAGTTACTGCTTTATGTAACTGTGATGTTTCTTGTTTTCTATGGAAAAACTTTTGCAGTGACTATTTGTTTGTAGTGAAGGTTAACTATGTCAGTCAGGCCACGTACGCCATCTTTACATAGAAGGGTTAGTCTTTCTATGGCAGATTTAGGGTGATGTTGTTTATGCTTAGTAAGTGTTGTTCTTGTTTTCCTTTGGAGTTGCTCGAGATCTGTGTGAGTCCAATGTATAACTCCAAAAGAATAAGTGAATACTGGGACAACATATGCATTTATTGTATTAACATCATCTTATTTAATCAGTGCTGCAGCAGAGAATGAAATACAAGCATAAGAAACAGCAACTGTGATAAAAATATATAAATAAAACTTAAAATTAAAAGAATATGTAAAAGTTCATGTCACACCTTTCACCTTGTGACTGCACACCGGTTGCAGAACACTGAAATAGAGCACAAATTCATTGATAAGCTGCAAGCTAGGGTTAAGTGCTTTGCCTGTACTAAGCTAGCTGAATGGCTGGCTCTAGCTAAGTCAACAGTGAGCTCATCAAATATTCCAGTTATTCACATTTTCCAAAGCTCATAAACAGGATCAACAACTCCATTCAGTGGTGGACAAAACCAGATCCCCTAACCACTTGTTGGAGAGGTACATCCACACTCTCCTCAATGAGCATTTACAGAATTATCCTTACTCTGTTCTTAGCTCGTATGAACTGGTACACAATGTGGGCCATCCAGGCTACCTAACAGTTTTAGACTTGTACCAGTCAATTGAACTTCCCCTTGTTTCTGTGCCATTCATGACTGGTTGTTCCAGCTTGTTAATGATAACACTCTCCACTTACAGGTACTGGAATTGGTGCATTTAACTTGCTACAACCCTGTCTTCCAATTCAATGATAAGGTCTTCCTCCAAGGATGCAGGTTCCAATGGGTAACCCCCAATCTCGGGGCATGTGTGAAATGGTGATTTGCCAGTTAGAAGGTCCTACTAGCGTTCCATCCAAGCATTCTTTTATACAGGAGATACCTCAATGATATTCTCATCTTATGGAAAGAGGTCCTGGATTTAAGAGTATTTATTGACTCCGTCAATCGCAACTCATATGGGTTATCTTTAGAACTAGAACAGGCAAGCAAGAATGAAGTACATTTCTTAGATATTAAAACCCGTGTACAAGGGGTGGCTATTGTCACAGCAGTTTATCATAAGCAGACTTTCATACCATGTTGATTCATGCGATCCCTTCCTGAAAAATTGCAGTGTATAGGACTCTTATTGGTGTGCCTACACCCATTCTTCTTCCCCACAGATGTGTGATGAAGAGTGATGCATAAAAAAAATCCTATAGGACATGGGTATAGTGCATCAATGGTATGTAAGATAACATATAAGGTTGCTACAGACCAACAAGATCCCCCAGAAGAGATAAATGAATTATATAATGATCAACACAGTAGAGAGGAAAGCCATATGCTAACTTTCCACCCCTGTCTGAAGTCAGTGTTTAATGCTACAGTCAAGAAAATTGACATAAATATTACATACAGGAGATGTCCTACCATTTTCACATTTCTTAGGAATGCAAAGGACCCGCCCACCCCACTTAAACTTCCAGGGATATATTGCCTGCCTCTGAGAGATATGAGATTTGATAGGGACCTTGTCTATATAGCTCCACAAAAAGACCAGTAGAAAAAACTACAAAAGCACACTGCCAACATGAAGCATTCATGGCTATCCATGTCCCTGTCAAATATGCCTCTGACCCAGATATAGAGGCACATTACAACAAGCTAGCATCCTGGTAACGATGCAATGCACCAACTGCCTTAGATTCTTGGAGGCTCTAGAAATTTTTAAAGCAAGTTTAAATACATGTATTAATTATAAAGAGGAACTTTCTCTGTCAGCAGCTTGAACCTTTATGAACCGGTGTTATATTATTTAGTTATTATACGGCCTATGGTGCCCTGTACTCGCACACAACATTTTATTCTATTTTGCATAATGCTTATTAGGCAAACAATCCAATGCCTCCCATTTTTAAATCCATTCCAACCACAGCAAATATTTAGATACAATATGATGATTTGATATTTTTAAACATTCAAATTTTATTTTAAATTGGTGTTCCATCAAAAAAGGGCACCTGAAGCATGACTTCACTAACATTTTTGGGCTCTTCTGAAGTAAATTTTTTCGACACCAGACCTTAGGTTTTGGGTGAGAATTATTTAACATCCATTATGAAGTGTTCTCTATAGTAGAATTTTAAATTAGATGTATAAAATTATATTTTTTAAAGTTAAACTGACTATGACAAGGCAAATCACAAAAGAGAATAAAGCTATCTTTTTAAAACAACATTTTTTAAAATTTAATTTTTATAATTGACTTAAATAAAATTCTATATCTAGCAATGCAATATATTTAAACTAATGAATTATAACTATATTGTATAATTTTAAAATTTGAAGATTTACCTTATTAGTACCCCCCATTCTATCTGTTTCATCTTCAATTTCTTTTCTAACTTCATTAAAATCTGTAAATATCTTATCTTTTGTATGTAAAAACTTGCACCATTCTTCTAAATGAACAGTTCCTAAAAAAAATTCACATATTTAGGATTTAGTTAATGCTAAATGGTTGCCCATGTTGGCAAGAAAACTAGCTCAAAAGAAATAGACATTAAATTTATTCTTAGATATTATATTGAATTACTACCAATTTATTTTAATGTTAACATCTAAATTATATATTTTTCCTTGAACAATTTTGAGAATTAGATAAAGTTAAGGACAAATTGAGATGGTGATGGTAAAAAAAAATAAAAGTATTACTTTATGTAGAATATCAAAACTCCAGCAGTAACAAAGTATTAATACTAGAACATTTTTGGAGATCTTAGCCTCCATCTCAGGTTCCGAAGTCTTTCGAATGTAGAACAATGTCTTTCAAAAACATACACAAACATTGTTCTATGTTTGAAAGACTTCAGAACCTGAAGATGAAGGCATAAGATCTCCAAAAATGTTCTAGAATTAATATTTCATGTTACTGCTGGAGTTAGGGTATTCTACATAAATTGATTGTTTTCCCAGTTAAATAGTAGTTGTTTATACAGAAATAATAGTAGTGAATGATTTGAAAATAACTAAATATCTCAATAGGAAAAAAACCCCACAGTAAAACCCTTAATTATTCAAAATAATGTAGACAAAAGGTATCTCAAATAATCCTGGTATAACATGGAATATTAAGTAAATTTAAATTAGTTGAATTTGTATGCATTAACACTTACCATGCTAGAAATGTAATATTATGTTTGTCGATATACACTGTAATTTCTAGCTTCAAAATGTAACAATACGTTTTCAGCAATAAAAATATTATTTCTTTGTGTATTTTAGTGTGTCTGTTAATAAATAGTGGGCACTATTTATTCAGAAATTTGAAATATCAGCAATTTTGTCCAATTATGATCATCGTCTGATTCGGAATTTTGTTGCCATATTTTGCAAGCAAATATAGAGTCGTTTTATTTTTTTATGTATAAGTTAAGTTTAGATATGGTGCATTAACATACTAACTAATAATTGTTCAAATTCATTAATAAAAAATCAATGAATATAGTGCTGATGATATTGATTTATCTGACAAAATGTTGCGATAATGATTTAGGCCTAACTAAGATCGAAAAAATACAAATAAGCCATGTAACTTTGTTATTATTTTAAACCTGTATAGTTTATATGATATTACACAATTTATATAGTTTTTAGACATTGTCAATACAAAAGTTGAATTCCTACATTTCTGATAATGCTAATGCCATCTTATGTACATTTTCTCAATTACGAAAAACAGCTACAGTCAGGAAAAGTCTACTAATAATATTGATAAGTACACCATTATTTTAAATAAATTCATCGATTTACTATATATTTCATACATAAAAGTACAAATTTTAAAGCTATATTGCAGTTTAATTTTTTTCATTTTATCTTTATCTCTAAAACATGTCCAGATAACATTATACAATAATAAAAATAAAGCCCACACACATCAAAATTGAATATTGTACAGATAAATGTTTCCAATATCAGAAACTGTTTTTACTTTTTACCTAGCTTTAGTCAATCGTTTTTTATTTTCAGTAGAAAATACTGTAAAATTGTTTAAATCAGTCAGCACACAGGTAAGGAACTAGGTCAACTGGACCAGCACAGTAAGTGTTAAAAAAAAAAAAAAAAATACAACATGTACAGCAATTTAAAAGCAAATAGAAGGCAATAAAACAGCGCACACATTAAATGCACAATTTTAATAATACTTTATTGTTGAATAAAAAAACAAATAATTTACTTTCTAAAAGTTTTAAAAATAATTCTAAGAATCACTGTTTTGTTTTCTGATTTCTAATAAATATGTTCAGATTTATTAATAAATTTATCTTTTGAAAAGTTAAAACTTCATGTATCAGTGAAATAATTTTCAGATCATATAATTACTCAAATAAGATTTTCTTAATTTTTTGTAAACATAATAAAGTAAATGTCTTTGCTACAATCATCTCTCAAATTTCTACAGTATTAACAAATTTATATTACATCCAAAATTTTATTTTATACATGACTTAATTAATTTATCAAAACAACAAATTCTGCTTTTGTAAATAAAATCTCATTTTATTACTTTAAAATTATCAGTTAATAAGAAAATTAAACATTTGTCTAAAAATTTACTTTAAAAATTTAATTACCTTCTGCAGCAGAACGATACGTTGTATCATCCTTTGGAACATAAACTAATTGTAATATTAATGGACGTCTTGTAACTATTCCAAGTCCTCTGGGCAGAAAATCACGACCAACTAAACTTTCTAAAACCGAACTCTTTCCTGAACTCTATAAAATAAAAGATTTGTTTAAAATGTCATAGATTTTTCTTCTTGTTAAGTGTTAAATTTAGATTTTTAATTTAATACTAAGTTTTAGTAATTCATCTTAAATTCTATAAAGTAAAAATTTATTTAATTATGCTATTTTTAATAGTAGTACATTTTAATAAATTTTGATGTAAATATATATATATGTATGTTGAAATAACTATTTAATCAAAATACTACAGATAACAGCAGCCTTATGGATTGTATGCATAATGGAACCTTAATATAATATAGGATATATCAAAAATATGCATCTTCAGGACTTGCTATGGGGTCTCCAGCATCCAATGATTTTGCAAAAATTACAATATGCTAGGTATAATGTCTCATCATCAAACAGTATGCTAGTATATTAAACTAATTTTATGTTATACATATGATTTGGTAAAAAAGTTGTTTTTAAATTTATAGAAGACATTAATACAAGACACTCAGTGCCAGGAAAAACTGTTTAGCAATTTGACTAATTAGTTGTGAAAAAATATTAGTCCAATTCAGAAAACTATAGCATAGCCCTACATTCTTGACATATGCCAAATACAAAAGGATTTCAATATTTTATTGTGACATAAAAGCCCCATTAAACTGCATTGCTATGGAAAACAATACAATTACAAAATTTAATTTTTCAATTATAATGTTTAATAATAAAAATTATTATAAATTAAATACAAATTTTTGCTGTTTCTTACAATTATAAAATTCTTAAAAGTGTTATTTGTTTTGTTTTGAGTTGACATTACTTACTGATAAAATATTAATTTATTATACAGTAGTGTGTCGTTAATCCGAACACCTGTAATCCGAATCGCTGGTTATCCAAATGCTTTTCAGTCGGACTGTGTCGTGCTGAATCAAACGTTTTTGATACTAGATTTACTTCTAAAGTATAATTTTCATGTTTTTATATTCTTCAATATATTTATTTTGTTTGTACAAAATAAAATAATTTTTAACGATACAATAGACTCGACTAGTATTATAAAAATTTTCGTTGGGCTTAAAATCGACAAAAATTCAACATGAAGCGACACGCAACGGAGAAAAATTTGAACATCGGACAGGTTATATTTTTTCGTACATAATCAGTTATCCGAACAACCCCTGTCCCCAATTGACTCGGATTAATGACTCTCTACTGTATTTCAAATTACATTAAGATATTTTAAATTTAGTACATTAGGTTGGGCCTAACTTTGTAATAAATTTATTAATTTAAACATTCACAAGATGGAGTGATGCCATTAAAGAAAATAACAGATGTACAATGAGACTGCACACACATTCTCTATAGCCATACTGCACAATTTCCATGAAATTGTAAAACTAAATATTAAGAAAAAGTTTGCTAAGTAAGTAAAAATATATTTCTACTTTAAAAGATGTACATGTTACAATACAGATTTCAAAAATAAAGAAAATCTTTAGTTATTGTTATTTTTTCCAATAATAAACTATTTACAAATGTATATAATTCATTAAAACTTTTATAAATAATATGGTGATAAAAATTAATAAAATAATAATTAATCAAAATAACTTCTTTTTGCAGTTTAAGTGATAAAAGGCTGATCCCAAATTTAAATTTAAGAGGTGGAGAATAATTGAGAAAGGTCAGAAAGAGTCTTATTTTTAGGAACAATGAATTCAAATGTTTGTTTTCATATCACAAAATTGAAATTCAACAAATAATTCTCTTTTGTAGATTAAACATTATCAAAATTTAATAAAATTAAATAGGTAAAAGTTTAATTACTTTTTGAAGTTATAATTATATGGGAAACATTTCAAATTTTTGCTTAAGTGGGAAATATTAAGATCAAAAATTGTGTGTTACACTAACTGCAATTTATTTATAAGTTAGGTCTTCTCAGATGTAGTAAGCCTGATTTAAGTTCTTGTACATAGAATCTAGTGTTCATTAAGTATAGCAGAATGACATCATTTTATCACATTCTCATACTTTACAGGGGTGTTGCATGATCTCTGCTTTGTGAACATGAAAGTTTCTAATAAACTAATATTTAATTGTTAATATCATAATTTAAAAAATTTTTAATCTTTGACTTAAACAAAAACTAATTTTCTTATAAAATGTGGAAGAATCGTGTTTAAGAATCAGAAATCATAATGAAATTTTCTCAATTCTGATTAATCGTTCCATCACTACCAGATATATACTCCAATATTGTCTTTATGGTGAAATTATTCAAAGAAGACAGAGTATTATATAGGCTTTTCATTTAGATCTGTCAATAAGAGAATAAATGAGCATTTTTCAGTTTTTACTATGTTGCACAAAGATTTTAACTTTAATCATTAATTCAATGGGCCTCAGACAGAAGAAAGTAGGGGACAAGTCTATTTTAAAAAATAAATCTAATCTTCCACTCAGATTCCTAGAACAACTATGTATTCACAGCTTTGGACAAACTCAATAATAAATGAACATGATGCATATATGTTAGTCTATAAATGCACATATAATTTTCCATAATGCAATTGTTTAATTGCAAAAATGAAACAGTTTTTAATATGAATTCATACAATTCATGCCAAATAATTGTGATTACAAATATGCAACCGGATCTACTTTTACAATGCATTTATTACAAATTGAAATGAGTGATATGGAAAGGTATGAATGTGCACACACTGGCAACTTTTCAGTATAGTAGTATTTCATTTGTAATAATAAAGTTACTACAAGCATAGTTTCTATGAAATCTGTGTCATTAACTTGTGCAAAATTTTGATAAATATACCACAGTGTACACCTAATGTTATTTTTCCATGATTACGGTTTTTTATTCACTACAACAGAAAATCACATGTGCATTTCTAGGTTTAGGCAGAACGTGGGTTTGGTTAGCATCTAAAATGTGATCTCTCCATCTCATCAATCTTAAAATTGACCAAATTTAGCTTTTTTAAGTTATTTCCTAATGTTTAAGTTCAGTTATATTTTCTTCTTTCTATTTTAAAGACATTTGAAATTTCAATTTCTTTATTTTGGTCTTTACTTTATGTACTTTTATTTATATTTGAATATATATACAAAATTTTTTTGCATATTATTATTTATATACTAATTCCCACTGTCATTCATCTGTCCTTCCTTAATCTCAAGAACAGAGTTAGATAGGTAAAAGCAGAAACCAGGAAACCTTAAGGGCAGGAGGCCCCAATTAACTATATATGAACTTCCGATGCAAAAGTCACATTATTTCAATTAAAAAATTTTCCCCTGAAAAGAACTAGAGAGATGACCATCATGACTCTGCTGCTAACAGGAAAAGTATTATGTAAAGGAGCAAGACAGTATTAATTTGAGATGGAGAGTATATTTTAAATTAAATAAATGAAAAAAATAATATTAAAAGTTGCAACCTGACATTGTGACAATGTCACAATAAATAATTTTTCCCCCTTCCAATACTTCATGGATCATGACTTTTGTGAAATTAAATAAAAATTATAAAACAAAGTTTAATTATTTTTTATTTTATTTTTCAAATTTAAACTTGTAATTTTTAGATTTAAAAGGAATTCTATTCCATTTGCTCTGACAGCTAAGAATGAACTTAATGAAGGTCAAAAACATTTGATTGAATATTTTTTTGGTAGCCAAAACTTTAATAGTTTTGCTTTATTATTAGCATCATAATGGTGCCAACTTTCATAGACTGGAGTTTTTTTTTCTTTTCTTGGCTATAAGAAACTGAAGAGGCCAAATAGTAAGCCTGAAATGCACACTCTTAATTAAATATCTACTGGTTGAGTGTGGCTTCCTGAAGGAAAGAACTGACAAATAGGTTCAAAAAAATAAAGATATGAGCTTGAAAAAACTATTGAAAACCTTACCTTGTACAGTAATAAGGTATTGTTCTACATAGAGTGGCTAATCAAGCAGTTATAATAATTTAATACTACATATTTAATTCACAAAAGTATCACAAAAATGTATTAAATTCATCCTGGCATTTTTAATTAATGTTTTTAATTTAATACTACTTAACTGTGCTGTACTGGGAAGAATTAAATTTAAATTTAAAGGACTATATTTATAAATCATTCTTCAAGGAACTTAAATAATAGACAAAAAAAAAAAATTAAAATCATCAATAGAAAATAATAAAGTTAAATATATTTCGCATCTCACTATCAGATTTTAGAATCCATAATTATTCTTAAGAATTTTTGAAAGATGGATTAGGAGAGATTTAATTACGCCTAGAAAAATCTTTTTCTATCAGCAGACTTATTGATTAATTCTAATTTTTGTTGAAAAATGCTTTTGAGTGCATTGAGATAAAACATATACTAGGAAAACAAGCCTACTTAAACAATGACACATCTATGATAGACAGAAATGTTTCACTTATTCTCTCTCCAAATTAATTCAATACTAAATTTGACTTACTTAAATTTGTGCATACATTTTGCATATAGAAACAGCTTTATATCATTGTTCAAATAGATCTAGCAAAAACATATAGAAATTTCTACTTTCTAGAAACAAAACATTTATATCTAACTTTTTAATGAAAATGTATATATATTTTTGAAAACTTCCTATTAATAATTTTTTAAACAAAAATATTACAAATAATGGCAAATTTTGATAGCTTGATGAATTAAAATCAGATCACAGATAATCAAAAAGGTCTTCATTGCCTCATATTTGAAATGTTTTAATAAAAATTTCTGTAAAAACCTCATTATGAAATAAAAGTTGTTAATTTTTTTCGTAAGAATTTCTAAGATTAATTTATTAAAATAGAAAATAAATGAATTTTGTAAATTGAGAAATTTAACTGAAATAAGCATTTCATAACACTTCTGAACTACTAATTTTTTAATATGTTTATTTTAATTCAAAATAAATGTAATACTAGTATTTGAAAACTTTGAACTTATTTTTAAATTTATTTATTTTAGTTTTCCATTCACAAATTTAATAAAATTTTATTTAATTTAAAAAATCCATTTAGCTAAAATTAAGTAATTATTTAAAGAATATAGATTTAATTAAAACTTTTTTTATAAGATTAGTTTTTATTTAAGATCTTTTTTATTTATTTAATTATATAAAATAGCATTCTAAATTCAGTTTACTGTTAACATTTGGCATATTTCCAAAAACAGTAGTACATCAAAAAATATTCATAATATGCTATATTCAGAAACAAACAAGTAAATGTGTGAATAGTTTTCTATTCTGGTTAACATTTTTCTAATAAGCTTTTGTGGTAAAGGTATATTATGAACATTATTTGAATAATTTACCAAAATTATATGGGGACAAATTAAAAAAAAATTAAGTATACAAAAATTATTAAATACTGATATAAATTTTAATAAATTTATTCACTAATATCTAAATAATCCATTAGCATTTATTTTTGATTAACATGTTTTTAATATAAATTTTGTTCTCTTAACTTTAGTACACTTAAATGCCATTTGAATTTTATCTTTACCCAAATAAAAACAAGCTATTTGTAAAGAATTTGCTAAAATTTATTGGTTTCTTTCCTAATACAACATTTAATATTAATTATCATTGATATTTTTTGTTCAATCTCAGCATATATGACTTTAAATAATGCTGGCATTCAATTGAAGACTGTCCAAATTGAAGTTTTGAATGTATCATCAGAAGAGTTTTCAATTTGATATTTTGTAAGGCAAAGCATTCCAGACACAAAATATCTTCCTAAATAACAATGTCAAATCCATTAAAAGGAAGGAAACCATAGTGCTCTATAAAAAGAAAATTAATCAATTATATGAGAAATATAGAAATAAAATAAAACTAAATTTAGAGATTACTGTATTTTCAGGTTTTTGACTCACAATGGCATATATCAGTGCTTTCCAAAATGGATGTGAAAACACCAAGGGGTATTGCCTAAAGATATACTGTACAGGAGTATTGCAATACTCTAATAAAATTAAATAATATATAACAAATTTGTAAGACTTTCCATATGAGCCATTAAAACTAAGAATGAAAACTAATGAAAATATACAGTAGAATATTGTTTTAATGGATTGCTCAGGCCACTGAAAATCATTGTTCCAAGAATTCATTATATCACAAATAATGGATTTCCCAAACATCCAGAAAAATACCCATTATGCAAAAAAATTTGCTTTTTAACTCCCTACATATAATATATACCTGTACTTGAAATTATTCAGTCTCTTGAGATCTCTATTCTTTATTCTACAGAGACATCTAAATAAAAATATGCAATTACCATTAAACCAGCAATTAATTGTCGTCTAAACAAACGTTTTCTTCTGTTTTAAACGATCATTGTCAGGTTTCAATGTAAATGGAATATTCTTTTACAAACATTCCATTTACATTTAAACCTGACGATGACAGTTTAAAATGAAAGAAAACGTTTGTTTAGATGACAATTAATTGGTAATTGCATATTTTTATTTAATTATATACCAGTAGTATTGTGGTGATTGTATAGAGACATCTACATCAGTGTTTCTCAAACTTTTTGGACCGCGACCCCCCCTTCTGCACTTAAAAATTTCAAAGGACCCCCGAAGAATAAGTATGTGTCAAAAAACATCCCGGAGGGAGGGGGTTAGGCTCGTATTTAAATATTTATATTATTTTTATTATTTATATGTGCAATTTATTTAATTAAAAATTATTTTATATATTTTTTATTTCTATTATTTCTAAACATGAATCCATAGTAAATTTATAAAATATTTCAAAAAATTGATCTGGCATCAATTTTTCAGCGACCCCCCAAATATTTTTCACGACCCCCACTTTGAGAATCACTGATCTACATTACAAGATTCTATATTATGCTGTACAGTACATGTGTACAACAAAGCTAATGGAAACTGTATATATTGTAAACACAAAGAGGTAAATTATAAATGCTTATTAGTACGATGACATGAATGGTTATATCTCAAATTTAAATACATCTGGAAGCAGAGACTTGCTTGGGGTCCAGATGGTGTAACTGACAAGCACATGCATGGTAAGCAAAGGTTGCTGGTTCAAGTCTTGCTCCAGGCTACTTCTTTTCTTCCAGAATGTTCTAAATTATTTAATAAATTATTAAATTATTATAATTATTAATTTTAGGTGAGATGGTACCTAATATCTATCTCTAGTAACAAATTACTTAGTTTCTAATTATTAATTACAGTATAATATTAGCCTGATTAATTACAGTGATAGTTTAGCTTAGTAATTTCTTTTTAATAGCAAAAAACACCATTATTCCAACATTACCAACTTCAATACCACTTCATGAGCAGCAATGGAACATCAGAGTTTGTGCAAAAATGAAAATTGACGACATACAATAGAAATAAATCCATATTAATTATTTATTATTGGGTAAAGACTAACTTCAACATCACCCCATGAATGGCAAGAGAGCTTCAGAATCTGTGCAAAGTTTAAATTTTAGACATATGGTCAAATTGTTCACAAGAACAGGAGCTCCCATATCTATATAACACTATTTCAGAGAACTTTAATGGTTATGACTTGTGACAATAATTGTCATCCTAGCAAGTTATAAGACTCCTGCTTTCTTTATTACTTTAACTTTATCTCTAACTCTACTCAACTGTCCTGACAAACCTACAAACAGTGACAAGAACTATATATTGACTGAGAAAAAGGAATTCAACAGGGTAAAAGGTTAAAAAAAACCCCACATAACTGCATCACATTAGACAGGAGATGTGATGCATTCCTTCTAACAAGATAGGGTATACTTACTAGAAATTTATCCTCTAAAGATGTTTGATGTCAAAGGCATGAATCGAATATAGAAAATGAATAGGAAAGAACTATAGACAAGATGCATGTTCTTTAACAGTTTTGAAAAAAATCATTGATACATGAATATATCTGCAATGCATTAAAGAATTTTTACATTTTCTAAAGAATTCTCAATGACTTTAGACAAAAACAAAAGAACAATTTTCTATATAGCCAATAAGGGGAGATAATGACTAATAAGGGATTCATTAAAACATTTTTATCAATGTTTTAGATATCAGTGATATTACATTACATATAAAAATAGTTTCAACATTTTCCAACATTGACACTAAGTATTTTCTTTTTAATATAAAGTAATGATTTTGATTTTATTGAATTCATTATATTATTTTATTCAGTATTAAATTCACATTATTACACTGTTTCTAAAAAATTTCTAGTATAAAATCATAGGATAAAAAATTTTTTGAATTAAAGCTAAGTTATAAATTTTTACTAATTTACAACTTAGCCTTAATTCAAAACTTTTTTACTATGATAAATCAATAAAATAAAATATAAACATTTTAATGCTTTCAAACTGTATCTAGTTTCATTTTACACATTCTATATTTATATTTTCTTGTAAAAATAAATTAAAGAAAATATCCATTTCTATAAAATACACAAGTTTTCCAAACATAATTTGGAAAAAATTAAAAAATCATCTATGATTCAACCAAGATATTCTTTGTATCATTATTCAAGTCCTAATTAAGTCCATTTACTTTGAAAGTTTAAAACCAAATATGTTAATTGAAAATATGAAATGCAATAGTTTCTAATATTTTTCTACATTACACTATTTTAAATAATTTCAACTATTACAATTCTTCAAAGCCTACAGTTAGTAATGACTTGTATTTAGTACTTTATGTAGACAAACTACTTCATTAGAAATTCACAAAATTCAAAAGTAACTCCTTTCCTTAAAATAAACAAACTAGAATCTCAAGTTATTTGTAATTTTAGTAAAGTCCCAAGTTAAATTTGTAATCTGAACTGCTGGTCAAAATGTTTTTCATTATTAAGTTAAGCACTCTAGATCTGACACAATGTGCTACATTCATGGGTATAGTGCATTATGGTCAGAGGTTTGCAGTACTGTACAGTAATATGAAATAGAGAGCCTGGATACACAGAATGGCCACCTGTGTGATGACACACTATTGGCCATAGCTGAATGTGATCAAAAATCTGCTATACAAATACAGAGGAACCTTGCTTAACGAGCACCTTGCACAACAAGTATTTCACATAACGAGCAAAACAAATTGTAAAAATTTGCCTCGCTTAACGACCAATGTTTCGCATAACAAGTGATGAGGAGAGGGGCGAATGCGCATGCTCCATCAGTCTGTGTTTAGCACTCATTCCACTAGCATCTTAGTGTCGCTTGAGATCACACATTTTTCCAAACTTGTGTTCACACATATTACTTATAGGCCTAAATATCAACAACCATAGCCCATTATATAATAAACACGCCAAATGATACGCCAAATTCTTGGGTCATTAAATTTAATGACCGATTCCAAATTAAATTTTGGAAATGTCTGAATTAAAAATTAACTATTTATAATTATTAAATTTAATACAAGATGGAAACATAA
Organism: Centruroides vittatus; assembly: GCF_030686945.1. Classification (NCBI taxonomy): domain Eukaryota; kingdom Metazoa; phylum Arthropoda; class Arachnida; order Scorpiones; family Buthidae; genus Centruroides; species Centruroides vittatus. The sequence goes on from NW_027121927.1 coordinate 111,679, forward strand.
CTACCTACCTCTAGTCTAATTAATTAATTTCTAATATTTAATTATAGCCTTTACATAACCCAAGAATTTAGCATATCGTTTGGAGTGTTTATCAAACATATTAGCTGTGATTTTTTTTTTGTTTCTGCAAATCAAATTCTCATTCCAAGATGGTTCATTCTGCGCTAGAAGAAATGATGATGATGATTCACGCTCCTTAACAGTGTATATTGTACAATTTTTTTTGAATAAACATTATACATAAAACATTTGAGCATTTTTTTAGCATGGAACACATTATCGTATTTTACATTAATTTCTATGGGCAAAATTGTTTCACTTAACAAGTGTTTCGCATTACGAGTAAAACTCTGGAACGAATTATGCTTGTTAAGCACTCTAGATGAGTGAGGTTCCACTGTACATTGTTTCCATGTGTAGGCATGGTCAAAAACAAAAACAAGCAATCAGTCTTTTCTTTCTTTTACTTTACTCTGACATTTAGTTTTTACACTAGTTCAAAACAAAATATGTTACCTTAACAACAGTGGTATAATAACAAACAGTTATCTTTAGATATTCAAAATTAAGGCATGTGTTTTCATAGCATTATAAAAAAAAACAGGAGAACTGGGAGGAGGAAAGTAACATCCAAAATATCCAAAAACAGTATATTTCATTAAAATCATTTGAAAAAATTTAATAAAAGTAAAAACTTCATAACAGATACTAAAAATATATCTTCACTTATCACCATGTCTAATCACCAGGAACAACCATTCTTCATTGCAGAGATGACCTTTCTTTAGAGGCTACACCTCTGCAAAATTATGTAAAAACGGTTAAAGTCCACAGTTCTGCTTGTTAAGGAAACCATAGTTTTTTGTAAAACAGTCTAAAAGTTCATTTGAAAAAGTTACAAATTCAAATGAAGTTATTATAACTATAAAAATTACTTTATCAAGTAATTTTGAGTCTTTTATTGTTAGCAGAACCAGTACTTGATAAAGTACTGTTTCTGCTAAAAATGATCTATTTTAGGAACTTTTTCCCAGGAGTTATGTAAACAACAAAATATAAAAAAACAAGCAAATAATAGATGCTTTTAAACTTATTAATTTTTAGTATATTATAAATTGGCTCACTCACGTCAAATATTGTATAGTAAGACAGAGTTCAGTTAGTATTAACAGTAGGACAACAGTAGGACATGTGTGAACACTGTCCTACTATTAATTTTTCAATTTCTTTATGAAGTTCTGCAATATTACATAGTTACATATAGTTCTGTATTAATTTAACATATAACTAGAACTCACTTGTGCCTGTGACCGGTGTGAAATTAATTAATTCAAGTTAACGAACGTTTTCTGGACGCCTTCCGTGTCCTTCTTCAGGTTAAACTGTTGGATTCTATTATTTTTAAAAAACTCCATTCCGATCTTTTAAGAACAAATTCGAATGATGATAGTTCGAAAGCGCGATGACCATTGCACATGCGCTATATCTGTCGTGCTCCGTGTCGTACTGTATCGTATTGTTTTTTAAACTTTGTATTCTTTTTTATCTTTGGGTCACATGACTTCATGTGTCATCGGACCCAAATAAATCTTCATGCATCCTCTTGTAATAAAGTTTGCCAAGCAAGCGAAAGAGCTATCTCTTTTGCGTGAATTAATGCATGTTGTTTTAGTTTGCGCTTTATGTATCTCTATCGCTTCCAGCCATTTAAGGTGTTCCATCTGATATGTTTGAGTTATTAGCCGTGGCCCTGCGAAGTCCACATTAATGCCTCGGTCAGAAGCTACACTGCGAGTGACGTGGTAGCTCTGTGTATCTTATATCTGCTTGTGCTGCTTTAACCCTGACTTCCATAGAACGTTTCGTTGATCCTATGTAGATCAGATCCCTATTAAACTATGGAAGTCAGGGTTAAAGAGCACAAGGCAGATATAAGATACAACAGAGCTACCACGTCACTCGCAGTGTACGCTTCTGAACGGGCATTAATGTGGACTTCGCAGGGCCACGCTAATAACCAAAACAACTCAGATGGAACACCTTAAATGGCTGGAAGCGATAGAGATACATAAAGCGCAAACTAAAACAACATGCATTAATTCACGCAAAGAGATAGCTCTTTCGCTTGCTTGGCAAACTTTATTACAAGAGGATGCATGAAGATTTATTTGGGTCCGATGACACATGAAGTCATGTGACCCAAAGATAAAAAAGAATACAAAGTTTAAAAACGAATACGATTACAGTACGACACGGAGCACGACAGATATAGCGCATGTGCAATAGTCATCGCGCTTTCGAACTATCATCATTCGAATTCGTTCTTAAAAGATCGGAACGGAGTTTTTTAAAAATAATAGAATCCAGCAGTTTAACCTGAAGAAGGACACGGAAGGCGTCCAGAAAACGTTCGTTAACTTGAATTAATTAATTTCACACCGGTCACAGGCACAAGTGAGTTCTAGTTATATATTATACACCCCGGTGTGTATGAGGAAGATATATTAATTTAACGCTAAACTTTTACAAGTAAATATTTTGTAGAACTTACAAAATATTTAGAAGTAAAATATATCCCATTTTACCACTTCCAACTATAAATACAAATTTTTTTTGTATATTTAATGTAGTGGAAAACACATTAAAATAGATAAAGACAAGGGTGTGTATTCAGGAAAGTTAAATGGACATATATTTCATTAAGCCAAAGATATATTACTTATATTTGTGATTAATATTGCATACACTATAGTCACATACTTTTATGATATTGAGATACAGATAAATAAAGGTTATTTACAAACAAAAGCTATCTTTATTATATATTTCTGGATAAAAAATTTAAAATTTGCAGTCTCACAATCACTTCTGAATTTATAAAATTTAAATATCTTCTAAATTCTTCCAGTAAAGAAAAGAAAATATCATGCAAAAAATTGATAGAGTTAATTTCATATTTCTTCCAGGACATTCTTTCATTTCAGAAAATGAAAAAAAAAAAAAATCAATGTAAAAAGTAAAAGATGCTTCCAAAGATTGTAAAATTAATTTAAAAATGCATGAAACACCTTTGAAGAATAAGTTTTTATTTACACAGTCTACATGGCATTGAAGCTGAGGTTGGCTCAAATGAGCCAAAAACATTTCTAAGTTAAAAGTTTAAAAAAAAAACTTTGATTTCCTTAACAAGCAGAAAGAATATTTAAAAATGGATAATCACATCATGCATAACTATTATCCTTAAATCGGTATATCCCATATACTCCTTCAGAAATATATAGGATACTGATTAAGGATAGTAGAAGTGTTAAGCATGATTTATGTTACAGTCAAGATCATTTCAAAGTTGACAACTGAAAAAATTGTTTTTCTTTAACATTTTAAGGAAAAAAAATGCATTTCTGATCTGTTAACTACTCTGCATATTGCTATAGCCTTGTTAATTAGCGTAAAACAATAGTTTGTTTCACCAATAAACAATTGAAGAGCGACAAGTAAAATATTGTGGTATCAATTGAAAGTTGACAACAAAGAAAACGTTGTAAATACAGTAAGAAATTATGTTTAAACTGGTTGTAACACAAAATTTAATTCCAGAGTTGTCAATTATACAGTTTTTTAGTATCAATAAGAAAATATGTTAAAGAAGAAAGAGTGCAGATTGTACATGAGCGGAAAAAATGGCAATACTCCATTATTGCAAAAAGCATCAAATATCACGAGAAGGAGTCAGAAAAATAGTGGTCAAATATTTAAAAAACAATACAGTGAGAAATTTACCACAGGAACACTGCCCTAAAGCCACAACATCAAGAGAAAATGCCATGATTTTCCATGATACCATCAAAAAACTCTTTTATAACAGCTAAAGAAATAAAAGAAGAGCTTAAACTTGAAGCCAGTGTTTCAACTATTAAGAGAAGAATAAATAAAAAAGTTTCCATGGAAAAGTGGCTCGTAGAAAACCAATGATTTCAACAGTGAATCAGAAGAAAACAGTAGCTTTTGCCAAAAAATTTGTGGACAAGCCCCTAGAGTTTTGGAAGTGTGTTATTTGTAGTGATGAATTAAAATAAGAGTTGCAGCATGCTAAAAGAAGGAAATTTGTTTGGAGAAAGAAAAATCAAGCATTCGATAAAAATAAAACTGTGGGAACAATAAAACACTTGCCTTACATAATGGTTTGGTGGTATTTTTTGGGGTTCGAAATGGGCAATATTGTTCAAATTCAGGATCGCATGAAAGCAGTATATTACAAACAAATACTTAATGACAATTTAATGGCATCAGCAAAGAAAACGGGACCTCTGTTATAGATAACAGCCAGAAAGTAAAAATGAAGGAATAAATTAAAATGGTAATGATTTCATTTTCAGTCTGATTTATTTAGCAAAATAGTATGAAATAATGCTGTTATTAAAGAATAATAAGATTAAACAAATTGCACAATTCAGCTAGGGCTATCATATTTATGTATACAATTATTTTAATCATCAAAATTCAATTCATAGAAATGTCATTACAAAACTAAAATTTTGATTTAGCTACTAAAAATATGATAAACTACTACTTGTCTGTTGGTCTCAAACATTAGAATCATGATGACAAGTTAACTATCAATGATACTAACTGCTGGACAAATGTAAGATAAAAAAACTTAAATTTCATTGGACAGACTACAGTGAATATTGTTATTAATCTTATAATAAATGCTCAGAGTAGATTAAATGTTCTATACGCCAATCCAAATGTTCTTAATCTCATTTTAAGTTTCTAGATAATTTTTGATGAAATGTCAATTTCATATTAATATAATATAGTAAATGATTTAATTCACTAAATAAATATGATAAAAAATTCATTGTCTTAAGAGCATGTATTATAAAAGATATTAATACTTAAATCTATTAGCCAATATCTTATCCAGATATTGAAAAATTACAAGCCGTACCCTTTTTCTAAAACAGAAGAAAAAATAATAAATACATACAGTACATAAAGTGGTGACTAAAAATACTGTAATAATAAATAAATAAAAAGTATTTAATACTACTAATTATTTTTGATTGTGAACCCACATTTATATTGTAGCATTTTACAGTATTTTTCAAAGTTTTTGTATATCTTCATTTGCACTTATTTCTTTTGGATTTAACATCAGTTGCTAAATAGTTCCTTTCAAAAATATGTTTTTTTTTATCTTTTCCTTTCAAAATATCATTAACACTTCTCTGCCCCTTGTTTCTTGACAAGAATATAGTGGGGCTCTCTGTTTCATTGAAAAATAGCCTCCAATGAAACAGAGCCCCACTTCATATCTTTTTTATGTCAGCTTCAATCAACCCATGGTATTTGTTGTGGCTAGAGTGGCCCAGTTCATTCTGCTCACTTTTATTGTTCCACTAGACTTCTCATCTGAACATATAGAATTTTTTCTAACACTGAAGAACTGCCAATAATAAAATTAAAACCACTAAAAATGTGGTTTTAATTTTACATTGTTGAAGTCTTTCTTTAAACTATAAATCTTACTATCCTGCCTCCTCTCTCTCCTTGCATCACCTCTTCTCTTCACATGTCTATGGCAATCCCCCGTTGTTTCAGCAGCTGGGGGATTATTTTGCCTGATGCTGCCCAATCAACATGGGCAAAACTGTTATCAAGTAGAGTAAAGGTAATAAGTGCTATTAGGTTTTTTAGTAATTTAATTCAAGTATACCCGGTTTTTTAATGGTAGTATGCCAGTACTAAGTACCAACTATCAATATTTTTTATGCTATCTGCTGATATGGCATACTGCTGCATTCCAGTTAAAAATAGCACTGATTATAAGTATAGTAATTTTCTCGTGTACTCTATATTAAAATATATGTTAAATGGCTCTTATCATTAACGCCATAATCACAACTGGTAAATATTACACTATCAATCATCACCATCTTTAAAACCAGAAAATTTCAACATTGACAAACATTTTTGCTTTAAATTACTATCTTCAGGCTATATCATTTTATAATGAACTTCATAAATGTTGATATCATTTATTTTGCATATCTTAATTTATGTGATAATTTTCAGAAAATACCTATTATATAACAAGAACTAAACATACTATAATTTTATTGTCATCAGAACAAAGCTATTCAAATTTATAATTTAGTTTTCAGTATTTAGTTTGAAACTTAATTGGATATTTGTAAAATCAAATAGTTTTGTTTCTTGTTCTGATACTATAATTATCAAGATGTTCTAGTTTTAGAAGTTATTTATAATCTGACGATGAAGCCCAAAGATATTTAAAAAATGATATTAAATTCCAACTTCTAAATCAATAAAACTGTTTTTATTAAGCACAATCATTTTTCTAAATGTTTAAGTTCTTTTATTCGAGATAAAAAGATGAATTTACTTTGCTTTAAAAAATGTTTATAATCATTTAAATTAAATATAAGAAATCATTTTAGATCTATCTTGATCTAAAACAGACTCTAAAAATCTCAAAAAATTGTTTTAAAAATCTATACTGGGTTTCAAAAAAATGGTAATAAATGTTTGATGTCTAGATTTCGCTAATTTGTTTAATTATTTAAATTTATTATTATAAATAAAATAATGAGCTATTTATTTATTAAATGAAAATAATATGATTAAAGCAATAATAATTACAACTAACAGAAATAGGTATGGAAATTTTCAAAATATTTTTTTGGTGGTATTTTTAGCCACCATTTACTTTATACTTTATATATTGCATGTATGTATTATTTTTCTTCTTCTTTTGAATATCACATTAAGTTTAAAATATTTACTAATTACAATGAATTCCAATTACCTGCAAAATATAAGCACTAAAAAACCAAATAAGTGGATGCATTAATTAGATGAAGTTTATGTATAACAAAAAAAATACATGTATATAAAATAAAAAAACTACTATTTTTGAACAAAAATAAAAACATTTAAAAAATTTTCAAACAATTGTTACAAATTAGGAAAAATATTTAAATTTTATATATATCAAGCATTCTTTTTTCAATTGCTTTGAGGATTGTTTACCAATTTTACACAGCACAATAAATTCTTTTTCTGGATTCCCACATCTATTGAATGCACAAAGGATATGGCATTGAGAAACAAGTTCTAGCTAGATATTTTTAAACAGCCTAAATGTGAATATGTCACACAATTGACAAGAAGCAATAGAACTTTGCTTCTACAGTAGTTCCACATTCCAAAATCACTAAAATTTCTTAAAATTTTAAAAAACCATCCATGCATTCTTATTAGTTTATCAGACTTCTAGAAAATTGTTCATTCCAAGCTTTGGTTATTGGAACAGATACAATAATGCTTTAAAGCATTATTGTATCTGTTCCAATAACCAAGTCTCCATTAATCATTTTGATATGTGCAAACAATACAAGAAATTTACATTTACATGATAGGAAGCAATGAATAATCAATAATTTCCAAACTTTTTCGATCCACTGCCTCCTTGGCTCAATGAAGTTATACCCAATGCCCCAATCTATTTTCCTTTGTGTGAGAAAGACTTGGAAATATTTTTAGAAAAACTTTTCTACAAACCGTACAATTTGCATCCTTACTATACATTGTTCTCCATATCTGGAAACCATTAAATGCAATGTTTCATCTTACCTGTTTTAACAGAGAAAAGGGAAAGGTTGTCAGTGACCCCAATCCTTGCCTATGGTCACTTTTAGTACCTTGCCTCCAGTGCTCCCTGCCACCCACTTGCTTCATTTTGTTCCCCTAGATTTACCACCACCCCAGCGAGTGATAGTGCCCACTTTGGAAACCACTGATGTAAATCAGTGTTGAACATGCAGGCCACATAACCGGTTCAATATTGTACAAAAAATAATGAAAACCAACATATTAGCCAAAGTTTTCAACACAAAAACGTGAACGTTCAGTGCCACCTTCCTGTAAGCCTAGAAGTTTGACAATGGCATTTGGACCATCAGTGGGATCATGCCCAACATTCCAAACACCATTGTCGTACTTCTAGGCTTACAGGAAGGCAGTGCTGAACGTCTAACGTTCATGTTGAAAACTTTGGCTGCAACCTCGCTATTTATTTACCAATACACAAACATGATTGCTGCAGTAAGCTCATAATTGCTTTTCTTAGAAACTTCATTGCAAGTACTTACACAAAAAGTGCTCTGATATCCAAAGTCTCAAAAAGTCGCCAAATTTTTCATTTCACTGATTTCCTAAAAATTATATTACTGTCAAATGCAAAAATCAGATTGGACCAATTTTGACATTTTTACTTACACTTTAATTTTTTCTACATAGTAAGTCCATCTACAATCTATGATATTTCCATATACCGTATTTACTTGCATATAAGACAAGGTTTTTATTCATTTTTTTACTGTTTCGAAAACCTAGGTCATCCTATATGCGCGAGCAAAGGATTCTTTGCGTTTTTGAAATAATTTCTGTGAACAGTGTATACTTCATGCTGTCATTATAGGTCTACAGTCTATTTAGTGTAAGTTGGCACCTACTGTAAACAAATTAAGACACACTTTCCTTTGTTTATTGGTTTAATCCTATGTCCATTAATTAAAAACTGAATTGCATTTCATTCATTCGCAGAAAATAGTTTCTAGTTATTTATAAAAACATTAATGAAATACAGGTCACTTAGCAATAATTATAAATGTAGTTATTTTATATTAGTTAAATTGTTATTTTTAATGAATATAAGCATATTCTGAATCATTAAAAATAAACTTTTTCTGTCATGTGCATTATAATGTTTTAGTTTTGTCTTCCATTCATCACATATTAAGGCAAACATGGTTGTTTGGTTAATACGTGCATTTGATAATATTTTATTTGTGATTAAACAAAATAAAATTAGAATTGCATTAACAAATCTAATTTACTTCAATTTGATCTCTAAAGTCACACCTCGTCTTATATGTGAGATCATCTTATATCCGAGTAAATACGGTAAATAATTATATTTTAATTCATTTGTGGCACAGTGTGGTGGGAGGTTGGATGAATTGACCTCATGGGCTGGATCTGGCCCACGGGCTGTAGTTTGGTGACCCCTGCTATAAGATATGAGACATTTAAATAGAACATCCGAAATATTTAAATCTGATGCTTGATATATAAAAGTATGAAAAACTTGTCTATTGTCAACCACAATCATCACCATTCTCATTTCACCTGTTTATATTGTCTTTTAGGAGAATTATTTTTACATCATTTCTGTAAGTTACATAACTATTCCTTTAGTTGTTGGATTTCAACAATTGGCAAACATTACTCTTACATTACTTTCTGTTAAGCCAATGGCTTTTGCTATAGAACCTGTATTAGTAAAACAACAATCAAGAAAAGCAATACATTTTTGTTTTTAAAAATTCCGTAAAAACTAATTTAGCTGCACATCATGAATACCACTAATGGTTTACATATCACAAGCTTCCTATCTAGCAATCAATGTCTCAATTAACTGGGTAGTGTCCCAAAATATCCAAAACAAATTTGCATTATTTTTTTTTATTTGTTTTTGATCTTCATGAATTATGACTTTCATGATTAAAGAAGACTTATTAATTTAAACCTAATGTAATTTTAATTGGAATCTCTGTCTAGCATAACTTACTATAATATCAATACATTTTACAATTTTCAGAAATTGTACCCATTACAGTGGTGCCTTGTATAACGTACTTAATCTGTTCCAGGTGCACGTCCATTGTACGAAACGCATTTTTCCATAGAAATACATGTTAAAACATTAATTCATTCCGCAGCATAAAATAACCGTACTGTATCATTAAAATTGAACATGGGGTGCGTTCTTTTATTCATCCGCGTAACTCTGCGTGAGCGACATCCGTTTAAAAATTCCTGCGGAACGCGTTCCTAAATTCCAGTGGGAGTGCGCGCCGTCGAACGGCAAAAACGGTCGCTCGTAGCAGTAGTTTACGGTGGAAAGCAACACGGCGTCCTCCGTGGCTCAGATAGTTTTGTTTCCGGGTCCATTATGTGGTTTTATGAATGAGAATTTTAGAAATTGTGAAAGCGCGAGTTAGTGCACGCGGTGATGTAAGTGTCTTTACGAATCTTTTTTTCGAGGCTATTTTGAATGCTCTTTCAACAAATAATCCATTTTATGGTTAAATTTTACAATTGGGACCCTTCTTTTGCCTTTTAAAGCTCATAGTTTAGAATTATAGATTCCTCCATCACAATACTATCGATAGTGCGGGCGCCGCCATCTTTCTTTCTTTCACCGTCGTTTCTAAATGCCTACAAACAGCAGCACACTCCCGTAGTAGCAGAGACGCAGAGCGACCGCTATTAAAGAACGCACCCATGGAGCAGTCATCAATTATGCTGGAAAGTCCGTTGTTCGCAGCCAGTCCGTTGCTCGAGTCACGTAACGGCCAAACAGAATGCCTGTTGTCCGCAGCGTCCGTTATTTGAAGCGTACGTTATACGAGGCACCACTGTATATATAATAGACATCTTAAAGCTTGATGAGTATATATAGACACAACCAACAATCGCCCGAATGATTGGGCTAGAATTTGGCTAATTAAATGATTAATATAATATCTCTCTAGTGACAAATTGCTTTATATTAATCATTTAATTAGCCAAATTCTAGCCCAATCATTCAGCCGATTGTTGGTTGTGTCTATACTGTTCCTAGAATCAAATTTTGCATTCAGCAAAAAACTAGATATCAATATTGATAAGACTTGTTTTTTCAATAATATAGTGAAGGGGGGAAAAAATACAATATTCAGCATGAATACTAATATAATTAATTCTTTAATAAATTTCTTTTGTTATTGATCAAAATAAATATATTTATAAACTTCTTTCTCATTATTAGAGTTCAGTTTTAATTATATCCACAGAAATTTTTGATATTTATTTGCCCCAAATGTATACATTTAATTTACAAAAATACATCAATCAGATAATGCAAATAATTTTTTCAAGATTTTATACCTGACTTATTTAAAATCAGTATGAAATAGGAATTTCTTTAATAGCAAAAAAACACAGTTAACATATTAAAAAAAAAAAAAAAAATTTTTATAAACAACAGAATCAAAACTCACAAAATATGATGCTAAGAATGAATTATAGATTAAACTAAGTATAATACATTATCAAGTATTTACAAATAGTGGTTTAAACATGTAATAAATCAATACCACCTATTCCAAAACCTTTATATATCAATCACTCAATCAATCAACATTCAGTTAACAGCAAAGTTTTAATTTAAAGAATTATTAACCTTCTAGTGCAATGAATATTTATAGTAGCAATTACTTCAGAATATCTCCAAAAAGTATGAAACATTTTGAAACACAGGTTTTATGATATATGTTATAATAAATATTAGAGAGCATGACTGTGCACATAAATTCATTATACCGTATTTAGTCGAATATAAGATGACCTCACATGTAGGATGAGGTGTGACTTTAAAGATCAAAATAAATAAAATTGGATTTATTAATACAACTAGCAGATAGGCCCGGCGTTGCTCGGGCAAAAGTAATGATAGAGAAGATTAAGATTATTACGTTATAGTCACAGAAGAAAAAGAGTAATTTCATCAACAAACTAAATATTTCTAAAGAAAGGTCGAATTTGAAAATCGAATATTGTAATATTGTTCGATTTTCACGACGTATTCTGATTATATCGTTCGATTTTCATTGAATGTTGTAAAGAAGAAAAGTCGAGAAAAAACCGAACGTAATCTGTTTAAATTTGAAAATCGAATATGTTCTAACATATTACTCTCTTCCTTTTTTTTTTTCCCAGCACCCGTAAATCTTGCACGTCGCTTTCTCTTGTTCTCCATTGATACTTAACACTTCCAGCAACAATGGAAGTGTTAAGCCTTAATCCTGTCCCTCTCCCCGTGGGGAAAAATTTCGAAAAATCCCTTCTTAGTGTGCGTTTTTGTGACGTACCGTAACTATGTACCAAATTTCAGCTTTCAACTCAATCGTTTGGGTTCTTAACATTTCCATTGTTACGTAACACTTCCATTGTTGACACTTCCATTGTTACTTCACACTTTTGTTGTTACTTCACACTTTTGTTGTTACTTAACACTTCCATTGTTGATGAAAGTGTTAAGACTTAATCCTGTCCCTCTCCCCCGTGGGGAGGACTTTCGAAAAATCCCTTCTTAGTGTGCGTTCTCATGACATACCCTAACTGCATACCAAATTTCAACTTTCAACTCCTAACCGTTTAGGCACATCTCGATAATGTATATAGAAGCTTTAATCCTGTCCCTCTCCCCCATGGGGAAGAATTTCGAAAAATCCCTTCTTAGTGTGCGTTTTTGTGACGTACCCTAACTGTGTACCAAATTTCAACTTTCAACTCCTAACCGTTTTGGGCTCTGCGCTGATTATTAATTATTATTATCAACTCGTCTCGATTATATATATAGATTCTAATTTTATTTTCGTTTAATCCCAAGTAAAATATCAAATGAACATAAATGCACACATTGTCCGGCAAAAAATACTGGCATTTTAAACTTCACGGAAAAATCTTATAAAATCGACAACATAATTTGTTCCTGTAAAGCTGGACAATCGGGAACCTTTTTTTTTGCCACTCGAATCCACTCTCCGTCAATTAGACTCAAGAGTTTTTCTCCAAATTCTAAATTTCCAAATAATCATCTGTTTTCATGTGGGAATGGATAAAACTCATATCCAACTGTTGTGTGATTTTGGAATTCAATTCAAAAGCTTTGTTTTCCCTATTGCTATTCATCTTTACTTCTGACAATACATAAGAACTATTCAAACAACCCAGATAAAATACTTATGTTTTTAAATATAAGAGGGTAAGCATCCAGCAAAAAATGCAGATACATGGTTCACAAAAATTATTTGCAAAAACGCTAAGAATCTTTCGCTCACACGTATAGGATGACCTAGGAATTTGAAGCAGTGAAAAATGAATAAAAACCTTGTCTTATATGTGAGCAAATACAGTATATCAGTCAGTCATACTTTAAGATGAATGATAAAAAAAAAATGAATCATCATAATTTGTATGTATGTAATAATTTAAATATACATATAATTTTTGTAGTATATATTAATGTTATATTAAAGAATAAACATTTTTTTTTATAAGTAGTACCAAATACTCAAATTTCAGACTGCTGCAATGAAAAATTATACAAAACTTATTCTACATTAAATTTATATTTTATTCAAATATAAAATAAAAAAATATTGGTTAGTCTAGATTCATAAGTTTGTTATTTAATTTTTTTTAACATTTTATAATCAATTAATTAACATCAATGGTTACCATGTATAGTTCTTCACTAGTTAATCTTTAAGTTACTAAAACCATCAAAAAACTTATAACAAAAATCTGTCTTCCATACTCTGTTGGAAATAAACTCATTTCAATAACAGTCATTAACAACACAAACTAAAATTATAAAAATCACAACATACTATAAAGAGCAAAGTAAGACAGCTACTAATTTATTTATTTACTATAATGTAATACCATATTAAATAATATAGTAAATTGATTTTTGTATATTGTTGACAACAGAAATAATTACCAAAAATGTTCTGTTTCAATATTTTTATTTTTGGCAAGTGAATGAAATAAACTATGCAGTATGAAAATAGTTTCAAGAATACAAAAGACAAAATGGAAAAATAAACTAAGAAGTGCAGTAACTTTTAATCCTTATTGCTTCATTTTCTACTTCAATTTTTTTAATATCCTGTAAAACATTTCTCATTAGTTTTGTTTTAATAGAGTTATTGATAACATAAGCAATATTGAATATTTTTTATATATAAATTTTGAAAATTATAAGTGTATTTGTAAAAAAGAGTATATAATTGAGGCAGAGCATTAACAAAGAAAGCTTCTATGTGGTTTACAGATTTGTGTTCATTTTCAAAATCTGTTCAATAGATTTTGATTAAACCTTGCCATTTTCCATTAATTGTGATGAGGAATCCAAAAATGTAATAAAAAATGGGAGTTCACGAGTTCATTTTCGAGATATAAGGTCATTTCACAAGTGTACGTGACAAAGTAATGTCCCAACATTGCTAACTTGTCCTCTATGTGGCTTAAAGAATTGAGTTCATTCTCAAAATTTGTTGGGCCAATTTTGATAAAACTGCCATTTTCTATTGATTGCGATGAAGAATCTAGAAATGAAATAAATGTAAATGTAAAAAATAGGGATCCATTATTTCATTATTAATATAAAGTGGGGTCAAAGTGACAATGTCCAGGCTCCTTGAGCATGCCTAATAAAATTTAGGGGTCAAATAAAAAAACAGCATTGCATGCACCTAACAGAAAATAGAGGCAAAAAATGAACAGAATACAAGAATAAAGCAATTAGCATCGATTGCTTTCAGTTTTGGTTTCATTTGTATATGGCAACGCGACATGTGAACAATATGCTGAAGGGGAATACCTCAGGAGGTCTTTTATGGGAAACTGGCCCCCTATTTAGGTGTTACTAACATGAATAAAACCTGGAAAACTCCAAGTTGACCAGGCGCAAAGTCACAACCAACTACCAGTGTTCAGTGTTTTTATCCACATCGCCACTGCTGTGTATTGACATCAATTGCTTTTTTCTTGGATCATCTCTATGTACCAGCCAGTACAAGGACTACCTCTACCTTGGCCAGCAGGGTACAAGCAAGGATTGCCTCTCCTGTGACCAGCGGACGCAAAAGACACCTCTTTCGTGGTGGCAAGTGCATAGATCACCTGTCTGCAACCATCAGGTACAAGGATCACCTTTTCTGTGTCTAACAAGTGTAAGGATCTCTTCTTTCTTTTCGACTCCACCTCAACTTTATAGTGATACGACAAAGTTGTGCAAGGTCCTAGTTTTATTTAATATAATATACTTTTTACACTGTTTTTCTTATTTTAGCAATTTATCAGTATATTTTTAATAATATTTAGTTCTGTGTATTTTTAGACTATTTTTAATTTTTAAATATAATTGTATGTTACTATAGTATTTTAGTATAATTTCTTTTTACCTTATTTTACCTTTAGTAAATTTTCATCTGTTGTATTTGTACCAATTTTTTTATGTTTTATTATGAAATTTTTTTTAATATTTGTATTTTTAAATGGATGCTATATTATTTGTTGAGGGGAAGTATTTCTTGTCTATGGCTAGCAGTGACTAAATTAAAAGTGAAAAAGGTGCCATCTAGGACTAAACTTAGACAGAATGGACAAGCGGGGAATTTAGATGAAAAAAAATCTGGAGTCAGTGCCCATCAATTATGTAACTGAATGATTTTAAGAATTCTTCTCCAAAATATTTGTCATATACACAAGCCTTTGTGTTTAATTTCTTATCTTCACATGGAATGAATCTTCTCCAGCATTCCAAATGATTTTATGGCATCCTTAAAAAGTGCCTTTTATTGTCTTTTTGACTACAGTATCTGGAATTGCACCTCGGAACAAAGCACATTGGCATGTTTGCTAATGACTAAATAAGTAAATGCCTTAACCAGCGCCGGATTAAGCCTCTAGCGAGCCCTAGACAAAATTTAAATTGGGCCCCGTTTAAATAAGTTGCTTCTAAACAAATCTTATATAATGTGACATTAGCATAGCTAGCATGGGTGACACCCAGTGCGGATATCATGATGTCACCCCAAGTCACCCTTTAAACCACTTTATAAAACACTATTGAATTGTAATATCTTCGCACTCGAGCAACTTGAACGCTATATCGAATATGCGATGTCACGACGTATAAGTTTAGATTTAGAAAATAAATCATAACCATACATTAGTACTACCACGAGAGGCGGCCCTAGGAATATTTCTAGATGGTGCGAGAGATCTCGTGGCGCACATTACTTCTGACGCACGTGTGGCTGTTGACCTTTTTTTTAAGGCAATGGCTGGTTGAGCGAAGCTTAGTAAGATTGTTAAATACAGCCTTTTCTGTCCTATCGAATTTCTTAATAATTTTTAACTCATTTTAAAACAGAAAACTTCTGCACTGAAGCCGGGCCCCTCCGAATTACGGGCCCTAGACATTTGTCTAATTTGTCTATTAGATAATCCGGCCCTGGCCTTAACAATTAAATACTAATGACTAAATGACTAAAAAACAAATGATTAAATGAAAAATAAAATGTATTAGACTATTTTCACATTGTAGCAAATCCCAAATGTTTGAAACATCCCTAGCAACCAATCCACTACTTTTCCACTCGTAGTCAATGACCACATAATCCATTGACTCTGGTAAAACTATTGTATGCATTTTTATTACTTTCATTATTATGGGTTTTCATGTCTGTTTCTACATTAAAACTGTTCAAATCATTGTAGATCTAAATAAATTTAGCCTCTTCCTTCATCAATCTTAATTGGTCCCAAAAAGTTGTGACTAGGGCAGTGATGACAAACCTTTTTTAGTAGGCGAGTCAAAATCGAATTCAAAATTTATTAACTCCAAATCGTGGCTCAATTTATAAGCATTATTTTGTTATTTTTTAATTACTCAAATTAAGTATTTTGAATAATTAAAAAATTTTAAAATGCTTACAAATTTTACTTTATTCTATATTGCAAAAATAACAAAAAACTATGTAAGTGAAAAGAAAATAATTTCACTATAACAAACAAATTTTGTTTAACCCTTTGAGGCAAAGTGGTTTCACATTGAAACCACTAATTTTTTATCTACAGATCAATTGGTTTTGAAATAAAACTACTTTCAGTTATTTGCAATAGATGACTGTGCCTAATGTTTCAATACAAAGTGATTTAATGTGATTTTATTAACATTTTATATTTTATTTGTCTTTCTTGTGGTCAGAAAAATTTTTTTTTCAAATTTTTGAAATATTTTGGAGTTTTTGCAATTTCGAGCAATCTTTTGTTTATTTCACAATAATTTTTCTGAGGTTCATAACTACAACTTTTCACAATAGCATCAGGACCCCGCTTTCACATTGCATGAACAAAGTTTGAAATCCATCAAAAATGTTTTATAATTTATAAAAAACCGAATACTTTCTAAACGATACCAGTACTGCAAAATCATACAGATAAAAGATTCACCATCACCGGCTTATGGCCTTACAAATCCTAAGGCAACAGATACCTATGGTATTACCTTTGTAATAAAAGAAGCCGAAAAATCATCCTCAAAATGCTAAAGTTCCTCTGAAGGTTTTTGGCATTTAAGATTTCTCATCCGTCTATTATCAAGGAAATCATTTCAAGAGATATAATTTTGCAACTTCCATCACCCAAGAAATAATTTCAATTTTATTATTTACGCCTTAACCATAGACCAAAATAAGTTTATTTCCTTTTTTTGTTTCCAAGAACTTCGGGCTTTCGCTCTAATTCGAAAGTTATTTTTTCCGGCAAGATCTAACAAATTACCGGGCAAATATTTATACAATTTCATCATATTTGTTCGCCTCATTTAACGATTAACCGATTGTACGAATTTTCGGCAAGTTACTTAGAAATTCCGTAAAGTTAAATATTTTTCATAAAAAGATAATTAAAAGCGTCTAATATTTAAATGATTGGCTAGAGTACTTACTTGCGCACCGACCACCACAATTTGTGGTAACTGAATGGAGTCTGTACCGATGGTGTTGAATACGTCTTGCAATTTATTAATAACCGGTATTAAGGCTTCCATTTCTTAATTCTCGGACGCTACTTGTATAAAACGTTAGTCGATTAATTATTTAAATCACGAGAATAAACGAATGCCATAGAAAAAAAAGGACTGTTAATATTAATCCGAAGCCAACGGTCTAACTCTTCCACGCCAATCTTCGTCTCTCGGACGAACGACGTTGCCGCCCTCTGACGCTAGTTTTATATTATTAATCTCGTTTTTTTTTACGAACATTTGGCGAGATAAAAACGCGGAGTGCATTTACCTCGTAGAATATGGCGCCGCCGATAGGAAGATAAAGGAAACTAATTTGCCAATTTTTCCGCCACATGTAAACGTAGAGTATACAACTCTACCTTACATGAAATCATATAAAATTTTACTCAAAATTTATTTTGGTTTTTTGAAAGTACCTAGCATGTGCAGTCATTAATTAAAACAAAAGTTTTATGCGTCAGGGATAATTTCTGTCCGTGCATTCAAGGTCATAGTAAATATTTTATAAAATATTAATTTATTCATAAACGAGCAATTTATTGTGACATCGTCACAATGTCGGGCTGCAATTTTTAATCGTATATTTAATTTATTTAATTTAAAATATATGCTCACCACCTCAAATTAATACTGTAGTGTTTTGCCCCTGTACTGTACATCATACTTTTCCGTTAGCAATGGAGTCGCGCCGGTAATTTTTAACTGCTTTCAGGGGAAGTTTTGAATTTCAATAAGTGACTTTCGATGCGCATCGGAAGTTCATATTTCGGGGCCTCCTGTCCCTAACGTTTTTATATCTTGTTTCGTTTTTCATCTATTTAACTCCGTTCTCGAGAGTAAGGAAAGACAGACAGTCGGAAAGACGACAGTGGGAATTTATAGGTCTACAATTTTTTCAAATTGCATCCCAATAATGAGTTTTGTGTAAAAAGTAGAAATTTTGGAACACGAAAGCCCTTTTTTTTCTTCAAAGTTTCTTTTGCAAGTGTAATATCACAATGCTCGGACAAATGTTCCATTCCTATTACAGTATTGTGTGCTTCGGTACTCCAAATAAACTCGGGAAAGGTTTTCTTATTCGTTTTCATAAATCACAAGTAAATTACTTGTGATTTATGAAAACGAATTTATTTTATTTACTTGTGATTTACTAAAGAGAATTATTAAGTATTTTAATTAAGTATAATCGTTCTTAAATTACACGACTCGTATTAAATGGGAAACTTGGAAAATATTCATTTCTATTAAAGATAATATATTCTTTATATAAACCTTATAGAAACAACCGTCCTGTAGACATAACATATATATAACAATCATAATTTTATTTTGTACCGTCGTAAGGTTTTCTAATAAATATTGTAAATTTAGTTATATATTACAATGTTTTATTATTAATTATAGTTTACTTAGTTTTACATGTATTCAAAATCTGGAAAAGTTTTATAATATAAAAATGCTTCAAAAATTTAGAAACACTTTCAAAAACAATACAGAAAACGAGCAATTATTTATTGTGACATCATCACAAATGCCGGGCTGCAATTTTTTCGTCACAATGATCTCAATTTTAGTATTGTCTTGCCCTGTACATCATACTTTTCCTATTAACTAATAGAATCATGCCTATCATCTTATCTAACTACGTTCAGGAGAAAACTTTTGAATTTAAATAACGTGACTTCTGCTCCAAATCGGAAGTTCGTATATAGTTAATCGAGGTCTCCTGCCGCTAAGCTTTCCTTATCTGGTTTGGACTATCATCTATCTCACTCCGTTCTCGAGAGTAAAGAAAAACAAATATTAGAAGATAGTCAGACGGACGGACGCCAATGGGAATTTATAGGTCTGCAACTTTTACAAATTGCAGTCTACAAAAACCCCATCAATGAAATTACATAAAGTTTAGATGAATTATTGATATTCCGGGTTCCCCAGAATTTCTGAGGTGGTTCGTCTGGATATGCACCCTCTTCCTCACTAGAAAAAAAAACAAAAAACACACCTAGGCCTAATGTTATCTTCGTCTTAGTTCCTTACTCATGAATAATATACTCCAATGCTTCATTTTTAACATCGTTGTCGACTGTAGTATGTTTGGTACATTTCAGAATAACTTGTGATAACAAAACCGAGGTTAACCAGAACGATTGTTAATGGATAGTGTTCTATAAGCCGAAAAACTCGTCGGTGATTCTTTACGCACGTATTTCATTTAGTCTTAAAGTATATGAGTCAAATCCGTTGAAACGAATTCGACGGAACTTAAAAATTGGCATTTTGAATTAACGAAATTTGTATTAACCGAATTCGTTAAAATCGAAATGCTTATCATCCCTCGCCCGAGAAACCGTAAATTTACTTCGCATAAACCGATAACGTAATAACGGGGTTTGACTACAGTGTATTCGCTAATTGTTGTGATCTTACCTTAATCAAACCAGTGTTTTCTTACATTTTAAACTACATGAAATTGATACGATACAGTTTCTTTTTATTAATTTTCATAAGTTTTATTTATTTAGTTTAATTAACTCTTTCTGCCCTGTGGGTACTAAGAGGGCTTCTTTTTGACACCTTGATCGTTCGACCAGGAAGGAAAGCTCTCGGAAACAAGTTAAACAAAACAATTCATTCAGATATACATTCCCTCCTTAGCGAGCAGTGGCGTGCCGTGACATTTGATGACAGAGAAGCTGTTTCTGTAAGAAGCCGACTTCCAGGGGCAATCAGTTAATTGCGCGTCAGCGATGGTCTAGGGCAGTGGTTCTTAACCTTTTTATACTCGCGGCCCACCAAATATTTCATAAGTTTTTTGTGACCCCCATTTTTTTAATAATAATTTATATTTGTTAAATTATATATAATAAATTGATTTTTTATTATTGCTTTATTTTTTATATAATAAATGTAAATCATAACTTTATTATTTCATTATCTATTTAAATAACATTCAAACTTCACAATTAAACATGAAAACTCATTAATTTTTAACAGAAAATAAAATAAGAAACATGTCGATAAATCGATCCAATGTCGATGCTAAAACTAAACTAAAACTAAAACGCCCACTTGTCGTAAGGATTTTGCATATCTTTTGCAAAAATATTTAAATTTTCAAAGCCTACTACTAAGCCTACTATTTTTCCTAATTATTTTTAAAATTCCAAGCATTAATAGTTTCTTAGAATTGCTTTGGAATAAAAGAAGTAAATACTGCGGTGTAAGTAGCATATTTGCATTTATTTCTTCTGTACTAACAAAGTTGTATGTAGGAAGAAATAAAAAATAAATAAACTAAATAGGAAAACTTTATCTTTCTTATTTCACTTTTCAATACGATATTCGGTTATACATCAATTTTCTTTTTATTATATTCTGAAGGAAATTTTGCATAATTTGGCGGCCCCCGGCAAACTTCTTATGGACCCCCAGGGGCCGCGGCCCCCTGTTAAGAATCACTGGTCTAGGGTCCATTCGTATTCATTTGTTCGATAAGCCAGTAAAAACTGTAGACTTCTCTAAATGTATTTTTAATATCACAATTACATTCTGAATCGCTAGCCACGATATAAGGGCTAAAATTAAAAATAAATTATAAAAACTTACTCCGTGAAATAAAATGTGCGGTGGATATACATACCTGGTACAATATATTGTTCGATTGTATTAATATACTTTTAAAGAAAATTATAATTAAATATAGCTTTGTAAAGAAACGTACGTACATAAAAATAACATAAAATATTCTTTACTTTTTAAATCTTAAAACAATCCACTTAGTCAAATAGCTCGATACGAGTAGCTAATGGATGGAATCGGAGACGGTCCAGGTAGGTGTGTAGTGTGTGCGTGCCAAATCCCGAGGGTGCCGATACCGGTCAATGTCAAATGCCTCTTTTGTCGCATCACTAGTATATCTCAAAGGACGCGACAGGGCTTGTTGTAAATTTTAAACGTTTCTCACCATAGCTGTAAAAATCTAAATATGTTAAACTTAATAGATTGTCCGTCATTTGTTTTCTAACTAATTCGTTTTAGGACCAGTGTCCACGAAAATTTCCAAAATTTACAACTTTTTAGTCACTCTCATTGAACTGGAAAAATTTCTGTCTTTATTACCTAATATTACGAAGAAATCAGTCCCCACTGTACTCGGCTGAGTGATTGGTTCGGTTAAGCTTTTGTTTAAGTAAAATTCTGGCTCTTTCGGCAAGGTTTTATTTATTTCCCCATTCCCTAATCTCTTAATTATTTAATTACTTCTTAAGTAGAAATAAGTCGAAACCAGTTACTTTGTACTCTGAATATCTGTAGTCTTGGGAAAACAATGGAATGACAAATTTTTATGACAACGGATATATAAATCGTAAGTTTAAGTAAAATAATTTCTAGAGTTTTTTTTTTTTGTACCTTGTACGTCTCATTCATTAAATTTGGTTGTAAATGAATGCTACCAAAGTAACAGTTAATTTTTTAACATTACATGTATACAAGAATTGTACACGTTTTTTCTGCATCCGCTTACAGATGGGACATACTAAATCGTAATATCACTGGTTTAACATTGAAATCCGTAAGTAATATAAGATGGGAGAGCAGAATAAATATATCAGAACTATCATAAAAACATGCCAGTAAACTCCTATCGGTTAGGTTAAGTTATAAATCTAGTCTACTCATGATTCACATAATCGGGCGAGGGCGACCGAATATCTAGCATGCAGGCGGCTAACAACCCAGAACCGGTCCGGGATATAAAATTGAAAGCGCTATACGTGTGAAGTTTCCACCAAGCTAAACCGGGTGAAGTTGATACTCTGTAAAGCGCATGCGTCAATGTCTATAATCTGGCTGCTTGGAAGCTGATCCGGTTTCGACATTCCTTCCACCACTGAATTATTTGAATATATAATAGCAATCTTATCGTTTTTTTCACATGTAGTATAGAAATTTGTGAAAGACACATAATGCAGTTATAATAAAATATTAATTTTAATTAATTCAAAGTACGTTAAAATATGAAAATTTATATTTTAGAAAATACAAGGGAAGGTCATTGGAAGGTGGAAGCGGCGCTTCCACCGCTTCCAATGACGGCACGCCACTGTTAGCGAGAAAACAGAATCTTGACATGAGTCGCCACGCCGAGAGAGAGAGAGAGAGAGAGCGCACATTGGATCGCGCTTTGAGATAAATACATTCCTGTTGAAACGTTCCAACTATGAGAGTTTGTTTTCGGTAGTAGGGTCGTGCGGACAGTTTGATGATGGGAACAGTTCAGAAATAGGCGATATTCGTTGGTGGAATAGGTGATATCCTCGTCTTGGAATAGGTGATATCCTCGTCTCGTCGTGGAATACGTAATATCCGTTACTGGAGTAGTGATATCTTCGTACGAGGTAATATCTGTAGGATCCGTAGGAGAAGGGCATATAGGAAGCACTGAATTAACTAACCCGTTCGAGGCATTAGAGACGACGGCACAAATCGGCAGTTTGTTGTTATATTCGACCAGTGGAATACGGACAGGAGGTTAAAAGGTCGAGTAAGAAGAAACTCTCTCAAGTACGAAAGTTGACATATATCCGCTGCCGATAAAGTCTTCTTGGAGTGGGTTCTTTCAATATTTTAAATAAAATTTCGTCTATTTAGTCTGGGTTCTCACAAACGTTCTATTATTAAAAGATTTATCTCTAATAGCAAAATAATTTTGGATAAGTTTCGATCTTGTATTTAATGTTAATTAATAATAAATACCTTCGCTCAGAGAATCAAAATATTCCAGTTCATTTTGATTCTAAACGGAAAGTAAAAAATAAATACAACCAACGAGCTAGAATATACTACTAGAGTGATTGTGAGTTTAGATACAACGCTCTTGGTGGCAACGACGGATACTATCGACCGCCATTTTACTTTAAGTCAAGTCTATACCACGTGTTGGGCAGCTTGTCTATTAAATCGCACTGTGTTATCAGAGTGTCTACTAAATCTTAGAACCGTAAGATTTGTGTCGATTTTTGTTTATTTCTTTATAGGCAGATAATGGTTTTGAGTAAAGCCCCTTAAGGAAAAAATTGCGGAAAACGTATTTAGAGAAATTTTCCCTTTCCGTACCACAAAACCAGTGCAGAAAATCGTGTCTAACTTTCCCTTTACGCAATAGGGAAAAGGACTTTCTTGCACCGATAGCAATCAAGTATAGATTTACGTCATCACCACTGCATAATAAAGAGTTTCGAAAGAATATAGTATTTGAAGTAAAAGAGCAATCGGAATTTTATGCAATCGTCTATAGAAGAGATTCCATCCATCGACACGCAGACATGCCAACTAAATGCTACAATAACGTTTTCCTCCATCTCGGCCGTGACGTCATTACAATAATATCCGATTGCGTAAATTCTTTTCCGGATCTGACGAGGACACGATGTATATTTCGCACAGAACCACTATAGAATTACTTTTCTGTATTCTTTTTCCGCATTACTTTTCCGTAGTGATTTTTCTTGCGCGAGAGCGGTCTTAAGAAGAAACGCATGGAAATTATTCTAATCGTAAACACCAGAAATCAGCGACAAGTCGCCAAAGATTTGACAGGCTGCATTTAGACTTGGCCCGCGGCAATTTGGAGAAGAATTTCCTGCGGAAAACGGAAATTTGAATACGAAAGAAAAACTATTTTATATGATTTTATTTTAGATACATTTCAAATATTCAAGTCTCAAAATCTATTATTTATTACAAAAAATATTACGTGTTTCTTCGAATTTAAATTTCGGCAGTTGGTCGACAGGAAGGAGTTGAAAATGTTTCCCTAAGCCTACAACAAAATAATATAATTGTTCTTCGGGCGGATAAAGCAGAATAACTTAGTTTAGTTGCTAACGAATGGGAAAGAATGACGATTTTATAGAACTAGAAGAGTGTTCCACAACTGAAATTCTATCAAAGAGTAGAACGCATATATTAAAAATTACATTCAAAACTCATAAACCCGAAGGGGGGGAGAAATGTAGACCGTTAGTACATTTTCGCAATTCTACTTAGAAGAATATCTTGTAAAGAAATTACACGGTGGCCCGTACTCGGATTACAGAAAAACACGGGCAGATGAGTTAATTAATTAACGGAATATTAAGTGCGGAAGAGAACACCGGTGATCCGTTGGAGTTTAAATTAAAAAATACCGAATCGCAATGCAGTAAAAATAATATTAAAATTTTATTTCTACAACACCATGTATATCTACAGAAATTTGTAGAACATGTAGCGATTAAAAATAATTATATCTTAACTAATTTGAATAGCAGAATGTTAATAGATGACGTCATATATAAAAATAAAAGAACAATGTTACGCGATCGCGACAGGCCCAAAATATCGGTGTAAACTCTGTGGCGGATTGTACCTTTGTTAAGTTATTTTCATATTTTACATCTTTGTTTAAAAAGCAAAATTATTAACTGTATGCTAGAAAACAATTTTATTGTTTATAGACTGAAGAGAGATGGGCGAAAACTGTAAACTGCAATTTTTAATTGTATTTTAAATTAATTTAAAATATGTGCTCTCCGCCTGAAATTACCAGTGGCTTATCCGTGTACATCATACTTTTCCTTTAACGTCTATCTAACACCTTTGAGTGAAAACGTTTGAATTGAAATAACGCGACTTTCGGTTTGCATCGGAAGTTCGTATATATTTAATCGGGGCCTCCCGACCCTATAGTTTCCACATCTGCTCACGACTCTTCTCTATCTAGCGCTGCTGTTCCGGATTACGATGGAAGACAGCCGGACAGACGGCGGCGACAGTGGAAATTCATAGGTGTACAGTACAATTTTTTCAAATGCAGCCCGTTTCAGATGGGAATTCGAATAAAACTTTTAAAATTTGAGAAGCAGTTTTGTAAATAAATGGTTTAGACTTGTGAAACACCAGGAATAAGCGCGAAAAATTGTTTGGCTTTTATTAAATTAATTAACAATTCCGCGCGCCAACAATAGACTTATTATTGCCAGTTGCTTACAATCTGTAATGCAACAGGCATCCGAGCTCCTTTGCTCGGCCGGGGGGGTTCCCCGGGACAACTGCCTGCTTGTTGGGCGGATCCGGCGCCCTGCGCTGAACTCGCAGTTGGTCGATTACATCCGGATTAAGATACGGATTCCGGTTCCGCCCTGCAGGCCCCTTTTTTGTAGCTGGGCCGCTCTCCGGGCGTATCCCGTTCTTGAGCCGCCCTACGGGCCCCCTGTGGGATTTTCGCTTTATCGGCGGCCCTGGGGCCCACCGTCCCGTTGGAAGAACCCCCTTGGACCACCAAAAAACCAAAAATAGAAATAATATAAATATGAACGCTGCACCGGACCTTGCTCCAGTCCGTTTCACGCGCGTCCATTCATTTATTCTTACACCACACACACAAATCGCACGCTTCCTGCACTTCCCAATCAATTTTTCTGCTTTACAACTATGTAATCCCTTTCCAACCCCCCTGAAATCCCCATTTTTATTGTAAAATTCGTCATTTAGCCTTCAACAATGCAAACGACAATGTATTTCGTAACAATGATAACAATTGCTTAACGACAATAAAAAAAAAACCGTATTAAATTTTCCATTCGACATAAATGTGTCTATTTTTTCATTTTACGTGGCCAAATTATGCAAAAATGATTATCGTCCACTTAATTCTTCGAACCTTACTCTATTCGTTACATCTAAGTACTGAAATCTTATATAAATTCCTTTATATAGCAGTGTAGCCCCAAAATTCGTATATACATCTTTCGCATAACACACAAGGCATTTCTAATTCAATTATCATTTACACCGAAATATTACAAGACTCCATTTTCTTTAATGGTAGCATGTTAATGAAAAATGTCTTGTAATATTTCGGTGGAAATATGGAAAGTCTATAAAGCTATTCGAAAAGAGTTGAAATGCAAAATGCCTGGTTAATTCTTTAGTTGCTTCGCTTCTCAAACAGTTTTAGGATATTTTAAACTTTCACTATGGTTTATAAAAGTTTTCGTTATGTTAATATAACTTATATATTGATTCTTCTATCCCCTATTTCTTTTAGACTGTGTTTCGGCAATTGCGATTCTAATAACCGCGCATTTTAGTTGTATTCTGAATAGGCAATCTCTCTCTCTCTCTCTCCCACGTTAGCTAGGTATGGATTATATAGTGCGATGGTAAAGGGTCTTCGCCCCTAAGTGGCTGGGCTGATTTGCCGACGTCATGATTTACTTTGTATCTTTGGACGCGCCAAGTCATTATTTCGTTCCTGGAAGCGCCTGTCGTTTCCAAGCCCAGTGCGGACGGATTTTAAGTTATGGCAACGCAACACTTGGCGATCTGCCTAGGGGGGAATGTTTTCCGGGAGGTCTTTTAAGAGAAACTGGCTCTATTTAGGCGTTACAGACGTGGAGAAAACCCGGAAAACTCCACATGGCCAGCCCGTCCGAGCGAGGCGCGAACCGCACGACCGAACTCTCGGTGTTTAGGGAACGAAGATTGCTTGGCCACTGGTGGACCAGGCAGGATTGTCACTTTAGAATCTATTTTACTCATCTAAATCTAGATTGTTGTATGCTTCTAGATTTGAGATTTAGGCAATTAGATAAGTGATATAAATCGAGATTGTTTTATCTTAAATTTATCTATTTTCTAGATTTTATTTAATTTTTATCAAGGTAAGATCAGATTAAAGTGATAAGTGCAGTATTTAACCTCAATATAACAATATTTTTATAATCTAAGTCAAGCCAGGTCTTGAAGGACTTTACTGTCAGCCATATGATTGTTTATTTATAGTGTATTCAGATCAGTATGATCCGTACCATACTCAGTACACTGTTGATTTTTTCAGACTGTTTTTTTTTCTTTTGCAGAATATAAGTAGCGTTCTTGTGTTTTTATTACAGTTATAGTTAGTTTGTGAAAATATTTACAATGGAAAACTATATTATTACCTTTGTCATGTTAAAGTTGTTGAAGTTAAAATCCATCTAAGAGGTAATAAGGAGCTAATAATTGTGAGAAGTGGCAGAGTATTGCATTTGTCCATCAAAATTAGACAAGAAAAGCATGCCAGTAAGTGAAAGAGACTGATATATAGAGACTGCACCATTGGGATGTGTACAGTACAAATTGTCCACTATATCTATCATTCTGAATAACAAAAGTATTAACATGAACTAACCTCTTTGTTATGTTGTAGACAAAACATTAGACACTAACGCCGTAAGCTTGAAGAGGGATTAGAAAAATTACCAATTTGAAATGCATAGTTCAATAGGCGAAATAAAGTGAACTGTTTTAATCTTGGTCTCTGTTAATTGTGGATAATTAAGAAAGACGTAATAAATACCACTAGTCTCACTATTGGAAGAAGAAACCTTTACTTGTAACTTTTTGTATTTTTAATTGTTATCGAATGGTAAAAAGCTTATTTTTGAGGGTAGTGACAATTTTTATTAAAAAAATCGTAAATGTTAATAACAAATAATTTTATTAAGTCCGACCTCTCTCGAGATATGACACATGACATCCTCTATCTCCCCACCCCTTTAATCTTTAACCACCAAAATTTAATAGCATCGATGCTCCTTATACACAAGCTATCATGCCAAATTTCGTTTCTTATAGACGCTAACACACACATACACGGAATATATATATATTTTTTTTGACATTGAGTTCAGGAGGTCTCAAAACGTGGAAATTTGCAGAAACTCTGAGGATCAAATTTGACACGATTTTAATGCTTTCCCTTGTTATGTATACATAAAGCCGGGAAAGTAAAATTAAGAATGTTTAGAAATGTATTTAACTTATCTCTACCTCCGCTTATAGTGGCGGTGACCAGACCCTAAACACTGGAGTTCGATCGGGGGTTCGCGCCTTACTCGGACGGGCTGGCAGCAGGAGTTTTTCCGGGTTTTCCTCCTTGCAGATGACGCCTGAATAGGGGCCTGCTTCCCATCAAAATGTCCTCCAGGAAGGCATTCTATCCCCCCTTCTCGTGTTGGCCGTCTCCTATAAGGTCGGCTTTGGTCGCTTCGTGACCTCTCTCCTGTCTTCCTCACGTTGGCCGTCTTCTATAAGGCCGGCTCTTTGGTCGCTGAGCGATCACTGTCCTTCCGGAGTACAAGCGAACAGCAATACATTCCTCTATCGAGAATGAGAATGAATAACTTATCTCTACAGAATATTTTGTTTTGCTTAGAAACGTTTAAATAAAAGGTTTAAGAAAGAAATGTCTTATTTATTTTCAAAATTAAAAAAAGAAAACTAAGTAGAGTCATTTTGACTCGCACCATCTCAGTTAAGGGTTAAAACTTTTCCTTTCCTTTGCACACTTTTACACAACGAGTTAGAATATTCTATCTCGCTGTCGTTACACAAAACAAACGCCACGCACGCCCCTTGAATAAAAGGAAAATGGCGGACGTGTATTCAATTTTCTTTCAACATGGCGTCACTACAGCCATTCTATGTAGTATATTCTAGTTCGTTGGATACGACGTTTATGTAATGATTGGACAAAAATTATCTTCAGAATTTATCTTTTGGATTTTTTATTTTTATTGAAATTATTAAAAATTCTTTAAAATAATCTTTCGTTTGACTAACTTTTAAGTACAAAATATTTATCTTGACCTGCATCTGTTGGTTCTCGTTTCCCGATATTTTTATCAAATGTTCTTGATAAACAAATTTGAAAAATTCGTGTGAAAATTCACATTTTTTCGATAAAATTTGTACTTTATCACACGCGATAAAGGATATTTTTAATTAAATTATCTTTTATCGCGCCAGGCAAGTGTTAGTCTGAGAGTTAACTCCTCTTCGTTCGTTTCCGCACTCAAGAATCGAGAAGTCACCCTATCTTAAATTTAAACGCAGCTTTCGGTTCTTTCCATACCATGACCGTGGTATTACCCGTGTTGATATTGGGAGTGATACTTGGAAGAACGATCGATCTGAGAACACATCACACCACTCGGTTTGTCTTGAATGGAAAAAATCAAGAACATCAATACGTAAGATACTTCTTTCGATTTTGTTAAAGCGTAAATTGCTTATCAGAAACGTTTCCGCACTTTCAGACGAAGATTAATCACTTCGAGTCAAGGTATCGAGTGATCGAATCATCCCGAGATGTCTGCGATCTGTTTGACGTCGATCCTAGACTTGCCCTGATCGTAAAACTGGACCACTTCAGTAACGATTTGGCTAATCGGATTCGATCTTCCGTCGTTTCTCGAGACACATTGGTCGAAATTCAAGTCCGAGCAGTCTACAAAAAGGTAAATAATACTGAAACAGTTTATATTTAAAAAAAATATTTAAGTTTTATATGTACTTTTCTAAAATGTAAAGTATTCAAAACAAGGCGATAGAATCGCTGTCGAAGGATTTCCGACCCGAAGCGGAATGGAATAATAAAAAAGGTCTGGGCACCCACTTCGTCTCGAAACTGAGAAGGGGAGGGGAGTTGTGGGCCACTTTGATATTTAACTGCGACTCTCCTGATCACAAAGACATAGTTTCGAAAAGCGTTTCCAAGATTTTAGGAAAGTCGGGAACTTTTGACGTCTTTTTCCTAGGTGAGTGTCATAACTTCCTCTTTAGAATCGTATGATAATCGCAATGCGATGATTTAGACAGTTTGTAATTTTTGACAATAAATAAATCCTTACTGTATTATATGTTCACGTAAAGTGTTAAAGAGTGTTTATTAAAAAAGTGGTGTTTAAGCAATATTTTCGGCTTATCCGGCTTATGAGTTTGTACCTTGAAGAAAAGCTCGAGCGTTTTGAGGTAAAGCCTATCACTCCGGAGAACCCGGAATCGAATCCGGTCGGGTGGAAAAAACCCTAGAAGGGTGGTCAGTTCGGATATGTTGGGTTCCGTTCCTCACCACCATTGTGGACCTGGCGGAACCCACAATGGGATTGATTAAATAGGGCCTCATAATACCCACTGGACGGAAAGAGCTTTAAAGAAGGCCATTACCAATATATGTTTACAATGGGTGCATTCTGTTATTCCTTTGTGTAACTTCGCGCGCGGGGCATCCATTTAAAAATTCCCGCGGAACGCATTCCTATATTACTTATTATTTCTGTATGCTACAAGCAGCTATTTTTGCCGTCGGACGGCAAAAACAGCTGCTTGTAGAAGTAGTTTACAATGGAAAATAACATGGCTTCCTCCACTGCTCGGATAGTTTCGTTTTGGTGTCCATTATGTGGCTTAATGAATGAAAATTTAGAAATTCTGAAAACGCACTTAGTGCACACGGTGACGCAGATGTCATCTCGAATTTCTTTCGAATGGTAGCGGGAATTCTATTTTTTTCGTGGTTACTTTGAATGTTCTGTCGGCAAGACAATCCATTTTATGGTTAAATTTTACAATTGAGACCGTTTTTTTTTTCTTTTGTCTCTAAAAACGCATATTTTAAAATCATAGATCACTCTGTCACGATACTATTGATAGAACGGACGCCGCCATCTTTTCCTTTCTTTCAATGTCGTTCCCAAATGCCTACAAACGACCGCTATTACAGTAAACTTTCGGTCGAACTTAAAAAATAAACTAAACTAATTTATTCTTATATTTTTCATAAAAATTTTCGTTGCAGATTTTACTTTTATGTTAATTTTAATTCTGTGTTAATTAAAAAATAACTTTCCGAATTTTAATTTATCCGCATAAAATTGACCGAAAAATTATTAGGGTACTGTTTGTTTGCGTTTGCTAGGAACTGCGTCGTATTCAAACTTCATCGTACTGTATTTCTGCTTCCTTTACTTTTTATGTATATTAAATAAATCATATTTTTACTTTCCCGGCTCTGTTATATATGTGCCGCTCACTTGCCAAACGATTAACTCCATAAAACAAAAAGTGGAGAAAAGTGACAAAATAATGTACATACTTTTCTAAAATTCCCTTTAAGGCGACTTCAGACACATCCAGTAATTTAGTAACTTGTCACGTAAAGCAGTAATATTTACTTGAGTACTTTAGTAAAGCAATTTAGTTTAGCAAATTCATTCAAGTCCATTTAAAATAATATATATATATATTCAAAATAACTATTTAAAACAATGAAGTCAGATTAATTATCCAATTCTTACTTAATTTTATTGTAGAAAAATACACGAAAAATCAATTTTTCTTTCTTTTCTGACTTACGGAGGGTAGATAACTTTAAAATTCTAAAACATTACATCAATTGATGGAAAATTGTTGGAGTTTAAACTGTATGCTGAAAGCCCTGCTGAGAAGGCCTAATATTTTTGGCGAAATGCATTTAGGGTATTTACCAATGTAATAAAGTATTTCTCTGCAAAGTTAGATTGCTTTTACCTTTATTAACTTTAATTTTTATTTCATTATTGAAGTAGTGTTTTAGAATTTTAAAGTTATCTACCCTTCGTAAGTTAGAAAACAAAGAGAAAAATTGATTTTTCGTGTATTTTTCTACAATACAATTAAGTAAAAATTGGATATATATAAAGAATTTTTAGAATTACGCATATATATATATATATATATATATATATATATATACACATACAGTCGAGTCCGCATAAGTCGTCACTCTGTTAAAATAATTTGTTTATCTGTTAATTTCCTACTACATTTCATACGCACGCCATCTTTCGCTCAGATAACTTCGATTTGCGAATTTTCTCGGTTTATTCAATACGCTCAATTAAAGTTTTCAATTTTAAAACACACTGCTATAATACTGGAACGGCGGTATTATATAGGTTTATGATAATATTCAAGAAAAAAGTATATTGAATATTATAAATTTGCTTCTTGCCTTCTTGTAAAGACATCCCAATACACTACTGTAACGAACACTAAAGCTTAACTGACAAGGAGAGGGCCAGACGTTTGGGTTTCCGATTCGAACAGAACTTAATGAGCAAATATTTCTAAACACAAACATCTCCTTGTCCAAATAATAGGACCCACTTCTCAAGCATTTCCAAAACACGGATCTAAGTAAATTCAGCGTTTAGCTTATAAGCATGGAAGTTCCACATCTCGGAATAGCGATAGCCGAGTGGATAAGGTGCTAGACACAAAATAAGCACGAGCTTTTTTATACTATCATTTATCATTAGCATTATTTATACGTAAGTATAGTAAACAAAAGGTAGCACAGGAAACATAAAATCGACATAGTCCTACAGCATTTTCTGATGGACGAGTACTGTACAGTACATATAATACTGTATTGTCATGTTAATGGGCTCTGTGAGTACTCTGGAATAGAGGTCGATAAAAAAATCGTTGGTGAAAAGGTAAAATAGTGTCTTTACATTGAAAGTTCTTTATTGTGTTCAAAGTTTACAAATGACAGTGTAAATAAGTACATGCAAATTGTAGCTGATTTTAAACATCACTGATGGACCAAGTTAATTAACAAACATTAATGTACTGCATAATGTTTGACTAAATATTCATTTATAAATACTAATCAGAACTCTTAAGTATATATAGATTCTGGAAATGATTTTTGACGTAATATATTTATTGAGTTAGGTTATTAATACTTTTTATATAAGTTTAATTTAACCGAAAATAGTGTAAAGTTGCATTTCAGTTTGTGATTCGGCTGCAAAATCCGGTTCCGGGCAGACCTTACCTGTCTGTAAAAAAATGAAACAATACCGGATCCGATACCCGAGAAAACGTATCGATACCGATTGGGAAAAGTTCCCAAAGTGATCCAAACCTTTCTTTTTCCTCTGTTAAAATGGGTAAGAAGAAATATTGCGTTCAATGGTTTTCAGATATTGAAAACAATGTACGGTAAAGATACGAAGTGTGAGGTTCATAGAAAAATTTTTCTAAGAATATTTCCAAGCCTTTCTCGAACAAGGGAAAATGGATTAGGGAGCGTTTAAATACGGTTGGGGGCGTTGGATATAACTTTATGGAACTAGGGGCGGTGGATCAAAAAAGTTTGGGGAACACTGATCTGGTGCAGGAAGTCACCGTCTCTAGCGTGGAAGAAACATAGTAAACGAGTTAAAGTTGTAATTCGACGAAGCATTTCTGATTTTTATTTATTTTTTAAGGTGTTTGATTAACTCGAAAGCTTCGCGTCTATAGAAATTACGATTTATCAAAGCCCAACTTTTAACGTAAATTACTGGCTTCAGTAGGACTTCGGCCAGCAAAAACATGTATTTATCATAAGAGATTTTTTGATGCTAAATCTCGCCGTACAGTACATCTGAAATATATCATTTTTGACAATTTTTATAATGATTTTTATAATGATGTGAGAAGCTAATTTTTTATAATAAAAATTAGCTTCTCACAGCCAAAGAATTAGATATTGCAAAAATCAAAGATTCAGCAACAAGCTGCATAATTTTCCCAACTGTTATGAGATTTTATTTAAAAACAACTGTATTCTTAATTATAATGAATAAAATTGTGTGGTGCCATCTGTTTTGAGATTTTATAATAAAAAAAAACTTTTTATATTATTATAAAATGGCAAAACGCTTAATTTTGAGGGTAAAAATATGTTTTATTTAAAAAAAATGTAAAGGCTAATAACAAGTAAAATCGTTATTAAGTCCGAATCCTCTCGAGATATGACAAGTGACCCCCTCCAGCGCCTCCTCGACCTTTAATCCAGAGTTCGAACATTATATTACTATAAACCATCCTTGTTACAGACTAATATAATTTAAACCGTTCGTTCGTTCGTTTGTTCGCTTACTTGACAACTTGCTTGTACCAAGCCTTGTGATTTATAAAAATGTTTTAAAAGTTATATTCTTATTAGAGTTCGTAATTATTGGTTTATTGGTTTTGTTATTAAGTGGCAAATATGTTCGACCAAAAAGTAAGAACGACTAGCCATTGAAATGAAACCATATTACATATTTGGTTGTTTTAGGCTACCATTTTTATGTTAATTATGAAATGTCAAGAAGATCAAATCGGGAGAGGAGTTGGGTGTCCAGATTTCGTGATAGTCTATATTTACCCTCAAGATCCAGAGAATATGTAAGAAAACTGTGGTGCAGATCGGACAAAAGGTTTAGGATAGTTTACTAAAAGTTTTAGGTAATATTTTTAAAAGTGTTTATTTTTTAAACGATAAATTATACAGAAGTAATTAAAGTAAAACACGAATTCTTGTTCAGCAGAACAATAAATAATCTTAATTTATTACACATGGAGAAAGATCCCACCCTTCCGAGCACTGATCTGTAAATGGATTAGTTGTTCCGTATTCCTCTTCAAACAGACACTTCTGCGAAGGGACAGCTCGAACTGTCTCGGATTCCAATTTATCCGGATTTATATTAATATCGTTATCATAATTCGAGTTCTTCAAAGACTTTTCTTGAAAAAATCCTTCTTTGTCCATCTTTCTTAACACATTATAAAGTTCAAACATCAATGATATTATGTCTTTAGAAGTTGCTTCAGTCGACATGTAATTCTTTGAGTCATCAGCACGTTTTGCTTCCAGATAATCTGTCGAAGATGATAATGACTCCGCTGAGTACTTAGTTTTAGGATTCTTGTCGTAATGAATTGGAGGAGGGTTAAATCGGATATTTTTATTAGTTTTAGTTTTCTTGTCAATTCTTGTTATGAAGAAAAACAAGCGTCTGAGATGTTTTAAAAGCGACTTCGGTGGCTGCTTTGAAATAGGTAATAATGGTTCCATTTCCAATTCGATCGCTTCCTCTTCTTCAACTTTTTTATTTGTATAAATATCTGAGTTGCTGAGATATTCAGGAATGGAAGTTTCTTCTAACTGCACTTTCTCAAATTTTTGTTTTGTCTCGTAATCTTCAGATAATATCGGTTCTGTGATATTCGTTGAGAAAATTCCCCCAGTTTGAGATTCCATATCAAATTTATCGGCGTAACGATGAGAGTTATCGTTATTGCAACTGGAAAGCATTAATTTGTTCATCGAAATAGGTCTATCTGAGTAGGTTGAATTTTCAACTTCTAATCTCTTCAATGTTTCTTGTATTTGTGCCGATGTAACTTTGCTTATCCACATTTCTAGTTGCCGTTTACAATATTTAATGAATTCCATTAAAATGTATACCAAGGCCCATATTGTTAACAGTACCATCTGAATTACAATGTAGAATAATATATAATAATAGATGTTGCCCCTGGTTTGTAGTAGAGGATGTTGGCGTTTAATGGATTCTCGCTTGCTATTATTATTTATTGTGTTGTTAGTGCCGTTTACAGCACGAAAATTCACATCGGCGTGCTTTTGATTTCTTGCTTTCTTTCTATTTGTTCTGACAGACTTGTGTGTCGAGTAAACTTTCTGTCGATGGTTTATGAAGTTCTTTACTAAATCTTCAATTGATGGAGTGTCTTTAATAAAAGGAATTTCTTTAACATCCTTTAAAATCTTTTCTTGCTTCTTTATATTGCTTGGCAACTTGAATTCTTTTGTAATTAAATTCAATTTGTTGTAATTTGGAGCATACAATTGGGGAAGAAAGTCGTTTGTCAAGAAAAATTTGGTCCAAACTTTGTGTTTTCTGTCCTGTTCGGTCGTTGTACTTTGTTTGGAAAAGAAAACCTGATTCTGTTCTTCGTTTCCTTTCTGTTGCTCGGATCGAACCGGCATATTTTCATGTTTCGGTTTGTTCGCTAGGTAAAATTTGTCATGTCCGGTATAGAATATCGTCCTTGCATCTATTCCAAAAACTATGTAAATTAGGATAAAAAGAATGAAATTCTTCATTTCTTCGAAATAAATAGCACAAATTCTCATTAAAATTGCTTCAACAAATCAACTCTCAACAATCACGAAAATTGTATTGTTGACGTTTCAAATATTTTAATTGTAAAAAATATAAAGTTTTTTCCTATATTAATGAGGTTATATTTGAGAAAACTCGACAAATTGATGTGAAGACTATCCAGTCAGTTTCTCTCGTACAATTAAGAAGCATTTTATTTTCTTTTGATAAATTTTTGTGATTGAAGTTCTTTAACGTTGTTTTATTTTATTCCAGAAAATGGCATAAATTTAATTTACAAAATCAAAATACATTTTAACGGGACCATCTTTCTTCAAAGAGAAACGGGCCTGGGGCAAAATACATATTGAAGTACTAAATCAAATTATTGTATTATTAAAGGAAGTAAAGAAAAAAAAACATTTTGTAGTGGTACTAATTTCCTTCTTACTTAGGAAAATTTGATTCCTTTGCCTCAAGTGTATATACAGTGCGGAAAAAGTTTAGGACAGCTAATGCATTAAAGTTTGAATGAAACCAGTTATAACCTGAAAACATTGCTTTATTACTATTAAATGCATTGTTGCAAATAGTGCTTCTGGTTCAAACTCATCGTTTCTTTCCAAAGAGATGGTGAGTTTGAACCATCTCTTTCCCTAGTTTTCCTAACTATTCTTCCGCTGATAAACTCTCGACTTATGATCGTGACGTTTCCACGCTTAATTTTTGATAATACTTATAACTTTATTTCGAAAAATGCTTCTGTATACCTTGAAGTAGAAAGTGCTGTCCGACTCTGGACCATTTGAAGAGGTACAATTTTAGTTAATCTCATACCCATCACTCTGAACTACATTACCTGTATAGTGCCGTACTTCAACATGTTTCCCATGTTTCGCATTCAAAATAAAGCCAAAGTTGAAAAACGAGTTCATTTTTTCAATCCGGCTTTATTTTTCATCTTTATTCCTAAGGTATATTTGAATCTGGAGTTTAATCGAGGAGATACTGAAAAATGAGTTTCATTTGTTAAATCATAATTCAGTGAGTGAATGAAGTCCTGGCATATTATAATACAGCCTTGGTAAGCATGGGCAGCTTTCTATGGGGAAGACTGTCGACAGTATGATATGCGATCTGGGTAACTGCACTTGATGAAATCTGC
The DNA here is from genome assembly GCF_030686945.1 of Centruroides vittatus. Lineage (NCBI taxonomy): Eukaryota > Metazoa > Arthropoda > Arachnida > Scorpiones > Buthidae > Centruroides > Centruroides vittatus. Next base: position 149,381 of record NW_027121927.1, read on the forward strand.
TTTCTCACAGTTCGATTATACACTGTATTCATTTACATCTATCCAGGGGCAAAAGAAATCTTTCCAAGATTACTTTTGCATTTCACTAGTGTATGCATGTGATTCATGCTTGTTCCAACGCTAAAATAACCGAAGAGAATTAATTTAAAACGATTTAGTATAATCAAGTAATCTCTGACTGTAAAGGATAAAGACAACATTTGAGAAATTGATACAAAAAAGAAGTGAGTTTTATTTTGATAGAGAATTTATTCAAAACGACTGCCTTAAGTATTTGTAAATTTTAAAAATTTATTTTTAAAATATTACAAATTTTACACATTTTTTGTTATCCTCTTTAGCGGTCGGTTAGTTGGTGGCTACGTAAGTTTATTTTTATTTATTAAATGGGAAAATATTCTTTGATTTTTCATTATATTTGTAAATTGTTTTTATTACTCTCTGTCATTATAATTTGTAATTACCAAAAATTTTAAAAAAGGCTATGCGCGAGAATATTTTTTAATACTATACAGTATTTACTTTCTGATCACGTAATAAAAACGGATTGTAATTTAACTTGTGTCCTTCAAAGTCAGAGTTTGTCCAAAATAAATTATAAATTTATATTTTTTTTTAGATAAAATAAATGAACTAAAGAAGGACTTGGGAAAGCATTACCGAGAATACAGAGTGAAGGAAGTACGGTGCCCTCTTTGCACCCCAGATTCTCCTCCGTCTGATCTCCGAGATCTGATTAAAACAACCGAAAAATTGTCGGAAACGGTGGAATCGATAGAAGGAGACGTGGTTGAAATGGAAGTAGAAGATCTTGCCACCGTCCTAAAAGTTCCTCCATACCTAGAAAATCAGTGAGTCTATACTTTTCTAAAGCAGTATAAACTGCTCAAACTGCGATTCTCGCAACTACACCAGAGTAGTAGAGGCGTACCTTTTTTTCCTACATCAAGTCGATAAGTTACATTTTGAAAGTAGGCGAACCGTCGACTGTTTTAAAAAAGCCGACATTTAATATTTAGGGTTTATTTGACCCGAAATAAATTTGGATAAAACAAAATTAAAACAGAACAAAAATATTTTACAATTTAAAGTCGTCATATAAAGTCTTTCTAGTTTAAACACTAGACTTTGTAGCGCCATTCGATAGGAAATTTATGCGAAAAATAGCTTTAGTGGGATTATTAAATTTTTACACTTGTGTGTCGAGTAAACTTTCTGTCGATGGTTTATGAAGTTCTTTACTAAATCTTCAATTGATTTTAATACTACTGCCTTTACTGGAAATAATCCTAAATCCGCTTTATTTTCGTATTTTACCTTTTCATACCAGATAAATATTATTATTTGTACAGGTACCCCTCGTATAACACGGTAGTTACGCTCCGAAAAAGTGTCGTGTTATGGGAATCCGTCTATAGGAAACAAAGGACTATAATGAAAAAATTCTTTTGTACTTTTGGTGCATTGTAATTTATTGTAGATTGATTTTAACCCAAAAGAGCTTTCTCTTGGCTTTAAACAAAGATTTACAGCTTTTGTTTAATTTAAGTATTCTTCTAACAAATCTTTAGTCTTATTTTTACCGAATAATCCCAAAGACCGATTTCTTTTCTTTAATCGCAAACACTGCACATCAAACCATTGTTTTAAAATGATTTTATAAAGTTGGTCATTTTACACATTCCATATTGGGCTGCTGAAGTTAGTAAAGTTTCCGAGAATTCCAAATAAAAATCCTCAATATCCAATAAAAATCTTGTCTTTAATGATTTATATAATAAAATAACTAGTGAAATATATTTTTCGAGGTCCTGTTTTCATATATAACGGATCTTACATTTTCCGTGTTGTAGATCTTTTTGTATTAAAATTAAGAATCGTTGAGATCGGAAAATGACCATTATAAATTTACCAATATAGGTAAATTTAGCTATGGTCATTTTCTGATCTCAACGATTCTTAATTTTATCAATCAATCCGTATTTTCTTTTCAGAGTAATAATCGACAGATTGGAAAATTTAGAGAAAATGTTCGATGACGTTCTCATTGCCAGAGAGCTATTCATTCAGTGGGACACCGTTTGGTCTATGGATTTGACTACTGAAGACGAAAAGCAAGTAAGTCCGATTATCCCTTGTGGGAAATTCCTAGATTTATACAAAATTAAGAAAGAAATTCTTCGGCAGTCATTTTGAAGAAAAAAATCTTAAGACATGCCTTTCAGTTTCTTTTTGAAAAGAAATTGAAAAAGACTTTTAAAAATGTCGCCAGCGCACAGATATTTTTTCTTTAAGGCAGAGCGTTAAAATCATGAGGACAATAAGCGTCGACGAGTGGTTCAATGAATTGTTTCTGTCTATCGCGAAATTCGGTTGAGGAATCAAGCCGTTAAGTCTGATTGTACTGTTAATTTTGCCGTTCTTAAGCATCGAACTTTTAGTCTCGTCCAATTAAATGCAACGCGGTTCAGTTCGAAACTCGTTTCCCTAATTTTTGAAATGAATTAATTGCATTTGTTTTAATTGCAGCTGAACGACTTTCATTTGGAGGTAGAAAGAGCCAGGAAAGAGTTTCTTCATGCTATCGGTCATTTGGACATTTCTCCCTCCGCTTCCCTTAGTCAGTTCGATGGCGTTTATAAAGCTTACGGATCGACCGAAGCCAACGATCGATTTCAAAAGGAATTTCGCTTGTTACGTCAGAAATTCCAAAAGGAAAAAATGTATTAATTACATGAATCTTTTCTTTTTAATTTGATGTAATAAATACGTCATCACTTTAATTTCCCTATCTTATCGGTTAATTTAAACCATATTAATAAGGCAAAGAAGACTTCACTAATCCACGATCTTTTTCCGACTTCTACTATCAAAGTTTTTATAAATTTCGGTTTGCCATTATGATTTATGTCGAGTTTCGTTCTCGCATTTTTACACGGAATGATCGTGAATCGTATAGAGAAACGAAGTTTACGTCACGCCGAATATTTTCAATATTTTTAAATAAATAATTATCAGTATAAATTAGAGATGTTAAGAAAAATAGATTTTTGAACCTAAGAAATTCGTAAACAAAGAGATGCGCTATTCCGGAATGGCTCGGCTGAAAAAGCGATGAATATCGTCCCTTTATCTTAGTTTCGATGTGTAAAAGCAAACGAACGATTTTGTACGATTTTTAAACAGTTTTATCAATTAATGAATTTAATGGTTGATAGTATGTAAAATTCACGAGTTCATTGCTTTTCTCAACTCAATGTATTTTTATTATGTAAAAAGCAAATGAAACAACAAAACTTAAGTGCTTATATAATCAATTTCTCCTATCATTTGACGGAATCTAGATTTCTTGGGATGTCGTTACTCATCGCTCTCTGTCACTCCATATCAATCGCTTCAAGCATGATCTGAACCTAACTTTTAATTAATCAGTCGGTTTTTTTTTTTTTTTTTGCTTCTCAGCCTTTCTCTTAAACGAAGCTTTTCAGAAGCGACCGAAAATTTTCAATCGGTTGTAGTTTCGAAACGCAGAGAGGATGATTATCTTCCCGATCGACCAAAGTTCATATTTTACTTCTTCAAAACTCAATTATGGATTTTGCATATTAGGCTGATGCAAGATCTGACCAAACTACATATAAACTTGCAATAAAAATGATTTTTGATGAAAGGAACCAGTCACTTTAGAATATACTCGTTTAGATAGATGTCCTGATTTCAAAGCCTGAAGGTTTGGAGGACGAGAATATTCACGATTTGAGATTGCAATCCAAAGCATGATAGGCTCAAATTTCACTTTGTTTTTAAATTTAACTCGATCAACAGTTTCAGTTTTATTATTTGTCCAAAACCCAGTGTTGGCGTTCTTCTTCTTGTTAGAAAAAGTATAAAATGTTTCGTCATCCACGATGAATTCGGAAATTTCAACCGGAAACGAAGGCGGGACGAATGACGTTCGCTGCTTATCAGAACAGGAGGGCACTTTTTCTCTTCCGATATTTAATGTCCAAGCTGGAATTTTCGACCAAGCTGCTAATTAGAATCAAGAATGGTTTTTGACAGATTTTACGAGGAGCTTGACGTTCTTTTTTTGTCATAATATTTATTAGTTTTTCGTCCAGATCCTTGGGTTCTTGTGAGCAGAAGACATTTTCCCATCTTCGAATAATCTTATATATTCAAAGTTCTCATTGAAAAAGTGACTTACAATGGCTTTATTGTCTTTACTACATTTATCTTCACAAGGAATGTGGAGAATGTTTGCAATGTATTACTTTCCCGGAAAAGTCTACTGTTTTAGGTAAGAAACGAAAAACATCGATAAACTTGCTGTCATCATATCAATAACTCATCCAAATATTTTTTGTATCGGAAAGAACCTCCCATTCCCTGAAAATTCTCTGATAAATATCGTTTATAAACAAAATTAAATTGTTAAAAATCTAAGAACATCGAATGCACAAAACGATTATTTTTCGAAAAAGAATAAGTAGGAAAAATATGTATAGAATGTCGGAAATGTTCTCCGTTACGGTTATTAAGGTGATCAATTAAAAGCTTACAGATGTTTTATAAATAAGATACTGTACTTAAATTTTCTTTGTTTTTCTCTTCCTATTTTTCTCGGTTTAAACTACGGAATGACAACGAAGCCGAAATCAAATCTTTCAGATCCTCTGGCATATTTTTTGACTGAAGCGATTAAATTCCATTACGAATAACGTAAAATTGATTTTGATTTTGACGTTAAACTAATAAAAACTGCAAATAAGTTCGAAATACCATTGTCAGCAATAAAAACTCGTCCAATAAAACAAAACATTCGGTATTTGTGAAAAGTAATCGCTAAATTTCTCCTATAAACCAGCATTTCATAATAAACGCCGTTATAATAATTCCGCCTAAAGTTTCGGAAAAAGTTGCATATATACACATTAATGAAAATATTAACAGAAACAATTAATTTTACCGACAATTCGAAAGAAAAGTAGAACATTTTCGTCGTATTATATCGAAACATTTTAATTTCAATTATTTTGTCTGTAAAAATTCTAATTCGTGTCCGCAGCATAAAATAATCGTACTGTATCAGAAAAAATAAACATGGGGTGCGTTCTTTTATTCCTCCGCGTAACTCTGCCTGAGCGACATCCGTTTAAAAATTCCTGCGGAACGCGTTCCTAAATTCCAGTGGGAGTGCGCGCCGTCGAACGGCAAAAACGGCCGCTCGTAGCAGTAGTTTACGGTGGAAAGCAACATGGCATCCTCCGTGGCTCGGATAGTTTCGTTTCCGGGTCCATTATATGGTTTTATGAATGAGAAATTTAGAAATTGTGAAAGCGCGAGTTAGCGCACGCGGTGATGTAAGTGTCTTTACGAATTTTTTTCGAGGTTATTTTGAATGCTCTTTCAACAAATAATCCATTTTATGGTTAAATTTTACAATTGGGACCTTTCTTTTGCCTTTTAAAGCTCATATTTTAGAATTATAGATTCCTCCATCACGATGCTATCGATAGCGCGGGCGCCGCCATCTTTCTTTCTTTCACCGTCGTTTCTAAATGCCTACGAACAGCAGCGCACTCCCGTAGTAGCGGAGACGCAGAGCGACCGCTATTAAAGAACGCACCCATGGAGCAGTCACCAATTATGCCGGAAAGTCCGTTGTTCGCAGCCAGTCCGTAGCTCGAGTCACGTAATCGGCCAAACCAGCAATTTCGATGTTAGCAGCGTCCGTTATAATAATTCCGCCTAAAGTTTCGGAAAAAGTTGCATATATACACATTAATGAAAATATTAACAGAAACAATTAATTTTACCGACAATTCGAAAGAAAAGTAGAACATTTTCGTCGTATTATATCGAAACATTTTAATTTCAATTATTTTGTCTGTAAAATTTATTCTGTGAATTTCGGATGTCATTTTGAACTGGAAAAACATCACTGATATACAATTACTAGTATTGGGGTAAATTCAAATAGAATAGCGTCGTTCTTTGCTTTGGAAATTTACTCAAAGAAGCTCGTTGCTTTGGGCAACAAGTTTATTCGACAAGTTATTATTATTTTCTTGATTTCGAGTTTACTGTAGAAGGAATTTTCGCGATATAACAAAGCGTTTCATGACATATCGTACGTTTACAAGTGTTTAATTCTTCGATAAATATTGAAAACATTTTTATAAACACGCAGTCAAATTAGGAAAGTTTCATCAAATCACGAGTAATCAATTTAATATATTTAACCATTGAATTATGTTCTACCAGAATTTCAATTGTAGTTAGTAGAATATTTCGAATATCAATGCAGAAAACTGAAATAATCATTGTAAATAAATCGAATTATATTTAGTTAAAATTTATTCAATAGTTTCGTTTTTCTTCTATACTCAATAAAATCGTGCAATCATTTCTCTTTGTTGTAAATAATTTTCGTCACTATTTTGCACGAACTTCAGTTATTATCGATCTTTTTGTAACACTAAAAGATCATGCAATATTTTGAGTATTTCTAGTATATAAATCGCAATAAAAAAAGTTTTCAGTTCAGTAAGAATATTGAGTTTAATAGATGTTAATACAAATTTTATTAAAGAACTTAAAGACATTAATCAGAGAATTTACAAATTTTTATTATTTTAAGAATATAAATCGAATTATAGATTACATTTCTCGATCACCAAATTAAAGAATTTCTTTTGAGATAGATTTGTCTAATAACCAGTGGCGTGCCGTCATTGGAAGCGGTGGAAGCGCCGAAACACATTTCGAACGGTTTTGAATAATGAGTAAGTGTGGTTATGCCGTCTAAGTCGAAAGTTTCTTTGTCGGAGGGAGGATGAAAAGTATATTTCTGGATAAACGTAGCCATGTAGAGAAACGCTTCTAAGATTGCAATGTTTTCTCCCGGACAAGATCTTCGACCTAAAAAGGAAAACTATTCTTTAGCAAGATTGTCGTTTCACAATACAAAGTAAGAATACCTAAAACTAATAAATGCAACTAAATTTTAAGTAAATTTACATAACTTGATAAATTAGTATCCGATTATCAAAATTTAAAATTGCAATAAGAACAGAAACAATGGCGTAACTAGAAAATTTTTCCGAGGAGACATTGGTCTTTCTATTTGAGAATTGTAAAACCTATTTGAAAGTTTCTTTTTATTTCCAGCAGCTTAGTGATTCACGCTTTCTTTTTTCATTGAAATGAAATATATGAGAGTAGTAATGGCATACGTCATAAATTAGAGCTCGCACGATACGCTAATTGAACGAAACTGAACTGTTACAAAGTTGAATTTTGTTTTCTTAATTCGTAACATTAAGAAGAAACGACAAATTACTATTAGAAATACGTAACAAAATATACGTAACAAAATATAATTTATTTTAAACATCTTACCGATGCTGAATGGAATGCAAAATTCAGAATTGATGATGTTCCCGTCTTCATCGAGGAAGTTTTCGGGATAAAACTCCTCCGGTTTCTTCCAAATTTCTGGATCGTTGTGGATGGCCCAAATATTGACGAAGACAAATGCATTCTTTGGCAAGATGTAACCTCGATATTCCACGTCATTCTCTATGCTAACGAAAAACTATTATTACTTTTAGAGTTAAAAACATTTTTGTGAAGTATTATGCAAATTATGTAAATAGAGATTATGGTGAGAGTTCAACTCAATACTATCGAGTTTAACTCAATACTATCGAGTTTAACTCTCTCATAGAGTTTAAAATCCGTCACTGCCATCTATAAATTAGGACCAACTGAGATGCCAACCAAGATTCTAATCGAACATACCGGAAAGGTCCTTTACCACTTGCGAGAAACTTGAGGGAACTTGATAGGAATTCATATGGCCTTTCTATAGCACACTGGTTTCCAAAAATTAAAGAACAAAATGAAATTTGAACGTATGTGGAAAAATATTTAAAGTTACTTTATGAAATTTGTTATTGTGTAATTCAACGTGTGTTTTAATAATATTCAAATAACAGCTAAATATAATTATTTAATAAAGAAAACTTGATATAAAATCAAAAATTATCAAAATTTATGTTTTAAAGACATAAATATTCAGTTAATAAGAAGTATGATTACCAGTCACAGTAATATGCCTCACATGATTCAAACTAAAAATCATTGTTTAGAATCACTTTTGAAACTGATAGAAGTGCGTGTGTTTGGTAGAACAGAAGCTAAGCTCCTGCAGGATTCGAGGATGTAGACTAACGAGTAAGACCCGAAACATGCCTGCTTAAGGCATCCCAAAGAAACGATATGGTCAATTCTTGTGGCTGATATTCTCCATAAGATATTGCTCAATAATTTTGGTTTTATGAGGTCGGACGTTATTATCTGTAGGATAAAAATGTCACTATCATAAGTAAATGTTTTGATAATATAATCTAAGATTTCATCGCTATATTTCTGAAAGATTATGAGGTCTGTTGGCAACATATAAGGATTTGTGCAGCTGTCTAAACAATTCTAATTTAAAAGCAGAATCAAAAAAATTTTAAAAGAGTAGTGAATTTTTTGGATATGATATCAACGAATAATACATTACGAATTCGTAAATACTATAACACTAAATAAAATATACATTTAGTATCATCCTTAACGTGATTTCTATCATACATCTTATATCATCAAATTGCAATATTTTAAAATTTTGAATATTAATTTTAACGTATGAATTTGATAATTGTTATCGCGAAACAGTGATTAGTTTTGAAATTTAAATAAATACAAAATCCAAACATGTTAGAGAATTAGAACAATAAGGATACCTGTCTGAAATCAGAATGCCAAGGAATATTCATACTACATGAAAGACTTTGATTTGTATCAGAATTCTTAGTTTGGTGTTACATGTTGAAGATGATGCCTAATACCAACTCATTCAGTGAGTAGTTTTACTGAAAATTTTCAGTAATTCAAATTTTAGTAATTAGAGTATATCAACGTATATTGATAAACGTGTAACTCCAGATAAATTTCAGATAGAACCGGCATTTGACTTTACAACAACAGTTGGAAACTGAATTGCGTTTTCCATTTGTCAACCCTGCTGACAATTTCATTTTTATCTCACAAAAGGAACTGATAAAATTTAATAGAAATTGTTTAATTTACAGCGTCGAATGTATCAAGCTTAGTATCGAATTCAGAGGATGACGACCCTTTCTGAGATTTACACCTGATTCTGCCATTGATAATATTTCCACGAGAATCTTAATTCGAACGTTTGGAACGAATAAAAACGAATCAATTTCATTACTAGTCAGCATATGTTGCTATTTTGTATGTAACAAAAGAAGGTAATACCAAGTACAGTTAATTTCCATGTAAAACTTAGATATATCAAATACATCTGTATTACGTTCGTTGAAATTGTCCTATCCATTTTTAGAAAGATATGAACAAGAAATAAAACAGTTTAAAAATAGAAAATCATTTGTCAGACTTTTAACAAGTAAGGATTAAAAATAAAATTACAGATTCTCTTTGTGTCGAGAAAATTGTGCAATAAAGTACCTTCGCGGACAATAAAAACAAAATTTATAAACAAAACCCAAGCATACGTTGCCATCCTCAGGGGTTAGGTTCAAAAAATATGGCACGATTAATAAATCGCAGTCGCCGAAAAAAAGGCTATATGGACAATAAGAGGTTAAATAACATTATATTAAAAAATTTATTATAATAATTTTTAAGTGTTTTTTTTTACATTTATTACAATTTCCATTTTATTTTTGAATCATTGTAAAGAATGAGAGAACCGGAGAAAAATTATTCGCAGTTGTCAAGTGTAGTACTAATTGCTTACCTTCTAGCCAAATTAAGTGGTACCATTGTCTTCCATCTAAAAGTTTCGAGCATAACAGCACGAACATACGTCAATGTTGTGAAATCAGACATATCAATTGGTCTTTCTAATCCGACAACTCTGTTGATCTCTTCGAAGCAACGAGATTGTACATCAGGATAAATAGCCATGGCTATGACAAACCATTCAAAAGTACTCGAAAGTGTTACGCTACCCGCGATGAAGAAAGCTTTGGAATTTCCCAGAAGCGAATTTTCTGTAAATATAATAAATTATAATAAAACAAAAATTGTAAACTGAAAATAATTTTATAGATTCGTTAATCTCAAAGAATGACGTACAGTACAATGTTTTTCGAATCGTAACTGCAACTGGGGTCGTTAAAAGAGTTGTGAAAAAACGCGATTGTAAAAAATACATTATTTTTCATAACGTAATTTTTCATTTTTACAATTTAAGTAACTTATATAGAATAACACAATGCAGTAGACTAAGGAGGGGTTTCACGAGTAAAAATGTGGATTATATATGTAAAGCTCTGGAAATGTCCTGGAACCACACTAAAATTTAAAAATATCTAAATTTGTTAATATTAAAGTATAAATTTTTATTTCCATAAAAGAAAACATTAAATTTAATAGAGAAAACACTTTTCTCAGAAATTAAACAAAGGAAAATTAGAGAATAAACCTAATAAGTCCTAAGATCAACTAACTCCGGTTGGGATCGAATTAAATGTCGCTTTTGACTCATCCCGTTATCTGAGTTCAGATCTCGTTACACTTAGTAACGAGTAACGACCAATTAAAAAGTGGGGATGAGGAAAAATAAACAATTGAAGTGGTTGATCTGGGACCAAAACTGATAAAATCTCTGATTCCAAGGACACAGAGAGCTTTTCACTCTGATTTTCGTTGGTTGCCTTCACTTAGCTCTCGACACTTGTGCTGAACTGACTTCAACTTCTCTGTGGGCTTTTGACGATATTATCCCCGAGGTAGTCAATACGGAAAGTCTTTCCAGCAAAACTTTCTCTCTCAACAGGAGGAACTGAAGGTTTACAATCGTGTTCTACACTCTGAGAATTAAACCTGTAAGCCTTATTTATATGTTTAAATAAATTGGGACGATATTTTTGTAACTGTTATTATTGAGTCTGACTCGGTGTCTATCACATTCAGCACTTCTCTTCCGTTCTGACTTTAAGAGCAACTCGGTGACCTCACATATATAATACATTGTTTTATTTTAATTTTATTTAATTTTTTAATTCTTTCCAAATGAGCAAGGTTAAATCTCCTTAAATTTCTCCTCGTTTACGAGAGAAATGTACAAACAGATATAGAATTTACCAGAACTTATTCATACATTTCTGTAAAAATAACGCAACTAATTTTTTTCTATTACAGATATAATCAAAATTAAATTAAGTAAATAAAATAAAATTATCATAATTAGATTTTAAACTAGGAAAATATATTTATATAATAACTTAAGAATTATATCAACATAATAACAATTAATATTTACAATTTTTAATCGTTAATATTACTAATTTTAAATCAATTTTTAGTTATATTGCCATTTATGAAAGTTGGAAAATAAAAGTACTAAGGCAGTCTTCAGACAGAAAAAAATGAATATTTTTCTATTATTACTTCTTGTGTCAATAAATTTGTTTTAATTAATGGAAATCTGATATCTTTTGATAGAAATTTACAAAAACAAATTTGCAAAACCTTTAGTCATTTGTTATGATTAAGCATAAAGTTGATTGAGAGAACGAATCGTACAGGAACACACAATTAAAGATATACAGGCTTTTATTGATTTCTGAAGAATCAATAAAAATTGGAAATGATTCCTCAGAAATCAATAAAAGCCTGTATATCCTTAATTGAGTGTTCCTGTACAATTCGTTCTCTCAATCAATTTTATGCTTAATCATAACAATTGCAACGAGGACAAAAGGCATTCTAGTCATTTATTTACGAACTTTGGTTTTCAGTTGTTATTTTATAAATTTATACAAAGCTTTTAATATTTAATATCGGCTTATTATATTTTATGTACTGTACGTCGGATAGTTATTAGATATCAATTTTAATTTTCGAAAGTCATTTAAAATGTAAAAACTCATTCTGACGTAATGAATTTTTACTATTTCAAATTGCAATTACAGTCAACAAACCAGAATGCAAAGGATTCTTCTTTACTTCTGAGAGATACGCATCCATATAGTCTATAACGTGATTCTCATTCAAACGTTGGTTACGTTCTTCTACTTCTTTCCTGAAATGGCATATTCACACTTCGTGAAATAAATGAATAATTATTGGAAAACGATAAATAAATAAATTTAACACTATTTACAGGCAGCCTCGACTTTACGACAACTTGTCCTTTCGTACATAAAACTTTGATTTCTCTAAATCACTTTTTGTCTGGCGAATTCGCTAATTCGTAACTGAAAATGCTCGAACAAAATTTCGTACATTATCAGTTCACAACACAAGCTATTATGTAAAGTGTTTTCTGCTAGTTTTGGTTTTGGTAACGTCAAAACCATTTTTTTTTAAATTAATTCTTATTGTCTGTTTTATGTTCAATCTACGGCTTTTAACGCTTTAAATAATGCTTTATGCATCAAAAATATTTTCTGTTAAGAACTAATTTCTACTGTAATAAGAGATTTTATAAATGATCAATTTGCTTCAATTACATTATCTCTTCTTTGAAACCGTGTTTGATGATTGTTGGACTATGAACCCAAAGTTGAGTTTTAATTAAACACTTGGCTTTATTTCCATCTATTTAGTATAACTAAATAAAGATGGAAATAAAGCCAAGTGTTTAATTAAAACTCAACTTTGAGTTCATAGTCCATCAATTACATTAACTAGATGAATGCAGGGCATTAAAGTAAGGGCTATATAATAAAATAAAGTGCGAGAATAATTTTATTAATTAAAAAAGAAGATACAAATTCAAAACTATTATTTATTTAAGAAAACTTTTTCCCAATGACTTTTATCTTTGCTATATTTTTTTTATTCTCGATATGCTAAATAATGAATAAAATTTTAAACCGTTGTTTTTCTTCATTCTGCTAAGAGCGACGTAGGCCTAAGAGTCCTACGACTGTTTTCTTTGACTTATATCACCAACAATTTTATTTAAGTTAATCCTTGAGATTTGTGGATCGTAAGAGCGTACCGGTACCGGAAATCGTCTTCTTGAACAATTTGTATCACTATCTTTCCATCGAGATACAGTAGGCAAAATTGAAAAACAATTTAATGTTGGTCCTGGATAGTTCTCAAATTTAACCAAGAGTGTTATTAATAAAGTAGGTGATCTTCCTCCTTCGTCGTATATTACTGTATATCTATGACTGTTCTTAAAGCTCCATTAATCAAACCTTTTTTTTATCCAAAGATTTTTTTTCTTAACATAACTCTGCATCCTAATGCTAGGTACAGTACAATATGAGTATCAATCTTGGGCTTGTTCATCCGAACTTATCTTCGCTACATTGTTGTTGTGTTCGGTCGTAATTTTAGCCACAGTTTTACCACAATTCGTTAAACAGCATAAACTGAAATCATTTACCTTTTCGTTCGTTGGACAAAGCCTAACCATTTCTTCCGGAGACAATTGCTTATCTCTTTGTCATCAATAGCGATCAATCATTTTCTTCAATTCTTCCAACAGAAATGTCATCTAAAATTTTACAAAAGAGTTTTTGCTTGCATCCTGTCACATTGAGGCCATCATAAAGAACTTTTTTGTATAAAAGTAAATGCTGCTTTTCCTGGAGCTAAAAAATTCTCTCTTGAGTTATTGTAACAGGAAGATCTTTTACAGATGGCAGTTGCCTTAAGTCACCAAAAAAGTAAACGATCATCTCTTTAAATGGTTCAGTTGAGGTTAAAGCCTTTTTACGGAAGAACGCACGTTAAGCAGCCCAAAGCACGGAAAAAAATTTCGTTTGAAATTTTTATACGTGCTTCTTGTTTATTTTCGTTGAAAGTAAGTTTTCGACACTTCTTTTCGTTGATAATAACTGATCTTGGATTATTTTCCTACAGTTACCTATAAAAGAAAGAATATCGCTTTGTCATAGTAGGCTACTTGATTTCACACATTGTGCCAATCATACGCCTCGTCTATAATATATGTGCCAATACTATATACATTACATTAAATGGATCTGCCCTTGACATACCCTCGCAGGATTGCGCTCAAGATCGATGTCAACAAGTTCATCTTCGAAGTTTTGACCATCAATAGGAAACTCGGAGTAATCAATGTTATTTGCAACGTCCTGGGATACTTGTTTGTTTATTAAGTCACGGCGACGCAACACTTGGGCAATCTGCCTGACGGGGATACCTTCCTGGAGATCTTTTTAAGGGTAACTGGCCCTTATTCAGGCGTTACAGACGTGAAGAAAACCCGGAAAACTCGATGTGGCCAGCCCGTTCCGGCGAGGTGCAAACCCACGACCGAACTCTCAGTGTTCGGGGAACGGAACCGCTTGGCCACCGGTGGGCCTTCTGGGATACAGTAGTAAGTTTTAAAATTTATATCACTTCTTTTCCAGCTGGCTGTATTTGTACTCCAAAGAATGTGAAGCGTGCATATTGTTTTATAATAAATCTCAATTTTTTTATGGCTAATCCCAAGTCGAAGAATAATCTTAATATTGCTTCTTTTCTTCTTTTCATATATGAGTTTTGCTGAATCCTATAGTATTTAGCGAATTTAGACAAAGGAGATCCACTGAGGTATGTAGTCATTTACTAGCCTATAGGCTATTTTTCAAGAAAAGAGCATTGTACTTCGATATCAGTGAGGCGGATCCAATTGCTATCAATCGAAAGTACTATAAAAGTCCTTTGAGGGTCTGAAGAAAGGCCAAATCATTAATAAATGAGAGACTTCTTGCGCAGAGACAGTTCAGAAAGAAAAGACTAATAATTTCTTTATCAAAGTTTTTGGGCTAGAATTATCATAGGATTTTATAATTTACTTAAAAATTTACTTACTCTGCTTATGATTATGAATACTTTTAGCATTTAGACGCATATTTTGCAATATAGTTTAAAACAGCGTTTTTAGAAACCACTGAAGTGAAATGAGCGACTACTTATGCATCTAGCACAGCACTGTGTCGTCATCTACTGGCGTCAATGTAGATTTTAGTGGATTGTACTGTACAAGGCTCATTTGAGATTTAAATTTGATTATCTTTTGTTCGAAACGACACTAAAACAATTTCTATAGTTAAGTCGCAAGAGAAAAATGAGTTGCAGTTAATTAAAAGAATTGTAATTAAGGGTTCAAAAAATGTAGGAAAAATTAATGCAAAACTAAATTAATAATAATAAGTAAATAAAAATTATTAAAAATAATTATAAAAACTAAAATTAAATTAATAATAAATAGATTAAACCTAAAATTAATTACAACTAATATTCAATTTTAAAATAATAAAATAATAATTAAAACGCTGGCCTTTACAGAACGCTGGCCTTTCGAAAAACGAGAACATTTTCAATAGTCACTGTTGATACAGGAAGAGCAAGAACCATATGAATATCGAATATAGAGGAGCAAGTCAGTGCTTGAATTGATTGGATCCTAATACAAAATAAATAGCTAGAACAATAGACGTCATTCATTTAAATGTATGGTGTATTCTTTGCAAATACCAATACCAAATACAGGCACTCGCCACACGCGATTTTCTTCCACGAGTACAATTTTGTGAATGGTGTCTGTGAAGGAGTGTTAATCCTTCTTTTCTCAAGAATGTGCTTTTCACAGTTCTAAATATCACCGTGAAAACTCTCTTCGTTCTGGATAAAATGCAGGACTTAAACCCAAGTGATGAAAAAGGTGTATCAACTGTTCACGTAGCTCAGTTCAGATCCTAGGATGATTTTCCCCAACGATGCCGGTAATAGTTCTCTTGTTCGTTGAGGGCTGTTGCTACACATGTTAAATCACTAGTTATAGTCGTCAGTTCTTACCGACCGTGTCGTCCCTGTCCACTAATCTATTTTAAAAAAAATATCCATTTTCTTGCAATTGATTATGGATTGCGGCAAACGTTGAGTGATTGATTTGGGTATCGTTTACGATCGTCTTTGCGCTAATCGTTTTTTACATTTAGCTTCCCCGTAAATAAGACAGTAGCTTCTGAGATATGAATTTCTCCATTATGTCTGATAAACACTCACTTAATCAACGTAATTAAAAAAAAACTACTAAACACTGGGTTCGCACCTCATCAACGGGATGGCCAAGTAGAGTTTACTTAGTTTTCTTTACGGGTCTGCACCTACATAGGAGCTTGTTTCCCATAAACGTCCTCCCTGGAGATATCCACATGTTGCGTTGCATCCCACCAAACTAATAACGTCATTAAATGTCATACAGGTTTCACATCTTTTTTACAAGTAAACAGGAATATGTCGAAAAAATGCAAATTAGAATGCCATTTTAAAAGAGGAGTTTAGATAAAAATGCAGTTTTTATTATGAAATGTACAGTTTCTTCCACTTTAATTGATCTTATGAAGGTATTTGGATCCGTAATTATTTAATATTTATTAAAGTATTTTGTCTGATAAAATCTTTTTATTGTTAACTGCTCTATAATTTGAGATACAATTAAAAATGAGTTATCAATAAAAAAAAACAACCAAAAGGCAGAGAATGCCTTTTAGTTGTTATTTCTTTATTGATTCCAGTTTTCAAATTTTTAATTTTGCATCTGTATACGTTTTTAAAACTTTATATGACAAAACAGGTGAATAATAATGACTGTGAGCTTTCCTGCAGTACATTCATGCTATGCATGATAGCAAACATTTAGGACCGCAAAGAAACTTCAGGTGCCTGTATGTCGTAAGGCGAATGCTACGATTATCAGTTCATAGGACCAAAATTGACTGTATCATTAATTCATTTTGTCGGTCTAATTTCTTAACATCCTGTATATAGTTTAACTAAACTCGTAATTGCATACGACAAACCTAGTGACTCAAGCACACCGGTTAACACAGGCGTGGACAACAGTTTTTGCCCCCGGGCCGATTGGAAAGAGAACTTTATTCAGGGGCCGAACGAAATATTAAAATTAAAAAAATGCTAAATACAAAAACGATTCATTTAAGTAAATAAATGTTTAAATATATTATTATTACTAGCTGTTACCCGCGGCTTCGCTCGCGCGGATTTTGCAAGCAAACCCTATTTACATTCAATATTTCAACAACCATAGTAATTGTTATATAACACCTACCTCTGAGAATTGCTGAGAATCAAACCAACTGTTTTTAATTTGATAAATTTTCTGGAACGTTTACAATCGTTCTATAATCGAACCAATATGCAATAACAAATTCGAATCTAAAACGGTTCGAACATTTGGTAGAAAAATCGAAATATATAAAAAATATTTACAACAATGTCCTAAATGTTATCAATTTAATACCCCTAAGTACTCAATGAAGACTAAACGTAATTAAAAACAAAAATTTGCATCTAAAATAGTATAGTAGAAAGCCGTTCTTCAGGTTAATGCTCTCCCTCTCCCCCCTGCAGGGGGAATTTCGAAAAATCCCTTCTTAGTGTGCATTTTCATGACGTACCCTAACTGTGTACCAAATTTCACCTCTAGGTTCTGGAAATTTCTAGAAAAAACTGGAACATTCTCATTGAAGCGTCATACATTTTTGTAGTCAACCACTTTCAACCCCCATATCTCCCTCACCCTTATAGCTATCGAGATGCAACCACCATAGTGCACGATGGGAGACTTGGGGCTACTACCACACACAAACACCATTCATGTGCGATGTGTAGTTTTGGCTGCAGAGTGAGATATAGGCACACACACGTCCATTTATATATATATAGAAATATAGATATAGATATAGATATAGATATTTCTGTCAAAGTACACGAATTACCAAGTTAAATTTAATATTACCTGTATATCTAGAATTACTGTCTAACATACGTTATTTAATGATAAATAATAATATTTTAAATTTATCTTTAATATTATTATTATTATTTCGGCACTATCACAAAGATGAGTACAAAAGTTGTAAATCTCTACAATGGAATTTTTTTTTTAAATAAAGAAGTATCGCGAATCCATTCGACCAATTATTAGAAGTTAAGCAGCTAATATTGAAAGATTGATCGCGAGCCGCATAAATTCATTAAACGGGCCTTATGTTGGCCATGCCTGCTCTAGGCCATGGGTGGTCAGTTTAACCGGCCGCCGCCGCACTGTGCTACAAATTAACTAAAATATAATCATTTATATGGAAATATCACAGATTGTAGATAAACTTACTATGTAGAAAAAATTAAAATAAGTGCAAGTAAAAATGCCAAAATTGGTTCAATCTGATTTTTTAAAATTGTGGTTTGTTTTTTTTTCTGTTTGAATAAAAGTTATCGTTTTTATATCCACGTTTGTGAAGCTTCAAATTAGCCAACAATGTGAACAGTTTTGTACGAAGATTTCTTAGTGCCTTCATATTTATGGAACGTACAGTACCTTATAATTACATTGATATGAATATATTGTTAGGAATTTCATTCCGATCCTAAGCACTTTCGTAGTAATTTGAATTAGCTTACAAAAGTAGGTTACAGATGATGCAAGTAAATTTGTTGCTACGCGCGAAACTAGTTTGTTGTTAGAAACAACAACCACGAAAAAAATAATTTATTTACAGCCATTTAAAATATTGCAATCAATAATTCTACATTAAAATATTTCAGAAAACTTAAGTAAACTCATTAGCTATATGTATTCATAGTATTTATGAAATTTAGATCAGTTCATATTTCGATGTCCACTACAAATTTAAAACATGCAAAAAATGTTAACAAGAACATTTTAATAATAATAATAATAATAATAATAATAATAACATTTTAGAATATTTTAGACAAAACTCAGCGAAAGAATAAGCAGAGATTTACATTTCAGAAGAGTGTATCCGCACCACAAATCTATGCACATGGAGAATTTAGACTTTATCCAGAAAATTTCTCGTATATTTGGTATTAATTACTTCGAAGAACAGAATTTCAAGAAAACAAAATTACAATCCAAGCTGTATGCATTCTATCAATACCTTATCGAAACTATTTTTAATTTTAATCTCTTAGTCCTTTCTTTACCCATATTTGGCGTTGGTATTATTTGTAAGGATAGTTTAAAATTACTATCGAATTCAAATATTTTCATCGTATCGATTCTCATCATGTTAATTGCATTTTACAATTTCCTTTTCAGTTTATTTCGAAAAAATAATTTTCCAGATCCGAACGAATATCTTTATCCTGTCGATTGTAATTTCGCCCGAAAAATATGTCTTTTGTCTATGGTGACATTACTTATTTGGTTAAATTTGACTGTAATTGAAATATTGTATATAGATTTTTATTTGTATCCTTCTTTCACAAAAGCATCTTTACTGGAAATTCTATTATGTCATATAAATCTATCGATCTTATTCATATACGGAAATTATTTACTGCTAAGCTTTTTCTTAATTTCGATGATAATAGGTATTTTGTTACACCTTTCATTCCAGCGTTTGAACTATTTATTCGTTGAGATCGTTGGAAAATTAAACAGAAATGCTCATCAATTCGAAAAAGTCATTCAGAATCATTTTCATTTATGGTTTTTCATTCATAAAATAAATGAAACTGGAGAGATTCTTTTCCCCATTGGTTACGGATTTGGTATTTATTTTACTTGTTTTTCTTTATTTTTTGCGATTATGTTTAATTTGGATCCGGGTATGAAAATAATTTGGACCATCGTGTCCATTCTATCGCTATTAATAGTCCTTTTATGTGCTTATGGATTATCGAGAATTACTGCAGCGGTTAGTTGACAGTCATTATTCTATTCAATATTATTAATTGATGATATTCACTAATAAAATGATTTGTTCTTGTTGCAGGTTTATGGTAATTACTGTGATTGCAATATTCTTTCTAACGTCGAGTTTCCTGTTATATACAAATTGAAGGTAAATTTATTTTATTTGTGTAACAATGGACTCCATGTTTAATTGTGTTTTTCTGTGTTAGATCTTGAACTTCATGAAGAGATTCGGAAGATTTCCAATTGGTTTCAATATCGGAGGTATCTTTTACATCAAAAAGACGTTCCTTATAAGGGTAAGTTCTTACTTTTTAAAATGTTAAATTAGTTCCTAACAGCAATTCCATTTTTAAGATATCGATATTAACTAGCAGATTGTCCGAACAAAAAATACGAACACCAAAGATTAAGATTAAAAGTACGAAATACTGTAATAGAGTATTTCGTACTTCTAACCTTTCTATTATATTACATTATAGTTTTGATTTATATAACTACACAGGTTACCTTACGTAAGAGTTTATCACACAAAGTGCCCAATGTAACACATTTTAAAAATTTTGTAAATTGTGTACAACAAAAGAATAAAGTTCCTGACATGCAAAGCAGAAACATCAAAGGGCGGAAAGGAGTAGGTGTATGGCAAAGGTACGTTGCTTAACGTAACACAATCTGTTGATATTCTCGTTGATAATAGGCACACACAGAATCACAGTAGCGTAAATATTCAATAGTATTTATATTTTTTGTATCTCGTAATTAAGGGCATGGCCCGAAATAACTGTTACAATTGTAATTTTTGTTTCTACTTCCTTATATCGTCGTTTTACTATATTTTTTAGGATGATTAAACGTAATTTATTTGACCTTGCAATAAATCTGGCCATGTCGGAAGTGTTTAATGTGAACATTCTAATAATCTGATAATCTTTATCTTTGTTGTTAATGTTTGCCAGGACAACGCCGGGCTCATCTGCTAGTAATTTTATATTTCCAAGTTGTAAGCTTATTAGAGTATACCTTTATTTCTATTTTCAGGCAATCAGCGCAGTTTACTCTTTTCTGTCTTCTCTTATTGAATTAGAAAGATCAACAAATAAGAAATGCAGACACGTGTTGGGGAAAGATGGAAATTTCTCAAAAATAAACATCGAATTTTACTCCAATGGAACATTCTGATATTTTGAAGCAAAGATGTTCTTCTGGTCTTAGTGAAGAATTACGAATGTCTACATCGATAATTTGATATTTTAATTAAAAATTTTCGATTTATAAATGATTATTTATTGACAAATGGCTTCAATTCCAGTCTGTTCATCATCAGTCTCAAGTCTGTTCAGTATAATATTTGATAAAACTTTAAACTGAGAAATCAAATCGAAGTTTTTACCACTACATGTGCATTCTTGATGGATAGCCTTCTTTCATTTTGAGATCGAAGAGAACAGCAACAACAACAATAAACAAATTAAAAACAGTAGCAGTACTGTACAAAGTGATGCTTACGTGCACCCAAAGAAAATGTTATATTGGTAAAACGAAGAATTTCCCTAAGTAGCAGAACATGAAGTAGCCATCACACTAAAACACAAAATTGTTCCTTTATATTGACTTTGTGCTAAAGATAATTGCAAAATTGATATAAATAATACATAAAAAATAACATCGTTAATATTAATTTAAATAAAGATGTTTGCTGGGATAAAACTGTCCTTGTATAATGCGACTAGGCTGTTTACGTGATATTCCTATGCTGGCAAGTGAATGTAAAAGCTTTAATTTTGTGTAATTTTGCTTTTCTTAGGTTTAGTTATTAAGACGAAAATCACATGGAGGTAACGTATTGTTTTTAATGCCTAAATAAAAGTTTCTTCTTATTTGCCATATCTTAACTCATTTCCACGATGGTTGAGACAGAAACTAGTCTTAAGAAAATTTAAATATTTTTCAAATTTAATTTTTATTTTTAATAGAATTTATATTATCCTGATTAAAAACGTTTTAAAGATTTTTATTTCAGATTCCATTTATAATTTAATTGAGTGATACTTAAATTACTACTAAGAATAATTCGTTAGGAATTTCATTTTATAGTAGTGACTTTCTTACGGATTTCAACTGCATCTCTGAGCAAATACATTATCGAAACTTAAAATCATAAAAGTCATTATTTACAAAAGTAAATTACCGTTCACGAATTATAAACAACCATCATAAACAAATAATTCCATTATAAGCCTGCAAAATTTTATAATCGATAATTCTGTGTTAAATTAGTACAGGAAAAGTAAGTAGATCCATTAGCTTAATGCTTTTGTATTATAAGATTTTTATCGCTTTATATTTCAATGTCTATTATCTTAACAGCATAAAATCGAAAAACATGTTAATATGAACATTATTAATGCAACACGGTAAAAAAACTTTGCATCTTAGAAGAGAATATCTGCAGAAGAAATCTATACAACTGGAGTACTTATACTTTATTCTGAAGAGTTTTAAGTACTGTACTTCTTCATTCAGATTGTTGAAAAATTAAACAAAAATGCTCATCAATTTAAAAAAGTCATTCAGAAAAATTTCTATTTATGGTTTTTGTTCAAAATAAATAAAAATTAAGAAATTCTTTTTCCCATTTGTTGCAGCTTTTTCATTTATCTTACTTTCCTTTCTTTGTTTGTTGAAATCGTGTTTGACCTGAATCTAGCTATGAAAGTTTCGGTTGTCAGTTCTATTGTGTTGTTATTCGAAGGCCTTGTACTAAACTGTAGTCTATCGAGAATTACTGCAGCGTTTAGTTAATATTTCATTACTTTAATTAGATATTCTAATGTTATGTATTAATAGAATGCTTTCTTCTTGTTTAAAGTTTATGGTAATTTACTGTGACTTAGTTTCTAGCAGCAAATCACCAATTTCATTTACAAGAGGAATTTTGATAACATTGATATGAAGTCAGATTTGTTGATATTTTCAATTTTAATCAATTTGCTTTATGAGAAAGCACTAAATATAAATATGATATGAATATTACTTTTAATAATTTTATTGGGCTGCAATTTGAAAAAATTGTAAATATAAATTCCCACTGTCGCCTATCCATTTTTCTTTCTTCAATCTCAAGAAAACAGTTAAGTAGATGAAAGAAGACATCAGATTTGGAAATTATACAAACAAAAGGCCCATATTAACAATATGAAAACTTCCAGTATGCACCGGAAATTACGTCATTTCAATTCAAAAATTTTCACCTGAAAGCTCTAAGATAGATGACCGGCAAGACTTTTATGTTAAAGGAAAAGTATGGCATACAGGGGTAAGCCACTGCTAATTTCAGGTGGAGAGCATATATTTGAAATGAAACAAATTAAAAATATGATTAAAATTGCAACCCGGTAATCTGATCATGTCACAATAAGGAATTGCTTGTTTTTCTGATTTCAAAAATGTATTATTTTTCCTACTAGGAACGATCCAAGTTAAAGTTACTGTATAATTGTACATCTGAAAATACAAATCTGTTAAAATTATAGAAATATCTTGTTCATATGTCTTTCTATCTGGAGCCTTACTACGCGCTCTAGTGCCCTGTAAATCAATTTTAACATGTAACAATATTATTGGAACTGAAAGTCTGTTACTTTTACGAATGTTTACTTCCAAGCTTAACGCAGATTCACGTTTATGAGAATTAATAGAAGAAAATAAAACCTTAGTACATCCATCTAGTGCACAACATCTTGTCATTTATCATAGCGTATTTTCGTTGTCTTTAATTTGTGAAAGAGGGAAGATCATTTACTTTTATTCTGCTCCCTACACTATAAAATTCTGTGTTGTTAATCAAGAAGTCTGATACTATGGCAGGACGGAGGAGGACGTTAACACTTAAATATAAAATGCTGAAAGACCCGGATCATTTTCGGATTATAGTAAAATTGCAGGAATTATTCATGGAACTTGTCTCGTGCTCCCATTGTCAACCTGGCCGAATCCACGAATGTGTATAAGTCCCTGCTCCATGCGTAATTTCAGCGAGCAGAATTCTTCCAAAAAGTATCAAGAGATACAGTTAGAAGTTAACCAATTACAATTTATTTCACTTCTAGTATCAAACGCTTATTGCCTAAATTATAACGCTTGATCCTTGGTTGTGAAAACGGTTTTAATCACAATCTTTGGTTGCAATAAAAATTATAGGCATATCGCATTAATTAACTATGAGAAAGTCAATGGTGACTGAAACAAAGGATTGTGAAGACAATTTTTGTATTCTTCGTCATAACTTAACGATTTTAAAGGAATGTATATTTAACTATGATGGATCAGGCTTGCTTTAGAAATGTTACAAACATTTCTTACGTAAATCGTACAAAAATAATTACAGTTTCAAAGTTGAAATACGAGGAATAACGATGTGTCTGTACGATAACCAAAAATGCTTTACTTAAAGTGTAAACATAGTACAACGAGGCCCGTCGGGAGTTGGGCCAAGCCCTCTCTTTGGATCTGCACCAGACTCGTCAAGCCAATAACATAGTTTACTTGATGTGAAACGGATTGTGTCGTTGGCTTAGGTGCGTGCCACTTACTTGCTTTTAAATCTAGAGCCTTGGCACTTGTGATAACTCTATGTTGATAATCGGTCCGTAAACTAAAGGCAATCGTCTGAAAAAACATGCCACGCTGTGGCGGTCGCTAAACCACAGAGTAAATATTATCGACTGTATTTCAAACTCATTCATGAAGTTACTTTCATTTTTTTCAACTCTTGGTCTTGGGGCATTAAGAGAGCTTTTTTGCAATACACATCGTAGGTTCGGCAAAACATACAATCGACCATTATGATGAGAGATGGTGAACAGAGATATTCGGAAGAGGCTTCCCATATAAAAGCTAGCAAAGGCACGAATTTACCAACACGCGAATGGAGAAGAGCTAGAAAGATGAATACGATAAGTTTTAATTATACTTTGACATAAAATTTAAACAATAATGAAAACTTAAAAGGAATAATTTGTTAAACTATGAGAAATTGCTCTATTCATTGAAAAGTACAGTACTAAAACCATTGAACACTGGTAGTCGTTCATGGGTTCAGACCTGGCTAATGGAATGACCAGGGAAAGTTTTCCGGATGTTCTTCACGTTTTTAACTCTTAACTATAGGCCAGTTTCCCGTAAAAGACTTTTCGGAAAATATTCCTCTCATGTCGTGTTGTCGAAAACGAATAAAACCAAACCAATGAATGGTATTAATGTTTACGAATAAATTATTACTAAGACGCTCAGAGGACGGTGTAGGAAGGAAAATTGAGGAAAGTTTTTCAAAACTTTTAAGGTTAAGTATTTGTTCACAAATTATCTACCAGAGGGCTCAATAATCGTAGATGGCTATTTTGGCATGTAAAAATTGTTTCGTTTATTTATGATTTATGCCAGATTTTAAGTAGCAAAACATCATTTCGGAAGTTAGCAACAACGCAACCGACTGTAATGTCAAAAAACTATTGGAAGAGTTGTTCAAACATTTAGGCATTTTGAAATAAGTTAACAAAACCTGCCCCATCATTAAAGCCCACTTGCTAGTTGTAACGTTTACTCTAGGCCAGGCGTGGCTAACAGTTATTATCCCCGGGCCGAATTGGAAAGAGAACTTTATTCAGGGGCCGAACGACATATTAAAATTAAAAAATGTTCAAAAATGTAGTTCATTTAAGTAATTTAAGTTAAACACATTTAAGTAATTAAATGTGTTCATTTAAGTAAATAAATGTTTAAATATACTAAGTTAAATTAAATATCACCTGTATATCTTGAATTACTGTCTAACATACATTATTTTATGATAAATATTAATATTTTAAATTTATCATTTTTTTTTCATTCTGGGCACTATCACACAGACGAGTACAAAAGTTGTAAATCTCTACAATGGAATTTTTTTAAAAATAAAGAAGTATCGCGAATCCATTCGACCAATTATTGGAAGTTAAGCAGCTAATATTGAAAGATTAATCGCGGGCTGCATAAATTCACTAAGCGGGCCGGATCCGGCCCGCGGGCCGTAGTCGGCCATGCCTGGGTTAACATGTATTCGGAAAAACGATTTTCAACATTTAAAATAAAAGTGTCAGTTTATACTGTACATACTTGTTGATCACATGATTACCCGTTGAATTCGATTCAAAAGTTGTAAATCTCTACAATGGAATTTTTTTAAAAATAAAGAAGTATCGCGAATCCATTCGACCAATTATTGGAAGTTAAGCAGCTAATATTGAAAGATTAATGGCGAAGAGGATTTAAAGCTTATTTTTGATGCTAGAATCTATTCATAAAATGCTGGCATCGAATTCAGTTACACCCTATATACATATAAATCCTTCGTAACACCAAATTCGAAATTCTGTAGCTGAAATAACTCAATATATTTTCATCATGGCGCTGAATCATGTTTTATAAAGTGATTCAATATCGAAAAATCCAAGAAAAAAGACAATATAATCGAAATACATTTGCTCGTATTTTTCTTTTTTATTATATATTTATTATTCTATTTGTTTTTAATAATTATCAGAGAACAAAACTAACAACGAAGAAACGTACGAATTTCGAATTTTAATACTATATCTTTCCACAAATTTTTAGATATTTCATTATGAAATCGTAAACTATTTAACTATTAGTCATTACCTTAGAACACTTTCCATCAAATCCGACCAGAGAAGACGTCGTTTGTAATCAGTAAACAAATATACCAGAGGTTTTAGAAACGGAAAG
The DNA here is from genome assembly GCF_030686945.1 of Centruroides vittatus. NCBI lineage: Eukaryota > Metazoa > Arthropoda > Arachnida > Scorpiones > Buthidae > Centruroides > Centruroides vittatus. The sequence continues at coordinate 175,938 of NW_027121927.1, forward strand.
AAGACTGAGGGATCTCCGTAAAAGTTGCAGCTGTCGAACAATTCCGTACTTTCTAGCAAAATACGAGATCTGTAATCGTCGTAGTCCAATCTCCGACCAAATAATAAGCTTGATATGTTGTTAGTCGAGCTCCTCTTTAGAAGGTACCGAATGTCACAAGGTTTCCCTTCCAATTTTTGAAAATCCTTCATCAAACTAAAAATTTCTTCCTATATATTCGGAAATTTAAAATGATTAAATTTTTATCATTCCCTTAAAAATAGTGTTATAATTACTTTTAACTAGATAAGAAATAGAGGAGAAGATGGTATTATGGAATTTCTCCATTTCAGACTGATAATAGATGCGAACTCTAGCAAATTGTGGCTGAACTGCACTAGGCAGACATCCATAGCAGGGGGAGGACACCTCCCATTTCATTTATGCGGTTGCGCTCAAAGAGACAGGACGTTTATGTTTTTCGCAATTCCAAACTTTTGAATGGTAAGTAAATTTAATTACTTCTAAAATATAAATTATGTAGTTGTAGGTCTCTGGTGCATGTGTACCGTTCTAGGGGCCTAGGAGTACATGTTAGTCTGTCTGTTCACGTTTTTAAAGTTTGGTGTCGACAAAAATTAAGTTAATCCAAGATGGCGATGCGTGAAATACGGACACCATTGGTGCTTTTAATATGGAACCTGACTCTTCTGGGGTTCCATACTACCCACAAATTCAAATCATTGAATAATTTTTGTAAAAGTACTTGGTGTATGAATGAAAAAATTAGAAATAGATACCTAAAAATATAAATAAATAGATCTAGTTAAATTTTGAAGTTATTTTGGTTTAAAAAAAACTGTTCTGGATAGAAAAGTATCTTTTAAACTGATAAATATTTTTTTTTTAATTTTCAGATACTTAGAGTCTATCTGAACAAGCCAAAGAAGAACCCGAAGAGACAAACATGGAGCCAGGAGAAAATGGCAGAGGCAGTCAGTATGGTAAGGGACAAGAAAATAGAGCTGCAGAAAGCTGCAAAATTTTATGAGGTGCCAAAACCTACTTTGCGAATTCTTCTTTTGCAAACAGACATTCGTCCGGAGCAATTTGTAAAAAGGACACTAGTTTGAAAGCCAATTCTTCCTGAGAATATCGAAAAAGAGATGGTGGAATATATATTGTTGATGGAGGTCATATTTTTCTTTTATTATTATAGCATTTTTCGATAAAATACATTAGAGTAAATGATTTTGTAATTAATTAACTTTTTTCTTCTTTTCTATTTGTTTTTGAATACATTAAAACATTTTTTTGAAAACATTCAATGGGGTTCCATATTACCAATCGGCTTCAAAAACCTTCAAAAATCATACTTATAGTTATGTTTGCGAAAACTCCAATTAGTAACATTTAGTTTGATAGTTACCAGTACTTTTCGCACAAAAAATGTAGGCGTAGTTAAATACCTTGTTTACAATTCACTATAAAGTAAAGTAATACCACCTTCTCCTATATTAAATTAAGTTATGCTTGAATGTTAGCTGTTCATTTCATTGCTTTTATTCCATCCGCATCACAATGTCTTTAGTCTGTAAATCAGTAAATATATGAACGTGACCTAAGAAAACATTAAGTCCAAATTCTTTAAAAATGTAATAACGTTATTTATTTTTTCGAGTTACGTTTAGTGTCATAACGGACCGTAATACATCCGTTATGACACGAAATGTAACTCGAAAATACAGTTGGGTGGTTTAAAAATCGATTTACAGACTCCTGTCTGATCCGAGCTCTAGGCAATTGTCTGGCTTGCCTAAGTCAAAAAAATTAGGCTCTGATCGGGAACGCAGTCATAAAACATAAGAGCAGACGTACTGTACAGACTAGCTGCTAACTCTTTGCACTTACTGCTGGTAATGATCGTAAACGTCGCTGCTAATCCTTCGCCATAATCCTCTATTGGTTATGTTCTGTTGATTGGCTTACACATACAAAATCATTAAATTTTCTTTTATAGTAAGCATTGTAATATAAGAAAAGTGGAAAAGTAAAAGAACGAATAACAGTAATTGTTCAAAAACAAAACTAAAAATAAGTCTAAAAAATAAAAATAACTAAGATGATATTCAATAACACTTTTTCTTTCTTTTTTAGCTTTAAAAACAGATACATACCTACATTACAAAAGACATGACAAAAACAATTAGATTAAAATATGCTTAAATTCGATATTTTTCTTCCTTATTTTAACTTTTAAAACTGTTTTACATTATGATGAGAAAGGCTGTGATTCGATTCGAAAGTTTTATTTTATGTTGAACTATAACCTATCTCTATTTTTTGTTTCTCTCGTTAGCTATTATCGGGTTTTCGTTTCTTTATCTGGATCCAAGAGCAAAATTTTGATCCAAGATTAATCCATTCAGTTAGTTCGGTCGGATATTAAGCCAGCTTATTCACTACAGTGCCGATAAGTAGGCCTACAGAAACTCTCATGTAATGAGATTCATCGATAATTTATTTTTCACACAAGTATAAACAGCAAACATTTGAATATGCAACAGTGACATAAGACGTCAAATGCTTCGTTCTTCCAAACCTGAGTTATTTTGAAAGTTTTAAAAAATAACGAATTCCTCTGATAACGAACGACGTCATAAGTAAATCTAAACGAGAGTTCTTTTAAATTCAGTCTGTTTTAGGCTATATGCTTACGCTACAAAAACGAATGAGGCTAAGTTCTATGAGTAGTATCTTTAAACTTTTTGACGCTTTTATTGGTTCTAAGATGACTTATTTATTTCCGGTCTGGGAACTGGAGTTTCTGTCTAAACTAGAAAAAGTACAGATGAAATATTTTAAGAGACTTTTTAAAATAGAACGTTCAGCTTCAAGCTATGCAGTTCGTCTCGAATTGGGAAGACCTCCATTGGAATTGAAATTTGTCAAGGCTATTCTTCTGTTTTGATCAAAAGTTATGGAGTTACCCTCATACGACTTGTGCCGAATTACTTACTGGTATAATGCTTTGTTAACAGCAGTTAAATCTGATAAAAAAAAAAAAAAAAGTTGGCCTGCTTCAGTTAAGAATATTTTTGATAGCTTGGGTTACTCCTTTTTGTTTTCAACTCGATCAGCTTCATTGTTGAGAACTCACTTAAATGTGTTATAATTCAAACTAAGTTAGACCAGCTGTGGAATCAGGATATATCGTCTACTTCAGCTAAACGAGTTAACTTGTTTGAAACGCGCCTGGGTTGGTGTGCAAAAAACTACTTAAACTGTGAGACTAATTTTTCCACGAAAAGCCTAATTATGCAACTTAGACTTAATAAATTTCGGATTATGTTAAAGGGCTACCGGATAAATGTATCAAGAGAAAAGTTTTGTAGTTATTGAGATAGTAAAGAAGAAGAGAATGTCTTAATACACTTGTTTGGATCTTGTCAAGTGATATATCAACTAAAATGTTTTGTACTAGAAGATTTCAAGTATAATCATTTGAAAAACGAAGACATGTCAAAAATTACTTTATTTAAGATTTTCTCCTTCTTTAAATCTTTAGAATTTTTGTGATAATTTATTACTATGTATATTAAATAACATTATGCAACTAAATTGTTCTTCCATTGTAAGAAATAATTTAAATCAATAAACATTAAATTAAATTAAATTTAGTCTGTTTTAAGATTATATAACAGTAAAACCGCTGATATAAAAAATAACTAGTAATAATTAGAAGGAAATAAATATTAAAAATTCCAGCAACGAGATTGCATAACTTTCCCGGCAATAATGTTAAAATTGTGTGTGACGCTATCTGTTATGAGATTTTATTTAAAAACTTTTATTATTATTAATTATTATAAAATGGCAAAAAGCTTAATTCTAAGAACAGAGATGAGTTTTATAAAAGAAAAACAAAATTGCAAATGCTAATAACGAGTAAAATCTTCATTATGTCCGATCCCACTCCAGATATGAAAAGTCAGATATGTATCTTCCCACCCCGATCTTTAACCACCAAAATTTAATAGCACCAATCGCCCTAATATATAAATCTCTCTGCAAATTTTCAGAAATTTTCGACAAAAGGCACAGGAGTTATTAAGCTTCAAAGTGCTGAACAAAATCGTGCTCCCATAGGCTACACACACAAACATCCACACATACAGGGGGGAAACCAAATATTTTTACATTTCTCGACGTTTCAAGGTTCCCCGAATCCAAAAATGTAAAATTCTTAGGAGGGTCATTTTTTGATCGATCGCCTTTACTTTCCCTCTGTTATATACAAGTATAAAAGCCGGAAAGTAAAATTAAACATTGCGAGAATCCTTTTTTTGTTTTTTTAAAGTAAATTTTTCGATTTTGTTGTATTTAAATTTTTAAAACTGTTGTTTGTCTCCTAAATTACGAATTCCTATCTACTATTAATTTTATTCCTTCTTCAGAATAATATAGTTTTTGACGTATTCCAGCGAAACATAAAGCATCGCGATTAGAGAATTTTGTTTTCACAGTTTGTAATTTTTAATAATTATTAGTTTAAACATAAATATAATACGTTAAGTTAAAAAAAACGCGAATAATTATAAAGAATTTTAATACAGGGAAAAATATTCCTGTTCTTTTGGTAATGTAAATAATGTTCGGGGGACGTATTCTGCAAGACGTCATCGTTTCTAATGTTCTGTTCTTTCGAGAGTTTATTCATATAAATCATATAAATATGGCTATTTTTACATTTTAGTTTTTATAAATGAACAAAATATAACTCACCTGAATTACACTTTCCAAGAATTTATCTTCGAAAGCCAACTTATGTAAAATTTTCATTGAAATCCGTTTTTCTCTCTTATATATTCTTCCATTCGATGAAACCAATGCTAATTAAGACAAAAGAAATGACCATAAGGCTTTTAATAAGTGATTCTGGAAATATTAGTTCATCGACAGAAATTACTTAAGAACTTACTATTTTAATATAAGATTTAAAGGAATAAATTAAAAGTAATAATTACAATTTTTATTAAACAAACTCATGGGAGGAATGTTTGGTCTATTCAAAAATTCTTCTTTATTTATCAAATTCTTAATAGTTGCGTAATCATTTAGTACAAGAATGTAGCGTTTTCCCATGTGGAATCTACAGAAAAAATTTCATTTAGTGATCTCGAAGTTATGCTTAAGTTATAGATTCAGTTTTATTATAAAAGGAACAAGACGAATGAAAGTAAATAATAGATGAATAAAACAAATTTTCCTCCATTGCCTTTTTCTGTAAGGTGATTAAGGTAAAACCTGATCTTCTAGGATTAACACGCTTCTGTTGGTTACACGCAAACATTTCGCACTATGTTGGCAAGCACCCATGAAAAGTTCGATGTTGCTAAGAAAGAAACCGTTTTATTAAGCTGAAAAACCAGCTAGAAAAACTGCCAAACATGAAAGCTATGTCATTATATAATTTGTATCATTTAAATTAATGTTTCAGGAGACAGAATAAACTTTATTATTATTATTATTATTATTATTAGAATTTAAGAGCTAACAAAGTTTATTAGTTATTAATAACAAACAGTACTTAAAAATTGTCTTCAAATGTTACAAATCAAGATTAGGATTTCTCATTTTAAATTAATTGAAAGAATTAAAAAGTCGTACTCGTAACTCGTGTCGTCACCCGTTTTCCCTTATGGCGTTAGACTGTCTTACATATTTGTGTTATCTCTTGATAAATAGTCTAGAAAAACTTCGCTTCACTTCGAATTAAATACGAACAACACAATATAATAATACTTTTAATACTGAATCACTGGCACCAAAACTTTTCGATTGGTCAGCCATATTGAGTATAAATCACAGGTAGATGAACCACCTCCAGCAGTAGCCGAGTGGATAAAACTACTAAAAACTGGTAGTTGATCGTAATTTCGCGCCTCTCTACTGACTAGCTATGTGGAATTTTTCGGGTTTTCTTTACATTTCTAACATCTAAATAGAGCCAGTTTCCCGTAGAAAGTCTTCCCAGGAAGCTCTTCCTCTTGGTTGTTTTAGATTGCTCATGTGTTGCGTTGCCTTATCTCATTAATTCTACAATCCTAAATTGGGCCTTAAAATTTATTCTTTGCTTGAACCGACGTAATTATTATCGTTAATCGTGAAAATTATTATTATTTTATAAACAGGCTAAACGAAGAAGTCAGTGAAAAAATGGCAAAACTACAAGAAAATCAGTTATTAACAAATTTGGATTTGCGCATCATTGATCCGTCTTCTAAGAAACTTTCACAGTTCGGTTGTATACTCACATTAATAAAAATATTACATATTAAACTGTCAATGAACTGAAACACATATCCTCCTTTCTCTCGAAAATTTCGTAACGAGGAGTACGTCATTTTTCCAAGTTCCTCAATTATTATTTGTATCTGTTGATATTGAAAGTAATATATAATAAGCATAAACATTATATCCTTAGTGAAAAGCAATAAAAAAAATAAACATATTTTACCTCGTAATGTCTCGTTATTGTCAGTTTTTAACAATAAATCACCACAGATACAAAATTAGCAGATTTCTTGCGGCTGTGAATGAACTTCCGCTTGGTGGTTTTTCCTTATTCGGAAACGTTTGTATTAGTTCATTAGCACACAAGAAAGTACTGTTTTCTACTTATGTGACTGTGATTTCTTTAAGCTGTATCACGATTTTTTCTAGATTTTGAATATTAGCGACACCTCAGTTCTAAAATATTTTATTTTCTCATTGCAAATACGATCGTGTAAGTAAGAAAATTAAACTGATATTATGTAAATGTTTTTTCATTTAATTGGATTAAGATGCATCATGTAATATGCCTTAATAAATGCCATTAACATTGGAATTTACTATTTAAAAACATTTTCTTGGAGTTTATTTGTGTTTATTATACTGTAGTCTATATTTTAAGGCTAATCGAATCGAATAATAACTTGTTAATACTAATTTTATCCAAGTATTTTGACAAAAAGCGTACTTTATCAAAATTACAAGCAGGTAAAGCTGACATTATCAAAAATTGACAGATGAAGCAAGAACAAAACTTAAAATTCGAACTCTATCCACTCCGTTTTAAATAAAGCAAGAGAAAAATTAGGGTTTCATTTTAACTGGATAATCTGTAATCTTTCCAATGAAGGATTGATAGATAAAAAAAACTTTTGGTTTTTAAATCAGCTTGAATTTATTACAATTAAACCCCGTTATTACGCTATCGATTAATGCAAAGTAGATTTGCAATTTTATTAACGAGTTTAGTTAATAAAAATACTGATTAATTAACACGTAATGTGAAGCGTGTCTTGATCCCGTGAATTCAATAATAATTACACTGTGCCGTTTAATACAAACTCCTCTATTTCCTCGAAGTCACACGAGCCAAAATGGCAACGTCAAATGTTAATGTGACCGCTGATTATAATGCGGTCACATTATAATCAGCGGTACACAATGCAACGTCAAATGTTATAGTTGTCATTGGCAACATAGGTATACTACATTAATGATGTTCATTCCAACTCGAAAATCACACTTTCTCTTATAGTCGGTGTTGTACACTCTGACAACGCAGAAGGGTTTGTTAAGACAGTTGACACGCTCATTGGAAACCGGAAGTTAATAGGATTGGATGTTTTGATGAAAAAATAGTAGCTTTACAAGATAGTTTTAATTGATTTAATAACAAAAACAACAAAACACCAAAATAACAATAATAAATACTGTAATTAGTTAGAAATTTTAAAATAAAAACAAACTATTTCCGTTAGAAGCCAAGTAAATGAGTTATTTTTAAATTTGTAAAGTTTTACGTGTATTCAGCTTCTGGATTCAATTTGGGATTAGATCAGTCTGTTATATTCATTAGTTTTAATCATGTCCGATCAACTCTAACCGATGTTGAAAACAAGCATTCTTTAAGCCACTGTAGAAATGTGCATAATATGTATAGTGCATTGCTACAGTGATTACAGTGATGTCTTTCTTCAAATCAAGCCGCATCTCAATAAAATGTGTTTAGAACAACACATAAGTTTATTTATTTATATATTTCAACATATTCCTAACAAGAAAAAACCAGTGAAATAACTGGGAAAAATTATTAGGCTTGAAGGTATGGCTGTTGAGTTTTGTAGAGTTTTGTAAAATTTTCTTAACCGTTTGTGATTTAATTTTATCCGTATAAAGCACGCTTTATAAATACGGATCCTTAATAAATCCGTATAAATACGGATAAACTTTGAACTTTATTAAGTTTTTAATTAATAAAGTTACGGTAAGAAAATTAATAGATCGTTATGTGCTTAAACCTAGAGATTGGATAAAGTTAGCATAGCCAGTTAATACTAGCTTTATCTGATTCACGAGCATTAGCCTTAATATATACAATAAATGTAACAAAATCAGCTCATAAACACAAAATCAAATTATTTTGTGTCAACTATGTGCACTATCTAATGTAATTCATACAAGAACATACATCTTTGCCAAAAGTAAAGAAAATCGAAAATGAAATGGCAGGCTTGTCATAAAGCTTGTGTAATGATCTTTCTAATTAATTTGATACGGCCAGATAGGGCTGTTTTGGATTGTTAGCCGCATGCATGCTACAGATATTTCGTCGCTCAGTACTGATCCTATCAATTCTAATTGCGAGTAAATTCATAACCTAACCCAATCCATGAGTGCTTGCTGAAATGCTGATATATTTTCTGACAGTTCCATCAGTTCCATATAGTTGGCAGGAGTAAAAAAAGAAATCCATAAAAATATTAAATATATATTTATTTTAATTTCATTCAAACCAAGCAGCCCCGTAGATAACAAGGCGGCTTTGTTCAAAGTTATATTTTAGCGCCGCCATAAAATAGAATTTGCAAATTAAAATGAAATTAATTTAAAGAGATTTTTCAATTAGTAAATAAGTACATTATACATATGTCTATATAAAATTAATCTAAATGTGGATATTTAAATTAATAACGTTTGTGCGCATCTCTTTCTTCATTTAAGTTTCCTTGTTTCCATTTAGTTAAAACAATTGTTTAAGTATCGCTTTAAGATTAAACGTTACGCCCACTCACAATGAAAATTAATCATAAGCATAAAACCTTGTAGCTATGTGACCTACGTTTAATGCAATCACTCACAACGAATTACGTAAGTGTAACTTTAAACTTAATCATAAGACGTTAAAATAAATAAAACTTGAAGTTTGTAAACTTTTAAACAAAGTTTTAATACTTTTTACGTGATTTAAAAAAGAAACAATTGTAGTGGTTATGGAATTCCCACTGATGAATATTTTTCTGGTTTACTGGATGAGTCATCTGTCACCTGTTGCTTGTACTTTTAAGTTTTCTGATGCAAAACACCTAAGGTGTATGTCTCGGGGTTATTTATATCTATAAACTGGCACAGCTATATCATTGGTCGTCATGCAAACATCAATGTATTTCATCGCCGCCCACTATATTAAATTATATTTGAGTTTTATGTTTTAAATTAAAGTACACTGTCGGCCCTAGAAATTTCCCCTATGTTCAATGCAAGCCACTGCACACCTATCAGAATCAGCCCTGCAGCTTGACAGAATTTAGTCCATTACGACTGATTTGTCTGAAAAAATCCGATCATTCCAAATGAAACTTCAGTTTTGGCAAAAAGATTGGATGAAAATAATATTTACATGTTACCTACCTTACCTGCTTTCTTTGAGGAACATGTCATTGAACCAGACAAAAGGATTACGATGATAATTTCTGTGAAAGAACACTTGCACATGCTTGCAGACGAAATTTCATTGTACTTTCCAAATCTACCTGACACCCCATTTGCATTGCCAAAAGCCCATTCACAGTCAAAGTTGAAGATGTTCCTGAGATAGCACAAGAGGAGTTCATTGAATTTATTAACAGCGATGCAGCGAGAACTGATTTCTCTACAATGCCAGTTACAAAATTCTGGATCAAGTGTTTGCAGTCATATTCTGTTTTGTCTGAGACTGTGTTGCGCCTTCTTCCATTTCCAATAACATAGTATATTTGTGATACAGGGTTTTCCAGCTTGTTGGTTATCAAGTCTAAATACAGAAGTAGACTTGTTGAGGAATATGGTCTTCGTTGTGCTCATGCAAAGATTACCCCGAGAATTTCTGATCTGGTGAGAAAGAAGCAATCTCAACTATCACACTGACGTTGGCTTTTACGCATACTGTCGCAAAATATAGCAATGTAGTTTACTGTCGTTATATTAAGACTGTTACCTATGCTACACCATTGCTTCAAGACAAAATTTCATTTATTTGTAATTAGAAATAAATATTTCACAATATATAATTACATATTGTTTTTGTGATTGATCACTATGCTTTAATTATGTTCAATTTGTAACAATGAAAATACATCCTTTATATCAGATATTTACATTACGATTCATAACAGTAGCAAAATTACAGTTATGAGGTTGCAACGAAAATAATTTTATGGTTCGGGGTCACCACAGCGTGAGGAACTGTATTAAAGGGTCGCGGCATTAGGAAGGTTGAGGACCACTGTGTTAGAGCGACATTACGATCGCCAGCCTGCACTCTCAATGTTACCGGGAGCTATTTTTAATCTGATATAAATGTCTAACTTGTTAGTTGTGATTAGTGCGGTTGATTAACTTTCTACAGGAGTTTGTTCGCATAGGTTAATAATAACTTCACGACCAGGAACCAGGTTTACTTTTTCTTTTAGCCTAACCATGAAACAAATCACGTCTTTGGTTCCTTGTTGTGAACTTAATAGAAACAACTATTACTTTTTAAAACGTTTTTTAATTAATTTTAACATTTCTTTTATTCATTCGCAAATTTAGTAAAACATTAAAAATTAATTCGTAATTGGAAATGAAAACCATAAATATTAAAGTTCGTAGATTGAAATTAAATATACAAATTTTCTACAATAAATTCATTGTATTCTTAAAGTCGCCGTTTAAAAAGTATTTAGAAATCGATAATTTATTAAAAACTTAATACTTCTACTTACCCAAAGAGATTTCCGTATTTATGTCGTAGTTTGTCTAGCAATTTGTGGGGATGTTTGGCCAAAATAAAAGGTACGTATCCGATAAACGGAATATTGTAAGGACCGGGAGGATAATAAATGCGTTCCTTAACCCAGAAATAACAGCGAATCGAAAATATTAATATTAGCCAAATAATCAGAAACTCGTAAATATAACTAATTCCCATCGTCACTCGGACGCGTGAGGGAAAATGTTCAATAGAATAAACTTTTTCTGGATTTAACTAGTGACCTAAATGTGTTGTCTCGACTAGGTATTTGTATTACGTTACTAACAAACCAGTTAACCTTGAGAAAGTGACCTCACCATTGTCCTTCATTTATAAAATACAATAATATCAAAGTGTAAATTGTTCATAGTCTAACAGACAAGAGATATTAATTAATTGATAACGATTAATCGGTAATTTAATATTCATAAATATTTTCAATATTTAAAAGTACACTGACGTTGATACAATATCAACGAATGCGCTTGCGCGAAACTTTGAATATTTGGAGCACAGATGCGAATGGAATACGAATCGTTTATATTCCCGATATTTAAACTACGTCTTACAAAAAGTCAGATCGGCGAGGCATTTCGTAGTTCATTTAAATGTTTTATTTTATCATAAAGTAAATGATAAAATTGTGACGACGATATAGATTATAATAACGCTTGACAATAAAATTATCATTATAAAAATTGTTATTTTGAAAAAATCCAACAAACGTTTTAAACAAATATCATTGAAAGTTTAAATATTCAGAACTATAAACATGAAAAATAAGCATTATGACTTTTACAAGTTATTTGCATTTAATTTTTTGTATTTAAAATTCATTTATTATGAAATTTATTGAGAACTATTTATTAGAAATCAAAAGCTGTATTCTTCGTTCAATCTGGGACTACGTGCATAAAACACAGTACAGTACTCACTGATCAATAGAACTGAAGAATCGGTGTATGACGTCATTTTTTGATAATTTGGAATGCGAAAATATTTTTATCATCACGTGACATTATTCAGCAAGGAAAGGAAGAAATCGGTAAGTTTTACCGATACTATCATGAGACTATAAACATGAAAAATAAGCATTATGACTTTTACAAGTTATTTGCATTTAATTTTTTGTATTTAAAATTCATTTATTATGAAATTTATTGAGAACTATTTATTAGAAATCAAAAGCTGTATTCTTCGTTCAATCTGGGACTACGTGCATAAAACACAGTACAGTACTCACTGATCAATAGAACTGAAGAATCGGTGTATGACGTCATTTTTTGATAATTTGGAATGCGAAAATATTTTTATCATCACGTGACATTATTCAGCAAGGAAAGGAAGAAATCGGTAAGTTTTACCGATACTACGAAGTGGCGGCGAAAACTGCAAACAATACAGCGAAATGCGCAGACAGTAAAAATTCTGGGTGTCCTCCACGCATGTTAAACTTCAGAAATTTCTTTTCCTATTTTAGAAATGTTTTAGAGAAACTAGGTTTCCTCAAACGAAAATGTTTAGAGTACGGTTTCTCAAACAAGATCACGGAATCCCGGTTGTTTTTTTAACCCGGGAAATATCCCGGGAAATTTTTCTTATCTCGGGAAATCCCGCAAACTTCTTAAAAATTCACATTTTTTTCTTATTTCGAGTTAAGATTGAGGAAACTTTGCAAATAGAAAGTATGTAAAGTATAATAACTCATAAACTGTCAGAATACATCTGTATTTATTAATTTTAAACCTACTTATTAGTTTTTTTAATTTTTACTAGTCATGACACGTCAAAATGGTCAATAATCAATATGTAGCTTATTTGTGGCAGGATTCTCAAAATTCTTTACCTGTAATATCTGTAATAATTATGCTTATGTTGTCTTAATTTTTAACCATGCCCAGTAGCTTCAATAACTGCGTAACGCCAGGTTGTGCGAATTGGGCAAGGACACAAACTAGTACAAAGTATGCAAGTGTGAAGTTTTTCTTCATAAACCTGATTATTAAAGACAAACGAACTGCCGAATTATTGGGCTATGATGTTTCTATTAAAGCAGTCGAGGTAGACAAATCAAGAATACTAGAGAACAAAAGAAGTTCTATAATCTCGAAAACAATTTAGAAATCTTTCAGGATACAGGTGAAAACACATAATATTTGTCTTCTCTTAAACGCATTAAACACGATTCCAATCGCATCGATTAAATCGGAAAAGGCATTCTCGGTAGCAAGACTTTTCATTACTTAAATAAGAATTAGATTGAGTGATCGGAGTATTGACCATCTTTGCTTTTTAAAATCTTATAAAAATTTACAATATTTTGTATTATATTTTATTTAAAAAACAAAAATTACCTTCTAAGTTAGAAGTTTGATCTAAGTTCATTTTTTTAAAATTTTCAACTCAATTCAAAGCATTTTGTTGTTGTATGCAGTTCCCAGCAAACTTTAATAAATTTTTTCTATTTGTGAAACTTCTTACTTAATTTAAAGGAACTTTTTAATATACATCTTACACAGCGTTATTAACATGATTTTGGAGGTTGCGGAACGTATTAAATTACTTTTAAAGATGAAAAATAATTATATCATTTGATTTCATGATAATTTGTACAGTACATCTTAAAAATAATTAATTCTATCCCGGGATTTCCGGGATCCCGGGACAAGCAAAAGACCGGTAAATGAGAAACCCTAGTTTAGAGATAGTAATAAAATTGACAGTAATATACAGTAATATAAAATACTGTATTTAAATACCATATTTTCGGAAATATTATGTTTTAATTGATTTTATTTCAATTTTAATTCAAATTAATTAATTTTGATTTTATTTTTAATTTTAGTCCGGTTTTCAGTTTCGATGATGACCAGAGTTTTAATTATTATTTTATTATTTTTAGTTTTAATTAACTAGCTACCTAGTATTAATAAATATTATATTAAATATTATTATTATTATAACATATTGAACTATAGTAATAAATTTTTGTTATTTAATTTGAGTTAAGCGTCTTTAAACAAGGATTCGTGGGCATCTTTTATATTACGCGAATGCCAATTAACGCGTTTTTTAATTAATTAATTTGATTTAAATTCAATTGTTACGCGTACAGATAAACGGAAGTAGTGTCTTACTCTCATGTGCATTGAAATCTAATTTGAATAACAACGTCATCAATGGTTCGTGCTGTGACGTCTAATGGCACGAGGCGATCTCGGAGCCACTAACTTCTGAATCGGTAATCCCGTCCTCGATTGATCGGGCCGTCGACTTTCTTTAACACAGGAAATATTTAGAATTGACTGTCTGTGTCTCTCTCTAATCCAGTGGTTCCCAATCTTTTCTAGGATGCGGAACACTTTTGTGAGCAATTTTCTTTAGCGGAACACTTACTTAAGTTAATATGAAATACATAAGCTTGTCATCAGTTATTTTATTAGAATTGAGCAGTTATAATTCAAAATCTCTACTCATATTAGAATTGGCGTTAATAATAACGCCAATTCTAAGACAGGAAAAAATATACCTAAATAACTTTAATGGGAAACTTGTGCCTGATGTTTTTTACATATTTCATTCAGTTTTTATCATTGCCTTTATCTTATTCGAAACAGTAGTACACTCCATAAGTACGAGTCGTACATATATATTTAAGTTTATGAAAATTTTATGATTTTAATTTTTTGATATTCGGCGGCTCCAATACGATTGTACACTTTCCGATTTGCGACTAAATCTGCGGAACACTTGGGAGATGCTTACGGAACACCGGTTGGGAACCACTGCGTCTAATCTGGGATCGGCTTTTGCCGAGTAGCATGTTCGGCAACCGAGACAAATGTGGCGTTCAAAATGTTGTTCGTAAACCGAATTAGAAAAAGCGAGGCGCTCGATATCCGAGGTGAAACTGTATAAGCAACGAGCTTACTTATATAATCTGAATAATTTCACAGTCAGATTGATTGTTCAAAGTTTATTTTATTATTTAATATTTTTTCTTGTTTATAATTTCAAAATTTCCAAGATCTTGTAAATAAACAATTTTTGCTTTTAAGAATGCAGCTTAAGGATTACTCTTAACAATTGTTTAATATATTGTTTAAATCACCACACATGTCTATATAATGATGCTTGTGTAGAAAAGGAATAAAAATATATTTCTGCATATATATACTGGAAGGATAAAAATATAATTCGGTAATCAATATTTATAGATTAATAGATTAAATAATTGTTAAGTGTCTTTTGAATGCTGGCACGTGTCAAAAGACTAATGAAACAGACCTCGTATAAAAATTTACCAATGGATGCAGTTAGGCTAACAAAAAAAAAAAATTTCAGATAGATATGTCAGCTCCCATTGATTAAGTGCCGGATCAGATATAAAGGTGGTGCGTCACTAATGCAAGTTGTAAGGGTTTCATTGCACAATGAACATTTCATTTTATAAAAACTTAATCTTGAAAGGTAACCTGCCAGCATTCCTTAAGCTGCATTCTTTAAAAAGGAAAATTACGGAAGCCTTACTCTAAAAGATGTCTATTTATTTATGTATCTTGGAAATGTTGAAATTACAAACAAGAAAAATTATTTAATAATAAAATAAACACGAGAGTTAGAGAATTATATTCTTGGACGACGTGAAAAACAAAGTGGATATAGTAATATATATAATAAAATATAGTAATTTATTAGATCAGTTTTACTCGAAAATTTTACTGCTTTTACTGTTTACAAATTTAATGAATTTATTGCAGAAAATGACTCAAAAAATTTCCTTACTACAGTATACAGCAACGTACTGTACTATACAGTCCTTAGTATCGACTACAGTAATATAAGGCACGGTATCGCAGATGTCTGGATATTGAGAACACTCGTTAATTATAATTTTTCTACCGAAGTTGCCATGGAAGCTTAATAGTCCTACTTTAAATTTGTATACAAAGAAACTTCATGTTCAGAAATTAAGTAATTTTTGGCATAATCTTTTGCTCTTCGTAAATTTGCAAAATGTAAATCAAAATATTCGATTTGATTTGGCACAGAGTATTTGATGTAACTATTAGGTTTTATAACCTAATAGTTACATCAAATACTCTGTGCCAAGTTGCAACTCCTGACATGTATAGTACTCTTTCATACCTCTAAGGTGTGCAGCCGTTGACAGCAGCGCGATTTTAAAGACAAAACATAGTCTCGTCAATAACAGAGGGAAAGTATGGCAATCGATAAAAAATAATCGTCCAAGACTTTTACATTTTTGAACTCGGAACATTGAAACGTCGAGAAATGCCAAAAAAAAAATTCGGTTTTGTTTTTTGTATGTATGGATGTTAGTGTGTGGGGGGCATGATTTTGTTCATTTTTTTCGAAGCTTAATAACTCCTGTGTTTTCTGTCGAAAATTCCTGAAATTTTGCAGCGAGATTTGTTTATTAGAAGAATTGATGCTATTGAATTTTGGTTGGTGATTAAAGGTCGAGGGGAGGGGAGATAATGGGGCGTGTGTATCTCCAGTAGGGTCGGACTTAATGGAGATTTTACTCGTTATTAGCAATTACAATTTTTTATAAAACCCATCTCTACCCTCAAAACTAAGCTTTTTGCCATTTTATAATAATTAAAAATACCCGTATATTCTGGCGTATAAGACGACTGGGCGTATAAGACGACCCTCGACTTTTGAAACGATTTTCCTGGGTTAAAAAGTCGTCTTATACGCCGGAAAATACGGTATAAAACGCTTTTTAAATAAAATGTCACAATAGATGGCGCCATACTCGCAGGTTTAAATGTTTCAGGAAAAATTAAGCGACTCGTTCACTGGGAAGTTCGTGGGTTCGCGCCCCAGTCGGACAGGCTGTCTGCTAGGAGTTTTCCGGGTTTTCTCCTTGCAGATAACGCCTAAATAGGGGCCAGCTCCCCATAAAAGTCCTCCCGGAAGGCATTCTATCTCCCCTCGCGTACGTTAAGGCCGTCTTCTATAAGGCCGGCTCATCGGTCGCCTAACGATCAAACCAAGCTCGTCGGAGTATAGTGTCTAACTGTGCCATAAACTCCATATAAACACCCTGTCCAAGAACAAGAAGAAGCGACTCGTTGCTGGAATTTTTTTATTTATTATTTTATTTTAGTTTGTCAAGAAACTTCGAGATGAATTTCAGGAATTTTATGAATTTTTAAATGATGAGTTTACTGATCTTTCACGTCATAGAGCAATTGGATGGTTACAATCTTACGTAGAAAGATTATTACGAGACTGACGCGATAACTCTTCATTAATACATAGCGTTACAAAAAACCGGGCGTTAAGTGTTTAATATCAAATCTTCATAGTAGCCTAATGTTAGTGATTTATCTGTGGCTTTAAGAAAAGCTTTGTAATTCAAAGATGAAGAAATACCAGCTGAAATTGAGATATATATTTATTGTTCGTCAATCACACACTTGCGATTTTTGAAAAGTCGATAAAATTATTAGGAAAAATAGTACCAAAGTTGGCCCTTGGATTCGTTCATTTTTACATCTTTAAGAGGTAAAAGAATTGTTTTTGAATACATATAATCTCCTTTGGGTTTCATTTGTCTTGAAAACGGATCGAGCGTACTCAAAATTTAATCTTGGAGGGAGCCAAGTTGTATGGATAAAAAATTTTGGTTAACGTGTACCTAGGTAGTTCAAGATGGCGGCTCGTCTCTGATTCCAGCAATCAGAAGATAGGTAACAGAAGGGACGCACGTTCTAACCTAACCTAACCAGTTCTAATAAATAACCATAATTATTAGCAACCAAATTGTTAGAATAGGTTAGGTTAGAACGTGCGTCCCCACTGTTCCCTGTCTTGATTGTTGAAATCGGAGACGAGCCGCCATCTTGGACTACCTAGGTACACATTAACCAAAATTTTTAATGTTAATTCAATAAAATTTCCATCGTATGTGACCTCTAATTCAAAAGCAGTATCGAAATAGAAGACATGATACGATATAAATAAAAAATTGAATTTTAATTAAGAAAATATTTTTTTTTAAACTTTGGTTAGTGACAGGGTCCCTTGGCCTCCCCTTTAGGTGCGCTAATGGTCGAGAGAATGTGGTTAATTTAGTTAATTTCATCAGCATTATTATCTTCTATTAAATATTTTTATTTATTAAAAATTCTTGATTACAAATTAAGGAAAAAGACGTATCGTCTTATCAATCTCCCCTGCAGCACTCTAAGATGAACCAACCCATAGGACAGTTCTGGTTGCACCGACTATAGGCCATTCTAAACGATTTTATTTAAGCAGCAACTCACTTCTAAAATTGAAAATAAATTTTTGGGTATGACGTTAACGAAAGATCAAAGATTTATCTCTATATGAAATTCAAAAGTTCGAATTCGAATTTGTAAATGTTTATAACAAAGATTTGTCTTATGCGGAAAAATGATTTGATTTCGATGAAAAATCTTTAATCGTAAAGTTGTCAAAGCTCAAAATTGATGATACATTAACAAAGCTCTAAATATTGAAATATATATATATATATTTTTTTTTCTGAAACTATAGAACTATTGAAAATTTCTAATATAAACATAAACAAACTTTGGTTAACGAACATTTAAAATACTGCACTCTGCCTTGTTAACTCTCCTAATTGGCAAACAAAATATACGACAATAATTGGAATATTATTTTTAAAAACAACATTAGACAGTAATAATTTATTTAAAATTATATCGTATATTTTATGCGTACAGTACCTACATCATCATCATCATCTGCAGAACGCGTATTTTCTATTAAGCCTGAAAAGAATTAGAAGGATGTAAAACTATTGAAATGTGCGAAGAATGATAATTAACTGTATAACTTAATTATTTTTATAATAAATTATGAAAACTCGAACAGAAGACTCTAATAAAGATAATTTTTATAACTGGAACTAATTTTGTATATAAAATTATTTGTAATTAAAAAAAAATTATGCATTGTACAGTACATTAAGTATGTAATAAAATATAGTCTGATGATTTTAATTGTTATGAAGTAAAACTAAGTGATTTTCAGTTAGAATATTATTTACGATTTTAATATTTAAATTTGTGTTTTATTTCGGCAATCCTTTAGTTAACATTTCCAGAGTCATCCAACAATTTAGGCAAGTTAATAATATGTGGGATGCAATAAAAGTTGTAAAACAATTTTGAATAATAATAAGTTTATATCCTTTAATTAAATATAATTTGTCTATATTTCTTACTTTTCCCTTCGACAGTATGAAATTCCTCAAAAAGTTTTAAAATGTTTTCCCAGTTAACTCGAAAAATCTCCAATCTCGCAACCTGTCTTTAGAATCTCGGGTTTAATTCGCCACAAGAGATGAGGCAGACTAAATCCTGAATATGTTCGAATGCTTTCGTAAATAAAAAGCTTGCAGTAGGTGAAAATGAGAACAATCCATAGAGGTTATGATAACAGTACTTAAAAAGAAGATATTGTAAAACTCAAAGAGAAAATAAAAGGTCTGAAGTTTCATTTCTTAGAATTTAGTAAAGTGTTTTTCTTTTTACTTTTTTACTTTATCAATTTATTAATGGTTAGAAATGAATAAAACAGGTTAAATAATAAGTATTGAGTAAAATTATTAACTAAATAAGTTAAACTCACTAGGTACTCGAAATAATATTTCAATATTCGAGATTTGGTTAATATTCGATTTCGAGAAGAGCGATATTCGTCTAACGCTACTATATAATTTTTCTATATTGATAAACTTGGTGTAGCTCTAAAGTTTATATCTTCCGGTTGACATTTCCACTTTTTGTGTTTTGATTCGTACATTCGAATTTTCGCAATTAGGTGTCACGTCACATTGACACAAATACAACGTGTAAATAAAGTGTTAACGTAATATATGAACTTTTTAGCGTAATACTCGCCGTTGTGTCATCTAACATGTGATGTAATTGAAAAACGGTACAATAAAAAAAAATACTGTTCAAGGCGATTACATTGTGAATGTTCCGATAAACCATATTTGCTATCATAAATATTTTTAAAACAACGTTTGGAGTTCCAACAAATAAATTTTAAGTTTTTTGTGTCAACGGAGAGAACTTAAGGGCTGCTGTGGCTGTCTCCTTATATCCATCACTTTAGTTACGGAGCTATTGAATACAATGACGGATTAAGGGAACTAAAAAGGCTGCAGCACTGACCTCCATGGGTTAAGGGTCCCGAGCCCTGTCTCGAGCAGTATTTGACTCTTTTAACCGCAGTCGAGATAAAACGGCAGGGCTGATCTATAGAAATATGAGATAACTTAAAAATGCATATTAAGTTTATAAATATAGTTAATATTTAAAAAACTAGACTAATAATACTAATTTTTACAGTTTATAGAACTGTGATAATCGGCAGATGAAAAATATTTTTAAAACTACCTGACCTACGTTCATAATCACCCTAGTAAAACTTTATATAATAAATGTTCTGCTTATGTTTCAGATTTTAGTACAAGACACTAGTGCAAGACCAATGAGACTCAGAGTGGCGTTGAGTCTAGTTGCAGTCCTGCTGATGCACTACTAATACGAGTACTACGCCTACGGCAGAATTTCTTTCTACTTATCCAGGTTGTTGGCCTATGGGCATTAATGACGACTTTATAAAGCAGTGTACAGTATCTTGGAACTTTATTGTAGGTGGAATTTCTTTTATTTATTTAACTGTGACGGATCTAACTAGATTTTCTTACATTAATTTAATTTTAATTGAATTAATTTTTAATATTTAATTTTTTAACTTAATTTTTAATTTTTAAAATTAAGACTTAAAATAAATAATTAAAATAAGACTTAATTTTTTTCAGAACGTCAGATAGATTAAAATAAGTGTTTCTCTTTACCTAACATTTTAAATTGTCTTTTTCGATTTTTATATTTTTGTTGAGAGCCGGATTTCTTCTGATTCATACAATGTTACCAATTTTATTAATCAAATGGGCTTTCAACATCTTTTTCTTACCCGACAAAATCAAAGAGGCGTGGAATTCTACCCTCCGTTTCTTCGTATAATTAAAATATTCTAATGTTGAGACTCCATACTTGCTGTAAATATTCCAGATCTTCATTAAATCATTATCACAGTTTATGCATGTCAACCTAAAAGAATGATTATATTTCCAAACTCTACAGAGTTTTGTGTTTTTTCTTAAACCTGTATATAACTGGAGGCTCATTCTATGCGGCGATTTCAACCTTTCCAGTGTTTGTTGGATTTCTATCGGTTAGAATTTTTTTTTAAATTTGGATCCACTGAAGCCTATTTTCTCAATAAAATTTATTATTTTTTTTAATACTTCCCAAGCCATTCTTTCCTACACGTGGCAATTCTTACTTCGATTTAGCTTTTTATAATAATTACCCGTTGTTAGCCTCCCATACAATAAATTTCTCTGTGATTATTCAGCAATTTTCTTGGATATTTCTATCTGACCCAATTGCTATCAAACTAAACGATCTGTTGAAGTACCAATCTGTCGCACTTTAACCAAAAATTAGCTTACAGGTACAGTACAGTACTTATTGTATGTTCTTTAGATTGGTCGGTTCTTAGAATATTCCAGTATGTCATTCGCTGCTTGTACTAATCTTGCTTATTTTAACATCAATTATTGAGAATTTTCTAAAATCACCAAAATCGAGGTATATTCATATAAATGGTTTTCTAGTCATTTAAAAAAGCTACGAAATCTACTCATGAAACAATAGAGTAAATGAAAAAGATCTGGTAATCCAAAGGACCTTTATTTACATCGAGTCATTCGAAACCAATATTATGAGGAATATTCTTTGCCCTTTTTAAACTACTGTAATGGAGTAATTGATTCTTTCGCCTCTAATCTTAAGACCTTCTGGTGTTTTATTCCTAAGTTTTTCAAGAAAATTTCTTGCAAGTCTTTCTCGATCTAAGTATATGGTATATACTTAGATTTTAAACAAAAACTCGTTAATACTCTTTCCAACGCTGATTTTAAACTATTTGCCTTCTTTTCTCACTCAAATTTGAAAAGGTTTCTTAAGTTATTAATTTACATAATACTTCTACATTAATTACGGATCAAATTCCCGCTGTATTTTTTTTTAATCATTCAAACTTATATCAGCAGTTAATCTTTCTAAACTTTCGTCTTGCCGTCAAGCTTTATTCTAAAACAATGGCTTTCGTTTATAATTAGTCTAGTTCCATGTATATCATAGAATTTATTCTCCGTTAACAAGTAAGTTTTTGTCTTTTCAACATTGTGGTATTCGCCATCCTTCCACAACTACAAATTTGATACAAACTTTGTCAATTATCAGTAATAATTTCGAAAATAAGAAACCGTGTTATCTTATATACTGTATATATATTAACGTTAGCAGTGCCTTTGATTCTGTTTTACCAAATATTCTTCTTAACTTGTTTCGCGTATATGATATGGACCCAGTGATTCGTCTATGATTCAATAATTATTGATATTTTTTGCTACGAAAACGCAAAATCAAAATAGGCGATTATGACTTTCTTGATTTTATTCCTATATGTAGCGTTTAACAAGGATCTATTGTTAGCGGATCTATTCTTTTCAATATACAGTGGTGCCTCATATAACGTACTTAATCCATTCCAGGTGCACGTCCGTTAAGTGAAACGTCCGTTATACGAAACGCATTTTCCCATAGAAATACATGTTAAAACGTCTAATTTGTTCCGCAGCATAAAATAACCGTACTGTATCATAAAGAAATGAACATGGGGTGCGTTCTTTTATTCCTCCGCGTAACTCTGCGCGAGCGACACCCGTTTAAAAATTCCTGCGGAACGCGTTCCTAAATTTCGGTGGGAGTGCGCGCTGTCGAACGGCAAAAAGTAGCAGTAGTTTACGGTGGAAAGCAACATGGAGTCCTCCATGGCTCAGATAGTTTCGTTTCCGAGTCCATTATGTGGTTTTATGAATGAAAATTTAGAAATTGTGAAAGCGCAAGTTAGCGCACGCGGTGATGTAAGTGTCTTTACGAATTTTTTTCGAATGGTAGCCGGCATTCTAATTTTTTTCGTGGCTATTTTGAATGCTCTTTCAACGAATAATCCATTTTATGGTTAAATTTTACAATTGGGATCCTTCTTTTGCCTTTTAAAGCTCATAGTTTAGAATTATAGATTCCTCCATCACGATACTATCGATAGTGCGAGCGCTGCCATCTTTCTTTCACCGTCGTTCCTAAATGCCTACAAACAGCAGCGCACTCCCGTAGTAGCGGAGACGCAGAGCGACCGCTATTAAAGAACGCACCCATGGAGCAGTCATCAATTATGCCGGAAAGTCCGTTGTTCGCAGCCAGTCCGTTGCTCGAGTCACGTAACGGCCAAACAGAAAGTCCGATGTTTGCAGCGTCCGTTATTCGAGGCGTACGTTATACGAGGCACCACTGTATAGACCTATTAATAATCTTCTCCATCTAAATCTCACGTTGTAGCTTATACTGACGATATTAATTAAGTTGATAAGATCCTATAATCTGATATTTACTTGCTGAAAAATCTATCTGAATTTGCAAATCTCAGAATTAGCAGAAATTGTATACAAAACACTATAGTTGTTTGATTTACTTTAATTCGCAATCCTCCCTTGCCTATCTCTTACATTGACTCCATTCCTATTAATTGTGTTATGTCATTCAAAGATCTGGGAATAATCTTTGATGATAAACTTACTTCAAAAATCATATTGATAAAATAGTTAAATCTGTAGCCATTAAACGTGGAATATTAATGAATTTTTAGATTAGGTTAAGTTTACAGAATCGCTATAATATTCCACGTTTAAGAACCACTGACTGTAAATCAGTTTAAGAACTATTTCTTAAACTGATTTACAGTCTTGCATTGATTATGGATTACCCATTTGTTTTACGACGCCTTCCCTTTTGCTTAAAATTGCTCTTCATAAAATTTATTTATCTTTTAATAAATCATCCAACTTACTGTACACTCAAAATCTGAGCTTTACTAGAATTAGATTAACTTTCCTTTCGTTTTTAAAGCGTATCAAATTTTTATTCCTTACTTTATTTAAAAATTTTTAATGACTATTTATGACGATCAGCTCTTTGTTCGTATTCCCCTGAAAGACCTGCTACCTTCATCTAGTATGTTCATTCCATTCTTTAGTTTGAGTATATCTCAAACGTCACTTTTTTAAATCGTATTTCTCAAAATTTAAATAATTTTGATAACTTTTTTATTTCTTAATTTTTCTTGTTTTAAATTAAATGTAAAAACACGTTATACAATTTTTAATTTTATGTAATTGTTGTATTTGTTTTTATGTACTGTATATCTGTTAATTTTGGAGGGTAGATCTCAACTGTCCTTCGCGATTTTTCTATTTACTTGTAAAAATAAATAAATAAACAATTTTTACACCATGGTCCATAACATGCTTTGATCCAGTATCGATTTATTACACTTTTAAAAGTCAAAACTGTAAAATAATAATACTAATAATAAAATGTAAACGTATTATAAATCCAAGAATGTTTTCAAAAGTAATTATTGTTATAGGTTAGACAAACTAATTAACTTTATTATTATTTGTTTTAATTCTAATGCTTTTTTTCTTTTATTTCTTATTGCTATTAATTATTGTATTTATTTATTGTTTAATATTTAACCTCGAATATACGAGAAGAGTGATTTGGTTAATAAATTATGGAAAATTACTATTACGTATCAAGTTAAAAGTAAACTTTTCGTATTTACTGGGAAATTGAAAGTAGAAACTTTAACTTTTATCGAAAACAAACAAAGCGAAGTCTTGAAAAAGTTTAAAAAACGCAATTTTATTCTTCGAGAGCTTTCTTTAATATTTTGATAAGCGAAATTTAGGCAAAAAGGCATTTTTGGAAAATAAGTGAAATATTCCTGTATTTAACGGAACTTATTGAGATTTAACGCGTACCTGCACATAATCGTAAGTCTAAGAAATAAGAACGTTGTCATTTTGCGATATGGTAATAGCCAGAGCGTGACATTCCAAAGAGATCGTAAAGGAGATAATCGTTCCTGTAAGTCAAATAACTCTCGAAACGACAAGTAATTACGATTACTAGTTGTCAATAGGTTTTGTAGACAAAAAAATCCATCCTTAAATTGTAGAAGAACTTTACTAGTCATTAAGGAGAGCTAGGTTAACAATCTTTTTTACCCGTTGATCCTTTAAAAAAACACTCCTTTCTGGTTGATTTTCCTTATCCAAAAATACGCTAGAAATTTTAATGAAGAGATTATAGACGCTATTCTGTTTGTAAAATATAAGTAGATTTTCGTCGATTATTTTTGTCCGGTAACAAAACTAGCGGAAAAAATTATTATTTTGTTAATTATCGCCATTCTAAAAAGTTATATCTCGTTCTATTTATCAACACAAATAAATGTATTATTAATTACAGCTTATAAATTTCATCGATCTTCACTCGATCTTACTTTAGTATCAATTTGTCCCCCGGAAGTAAATACCTACTCGTCCAGAATTTAACGATGTAAAGAGACTTTCGTAAGAAGTTCCGGATCCGGAGGTGTAGCTGACCAAAATCCTTGGAATATATACCCTCTGGGGTACAAGAAGCTCAACATCGAAGGGATTAGTATTATGGGACATAAAGAAAAATGTAAACCGAATGTTAAGCGGAAAAAGTCTTTATAGGACTAGCCATCAAGTCTTTATTGGCAAACGAGCGGGCGCAACGTTAGCCAATGCAAGAAGTCATGCTTGTCCATTTATACCTTTATCGTCGGATCTGTACCAGGGCGATGCAGAGAAATTGTTCAGAATATATGTGCTGTACCAAATGACCTTCCTTCAGAGTTCTCTTCGACAGTCGGTTTATCTATTTCCACATATACCACATATCCCAAGGCTTAAACGACGATAGAACCCGAAGACACAGTACGGATAGAACACTGCCTTAGACAATCACTCATATTATAACCACTTTTAAACTTATTTGCATGTGTTGGGTATGATATTTCTTCTCACCGGTGATTGCCAGACAGAAGAAATATCATAATAGACTGAGCAAAATGGCGCATACAAACGAAAGCGAGGATACAACAGAAAAATTCATACGAGTTATACCACAATTTTTTGACAACACAAGTAAGGAGTCCTAACCTATCATTGTTATTTTGTTAGAAATGTCTTTTGTACTTTTTAGACACAAAATAAAACACACACACAATATTATATGTTATATACAGTCACATCTGTCTATAACAGAACCCCAAGGGACCGAACAACTCTTCCGTAGTAGACAGGTTTCCGCTGTGTACAGTACAGGTTACCTACGACAGGTATCCTTCGATTAATGTGATTAATAAATTTTTCGATGTCATTGCGTATATGAAAATCGCATCAGTCAAATACGGTAGTACCTCGATACTCGACCGAACAATCATCACCCGCTACAACAAATATTTTTACTTTAAGTTTTTTATTCATTCGTAAAAAGTTCTCTAAGATAAAAATGAGTAACCAATTTAAAAATGAAATAAAACCTTACAGCTACGTCCGACAAAATTATACTCAATTAGTTCGTTCTTTTCATAAGTGAAAAAAAGAACAAACTGCGTGCAGAACACAATCATCAGCATGCTTTACAACCACTTCAAATGGATGTAATGTTTTAACAATACGTGTCTGTGACACAATAACATTTGTTGCAAATTCCCGAGTTGTTATTCGTCAATCTTTCTCGCAATTTCTCTTCAACAGCTTTTGAGGGTCCGTACATTTTGTATCCTTTAGTTCAAAATTTCCCGAACGAAACTTTCTAAACCACATGAGACCGAAGAAATTTTCCGTTAATGACAGGTTTTCGCTATATACAGGCTCCGTTATAGACAAGTCTGTCTGTATATGTTTTATTTTTAATATATATATATAGGCCTATATATATTAAATATATATACACCCAATTCTGTTTTTACACGATAGATATGTTCCAGAAGAATATGTGTAAAAATTCTGAAATGATGGGCCTACATATAATTATGAAGACATTCTCCAGAAATATATTTTCTAATTGGAGCTAAAAACAACATGAAGGTGAATAATGCGAAGGAAGCGCCCTGTAAGCTGTAATCCAGAAGGAATTCTTTTTAGAATTTGGGTCGATCGTGTTAAATCAAAACAAATCGTGTAAAAAAAGGAGTGAACTTTTTTCGTATTAAATGAAAATCGTGTAAAAACAGAATTGGGTATATTTCATTTCAGACTTTTCGACGGAAGGATTGAAAGGATTTTAAATCAGTCACAAGCAACCTGCCGAAGGCGGCCCGAAAAGTTCTAATCTTCAACCCTCGCTTTAACAACGTGATTTTATTTTCCTGTTTTCTGTCTCGTGTCATTATGTAACCTATTTGTGACGAAGAACATTCAAACTAGACCAGTGAAAAGAATAAATTATAGCCCGTATTACTATTTGAATATCGTTAACATATATTATTTCTGTACAGTACGTAGTACTGGAGGTTATCGAATATGTAGTTATTCTGCAGGCTTAAAGCCTGCAACTCCGAAAGAAAAAATGTATGCAACCTGTTAGAAGACTATAAAGTTTCCTGGCTGCCCTTATCCAGAAAAAGATGCGTTGCTCATCCTTGCTTTAAAGACTCGTTAAAATCGGTCATTGGACTTTAATGGAAATTTCGAATCATCATTATGTAATGAGTGAAAGGCGGAGTTTCAAGACCGTTATCGATGACGCCATGTATCGATACTTATCGATGTATTACGCGAAACAAAATGAGATCGAAAATTACGAAAGAAAATAGGCCAAAGGATCGTAGTTTTTCTCGTTATTTCGCCATCTGCCTCCTTTCCTCCGATGTCATTAAATCCGAAAGCAAAATCTTCCATTTTTCTCTAATTTCGGGAAAGATTCGTACCATCAGTCATACGTAGTCGTATCTTCTAGCTTTAATACGTCACCTCCGGCGGAAAACGTCGGAGGTGACGGAAAAAATCGCTACACAATGAAGGATTAAATTAGATCATCCTTTTCATATTCATCGCGGGTCTTTTTACTCTAAACATCAAGAAAACAAAAAACTCTAGAAGAAAGATAAAATTTGCTGAAAAAATGAAAAAGAAAACGACAAAAATAAGAGGTAAAACGGAATTTATTGCTTGAGGTATTTACATTTCTCGCGCGGCAACGTGTTCAAGGTAAACGGCCAGAGAGGTCGAACGGTTAAAAATAGCCTCCGCCGGCGGTCCCACCAGGTCGGGGCGCATAACAACGCCGTTCGAGTGCTCGACCGTTTAACCGAGAGAAAGGACGGACGGCTCCTTTCGCGGATTGGAAAATATTTTAAATAACCGAATGACGAAAGGAGAAAGATTTTGCAAGTCGACCCCGAGGTTGATACAGCGGCGGAGTGGGAGGCGTCGGCGCTTTCCGTTTGCGACGCGTCGCGCGCGAAGTCGAAGTTGGTGTCTAAGTTTTATTTCGGGGTCGACCCACTTTTTTTCCGGCCGAGAAAGCAGCCGTCTTGTCTATTTTGTAGAAGGAGGGGGAGCGCGAGCAGTCGAATGAGTCGGGCGGACGACATTCGCCAGATCGCTGATCAAAGGCGCTTCCTTGGCCGCAAGAGAATAGATAATCCCGTAGTTTTCCTTTGTCCACCGGCACGCACAGATGGAAAGTCCGACATTCTGTTCCCGGATCGGCGTAGGTCCCTCCTGCAATCTTATCGTCGCAGGCAAAGTCGGAAGAAACCGGAGATGCCGGGAAGAAACGGCGGGGAAGGGTCGGGAACGTCTCTGCCTCTCTCTTGTTTCTGTTGTTTTCCGGTTCGTCTTCGTATTCGTATTCGTAATCGTATTCGTAGGAAGAGGTGGAAGTGGAGGTGAATCCGCCGCGGGGGACATCGGGCGGAGGAACTCGGGCAACGTTAGGTCTGGAAGTTCTGACGGGAGCGGGGGTGGCGGGAGCGGCGGCGGGCCGCGATTGCCTGGACCGCGGGGTGGGACGACCGCTCTGTCTGGAACGAGGGGCGGTAGGTGGAGGAGGAGGAGGAGGAGGAGGAGGAGGATGCGGTCTGGCGGAATGTCCGGTACCGGAATGAGGACGAGAGTGTCGGGGGTGGGAAGGAGTCGGAGGACCGGTGGGCCCATCGTAGTCCTTGCGATGCTGGTTGGGATCTCCGTGCAGACTCTCGTAGAACCTCTCTGCCAAAGCGCAGTCCACCCGATCGAAGGGGCTGCAGACGCGATTGGCCTGGTTAAAGACGGTGCCGTTTGGACAAACGAAACTCATGGAGCTGAACTTTCCGTTGAATCCCGGCACGCAAACGTGGTATACCTGGCAGCGAGTTTCGGGGTCAGCATAGTACTCGCCGCTCTTTTTCCCGTTACAGGTGAAACTGGTCTTAGGTATTTTGTGCACGTTGACGGACGGTGCCTGGCGACGGACCCTGACCTGAAACAGAAAACGTCGGTTAAGAGAACGGAAACTACGAGTTACGTAAGCGAAACCTAGACCCAGTCTTGCAGTGAGAATGAAATGAGACCGACACAACCGGAAATCATTTGTTATGGATATGGACCACTCCGCGAGAGGTAATTAATGAATGGCATCGCAGGTGGAAAGTCCAAAATGAAAGCACTTTTTGGAAGGAAGAAGACTCAGCGTAACTTAACCATGACGTAAAGTAGTCCGAGCGTCTTGGCGTAACGACTAAATTGATGGTAGCTCTCGCTTTCCGTTTTCGTTGTGCCAACGGAGAAACGAGGTTCACCAATTCGAGGAGAAGGAAACCCTACGATTAAGGTCCAATTTCTTAGAAAGAAAACCGCGAGTTACTTTTTTCCTCCAGAGAAAACGACAATCGACCTCGTCCGACATTCGACTCGCGATTTCACCACCCGGCAGCACCAAAGTAAACCGGAGCGACTCTCCTCCCGGCCAAATTATTCTGACTTTCGTAAATTCTTTTGAAAATCCGAATAAAAAGAAAACGCCCGCCTGAAACCGACCGCGCCCTCTTTCGACGTCTGGCGCGGCCAATTGGCCGGTAAAGCGCCCGAATGCCGGACGCGGCCGCGGTTCGGGCGGAAGTCGAAAGACGGGGAGATCGACATTCGTTAAGAAAAAATTAACTTTTAAAATAACGGAAATTTCGTCTCGATACAAAACAACACATAAAGCGCCGCAGTTTTCTTTACTTGAAATTTGTGGGGCGAACACGAACTTATCGATCGCCATCTTTCGACCGGGAGTTTAAAATGTTAGATAAATAAAAAAAGAGGTTACCTGATCGGACGAGACGGGAACGAAGGAATCCGCGGGCGACAGACATTCACGTAAAGACGGCAGGATAATACCTGAAAGTAAGAAACGAACTTCTTATGTCCGCGCTCCTATAAATAACGGGAGTAAGAGGAGGAAAGTAGTCTTACCTGCCACGAGGATGAGAAGAGTCTTCATCCGCAATCTTCCGAGTGTCCTGACTGAGGAGAGCGACGGAAAGAGAAAGTCGAAAGACCGGTCGGACACCGACTAACTTTATAAAGTGCGAATGTAGGTCAGACTCGCCCCGATTACAAGTGGAACGCGGATGTCGGGACCTTCGCCCGACGGCCGAGCGGGCGGAAAGGGGGAGAAGAAGGACGTCGCCGTTCGGTATGACCAGGAGCCGAGGATCGGAAAAAAAGGCGGAGTCTGGGAACGGATCCGCCTTCTTCCTTTTGGGTTTCCGGTCAAGAAGCCGCCTCCCAGGTGGGATCTTCCCACCACTCTCCTCTCTCCATTTCTCTGTCGACCTGTGTAATCTTTCTCTGAATCCTAGAAGAAACGTGGATTATCGTACGACATTATAATATAGCTCCGGTAATTAATTAACTATCGTTTTTTATAAATTTACGCGAACTTTCGAAATCGCTTTCTTAATGTAATGCGCACAAAAATCATGTGATAATTTCTTTTAGTATTACGATATTAAAACAAATAATGTGGATAGCGTTCTTACTACGGCTCTCCAATAGAAGAAAGCGTGTAAAGTCATAACAAAATAGCGGAAAATTCACTGTCGAAGTCGAAAAAGAGATCTTTCTATCACATGGAGGAAAATGCGCTAGCGGTGTCGACCGAAATGGTGCCATAAGATAGTATTAACCTATTATCCGTCGCAACACAAAAACCAATGATACGTATTTGGCGGGCGGGTGATCTACATATCTCTCGTCTTTGTTCAATACGCTCGTTATATTCTTTGTTCCCGTTACATTGTTTTGAATATCTTCTGGATCTATATATTAGATGAAATGTCAGAGATAAATACAGTACGCATAATTCGATTGTTTTATAACAAAAACTACATTCCGAATTGCGCAATAGGTCGAATTTAATAGAATTTGGTATTGGCAAAATTAATTAGAAACTGGAATTTGTAGAGAAGCGAAAAATTTAGTTAAATGAGTCGTTTTTAGTTCTTAGAAATTGGTTGGGTTTTGTCTAGAGAGCTCAATTTAATTAGATATTCAGTCTAAAGTTTCATCCTTATATTTTTCGTTTCTAATTCGTTTCTTTTAATCTCTTCATTATCAGTAGGAAATATGAACTTTTTGTAATTTCCTTTCATTTTTTTAAAGTGTCGAATTTTAGATATTAATGTTTGGTCTATCAGTCGATTTTAGTCTTTGTAAACGAAATCCTCAGAAAACAAAGAGATTGGCCATAGGGCGAATCGATCCGATTGCTACTGGAGATTTAACGTAGACCAAAAGTAAGTCTTATGGTGTTTTCTTTACTCCTCTGGTTCTATCTGGAATGGTTTTGAAGATATTTTTCGACATTCCAAGCTGCTCTCATATGAATTACTAAGCCCCGTCACTCCGAGTCGAAAGGTGATAAAGAAGCCGAAAGCGCTTCGATTATTTCTTTCTCTCTCTAACTGGATTGCGTCCCACCTCTAAGCGAATTGTTCCATTTTCTCTGAGAAAGACTCTAAAGGGAAGAACTTACGGGAAAGAAAGTCGGTTACCTTTTCTTAATTCTGCTTCATTAAAAGAAAACGGTCGTTCGGCGAATTTGTGGCGTCACTAATGGCTAGATTGAAGACAGCTAGGCCTCGATTTCGTTTGCAACTTTTTAGCCACGGCGGCCAAAGCGAAAGACCTATTAGAAACACTAATAGATCAACCAATTAAATACATTGTCACATTTTCGAATAAGTATATACTACATAGACAACTGCATGTCACGTATTGAAATGCCGAGTATTGTACAGTACGTGATTGCACATGTGCGTTTTGCTCGGCGCCATATTCGTAACGTCTGATACATGACAAACCAAACTTTAATTGCGGAAAAGCGTAAAGTTTGAGTGATTCGCCTAATGAAGAGATACAATGTAAAAAAATTCTAAACAGAATATAACAAATATGACAATTACAAAGACGAAATTACAAAACAGCACTTAGAAATGATGCTATGCAATGGTCAATAAAAGTGTAATAAAACGGACATTTTTAGTCAGTACAACTATACAACGATCTAGTGCTATAGATTGTTTTAATATGTTTAAAGTTCTCTTGCTAAGAAAGGTATATTGTGAAAAATTTTTACCACAATTTTGGATCAACCCCTCCAATTTTACAAATTTGTGAACTTTGACGCGTACGCTTTCATGCAGTTAAAAGTTAAAAATTGCATTGTTAAGACAAGATAGTTTACGATATCATCATATTCTATCTTCGGCCATAAACTACGATCCTCTGCAAACGAATTCAAGTCATCTTTGTACGAATCAAATCCACCACACACTACAATTTTACTTTTGTACCAGTCTGCATGTTGACCAAAAGTTGTTAAATAACTTGGCAAAAATGCACGTTTTCCATCTTCTACACGTGATAAATTATCAGACACAAGTAAAACTATATACACTTCCACGAACAGTACGCCACAAATATGGCGCAGGAGAGACACGATTTGGTCACGTGAGATGACGTTCATGTAAGTTCTCTATTAGGCCTCGACTATTTTATTGGCTATTTCTCGGTGAGACAGAGGAAGCAGCAAATATTCGACACGTCAGAATTTTCTTTAGCAACGCGGTTAGGACTCCTAGAATCCAGGCTGACTTACGTGCCAGTTTTAGGCCAACGCTCAGCGCCTAGCATATTGAAAATGCAATGACATCTGTAAAATATACAAAGCTATTACTTTCATAGCGATATCAATGTTATTCTCAAAATTTATCAATGATATGAAAGTTATGAATAAATTTTAGCATGTTATAGTTCTTCGAAGATATCGATTATAATAACCAACTTTTAAACAGTACAACTTTTTTGTATTTGGCGGAAAAAAAATTTCACATTTTTGCCGAGCTTTATAAATTTATCATTTGTTATAAATATCAACATGAGTAGTTCACGATTATTTAAACATGAATGTGTCGAGATGATAACATTAAATATAAAAATACAATATAATTCAAATAATCACCTCAATTACGATCACATTAATTAAAAATGATTTCATTAAATTTTATTACTTACTTCATTAAAAATTCGCTAATAATCGCGATTACTTAAATTAAGAGTTCAATAAATATATGTAAGGACTTATATTTTATGACAGTCTTTAAATTAAACAAAAAATATGTCTATAATAGCCTATATTTTAAAATTAAAATCATTAAATACACATATATATTAAATAATAATAGCCTAAATCCAATAGCTATTTCAAATGGTTTGTGCAATTAACTGCAAAACAACCACATATTCCGTCTTAAAATTCAACACTAAAATTACAGCAAACATGTGGCAACAGACCGTAGTACACCGATTTGGCCTAAAAATGGCGCATAAGTTAGCCCGGGTTTTAGTATCTTCAAGCTCGGCGAGCCGCTACAGAGATGCCTTTTGGGATTGTTTCCATAAGTAATACGGCTATCATTCTCCCTTGTTGCTAAAAATTGTAAGTGGAATCAGTTTTAGAAAAACGTATGGTGAAATTGGCAGGAAATTGTGTGCCCGATTTAGTTCTACTGTATGATTTGCCAAAAAAATTATCTATACAAAAATGTATGTTAACAAATTTTCTCGTTTCTTCTAATTTCAGATACTGTATTTTAATATTTATTAAAGATGTTAGTCTAGTTTAAAGCATTTGAAATATAATTAAAATATTTCATTTGTATTTAAATTGCCGGTAGTCGTTCAATGTACTGTACTGCGGCTAAAAATTTAAAAACAGAAACTGTGTTTTGTGTTATGGGTAACTTAAAAAAATGGTACTAGCGAACACTTTCTTCCGTTCTGCAACGTTTACAAAGTGTATAATAAAGAATACAGTTTTTCAGGCATAGCCAACAAGACAATCCACATCATTTCTGGTCGATCGCGCGATAATATGAATTAAACTTTCCCACAATTAGCGACGTATTGAAAGTCGCTACTAATTGTGGACATGAGGAAGGTCTGTGACTTGAACAATTCCATGTATGGGATTTCATAAGTGTAAGTTTACTATATTTGACATTTTAATCTATTGATTGCATGACATTGCCTATAACGTGGCATTACACAGAGTCTGTGATGCTACGTTAATTTAGAATAAAATCGTTGCATTTTATCTCTACTTCTCTGTTTTAATTAAATTTTTGACAGCACAAATGAGTCAATGTCAAAGCAAACTGAGGATCTGGTATTAATTACTTTCGATAATACCAAAGTTTCGGTCTCAATAATGACAGGAAATTTATGTGGCGTATTCGAAGTTATACCTTTCTTAAATGTATTGTTCAATATATGCCGAACGTTGAGCAAAGATTTGTTGGATTCGACAAGAGTCTAGCTACCAGGAAAATATTAGTTCTAAATTATGCCGCTACGGCGAACAGCGCAAATCGCGGTAAGTGGATTTGTCAGTTTCGAGTGTAGTTACAAGCCGTGACAGTATGATAAACAATCATTTGTTTATCATACTGTCAGCGTTGTTGAACTTGTTATACGTTAAATAAAATGAAATGTAGTTCGTGTGGTCTAAAATATACCGGTACAATACTGTTTTCTATTCATAATTATAAATTATAAATGCTATGTTCGGGATTATTAGTTAAAAGTAAAAATAAAATAAATTTATAAATTTACTTTGCTTAAAAATGAATTATTCTATAAAAATTAATATTGTAATATTATGAGATAGAATTAGGAATAAAACATAGAGGGACATAAAATTTACGATTTATGACAGTTATAATATATGGAACTATTAGGCTTAATGTTCGTTTCTGAACCACTCATTATAATGTACTGTACCCAACGGTATTTTCTACTTCATATTTCGGTTTAATATATCAGTACGGTACAAAGTAATCGCAAATGTCGACCAGCAATTTGAACTCTACTAAGGTAGGACATGCGCAACAATGACGTGGCCAGAATAAGTTTTAGTCTTAACAACTCTAATTGAAACAAAGTATCTGAAAAATGAAAAATGAAATATCCGAATCTCATAGACTACATGCTATTATAATTCTGTGAAAAAATAAAACATCTAAATTCATTAGGCCATATGCTATAAATTTTGGGGTAAACATCTAGACAACATTAAAAATACTTAAATGTAGATACAAAATATTTAGATTGACAACAGTGAGTGTAACAGATGGGATTATTTAGTTGCCAAATAGTCATTTTACTCGATGCTGTACTATTTTTACTTCTATATTCGGCGCTTTTAAAATTTTACCAAATAACCGGGACAAAATGACAAACAGGCCGGGACGCTGAGACAACATCGTCAAACCGGGACAATCCCGGTCAAAACGGGACGTCTGGTAAGCCTATTCCGTTAAACCAATTAGCATATTCTCTGACGACGTCAGTACTTTTCGCTTAATATGTCAGGCAATACGTGAATTTTCTTTTCTCTCACTAGATGGCAGCACGATTTTCCGTTAATTGTGTTCATGTTTTATTAAATTCCTACTATAGGTTCACACTCTCCCTATATTTATATATCTTGTTCAAATTTTCAATCGTTAATAAAATACTTTATATTCATCCACTGAAGTTCAAATACAATTTTTTAAACTTGAGTGGATGACACTTGATGTTAATACAGTTTTTTCAAATATTAATTTATTAATTAAATTTAATTAATTAATTTTAGTTTTATATGGGAGAAAAAATTTCTCTTATATAAGATATTTAGCATATGTATATACATATTTATATTAATTGTAATTATTTAATAAAAAGTAACTAGAATAAAATTTTTCTTTGTTGACCTAAGTAGGAATTGACTTTAAAAAATTTTTTTTTTATATTACTTGTTTTTTGTAGCATGCGTTAACTGTATAGAATCATGCATTTAACAACTACTGTTTGTTCTATTTTTATTTACAAGGCGATATATATAATTGATTTATTATAAGTTTAGATATAGCCTACGTTTGACTTGACTTGACTGCTCTTTACCAGTAATTTTTTGCAAAGTCTGCAGACAGCCTTCTTACTCTATCTTCAAGTCAAGTCAAGTGGAATGGGATCTCCATCTTCGTTTTCAGAAGAGTCGTCGGTGACGTATTAATTAATTACAAATTGTTCTACAACATTGTCCAGTCGGCCATTGGTTCCCTATATTCTTCCATAACTTTTTTTCTACGTGATGAATTTCTGCTATCCAATTTTATTTAGTTATTGATTCAAAAGCGTCGTTCACTTTTTTTTTACATCCTCCAATTTGAGCGTGGTGTTATGTCGAGCGACGAATAATTTCAACTGAGATCTTATTAATTCAATGAGATTAAATTCGCAATGATAGGGAAGCAAGCGAATAATAAGTGTATGACCTATGTCTGGATGCTGTCTCTTCATCAAACTCGTAGTGTACCCTGGAGTTTTTATGCATATTAATTACCGTGTTTCATAGAGCTCAGCTTTGTACGGTTGATCTGAAAATAAAATTATATGTTGAATTAGCCAGTCTATCATTTCTTATTTTCGACTATTGATGGACAGAGGTCTCTCCAGGAGGACTGTAATATGGTCCATAAAAATGTATTATTTTTCTGGAATGTTGGGAATAAATTAATTCTTAAACCATTTCAGAAAAAGATCCGCATCCATGTCTTTATGATACTCTGAGTCATTGCCTTTAAAAACGAAAACAAACAGGGCGTTGGGAATAAAACCATTTTCATTTCAAGCATGAAGAATTATGATCGTCTGCTTTTTCCAATCGGGATTTTCAAATTAGTATTACTGCCTTGCCAGCATTTTGATACAGTGTGATGCTTGTTTACCCGCGTGTCATCTAAATATATACAGGACTGGCTTTCATCTATAGTCGACTCCGCTTGAGATATGACACGACCCCTCTACTACCTAATTGACCTTTAACCATTAAAATTTAATAGCATCAATCCCATTATACACAAATCTCCCTTCAAAATTTCAGAAATTTTGTACAAAAAGACAGGAATTATTAAATTTCAAAGCGGGTGAACAAAATCGTACTCCCAATACTAACATCCACACATTCAGAAATATCTCAATCTTGTTTTTTTTTCTTTCTTTTTTTTTTGCATTCCTCGATGTTTCCAGGTTCCTTGAATGTAAAAATCTTTGGGGGGGATCATCGTTTGACCGATCGCAATACTATCCCTCTGTTTATATTAAGTTTTGCCTTACGCCTGAGCCACACCGGCAATCTAGGATCCCCAGATATAGCGCCAAATTTACCCTAAATTTCGATTTTCTTACTACAGTAATGAGTTTAATAAAGATTGATTTGAAGTCCCCTGTCTGTGGAGGCCCAGGCAATTGGCCTTTTAAATCATAGGATAACGCGCCACTGAGCAAAAACAGTAAAATTACGAACGACCCACCGAGAAATCGAGAATTTTCCAATAGGCCTGTTCACTACTTGAGTAAATATCCATCCTCTGTTCCATTTCGGACTCGAAACAGTGAAATGGATACTTACGAACGAACGAAATCGTATTGCGGGAACCTGCTTTGACGTTTGTTTGTTTAGTTATGGCAACGCAGTACTTGGGCGATCTGCCTAGGGGGATGCCTTCCAGGGGGTCTTTTTAAGGGAAACTGGTCCCTATTTAGGCCGTTACAGACGTGGAGAAAACCTGAAAAACTCCACGTGACTAGCCCGTTCGAGCGAAGTGCGAACCCACGACCAAACTCCCAGTGTTCAGGATACGAAGACCGCTTGGCCACTAGTGGGCTGCACCTGCTTTGACAACTAAATAAGGGCGCATTTTCGATGGAAGTACTTCAGAAAACTAACACTTTTAGTAGATCTCCCTCGTGTTATTCCATCAGTCCAATACTTTTGCATTATTATATAAAATGCTTAAATGAATAACTGCTTTGTAAAAGCTTTCACTCAAAACATCGCAACTGATTTTCCATGGCGCATACTATCACTTCCGAGATTAAAACAAGAAAACTTCACTCTTACAAAAAGGAAAAAGGGAATATAAGAGAGTTAAAATTGTTTTACGGCCAGCGATACATCCAGCTGTAATATTTCTATGGGTAAATATTTTAGGTTTACTATTTTATTTATTAAAAAACGCAATTGCCTTTTCTAAATTTGATGCGTCGTTAGATTCGGGTCCGCTGTTCTGTCCAATAAA
Source organism: Centruroides vittatus (assembly GCF_030686945.1). NCBI lineage: Eukaryota > Metazoa > Arthropoda > Arachnida > Scorpiones > Buthidae > Centruroides > Centruroides vittatus. The sequence goes on from NW_027121927.1 coordinate 214,738, forward strand.
CGATAAACACCAATTATGTCACATTAATGTCTGCGAAATGGCGAGTTTGGGATTGGTTAAATGCTTTCGAAAAGCCAAATTTTTTCTTTTGAATTTGATATGACGAAAAAGGTCGGGTAAACTTCACGTTAAGAATCCCGAGGATATCGAGGAACGAATAAAACCTTTCAAGCTTAATTAAGCCAAGAAATTTACGTCGTTAGACGATGAACGTGGCAAAAGAAACTCCATCCAATTCGATATATTTCAAATTTTAAGTTTTGTTTTAACTGATGATCCAATTCACGAATTAAATTTAGATTGCATTTCTTTTTAGATTAGATTTTTTTTAGATTTCTCTTATATACAAAAATACTTTATTTAAATATTAAAACACGAAACTGTATCCAAATATCCCGGAACATTTACCGGTTATACGCGGGTTACATGAGCCGGAAGGCGCTCTGAAAAGAGATTCGGCAGTACTGATTAGGAGAACGTGGCTCGTTCTCTGCTGGTTAAGGTATGGGAACAACGACACACTCCTACAGACTGACGTGCTGTCTTTTCTATCCCCTTTTTCGATCGCGCCATTCTGTCTCAATGGACCGAGGAATGGCGCGGTCCAAGCTAATAAATTACAAGTTAATAAATTATTCTTAAAACGGAAATGGAATACCGGACGGCTTCTCTCCCGGTTTTGTCGCCACCAAAGCGATCGTGGACGGAATCTTTACCGTTTCCGGTGTTAACTTCGTTAAAACTTTCAACCAGTATTGGCCGTCCCGTTCAAGCGGTGGACGAAGCTCTGTCGACATCTTTAACACCGGACGGCACTTCTCGACGTCGGTCCGGAACGCTCTCCGGACGTCGACCAGCCTTTCTGCGACGATGATGCGCGCGACGGTCTCCCTCTCGTTTTCCTGCCTCCCCCGAAACTCTTCTTCGTTTGATCTCTCGTCTCCTTCGACACGATTCAGTCGAACGTTCGTCTTCCGAACTTCCCAATCGCGTTCCTTCTTTCGCTCCTCGTCCGCGTCTTTCCCTTGGATCCCGGACCGAACCGGAGGATGCGTCGTCCTTCCGTTTGTCTGCCGCGCATCCATCCCGTCGTTCGGCGTCGCGACAGACGTGTCTCCAGCCGACGTTTCGGAAGTGTCGCGAAGCGTCGAAGCCTCTCCCACTTCTTCCCGCCGCTGCCACTGCTCCGGAGCGTCGGCGGAGGGAACGCGAGGCAGGCGAACGGCGACAGCGAGCGTCTAACGAATCCTCAGTCATGTTGGAGGAAGACGAAGGAGAAGGAACATCCGAATCCGGCGTCAAACATCCGCCACCGCTTCCTGACCGACGATCGTCTTCCTGCAGAACGTCACTCTTGGACCCATCGGAAGACATCGACTCGACTTCGGTCAGATCGGTTTTTTGAGACTCTCCTCTCTCCGGCTCTTCCTCTACTACATCTTCCGTCTTGGCTTCCGGTTTCGTGTTCTCGGAAGACGGATGATCTTCTTCCGGAAGACCCACCGACTCCTCGCATTTCTTCGAATTATCATTCCCCTCTGCCGGAACCGTAAGGACGGGATCCGTATTCGGAAGTTCGTCGTCGATTCGGAAAGGTGCCGGAGAATGTTCTGCCTTCAATCTTCTGCAGGAAAGGGAGGCCGACGCCTCCTCGTTCCGAAAACTGAATTTTCTGACCAATCGGCCCAGTCGGCGGGCGGGGCCTTCGTTCTTTTTCAGAGTCCAGTTGTCGCCGTCGGCAGGGACGGGTCCGGTCTCCGATCGCCTACGCAGTCCGTCCAAACCACTCCTCACTTCTCTCCACAATCGACCGAAGCTCCGCCCATTCCCTTCCGTTCTTTGCTCGAAAGCGGGAACCGAAGGGGCGGAGAGTTTACGTGCCACCCGTGAAGAGAGATGTAACAAGGCGTCCGGATCCAGAGAATCATCATCGGGAACCGAAACGCGACTCCATTCCGTCTCGTCGCTTTCGCCCGTCTTCACTTCCTCCCGAAGAAGGTTGTCGTTTGTCGTCGCTCTTCCTTCCGAGGACGGTGGAACTTCTATCGGATGCGGGACTCCGTCGTTCTTCTCCGTCTCCGAAAGAGAGGAAGTGCCGCTTTGCTTCCGAGACGTCTTTTCTATCGCGGAGGAAGCGCCATCGACTGAGAAGTCACGATAAAGCGAGCCGTCAGATCGAATCGATTTTTCTTCCGATAGAGGAGGAAAAGGCGGGACGGCGATACGACTAAACCCGGTTTCGGCTCGGAAGAGTTTACGAGTTTCCTCCGGAATGGGGGAATATCCAGAGTTGACATTGCAGCGCCTACAGATGCGAGCGTCGCGCTCGGAGGCGGGTCGATCATCAGTCTCATTCTGTCTAATTCTCAGAATCTTCTCGTACAAATCTCTTCTGAAAGCGTCGAACTTGTTTAGTCGAGCAACCGTCGGAACTCCCTCTTTTTCGACGCTCTCGACAGGGTAAGTGTCTGAGGGCCATCTTCGAGAGAGGGCGTCGACAGGAACGTTATAAACCGCTTCCATTCGCGACTTGTATCCGCCTTCGGCCGCGGCACAGTGCCGCGACCGGTTGTCGGGAAGCTCGTCTTTCCGTCCGCCGGATGCCGGAAAGAGGCCATCTTCCGGTACGTGGCATCCGCGTCTCCTTTCAGTCAGACGTCGTTTAGCATTACCGATGGCCTGTCGCAGACGAATGAGCAGGCGAGCGGCAGGGGGAGACGATCTACGATCCGAGATCTTCGCTTCCGGCGCTTCTCCTCTTCCGTTTGCTTCTCCTGAAACAGCATCGACGACCTGAAAGCAACCAAAATAGTGATTATCGAGTAGAACTCTACCGAATTGATTGAAAAGGTAAGGAATGAAACGGTCGTTTCATTCTTTGCCTTCGGGAATATATCTTTGAAATTATAGCAGAGGAAAAGTAACAATGCGGCAACAATCCGAAGTGTTGGTAATAACTTACTGAAAAATGGAAGAAATTCTTAGAATATTTAGTTAATGGTTTCGGATGGAAAGTTTTTAAATGTTTCGTCAGCAAACCAGCCGTTGATACATAAAACAGTAATCGATAAATAAGATTTCATGTAACTAAAGGAGTAAAAAGAGACACGCCAACACTACTTATTTTACTATAATGTATAACTGGATTTACTTAAACAGTATATGATGAAGAGAATGCCATGACTTTGTAAACGCCATTTTTCTCTATTGAAGAATTGAATTCTAAACGCAATGTTTTCTGCTGCAAGAAAATATTGTGATGATAGTAGCACTGTAAGAGGCTGTGTTTCGAAGTTGAATTTATGTGAAGCCATAACGTTTAAAATGCCAAAGTGCAAGTCACGCGATTTTTGGCACTTAAAGCTTTGCAGTTTATATTTACATCATTTCGATATTCCAGAGAATTTGTAACTTAGTGAGTTTTTTACTATTTTATTGTAAAAGTGAAATGAATTCATTTACTAGAAAAAGTGCTTTTACCTTTCCTGAAAAGTATTTTGGTATTTCCAACATTATGGCATGCACGCTTCACACACAATCGAATCGATATTATTAATTTACATACCGGATTATATATTATTAATCTTGTAAAAATTCTATAGTTGTTTTATCGCGAATTAAATGGCCGAAAATATTAAAAGGTTTGCCAATTTATATTATATTGCAAGTACTGAATTTGTAGATTTGGGAAATTAAAAAATTATACGTGTTCCCATCTTGAGTCTGCTGAGTAAGTTTGCTTTGCCATCTGACAGTACTGCATGCAATATAACACGCGTGACAGATGCAAGGTCGGGAAATAGAAAGCAATTCTGTCGGTAAACTTAGAAAGTCACTAGTTATGATCCGACGGGTCGAATAATCCCCAGGAATTTTTCGGGGGTGGTCCGTTCGGATATGTCGGGCCCCGTCCCTCACCACCCGGTCGCCCCATTGTGGGCCTGGCCGAACCCATAATGGGCCTACTAAAAGAGGCCCTCTTAGTGCCCACAGGGCGGAAAGAGTTAAAAAAAAAAAAAAAAAAAAAAAAAAAGTACTGCATGCAATATAACACGCGTGACAGATGCAAGGTCGGGAAATAGAAAGCAATTCTGTCGGTAAACTTAGAAAGTCACTAGTTATGTAATCCAGTTCTCACCTTAGATCTTTAATACCACTAAGTTCACTCTTTGAACCCGGTTGAGGAAGATAAACACGAACTAATCTAGTTAAAACAATTTTTTTATTCATATTCGTAACTAGCGTAGGTAACCGGCGCTGTCCTAACTAGGAAATCAGATATAGCCTACAATATTTTAGAAACGCTTTAATTTAACTGTTAAAATTTGATAGACCATTGCAAAACAAAAACAAAAAAAAAAAAAAAAAATCATATTCGAAACCTATTAGATAGAAATGCATGTTCCAATAATGAAAATTGCATCAATTCGGCCATGGATGGCGACGACCAATCTATTTTAGGAAGAAAATGTATTCTGAATCCTTTACGCTATAGCACAAATAATTAATATTGAAGGGAGTCGATACATGAAAAAGGTTGGCAACCCCTGTTATAGGAAGTATCCGAACGTTTTCTTTGTTCGCAAACTTTGAAACTGTGCGAAGAATACTTTTTACTGGGATAGAATATTCTCTATCTGTCGCTTCGATTTTTTCCGTGTTTTTTTTTTTTTTTTTTTCGTCGGAGAAGAGGGAACGTCGCAAACCCATTCGAGTAAGGCGCGCCTGAAAACCATTTTAAAATGTTCTCAGCGACGTAGCTCGAGTAAATACGCCATTTCCGAATTTACGGTCCACATGGTTTATATTATTTTCCATAGTTCACCGAATTCGACATTTATTAGATCCGTTATCGTTATTTTTGTCGACGGCGGACTTTCCGCTCCCAGAAAGGAAGATGACCTTTCGATAGTCGTTAATTCCGTTTCCATCGACACTCTCTTTCTTTTCCGGATTTAGATAGACGAGAGAAACATGGCGAAGAGACGGAACCTACCTCCATTTCTTTCCTCGACCCTTAAAATTGAGAGATTGGCGATTCTGTCCCATGAGGTCGTAAAAACGAAAATGTTTCATTGTGATAGCCGGGACTGGCCGGATGGCCGAACGGTTAAGGTGTTATCCTATTGCTCTGGAGACTCGGGAATTAATCTTGATTGCTGCAAAATCCCAGGAACTTGTTGGGGAAAGTCTGCCCCGGATATATCATCCGACCACCCTGTTATGGGTCTGACCGAACCCACGGTGGGCTTGATGATAAAAAAAAGGCTCAGCAGTGCCCACAGGCGGAAAGAGTAAAAGAAACTAGCCGGGTCGAAAGTAAACCGGTAGTTAAGCCCACTTTCTGACCATGTGCCGCCAGCTATGTTAGATTACTGGCACGAGGAATCCTAGTTCAAACCCAACCCCTGCCTATGCATTCGTAGAGAGGCCACTGGGAAGATTCGTGTCGTTTGTTTTCAAAATTTGTCAGCGGCTTGTTATCTAACGTAAATTACTTAGAAGATTTATTTTTAGTTTTATAAATTATTCGTATTCAAATTTACACAATAGCGAGGTTGAGGCCGAAGTTTTAAACGCGAAAACGTGTACGTCGGACGTTCAGCGCCTTTTTCCTGTAAGCCTAGAAGTTTGACAATGGTGTTTGGAAAGTCAGTGGAATCATGCTCGACATTCCAAACACCATTGTCAAACTTCTAGGCTTACAGAAAAGTGGCGTTGAACGTCCGATGTACACGTTTTCGCGTTTAAAACTTCGGCCTCAACCTCGCTAATAACCAAGACCGAAGCTTTTCTAGGATCCTCCGAAATTACAAAACAAATTTTAATTGGGAAAACACATCTGCACGTCCGACATAAGTAAATGGAAATTTGATTTCTATTCCGGGTCCATTTGTGTAGAACAGAATCGTTTCCTCAAAAAAAAAATAATAAAAATAATAATAATAATTGGTTAAAGTGCGTCGAGTTGCTAGCCGACTTTCCGCCTATTTTACTTAGGGGGAAATTCCCGGGCGTTCCCGACCGGGAACAGATTAGCCCGAAGATATTATATATATATATAAAATTCTTAAACATTATTATCTCAATGCTACTTTTCCCACCTATTTATCGTAAAATACTTCTCAACGTAAAAAACATGTTAAGCAGATGCGTTTTTTTAGCATTTTGCATTTTGTTGCTCTACAAAAGCAGAGAAGTATTTAATCGTCCCTTTTTAATATATTAAAAAAGTGCAAAAAATTTGAACACTGAGTCGTCCAGCCATCACGTAAATACATAATTATGTTAATTGCATTGGCACTATCGCTAACTACGCTACTTCGTTGAAATTTGCGTGTAGCAGTACTATTTGGCGTTTTTAATTGTATATTTTTACATTTACTACAGGCGATGTGTGACGTCACTCGTTTTATTGTTGCATTTAGATGCACAAATTAATTAAATTATAGTTGTCCCCCCATAACACGGTAGTTAGGTTCCGAAAAAGTGCCTTGTTATCCGTATCCGTGCCATATGAAACAAAAGACTAACACTAAACATAGGATTAGGTTCTAAAAGTTAGCAAAAGTATACTGTTTTTCGTAATTAAGAGAAATATGTTTATTAAAGCAATCAATAGTTAACTAAAAATCGCAATCAACAGTATTGCACGTTAACATTAATTTTTTCTTCATAGCTAAACATCTTTAAATGAGAACGCTTGCTTTTTGGCAAAATGTCGTCTTCTGAGCTTTCCTATTAACCTTAAACTGAAGTATCAACAACATCTTAATTGTTCTCTAAATCTTTTCGTATAATCTAATATTTTAAATTGCTTGCGTTTGCTTAAAACATCTTTAAAAATTTAATGTTGATTTTTTTAATGTGTTGATAGTAACTTCTAATTTAATCTATAAAAACAAAACACGGCGACAAACTTTGGGGTACTATCACTAACGACAGCGACACGTGGTTTATAGGAAAGCTAGAATAGGAAACTAGGACAAGGAATAAGAAAAATTGTACAGTACAGTCATTTTTCATTAAAGAAAACCGGACGAAAGGCACGAAACAACATTGAAAATTTTAATATTCTAAAATCCATTGACAAAAAATGAGACAATAAGCATACTTGCTTAAATAAAAAAATATCGAATAACGGTGTTTGGCACCTAAAAATTGTGACATTTTGTCCGGCGATGTTTTCGAACCGTGTTACAACGAAACCGCGTTGTAGGAATGCGGTGTTGTGCGAAGGATACTTGTATTATTGTTGTAAGTAATTTTGTTTATCATATGTAAATACAATTTGAGTTTTAATATAGTGTTTAATGTGTAAATCAAAAGGGTTACAATAACATTGTAACCCTTTTGTTCCCCTGAGGAGACAAAAGGAGCAAATTCTCCTAGACTTCTATACAATGTTTTTTTTTTTTCATTTAATTTCTTTACTTTCGTATAATAATTTAATTTTCTGTAGAGCCCTAATATGTATTTTATCCCAGGCCCGTTATCTTGTGTGGGCCCTGGTTATGACACGAGACTCGAGAAATCGAAGATTATTATTAATGTTCTTGTTCTCTGGCAGATCTCATCTTGGGTTCTGCCAGAGACACGTTGGAAACGAATGGATGGTGCAGGATGGGACTTGCGTATCCGGTTCAGACCATCCAGAGAAGTTTCTTGTGTTGCTCCCCCCAGATTCGATCTTGGAACCCCAGAGATGTAAGCTGACTCCTTAACCGCCTCAGCCGTCCACGGATCAGTCGAGACATCGAAACTTCTAAGGCAAAACGTCAGTTTTAAAAACCGCATCCAAGCGCCCATTGCCATGATAAAGTTGAGTTCAGAAAAAAATAGCGTTTTTTTCTAGTAACTTTGTACCTAGTTGGACAATGTTAACTTTATGAACTCAACACGAATGGACGCCCCATATCTTCCATCCAACCAAATACTTTTTTCAGAAAAACTCTCCGTGAAATTTTCTTATCTGAGGGACAGAAAAATGCAATTGGTTGGTCAATTTATGTATACCTAAACACACACGCACAGAGAGAGAGATAGAGAAGCTAGTGGTGGCTCGTACGTCTAATATGAGGGTGCTATCGCAGGATGGCACGCGGCACTCAACTAAAAAACTCGTTTTAATTTTGTATAATGTTTTTATCGGCGCTAGTTTTCATTAATTTTAAGCTGATATTAATGTATTTATCAAAACCAGTCGGCAGTGGCGTAGCGAACATAACTGGCGCCCAAGGCAAAAGACTTTATTGGCGCCCCCTCCCTCTCCAGGAACACAAATAGTTTGTCTTGGAGACCATTTGGGCGCCCCTCTGCGAGTGGCGCCCGGTGCATGATACACCCCCTTGCTCCCCCCTCACTACGCCACTGCTAGTCGGAGGATGAAGCGAAGGCGCTCTCTATATCGGTCGGAAAATACGATTAGAATCGAGTCTTTCTGTTCCTTCACTCAACACTTTACCGCAGGAGGATGAGCGACAACCGAGGCAAAGAGTCATTTTACTTTGCCTCAGTGGTCGCTCATCCTCCGCGCGTAATCATTCGATAAACGAATAGAAAATGTACAAATACCAATAGTTCTGGACATCATAACGAATGAATCTTCTCGGTCGTCTTCTCCTTCCAGTTCATTCGTCATTCGGTAGGCTAAAGCTTTCTGAAGACTATCGACTGTTTAGAGGCACGGGGTGGACGGAGTTTCCCGTCCGTCGGTCTCTGGTTAAGAGGAAGAAGGAAGAGAGATCGTCCCACTTTCTGACCCGGACGCCGTCACGACCGGTCCATACCCGTTGGAAATAATCGGTCGGGTAGGTTCTCCGAAATTACCCGTCTCAGCGTCTCTTCCTAATACCGATGTCTTTATCGTCGAATGGATCTCCAAACCCCACCCACCTGCAACGCTCATTCGCAAAGACTTCGCTCGTTAAAAGACGAAGATAAAATGTCAGAAATGCATTTAGATTTGCCTTTACGGAATGGATTATGGAACTTAGTTTATCTTTTTTTCCTGGAATCTCCGCTATTTTAGTCGAAACCTTTTATAAATATTTATTCGTTCTTTTATTTAATTGACTTACCATTCCCTTAAGGTCTGTTGTAAACGTTCCTTTGAGACATTTCGATGTGACAAATACATATATTACGCGTTTAGATTTAAAATTTATATTTAAAATTTAGTTATTGTAAAAAAAAAAAAAAAAAAAATTAAAATTCGATGTTTTCCAAAAACAAATGTAAGAAATATATGTGAATTAGCCTATACAACTCGTGATACCTATCCATAAAAAGAGAATTCATACACAACCATTTCCTATTGTCATAATCCCCACCATTACAAATATGTTTTCATGATTACTTCAATTCTTTCATTATAAAATGCAATATATTAACGAATATCAATTTGGGGTTAACCAGTGCGTATAAAGAATACATGCACTGACTTTTTATTAACGTAATTTACCTACTAATTTGGAAAACTTGTTATTTTATCTCACTATTTCTAATGATTTATCAAAGACTTTTGATTCAATAACTTGGATCTACTTATCTTGAGACAAACTCTACTCTATCGACAGGTAATGCGCTCGGCTCATTGTGGAACTTAAAGTATGGTATAGAGCTCTGGGGAGGCGCCCAAAGCTCTATAAAAACGTTTTAATGAAATTACAAACAACGCAAAACGTGATAGGTTGTTTAATTACAATCAATTTTCTTCGTCAGTGTAGCTAACGAGCAACACATGATTAATAACATTGGTCTTTTATATACTAAGCAACTAATTACATTTATAATCAAATACGTTTACGATTAATATGATAAAAACCTTTTTCATTTATAGTTGTCTTAATTCTTAAAAACTTTCCGCCTTCACTTGTAATAAATTTAAAAATGACTTCTTATTGCCGAAATGTATAGTAACTTATCTATTGGACAAACTTCAATTATATTGTTAAGGAAGAATTTTCTTACTTCTACATTAATTTATCTCCTGACAATGATGGTTCCAGAAGTATCCAAAAGGAGTCAACTCAAATATTAATTTAAAATATTTCAATAATTAATAAGTATCTTTTAGTAACATATGGATGACGATTGTATTAGGTATGATTCAATAAACTATATTTGAAGATTGGAGGGCCTCTACATATGACATAACTAACAATGTCTAACTGTACTTATAGAATTACTTAAGAATTGTAATATACAATTGCAACGGTAAAATTGATCTATTTTTTCAATTTCGGGAGCCTATATGTGTCTAATTAGAAAAAAACTAGCATTGGTTTCCAGTTATACCCTTTTCCATTTGCGCATTTCCTTTTTTACGACCTCTTCAAAAACGTATAATCGAGCTTTTAATGTTGTTCTAAAATACATTAAGAGCCTAATTTTGAAAGTAAAATAGTAACATATGTGCAAAAGTCCTTAAATATATATTATCCAAATATTTCATTTATATCATACATTCAATTAAACCATTTTTTTCCCGTTTTTGCTCTCCGGCCCTCTCCCTTTTGGGATTCTAGGTTTAAGCCTACTCAGCTAAACCGTCTCTGTTTGTAGCACTTCCCTCATATCCATCTGTCTCCAGAAGAACACCCGAAATTTGGTGTTTTTCCGACCTGCGTTTTGGAATCGATGTTTTCCCGTCCGAAACTCGGCCGCGTTCCGAAGAAGGAAAGAAGTGTCAAAGAGGATTCTTACCTGCGGACTGGGTCTAGGGGGTATTGCTTCCGAGTCTTCGGGTTGAACAGGGAATTTTCCGCGAGTTCTGGGAGGTCTCCTACGTAGTTTGAGGTATACAAAGAGTGCCAGAACATAGGTGAAACCCAAAATTCCCAGACATAATCCTACAATGACGAAAGAGTTCCTCTTGTTTGCCTTTTGCTCGGCGGCCCCTCCAGCTGCAAAATAATCCAGGCAGATCAGAGATTTACAAAGGAATGTTTAAAGTAAATTTAAGAAGATCTTACCGGCCCTGGTCCACCCCACCCTGAACGCAACGCAGGGTTCCGGTGAAGTCGAATGGGCTTCGGACGGACATCGTAGTCGAAGAAGGACCAGCTTATGTTGTAGGAACGACCTGTCTTCGTCACTTCCGCGCCACTAAACAAAAACAATTTTTGTTTGTTGTATTCGTGCGACAACCAGAAAAAGGAATATAGTTCCAATCGAACGAGGCCTTACCTTTATTAGTGTCTTGTTTCCGTGACGAAAGAGTACAAACGGATGTTCTTCCCCCCGGCTCTCCAGGGGTATCCAGCCTTGGCTGGTTAAGTATTCGATGCTGGTCACTTGGCACAACTCTGAAACGATAACCGCACGTTAGCGAATGGAAAAAAAAATCCTTTTTCGAAAGACTCGATACAGGTCGAGAGTTTCCGTCGGCGAAATTTTAAAAATTTCGAGTCAAGAAGAGTAAAAATAAAGAAGTGCACGGAAAAACGGAATAAAATTAGTGTCTTTCGGTCTTATGTTAATTTCAACTTACGAACAGCTGGAGCAACCAGTGATCAGTGGATAAAACCACTGAACACTGATAGTTGGGAGTGGGTTCATGCCTCGCCAACGGGCTGGCCACGTGGAGTTTTCCAGTCAGTGACGCCTAAATATGGGCCAGTTCCCCATAGAAGACCTCCCGGGAGGCATTTTTCTCCTCGGTAGATCGCTCATGTGTCGCGTTGCCCTAATCGAATAAAAACCAAACCAAACGACTGGAATCGCGTTCGGACCGCAATTCGAAGTGAAAGAAACAAAGAACGACCAACGACCGAATTTTTTTCTCCTTCGGAGCGAGGGTCGAAGGAGAAGGAAAATGTTAGAAACAGAAGATTCGTTTGCCATGGTCATGCCCGATCAGAAACAGAAGAGGGTCCCTCCAAAAGCGTTATTTCGGGAGGAAGAAAAAAAGTAAGAAAAGAGGCAGTCGAAGAAATTTTCGTATCAGGAGATTATCGATTAATTCCGGAAAGGTACTTCCAAGTTCCCAGGTCGTGTTTGTCACCCCTGAAAGAATTCGAAAATCTTGTAAATTACGTTTGCTTGTTAAGTTATGGCAACGCAACACTTGGGTGATCTGCCTAGGGGGATGCCTTCCGGGAGGTCTTTTTAGGGAAAACTGGCCTTTATTTAGGCGTTACAGACGGAGAGAAAGTCTGGGAAACTCCATGTGGCCAGCCCGTCCGAGCGAGGCGCGAATCCACGACCGAACTCCCAGTGTTCAGGGAACGAAGACTGCTTGACCACTGGTGGGTCAATATCTTGTAAAAATAACAATAGAAGGCACCGTTAGAGAAAAGTATAAGTAAGACATAGTCATCTATCCACTACCAGTAGGTAGAAATATGGAGGTAGGGTTCAACACCAAAGGAAAATGATGAAATTATTATTAAAAAAACTATAATAAATACGATAAATATTTATTTTGCCTTTATCCTGTTTTTTTTTTTTTAATCTCAAAATGTAATCGGTGTAATCGGTATTTCTAAATATTTCGTTAGAAAGATGTTTTGTTTTCGTAGATAGTGTGCAAAATTTCAGGTTTTTCTATAAAGAGGTTGCCGAAATATAAAAAATTGAAAAGTGCAAAAATCGCTAAAAAAGCTGTATCTTCTTTTCCTCGTCCGGCGATACAGCCGTTCCTAAAGAAAAAATTACTGGGTCTAGAAAGCTCAAATTTTAAACTTAAGAAGAATTTCTCGTTATTAACGAAGTGTTCGCGATACTTTCGGATCCATAGGTCAAAGTTCACGGGTGTTCCCCTTAGATCTGTTTGTATCGCTTAAGAAATTAAGGAAATAGATAAAATTGAATCGAAACGAATGATTTTCATTCAAAATGTTATTCAGACTAACAAAATCTCAAAGTTATTAGGCGGCAATTTGAAATAAACTGTAGACCTATAAATCCCACGGTTGTTTGTCTGTCCGTCTGTCTTTCCTTAATCTCGAGAACAATTAGATAGATGGAAAATGAGACCAGATATGGAAAGCTTAGGGATATGAGACCCTGATTAACTATACAAAACCTTTGATACAAACCGAAAATTGGGTTATTTCGATTCAAAACTTCCCCTAAAAGCAGCTAATAAATAACTGGCACGAATCTATTGTTAAAGGAAAAGTATGATGTACAGTACTGTACAGGGGCAAGACACTCCAGTACTAATTTGAGGTGGAGATCATATATTTTAAATTAAATGAATTAAAAATATGATTAGAAATTGCAGCCTGGCATTGTGACGAAGTCACAATAAATAATTGCTGGTTGCGATCTGCATAAGTATGTAATTCCACGCATTTTTGTCGCAGTCAAAATTAAATTACGCAAATTCAGATAATACTGTAATATACTTTATCTAAGATCTTATTGCCTTTTCATTAATGACCGCAATATATATATATATAAATTCTTTGGTGAAATAAAAATTATATCGTTTGCATACATAACAATTTTTTAATATCTGATCATCAATATCAATGTTGGAATTACAAGCCTTGGTAGGCCTTTAGCCGCAGCCACAACCTTCCTCCAGTTTATCCGGTGTGATAGTCATCTTCCATCAATCTTCCACTCCTAAGTCTGTAAGATCTTTGGTGATTTCTTCCATTCACCTTTTCCTAGGGCGTCCTCTCGGTCGTTTTTCCTTCATCTCATAGTTAAGTCCCTGTGATGCTGTTGCTGTTATATATTGTCTTCCGACAAGTCCGAGGCATTGCAATCTTCCGGCCTTGATCATCTGTGTGATCAGGGCCTGTCAAAGGAGGTTTTTAACTCCAGGTTTGTTGTTCTTCTCTAGATTGATACGCCAGTGACCCTGTTGTCATCACTACTATGATATATAACATAGATTCTCCTTAATATTTTGTTATCGAATCTCTGCAATCGTAGTTTATCCTGTTTCGTCACTGTCCATTTCTCACATGCATATAGAGTCGCATCAATGTAGAGACCTGGTTTTCCTGCCGAGTAGTCTGCTTTTTAGTATATGTGTGAGACCTGTTTTCCATCTGAATGCGGATCCCTATTTCCTGTTTGATGTCACTGTTTCCGTTTAATTCAGATCCTAGATATTAAAACGTCTCCGCAGATCTTGAATGTCATATTATGTACAGTTAAGTGTTCGTTCACATTGCAGGGGTGTCCTTTCCTGAAGATCACCGTGTATTTAGTCTTCTCTTCATAGATGACCAAACCAAGCTCCTGGCTGCAGTTGCTAAATTTGATGCTAGTGTTTTCAACTCTCCTTGGAATTCCTCTATTAGAACGACGTTGTCCGCATATGACAATAGTGATAATTTTTCTAATGTTCCAAATGTATTATCTCTATCTCTTGAGTTATCCTTATTACTTTTCCTAGTGCGATGTTAAAGAGGAAAGGTGAAAGGGCACCTCCCTGTTTCAATTCCATTTTAATCTCGTGGCTTCAACTTTTACTGTGCACCATACAACTCCGTACACAATTCTGCAATTCTGGTAAGCTCGTAAGCTTCAAACTCCCTGGCATTCAAAACTGATTGTTTGCAGATGCTGTCATATGCCTTTTGAAAGTCGATGAATAGTAGATTGTGTCGGCATTGAATTCCCTGTTATTTTCGAGTACCTGTCTTAAAGTAAAGATTTAATCAGTCGTGGATCTATTTTTCCGGAAGCCCGTTTGATATTCGCCCACAACTCCCTCCAAAAAATTTCACTGGTCGCAGAAAAATATTTGACCATACTGAAGCTGGCATAGTTGATTACGGATGACATTTAAATACAATAGTAATGTAGAGTTACTGTACGTACGTACTTTGTTACGTACAATAACTCTAGATAAAAATATATAAGCTTAATAAATAAGCATAATTCATAGTCGCATTTAATTACTTGTTGCACGAAATGTAAATTACTTGTAATTTTACGTGAAACGAGTAATTATATGCGACTATGAATTATACTTATTTATAATTATCTATAATTTTACCGGTCCGCGATGTGAAAAATGTTGAAAAACACTGGTCTGGTTCAGTACAATTGCGTTAAAGTACAATATTCCAATATAACTTTATTACTTTCACAGAGTTCGTTTTATAACTGTCGATTTCCATGGGTTAAATGATCTTTCTTGTTACATAACAATAAATTTCGTCATTGAACAATAAACAAAAATCCACCTGGTATAAATTATTTTTTCTAATATTTTACTAAATATCGCCATAATTATTGTAGACCCATATTTATCAACATTCCGAACGGACGGACCTCGCCCGCGTGGATTTTGTAAGCAAACACCATTTATATTCAGTATTTCAACAACTATATAACACCTACCGCTGAGAATGATGAGAATTGCTGAAAATCAAACGAAATGTTTTGAATTGGATCAATTTTCTGGAACGTTTACAATCGTTCTATAATCGAACCAATATGCAATAACAAATTCGAATTTAAAACGGTTCGAACATTTGGTTAAAAAATCGAAATATATAAAAATATTGTATAACAATGTCTGAAATGTTATCAATTTAATACACCTAAGTACTCAATGAAGACTAAACGTAGTTGAAAACCAGAAACAACCAAACACCTTATGTTGCTGAGAAAAAATTTAATAACGTAGCAAACGTTTTCAGCCAAACCTGTTGGCCATCATCCGGCTAAGCATATTCGTATGCAAACAAAATGGAACAAAAATTTAAATACAAATAAACTAACGGATGAAATATACATATAATAATAAATAATAATAAATAACAAAGAAATATAAAAATATGTATAGGTTAAATAAATAAATATTAAGCCATTACATAATAATAAATTATATGAAATTCCAATAAATGCAAGATATGCAATGAAACAAAATCAAGGCATTAAATTAAGAGCTCTCAAATCTTTTAATTAAATACTTCCAGGCTGAGGCAACCCTTCAGCATCCCTGGCATTAATGCAGGTATTATGCAATCTGCTCTTAAATACTGCAATTTTAAGGCTCTTAATACCTGCATTAATGCCAGGGATGCTGAAGGGTTGCCTTCAGCCTGGAAGTATTTAATTAAAAAATTTGAGAGCTCTTAATTTAATGCCTTGATTTTATTTTCATTGCATATCTTGCATTTATTGGAATTTCATATAATTTATTATTATGTAATGGCTTAATATTTATTTATTTAACCTATACATATTTTTATATTTCTTTGTTATTTATTATTATTTTTTATTATATGTATATTTCATCCGTTATTTTATTTGTATTTATATCTTTATATTTCTTTGTTATTTATTTTTATTATATGTATATTTCATCCGTTAGTTTATTTGTATTTAAATTTTTGTTCCATTTTGTTTGCATTCGAATATGCTTAGCCTGATGATGGCCAACAGGTTTGGCTGAAAACGTTTGCTACGTTATTAAATTTTTTCTCAGCAACATAAGGTGTTTGGTTGTTTCTGATTTACATATTGCTGAGAGAGTTCATTTCAATATTTCAGTAGTTGAAAACAAAAATAATCGCATCTAAAATAGTACAGTAGAAGCCGTTCTTCCAGTTAAGCCTTAATGCTCTCCCTCTCCCCCGCGGGGGAATTTCCAAAAATTCCTTCTTAGTGTGCGTTTCTATGACGTACCCTAACTGTGTACCAAATTTTACCTCTTTAGGTTCAGCGGTTTTCTCTGGGCGATAATGAATCAATCAGTCAGTCACTCAGAACAAGTAGTTTTATATATTTAAATAAATTATTATACAGAATGATCATAATCAAGCAGATATTCAGAGCTCTGCGTAGAAAGAACAAATAGTAATAAAATTTGGTAAGTTATATATACTGTCCTGAGTATGCGGTTTCGATTTTCAGGAAAAATTTTACTTTAAGTTTTGCTGTTTTGGGTGTTAAGAAAAAAAATGCAATAATTTTATTACGGATGTTATTACAGACAGACGTGAAATGTTGAATTGACGTTTACATTAAGGATGAATGTAATTTTGGATTTTAAAAATGAATTTTTAAAAATCCAAGGAAATTACCGATTCGTTGAAAATTAACGAATCAGATTTTCAAAATTCTAAACCCTGGTTAATAGTAGAACTAAAAGTATTCTAACGCACAAAACGGTTTGATTCTATCTGCTTCTGTTTTCAAGAATTTAAGGACTTTTCCAAAGAAAACAGCGTTATTTTTTAACGACGTCTTCAATAGATCTTGTGCATAGCAAAGAGATTGCAATTAGTCTTAAAGATTACATTAATTTTGGGGTTAAACACTGTTTTCAAAAGATAAATCTACTACGTTTATGACGAATATACTATGTAACGCGGCCCGATACAAAGTCGAATAGCTTAACGAACTAATTTTCAATTTCGCGTCTTTCGAATTTGAAAGAAATCTTTATCACTGAAAAAATTAATGTATAAGATTGTTCCACATTTTCTTAATATTACTGTAAAATGCAAATTCTGTATTATATAACAAGAACTAAATTTTTGAAACCCTCCGCCCACGGCATGTAAAATTTTAATAATAAAGAATTTTAGCCGAGATTCCGTCGAGTCTAATCACAGTATTCACGGACAAGTGGTCTACTCGAAAGGAATTCCTCCTCCATTAATGTCAAAAGAATTTCTTAGCAGTATAAATATTCATCAAATCTGTTCACTATCTGAATATCAACACTTAAATATCGTTCCGTGTTTAATTGATAAAGATGGCAATTTTCTCCAAACATTTTTCTCGACCTCCCAAATTATTGTTGTTGGTATTTCCCATTTCATATGAATAATGCCATATACGATTTTTGCCAGTAACTCGCTCTCGAATAATAATGATACAAAAAATTAAAAAAAACAACAAAAAACAAGTTCTTAGCCTACAAACTAAACTGATTCGAATTTCGTACACGCAGACCGACAATAGGAGGAGACCAGTTTTTATCCTCGACCGCCTTCTCCTTATCTACCTTCATAATTAAGTCATTGTAATTTTTTCTCACTTTTTGCATGGAAAATTTATAAAATAACAATGAATCGACAATTTTCCATTTGCAACGACACAATACCAATTATTACTTTGCCATTAATAAAATACAAATAAATTAAAACATATTATGGCCGTTCGGAACATCTCCAAGCTGTGTTTACGACGATAAAACCGGATTGGCTCGGTCGGACATCGACCCGGTCGAATCTTTTTCCCCTCTTCGTTCCTCCCCTCGGCGGAAAGATATCTTTGTAACACAGCCAAAAAATTGGTCCTTTCGGCGCGGAAGAGGACCGAACTTTTTCTATTCTTTTCCGTAATTACTTGGTTAAAGGAAACATCTGGATAAACGCCTTTTTTACGCACCTCTTCAATAAACGCAAACGTATTTTTGGATACATTCGAAAGAACGAAAATTCTAAATCCCCAGAAAAATTCTCTGGCGCCCTTCGAAAGTCCAAAAACAAAGTTTAAGATAAAGGCGAAAGTCATTCGTTTATACTAACTTAGGAAAAAGGAATTGAGGTGGATGACTGGCGGAAGAGAGAAAGCTGAAAATGCGGAGATTAAGGACGAAAGGTGCTCACCTGGAACAGAGAGGCGGGCACCCGGTCGCACCGGGTGTCCGGCCGGAGGCAGGAATACCAAAGGGATCTTCTCGCTGCCGAAGGGTCCGACGAAGGCCACCGTCGAACACTCTGAAAAAATCCGTTTTCTCAATCTTCCTTCCGCGGACGAATCGGAAACAGAAAAGTCGAAGAAACTTACCGGCCAGATCTCGGACGCATTGTTTCCGGTCTTCCCTGAAGGTGCGGAGGGTAGGGGCGCACTGGCACAGGCACGAGTCTTCCCATAGGCGAGCGGCCCTCCTCCCGTCTCGGTCGCAACCTTCCGCCCGACAAGACTCCGGATCCAGGACAAAGACGTCACCCGAGTAGTCCCTGGTCACCGTCTCCTCCGCGCCGCACCGCGCGGTCCACAACAATTGCAGAAGACAGACGGCTGCCGTGGCTCTCCTTTCCTCCCCAGTCCGCATCCTTTCTAAAAGAGAAAGACTACATTATTAACTCTCTATAAGAATTTTCGGCGCAATTGCTAACTTCCATCTTCCCCAGTCGGTTATTTCTGGAATTCTGGATTATTCTCGGAATTTTCGGAAAAATACGGTCGCGTCTTTTTTTTCTTGATACGAAACGTAATTTTCCGAGAAAATCCAGTTCAAAAGTTTTCTGTAGAGAAAATTAAGGTGTCGCCCAGTTCTAGAACCGGCGACTTCTTTTATCTGAAAGGTTGGAATTTCGTAACCGAAGGAAGATTTAAGCGTGTATTCGAAACCGTAATTACGTTTACCACGAATACTTTATGCTTTCGCTTGGTTTAATTTTCCGGAAAATGGAAAGAGACCGCCACTTTCCCATCCGTTATTTTTCGTCTAGTTCGCTGTAAACATTCCGCGAAGATTTTCTTAATTTTACGCGGAAGCGCGGATTCCGCGTAAAATTAAGAAAATCTTAACGCGGAGTGTTTACAGCGAAGTAGACTCGCATAGTTTCTATTCCCACTGGCCTTTACGTCCCGACCAACCCAAACCCGATTACCGTTTCACCGTTCTATTTTACACCGCGCCTTAGGCCGGGAGATTTTCCATTCACTACACAAGGAACATTTTCTTCTCTTCACCGAGCATTCATCATAATAAACGTTTGTCGGTCGGTCCTAGGTGGAATCCAACTTCGTCCTTTTCCGTTTTTCTAATGAAGACAGAGAAAGCGGAAGGACTCCATCTACTCGGATCCTACAAAATAGGAATTTTATGCGTTCGGTCGCCGGAAATATCCTCCTTCCATCCGACCTCGTTGGCCTCGGGTCTTCGGTTGCGCCAAATCCGACCCAGAAAAGAGTTCCCGAGGAGGGGGCGGAGACGGCTTCCAACGGAAGCGGACATCGTTCGAAATCGCGCGTTTTCTAGATTTGTCCGTGTCGCTAAACTTCAGCGTGGCCAAGCCGACTTACCCGGGAAGATTGGTTCCGAGACGCCTCCAAACGGATGCCGAAGGTGCTAGAAGAAACCTCTCCCGATAGAAAAAAGTTTTCGAAACGTCTAAAAGGGGACGAGGAGCGAGTGTCGGCCCCGCCGACGCCGTCCTTCCCGTCCGCGACCCAAGACGCGACTGACTCGCTCTGCCGGCGCCCGACCGGTTCCTTCGACCCCGTCTTCCCTCGGAAATCCGGCCGCCGACCCGCACGGACGCGCCTTAGCGGCCGCGCGCGTCTAATCCTACGTTGTCTTTCCGGAAGAATGAACGCGGCGCGAAGTCACTCCGGCGTGACGACTCTTGTTTCTTTCTCGACGTGCCGTCCCTTTTTCGTTAGCCATCGACTTGACGTCCTTAGAAGAAACGACATCGGAATGAAAACCTCCTCTCGTTTTATTTTTGTTTGCTGTAAGACGGTGGCTAGAAAATCGAGAGGAAACTTATTCGGGGACGCGTCTTTCGGCAATTATTATTAAACGGTTTCGCTTCGTCGCCTTTTCGTAAGTAATTATCGCCAGTAGGGGCGCGAGGCATCGGTCCGTCGGGCGTTAATTCGGAAGGTCGAAAGCCCCTCGTTTTAACGACGCGCTAATGACGATTTCTCGTCGGGAGGTCCGTCGAACGATTTTAGAAGCAGGCGCTTTTTCATTTGTCGTTAATCGACCGAACAAACGGTCACCTTGGCCCGATCGAACTTTGCAAATTCCGCAAAAATGTACCTCGGTCGAGCGGCTGTCTACAACAATTTAAATAAATAAATAATTAATAAGCACCGATGTTGCCGTAGGAGGATGAAGATCGACCCATCGAATTACTTTGTGAGACCGAATGATTCGTCGATACGGAGAATCGTAATTATACGAACATTTCCGTCCAAAACTACTACAGTTTACAGCAAAATAAGCTGGAAGAGAACAGGAAAGAAAGTGCTTAAAGTGGTAATCGGCGAGGACTGCGAAGTGGAAAAGTCCAATGCTCTATAAATGGGTTTCTAATGGCGCGTTATTAATTATAATGGCAAAATATTTCGAAAAATGCGAGATAAATTTACGAGTAATTTAACCTGTAAATTTAATCTCTTATTTATTTATTACTTAAAATTTACAAATATCAACACATAATATCAAATAAACGCGCGGGGTCGATATCGATTCCGTCATTTTACAAACGAAAATTAACCGGCCGTTAATTATCGCCAATAAACTGAACACGGTGGAATCCATTTAATAGCACTGATTATTAGAGTAGTCCGTTTAAACGAGCGCCGTATCGGTGGCATTTTTACAGCAGAAGTCCACACAAGGAAGATTTATAAAGGACTGTCTTTAATCTTACGGTACAATACCTGTACTGTACAATACAATACATTGCCATCCAGATGACATGACGACAGGCTCTCTACACTATGGTAGCCTATATGTTATATATAGATTTCGTAAAACCTTTTCTAATGGTCAATTTTAAAATAAACAGACCGTCAAAAAAATTCTTATAGAATCATAACGACACACATATGAGAAGTAATTATTTATTCAAAATATGTCATAAAATATGGGTATTAGCTAATATAGTATGTCTCCACGTGAGAAAAATCTAATATCCCTATGGTAGACTAAACGATTATATTCCTATTCTATGTAAAAATTTTAACCCTTTGCGGCAAAATTAAAATATATATACCTGTATATATAATCGTAAAGAGTGGCTTTCTGTGATAAAAAATAAAAACAGATCAATTATAGGGGCGAAATATCGCAATTAGAAAAAATTCTTACTAAACACTTAGAAGTGAATAGATCAAAAATTAGGGAAAGGATTTTTCAATGGCTTATTTAACTATTCGCTTAAGCGTTTTCGAGATGTTTACATTGACACAACGGTTCTACGTAAGAAGACCCACGAAAACGTTGTACGGATAGTTTATTATGAGTCACCGATAAAACAGTTCACATCCATAGCCTTTTTAATTCGAAGTTCGGAGTTTTTTCCCAACCGATTCGAGTTAACCAGGTTCCACTGTAACTTATATTGTTTAATATAGCAGTTTACAACTTACAGTTTGTAATTAATATAGTTTATACTCGTATTTATACAGAGATTGTAGTGTTGTTTATTTCTGTGCAAAATAAAAATACATAATTAAAGTCATTTGAGGGAATAGCAGTAAAATTTATCATAGAACAATATTGAAGCGTGCTACTGGCACCAGCACTGCCCGCAGACTGTAAAAAAGGGAACCACGAATGACAATTATGATGACAGGGAAGCTTGTGTTATCTGTCAAGAAGCTACGTTCAGGGGCAATCAAGTTTAAGTTGCGCGTTTAGTGATGGTCTAGGGCAGTGGTTCTTAACCTTTTTAATACTCGCCGCCCACCAAATATTTCATAGTTTTTTGTGACCCCTCCATTTTTTAATAATAATTTATATTTGATAATTTGATAATTTATCTATAATAAATTGATTTTTTTATTATTGCTTTATTTTTTATATAATAAATGTAAATCATAATTTTATTATTTCATTATCTATTTAAATAACATTCAAACTTCACAATTAAACATGAAAACTCATTAATTTTTAACAGAAAATAAAATAAGAAACATGTCGGTAAATCGATCCAATGTCGATGCTAAAACTAAACTAAAACTAAAACGCCCACTTGTGGTAAGAATTTTGCATATCTTTTGCAAAAATATTTAAATTTTCAAAGCCTACTATTTTTCCTAATTATTTTTAAAATTCCAAGCATTAATAGTTTCTTAAAATTGCTTTGGAATAAAAGAAGTAAATACTGCGGTGTAAGTAGCATATTTACATTTATTTCTTCTGTACTAACAAAGTTGTATGTAGGAAGAAATACAAAATAAATAAATAAAAACTAAATAGGAAAACTTTATCTTTCTTATTTCACTTTTCAATACGATATTCGGATTATACATCAATTTTCTTTTTATTATATTCTGAAGGAAATTTTGCATAATTTGGCGGCCCCCGGCAAACTTCTTATGGACCCCCAGGGGCCGCGGCCCCCTGTTAAGAATCACTGGTCTAGGGTCCATTCGTATTCATTTGTTCGATAAGCCAGTAAAAACTGTAGACTTCTCTAAATGTATTTTTAATATCACAATTACATTTTGAATCGCTAGCCACGATATAAGGGCTAAAATTAAAAATAAATTATAAAAACTTACTCGGTGAAATAAAATGTGCGATGGATATACATACCTGGTACAATGTATTGTTCGATTGTATTAATATACTTTTAAAGAAAATTATAATTAAAATATAGCTTTGTAAAGAAACGTACATAAAAATAACATAAAATATTCTTTACTTTTTAAATCTTAAAACAATCCACTTAGTCAAATATCTTGATACGAGTAGCTAATGGATGGAACTAGTGACGGTCCAGGTAGGTGTGTAGTGAGTGTGTGCGTGCCAAATCCCGAGGGTGCCGATACCGGTCAATGTCAAATGCCTCTTTTGTCGCATCACTAGTATATCTCAAAGGACGCTACAGGGCTGTTGTAAATTTTAAACGTTTCTCACCGTAGCTGTAAAAATCTAACTATGTTAAACTTAATAGTCATTCGTTTTCTAACTAATTCGTTTTAATACCAGGTGTACACGGAAATCAGTTTCCCACTGTACTGAGCGAGTGATTGGTTCTGTTAAGCTTTTGTTGAAGTAAAATTCTGGCTCTTTCAACAGGATTTTATTTATGTCCCCATTCCCTAATCTCTTAATTATTTAGTCACTTCTTAAGTAGAAATAAGTCGAAACCAGTTACTTTGTACCTGAATATCTGTAGTCTTGGGAAAACAGTGGAAAGACAAATTTTTATGACAACGGATATATAAATCGTAAATTTAAGGAAAATAAATTCTAGAGCTTTTTTTGTACCATTGTATGTACTGTACGTCTCATTCATTAAATTTGGTTGTAAATGATGCTGCCAAAGTAACAGTTAATTTTTAACACTGTACTCGAATTGTACACGTTTTTTCTGCATCCCCTTACAGATGGGACATACTAAATCGTAATATCACCGGTTTAACATCGAAATCCGTAAGTAATATAAGATGGGAGAGCGGAATAAACGCAGAATAAATATATCAAATATTTTAATGGAGTTTTTTTAAACTCCTGTCAACTATACAGAACTATCATAAAAACGTGCCAGTAAACTCCTATCGGTTGGGTTGTTATAAATCTAGTCTAGGGTGGGCAACCCTTTTTATAACATGGGCCAGAATAAATTTTACGTTTTTTTCCGCGCCGTAGTAGTTAATTGACGCCTTCTTGTGACTCGTAATTTTTTTAGTCTGCAAATATGAAATAAATAAATAAAAAGTTAATTACTACATTTATTTCTCTTGTCGTTTTCGAAAATTACAAAGAATTGAAAAAATTTAATAATCTATTAAAGATCTCGCGGGCCAGATAGAAACTTTTCGCCAGCCGTAGCTGGCCTGCGGGGTTGCCCGCTGTTGATCTAGTCTGCTCATGATTCACATAATCGGCGAGGGTGGCCGAATATCTAGCAGGCGGCTAACAGCCCACAACCGATCCGGGATATAAAGTCGCGTACTCTTTACGCGTGTGTCGCTTCTACCAGCTAAACCGGGTGAGGTTGGTGCTCTGTAAACCGCATGTGCTAATGCCTATATAATCTGGCTGATTAGAAACTGACTAGGTTTCGACATTCCTTGCGCCACCGAATTATTCGAATATACAATAGCAATCTTATCTTTTTTTTCACATGTAGTATAGAAATTTGTAAAAGATACATAATGCAGTTATAATAAAATATTCATTTTAATTAATTCAAAGTACGTTAAAATATGAAAATTTATATTTTTATAAAATACAAGGGAAGGTCATTGGAAGGTGGAATCGGCGCTTCCATCGCTTCCAATGACGGCACGCCACTGCTGCCCGCAGACTGTAAAAAAGGGAACCACGAATAAAAAATAAATAAATAAATAAATAAATACTTCTATCTATTTACTATTCTATATTATATATATGTTACAGTCAAAACCCCGTTTTTAGTTAGAACGCGTTTTAACTAGTTTAAACTAGTTTATACTGGATGTCTTTGTTAAAACCCGTTTTGTCTAGTTAAAACTAGTTTTGACTCAAATTCATTTTTGATTAGCAGTAAATTCTAGTTTTAACTAGACAAAACGGGTTTTGTCTAGTTAATTTACTGCTGTACATGTTTTGATTTTAGATAAAACTAGTTTTAACTTTTAACATTAGTTAAAACTAATTTTAGCTACATAAATATGTTTAGGGGAAATAAAGTTATGTATAGTGATTCGGGGGAAGATGCCTAACATTATGCTTATAAAGGAAATTATAGCGATAATTTGGGTTTTGGAGGCCTCTAATGAAAATATCATATTCTTGAGCATGTTTTTCAAATAAAACTTTGGAGTATATGAAAAATAATTGTATATTGTGTTTGCAATGACGACTTTTTTACTGTCTGGCATTTTAGGCATTTCACCCTAAGTATCCGGGTGAGATGCCAAATGCCATAACAAATATAATTGCATAAAATTAGTTTTCGAATATCTTAACCAAATTTAATTTATTGCATATGTAGTACAAAGTACTTCATAGTAAGTATAACAGCACAGTATAAGTATTGTTAAGTTTCCGCCCGTTCTAACGTGCTCTATAGCTAGCTGAAAGCTTTTTTCAGTCCAAAAACCTTTTTGAGAAGTCCTTATATAATTTCTATGCATATCCTGCAATAAAACGAGAAAGCAAAAATTTATTAAAAATAGGCATATTGGAATTCAATTAACAAAAAATAGGCATGTTACTCCATGAAAAATGTGGCATCTTTTCCATTTGTCAGGGTAAGATGCCTACGTTGTACGTCTTCTAGCATGTCTGATCGGGATCGGCGGTAGCTCACAATGGAAACTTTAGCACCTTAACTACATCACACATTAATTCCGCAATTTTTAATAAATTCTATTTCAACTTTTAGTTTTAAAATGATTCTAGAAACATTTCACAACAAAAACTTCGTTCTTATCTTGCTTTTATTCTTCTCGGATGTAGAAAATGAGGTAACGGTAGCCAACTACAGCTTTCCGCACTCAATATTGGCCCAACGATTCATCATACAAACACATGACAATATCTGACGTCACCGTTTGAAAATATCAAAAAGTAGGCATCTTCTCCCTCTTACCATCTTACCCCGAATCACTCTATATGTTGCAGTCAAAACCAGTTTTTAGTTAGGATGCGTTTTAACTAGTTTAAACTGGATGTCTTTGTTAAAACCCGTTTTGTCTAGTTAAAACTAGAATTTACTGCTAGTCAAAAATGAATTTGAGTTAAAACTAGTTTTAACTAGACAAAACGGATTTTAACAAAGACATCCAGTATAAACTAGTTTCAACTAGTTAAAACGCGTTCAATAACAAGCCAAAAATTTCGGATTTAACATAAAACTGTGAACGGGTTTTGACTTAACATATATATATATATATTATATATATATATACAGTCAAACCTGTTTTTATGCGGGGGATAGGGACCGCATTAAAAAAAAACGCATTAAAAAAATCTCACGAAACTTCACGAATGGCTGTAAATAATAGTTTTCGCAACACAATTAAAAAAATAATTTTTTTATGCGGTCAACAGGGACCGCATAAAAAAAGTCTCACATAGAAAATAACTCAAAACCGTACGAAATAGAATTTATTGACAACAGATGTCAGCACTTGACTGCATCGTCTGGTTCTATCGTCTGCTTTACATATTTTTGTCCAGGTGGTGTTTTGTTGACTTAAAAAGTAAATTATTTCATTTTTCGCATATTCATGCAATAATATTACTATAATAAGTGCATTTATGCTATAATAAGTTTATTTAGCTATAATAAGTAACGTAAGACATGACGAATCGCACGAGACTAGTCACCAACTATACCGCACAAATTAAAAATTCGCATTTAAAAAAATCGCACAAATAAAAAACGCACATAAAAAGAGGCGCATAAAAACAGGTTTGACTGTATATATAGTATATATTATACAGGTATCCCTTGATTAACGCAGTTAATTAATCCTTTAATCCTGCCAAATACTGTATATCAAAATCACGTTAATCAAATACAGTGGAACCTCGGTACTCGATCGAACAATCACGACCCACTAGAACAAATTTTCGGTTAATAACAAATACTTTTTATTTTAATTTTGTCATCAGTAAAAATGTTTTCTGTGATAAAAATGAGTGAGTGATTTAAAAATAAAATAAAACTTTCGAGTTTCCTTGGGGATTAAGAAAAGGCCAATTCGACGACAAAGGGAGGGACGTGGACGTGCCCCAAGTGCTTCAATATATGGGATCCCTGACTGGCATGGATTTATCATGGAATTTTTTGTTATTGTTGTTCTTTACTCTTTCAAAAGTAAAGTTTCTGAATCTTTTGCAAATTAAATGATAAAAAGTAACAAAAAATATTATTACTACGGCCTATCAATTGCATTGTCAAAATAATTTCCACAGATACAGCTTAGAACAAACAGGTATGCAGAGTTCGACTCTCTTCTTCTCAAGCATATTAAGATAGCACATTTATAGTATCCTTTCTAATGGCATCAAATCAAAATTATACTTGTCCATGTAAGTATTTTTTGTTGATCTCTCGGTAATCTTTTTCCTCGTGGACTTCACAGGCCCTCCATAAGTATCCATCTCGTTGATAACCACATACATTAAAAAGAAAACGAAAATTTTTTATTTTAAGACATTTAAAATATTTTTTAATATATCGGATGATTCAGAAATTTTTTTTGACATAGCAGCCATTTGTGTTACTGTGTTGAAGATATGTAAATAAGCGTATATTAATAAAGAATATGTGAAGTGACTAACAAAAACAAAAATAAAACAACCCATACTAAATTTTAAAAAACCAGTTCGCTGTTATATAAAAAAAGTAAGAAAACTTTTCATTCTTTGCACTGCAAATGGCTACCACCTCGAAGGATTTCTTGATCACCCGGTAGATTAGAAGTGAAAATATGATGTTACTTCTGAGCAGTAACTATCAGTATTTGTTCTCTTTAAGACACATTTGCTAGCTTTGCAGTAAAAAATAATAACTACTTACAGAGTAATCAATATCATTAAATATAAGTTATTATTATCTTTATTCGTACAACTTATAGTTTTTTTTTTCTTTTTAGGATTTTATTCTTTCATAGCCACGCATTTTTCAGCTATTAATCCGGACTTATCATACAACGATTTCTGAAAAATCTTACTTGTTTTTCTTTTTATTTCTTAGTAAAATCTAAACTCCAAAATGTACTGTACAGTACATTTCGGGTTTTTCATCCTTCTGTTTACATTACATTTGGGTCTAACAATTTTGAATTATAGTACAAGACAATCTGTTTACAAAATTATACTGTTAAAACAAAGAAAATTTTGTTTAACGAAGGAAAATGATTTAAAATTTTAATTAATGTAAGTTAAATTTAAAATTCCGTTTAACAAAATATAAGTAACGTTGTACGAAAAAAATTCTTTATTATATAAATTTTATTAGATTCAAATGTAATGAACCAACTGAAGAAGGGTAAAAAAATCCGATATTTTAAAGTTTACTAAGAAATAAAAAGGATAAAAAAACTTAAGTTTCCTCAAAAATCGTGGTATGATAAGTCCGGATTAATAACGAAAAATACGTAGCTATAAAAAAATAAAATCATAAAGAAAATAATTTATTGTATTTTAAATATTTCATTTGTCATTGTATGAAGGAATTTTTTATTCTTCGGATAGCTAAATGATTTATTTAGATTTTAGAGCAAACATATAAAAAAAATCCCATCATACATCATGTGTCAATAGTAAGTCCATCGCAAAAAATATTTAAAACAAGCCAAAAATTCGGATTTAACATAAAACTGTGATCTTTTTCCTGTTATTTTACATAGTTTAAATTAATAAAACTTTATTTGAATGAAAATTAGTAACATATTTGCAAAAAATTTGTAAATAAACAATTGTTAATATGTATTTATGGTAAAAGAAGTTATCCTCGAGTCATATTTTTATGTTCCCACGAATCATTCACGATAGTGTCATCGCTTAATTGTGCTAATATTAAAATGACAATTTGAGTTATTACATTTGCAAAATATAGATACAGTATGCATGAACAAAAATAAGCTGCGAAGTATGATAGATAACAGGCATATATCGCCACTGTGACATTCATTTTAGATTTTGGGAGAAGATAACGTATTATGTGCTTTCTTTTCTTATTATCGTTCCACACAAGTTGTCATTCTTTGAAGTATTAATTCTTATGAGTCTTTGACATTGGTATCCTGGTTTGTGGTTATCATCGCGAACTCGCTCATTGCAGCTAGGCCGACATTGTTCACACATTCGAAATAGGCAGATTATGGGCTTCATGCGATAATGTTTTTAATTTTCCAATAAATGAGGTCCACATTGGATGTCAAAAATATATTCTTGCTGTAAATAGTTTTTTTTTTTTTTTTTGCTCGTTACTGTACTAAAATTATTACTGCACCATTCTTGTTTTTAACCCATTTCTATTGCTTCTTGTTTATCTCAGTGTTGTATCTGTTACTGTAAAAGTTCGAAGTCAGGTAACTCTTAGAAACTACCGGTAAATCCGATATTTATAATATTGACTGGTAAAAGTCCGAAATCCCTGATAAAATGTTCACATTTCGGACTTTTACCAAGAGATACTGGTAAATGTCCTAATTTACCACCGGCTCGGGAGAAAAAAATATACAGTATTCATATGTATCTGTTGTTTTGTAATATAATAAATAATGTAAATTAAGATAATAAAAGTATTATTGTAATGAATTTTATTTGAATTCTTAAAATAAATTTGGCGAGAAATAACTAGTGTAGATGAATAAGTTATCTATTATGCGATTTTTGTGTTTACGTAAATGTTGCTTTTAATGAAACAGAATGATGACGTAGAGGATTTTATAAAGTTCTAATTGAATTAGCGAAAAGGAAGAAAGAAAACGATTCTTACTTAACTAATAAACAAGATAACACTTTGAACTAAAGTGAAAGATGCGAAAAACGTGGCTACTAAAAAATATGTTCACTAGACGTTTAAAGGGGTATGATGTTTTCGACATCGGGCGTGAAGAAAAACTAATCGCACCAAATGTATGATGGAAAAGATCTTTACTATATTTGCTTTGATGTACTATTCATATTGTTATACCAAGATCATTTGATAAAATTTGTTATTCTCGAGCATTTAAATCAAAAACGGCTGAGGAAGTTACATATGATATTTTGGATATTTTCAAAACAATCCATTATAACCCAGTTTCTATTTTCAACTAAATACACCTTAACACTGGAGTAATTAAATTACCTAAAGTGTATCTGATTTAATAATAGGTGCGCCAAAAGTTGTTTTCATACTTTTGGCGCACCTAATATCCTTCATTCTGACAGTGATAGAGAGTTTTTAACCACGTTTTTCAATTTTTATAGCATGTGGGATAATATAAAGATAGTTAGTGGAAAACCGTGGCACAGTCAGTCTCAGGATCAGTTGATCATGAAAAAGAACCGAAAATATGTTATCAACTTGCATAAAAAAAAAATAAAAGTTCAAAATAGTCTGAAGACTTGAGTTTATGCGAGCAATGAAGAATAGAGCCTATCATGATCATGATCAAATGTTCACCGTATAAAGCTATGTTTGGTGTTCAATGAAATGGGTACTGCCAGCTCAGCTGTTCAACATGATTTAGACACTAGCACTGAAGATTTGGAAAAAAAATGTTAAACGCTAGAAATGGAGGAACGTAGCTAGAAATTACTGTACAATTGGAGCACAGAACAGAGCTGCTGCAGAAGTACTGCAAGAAAATACAGTTGGAGCAGACAAAGTAGCAGAGACGCAGCATTTGACAATATTTGAAACTGAGACAGAAGACCCAACGTTATCTCCTGAGAACTGTAACGTGACTCAGCTTCTAACAGGGCCTAAAAATGATACTGTTTCGAAAGATCGCCAAAGAAGACCACGAAATGCAAGTGAAGAAAACGAAAACAGCTTGTAACAAAATTTCAAAACGTTCAGTTGGACAGAATGTAAGAATCGAACTACAGATGTATACCGAGCAAAGGTCGAGTGAAAATCAATAATAGCTGTTGTCATAAATATGGAAGATATGAATTATATGAAATTGGCACTAAGGTCGGAAAACGGAAGAGTCACCATACACTAGGAACCAAGTTACATTGTGCAAAGAGAATTTTTCCAGCATCGAAGAATTAGAAAAAAAAAATTAGTTTACAGGAAGTTTTCGTAAACTGTTTCGTTGGAGATTCGACGTTCGAAAAGGACAATTATTTAAAAAAATGTTTGTGCAAATCTACTTTGTCATGCAGTTCTAAATGTCATAATAGTCCACCTTGTTGCAACTAGTAAATTTTCTCTACCATTACAATAATTATTATTCGTATAAATTTGTTCGAAATTATAATTTTTTTTTTCTATTTTACTATGACCTAGTATTTATTATAACAAAAGTTCGACACATAGGAGTATTTGTTCGTCGGTGGCCACTAGATTTGGCCACCCGTTAACCCGAAAGCTAAAACCAACAGCCATATAAGTAATAAAAATTAAAATATAAGTTATTGTAATAAACAAAATAAAAAAAAATTAGTTTAAACTTTTTTAAAAACATCATACTATTAATACATAAACATGAAAGTATTTATGTCATTATTAATTAAAAATTACATGTTTTTGATGTTGCATGCATTCATTTTCTTAATTTATATTTTTAAATATAAAACGACAGATACATACGAATTTTTCATTCCGACCAGATCGGTTAATCCGGACATTTACCAGTATCTCGGTAAATGTACGAAATGTAGACATTTTATCAGGAATTTCAAACTTTTACCAATCAATATAGTAAATGTCAGGATTTACCGGTAGTTTGTAAGAGTTACCGGACTTTTACGGTAATATATCTATAGACTAAATAGTCAGCCTCTACACGGGACATATTCTAATATGCAACTGACACAAAATGTGTAATGGAAAATTTGAATTGTGCAGTGGAAATTCTATATTTGTGTAGTAGTTAATCGTCTGATTCTGGGATTTGTAA
The DNA here is from genome assembly GCF_030686945.1 of Centruroides vittatus. NCBI lineage: Eukaryota > Metazoa > Arthropoda > Arachnida > Scorpiones > Buthidae > Centruroides > Centruroides vittatus. The sequence goes on from NW_027121927.1 coordinate 246,928, forward strand.
GTATTTCTTTCTTCTGGTTATGTTAAAGTTAAAATATTTACCTAAATTACACAGTGTACGATAAATGTGCAAAATGGACCCAAATAAAAAAAAAAATCAGCTTAACAAAAAAATTCTTTCGAACGGAGATTTTCTCTACGTTCAAAAGAAAAACCTGATAAACCGGAAAAAATATTCGGTACTATGCGATTCCGATTTATGAGGGTTTTACAGTATATTTTATTCGGCCCATGAAAACAGAGCTACAGAAGGAATATTTTTGTTACTTTGTTAAGAGCTTTTAGACTCTTAATTTTCGAATGTAAATATATCTATCGTTATTATATTATTAAACATAATTATGTTGATAATTATATCGATAAAAATTGTACGGAAGTAACAAAACTGTTCCTAGAGCAGTTTGATAATCTGTTGTAGTCTTTGCACTTCGTTCTGTAGAAATTACAGAATATTATTGCGGATGAAATATATTTATTATTAAAATACTTTAAAATACTAAAAATAGTTTTCTACATATATAAAAATAGTATCTGTATGATGAAATGACAACTACAAATAATAAGCTGGCCGATAACAGGATGATAACACTTTTGAAATAACTTGAGATGTAAAAATGAAATATCGTTTATTATTAATATAACTTTTTTTAAATATGCATGTTTACATGTATAGAAATGAAAAATATAAAAACGTTTATGTATAGTATAAATTTATTGTAGTGATATTTATTTGTATAATAATTTTTATATAGGAAATGTTAATACTACATGTTTTTTCACTTCAGAATATTACATCTTGGTTAGATTTATTTGGGAAAATAAAAAAAACATAGCTAAATTTTACTATTATTATTATTATTATTTTTAGATGCCAGGAACGATATGTGCTGTTGCAACTTGTAATAACAGCTATCATAAAACAAAGTTATTAAACAGGAAAATTAGTTAAGAATAAATATATATTTCTTTCTGGACTATATATACAAATGAGTCCAACTCCTTCTGTCCTTTCACACGCTTTGTAGAGGCAATAACAAATCCACGGCGAAACAGACCTTTTATTTGAGGCTACATGTCCGCCGTCCAATGTAAATTAGAGCCCTCTATAAACAGAGTATGGTCAACTGGGAGGTCAAAATATGATTGGCTACTGCTGGTCACGTGGTTTGTGGACGCCATTATGAGGCCAGCTCCGCTTATGACAAGCGAGTGTCAATCAGATATTTATTACGATAAATAACAGGATTCGAAACTTTATATACCAGGTAGTTCCAATCTAAAATAGATTCTAAACGTCAAGTTACTCTTTACTTTGCTATACTGACGTTAGAAATTCTTATTTTAGCCTTTAGATCTATCGATACGTCTATATCGCTCTTAAAGCTACCACGTAAAAATAGATCGTGCCGGGTCGATCAGCCATTAATTGCTCAAAATAGAGCTCCTAAATTCAAACTGCATCTATTTCCAAGTGATAAAGCTAGGAAAAAAAGCATTGGCGATTAAAGTAAACAGGCCGGATGAAAATAAGAAATTATGGATTCCTGGAAAACATGCATTACTTTGTCAGAATTTTTATGAGAAAGAATCAGAATTTTTATGAGAAAGGACTTCTGCTTTGCCTACCTATTTAATTGTACATCACACATTAATAAACTAAAGCTAAAGAGTATTAAGTCTGTTAATACATTTTAACCTTTATAAGTATATTGGTTTAGTGATGTGAATATTTACAATTAACTCTCATAGGTTCATTTTGAGAAAGATCAGTGTGAAAATTACAGGAAGGATGGAAGAAGATTGCTGAAGCTCGATGCCGTCCTACACTTTTTTCTCACAGACCTGCACCTAAGAGAAGATGCTCTGAATCAAAAACAGGGCATAGAAACAATTGTGAGCGTATAGATCCGACCTTGGACCACAGTTATGCTACAAATTATCTCCTATGACATCTATGCAGCCCAGTACAGGTATATTTATAATATAAATTTAAAATATTCTTATTAAATATTCTATTTTTTCTTTGATTCTTTTTGAAGAAAATGCTGAAGAATGTAAACGCACGAATGAAGATGAAGACAATGAGACATCTGGTCCAGTATTTCAAGACTCCGGTAATCTTGTTAGCCAGCCACTGTCACCAAAATCAAAACAAATTAATGAATTGTAATCTCAATTGCATAATGCATTACATAGAGTTAAAAGAGTGCAGAAAAGAATAAGGATCTCTATGAAGAGATAAGAAAATTAAAGTCTAGAGTCAACACACAGAGTACAAACATAAAATTAATTTTCAATCCTGATCAAATAACAGCCCTTGGAAACGTGTCAACACGGAAAATAAAATGGCAAAATAATACAATAAGAAAGGCTCTGCAGTTAAAATTTGCTTGTCAGAAGATCAGGCTATAAAATGTTAATCGAACAAGGCTTGCCTCTTCCCTCTTTACGGACATTGTAAAGACGTTGTTAAGAACACCCCCTGTAACAGGGAAATTGCCCTTTTTATTAATAAATGATTGATATTTAGTAATTATCTGCATTCCTTGCAAAAAATACAGAGAATCACTATTTGTTACTATGTTACACTATGTTACTTGAGTTTTTCTTGTTGAAAAATAAACTTATTGATTTTTTTTATAATTTTTGTCTTTAGTTATTATATTTTTAAATTTAAATACATATTTTTCAGATTATTTATATTGCAATAGTGCTGTGAATAAATGTGATCCACTAAATATAATTTTTTAATACAGTAGAGCGTCGAAAATTGGCGTCAATTGGGGACTGGGGTTGTTCCAATTAGTCATTTGTTCCAATTTCCGACTTTGTACGAAAAAATATATTAACCTGTCCGATGTTCAAATTTTTCTCCGTTTCGTATCGCTTCCTGTTGAATTTTTCTCCGTTGCGTATCGCTTCCTGTTGAATTTTTCTCCGTTGCGTGTCGCTTCGAGTTGAATTTTCGTCGATTTTAAGCCTAACGAAAATTTTTATAATAATAATCGAGGCTATCGTATCGTTAAAAATTATTTCTGCATTTTGTACAAACAAAATAAATATATTGAAGAATATAAAAAACATGAAAATTATACTTTAGAAGTAAATCTAGTATCAAAAACGTTCGATTCAGCACGACACAGTCCGACTGAATATAGTTCCAATTTCCGGCCATTTCAATTACCGACGTTCCAATTAACGACGCTCTACTGTATTTTCACTTTTTTGCTTCTAGCCCTGTTATTGTTATATATTTTGTCCATCACTTATAAACTACAATTATTCCGAACATAATTAAAAATTATTTCTAAAAATGTTTAACTTAATATAACTTCTTTCTGAATCTAATTTCTGTTTTTAACTAACATTGCTCATTTAAATGCTAAGCAGTACTGTGACATTGCAACTTTGGCCTCAAAATGGCGTCCATACGTTAGAGTGGCCATACTCTGTTTATATAGGGCTCTAATGTAAATAAGTTAAAAAACCCTCTAGCGATGGCTAACACAATTTGTATGTATAATCCAGAAAGAAATATATATTTATTCTTAACGTGAATTCGTCCTGGCAATTTTTTAAAGGAAAATTAGTTATTTTAGATTTCCTAATGATCCAATAATAAGAAGAAAATGGAGTCACAATTGTAAAAGAAAAGACAAATTGAATCTTGATTCTCGTCGTGTTTGCTCTGATCATTTCACAGAAAATGATTTTCAGAGAAATTTAAAAGACGAATTATTTGCTTTATTGGCAAAACTTAAACTAAAGAAAACTTCACTACCGACGGTAAATTTAAGAAATATAGAAAACGAAAATATTAATCAGTCAAATCAAAGAAAGAATCGTTTATTAAAAATAAATAGAAAAAAAACTGTCAGGAAAACTATTAGATGTAAAAAAACAGAATAAATCAGAAGAATCTCTTAACTGCCTTATATTCAGGATTTATCGTTTGGTGGGCAATCACAGCCACTAGAAAATTTCTTTAATGTAGTTAAAAAATGGAATCAATTTTCACAGAAATTGTAAAACCGAGATTCAAATGTAAAACCGTTCATCTATAACGTCATTAATTAAACAAACAATTGACTTGCCAGAAGATGTTATATACACGTATGTGAAGCAACGTTTATGGATTAAATTGAAATTTTTAAACAATTTAATTAAGTACGATCGTTCTCCTGCGAAAAGAAAAGTAAATTGTAATAACAATAGAAAATTTAAAAAAAGTTTGTACCTGATTTCTTTTAATTCTGTTTTTATGTAACACTTAATTTGTATATACAGTATTGATATTAAAAATATGTTTAAGATTGAAAATTGTTCTTTTGACAAAGTTATTTTTTTTTATGTATGAGTAAATAATATTGTTTTCGGTATGTGGTTTGACGTTAGAAATTAAATTAATTTACTTATGTATAAATCACCTAGGTAAAATTTATCAAAATTAATCTTTTAAGAAATTATTATTATTATATCACAAAAATAGATAAAATCGATTTCATTAGAGAGGTTGCGACCTACGTTTTCATCGCGAAAACATACGTCGGATGTTCAGCGCCGCCTTCCTGTAAGCTAGAAGTTTGAAATGGAGTTTGGAGCGTCGGGCATGAGTCCAATGACGTTCCAAACACCATTTTCAAACTTTTAGCTTACAGGAAGGCGGCGCTGAACGTCCGACGTATACGTTTTCGCGATGAAAACGTAGGTCGCAACCTCTCTATTTACAAAGTAGCAAAACGTATTTTAATTTCAACTTTACCCGTAGAAATTACGAAGATTTGCACAATATTCCGGATTTTTCTTACTTATAATCCATTTTTATTTACATTTAATTAAGTATAAATCGTAATTAATGAAATATTAGCTTACCATCTACGATCTTGAGAGTAACCAGCCGAATTCGTCACGAGTAAGCTTTGGACGATATATTGTATATACTGTTTCCAAGTCATAGATAAAACTTTAAAAGGTAAAAATAATCGTTTTATTTATTAATTGATTTTGAATAAATAATATATTAGATCGAACTAAAATAGATCGGATCTGGCAACACTTAACGACAGACAGGAGAATTTGGAAAGAAAACAAAACAAACACGAGGTGATCATTACTTAGCTGCGGGATAATCAGGCGGTACTTGTATATTTAATTTTGAGTAATGGTTAAAGAGTTAGATAACTAATATAATACAAAATAATGAGCGGAGGATTAGTACCTAGTAAAAGCACGGTTTATGTTGGAAATCTTCCCTTTTCTTTAACTAATAACGATCTTCATCAGATTTTCGAAAAATATGGAAAAGTTGTCAAGTAAGTTCATTATATTAAAATTAGCAAAAATTTTTATCTCGGATTGTTTTGGCCTCGCAAATTAACGAATAACATACGATCTATGGATGAAAATTATGAGAAATCCCACAGGTTATTTCTTCCTAGCATTGTAGACATTCAGGCAGAATATTATAAGAGAAAAAACCAATAAGTGCAAAACTGTTATTCTTAAAGTTTCTTTATAATCTCTTGTTTTCTATAGGTGCTCAGAAATGGGTCCATTTTTTTAAAAGTTTCTTTCGGTTGTTTACTAGGAAAAATCTTACATTAGATACATTATATATATTTAGTAGATATAGTACCTTTAAGATTGCTAGATGGAGACGATCTACAGATAGCTTTTGAAAATTTAAACTAACAATTTAAAAGATGTGAGATGAGAATAAATAGGAAAAAAACGAAGATAATGAGATGTTCAAAAAAAAAAAAAAGGAATGAGAAGGAATGAATTTCTATCTGGATGGTAAAAAAATATAAGTCAATGAGTTCATGTAGTACCTAAGAAGCATAATTACCTCCGACAAAAGGAGTGGAAGAGATGTTAAGGCGAGAATAGCCCAAGCAAAACAGGCATTCTATAGAAAATGACAGATGTTAACATCAAAAAATATATCAATCGATGTTAGGAAGTGATTTGTTAAGAGTTTCGTCTGGAGCAGGGATGGGAAACCTGCGGCCTTAAGGCCGCATGCGGCCTGTGATGTAAATGTTGATATATATTTTTTAAGACCTTTATTTTTTTTCTATAGTTATTATACATAAATTTACAATATACATACGCATATATAGACGAGAGGAAAAATAACTGTGTTCGGCGATGTCATCACTCCCAGAAGCATTTTTCTATAAACCTAATCAATCTAAACTTAAAGCAACATGGATATATAGGCAATATTTCCTTCTGAACACTGAATCAACATCCAATGCATCCACTTGCAATTAATCTGGACCATGAGTTTAAAAACACTAGTCACTAATCTCCCATGATTCAACACTTTTCCATGAGCAAACGTGTAGTTTGCAGTGGCTCTAAGACATGACAAAGTTCATAGTGACTTGTGAGATTGTAAATCTGAGTTAGTTATAGCCTCGTTTGAAAGTGTACATTCATGAGTGCATACATTGTTTTGCAGACTTCCTTTTTATCACTGAGACTTAGTTAGTAACAATGGTCAAATTCATTGCTACTCTGTTAGGCCTACCACACACTGCTCCAAATAAAACTGTCTTAGATAAGGCATGATCAATCAGCATCCAAAACCATGTTCTTGGAATCTTGGTCATGACTTTAGCAATTGTAATTGTTTTGATTGAAAACCATTGATATTTGACATTATTTCTATATTAATTGGATAATGATAAATAATAGTACTAATTACAGAAAAATATATTACGAATCTAAATGGTAGTGACAATTGCCGAATTCAAGACCAAGAATATGATTTTGGATGCAGCTTTATCCTGTCTTGTCTGAGATAATTTTTTTCTGGGTCAGTGTGTGGCCAGCCTTACTAATTTCTTATCATCCTTTTATTTTTTATAGGTATTTCAGAAGAAAACATTTTCAACCCATAAGTATGTCTATGAAATTGAAACAAACTTTGAAAGAAGAAAACAGGATCTTCAATGAAGCATGGGAATTACAATATTTTTTAATAAATAGTGGAGGCAAAATGTCTTGTTTGCTTTGCGATACTGCAATTGTAACAATTAAGAAATTCAATGCACAACAGCATTATGCTCTTCACAAAGACAATAAATGTGCCAAATTAGTGGGTGAGGATAGAAAGATAGCACTGCAGAAACTGAAAAATGGAAAACAGAAGCAAAGACAATTTTTCCATTCTATGTTACATCAAGGGAATGGTTTGACAGAAGCCAGCTATAAAGTTGCATATTTGCTTGGAAAAAAAGGTAAACCATTCAGCGATGCAGAACTCATAAAGGAATGTATTTTAGAAGTGGTAAGATGTATAGATCCAGATAAAGTTAACAAATATAAGGAGGAGCCTTTTTCAAGAAGGACTAATACAGATAGACAGCATAAATTGGCACATGATGTAACAGAGCAGCTGAAAAATATAATCCCAAATGAAAATGTACATTACTCAATAGCTTTGGATGAATCGACAGATTCCACTGATTCAGCACAGATATTGTATTTTATTCGTGCAATAACTGATGATTTTCAATTATATGAAGAATTGCTTGCTTTAGGCACCCTTAGAGGAAGGATGCGGGGATAGATATTTTTAAAAACTTCAAAAAGCAATGCCACAAAATAGAATTAAATATTAATAATTTAGTAAGTGTGTGCACAGATGGTGCTCCAGCTATGATGGCTAAGAATGAAAGATTTATTGCACATCTTAAAAGAGAAGTCAAAGTTCTAAGTGCACTGATTGCTTTTCATTGCATTTTACATCAGCAAAATCTACCATTCTAAATGACACTTTGCAAAAGGTTATAAGTATTGTGATGAACTATATTTGAGCAAATGCCACAAAGCATCATCAATTTAGAAGCATGCTGATGATGGATGATGAAGTACTTAGTATAGATTTGCCTTATCACTCAAAAGTACGCTGGCTGTCACAATTGGTCAAAATTTTATCTTTACGAGCCAAATAATTGACTTTTTCAAAGGAAACAACAAATATTGTAATTTATCAGATTTAAACTTTTACAGAGATGTTGCATTTTTATGTGATATGATGTCGAAACAAAATGAGTTAAACATTTCGTTGCAAGGCAGAAATAAATCTATTTATGATATGTGGCAAAACATTCAGGCATTTAGAAAAAAGTTGTTTTTCAAGTCTCTTTTGGCTAAATCCAAACTTTCAGAGGAACACTTTCCCCACTTTACGAAGGTAATGAGTGAAAATGAAGATATTTCTGGATCTTTTGGAGAATACGAGTCAGTTTTAGACTCATTATTAGAAGAATACAATAAAAGATTCAGTGATTTTGAAAAGCATAACAGCACTCTTAAACTTGCTTTTCAGCCTCAGTTGATGTATCAAATGCTCCAGAAGAGTTACAAATGGAGCTTATAGAAATGTCTGAAGATAATATCCTGAAAGCTCAGTTTAACAACAGGGATGATTCCATTGAAATTTGGAAAAAGGCAATAGAATACCCTTTGTGAACATGCACACTGAATGATGTCCTGCTTTTCTACAACATACTGTTGCAAATCTACATTCTCATACTTGAAGCAAATCAAGAATTCACTAAGAACACAGATGAAAAATGAACATTTAGAAGACCAACTGATACTAAGAATCACTATGTTTGAACCTGATATCAAAATGCTTTCTCAAAAGAAGCAAACTCAAAGAAGTCATTAATTTGAATAAAGAGTAAATACTTGCTGAAAGGAAATATTTCAAAATTTTACATTCTCTGTGTTTATATGATTCTCTTTTTTTTAAAAGATTGTTGTTCATTTACTTATTACTTGTATAAAAAGTTCCTACTGAAGTAAAATAACTTAAAATGTAATTATTTTCAATTTTTGTTCACCTGTCTTTCTTTTATTACATAACTTTCAAATTACTTAGTGGCCTAAACCTAGGGATAAAATGACAAAAAAATTTCAATGCGGCCTTTATAAGGGACGATGAATTGTAGTCTGGCCTTCATGAACGAAAAAGTTCCCCACCCCTGATCTGGAGCATAGCATTGTACTGTTCGGAGATGTGGACGCTCCAAACGGCAGAAAAAAGAAAACTGCAGGCCTTTGAGATATGGTGTTGGTAAAGAATGATAACAGTGTCGTGGACGAAGAGAAAGAAGAATGAAGATGTTTTGGAAGAGGCAACAGAGAAGAGATAGATTTTGACAATGATAGAGAAAAGGAGAAGCACCGTGATTGGCCACTTAATCCGACACTCAGAATGGATGAATGTTTTATTGGAAGAAAAGATAGGGCACAAAAGGAGGCATGGAAGACCTGGAGTGGAATATCTCGACAAGTTATTATGAAAGAGGCCTTACCAACAGATAAAACAGCTAGCTAAGCAAAGAGAGAAGCTATAAGACTGCACACATCCATGTTTGTTCACCAACCATTTGTTGAGGAGAGAGAGAGAGAGAGAGAATTTTTAAACAGTGTATCATGAGACATTAACCGTATACACTAAATACAGTATATTTTAGCTTATAACATCGTATTAATGTACTGTACTTGATGCTGTGTAATGTTTTAGTTCAGTCTTGTAAATAAGCAAATACTGATTTTAAATATTGTTTTAGATTTCAAAATTTTTTACTTTAGATTTTTATTAATTTATACATGTTATGTACAGAATAATACAGTATGACTCCGCTTAACGCTGTTTCGGTATTACACGGTAGTATTGGAATTACCCGAGATCGCATGCAGTGTTGGGATCAAGGCATAATATCAAATTTTAAAGCTTATTATCTGCGGCGGACATTCTGACAACTGATTGATAAAACAGATGGAGCAGATAAACAATCCATTAGAGATTTTTGGAAAAACTATAATATCATGAATGCTGTAGACAACATCAATCTTTCCTGGAATGAGGTGACTGAGAAATGTTTTGAAAGAAGTATGGAAGAATATATGGCCAGAGCTAAGCAAGGATGTTGACACGAGAATCCATTGTTAATGTCGACGAAATTGTCAAGCTAGTTAATGAAACAGGGTTGGATAATATAAATGTGCAAGATATTGAAGAATTATTGCAAGTTACAACTGGAGAAAGTTTTTCCAACGACGATCTTAAAGAATTAGTAGAACAACAGGTGCATGAAGATGACGAAATTAGCATTTCTGAAGATGAGGAACAAAAGGAACTTTCAACGGATTTTCTAAAAAAAGTTTACCCAGTATAACGGAAATTATGGATCAGTTTATACAAAATGATTTCAAGTTTTGATAGAAGTTCAAAGGCAAGACGAAGTGTCATGGATGCGATGTCTTGCTATCAACAACTGCTTGCTGAATGAAACAGGAAAAGGCAAATGACGTTAGGTGACTTCTTCACAAAGAAACAAAAGATATCAAATGAGGAAGAACCTTCCTCATCACAAACATAACTTCTTTACTCAAACTTTTTTTTATTTTCATGAATGTTTTATAAATAAATTTCGATATTAGCAATAAATAAGTCTATAATTAATGTAATAAAAAAGTATTTAACAATAAAGGTTACAAAATAAAAAAAAAACTGATAAATTTTCCTATTCTCTGTTCTATTTTATGTATCCCCCTTATTTACATGTTAAGATGACCCCATTTAACACTGTTTCGTTTAGCGCTCTGTCATCTAGGAACGCATCCTTCACGTTAAGCGGGGTCTTACTGTATATGGGTTTGCAATTGCATCTAAGCAGATTTAGTCTGGAAGTTTTTCTCTATTTGTCCATGAAATTTATTTAAAATTTGGATTAAAAAAATTATAATTTAATATAAAATAGATTTATTTTACATTAGTTTATAGATAGATTGTAGGTATAGATTTATTTTGTCAGTTAGCTGAGTTTTAATCATTCAATTTCTAAATTAATTCAAGTTTCAGATTCAGTCACTTTATTTTTGAGATTGCATTTTTTTCTAGATTTGTTTTTATATGTTCAGTCTGCTGCTATCATAGACATTTGTTGAATTCATTACAAATAAACCTTACTTGAAAATAATGATCTGTGAAAAAATGTATTTTGGAGAATTTTTCAAAGTTATGATTTTATTCTTAGTATTTCAAAAGAACTAGAAACTGAATACTGCACTGTGAAATACTTATAAAATAAAAATTAAAACTGTAAAAAGCCATTATCATTAATTTTGTATTCTTAATTAGCCATTACTGAATTTAATAATTAATCTTTCTACCACCAATTTTGAATGTTTTATTTTTTATAGCAACATAAATTAGTACAATCATACCAAAATACCTTCAATTGAAAGTGTTTTGGTGTTTTAGTGTGGTGTTCCGCAACCTTTTTCTACTTGCGTCGCACCTATGACTCAACACAGCACACCAAAATGTTATTATCCTAAAATACTGTACATATAATATGATACTATTAATAGAATTACATAATGCCACTAACCTATTATTATCATTCTTCTTCTTATTAAACAGATATCAACACCTGTGAGCAAATTTATTTTACATTTAATTTCTTAGAATACATACAAATGTGTGGCTTGTAATAAAGAATAAACAAACATCATCTTATTTCATCAGTGCTGCAGCAGAGAATGAAATACAAGTATAATAAACACAGCAACTGAGATAAAAATATATAAATAAAACTTGACAATTAATAGAATATGTAAAAGTTCACATCACACCTTTCACCTTGTGATGGCACACCAGTTGTGGAACACTGTTTTAGTGAGATTATTCTATTACGATTCATATGAAATAACATTGTTATTTTAAATATATTAATATTTCAGTGCCTATTTATTTTTACTTTATTCTTTATTATTAATATTTTTATTTAAAAATTAAAAATATTATATTTTTCAATGTTTTAAAACTATCTTTCAGTGTTAATAGTTTTTTCATCAAGAAAAATATCACAAATTTGATATATGCCATTCTTTTCAGTATTTATCTAAAACAAACATTTAATTGATAAGTGTTAAATGAACATTTTTTGTTCTAACCAGAAATTGGGGTAATGAAATGGGAGACATTTAGTTGATTTATCAAATCTTGCATAATTCATGTAGGTGTTTTTAAAAGATGATAGAATAAGGTAATATAGGTGAAAAGTGCAAAATAATAATATAAGTAATTTGTTCACATTACATTTTGTAATAGTTCAAAACAAATAGCTTTTAAAATTGAAAAGTAATTTTAAGTGATCTTCAGGTTTTAGAATGTAAACAATTGATTAGAAAGGTTGAATTTTTGAATTGTTTGAAGTTTTATCCAGTTTAGTTTAGTTTTTAGCATGTTTTGTAATTTTCACCAATAAGTAGATAATGCATTTTTCTTAATACAGTTCATTAATGAAAATCATTACATAGAACATAGTTCTAATAAAATCAAAATTACTAAATTTTACTTGAAATTCCTTATTTGCTTGCTTACTGAATTAATCAATACACCTGTAACAGTGGTTGAAATTGAACTGCTGTTAAAGGTGTATTGATTAATTAAGCAGATTAATTACAGTGGCTAGTTCATTCTTTGTTTACTTCAATTTAATCAAAGGTGATGATATATTTGCATTACATCCAGTGGCATATTCAGAATTTTGAGAGTATGTGTGCTACTGAAGGCAGATTTGGAGACAGGGACATGCCCTCTATTGTTTTTCAAAGAATTTCAGAGTTTTACTAATTGTTCAGTTACCATAGAATCACTTTAGTTACCTAATTTTACCTAATTGAAGTCATGCAATATGTGTTGTTATATTTGCACATATAAGCAAGCTCTTATATGCAAAATTCTCTTGCTTTTGCAATTTTGAAACATCTGCTTTGCTTATAAGAGTATACTTCATAATGCAAGGTTTGCTCTTATAAGTGCCAGCTTGTTTTGGCCTGCACTGTTATGTCAATATACAGTCAGTGCAACTAGAGTTGGTCCTTGCATTGGTTCATTTTTGCATCTTTTAAGTGGTGAAATAATTGTTTATGAATACACATATATTCTTTTGAACTTCATTTTGTTTTGAAAAGGGATTGAGTGCATCAACATTATTATATTCTATTAAATATTTATATTTATATTAAAAATGTTTGATTACAAATTAAGAAAAAGAAATATTGCCTTATCAATCTCCCCTACAGCATACTAAGATGAACAACCCAACTGTGCTTTTAAAATTTAATATAAATGTTATACTTTTTGTAACCCATAATATTTTTAACATAAAATAGTGATTATAAGTTTTTATTTTATTTTAGTTTTAATTAATATATATCTTTAAAATGACAGAGTTGTTACATATAATATGATGTTAGAAATTACTAATAAAATTGTGTGATTTCAATAGTTTGTCTGGGTTTATAAAGCTTAGTTGTTTTAAATCCTTACTATTTATAATTAATTTAGAATAAATTAGTTGTAAAAAATAAATAATAGATACAAATTATGATTTCAGAGTTACTATACTAAAAGACAGAGAAAATAGACAAAGTAAAGGAGTAGCTTTTGTGTTATTTATTGATAGAGAATCAGCTTATCGCTGTATTAGAGCATTAGATAAAAAGGAACTTTTTGGAAGAACTTTAAAGTGCAGCATAGCAAAAGATAATGGTCGAGCTTCTGAATTTATAAGAAGAAAAATTTACAAAGACAAATCTCGTTGTTATGAATGTGGGGTAAGTATAATAATTTTGTTGTTATATAAATGTACTGTATATAATAAAATAAGAATTTTTGTTATATTATTAGAACATATTATTAAATAATTGGTTATTTTTTTCTGTTATATATGGATATTTAGTAATAATATAATCTATTAATTTACTTTTTTTTGTTTGTCATATTCATTTTGAAGAAGAAAACATAATTTATTTATGTAGAATTATTTGAACTAAATATGATCATATTCTATTATCTGAATCTAATACATTTCTAAAAACTATTCAAATATCAGGAATTTGAATATTTTAAAGTTTTTCCATTGTTTATTATGGGAAAAATTCTAAGTTATTTCTGGTGCATCAAAATAACCCCAACTAATTTGTGTAATTTGTTAAAATAACCCCAAATGATAGTAATATACAGCAGAAAAATTTATTTACGTATTAATCATGATTCCAGTGTGATTATCTTGCTAACACTTATGAAGTCATTGAAAGATTTACTTGTAAGCAGTGATGCAATGAATAATTTTGTATAGTATCACTACTAGGAATTAATTCCAGAATATGAAAATAAATGTATTCTGATAGCTACAAAATGTGCACATCAAATAAATTAAAGAAAACATATTTGAGCAGTCTGTCAGTTTAACAAAATCTAATCTTTTCCATGATCTGTTACCTGTTGACTTTTTGTTTTCTTACATTTCAAAAAATTCTGAAAAGTTAAATTTGTCCACTTTCAAAATATTATCAATTGATGGAGTTTGTTCTGAATACTTTTTCAAAGTTGTGCAGTAGAATTGGCCTGACATCCTCCTCCACCATACACTTTCTGCTTTAATTGGTACCAAAATCATTTGATTGATCTTAGTTGAGTTACTGTAGACACATTGTTTTCATGAAGATTGTACTGTATCTCATACTGGTCAAAAGCAAAAATTATGTCTTAAGTGTAGGAGGACATTGCCATATCTGGCCAAAACATGTACTCTCCATTTGGACAGTTCTTCAAGAATTGAATTTATATTTTCTTCATTCACTTCATATACTTCCATGTTAATGCAAAATTTAGATGATGCGATGAAAGTCTGAAACCATTCGTGATGGCTTACAGCTGCTTATACAAAAACTTTTATCGGAAACTTTGCATGATGTTTGAACTTTACTGCTAGTATAACATCCTTTTCTTTTTTACAATATAAATTTCTATTTTCCACCCATTCAGAGCCATCCAATGTAATATAAGATCCATTGTCTATATAACAACTTTTAGGTTGAAATTGGACTGCAGTTTCCTTTGTTTAGTTGTCAGCATAATTTTGTCAGATTTTCTAAATGCTTCACTATGTGCTTGAGTGCAAAAATCCTTTTTGTTATAACAATATTTGTTTCCTCTTAATGTCTCATGCATGTGTTTGGAATAATTTAAACTTTCAACTGAGCTTATGGATAGACTAGCTCACCTCATCAACAGTGGCATTGTTTAGCTACTTACAGTTTGCTTCAGTCACTTTAATCCTTTTTCTTCAGCACTAGATAGCATTTTTCTTCTCTTCCATTCTATTTGAAAGAATATAGGAAAGGTTTCAGAGCTTAATAAATAGATAAATTTAATTTAATATCACTTTTAAGTCAACACTGGTCTCCACTAAAATTCTTTCCATAACCCTTGGGAATGTCCATACATTTAAAATGTTTTGTAGTGAAAAGTTTACATATCAAATTTCTAGAATAAAAATTTTTAATGATTTTTTTATGTTTATATTTTAGACAGTTTATAAGTTTATTAATGTAATGCCAAAAAAGTTGAGTTAAACTTGGTTTTCATAAATAGCTCAAAAGTGATATGGGGAAGTAATGAGCCATAGTTTTCAGTGGATTTTTCTAGAATAATTACAGTTTTGATGTAATAATGTAATAAAATTAAAAATATTACATAAATGATTTTTTATTAATAAATTTTATTAATTATTATATTTTTTCTGTTTAGTTTAATATTTTTATGATTTTAATATTTTTAACATTTTATATTTATTATGACAAAAAATAAGCTTTTTTTTTTTGTAATTAGGAAAATGGTCATTTAAGTTATGAATGCCCTAACAATTTCTTGGGGGAGAGAGAACCACCAAAGAAGAAAGAGAAAAAACGTAAAAGGAAACAAATAGAAGTGTAAGTAACAAATTGTTCAAATTTTAAAACAGTGTGTTTAGCTAATGATTGTTTTTTCTTATGATTTAGTATTTAAATATATAGTGCATATGCAAAAGTTTAAAAATATTGTCTTTATCAACTATTTTAATTAAGCTGTTACCATACCATTCTTTCAGAATACATTTTGTATTTGATATCTGCAGCTAATAAAATTAATTATAGTACAAGAGATAGTTAATGTATAAAAAGTTCTTTGTTTTGAATATTCTTTAATTTCTACTTTTCAAATTTTTCTTTTATATATATATATATATATATGTAGTAAATATAAGTTTAATCAAATCAATTTAAAGTATTCTTGAAACAGTCTATGAAAAAAAAATTATCTGTTTTATTTCAATTTTATTTATTTAGAAATTTTGAATTTCATTTATATACATTTTGTTTTATTTTATTGATAATTTAAGAAAGTTATATTTAATTGTAAAAATTTTTGATGTTGACAATAATAATAATCTCCTATGCCAAATCTGTAATCTCAGATTTCTAATTATTTAAGTCAGCCAGCTAAGAATATCTAGCAGTTTCAATAGTAAGATTTTGTTTGCTCTGGTATAAAAAATAGTTAATGTTTTCAAATTGTGAAAATAAATACAGTTATAAATTTATATAATTTGTGTACTTAATTCAGTTGTTTGTTTATTTGAATAATTTTTCTATTCATTTAACTATATTAATATAAATTAAATTTATTTTTTGGTAAAGAAATTTTAAATTTGAATTTAAAACTTTTTCAAAAGATGATTAAAGTAAATTGCTTACTAAATTAATAATTTTACTTATATCATTATCTACTCATTTGATGAATTTAAGAAGACAATGCAGCCATATTAATATTTCTGAGTATAATTCACTATCTGTAATCTGCAGTAGCATATAATTCACAATGTAATATTTTTTGACAAAAAATTTGAGTACAAAAATATTTATCATATATTGACAATAATGCATCATTTAGCTGCTTTTTTGGCATATCAACGATGAGATGATGTAATATGTAACTACTTTTAGTAATTAAAAAAAGTATTTTTAATTAAATAATTCTTGAAAATTCTGTAATTCTGCATCTTCAGATGTATAGAAACTCTACTGGTAATTTAATGATCCAAAATAAAGTATTTAATTATATTTATTTGGATTGATTACATACATTAATGGATGCATTTTATGGCCTTTATCAGTAACTTATATTGAATCAATCATTTGCTTAACCCACATCTTGGGCATATGTATTCAGCAAATACATGGCATTTTTTTAAATTGAATTTCTCAAAAATAAATAACAGTTGAACTGCAGTCTTTGTAGTACTTACAACTGATGTGTTCTGAAGCAATTCCTACAGTGATTTTCAAGTTTATGATCCTTTTATTCAGAGAAATTTTACAAAAAACAATACCATACTACCACCAGCAGTAAATTCTCTCTCAGCATGAGAGTGCTGTATTTATGATTGTTGCACATAATAACTGTGATTCAATAAAATAATAATGTAGAATATTTAAATTTTACCACAATGCTATATATTCTATTTTTTTCAATGACTGGACCAAGCCGAATTCTTTTAAAATAAGTTTTTGCAGCTATTTTTGATAACACGATTTTCTCACTTTGGTGTTATCTGCTTCTCTGATCAGAGCATGATAAGAAATTTAATATTTTCAATTTTACAACAATTAAAATTTATGTTCATTATGTAGCAATATCATTTAGTAATTGTGACTCAAACATTTGGTAATTTTATCAATATTTTATAAATTATTAAAAATAAAATTATAGAATTTATTACTGGCAATACTAATTGTTAAATATAAAAGAAAATATTCCCTTGAGTGCAAGAAAACAATTTGTTACTCATTTGACCCACTACTAACAGAGAAGGGAGTTTTTGAAAACAAAATAATAAAAATGATTAGCCATTTTTTGTCCTTCACAGTGGAGGAACAGCAGAATCTATTATTTTCTCAGGAGACAATAAATAAAGCTTTACTACACTGAACTTGAAAGATAATACAATCCTGTGAAATTTAACAAATCTGATATCAATAAGTGAAAGTTGAAATGATTTATAGTGAGTTGATATTTGATAACTTTAATTTTTGCATTTACAGATCAAATTACAGAAAATATAAATAAAAATATCATTTTTTTAAATCCA
Organism: Centruroides vittatus; assembly: GCF_030686945.1. NCBI lineage: Eukaryota > Metazoa > Arthropoda > Arachnida > Scorpiones > Buthidae > Centruroides > Centruroides vittatus. Next base: position 264,938 of record NW_027121927.1, read on the forward strand.
CAAGTATTTTATACTGTTAGATAGTAGAGAAAATGTAGAAATTAAAGATATAATCATAGTCAAGCATACATAAATATTACTGTAATTTTCATTTTAATTAGTTTATTAAACGTTGCTATTTGTTGACCTACCTGTCTCTTCATCTCGTAGCTGGCCGACACCTAATCGATGTACCCATCGTACTCCCCACTTGACAACTAGCCCTCCTATTTAAGCCATCCAGTGACAAAGTGAGTGGTTTTTGCCAAACCATTGCCAATTAAGTGGTTTTTAGGGAACCAGCACCCGTATTGGCCCCTGGTTCCTCATACCAACATGTCGAACTCATCTTTGAGGGAAAGTTATCAGTGCATTGGGTATTAATCTGTATTTGTATACATGTAGGTAGCCAGTTAATTAAAACTAAAAATAAGAATTAAATAATAAAATAATAATTAAAACTCAGGCTTTTACATCAAAACTAAAAATAAAATCAAAATTAATTAATTAATTAAAATGATATGAATTTAAACATAATATTTTGGAAAGTATGGATAAATACTTGTCTATCTTGATTAATTTTTTATATTTCATCCAAGCAGTCATAGTTGAGTCTCTATTTACATCACTTCTTTGTGAAATGTTAGTTTCAGTTCATTGTGATGGAATGTTTTGCTCTTAATATATACAGAATAGAATAGAATAGATATAGGATATAGAATAGATATAGATAAAAGTGTACATAGTGAGATTAGAGTGTTCTTGTTTCAAACCAACCAAGGGTAGGAATAGTCTGGAAAAATTGAAATGGCTTGTTAAAGAATCATAAAAGGTGAATTTGTACAGTTTTACATGTGAAGATATGTAAAATTGTGTCCAGGGAATAAAAAAAAAACCAGGAAAAATTCCATTGTCTTATAAGTTGGCATATTCGCTAATCTGGCAACAGAATGTCACTGTATATATGTTTTAGCCATCATTAATTGGAACTAACTGATCTCAAAAATTCAGTGTTGTTAAATGTAATGCTACAATGGACAATAAATACATACTGTATAAAAATAATGAATATGTTTACTCATGTTTAATTGCACAAACCTGAATTTGAAGTTAATGCTCAAAAATAAAAAATGAAACTAATTTTGTTTGTAATCTGTTGAAATGAAATATAGATTATTGCTTCATTTTATATAATTTCATTATTATATTTTATATGTTTTTTTAAAGTAGGCAGATATTAAAGTTAACAGGCAAAGTTTAATCAATATATGCTACTTTATTACCAATTAATTTAAGTACATAAAGTTTCAATGAGATAACAGCTAAACCAATTTAAAAAAGAATACATATGTTAGCTATTATGTTATTATTATTATTATTATTTATTTTCTTTTTGATTTGTTTATTCATAACTGATACACCGGTGGCTAAGTACTATGCCGGACCAAAGTCAAGGCATAGTAACCAAAACAGAAATTAAAGAAGTGTATCAGTGTGTGTGTCTGTATTCAGGAATTTTCTCACAATATGACATGTATTCAATATAGTGGCTTTCTGCAGTGTGATGTATGTGTTTCTATTCAATTCTAATGTGCCCAGGCTTTTGTGTAGTGTGTGTGGTATGACACCTGTAGAGGAGAGAACAACAGGTACAATAAGCACCCTATCCATCCTCCACAGATGCCTTATTTCCTGGGCGAGTTCTGTGTACTTGCTAATTTTTTCAGTGCATGCGTTTTGTATATTGTGAGTGTTTGGAATGGATATGTCTATAATGTATGTGATTTTATTGTGTTTGTCAATGAGTGTGATGTCTGGTCTGTTGTGGTAAATTGTTTTATCTGTGATTATGGCTCTGTCGTAGTACATTTTGTGCGTGTTGTTTTCCAATACTGTCTGTGGAATGTATTTGTAGTATGGTTCGTGGATGTCTGCTAATTTGTGTTTCTTTGCAAGCTCTTGGTGTATTATATTTGCTACTTGGTTATGTCTGTGTAAATAATCTGTCTGTGCCAAGAGCTTGCAACCAGAGGTGATGTGTTGTATAGTTTCTGACATGATGTGACATTTTCTGCATGTGTCATTTGTGAGTGTTGCATCTTTGAGTATGTGTTTTCTGTAGTTTTTAGTATGTATGACCTGATCCTGTATGGCAATCATGAATCCTTCCGTCTCCCCAAAGAGGCATCCCCGAGCTAACCAGCTGTTTGACGCAGTTTTGTCAACAAAATCCTGGGCCAGATCGTAAGGATGCCTGCCATGGAGTGCCTTTCGAGCCCACGATTGCTTAATGGTGTCTATGCTTTTTATATGTTGCGTTGTGTCCATATGATGTGAGTGTAAGTTTAATGGTGTGTTATTTGAGTCTGCTAGAGTTACTGCTTTATGTAATTGTGATGTTTCTTGTTTTTTGTAGAAAAACTCTCGCAGTGACTGTACTTGTTTGTAGTGAAGGTTAACTATGTCAATCAGGCCACGTCCGCCATCTTTACGTGGAAGGGTTAATCTTTCTGTGGCAGATTTAGGATGATGTTGTTTATGCTTAGTAAGTGTAGTTCTTGTTTTCCTTTGGAGTTGCTCGAGATCTGTGTGAGTCCAATGTATAACTCCAAAAGAATATGTGAGTACTGGGATGACATATGTGTTTATTGCTTTAACTGTGTGTTTTGCATTTAACTGTGTTCTGAGAATAGCATTTAACCTACTTTGGTATTCTTTAATCAATCTTTGCTTTATTTGTGCATGTTCTGTTAGTTTGGCCTGTTGGAATCCTAAATACTTGTAGAGCTCACCCTCTTCCATGGATTCAATAATGTCTCCATTTCCAAGTGCAAAATCTTCTTTCTTCAGGATTCCTTTTTCTATGTGAAGTGTTTTGCATTTATCTAGGCCAAATTTCATTTGTATGTCCTTGGTGTATGAATGTGTGATTTGTAGGAGTTGATGAAGTTGTTTTTGTGTGGATGCATAAAGTTTTATGTCATCCATGTACATGAGATGTGACAGTGTAAACTGTGTTGTTTTTTTGTGTCTGATATTGTAACCATATTGCCTGTTGTTTAACAAGTTGGATAATGGATTCAAGGCTAGGCAGAACCAGAGAGGACTCAAGGAATCTCCTTGAAAAATTCCTCGCCTAATAAAAATTTGGTTTGTTTGTATGGAAGTGTTACTAACCCTCAGATGTAGTGTTGTTCTCCAGTGCTGCATAGTGTTTTGAAAGAATGCAATGAGTGATGGATGTATTTTGTACATGTGTAGGATATGTAGCAGCCAACTGTGTGGAACACTGTCGAATGCTTTTCTGTAGTCTATATATGCCATGTGTATGTTTCTGTGTTGTCTGTGTGCTTGCCGTAGAATGACTGAATCTATGAGTAACTGTTCTTTGCATCCCCTGTGGTTTCTACGACAACCTTTTTGTTGTTCTGTTAGAATGTCGTGTTCTTCAACATGTTTGTATATTTTGTTTGCAATACAGGATGTCAATAATTTGTAGAGTGTTGGAAGACATGTAATTGGTCTGTATTGTGTGGGGTCTGTGGTATTGTTGTTTTTAGGTTTCATGTAGGTGATGCCCTGAGTAAGAAAATTTGGCATGTCTTGTGGATTGATGATGATGTGTGTTAGGTGTTTAGCTAGTTCCTGGTGCAGTGATGTGAACTTTTTGTACCAGAAATTGTGAATGTTGTCTACACCAGGTGTCTTCCAGTTGTGTGTTCTGTTAACAGTGTATTGGAAATCATGTATGTTTATTTCAGCACAGGGCATAGTTGGTATGTTGTGCAAGTTTCTGTTCTCCTCCTCGATCCAGCCTGCATCGGCATTGTGCGTGACAGCACTGGACCAAAGAGAAGACCAATATGTTGTGAGTTCTTCTTCTGTTGGTGTGCCACTGTGCTGTGTATCAGTGTTTGCTTTGTTATTAATTTGTCTGTAAAAGAGTTTTTCATTGTTTGTAAATAATTTATTTTGTTGTTTTCGTAGTGTACATGTTTTGTATCGTTTGAGTCTACGTGCTTTGGCAGCAAGTTTTTGTTTTAGTGTATCAATGTATTCTGTAATGTGTGTGTTGTGATGTTCGTGTTTTGTGTGTGTTTTTATTTTCTTGAAAATGTTTTTGAGCTGTTTCCTTAATTTGGGTGTTATGTTGTTTTTAGTGTATTGTGTTAGCCTGCCTAATTGCTGTCTAATGTCATTTATTTGTGTTTCTATTCTTCTCTGCCAGGCAGGCTTGTGATAGAATTGTGTTTTCTGTGTATTTGTCTGTGATTGTACTTTCAGTCCATGGTGTGTCACTACTGTGACTGCCCCAGCATAAACTAATGTATGAATGTCTGCGAGTGTAGAAATTGAATGAATGTAGTGTGGTAGTAAGTGAGTGTTTACATAATTTAGTGTTTTTCCTACTTCCTTTGACGTGTTGATTTTTGGTATTCGTGGTCGTTGTGTGGGATCTGTACCTGTATATTTAGTGAGTGTTTCCTGAAATATAAGTGAGAGCGTATTAACTAAATCCAAGTCTATGTTATCAGTGATGGATGAGGAAGTGTCTGTAGTATCATTAGTGGTAATTGTTGTATGTGTGTTATTATCAATGCTTGTTGCTGGATTATCCTGACAGGTTACATGATCTCCATTAATGTTAGATGTTTCTGTCTGTTGATGTATTTGATCAGCAACCTGTTGTTTGATAAGTTCAAGTGTTGTTTGTGGAATAAGGTTGTTGTGTATAATTGTTCTTTTTTGATCAACAACCCTTTGTTCGGTGACAGTGAGATGAGAATACTGTTGTGTGAATCTATGGTGTAGTTGTTGTCTGTATGCTGTCATGTTTGTTTCGAGTTTTGTGATGGTGTAATAAGTACGGATGATAAACTCGTTCATTTCTACTGTCCATTTCATCCGTTGGCGTGGTTTTCCAGCCTTTGTGGTCTGTGGATGCATTGCCACAGAAACACCAAGGCTGGGTTGGTTCCTCACATCTGTTGAGGGCATTGCAGTAGCCATGCTTGGGCCGGTGCTGCTTTCGCCACCGGTAACCAAGGGAGACTGTGACCTATTTTTCGAACGTGAGCCTCTGCCTAACCCACGAACGCGGACCTTGTTAACCCGGGCGACGTCCGAGCCGGTATCACACTTTGATCTAGTTATCACCATAATAAATATCTCCACTGAATGTGGGTGTGGTCACTCTTAGCTTCATTTCTCCCCATAGACCTTACTGGCATGGGCTGTCCCTACCAGGAGCTTGTGCTCCAGCCTGCATTGCCCTATGGATCAGTAAAATTACTGGGCTCTCCCACCACGACCAGGTGGTGACCACGGGAGAGTTATTATTATTATTATTATTATTATTATTATTTATTTTCTTTTTGATTTGTTTATTTATAACTGATACAGTTTTAAAGCTTTTTGGAATAATTGAAAATAAAATTTTTTTTTTTAATAAAATTAGCGAAGAAGAAGAAGAAGAATATAGTGATGATGATGAAGGTGAAGATCCAGCATTAGAAAGTTTAAGTTCTGCTATTCAGTATCAGGTAATTTGAAAATTAGAATAATAAGATGAATTTCATAGGCATGAGAAAATAAGCTAGTTAATAAGAACAAAGTTTAAGTTAAAATTTAAATAAAATTCAACTGTATTAGTTACATTATTATGACTGATTTTTACTAATTCAACTGCCTTTTCTTAAAGTGAAAAAGATTTTCCTAATTTTTATTTATTATATAATAAACATATCATAAATTTGATGAAATATCTGATTGCAATGTATAATAACATAGAGAAGGGGTCGAAATCCAGTTCTCCTTTTATTTCATTTGCAGTGAATGAAAATAGAAAAGCATTATAACAGAATTTTATTAAAAAGATTTGAGGATTAGAAATGTTGAGGTTTCAACAGTAATTAGAATAAAAATTAAGTTTCTTATTTTCTTAAAATTCAACATTTCATTGAGACAATAATATTCAGGGAACTAGTATTATTTCTAAGAGTTATTTGTTTTAGGCTTATTTCATAGAATTTTATTCGTGACCATAAATGCAATGCCTTTAAAAATTCTCCAAAACCATCAGTTAGTTGTATAGTTCATTGCGAAAGGAACTATGACTATTCGCTAAGCTAAATGAGCAATTATTTATTATCACATCATCACAATGACAAGCTGCAATTTTTAATTTATTTAATTTAAAATATATACTCTTGGGTTTAGTAGTGTTGTGCATTAACAATTTGGTTAAACTATTAATGTAAGAGAAACAGATTTAGAAAATTAGAAGTGCAAAACCAGATTAAAAATTATATGAAATTTTTGTTTTGAGAAATTTAATTTTTGCTAGTTCTAAACATTGGAAAAAATTTTTAGCAATATAATTAAATAGTAGTAATAATTAAAAATTAATTTTGTCCTGCTTCTATATATATAATCGAAACGAGTTGATAATAATAATAATAATAATCAGCGCAGAGCCCAAACGGTTAGGAGTTGAAAGTTGAAATTTGGTACACAGTTAGGGTACATCACGAAAACGCACACTAAGAAGGGATTTTTTGAAATTCTTCTCCACGGGGGAGAGGGACAGGATTAAGTCTTAACACTTCCATCAACAATGGAAGTGTTAAGTAACAATGGAAGTGTGAAGCAACAATGGAAGTGTGAAGTAATAATGGAAGTGTCAACAATGGAAGTGTTAACAATGGAAGTGTTACGTAACAATGGAAATGTTAAGAGCCCAAACGGTTAAGAGTAGAAAGTTGAAATTTGGTACATAGTTACGGTACGTCACAAAAACGCACACTAAGAAGGGATTTTTTGAAATTTCTCCCCACGGGGAGAGGGACAGGATTAAGGCTTAACACTTCCATCAACAATGGAAGTGTTAAGTATCAATAGAAGTGTTAAGTAACAATGGAAAACAAGAGAAGGCGATGTGCAAGATTTACAGGCACTGGAGGAAAAAAAAAAAAGTAATATGTTAGAACATATTCGATTTTCAAATTTAAACAGATTAATTCGGTTTTTCTCGACTTTTCTTCTTTAGAACATTCGATGAAAATCAAACGATATAATCAGAATACGTCGTGAAAATCGAACAATATTACAATATTCGATTTTCAAATTCGACCTTTTATTAAAAATATTTAGTTTGTTGATGAAATTACTCTTTTTTTCTGTGACTATAACGTAATAATCTTAATCTTCGCTATCATTACTTTTGCCCGAGCAACGTCGAGCCTATCTGCTAGTATAAATATAATTTTACTCTGTTATTTTAATGAAACCATATAGGAGTATTTGTTTTTAGATTATCTATGATGCATTAAGAAAGTTAATGCTAAATTCAAGAAGTTTTAAAGTTGGAGCTTTAAATCTTTTTATGTCGATTCAGAGCAATGCAATTTATTTGATTTGGAAACATAAAGAATACAATATAAAAAGATACTTTTCAATAAAAATATTCTGACAAGTTTATTAATTTTTCAGAAAAAAAATTGAAAAATAAAGCTGTCAAACTATTAAATATTGGGTTGTTTGGAAAATAATTTCATTTTTTACCACCAGAGGGATTAGTTGTATTTTTGGGTACGTTTGTTAAGTCGAATGAGTTAAACGCGTTAGTAACGAATCGTTCGAATAGTAGTAGTCTCTCTCAGTGCGCATGCTCCGCAGTGATGACGTATCGAACGAAACTCTAACGAAGCTCACGAAGGAAAGAGTTAGTTTACTTCGTTAAGAAAATGGCGCCTGACGATATCGATGTTTCTAGATCTACTCGAGTGTTTAAATTGTGAATTAAAACGTGAAATGATTGAAATGACTGTCCGTCCGAAGCAACCTAAGAAAAATATTTTGAATAAGGCTGCAATATCAACATTCATATCTTCGATTTTAGAAACAGACATTTAGTTATAACGAATCGTTCGAAAAGTCTAACGAAACAAGAATAACTATGACGTCATTCTCGTTTAACTCGTTTGACTTAACGAACGTACCCTTTATTTGCCAATTCATTTTAAACTGTATTGTCATTATATATTTTAACAGCTGACATTTCAAGGCTTATTTGTAAAAAATTTTGTTTGATTCTGTGTGTTTGGTTTTTTTTTTTTTCTGTTCCATCAAATATGGAAAATTGAAAGCTGCATTTTTGGCATATTTTACTTTTTTATTACCAAAAGGTAAAAATGCTGTTTAAGCAAGAAAAAAATTGTGTGACGTGTATGGAGAAGATGTGTTGACAGAGTGATAGTGTCAAAACTGGTTTGCAAAATTTCATTCTGGTAGTTTTTATATTGAAGTTGCACAATGTTCTGGAAGGCCAGTTGAAGCTGATGAAACAAAATAAAGGTATTGATTGAAGCAAAGTGCTGAATAACAACTTGAGAAATCACTAAGAGATAAAATTTGTCGAATCATTTATGATCACTTGAAATGTCTTGGTTTAGTTTCAAAGCTTGATATATGAGATCCACGTGTTCTTAAAGAAAGAGATTTGCTCTGTTGCATTGACATCTGTGATTAGCTTCTCAAACGTCAAGAAAATGATCCATTTTTGAAGTGAATCATAAATGGTGACGAAAAATGGATTGTTTATAACAATATCAAACACAAGCAATCATGGAGTAGAGAGATGAGCTGGTTCAAAACACTTTAAAAGTTGATATTTATCAAAAAAAGTGAAGCTCTGTGTTTTGGTGGGATTTTAAAGGAATTGGTTTTTTTTTTTTTTTTTTTTTTGAGCTTCTACCAGACAATTCCACAATTGATTTGAAAGTGTACTGCCATCAACTGGACAAATTGAGTGATACCATCAAACAGAAAAGACCAGAATTGATCAACAGGAAAGGTGTAGTGTTTCACATGATAATGCCAGACCTCACACAAGTTTGGTAACTTGTCAGAAACTGTTACAGCTTGGATGGAATGTGCTACCGCACCCGTCATATTCGCCAGATCTGGCACCCTCAGATTATTACTTGTTCTGGTCTTTACAAAATTTTTTAAACGATAAAACATTTACTTCAAATGATGATGTCAAAAATCACTTGGATCAATTTTTTGTAAGCAAAGATCAAAAATTTTATGAACATGGAATTATGCTACTACCAGAAAGATGGCAACAGGTATTGACAAAAATGCAATATATAATTCAATAAAATATTTATATATTATAAGAAAATTGTTTTTTTTGTAAAAAAAAAACAAAATTACTTTTTGAACAACTCAATATTGTAAACAGATAGCAGAAAATTTTTTAAAAGAAAATTCAAACATAGTAACTAAAACAAAAGCTAGTTATTTAGCTGTGCTAAGTATTATGAAGAGAAATAAGCCTTTTGGAGAGGAAGAATTTTTAAAGGAATGTGATGATGGTGGATGATGATTAGACAAGTATGACTTGGGGAAAAAATGTTTAAAGATATAAGTTTACCAAAGCCTTTTATAGTAATAAATAGATAAAATTTTAGATTTATTTTTCCAATTTGTGAAGTAAGTATAAAAATTTTGAATATGTTTTGCTGGTTTTGGATGAAAACTTCAAAACTATTGACAAAGCTCAATTGTCTTATGTATTAGAGAAATAAATAATTTTGAAATAGTTCAGAAATTAGCAAGGATTGCAACAATTGAAAGAGAGAACCACCAATGAAGATCTATTAGCTGCTTTAAGTAAGTTAATGAACTAATTAAAGATAAAATGGAAAAACATTGCCAGTATAAATGTAGATGGATGTCTAAAGTTTACTGAAGAAATGTTTGAGTATTAGAAAAACTGTAAACCAAATAAAAAGATGCCATATTGTTATTGCACTGAATTTGATTTCAAAAAATATACAACTCCTTAATCTAAAAAATGTATAAAAAAAACCAATAAAAAATATTAATTTTTGTTAAATCTAATGATCTCAGCCATCATCAATATTTAATTTTTCGGTAAAGGCATTAACAATCAATACAACACAATCTGAAAATACAACATTAAATATAAGATAGCTAAGTGTGAATTAAGTTTTCAAAATATTGCATGTGGGACCTATGAGAATAAATAATTTAATTCTTAGATATGAAAGTGAAGATTCAATTCTTTGTGAAATATAAAGATGAAAATTGGCTGAATGACTTCTTTTCAGTATATTTAATGAATTATTTGATGAATTTAATAAAAACTTGAAGGAGAAAGTGAAATTGTAATAAACTTGATCTAAAATTTTTACGATTAAAAAAATTGAAAATTGTGTGTACATTAATATCTTTATTTCTTTCTTTTCTAATTGTGCCTGCTCACCAAATAATCAGTAAGACCGATTAACATGTAATCCAACAAAAGAATGAATGAAAATTTCAGAAATGCAAGAGCAATGACCTAGAAAATTATGATTTGGGCTTAACATATATTTGTGAAAAAATATTTTTATGAATTTAAGCAGACACAAAAACCTATTATTACAAATGTCAGACTTCAATCTTCAAGCAGTTGTACTAATCTTGTGAAATGGGCCAGATCTTGGATAGTATAGAGATAAAATCAAAGCTGTTACAAAATAGGACAAAATTAAATATGTTTTCTTTTAAAAAAGAAGAAAGAAGAATCAAAATTATTGCAGTGTAAAGACATTGTGTATTGAAAAAATAATCTATTAATTATTATTATTATTATTATTATTATTATACAAAATAAGTATAACAATATTAAATAATAATTTTAATTATAAAATTTTTTAATAAGTAAAAAATGTACTATGATACTAAGTATTATAAAAATGTCCAAGAGAATCTTACTTTATTTAAGGATTTGTTACATCAAGCAGAAGGAGTGCACAACAATTAGAAAACAACAATTGTTTTTTCAGATATTTATTGTAACACAATTCTGTATGGAATGCTATTTATTAAGTATTTCTCTCTTCAGCAGAAGGTTACAAAACTTTTTTTTTAGTGTATATTAATAAAATTAAAAATAGAACAATAAAAAGTATATAACAATAAAATGAAATAAAGTCGATTATTAATTATGCTTTTATTAAATAATTACCTGAAAGTAATTTTACAAAATGGCTTAAATTAGAACAAAAAATAACAATAGTTAAAAGCAATGTCAAATTTTTTAAGTTACCTTATGATTCAAAATTTTTTGAAATAATTAAAAAGATAGCAAAAAATGAAAACAGTATTAATACCATAACAAAATAATAATGTATGTAAATTATTAAGACTAAAAAGGAATAAGAAATAAGATAGAGTACAGTATTAAAAAAGACACAAGTTATGTATTCTGTTAAATGCAACTGTGGTAATAAATATAAATATGTAAGGGAAACAAAAATAAAATTAAGTGTAAGAATTTCAGAACACATTAGAGCAATAAAATATAATTACTACAAGTCAGCAGTGGTGAAATGTTATCAGTGAAATGGTTGTAAAATTAGTTTAAAATCAGTAAAAATTGAAAACAAATAATGAAGTGAATTATTATAAAAGATAGTTATATGAAAATTTAAAAATATTGGAAAGAAAAGGAATATTGGAAATAAAATAAATGATAATTTAAGATAAATTATAGATAAATCATTGTATCTGATATTTGGGCTAGATAGTGTAAATTAATTAAGATTAAGTAACATTAAGGATTAAGTAAGATTAAGGAGTTGGTAATTTTTATACAAAAAACAGGTTGATATTAGAGCTCTTTCAGTATTTGTATTAAAACACTGAAAAAAGAAGGTGAAAAACAAGGTGTGTTGAGTTCCTTAGGTAAGAGTTTTTAACAAATCATTTAATAGTTTTACAAAAAAGTAAAATTGTTGTATTTTTAGAACCAGTGTTATGTATTGGTGGATGAATAGTTTATGTAATCATTTTTAAGAATGTATGTACAAATGAATGTATTTAAATAGTATGGGTAAGAGATAATTTGAAAAAGAATTGTAATATTTTTTTTTTAAATATTTCAAAATAATTGTAAATATATTTTTTCAGAAGTTTTTGTAACTGCAGTAGTCCAAAATACAGTCAAACCTGTTTTTATGCGGGGGATAGGGACCGCATTAAAAAAAACGCATTAAAAAAACTCTCACGAAACTTCACGAATGGCTGTAAATAATAGTTTTCGCAACACAATTAAAAAAATAATTTTTTTTATGCGGTCAACAGGGACCGCATAAAAAAAGTCTCACATAGAAAATAACTCAAAACCATACGAAATAGAATTTATTGACAACAGATGTCAGCACTTGACTGCATCGTCTGGTCTATCGTCTGTTTTACATATTTTTGTCCAGGTGGTGTTTTGTTGACTTAAAAAGTAAATTATTTCATTTTTCGCATATTCATGCAATAATATTACTATAATAAGTGCATTTATGCTATAATAAGTTTATTTAGCTATAATAAGTCAACATGAGACATGACGAATCGCACGAGACTAGTCGCCAACTATACCGCACAAATTAAAAATTCGCATTAAAAAAATCGCACAAATAAAAATCGCACATAAAAAGAGCGCATAAAAACAGGTTTGACTGTACTTAATAACTAACATAGCATACAGAATTATGTTACAATGAATATCTGAAAAAATGATTGTTGTTTTCTAATTCTTGTGCATTCCTCCTTGATGTAAGATTCTCTTTGACATTTTTATAATACTTATACAATAAAAACAAAAACCAATATAATGAAAATATTCTGATACTTTTTATTGTAGTCCTTCATAATGGTACAGCTAACCTAAAATTTTAAAATTTTTGAAATTCTGTTGGATGGCAAAATTTTAGGTTATTTTTACAAATAACCTAAAATTTACAAGTACAAAAGAAAAGTAACTTGTATTTTATTCAGATTTTTTAAGGTTAATTTGTTGTTTTAATTTTTTGTTATCATTTATTAACTAATAACATAATATGTATTGAAGAAGTAAAATATACATAAAAACTTGTTTCTAAATTCTGAAATTAAATTTCAGTTAACTTCAGTTCCATATAAATGTGCTTGATGTAAACAAATAAAAATGTGGCTGTATATAGCTGGATTTAATGAAAATTAATGTGTATTTTTGAGCATGTATTATAATAATTATTAGAAATAGAATTTTATGGAGGCTCAAACTATTAATCAGTCCAAACATAATTATTTCTTTCAGTGTCTCTGGATGAAATAATAATGGATAATCAGCAATATCACAGATTTCATACATATTTGCTATGTAGTATATTTTTTCCAATGAATCTTAACATGTTAAAAAATAATTAAAATTCAATTTATTCTACATTTAAAGATTTTTAGCTTTCAAATCATATTTTGAGTTATAGAGTACTAGAGTTATAGAATATATTCAAAATCATACAAATCTGTATGATTTTGAATATATATAATCTTTTTATTGTGTTAAAATTCATTATATATATTGTATGTATATTGTATATTGTATTACATATGATTAAGTCATATGTATGTGTATACACATTTACTTGGTAAGAATAGTTCCAGAAAATGAATTTAGGTAAATTTTCAGACTTGCCCACCTATACAGTTTGCAGATGGATGATTTGCCTGTGAAGAAAATAATGCTATCCTTGACAGAGTGAAAAATGTAATTCATTACTTCTGCTTGATACTTATCCCATAGACTAAAAAGATCAAATGATCAAATGGTATGCATAGGTATTCACTTCATAGCTAATGAAAGATTTTGTTGTTAATTGCTAATAATAACTCTTATTTTGTATCCGTTTGCAATTTTAACATTTATTCATTAACATTATCACATATTTTATTTGGCAACCTAACATCTATAGGAAACTTATTAAGAATGTAGAAGCAAGCATGATTTAACTGTAAATGAAAATATTTAAATTTATAAGACAATTATCCAAACAAACATAGTGTAATTCTACTTATCAGACGCTGTTTTTCTTTTATGATTTGTTTTGTAGCAGTTATTAATGAATTTTTTTTATTTCTGTACCAAATAGGTTGACAGGGGGAACTTTTCTAATTGGGAAAAAATAATTTGATTAGTGAAATTTAAAAGTTAGAATACCCTGGAATTTCTTTTAAGGTTCAGTTTGTTGCTATTTTTATGATATATTCCAGGCTTGCAGAGTTTGAGCTAAAAGTTAGAAATATCAATGTAACTATTTTGTTGAACTTATCGTTTTTAAATTCTAAATCTCTCACAGCAGATAAATAATGTTTCTAAAATGTATTACAAAAAAAACATTTAGGTTAAAGGATATTATTTCGTAAGGCTTTTTTTATAACATTGTGAGAGCAACATTGACTAAATCATAGTAAATGATAGAACACTTTGAGACGTATATAATACTAAAATATTAGAATTTTTGACTCACTGGAAATCAAGTAACAAAAAAAATAAAATGCAATTTTCTTTAATGTTATGCCTGTGGAAAATTTTTATCTTGATTTCCACCAAGTCAAAAATTCCAATATTTTAATCTATATGAATCTGAAAGTATTTTATCATTTACTATAATTTTGTCAATATTACTTTCACAATTTCATAAAAATCCTTATGAAATGATGTGCTTTCTTTAATGTAAACATAACATGCATCATATGTAGAAAATCATGGGTGTATGTCATGACATAAGAAAGAATATCTCTACCAATCTTACACATATTTATTTTTTAAACATACTGTAATTTTCTTATTAATAATATGTATAATATTCTTTTATTTTAGATACTTTTCATCTAGCAGGATATTCTGATTTCTTTGTCATTTATATTGATAATTTTTATTACATATAATTCTTTTTAAAACATTTCAGTTTCATTTAGTTTTTTAATAATCTAATTGCTTTGAAATTTTAAATCTTAACAATTTTAGATTGTCTAAACTTTTCATTATTTATTGAAAGACACTACCTTTAGATGGGATAAGGTTAAGGATATAGTGAGTAACTTTAGATTTTAATCCTATCCAAAGCTAATCACTACTGCTAATCTTGTTATTGAATAAATGTGTATTCAACTTAAGTCACATTAGATATTTTTAGCTGCTATCACAACTCCAAAAAAAAAAAGAAACAAAGAAATCACTTTTAACAAGTGAAATCAACCCTTTTTGCCAGAATAACTGTCTTCAAAATTTGAATTATTCTGGCAAAAAGTTGGTATTTTTAATAATAAACACAAATATTAGAGGCTATTTTTATCATTAAAAAATTTATTTCATGTTTTAATATGAAAATAGTATTAATTAAACATAAGATTATATAAATGGAAATTCAGTCTTGTTTTTTTCATTTATGTTCATTTAGAGAGAGAAAGGTTTGAGATGATGTTTCATTTAATTAATGTAATATATTTGAAATTATAAGTAATTTATAATTTTAATATTTTTTTCTTTTTATGAGTGATTTATAACTTGCATCATCACCAATAATAAACTATATAAAATGCTTCTTGATACTGTTGCTGATTTTTATGCTGTTATGAAGTGTATTAAATGATGATGGTAATTGAAATTCACACCAACTCAATGATAAAACCAGAACAATAAATAATCAGTTTTCTTTTATCTACATGAAAGACATTTTTTTTCAGAACTGGAGATTCACATTTTATTTTTGATTTAAAGGTTAATAAAATACTTTAAATCAATAGGAAGAAGAGATTACCACTGCATTATTTTTTTTATTGTAACACAATTAAATTTACTGTATTCTTCAATATATTGTGAATTTTTTAAACCTGTTGTATACTTCATAGATTCAGTTATTTGTTTCTTCTTGTGACACAATCTGTTTCATCTGATTTATAACATTTTCATACAATTATATTTTTCTTGCTGTACTTCGCTTCTTGCTGAAAAACTATTAACATAACATAATCACAGCACCATCCTACCATGAAGGGTGTGGTTTACATATTTCTCAAAGGACTAGATAAAAAAAACCCCCCATAGAACTTCTGTTATTCAAACTAATTGAGACTAGAGAGGATTTGGATAAACAAACATCAAACCATATATCAGACATGGGCAAATGCGGCTTCGAGAGCCGCATTCAGCTCTTTTTGAGTTACATACGGCTCTTGCTGAAAGTGTTAATTTCTGTTTTTTATTATTATTTTTACAATTTTATTTTTATAATTTTGCAAAAATATGTTTATTAAAAAATTCAATATTTTTTTTTCATCATTGATTTGTCTGTTTAAACTCGTATTGTTCCTCGAAGTTGGATTAAGTCAAAGTAGTTTTTACTTGTTTTAAAACTGAGAATAATCTTTATTTTTAGTATTTTAAGTTCAATATTTGTTTTATATTATATTTATATTATATAATAAAATTGCGCATCTTACCATACTATCTGCCATGACAGTACGGAACTGCGGCTCCCATGCATTTTGCAAAACCTACATTTCGGCTCCCACTGAACTCTTGCTTGCCCACCCCTGCCATATATGCTAGAAAAAGTTTATGTGATGCGATGCATTGCATCAGAATAATAAAACAAAAATTGCAAATGAGTGTTATAGAGTAATACTTTACTTTTATTGAAAGAAGTAATCATTTATTTTCCTTTGCACTGATAGAATTTTGTTTCTTTGTTGCTGGATTCCTGATCTATTTGAAATGAAGTAGTTGAGTACTAGAAGACTGTGATTGCTTTTCATACTTCTCACTATTACACTAATACAACAAATGCATCAGCATACATCAGACCCAGTTTGCTTCGATCTTGCTCAGTGTCCTATTCATTCATTTCATTTTCAGCAGGTTATTCATACCTACCATAATCTCATTGTCAGTTAAGACTTGAAACCGCTTTTTATCTGCATCATTTCAACAAGTTATGAGCTTCATCATCACTCTTCAAATCCAGGAATTGATTGAAACATGTAGATAAATCACTAACTTCTTCATTCTGGACTTTTTCTTCTGGGTCTTCCAAATTTGAATAGTTTATTCTATTCCTTTTTTCAGATTGTCAGTTGCCAATAGTTTACAAGCTTCAGTTAATGTGTAGCAAGAGGACCTTAGATTTAGAAAAAGATTGATATTTTTATTAAAATTTATAATCATAAAATATCTATAAATGTATACAAAATTGGCAATTTAACTATTCAATGTAATTTATAATCTGTTATGACAGATTTATATTTACAAGCTTGGTCTGTTTTTTTTTAATGTTAAAAACATTTAATCTTACTGCATTCATTACACATTAATCCCATTATTTACTAACTATACTATTTACTAATTACAATTATGTAGAACCGTAATTTTATTCCAGTTTCATTTATATAAGATGTTATTTTATTAATAAAACTTTGTCATTACCATTAAACTCCGTTCAGTCTTCGTCATAGTGGTTGTTTTTGATTGTTCGGTGAGTGAATAGAAATTTTTTGAGAACTTAATTTCCTACCGTAAATTATGTATTTTCATATTAGATTTCTATAGAATCAGATAACGACAGAAGCTCTTTCTTTGACACTAAATCGTTCTCTCAGATTAGTTTCTGTTCAAACTGTCGCATAGCTTTTCATTTATCCAATATTCTCTGTTTTCTCAATTGTGTATATAACCCGAGAAAATAATTTATAGTCAAATAAGGAGTCAGATAACAAAATACAGCTTGTTTTCTTTATTATATTGTATGGTTTAATTACGGTCTGGTTAGATCGCTTATTTAAGAGGTATTTCACATTCCTCTAAAAGTATATTGTACCCTTGGCGCTTTCTTCAGAACTACAGAATCTATTGCAGTTTTTAATCGAATTATTTTACCACATAGACTTCGATTCGACATTAAAAGTCCATCTGAACGATAGCATTTGAGCGTATTCGGTTTGATTACAAGCGTTGTTCTCCTTTCTAGCGCCGTTAGATCCCTTTACGATTCTGGTTGCCCATAACGGGCGCAATTGAGGTTCGTAGTATTTGTACGGTGGCGCTTATCCTTAAATTAATCAATGGCGAACGAGGGACGACGGGAATTTGGAAATATTCCAAGAACGAAATAAAAATATATTCGAATTTTGGAAGAAACAAGAATTTCCAAGTTACGCGAGTGTCAGACAGATTATTTTCGTTCGACGTGTTTTCCTCTTTTAATTAACTTGTAAGTTATATTTTTTGAAAGGCGAAATAATATCGACAGCGAACCGTTTTAAAAATATTCCTTTTAAGATTAGCGACGATTAAAATTTTTGTTCTGTTGTTGGCCTTTTATATCTAGTTTTTTAAATTAATAAAAAGAATTCTGGTTTATTTAAATTCTTTTTCTATCATCGTTCAATTGCATAGTCGATTCGTACACGGCTTAACGTGCACCGATATTCGATGGTTCGCTCATTTGATTAAATACTTTTTTGATCACTGTAAATTAATCTATGTTGAACTTCTCGACATAATTTTATTCGAGTTCACTGTTTGAATGTGACTGGACAATAGAGTATTTGTGGTTTTATTAATTTTGTACAAATACTAAAACCCGTCCTTATGTGCAGATGTAAGTTTTATCAGCAGACAGCCAGACATTTTTAATTCCGAAGAAAACAGTTATTGGGTTTTGTTCGCCTGGCGTAACTAATTATTAGTTAAGCCGGACGAGTGCTAGCCATTAAACATTATTTCTCTTTTAATTATTGTCTTCGGGTCGGAGTATATTGAACCGACAAACGAGCGAGAAATATTATAAGACGTCATTCTCGGGAAAAAATGACTTTCGGAGTATCTCGTCGATCAGAGAGAGTAACCATAAGATTGAGAGAGAAAACGTCTCGTTCGGTCGCTATAGAACTGGGAACGGATGAAGAGAAAATGTCTCCTTGTGTGGAAAATCATAAATATAATGTCAAGACATCGGAAAGAATGTTTCTACCGATTTTGCACATCCATACTTTATCTTCCAAATTCTATTGTCCGATCTATATAGTTCTTATAGATAAAGAGAGTTGCGCTCTTCTGTCCATCCGTAGTCGAAATGACGAAACAATAGAACGAGAAATGTAAGGCTACATTTGTTTACTACATTTCTACAGCAGATCTATTATAATTTATATATCAGTCAAAAGAGTTTCGTCTTGTTAAATTTTTAATTTATTGTATTTTGTTACATTAAAAATAATTTCTCTTGATTGATATTTTGCTGTTATTGGGCTGCATTTTGAAAAAATTGTAGACCTTGATCTCGAGAACGGAGTTAGATGGATGAAAGCCGAGACCAGATATGGAAAAATTAGGGACAGGAGGCTCCAATTAACTGTATACGACTTTTTGGCCTACCTAAACCCTAGTGCCACAAAACCTCAAATCCAACCGACTAACTATACGTAGGGGCGAATTCTCTGGGCTTGCTTAGCATGCGCCGCATGCTTAAGAAAAAGTTTTGACTGTCAATATACTTTTTATATGAGAACAAATATTCCAATAATAATTTATTCTAACGTGTAAACGTTAGAATACATTTGTGTTTGCTTTTACATTGGCAGCTAGCAGCTAGCCGTTTTAAGTCAGTGCCATGCTTCGGGAACTCGATCGCTCGCTCGCTCGTGTGTAGGTTTGACACAGCAAACAAGTGCGCGCGCATGACGTCATTCGAAGCATTTAACACGGCCAGATTGTATCAAAAACTTGCGGTACACAGTCAGCATGCATGTATTGTGTACAGGGGCGGATTTACATAGAGATTAATAGGGGTTAAGCCTTGGGCCCCCAGTGTCGAAAGCCCACAAAATTTGAATTATTATCATAAATTTTTAATACTTTTTCATTAAAATATATTTCATATATTTCACGTGTAGATAAAATGGGCTTTATAATAGTCCATACTTTTTTATTCACACCAAATGCCTATTGTTTAATGCTAGAGATAGGCCTATTATTCTTATTATAACTTTCAGCATGCCCAAACATTTTGGTCAGGATTCATCCCTGTATACGAACTTCTGATGCAAACCGGAAGCCACGTGATTTCAATTCAAACATTTTCCCTTGAAGGGAGTTAGATGACTGGCACGACTGTATTGCTAACAAGAAAAGTATGATGTACAGGGGCAAGACACTGCTAATTTGAAGTGGAGAGTATATATTTTAAATTTAAAAAAAAAAATGTGATTACAAATTGGAGTCCGGCATTGTGACCATGTCACAATAAATAATTGCTCGTATTAATTTTTACAATTGTTAATCGTATTTTCAGTTCATTTCTAGTATCTTTATATTTATCTTCCTACAAGAAATATTTTAATATTTGACGTATTCGATTTTATTTTTACGAATTTTTATTGGTATCAGTTTAAAACGCTACTGGCAAAAGAACAATAGTAATAGAAGAACGTTATTTCTTTTACTGTCTTTGATACGTCGATAGAGTAATTTCCTCCTTTAACATTTCGGTAAACGTACGTCGTTTATATAAAGGTACGAGTATAAATGATCTTACTTTTTCGAAAGTTTATCTTGTAATTAAATATAAATAAAATTATTTAGAAATAAAAGTTAATTTTGAAAGTCGCGTAATTGTAGTTTTTTCGGGACTTCGAAAGGGGCCTCAAGATATTACTGACGATTTTAAAATTCATTTTGCAGCAGCAACTGGTAGAAGAGGAGAAGCGAAAGAACAGGGAGAACGCGGAAGGCACGTCGAGTAATTCTTCCCCTTCCAACGCCAAAAAGCTTCGCTTCCGCCAGAGTTCGTATTTTAGCGACGAAGAAGAGATAGAAGATAATTAATTTTTGTCGTTTTAAAATTATGTAAATAGAAGCAAGCGAACATTCACACCTTTGTAAATATAAACAGTAAAAAATAAATAAATAGGACAGAGAAATTATCCCAGCCAGTGTTGTTACGTACCGTAATTAAAAATTATTAATACATTTTTCTGGAATTAAACGACAATAACGGTTTGGCTTTATAATAGCGATAATAACCTAGAAGCACGATAAAAATTTTAATTTAATTTTAATTGGAGATCGGCCACTAATTTAATTCCTTTACGTATAATAAATTGAAAGCGGAAAGAATAATTCGTAAACGCTGCATCGTATTCTCCGCCGTGTAAATTGCAATAGAACAAAATTATTTCCGCTCGGCTCGTTTATTTCTCGCATTCAAATGGTGTAATTGGTTGCAAAGGAAATAGTTCGGCTAACCTCCTACCTTTCTCTCCGGACAAAATGACAATCTACTTTCTCTCCGGACAAAATGACAATTATTTGTTTCGTCGGTGATATTTTTAAAATTCAATCCGCAAATGCGAAGGCCAATTAGATTCGATCGTAATTTTTAGTGAATTTTCTCAAATGGAAAAATAAAACTGCGTGTCGAAAGTATCGACCGATTCGATTCGAATATTTCAAAATATTCGAAATATTGCCCGTCCCAAGCTGATTAAATACACCAATGAAATTATTTCTTACTTTAGTCGTGTTTTATAATTGTGATGTTACTCGGGAGGACAAATTACCAATAAACTGTTTATTTTCGTTTACATTTAAAATCCAGATTCCTCATCCATCGTGGCTCTTAACATCCGGAAAGACTTTCCTATCACTTTCATTATGAAATTTTTTCATATTTCCTTTGCTCACCCAATCTATTCCACGGTAGTATATTAGAACTGCGTATTTATTTTCGAGAAATTGTTCGAATTGTGGGCTTTTGTAGTTGCACTCTGCGAAATTGATATTTTTATTTGTAACGCGTGTAAATTTTACCCAGTCAGTTCACAGTTCTTGTCAGTCTATTACACAACAAAAGCGAAGTAATTCTTATAAACTTATTCATATTAACCGAAATTTGACCTTCAAAAATTCAGATTGTTAGAAAAGAAATTCTAACCATCGGCCCAACCCAAAGCTCTCCTACAGTTTCAAAACAGGGTTACATTATTATTTTGTTATTGTTGACAATTTAAAAACATGTTTTTAATTTGCCGAAAACATTTTTATTCGCAGCCGTGTTTTTTGTTGTTGAAAATCCCCTCTTATGGGGAATTAAACCTCTGTCTCTAAATTTCGTAGGAAACATTAATATTACTGCTAGACACAAATAGGATGGTCCGTTGTACAGAAACCATCTATTTGCACTGTTTTATCTCATTTTTATAAGAGAATTCGTTCTGACTGTGACACGGGACACAATTAATATATGAAATGTCTTTCTGCCCTTTCGAGTTACTTTTTTCTTGGTCAGACTCCAAAAATTTTGTAATTCTTACTATGGTAAAGAGGCCTGTTACGATGTACCTAAGTTTAAACTATTATTTTCACTCCATTTTTTTCCAAGAGATAATTAAGCTACAACCTAGAGAAGTTAATTGGGTAACTAATGAAAATAGCTGGCTCTCAAGAGTAAAAACGGTCAAATGTGAAAAGTTTTGGGAACACTGTTCTCAATATAGCGTACTTTGTAAATCATGAAACGCAAATGCATGGAAGTGACAAAAAAATTTTTTTATTCAAAGGAACATAAATGATTTAATTAATGCTACGAGTTTAAAAGCTAACCCTCAAAATCATCTCCATGTTTTGGTGCCTCATCACGTTCCTTTGGAACTGTAGGAATCACCTGAAATAGAAGATTCGATAATTGAAATTAATAATTTTAAATATCAAAATCGATAACAACAACAACAACAACAAATTGTAATAGACACTAATAATGAAAATACATTTTTCCAATACAGCCCACATATCCCCCTATCCTTATTGCGCACTATTTTTCATTTGAACCCAAACAGACTAATAAAATGAAGTAAAATTAAAACACTGGTTATATATTAAAATAGACTAACAAAGCTACATTATTAAGTTATTAGAACAATTTCAATGTTAACAAAAGATATGATATTCAGAGGCTGATCCAGGAATTTCATTTAGGGGGTTCGTTTCGTATGAATATCGATATCCAAAACCGATTATTTTTAGTATCAAGACAACAAAATAAAATTATTTGTGAAAGACTTGCTAAGCTTATTTATTTTAATAAATTTTTATTCAAATGTACGAAATAGAATAATTATCAATATTAAAATTTGTCTACTTTTAGTGTCAGAATGTCAGATCTGGCAACGTTGTACTATTTTGCTTTCGTATCAGAGTTGCTTTGTTTGCATACATGTACAATTATTTTATCAGAAAAATAAAACGAAGTTGTATAGATTGCACCCTATGGAATTTCGGGACTTTCAATATACATCTAAACTCAGGGGACCAAGACGAGTTCAACGATACGCTACTTTTGGACCGGAGTCAAAAAATAAGAAAGTTATATTTACGATTTCTTGCCTTTCACAATGCATTCTACGCCATTTTAGTTTTCCACTAGGTGGCGCTACTTGTAGTTTAGTATACGTTTCATTTTTCTTTTGTTCAAGAACTACCGTGAATCAGTAAGTAGTGATGTTAAACACTGGGCCGACTGCCGGCGGCTCCCCTCCAGGAGGAGTCTGTCGGGAGCACGAACAGTCGAACGCTATCCAGTGGAAAACTAAAATGGCGTAGAATGGATTGTGAAAGGCAAGAAATCGTAAATATGATAACTTTCTTATTTTTCGTCTCCGGTCCAAAAGTAGCGTATCGTTGAACTCGTCTCGGTCCCCTGAGTTCAGATGTATATTCAAAGTCTCGAAATTCTATAGGGTGCAATCTGTACAATAGCCTTTTATTCTATCGAACGAGAAATATCAACTAAATTTATTTTTAAAATATACAGAGTTACTACAAATGAATCACCGGGTTTTAAAGTCCTGTAACTTCCAAAGTACAGTGGTACCTTGGTATTCGAACATAATCCGTTCCAGAAAGAGGTTCGAGTACCAATATGTTCGAACTCCAAATCATTTTTTCCCATTACAAATAATGTAAAATAGATTAATGCGTTCCAATCCCCAGTTGATTCGCTAGTATGTTTTTTATTGTTTCTCTATTCTTTAAAATAGTCGATATCGTCGACTTAGCCATAGAATATTTGACAGCAAGATCCGAAACACGCACTCCATTTTCGTGTTTAGCAATGATTTCTTTTTTCAGTTCGATTGTTGTTCTCACTGTTTTCCTTTTCACTTGACCACTTTCACTTTTATTCTTCTTTGGGACCCATGTTTAAGGGCTAATAAATCAAAAGAAAAGAATGCTAATTCAAAAAATATAGCACAGCGTAAGTTAATGTGCATGCCAAACAATGACTGTCTCGTAAAGACCAACAACTGCCGTATTATCGGGCTAGCAAATGGCTATAGTAATATTAATAATTTAAGATAATTTGGTACTAGAGTTAGGCGTTAAGCGCCATCTCTTGCTAAATTTAATAATTGGAATTTTAATTAAATAATTTAAATAAATTTAGGCCTAACTGGACTGTCTCGTAACTGACGCCGCCGCCGTGGCGTCGGCGTCGGCGTCGACTTGGCGGGCTTTCCCGTTCGAGTACCAAAATTTTGTTCGGGAACAGGGGCATTTTTTTTTCGAAATTTTTGGTCGAGTACCGATTTGTTCGGGCTCCGAAACGTTCGAGTACCGAGGTATGACTGTATCCGTTTTGGTAGTCCACGCCAGACACAAAACGAAAGAGACTACAAATTTGAAACGCGTGTGATTTCCTTGTGACACATCAGATGACAGTACGACGTTCATTGTCAAAATTGCGGCATAAAGTCAGTGGCGTAGCGTAGTGGGGGCGGCAGGGGCGGCCCGCCCCGGGCGGCACTTATAGGGGCCGGCAAAATTTCACAATAAATAATAATATCTTGTAAAAATACCTAAATAAGGGAACAGCGAAATTTTCCTCCGCCCTGGGCGGCTGACACCCACGCTACGCCACTGCATAAAGTATTTCCGATGACTTTGTGTTCGAGCAGGGTAGTGCTCCACGTCATTAGCATATTGAGGTGCATCGCTACCTGAACGCAGAACTTCCATACCACTAGACTGGGCGTTGCAGAAACGATGACAGCTCTGTACAGATGCTTCCAAATCTCCGTACCTCACGCCGTGTGAATTTTTCTGTCAAAGTATTAAAGGAAGCGGCTTATGCGCCGCCATTACCACATCTTTAGCAGAGCTCCGGAATCGCATTACCGCTGCATATATGACCATCCAGAGAAACATGTTTCAATGCATTCGGCGAACTGGACTACCGCTTAGACATGTGTCGTGTTATCAAAGGAACACACATAAAACATCTGTGATCCTATATAATAAACTTGGACTGTTTCTAGTATTTTTTTATTTTTTTTTAATGTATCACTTTTTGTTAAATCTGAATTATTGTCGGAAATACAGTTGCTTGAAATCTGATGATTTATTTGTAATAAACCTGTATTGCAATAGATCCACCAAAACAGATTTTGAAAATCGAATTTGTTAATTCTGTATGAATGTTTATAATCGCATAAAATTTGTAAAAATTAATGAATTCGATTTTCAAAATACAATTTAACATTAAAACGCTTTCTATATTTACTTTTCTGGATGTTATATGTAACTGAGGGGAAATATGGTGATCGATCAAAAAATGACCAATCCAAGATTTTTAGTTTTTTACTCAGGCAACCTTGAACGTTGAAAAGTGAAAAGAAAGTTGGGTATTTTTCTGTATGTTTGAATGTTAGAGATGGTGTATGTGTGTGAAACGAGAATTTGCTCATCCACTTTGAATCTTAATAACTCCTGTGCTTTTTGTCGAAAATTTCTGAAATTTCGTAAGGAAGTTTGTGTATTAGGAGATTGATGCTATTAAATTTTCGTAGTTAAAGGTTGAGAGATCATGTATCATGTGAAGCCCGAGCGATACTCGAGCTCATGTGTTAAAAATATCATAAAAATGTCAAATCAAGGGATCAAGCTTTGATTCTGATGCTCGTAAAAATTGGAAGAAAACCTTAAATAAAATCGGGAAATATTAAAATTATTAATCGAGAGAGAAATGTTTTTAACCTTAAAAGGAGATGCAGCACTGATATTATGTATCAGACTTATCAGAATTCGAAACAATTGAATACAAGCAGGAGTTTCAAGCTGCGATTAATTTCCCTTGATCGGATTAAAACACAGTGTCGAAACACAGTAGCTGGAAGTGGTCGGTCATCTGCCTATATACAGGAAACCAATCGGGAGCTGAGATCCAGGGAAGAAAAATCTTATAAAAACCTGGATCTCAAGGACAAAGCAGCCTTTTCTCTGCCTCCCCTTGTGAAGACTTCTCCCGGCTTCTGTCCGTGACGACTACTGTTCAGACTTTCCCCAGCTGACAACTATAATCCACCGTCCAGACTTTTCCCTGCCTCTACGAGTGGACACCATCCGACTGAACTTCGGACTTTCACCATTCGTCACAACCTCCCACGGTCGAGCATCAACTGTCTGCCCCGGGGCCAACAACCGAATCATCGAGAGCCACCAGAAGACAAGACACGCAGGACACACTAGATTGTAAGACTTAGTGTAAATAAACGGGTTTGTTTGTCACTGCAGCTATTTGCCTCACTTTCCTTCACTCCACATGCGATAAGTCCTGACATTTGGATATCACGAATTGGGCAACCTCACAATCATATCGCGAGTGGGATCGGATTTAATGAAGACTTTATTTGTTATTAGCATTTAAAATTTTTATAAAACTCTTTTATACCCTCAAAATTAAGCTTTTTGTTATTTTATAATAATAGCCGGTAATACTATAAAAAGTTTTTTCTAATAAAATATAATAACAGATGGCGCCACAAACTATTTTAAAGTTCTTTTACCGGGAAAGTTACGAAACTCGTTGCTAAATTATTTTAAGAATAAATTATTTCACTTTAAACTCTGTAAATGAGATTATGAGATTCAGTATTTAAAAATTTAAATTATTGTAATATATAAAAGAATACTTTTACATTTGTTAAAGAAATTAAAATATTTATTTGCGATTGGTTTTATTAAAAAAACAAAAAAATATTAAATCAAGTATCAATATGAAATTTAAGAGAATGAGATAAAAAATATATTTGGAAATTTCGATTATTCGTGTCATAACGTCTAATGACGCGAGGCGATCTCAGCGCCACTAACTTCTAAATAAGTAGTCCTGTCATTGATTGGTCGAGCCATCAAGTTTCTTTAAATTTTGTTCGGTAACTGGTGCAATTATGACTTCGAAATTCTGTTCGTAAACCGAAATTTTCAAAAGTGAGTTGTACGAAGATCGAGGTCTGACTGTTTATTTTAGGCTTATTTTGTAAGTGAAATGTGGAAACAGACATCTCATTTTTAGCCTAAATTTTGTTTTGAATTGATTCTTTAATGGATAAAATTGTGAAAGGATTACGCAAAATGCATTAATCGGTTACTCTTGACTTTTCTGACAGTAAACATTTCACGAAAATTTGCTTTCATTAATACGGTTGTATTGAATATCAGATCAGGATGAGATTATTGTATAAGTATCTAATCTATCTGTCTTATTTCTTATGTGCACGATATTCAAAAATCAGAAAAATTGAAGAGATATAATAAAATGAATTTTCTTGTTAACTTTTTTCAAATAATAAAATTTAAAAAATAACTTAAAACTAAATTCAAATAACTTAATTTCCGATGACTATTCGTAGAAATATTATAAAATAACTTTTTCATGTACTATGATTAGCTAATTGTAGAAATTTGGCGACTATGCCGAAGCAAGTTCCACTCTTTTCGCTAAAACAGTGGATGCAACAATGGTATTAGTCAATCCTTCTCTACATGTAATCTCTCCAATTAAATCAGATTTCCAGCACCCCCTACAGTAGATTATTCCAGGTATCTGCGGGATAGGCCGACAATTTATTTATTGTAATTTTTGTATTTTGTATACAGTAGTTTTCTGTTTTCTTCAAATTTCCTTCGAAAGCATTTTTTTGTAGTCTAGTATTCTGAAGTGCAGTGCTCAAAGAAAGGCTGACATCACCCTATTGCATTTTAGATTGCTAGATTGTATCTTTTTTGATTCTTGTTTTTGTTTTTTTTTTTTAGTTTTATCTATATATACTGTACGAGAATTGATACAATACCCTATTAATCATTTGCCACCTCTTTTGATTTTCATTACTACAAGTAATCCTGGTTAGTTCGAAATTCAAGAGACGAAATAATCGTAAGTCGAATTATGGAGTTTCAAATTATCGAGATTCACATATTTCTTAATAATAGCATTTGGCATATTGTATGCCAAATGCTATGTAACTGATTTCATTTATTAAGCAAACGGAATACGGCTACATAGAATTTCCATGCAGAAGCTAGTTCATCGCATCCCTGGCATTAATATAACCATTCTTTAATTTACGTTTATAGAAATCAACTTTTTCTTTGTTTTCGTACAAAACTCGGGAATTAAAGTTAAATTCAAATTTGAATTACAAAGGTTATACAAACATAAGTTCGAGTCCTTATTTCTTTATTTTCTTCCCTTTATTCCGATCAGGAACCACCATGCAACTTGCAACTTGAAGTCAAAAAAACTTCTAAAATTAACGAACAAAACACTATTAGACGACATACAACACAATTAAAAATGATCTTCGGCGCCGACCTGTCTTTATAGGCTACGGCGTCTACAAAGCATTAAAAACTGTTAGTCTTCCACAATAGTATCCGTGTTATATAATTGCTTTTAGTTGCGGGCCCTCTGGCAGATTCGAGTAGTCTCAAAAAATTTACATATTTTCGTACAAAACTCGGGAATTAAAGTTAAATTCAAATTTCAATTACAAAGGTTATACAAACATAAGTTCGAGTCCTTATTTCTTTATTTTCTTCCCTTTATTCCGATCAGGAACCACCATGCAACTTGCAACTTGAAGTCAAAAAAACTTCTAAAATTAACGAACAAAACACTATTAGACGACATACAACACAATTAAAAACAGAGGGTCCGCAACTAAAAGCAATTATATAACACGGATACTATTGTGGATGACTAACAGTTTTTAATGCTTTGTAGACGCCGTAGCCTATAAAGACAGGTCGGCGCCGAAGATCATTTTTAATTGTGTTGTATGTCGTCTAATAGTGTTTTGTTCGTTAATTTTAGAAGTTTTTTTGACTTCAAGTTGCAAGTTGCATGGTGGTTCCTGATCGGAATAAAGGGAAGAAAATAAAGAAATAAGGACTCGAACTTATGTTTGTATAACCTTTGTAATTCAAATTTGAATTTTTCTTTGTGCAATGATGGGGAACCCGTGATCCCGAGGATAGTCGCTTCCTTCCATTTAACTACAGAGTCCTCTGCTTGTGCCATACTTGACAAAACTGTGTTACAGTGCCCTTTATTAATGTCATATTTGTGCTTTTTAAGTATAATAGCTAAATTCCTTCTTGTGACCCCAGTTTAGTATTTCTTAATTCCTAATTACTGATTTTCAAATGGAATTTTATGTAAGCCAGCTTTTTCTTCTTTCTTAAGCATGTCGATTTTCATCCATGTCTTTATCATTTCTCATGATAAAGACATAAATGGAAATCTATAAAAGTAAATTAAAGAATGGTTGTATTAATGTCAGGGATGCGGATGAACTAGCTTCAGCATGGAAATTCTACATGAAATTAAAATATAAAAACTCTTATGGCTACGTAAGCAGAACGCTATTTTCGTAAATTAATAATAATAATAATATAAATGTTAAGGTAAACATGTGAGGTCTGCCGACTGGGTGTGTTAATCAGGACAGTCAAGGGTCACGACTATTGTGTGTGAGCGTAAAAGACCCTCTGAGACAGGCTTTCCATCGTTAACCCGTTTATTAAAATATAAAAAGTTTTTAACAATTCTTTAAATCAGTGGTTCTCAACCTTTCTGAGGCCGCGAAACACCATTCATATACTTTATATTACAATACATTCAAAAATTGATAAGCAATTCCATGTTTACTATTCTCAGGAAACATTGAAGCAATAAACTTTAATATATTGAATAAAATAGAAACATGGAATTATTTATGAATATAGCAATGGGAATAAATTTGAATAAAAACTTAAAAATCTTTCCTTTCGTGGAACACTCGAGGTAGGATTGCGAAACACCTGTGTTCCGCAGAACACTGGTTAAGAATCATTTTTTTAAACTAAGTTGTCACACAGCTCAAGAAGCGAGATGCAAGTCCGAACATTGTCCAAATGTTCTAATGGTCGTTTTTCTTCGTTCTCGCGATTTGGCGTGACGATCAATAGCCCAGGGGCGCAATGCATGACTTCGGGAGATATTCTCTGGCGGATCTTTGAGAGGTTCTCCAAATTCGTAAACTCTTGTAATCTCTTCAAGTATAACTCTTGCTTAACGTCAAAACTAACCAGTTCTCCGGACCCAACCTGAAACAACATGCATGGATCCTTCTGCTGTTTGATTCTGTGCCGCCAGCCTTGAGGGAACACCACTCTCGTCACCCGCAATGCGGTCGATCGACTGGTGAATCTGACCACTGATCTTTGCCTGCTTCTTTGCAACTGCGGACATCACATTGTAGGTGTTACCTACGGTGTCCTGCATAGCATTTCTTGCACTGTTCTAAGGAAGCATCTGTGATCCTCTGTGTAACGCTCTAAAAATATAGGTCTGTATATCACTATTGTACTCGTCTAGCCGGAAAGGCAATCTGTAAATTTTTTGAATCAACGACTGTTTCTGTAATAAGTGCTATGCGTTTCAGGAATGTGATCTTAAACTTTATCTCCACTTTCCACCTCATTTTCCCTCCCCCACTCCACTTCCTCCCCTTCTCCACTCTATCCCTCACTCATACTTCTATACCCTCTCCTTTTCACATTTTTGGCTAAGTCCAACCAGGACAGCTATCTTAACTTTACTTTCAGATATTCTCCGACGAACAGATGAACCTGGGCGAAACAGGGCAACACGGCAGAGGGAGGTTTATTCCAATGATGTCGGGAAATCTTCCGTTGATCTACGGAATCACAAAAGTTCAAGATGGGAGAACTACGAACTAAGAAAGTCGCATCCTTAAATCCAGGTTTTTATACGTTTTACTCCCGATTCCGCTTTTTGATTGGCCTCCCCTCGTCACCTCGTCGGGTGGGCGGGAGAGGTCAACTTCGCAACTTAACACGATTCCTCTCTAACTACATTTCTCTCGACTTTGCCTCCTCCACACAATTCATCTTTTGTTTCCCGTTTTATATGAAAAACTTTCTTTGTTTAAACAAGACCTTTAAATCTTGCTTTATTCCTTTCTGAAAGATGAGATTTTTAATATCTCGTTTGATTGTCAACATTCGGACCACAAAATCGATTTCCTTCCGGGTCCTCGCAAACAGTACGTGTCCAGTGAGAACCTCACCGGTTGCCAGATAGGTTTTATAAAATTATGAGCAAAGTTTCTCGAAATGTAGCCCAAATTATTTTTAAGTGGCCCAAAAAGTAGTAAGTTGCACAAATATAATAACCTATACTCCTACAACGATCTTAATCTGCTACCTTTAGCCCAATCTTGCAATCCTGAAAATCAGCCGTATTTTATGAATAAGAGAAAAAAATCGTAGTCCGTGTGTAAGATAATACCAGAGTGTTCATATCCATGTCGAACTAAGTCTACATAGATAGGATGAAAAGTGGTGGATATGCAAATTCCTTTAAAAGATAAAGTAATGTTAAAAATCCTTTTATGGATAATTTATGTATATATTGATGTATTGATAATAGAAAACAAGAAGCCTAATATTATTGTAAACCTGCCGAAGAGAGCTCTTAAGGTCCGAAACACGAAAACAGTGTGTACAGGTGAAAAACCAGGTAAAAAATAAAGGTTTTGTTTTTCTGAATAAGATCTCTGTTTGCAAAAACTGAAACAACACCAGTATAATAAGTCCTATTAATATACTAAGTCCAATATAGACAAAGATACAATAAAAAATTTAATACGGTAAGGACATAGAAGCAAAAGAATTAATATGTACTGATATTGGGGACATCAATATTTAAAACAAAAAAAACTTTTTTTTTGTGATACATTGATAAACACAACCAGCACTGAAATACTTTATACAGTATTTGTCTCATTGCTTCTGTGCTTGCTTGCTTTAATACGCCTGTTTAAACTTTGTCTATGACTATATTTTAAACCACACTCGCTACATTCCACTTTATTTAACGTATAACGAGTTCCTCGACATTAACAATATAATAAACAATGATAAATGCGCTAGTTTTACTTTTCGGATCCGGCTAAAAAGCTGGCGTTACATATGCGTCACGGTGCGAAAGAAGTTGACATTAATGCTCGCTCAGGATCTAGACCAGAGATGTCCAGAGGTTATTTTCATGGCCCACTTATTATTTTCATGCGGTTCCCTGCATCCTAGACTTTTTAGGTAAATTTTCATTTAGTTTGGTAAAGTATGTCGTTTATGTCGTAAAAATTATTTTCGTTTCACTGGATACACTTTGATGTCGAAATGACGTAATTGGTGCTAGAAAACTGTTATGCATGTGAGGTAGTACATATTGTTATGAACAATTCTTTTCGCGCATGAAAAACATCAAAACTGTTAAAAGAAATAGATTGAGTGATTCCCATTTAACTAACATTCTTAAATTTAAGACCAGTACTATAAACGGAGATATTGACAATATTATAAAAGGAAAGCAATGTCAAAAATTGCATTAAATTTATTTTTATCTTGTGTGAATAATTTTTTTTACTGTCAATAATACAGTACTTTTTGTAATTATATATATTTGTTATTAAAATTTGTTATTCACATTTTGTTTTGAACTTTTTAAAAGCTTAAATAAATAAATAAATAAATATATATATATATATTAAAGTACCTTTGTGGCCCGCTGAATATAAGTAAATTTCTAATTTGGCCCATAAAGAAAAAAGGTTAAACAACCCTGGTCTAGACGTTTGAACAAGAGTAGGGCTTTAGCCAACGAGCTAGAATATACTACATAGAATGACTGTGACTTTAGATACAACGCTTTTGGTGTAACGACGAATATTATCGACCGCCATTTTACTTTATGTCAAAATGTTGGTGTCTATACCACGTGTTGGGCAGAATTGTCACTTTAGAATCTATTTTTCTCATCTAAAACGAGTTTGTTTTGTTTATCCCTAGAATTGAGATTTAGGCAATTAGATAAGTGATATAAATCAAGAT
The DNA here is from genome assembly GCF_030686945.1 of Centruroides vittatus. NCBI lineage: Eukaryota > Metazoa > Arthropoda > Arachnida > Scorpiones > Buthidae > Centruroides > Centruroides vittatus. The sequence goes on from NW_027121927.1 coordinate 298,038, forward strand.
TGTTTCATCTTAAATTTATCTATTTTCTAGATTTTTTTAAAATTTTTATCAAGGTAAAATCAGATTAAAGTGATAAGTGTAGTACTTAACCCTCAATATAACAATATTTTTATAATCTAGTACGAGCCAGGTCTTGAAGGGCTTTACTGTCAGCCATATGATTGTTTATTTATAGTGTACTCAGATCAGTCTGATCCGTACGATACTCAGTAGGCTGTTGATTTTTTCGGACCGTGTTTTTTTTCTTTTGCAGAATATAAGTAGTGTTCTTGTGTATTGCAGTTATAGTTAGTTTGTGAAAATATTAGCAATGGAAAACTACATTATGACCTTTGTCATGTTAAAGTTGTTGAAGTTAAAATCCATCTAAGAGGTAATAAGGAGCTAATGACTGTGGGACATGGAAGAAGTGTTGCATTTGTCCATCAAAAATAGACAAGGAAAACATACCAGTAAGTGAAAGAGGCTGATATGTAAAGACTGCATCATTAGGATGTGTGCAAATTGTGCACTATATCCATCATTTTGGATAACAAAAGTATATGAACTAACATTTTTGTTCGTTATGTTGTAGACAACACCGAAGCCGCCAGCCTATTTAACTATGCATTTCGGATTGGAAATTACCAATTCGAAATGCATAGTTAAATAGGCTAAATAAAATAAACTGTTTTAATCTTGGTCTCTGTTAATTGCGGATAATTAAGAAAAACGTGATAAATACCAGTAGTTTCACTATTGGAAAACAATATATAAAATATAAAAAAGTTATAAGTAAAAGTTTCAACTTTTTATAATTTTAATTATTATCGAATGGCAAAAAGCTTAATTTTGAGATAGTGACGATTTTTACAAAAATTTGTAAATGTTAATAACGAATAAAATCTTCATTAAGTCCGGCCTCTCTCGTGATATAATACATGACACCCTTCTATCTCTCCATCCCTTTAACCTTTAACCACCAAAATTTAACAGCATCGATGCTCCTTATACACAAGCTATCATGCCAAATTTCGTTTTTTACAGACACCAACACACACATACATGAAATATTTTTTTTTATTTTTTGAGTTCAGGAGGTCTCAAAACATGGAGATTTGCTGAAATCTGAGTATCAAATTTGACACGATTCCAATTCTTTCCCGAAAAAGTAAAATTAAGAATGTTTAGAAATGTAGTTAACTTATCGCTACAGAATATTTTATCTTGTTTAGAAATGTTTAAATAAAGGGTTAAAGAAAGAAATGTCTTATTTATTTTCAAAAAATAAAAAAATAAAAAAACTAAGTAAAGTCATTTTGACTCGCACTATCTCAGTTAAGGGTTAAAACTTTTCCTTTCCTTTGCATACTTTTATACAACTGATTAGAATATTGTAACTCGTTGCCTTTACACAATATAAATTAAACGCTCCTTTGACTAAAAGGAAAATGGCGGACGTGTATTTAATTTTCTTTCAACAAGACGTCGTTGCAGCCACACTATGTAGTATATTCGAGCTCATTGGCTTTAGCTCAACTGCTTTACGCCCCTTACTCATTGGTTTTATTGCTTGACACACCTACATGCTACAGGCATTTGATGTGCTCGTCGCCTGTTCTAACATATTTACTGTACATAGAAAAATCTGCTGTTAAAAGCCTAAAAAAACAAAACAATTGAATTATTTTTTTTGTAACTCTTTCCGCCCAGTGGGCACTAAGAGGGCCTCTTATAGCAAGCCCATTATGGGTTCGGCCAGGCCCACAATGGGACGGCCGGGTGGTGAGGGACGGGGACCACCCCCCGAAAAATTCCTGGGGATTTTTCGACCCGTCCGGATTCGATCCCGGATCTCCCAGGACGGCAGGCTGCTAACCTCGACCGCTCAGCCGTCCGGCCGCTGCAATTAAATTATTATTGATAGTTTGATGGGGCAGTAAAAGACTAACGTAAAGATGCGATTTCGGACAAAAGATTCCGCTTCTTTGGAATAGCCATCCACGAAAATACAGGCGGCAAAGTATAGAGAAAACACGATGAGTCGCGACCATCGCACATTCCTGATCAGGATACGATTATATCCCCCGCATTTCGTGTCAGATTCGAAATAGCACATTTCAAAAATTCAAAATCAAATTTTATTTGAAAATGATAAAATCATTTTTCTAAAATATTACCTTTAAGAACATTTTACAATATTGCTACAATGAAGAACAATTTTCAAAAAACCGAAAACGAAATTCAAAATTAAGCAAAACGATTAACCTAAAATATTACAATTAGACCTATACTTTTTGTTACTTTTGTTATATTAAAATATTTACTTATTACTACAGGCACTCTTCTCTTATCGACTTATTAACCGTTCCACGATTAAGTCGTTAAGCGATAAATCGATAACGAGGAGCTTAATTGAATAAAGAAAAGGTCTAAAGAAAACTCAAAATTTTCTTTAATTAACATCTTTTTACATATTACAAAACATAAAAATACAATCAGCAAAAGTTATAAAAATGATGTCTCAAAAAATTAATGTTCACTGATAAAAAGAAGACATTCCGATTAAAATTTTAGCCATCGAATTTTTCAGTGTGATAATGATTCGTGGTCATCAGTATCATTATCGGAGTTATCAGCAGAGATATCAGAAGCAGTAGAGGGCCCGGGAAGGGAGATGATAACGAGGAAATGGAAATACTTGTAGGCAAGGGAGTCCTGGCTATATCTTTCGAGAATAATCTCGTTATTCTGATTTGTTTTGTATGTTTCTTTTTTCATAAATTTCACAATAACATCTAAAAGTTCATTCATTTGCCATTCCACTTTAATTAACCGCTCAACATTCATCCATACCCTCTAGTTCTAATATAGCTGCATTCACTTTTGATAACACATCAACTAACCCTTTACAGTGAACTTCTTTTGTTCTTATTTCATTCTTTCCTTTTCCTCTTTCAATTGCTGTTGCGTTTTGAACTCTATTAAATCTTCGTTAGTTAGCTCTTCCTTTGAACATTCCATTAATTCCTCAATATCTTCGGCTTCAACAATTAAATTAAGCACGGTAGCAATTTCCACAATTGTTTTTTGTACAGCACGTTTTTGTCAAATTCTTCGAAATTCACGTAACGTTTTAGGAATTTTTTCCATATGTCTTGCATGCACTTTTCTCTCCCTGCCTCGTAAGCTGGTTCAATGTTCCTTATTCAGTGTAAAATGTTACATGATTTCTAAAAATCACGAAGAGTTACTTCATCACTTTCCGTTGCTGTTAGGGTGCGACAGACGCGAGAGAGCGAATTTTCCGAGCGAGCGAGAATATGTGGCGAGAAGAGACGAGACGCGATAAATATCAAAACCTGTCAGATATGTGCGAGAACCAGAAATTCGCTCTCGCCAGCGTTATTTCTCGCTTCTCGCTTGTGCATGGTTTTCCTTTGCGAAAACGAAATCGCTCGCTCTAAATTCGCGTCTGCATAGTCGCACCCTTACAGTTTTGGATAAAGTTGTGCACAATAGGTATAGCCTCTTGGTCCATTGGCAGTCGCGTTTTTAGGCAGACAGACAGACAGACAGACAAAATAAACTTTATTTCTCCCGACACCGCTAGGCACAGTCGGGGTAGAAAGACATGGAATACAGTAGTGTTACATTCTGAGCAATAGAACTGACAATGTAAATGATAATGAAATAAAAATAAAAATAAAAAAAACAAAAAAAAACAAAAACGCGAAAATATACATTAACTAAAAAACATATCAGTAAATGAGTCAATGTTTTTGACAATTATAATGACCGTAAAACAGCCTAAACAGAATCCGCGTATAAACAGAGGACCAGGTGACAAACACTGAACAGATCTTATGCAGCAACTTACTCACAGTAAGTATATAGGAGCTCCTGAGCTCAGATAAAACAGATGGAATCGCCCGTAGAACGTAGGCCAGAATGAGGGCACAGCGCAGATTTGTGCAGCAACCAACACAAAAGAACATAGTAGGCTAGTAGAAGATCATGAAAGGTCTTTGGCGATACAATAAAGCTAAAACAGTAAAACAATAATTAGTGTATTAATGTTCTGATGAAGTAAAGTTTAACCATTCTTTGAAAAAGAAAAAAGTACTTTTTGCTTGACACAAGATGTTCTGGCTTACATGGCCAACTCAGGTTGTCTTCTTCTATGTAGATCTTGAGTTCGCGTCTTATATCTTCCAATATCGGGCACGATAACAGATAATGTTTAACCCCGTCACGCACCCCACAGATAGGACAACAGTCAGTGTCACTATGCCGAAACCTATACAGGTAGACGTTAAATTTTCCGTGCTCTGTAAGCAGTTGAGAACTGCGGTGTTCAGGGTGAAGCCACTTCCACTTGAGCCGTCTTTCGACGTCTGGGAAAAATTGTCGAGTGATGTGCGATTCCGGAGTTCGCTCCCATTCTTCTTGCCATCTGGCAACAGTCTGATGCCACAGGAGTTCTTTTAGTCTTGAAACCGGGAGTTGATTGTATGCCGGAATGATGTCCGTGAGCATGGTTGTTGTACGAGCAAGCATGTCTGCACGTTCGTTGCCCGGAGTGCCACAGTGCCCTTTAATCCATTTGATGTAAAATTTGTTACTAGACTGGTTGGCAGAAGACAAAGTCTCTCTTGCAATGGGATGAGTGGTATCCTTATTAGTTAGAACTTGGACAGTAGCCTTGCTATCCGAAAGAATAGAGATATTACAATTATTAAACTTTGTGTTACAGAATTCGATGGCTTTGTAAACAGCAAACACTTCGGCTTGGAACACTGAGCACTCTGGGTGTAAGAGGAAGGTGTCATGGTGAATTTCATTGTTACATACATAAACCACAAATGCACAAGCGGTACCCTGATTGGTCTTAGACCCGTCAGTATAGACTTCAATTGTAGTCGAACAGTCCCGGGATCCAAGGCCTCTTCTGAGAGCAGGATGGGGCAAGTCCGCAAAAGAACTGTTTGTCTCATAGCAGGACGCATCAAATGTGGTATCTGAAATGTTAATGCACTTACCACGGGAGAGAAGAAACCTTCCCGTGCAGTATTGGATTTGTTGAAGGATAGGTGGCTTTCCGGCAAGAATAGGTAAGGCGACATTGGAGACTGTACGGTAACACCGTGTCAAGCGCAAGAGCGCAAGGCGCTGAGCTGATCTGAGTCGGCGGTGGTTGTGTGAATGAAAGGCCGCCTCGCCCCAGACAGCCGAAGCATAGCAGATAATAGGAACGAATACACAGTCATAAATTGCATTGACAGCCTCGTATCCCAGTCCCCAACTGTTTCTGGCGACACGAAGAAGATTGTTGAAGATAAGATTTGTCCGCTTAGTAATATACGCAATGTGCTGTTTCCATGTGAGCTTGTTATCGAAGACCACTCCAAGAAAAGCAAGATGATCCACTATCTTAATCGAGGTGTTTCCAAAGTGAACACAGGGAACCCGCCGGTATAAACTCGTTGATCTAAGGGCTGAAAAAACAATACCCTTCGTTTTGGCAGTGTTAAAGATTAGTTTGTTGTTAACTCCCCACTCATTTACTTTTATAAGAATGTCATTGGCGATAGTCTCAATCATGCGCCTGGATCTGGCCGGAAAAATGAGAAAAGCATCGTCGGCATAAGCAAAAACTCGACACTGATGCCCAAAGTCCAAACGGAGAAAAGTGTCAAAAAGAATTATCCAAAACAGGGGGCCACAGACAGAGCCCTGAGGGCACCCTCGTTGCAGATCTTTGGAAAAGAGGTGTTGACCCACTGTGATCGTGGCCTGCCTGTCTTTGAGGTAATCTTTCACTATGTAAAACAGATTTCTGGGACAGCCATTATCGCTGAGTCTGCGTAAGATCTGTGGCCACCATGCTGAATTAAAAGCATTCTTCAGATCTAAACTTATCCCAAACACATAAGCATTCTCTGCAAGTAGTTGTTTAATGTGGTTCTTTAAATCCATGATGGCATCGATGGTTCCTCTCTGCCGTCTGAACCCGTACTGGGCACAGTGAAAGAGCCTTCTTGACTCCCAGAACCAGTAAATTCTGTTAGATAAGAGCTTATCAAGAACTTTGCCCAAAGAGGACAACAAAGAAATGTTGCGCATGTTATTCAGTGTCAATGGTTCCCCGCGTTTTTTGGGAATGATGATAACCCGTGCGCACTTCCACGGACGAGGAAAGATGCCCTTTTGCAAGCAGATATTGAAGATCTCCAAGAGCAGATCTGGTCGTACTTTCCAGATCTCTTGAACAATATCAGCGCTTAACTGATCTATACCAACAGCCTTCTTCTTTGGCATCTTGGCAATGATGTCATCTACTTCTAGAAATGAGTATAGAGGTGGGGTGGGGAACCTTTCTGTTCATGAAGGCTACATTACAATTCATCGTCCCTTATAGAGGCCGCATTGAATTTTTTTTTGTCATTTTATCCCTAGGCTTAGGCCGCTAAGTAATTTGAAAGTTATGTAATAAAAGAAAGACAGTCTATATATGCGTGTGTGTATTGTAAATTTATGTAAAATAACTATAAAAGAAATAAAGGTCTTAAAAAATATATATCAACATTTACATCACAGGCCGCAGAAGGCCACACTTGTTGGCCCAAAAGGCCGCAGGTTCCCCATCCCTGGTATAGAGCATCAGGATGCGGGAAGTAGGCTAGTTTGGAGCATTATCAAGCAGCAGGATAATCTTAAGAGGAACGCCCTTTTCCAGACAATAATGCTTGACTGAGAGTATGAAGCAATTGATGAACCAATCTTCAAATAAAACTTGCGTCAACCATGTTTTGTTATTTGCAGGACAGTAAATAAGCAAGGCGTACTTCAATGAACATGGGTTCTTGGAGTGATAGACGAGAAAAAACTGTAACCCAACAACATTTCCTCCCAACAATAACGTGGTCATATCCTTGAAATCAGGCTTTGTTTTAGCTTTTTTTGTATATGAAGGACCTTTCAGGTACTATACAAGTACAGATACAAATACAAACAATTCTTACTTATATTTTAATAGTGCAGTTTCATCCCCATTGAAGATCTGTTCCACCTGACATCAAATTGAGCAACAAACTTTTCCACTGCTTCTAGGTCCGCGCTTGTCGCCTCATCGTTGACATTGCGATTATGCATGTTGAATCTCCGACGAAACCGTTGAAACATGGCTTGCGTAAATGTTTCCGTCGATTCTTCGCCTTCGTGAATCTTCAAAGTCTCTAAGATACTGTATGTCTTGGCTTAAATTATTAAAAGGCTCATCAGCATTCTTTTTTTTTGGATCTGATTGACAAACCAGATCGTCAGTGATTTCTCCATTTCCTTTCTGCAGCCTTGTTGTTAGGGCTTTAAATCTTTTTTACGCTTTCACTACCATCTTTTATACTATAGACCTACGTCCTTCACTATTGTCGAACGGTTGAATGCGCCAACTCCAAGTCATGCGCTATCACTTTAACTTTTTACCAGCTTTATAGTTGTTTATTTATTTATTTATTTTATTTTCTTCTCTTTATCAATAGCCTTTCTTTGGTTCTTGACACTTCCTCCAGGTGAATTCATGCTCTTCTTTTTCGGCATCTTTACTATGGCGCTCACAATAAAGTACAAATTTATAAACGAAATATGTAGTCTTGGAGATTGTGATCGCTTTGTGTAGTGAATACTGACCGATTGGGGGAAGAGACTAAGAAAGGGGATTACCGGCGCTGGAGAGCTGTTGTAAGTCCGAGTGGTCGTTAAACAGGTAGATCGTTAAGTGAAGAGTGCCTGTACTTGAATGACAATTTAAAGAAATTTTATTTACTTTCCTTCGCTTCGAATAACAATTTTCACTTAAAAGATGTTGCTAAAAGTTATACGAGAACTTCTACAAAGTCTTCCTCAAGTCTACAAAATTAAAATCTAAAAGAAATTGCAAAAATAATATTTGATCTTGTGCATCCATATATTAGTCCGCATACCGAAATCACATACAACAAATTACTTTGCCAAAATTTGAACTTAACTTTTAACACACTTCTCATAACTAAATAACATTTTATTATCTTTATTGAAAAAACGTTGAAAATGTAATTTAGGCCTATCATATTTCTGCAAAATATGAACATCATCTTCGTTTAGATAAATAATTCTCCTCAACAATGCGTCTAACCTGAAATACCAGAACTATTGGACTCATTTTCTTGCCAACGAGTAACAATAGGTTATTTGCGAAATAAATGCTTTCTTAGAAATAATTAGTTCTGATATTAAATGTTAAAATAAAATAAAATAAAATAAATTTTTATAAACAAACAATTGTTACTTACATTTTAATTTTTACACAACGCAATTAATTGCATTATGATTTCAAAGTTCTCGTTTGAAATCATAATGCAATTAATTGCATTGTTTAATTAATAAGCAACGCGACAGAGCGCGACGCGACAGGGAATTCGACACGCGACGTATCTTCGGTCATCTGTCACATAGAGTAGACGATTTTTCCCGAACGACCTATCGAAGTTCTCGCCGTTGACAGAAGTCAGCGGTTAAATAAGGAAAGCGGTAATCGTTATGTGAACGAAATACAGTAGATGCCACCTCTTATCTCTGACACCGAAAAAAAGAGTAGCCTACTTCTTAAATCGTCCTTCATTTAGCCTAATTGAAAAATTATGACAGTTAAGTCAAAGTATGAAGTTCTATTAACGGTAGTCCGGAGATTCGATTTTGAAAGTTTGAAAAGTTTCAAGATTTATTCTTCGTTATAATAGCATAATTCCTGTTATTTATGGCGCTTATCCATTCCCGTATATAAATAAAACGCGTTTTTATCAAACTAATGCTAGAGTGTCGGAATATTTTTAGAAAACAGTCGGAGAAAGTGACTATTTCTCGAAAAATTCTCCTTATTCTCAACGTAATTAAAGACCGTCGACCTTTGACCGCCAGCAAATGGAAGGTATTTGTCCGCTTAATTTCCATCGCCTCTCTATTCTACTTTAGCTGAAGTGTCGAGGGAAAATTCTCTAACGTCACGACCGGTTAATCCAAAAAGTAACTGGTAAGAATTTTCTCATCTCCGCCATCTTGGCAAACCGGACGTATATCACTCGTAGACGTCTAATGCGAAATTCGCCCATCGAAGAAATATTAGTCGACGTCATCGGCCGAACCCCAATGGTGTCCAGAGCGTGATCGGCCGATAATCGGAGACTAGGTACTCCGATTCATTATTTTTAAACGACTCTTATCGGTCAACCGGTTCGTCACTTCTCACTTCCCTCTTCCGCTCAAAATGTGCGCTTCAGTTCCTTCGTCGTCTTTCATAATCGGGAGATGGTTCAAACGGGAAGGACGGTGAAAATTAATGTTAACTCCTTCTTGGAAAGAATGCACGTGGAAAGTGCTTTCTCTCACATCGCCGAACACCCGTTAACGTCTCTTTCTGTTTAACGTATCGGCCGTCGACGCTCTTCGCTGGATGGAACACGGCCGATCAATTTTTTAGCTGTTTCGTCACAAATTAAACTCGTCCCGACAGATGGCGCTAATCGAAACGGACGGTCGGAGGGGAGCACCACTTTTCCTCAAACGGGAAAGAAGACGGAGCGAAGAGGAAAGTCGCCTTCTTCCTCTTCTCCAAGTTTTTCCAACCAGAAAACAAAAGTCGGTTCTTACGGAAGAATCCCACTTCCGGTCACCGGAGATTTTTTCCTTTCGTCGAATCCTATTGAAAAGTATTTACGGAATTTCCGGAATTCTCTCCAGACGAGTGCCGGGTCTTCGGCCTCTTCGGGTTAAAGCCCGTTCTTCTCATCGGAAAAGTTTTCTTCCCCGAAAAAGCTGGAAAAAAAACCAAAAAGATGATGTTTTGACGGTTCCTCAATAGAAACACATCAGGACGAGCGACAGTTTCAATAAGAAAGATCAAGCAAAAGCTGGGACTGTCGATGGCAGGCTCGTGCGCAGGATTTTTAAAAGGGTGGGGCTTAGAAAAATATATGTACAGTACATTGTATAAATGAATAGAGAAATATAACGCAATTTACTAAGGAAGTGCTAAACGATTACAAAATAAATATCAGCAATATACTGTTTTATTTCGATTTTTTAATTCTTCCCAAACGGGAGAAATTAAATACCCAAAACCCGTGTGCACATCGTCGGTCGACATTCTACCGGCAAAAATATTCGCGAAAGTGGGAAATTTGGCAACCAACTCTAGAAAAATCGCCGATTTTTCTTTCCGACATTCGAGACGTCTTCCAAATTTATCCTCTTCCGGTCGTTAACGGCGTTTTATTCCCCTTTCCCGGAAGAGGATCGAGTCCTCTTCCGACTCGAGGTAGTCTCATCCCCTCTCGCCGAGGATTCTTTTCGACCGGAAGTTTTCTCTCCGCCGTCGAACGGCGCCGGCGGCTTTTCGCCGCGCCGCTCGGCTTCCACCAATGAGGACGGCGGACGCTCCTTCGATCGGTTGCCGGCGCGCGTGACCTCCGTCCGGCCAATGGGAGCGGGAGTGGCGCCGGCCGTAACGGCGCGCGCGCGGCGTCGTCCGTCGACACGTCTTTCGTACGCGAGTCGACGTCGGCGGATTCGGCCATGAGTCGGGAAGTGGAGAGTCGTCCCGGTGCCCGCCGGCCCACCCGTCTCTTCCGGACCCTGCTATGGGCGACCCTGACGGCGGTCGTCGCCCCTTCTCCCGTCGACGACGTGGACGACTACCAGACCGTGTAAGTACTTCCGGCTTCTTCTTTTCTCGGCCGGCCGCCGCTTCCGCTCGGCCTTTTGGGAAATTTCTCTTCTCCGGAAGCGCGCTGTCGGAGGAGGCGCGTGCGCTCTCTCTCTTCCGGCCACCGGTCGGCGCGCCGGCCCGGGCACCGTAGACCGCGGCCGCGGTCCGGCGCCGGTTCCGTCCGGACCGCTTCTTCCGGCGTCGGGGGATGCGCTGAGCCGCGAAGGGAAAGAAGACAAAAGCCATTTTCGTCTTCGGAGGTCCGGCCACTTTTCCGGAACTTTCCCTTGCCGTTTTCGATGGTGCCAGGATCTCCGGTCCTGGTCTCGGACGACGCGTGGAACGCCGCGTGGCGTCTGCGAAGGCTCGACTACGGCGGGAGGTGAGCGCCTACCGGAAGTTTTTGAAAATAGTGGAAGTACGATCCGAGAAGGAACGACGCCCTATATTTTACTTAACAAAGAGAAAAGTCGCGTTTCTCCTCCCCTATTCGACCAATTCTCTCTTTCGGCGCGACATTTACCGTAGTAATTCGAAGTAATTCGATTGTACCGTACATTTGGAAGAAAACGGAAAAAGCAGTAGCGCAGGAAACACGGTTTGGCCCGTAGAAGAATATTTGTTTCGGAAATAATTAAGTTGTTTTCATAACAATACACGAAAGGAGAAAGCGATTGTCCCGCTTTCTAATCCACTCCAATGCGTAAACGAACTGCTTTAATAGCACAATTGATTTTGTCGAACAATTTCCATGAAAGTCGGGACACGTGTCACGTTCGGTCGAGGGTGGATGTTTTTTTTCTTCTTCGCCGGCTGTAAAGAAACGAGCAAAGAGGAAAGAGAATCGGAAAGGAGTCGTTAATAATTGACCAATCAACGGAAGAAGCGTTCCACCGAGTTAAGGGGCGCCTTTTTTCCTTTGGGAAGTTGAGAGATAAAAAGACTGGTCGAGTCGGCCCGGAGGGAGAAAACCACTTTCTTTCTCTCACCTCTTCTATCGGTCGGATCTTTCGTCCCAAACTGCTGACTATTTCCTTTCGAATCTTCCGATAAATAATATCGAGTTTCTAAAAGAAATCAGAAAAAATGGAAGAAAATAACGGAGGGAAAAGTACAGATTTTAGCCATCCCGACGCGGACTCGGAGGGAGGAGAGGGGCCGGGACCCGCGCCAAGTTTTCGAGCGACCCGACGACCCACTTGGCACCCGACGACACCCTCTTTTTCTGTTTTTCGTAAAGAACGAGTCGGATGTATTTGTCGTTGGCGCCGGTAAAAGCTTCTTCTCCGGAAGGCCGATTTCTCGGCGGGAAAACCTCCCGTACGGGAGTGGTTCGGAAAAGAGCGAGTTCCGCTTCGGTGTTTTTACGTCAATCCGTCCCGGGTCTTAAAAAAATGTTCGTGCTGACTCCGATTGAAAGAAGAAGCGCTTGGCTCTAGAAGAGAAAAATGGGTCTTTCCTTTTCGTTGTCTCTGTCACCCTTTCATTTCTTTGATTTGTTCATTCGAATCGTTGTAATTTTTGGTGGGACAACGTCGACTCAATGTGTCTTCGCCTTCCTTCGGCCAGACCGAGTTTCCGCAGGTAGACTAGAGGCAACTTTTTCCTAGTCTCATCCAGGCCCCGCTCTTAGCTTTTCTCGGGTCTTCCCCGCGGATGCGTCCGTCATTAGTATCGACCAGGAGAAACGCGCGTCGGCGGATTTGGCTAACGACGGCCATCGATCGGACCGAAAAACGCTTTCCAGTTCCGGTCACGTCGGAGGTCGACCGTTTTCCGCTCGTGCGGACGAGCGGGGGACAAAACGACGAAGCGAAACTTCCGATCGAATTCCGGACCGCGCCTTTTCCGGCCGCTTCGCCGCGCGCCGAAAACTTTACGCGGACATGGCCACGCGACTAGTCCGCGTTTTCCTGTCAATTGAATTAAACTTCAGAAAAGAGAATTTTTCGCTTTCCAGAACTTGAAGTTTTCCGTTTGCGAGATTTGGCATCCTTAATTCTTATTTGTTTCCCCTTTTCTGGAATTAACCAAATAAAAAGTTAAGGGATGGTTTTCCCGCTGGAAGGAAAAGCGGACAAGAGTCCACTTGTCTCGCGCCTCTTTTCCCGATTTTGTCCAGGAATGCATCTGACGTTATGTTTTGTATGCTTTCAGGGTAGAAAACTGGGCTTTAAAGTTCGGAAGCGACATTTTCGACGGCAGCGCCAAAGCCGTCTCCCTGAGGAAGCTGAGAGAGGTGAGAACTTTCTAATATCTATTTTTCAGTAGTTTTTTCGAGGAAAATAAAGATGCGTTCTTTTCTATCTACAGCAATTTACCGGCATGAATCCAAAAGTGAGTCCGATCGTCACCGACGAGATGTTTAAGGAGATGAGGACCAGCATCCAGAACATGCTAAACTGGAAACTCCGCATCGTCGAAGTAAGGCCGACGACAATTTAATCGACCCTCAAAAACCCAATTTAATTATCCTTTCTTAATTAAACGTCGCGCTTTAATAAAGTCATAACCACTTTCGTTCGCCTTATTATTTACTCGTTTCTCCCCCTTAATCCGCCGGTTTCGCCTCTTCTTTCCGCCTTCCTACGCGTCGACGCGCGCTCTGGGAAACGTCTGGCGTTCTTTTAATAACCCGGAAAACTCCTTTATTAAAACGCTAGAGAAGGGCGTAAATCAGTCTTCGGGGAAGCGGAAAGATCGGAATTCCGGTACAGTACGTTGGCTTCCATCCTTTACCGGACGCGACGCGTTCCACCTTTATCTTTCTTTGCTAATCATATTTTCTCTCTTTTTCAGAAAGCGGCCGATGCAGCGGAAGCCGAAGCTCTCAAGCACGACCCGGATAAACCCGTAAAAGTAATTTTTCTTCTTTTTCGAAAAACCGAAAAATTTTTGGGAAGGGAGCCGAATCAGGGAAGCGTGGAATGCCTGCGGACCGCACCCGCTTGAATTTAAGTTCACCTCTTTCCCTTTAAAACACTGATTTTCTGCCGATCAGTAGAAGTTTTGGCCGGAAACTTGAGTCGATGAAGGCTCAAAAAGATAGGCGGCACCCTTTCCTTTGGTCTTTGCGAATCCCGCGTTTCCTATTAGTGGTAAATGCCACTATTTAAAAATAGAAAGAAAACTTTGGCAATTCGGTAGATGAAGGACGAATGATAGAATTGGAAGGTTGACGCTTTCTGTCTGGTTTCAGTTCAAATATTACAACGCCAAGAAGATAAGGGATCCGAGAGAAAAGATATCTAAAGAAGAGGAGGAGGAAGAGGAGGAGGAGGAAGAAGAGGACGACGATGAAGAAAGCAAAGAAAAATACCAGTTTTTGGAACTGGAAAGAAAAAGGACTTTCGACTGGCCCATTAACTTGACGTATAGTAGTATTCACGTTCCCACCAACGTCTACCATAAAGGTGAGTCTTTTTCATTTCTTCCTAATTCTTTAAATGCTTTCGGCCGAAAGAAATGCGCGCCCTTTCTTCCCCATCGTCGGCCGCCGGATATAAGGGGTGGGGAGATACGACGGCCGTTTCTCGACAACGTCTCTGGCTTAATACGTCAATTCTTCCGGGACGTCGACCATCCGTCAGAGACACTCGGAGCGGAAACGCTTACTTTTTTGTTTTTTTCCTTGGAGAGAGAAGGATTGGAGAAGAGCTTTCTCGTTTGCTTTATTTAAATCGGAAGGTACGAGTCGGACCTTAAAAGAATTAACGACCGGGATTTTTCGTGCAGCTCCCGCCATCGTGGACGGAATCAAATGGTCAGACGCCATCACTAGCACTTTCAAGAACAACCTGGCGGTGGATCCTTTCCTCTCTTGGCAATATTTCGGAAGCAGCACCGGATTCCTCCGTATATATCCCGGTAGGTTCTTCCTCCCTTTTTCTTAGTTTCCTTTATATTTCTCTAATGAAAGCATTGTAATTCAGCCATGCAGTGGCGAAACGGAGAGAAGACCGATATGTACGACTGCCGCATGAGACGCTGGTGAGTATTTCTTTTACTTTCTTCTCTTTGTAAATACTTGAAAAGTTCTGAAATCTGATAGGGAAGGGGTGATTCCTCTTCGTTTCTGAATGACGATTTTTTGCGGAAGAAAGGTCAATTTATTAAAGTTCTTTAGTTAAGTTGAAGGATCCGAAGCTTCCGTCTTTAAGTCGGTCCGTTCTTTACACCTAATTAACGTGAATTCGGAAATAACTAAAGGAGATAAACGTTTTGTAAAAGCCCGAAAGGAGTTATACGCAATTTAACAACAGTAACGTTAAATTAAGGCCCGAACCCGCGCCTTCGGGCTCCGTTTCGATCCTCTTTCTAGAAATTCTCTGCGGTCGAAACGGGACGTTAAAAACGTTTTATCCGTCCACCTTTGAACCCCACAAGGGTAGATTCGTATCATTATTTCTATTCCCTTATTTAGGGTGGTGGCATTGGCTGAAAGTATCAAACGGTGTAGCCTTAATTTAGTAACGAATATATCCTCATGATCGTTGTATTTTTAAACACTCAAATAAGGAATTATACTAGAAAGGACGAATTGGTTTCGTTTGGTTGGAAGCTTCCTGGACCTAACCGACTTTGCGTTTGGGAAGATAAGAAATTCCCAACCACTTTCTAAAGCGTTGGTCGCTGAAATAGTAGAATGATTTCCCTTCTACCAATCCAGCACTCTCAACTCTTACCGAAAGGACTGTTCCCGGATTACTCTTTCCTTCTTAACGTAGAATTCCGTTATAGAACAATGCGACAAAGCAGATTTCTGGAGAAAAAAGAAAGGAATTAAGTGAAGAAAGATCCCAAGAACCGTACAAATTTAATGAATGAGGTTCAGTAGACTACGTCGAAAAGGGAGAATTCTTTTTTACTCGACTAGACGTGTACCGTTCTCCGTACAATAATGTATTATAAAGAAAATAACCGGTCACTTTCTAGTTTCGTCGTTGAAGTCACCAGTCCTGCTCTTTGCGCTTTCTCCTATTTCGCCTAATAAAATAGACTCGCAATTATTTACCGATCTTTGTAGTCTTTAGTAAACGGGATGAAGGCAAATTAACTCGGATACCTTTTGATCTTCCGCCAGAGGAGGAGGCGAAAATCGGCAGCTTCTTTTCCTCGACAAGCTCTTTCTTCGTCCCTGTAATAAATCGTTCCGTATTTTCCGTTTTCATGAAATAGTCAAAAACGATAAGGGAAAACTCCATCTCGTCACTTATCCCGAAGCACTCTTTTTATTCTTTTCTTTTCTTCTACGACATTCTCCTCTTCCTGTGCCTCCTTTCTGTCACATTCCGCAGGAAGCCGACGACGGCCGACTTCCGGAATGAGGACGTCTCTGAGAAGCCAAGAATCTGAGCGAAAGGCTCGCTTGATCCTCGTGCCTTCCGCCTTTTCAAAAGAAAAAAAAAATGCGCTCGCGGAACGAACGTGATCTGTTCCGCTCGCGCCATATTGTAAATGTGCGTCTGAATCTTGGCGATGGACGAAGTCGGAAACGACCTAACTGCGACCTAAATGTGTTTGTTTACAGAACGGAAAAAGTTTTGTAGTGAGAAGAACAGCTGAGTGTGAGAGATTGGAGGCCGTCCATCGTTACCTTCTATCAAACTTTGATGAAACGGACAGACATCGCGTTCTTCTCGTATTGAAAGTCAAATACTGTATATCGATTGCCCCCGGGAAAATTTTGCATCTTCTATTATTTCGCGCATAATTCGACAGAGAGCGTCCACTTTCTCGTCTTCTTTCGACGGCAAAAATTCGAATTCTTTCGCACTTTATAATAGGATTTTTCGTCTCTCGATAATTTCCAACTTTTCCGCCGCTCGGCAATAATCGAAATTCTCCTTCCCTCTCTTCCGCCGTTCCGCTCTTCTCTTTCGATTTTCGATCGGTCTCACCTCTCACCCACTTTCGGAGAAACTCTTTGGCTTCGGAGCGAACTCTGTTGCGGTCGTCACGCTCTTCGATGCCGATTTAAGAAATTTTCGGAAGTCGGAGGAAGTTTTCTTCCCTCTCCGATCGAATGAGTGAGCGAAAGACAGTGTTTCCCGCTTTTTGCCAGACTGATGATGCGTTGGAAATCTTACAGGTTTATCCAAGCGGCCGCCTCTCCCAAAGACGTCGTGGTGTTGCTGGACGGAAGCGGGTCCATGTTGGGTTTGAGAAAAGAAATCGCCCGCAACGTGGTCCTGACCATCCTCGACACCTTGACCGAAAACGACTATTTCACCGTAATTAGGGTAAGTATCCCATCCGAATTCCTATTCTTGTTCCACTTCTACTCATCTCCGTCTCTTTCAGTTTTCTGACGGCATTCAATATATGGTTCCCTGCACCAAGGACACCCTGGTCCAGGCAACCGACTTCAACATCCGGGTGAGTGTCACTACCTCGAACCGGAGATCCCGACATCCGAGGCTGACCTTTTGTCTTTCGATAGGAATTCAAGGAACATCTGAAGAACCCGGAAACGGTTAACATCGCTAATTTCAGTCTGGCTCTCATCACTGCTTTCGAATTGCTGCAGAAGGTGAGCGCTCTTCTTCTTTTCTTCTCCCAGAATCCCGTCGTTCCGGAAACCGTAACGAAGGGATTTCCTTCTATTTTCGTTTCTTCGTCTGACCGAAGTCTCGGATTCATTCGTGGCAGGAACAGTTTCGTGAGCGCGCTGTCTACTGAGTACAGACAACTCACTCACACAATTTTAAGTTTTTATGGTTGGATGGCGCGTTCGATACCGAAGATGTATTCAATAAATAACGTTAGACGGGAGGAGGTCGACATTTTTCGGGAACGGAAGAGAAACGGGTGGATTTAAGGGTGGAAGGGAAAACATTCCGTGGCTCTCTCCCTCTCGGAGTTTTCCCCGAGGAACGTATGAATGACGCCGAAATTTTCTAAGCCCTTCTTTATATATAATCAATCGAGTCTGATTGAAGAATCTGTGATTAAACGACAAAATTAGCGACATTGAAACGTAAGGAGAAAATAGTAACGGATTGAATCGAATTCTAATTCGACACTTTCAATTTCTTTTTACATGTCAATATCGGACGTTCACGTAGCTTTCTGGGGATAGGCGGAAGTAGCTTTTCTGCCCAGTCTTATATAAATCGCTGTAAAAATACTGCCGACGACGATGTTTTGAGGTATTTTTCGTGACGTCGTAAAACTTAGATTATGGCATGAAACGTTTGCGCTTTCGCCCATCAAGTGGCGTGCATTTGGCCTGTAGGAAAGTCGGACTGGGAGAACCTCGATTTCTAACCAGATAAGGCATTTTCCAGAAAAACAGGAGTTTCCGATAGTGGTCGTCTTCGAAGAATTCGCAGCCACCCATTCTCTTCCTCCTTTTCTACTCACTCTTCATTATACGTTCGCCTGGCGTCTCGGAAGTGCCAAAGGGGTAACGACGACCTCTGATAGTTTAAATTCATCTTTACGGACCGAGTATTATTTCCGACAACGTTCTTCCACCACTTGGAGAAGTTTTCCGAGACGTCGGTTCCAGTTCTCTACGAGCGAAAACACGCATGCTGCTGACTTTATTTTTTTCTGCAGTATAACAGGAGCGGAGAAGGGAGTCAGTGTAACCAGGCCATCATGCTGATCACCGACGGAGCTCCGTACACTTACAAGGAGATCTTCGAGAGATACAACCATCCCAACATTCCCGTAAGAGCCTCTTATCTCTTCTCGCTCTCGCTCTTTTCCTTTTTCTCTCCTCCTTATCTTAATCGCTTCCGTCCGCAGGTTCGCGTCTTCACCTATCTCATCGGTCGAGAAGTCACCGACATTCGGGAAGTCAACTTCATGGCCTGCGACAATAGAGGTGAGTTCTACCCCTCTCGACCCCGCCCGGAAACCGACGCGTCGTTTCCGTTCGGACATCTCGCGGGGTGTAGGGTAAATAGCCTAACAATTAAATAACGGCGGCCGAATCTGGTAAAGGAACTTCTGTGGTCGGAGTTAGCTTCGACGAAGGAATTTACTTTAAATAAGGGAAATTCTGCGGAGTGGGAAAGAAGAAACAATAAAAAAAGATACGGAAAGGATTATACGTGAAAGAAACCAACTTTAGATAACCCTTCGTCTGTTATTAAATGTAAATAGAACGATAGAAAACAGGGAAAAGTAGGAAAGACTTTCTGGCTGCTCTTTAAAAAATTACGACAGGGAGGGGATTTTCCATTAAAAACGAGACAATTAAGAGTAGAGACAAAAAGACTAAAATGGCGGAGTAACCATAAAATACGTACAGTACGAGAATGATAGAATTGCGTTCACTCTCGTTCCGACAATTATGACTCGTTTTAAGTGGAAAAAGCGCGCCGGACATCGGTCGAACCGGGATGGAAATTAGCGTTAAATCGGTGTTTCTCGAAAAAGTAATGCCTAGAAAACTGGGATTAGATGCGACAGAGGGGCAAAATGAAGGTGGAAGGAGAATCCGGTGGATTCCTACAAAAAATTTCGTTAAGGGCGACAGGAGACCAACACAAAAGTTTCGAAAGGGTTGTTAGACAAATAAGCCATTATAAAATTGCTGAAATTTTTCTTTCTTTCTTTTGCATTAATCTTTTTTAGTTTTCGTGATTAAGTACGGTAATGACTTAATCACATTTTTTAAACTGCATTTTCCTAACATAATTTTGGTGTCTGTCAAGATATGTATTTACCAAGGAATCTAATGGAAATGTCGACGACACTCCTGTCGGGCATTCTTCTAAGGCTTGAAACTAAAAACATGACTAGATTTCGGTCCTTCTCGCCTTCTAGAGCCCGAGTAAAGGGTCGGAGGCTTCATCCGGCGCCTTCATGCTTTTCTTGAGGTCCAACAGACCAAATTACCATCATTTAAACATTACTCCGAAAATAATTATGCTTTGGGACTGTCGATAACGACATTCCGTCCCCGTCCTAATTTTACTCTTTGCCGAAACCTCTTCCTTCATCGAAAAATTCATCGTCCTTTACGAAAAGGAGGAGAAGGCCTTTCTTCGGTCGATGGTCTTCTCTTTCTTTCCATCTCTGAACCCGTCGTTTTCCATTGGAACTTGTTTTCCGTCGTGTTCTTTCAATACGAGTGGAGTGACGCTTTTCTTTCTAGTAAACAACCAAAAGTTTGTTAAAAGTTTTAGTTGTTTAATAGAAAGAAAGAGTTTATTGGCCACGATTTTCGAGATTGGGGAATGTAACTTATATGATGCATGGTATCACTATAGTGCATTTACACGTCATGATTAAATTCTATATTTGGTTATGTTTATCGGGTTTCGAGATGGGCCGCTCCTCTAAAACGTTAAAATGCATTTCTATCTGAGAGGTGCATCCTCAAAGTTTCGATCATCTATCTTAATTAGAAGTGGATGAATTTCAGTTGCAAGATTTCAGAACACGATACAAAGCGAGTTAAATAAAAGCGCTAATAATAATAAAAACACCTATTTTCTCTCATTCTTTTACATTTAATCAACCGGAAAGTGTCAGCGATTATTCCAAAAGTTTCGAATTTGTAACAAACATTTTATTTGGTCGCCAGTAAAGTGGATTCCTCGCGTTACGACACGGCTTTTTTCCTTTTACCTCGTCACCTTTTAAAGACTGTCGAGGTGGAGGAAAACGTCGGCGGCTGACACTTTAATCGGTCGTAAGTTGAAGGCCGGACTTTGGCATCGGTTTAATAGGCAGGTAAGTTCTTCCCGCTCGGATTTTGTCGTCGGTCTCCGATAAAGCAACTCGTTTAGAGCTTGACCGTCGACCTTTTCCACGTTGGAGAGACTCAGAGACTAAAGTAAGGTCTCCGAGGCGACCGCGTAATAGACACTCAAGTGGGGTGACGAGAGGATGGATATTCGGCCCGTCCGACTCGCTAATTACTTACCGACTGAAGAGAATGGATTAAGGACTGAAAGGTGTTCGGTTTCTTAAGTCGTCCGGGTATGAGAAAGACCGATTGCCTATCGGATTAAAGAACCGTTAATTGAGGACGGTGGTCGGACGGAGAGTTCGGAAACGTAAGGAAGCGAAATATTTCCCACTCGTAACAAACCGAAGTTTTTAAAACGTGCGCATTTTGTTATCGTCACCGGTTTAATCTCGGTCAGTTCTATCGAAAATAGTGGCGACCGGACAGTTTCCATTTGTTATTGGAAGGTCTTTCTGATCTTGAGAAAGCAACGCTACTCCCATTCCACTTTGTTTCATTCGTACCTAATTAATTATTTTAATTAATCGTAATAAAAAAGGAACCGCAGGCGGGATTCGCTGCCAACGTTACTTGAGGGAATTGACGAAAGGACGACGACAGGAAAGATATTGTAGTTACGGATTTGGACTTAAGAAGGACGAGAGCCGAATCGATGGGAGTTGCAGACCGTCCGTCTGCTTCGCCTGAAATTCGATCTATAAGGTGCGAACGGAACTTTTCCGTCTCTCCGTCACCTTTTACATGAAATTTAGGACGGACCCGTAAATTACATGTAGAAGGTGACGGGGAGACGAAAATTTGGTAGTTTACTCGGTCTTCCCGCCCCAGAGAAAAACTCTTTTCGTTTACACGTCTGCCTTCGTCATCGCCGCGGTGGGAGGCCGTCGCGGTAAATGCCGGAACGAGATGTTCCCATTTACTTTACTAAACTTTTTCCGATTCATTCTTCCAAACTTAGAAAAGGCATCAGGTTGGACGTTCCACTCGACGTGCAAGAAGGCGGAAGGAAATTTATTTCGTTCTCGCCAGACGAGTAGAGCTCCGAAAGATTTTGACGAAGCAGTTTGGCTGTCAATTCTTTCTTACCTTTTATCCTACTCTTAACTCGCCTTATTCTTTAACCGTATTTTCAATTCGGTCCGTAATATTACTAAACAGGACACTTTTACTTCTAACACACGGGGCCGTTATACTAAAATTTCCGACCTTCAATTTACTCTCTATACAAAAGCCTACTCGTATGGCTTTTACCCGAATCTTTAAATTTGACGTTGGTAATTTCAAACGGTGCGATTCGCGTTATTACTACTGATATTAAGACATTAATGTTCGAATAAAT
Source organism: Centruroides vittatus (assembly GCF_030686945.1). Lineage (NCBI taxonomy): Eukaryota > Metazoa > Arthropoda > Arachnida > Scorpiones > Buthidae > Centruroides > Centruroides vittatus. Next base: position 319,809 of record NW_027121927.1, read on the forward strand.
CTTCTAATTGTGGATTGCTTTTTCAGGCTACTACACTCACGTGACGACTCTAGCGGAAGTCAGAGAACAAGTTCAGGTGGGAACGCATCGTCCCTATTTCCTAGTCAAATTCGACATCTCGGATGGCCGATTTATTCTTTTCTCGTATATTACGACGGAGCGACGTTCTTTACTGCGCGTAATCCGATATTCTCGGAACAAAAAATAGCCCCCGATAAATTTTTATAAAAAGTGACGGAGATTCTTTAATCCGGATCCAAGGAAAAACGATCTAAGAGCGGAAAATTACCCCTAACCTCGGTCCTTTTTCTAACCGAGGAGCCCAACGATCGAAGGTTTGAATCGACGCTTACACTAGAAGACAAGTAGTTTGTTAAATGCAGTTAACGATATGACAGTCATTAAAAAGTAAATACGGTTGATTGTCGTTAGCGTTAACCCCATTTAGCGTCAACTATCGGTTACTATCACCAGTTTTTCATGTCCCCTGCAGAAATTGAACTCTTCAAAGAAACTCGATTAACGGTTACCATTACTTTATTCTATTGTACTGTACTGTACATAGTGTAATCCCGATTAACGTCAACGTTCCTTTCGTTTAATAGACCTACCTCCCAAAATTAGACCTAATGTCATTAAGTTTAAAAATTTCGACGAAATAAATAGGCCTATAAGCAAAGTTATTGGATTTCTATATTCAATGTTTCGGGATTTTTCAGGTTTAAAAATTTTATCTATTAACACGCAAGTTGCGTTTTCTTGTGTTCATTTTGATTTTGAAATGTAAAATTTAAGTCAATTAGAATCGCATTCATTGCTTCCGACGCCTGCAAATTGAGCTGAGCGAGATCCATGTTTAAATCTGAAGTTTAATTATTTAGCGTTTCAAAATAGAAGCAATGATAACTGCTTTAGTGGCTGATTTTTAAAACTCGATTTCCTTAAACATTGCTTTAGAACAACTCAATTCAGTTCGTATGTAAAAAGTTTTTGAGCTTGTTCATTAATTTCCAGCCGGCCATGTTTACGAATATACAAACTTATACGGGGCTGTTAATCTGAAATGTAGACTCTATCGTCACGTTAGATTATTTAAACTTCAGGAATGTCCAGTGAAAATTGAGTGACGTGTTTGCTTACTCTCGTAAATGGAATTGAATTGCTACGCGCGCTTTGGATAATTAAAAAGAAAAAGTAAAACAAAATATTTAAGATTAATCACAGACGACAAAGTAACATGGTTACCTGAAATAGAAAACCTGGGAATCAGTATTGAAAAGTGTAAAGAAATTAATTATACATTAACAGAATATACAGATAAAAATATCATCAAAAGGTTTTAAAAAACAATAATGCAAGTATGCGCCGCTTAATGGCGGGAATAAATTCTGAGAAATATGTTTTTAAGCGAACTCGACAAATTTATATGGTATAACAAGCCACTGTATAAATTCATGCGTCCCGGGCGAATTTAAATTAGGAGGTCTCCTGTTTAGTATTGACTTCAGACATTGTTCTTCTGGAATTTTTGGAGGGATCCTCGGTGTCCTTTTTGATTCAACACTGCCTTGCAAAAAGAAAACTAACATCAATTATAGATAAAATTTCATTAAAAACAGAATTAGATATATGACATTTATGAACAATTAAATGTAATCCACAAGAAAAATTCATGAATGATACACTTAATTGAATTAGTATGTATTTTTATTGCAACAAATATTAAACTAGATTAATTAAACAAGAATTAGAATAATATGTAGTTACAAAATAGTCATTTAATAAAACAAAGAGGAAACAACTTTTTATAGATTAAAACACACACAGACACACACACACACACACCACACACACTTCTTAACAAAACAACAAATTTAAAAAAACATAATAGTAATAAAAATAAAATCGTAATTACAACGAAAATTTAAAGAAAAATTGCAAGACGGATTACGGGTATGAATAAATAAAATTTATTACATTTTACTTTTCGTGCTTTTTGAACTGAGAAATTGTCAATCAGTTTGTTGTAATCAGCCTGTTTGAAATGTCATTCGATGTATAATATTGCCAAATAACGTAATTTCTAATATAATTTTTAATTATTTTAAGGACATTGAATGGTCGCTCTAATGATGCGTTAAAAACAGGAATTGACAAATATATTTTTAAAGTTATACTTTTCCTAATGTGGACATTAGGAAAAGTATAAAATATGAATCAGTTTATACATAAACAGAATTTATATTTTCTTTTCTTTTTTTTCTAAATTGTATAAACTGTGTTAATTCTTCCTTAAAAATATTAACATTGATGTCATCTTACAAGTGTTTATTAAATTCGTAATACAGTTATCATACTCTTTTGGTGATATTTCCTATAAGTTTAGGTTTGTGAAAATATCAAAATATTTTGGAATGCCTTAATACGTCTATTAATTTCTGACACCAATCACATTTTAATTTACGAGTCGAAAATTTCTACCTTTATATACGTTTTCGGATCTAATTTTAAAAAATTCAGCAACCAGTTGCTTAACTTTCCCGCCAACATTTGGTTGCGCCATCTATTACGATATTTTATTAAAAAGAACTTTTAATATTTTTAATTGTTATAAAATGGCAAAAAAACTTAAAATTAAGGGTAGAGATGGGTTATATCGACTAGAGATATGACACACGACCCCCTTTTCCCCCACCCCGTCGACCTTTAATCACCAAAATTTAATAGCATCAATCCCCCTAGTAAACAAACCTTCCTACAAAATTTAAGAAAATTTCGACAAAAAGTACAGGAGTTATTAAGCTTCAACGAAGGTAAACAAAATTGTGCTCCCCCACATATAAACATACTGTACATATATACAGAAAAAAACCTCCCAAATTATTCTGCATATTCTCGACGTTTCTAGGTGCCCTGAGTCCAAAACCGTAAAAATTATTTGACCGATCGCCATAATTTCCCTCTGTTATATATTAATATAAGAGAGCCAGGAAAGTAAAAGGTACTGGTGGCTTCATTATAATCTTAAGGAATTGTTTTACGTCTATATGTGGTCCGTCGTTAAGCTGCGTCTACCTGTACAACCAAAATTGAATTACGGAATAATACTATCAGGAAAAACATTTAAGTACAGTACATTCTAAATCAACTGCAACTGTTTACAAAATAATTTTCTACGCCCTTTTAAACCTCGAGAATTATTTATTAATCTCAATACGTTACAGAAATGAAGAAATTGATAATACTATATACTGTATATTAAAAAAATTATTCGTCTCATAATATAAGCTGCTATAAAATAAAGTGAAACACCCATTTAATACATAATCACTACAAATAAAAAGAATTTGGATGCAAACAAAGAATAGAAGACTATTTTTTAAAATATCGAACAATTAGACAAAAATCTATTCCAAGTTACATGCATCTGTAAGAATTTTCGAACTCCACACAGAAAAATATAAAAAGAATTAAAAATCATAATTAAGTAAAATGTGACATGAAAACTATAACAACGAAAATGTATTGAAATAGGACGAATATTAAATTCAGCTAACGTAAATAGCGTTGATTTTTTTGGAAAGGTTTCTGAAAAGCATAGCTACAAAGTCCTTTTGGCTTCTAGTTTGCACGATCAATTTGCAGATTTAAGTTAAGTGAAATAATCCTTTACACGTCGAAAGAAAAATAATTGAAGAACAGAAAATTTTGATGTTATTCATTTTCACAATTAGCTAAAAATACAATATATTTGGAGAAAACAAATTGAAGTCTTACGATGATACGTATACCTATGCAGTATAACTCTCTCTGAGGAAGAATGTATCTACTGTATTAATAATAATTGTCGAGTTTTTAAGTGCATTCTATTCGCTCTTCGATAAAGCGAAAAGTAGAAAGACCCTCTTTGCGTGCTCACCAGTGGCTGACTGAATAACACCACTGAACACTGGTACTGGTGGTCGTGGGTTCACGCTTCGCCAACGGGCTGGCCATGTGCAGTTTTCCGGGTTATCTTCCGTTAGTAACACGTAAATAAAGGCCAGTTTCCCATAAAAGACCTCCCGGAAGGTATTTCCCTCTTGGCAGATCGCGCAAATGTCTCGTTGTCGTATACGAGTAAAACCAAACTAAAATCGTCGTTTCGTTTCTCGGCTGTTATATATAAGAGGGATAGTAAGGCGATCTATCAAATAATGATTCTCCAAGATTTTTACATTTTTGGTTTCTGAGCACCTCGAAACGTCGAGAAATGCAAAAAATGCATTTCGTTTTTTTTCTGTATGTATAGATGTTAGTGTTTGGGGCACGATTTTGTTCACCTGTTTGAAGCTTAATAACTCCTACGCTTATTGTCGGAAATTTCTGAAAATTTGCAGGGTCGTTTGTGTATTAGGGGGATTTATGCTATTAAATTTTGGTGGTTAAAGATCGAGAGGAAAGGTGTGCAGATAAAAGGGGTCGTGTCTGACTTGACGATTTTACTCGCTATTAGAATTTACAATTTTTTTTATAAACTGATCCCTATCCACAAAATTAAGTTATTTTTGCCATTTTATAATAATTAATATTAAAAAGTTCTTTTAAATAAAATATCGTAACAGATGGCGCCACCAAATGTTGCCGGAAAAGTTAAGCAACTCATTGCTGGATTTTTACTTTTAATAGTAATTAAGTTCCGTCCTCCTGATTGATAATTTTTTTTAGCACTAAAAGGCCCAAAGAGGATCTTTTTCTAGACCCATAGTGGGTTTTCTGGAACCACTTTAGTTCATCTAGGGCTACAGGCTGACGATGGAATGCTCGATGTATCCGGGCAGAACGCCCTTAAAAAAATTCATGGGAGTTGCACGTACGAATACAATCCTGAGTTTCCCAGAGTGGTAGACGCCTTAAGCGTGTCGGCCACCAAATAATGATGGTAGTGTCAAAATTACATATTTGTTAACCAAAGTTAATTGAGCTAATCGAGAACGTTTGTACTCCTAAACCTAACATTCCTTCCTACAATTTTACTTTTTCTGTTTGTTGTTTGATTTGCGTGCCGACCAAATTACACAAGACGACGTTGTCGCAGCCGTCGTACCAGTTACGCCACTGACCATTACTTTTTGTAACGGTTCGATAAAAACCGCTTATCAAATGCGTATACTTCCCTGCTTGTGTTACGTGCAAACGCCATTAACCTACTTGGCGTGACCGATAGGGTTGCTCACCGTTCAGAATTTTTCGAACTACGAAATTTCAGTTATTATTTTAAAGTTTTTCAGATGTGTATTTAAGATGGACAAAGAATTTGAAAAACTCCGGGAACTTTTCATGACGGACCGTCCATGAAAAGTTCCCGTAATTTTTCGACCCGCTCGGATTTGTTCTCCAGAGTGGTAGGCTGACACATTAACCGCTTCGACCATCCGGTTGTCTCACCATAATTATCAACGTAAGGAGGAAACGTTCCCAAGATTGTACTGTACGTCTTCTTTTTCTCAACACGTTTTTCAAGTTTTTTTTTTTTTTTTTTTTTTTTACATTGTGTTCGAAATTTGTTACTCTGAAAGTTGGCAACCCTAGTGGCTGACAGAACATCGCTCATCCTCCAGCTGTGTAACGACGTTTCCGTTGAATGTTGCTTTATTTGTAGGAACTTTCGGAACAGAAATCAGGTTTCTAACGCCATTATTAGGCTTCTGTAGTCCCTAGTATTTTCGAACGTCGAGAATCGTCAGGTGGATGACTTTTTAACGGGAATATTGATATGAACACCCTTAAACAATAATAAAATATTTTAATGATAACTTTTCTCGGGAACTTCCGGTCACGCCACCGAATAATATCTAGAAATTGGCTCGATAGTGACGCTGTTAATGCTTCCGCGCCTTCTGGTGGTTAGAACGCCACTTTCGACAAAATGCAAAAAAAAAAAAAAAAAAAAAAAGGCGACGAATGGTGTAAACGGTTACTTTCGAACGAAGTCGACAATGATTTTCTTGTCTGAACAACTTAGAACAATGATCGACTACTATTAAAACATTTGGCCAATAATTCGATTGGATGTGGTAAAAATTCGCGTTAATAAACTACGACCGTTCTGAGACACTAAGTACGATTAACCCGATGGGGTGTAACGTTCTTATATCTATTTATTCAAGTCTTGTTAACTCACCTTTAATATATTAATTTAATATTTCTTCCTTCAACGAGACGAGATTAGGCATCGATAAATGTGAATCTATCGCATCGTAATTTAGGCTATATTAAAACTTTGACGGTTCTGTCCAGTCTTTGCCAATAAAAACACCAAAATTATAGTTTCCAATTCTCTCGCAACGTGTACATAGGAAATTCACTAGGCAAATGTTCCGAATTTAAAAAAAAAAAAAAGAAAATATTTCAGTTTTTGGAGTTACTTGAAAAGAAGCGAAAAATTCCAAAATATGAAATTATTTCCGAATGGAATAATGAAACTCCTCTTAGCATTTTTCATTGAGATATTTCTTTCTTCTTATCATTGGAGAGCCACTTTGAAATATAATCGTCGATCAACTTTAAACGAATTTATTAACAACGTTTAGAAACTAGGAATTAATCTCGTAGAATCAGACCCTATCGCTCCCGCCCATCTCGTCGCTAATCGAATCCGAACGTCGATATTTAGTGGATGTTAGCGAATATGTTATAAGATTTTCTCCTCTCCTTTAAATAAATTGATGAAATTGTCGTTTGTCTTAGGAACTTTTACAATCGGAGAGAAAAAGAATCCGACGTAAAAGTTTGCGCTTACGAAATGACTTTTGACTAAATGGTCACATCTGACTCTAATCTTTTCCCATTCGTATTCGGATCAAACTAAGGACGAGATAAATCCGGAAGACGTAGAAGGAATCGGCCGATGGAATTTCGATCCGGGTCATTATTCTAACGATTGCATTTTTGTGCTTTCAGAAATACATTCCGGTCATGAGCCGCCCGATAGTGCTGTCCGGCGTCAGAACCACCATCTGGACTTCCGTCTACGCCGATATCTCGGTGAGTCTACCTTTATCTATCTTACGTTAGTGAATATCGTTCCGTCGATCCACCACGTTGATAGACGACGTCTGGTGTCACCGTCGTCGGTGATACCAGACTAAGAACGGTCAGAGCTATTAAAAGATGAACGGAAATTGCCGCTGCTGCGCTTGCTTTTTTTCTGCTAGAAATTAATTGTCGTGACGTCATAAACGAAAAACATCCGAGGAAGATAACTCGGACGATATCACAACGTGAGTTCGAACTTCGTCTCGCGCCAAATGATCCCTATGACCGTCACTCAAAAATTTTTTACGAATTATTCTGCTATTTTCGTTTCTAGTGTCTGTCGCTCACTTAAAGCTTCTTTCCACAAACATAGTCGCCGTTAACCATCCCGTATTTATTGGAAAAGTATATTTATTCGCGTCGCCGATAACTGTCGTCCTAAAATAAATTATACAGGCCTACTATTAAATACGCGCGAGCCACTTCGACCCATTTTTTTCCCATTATTACGACGTTATATGACTACTTAAAGTTTACAGTTTAGTTATTTCTAACAATTTTTGCCAGTTTCCCAGTCAGAAATGAGCCTGCAAAAACAGAATGCCGATTTGATCCTACGTATTATTACCACCTTAGTACACTTATTGCCGTTAAAATAATTGTGTGACGAGTTAATAATTATTTTTATGATCCGAACAAAATTAATTAATCAGTCTTCCGATCAAACTCGATTGGTTCTGTATAAAGATGCATTTAGGAATATTCGATGGCACTTGGACGTTTTCGCGGAAAGACCACGTCCGAGAAAGAAAGCACTACGGAATTCTTTCCGTTCCACCTTTAAATCGTCCATTTCTATTCCGTTTTCGAAATCGTAAATCTCCTTCGCTTCGCGCCTACTGTTATTTACATCTTTGGCGTCGAACCTCTCACCACAAATGCTTGAAATTTCAACCGCGAAAGTCGATTCTTCTCAACCGTCACGCACTTTTGTCTTAAAAGAAGACTCCGTGTTAATCACATCATCGTCATTATTTGTCGATTGTGGATGACATTTCGATAGCGTGTAACGAATATTCTCCTTCCGAATTTCCACGCGCGGATGATTACGATTAAAATCGATATGTACGGACGGGATGTTCCTAATGTTTCGATCGGATGCGAGTACGTGTTATCATTCGTCCTCATTTGTGTATTAAAAGAAGTTATGTAAATTGATAACCCGAATCGCTAAAACATTTTAAACGAATCTGTAATTAAGTAAAATCGCTTATTAGCCTAACTCTTGAAACAATACAGTGGGCTTATAGTTAATTTTTAACGTTATAAAATTATCATTTTATATGCACAAAAAGTATTTTTAAAATATGACCAAGTAATCTTTCTTTTTTTTTAGTTTATTGTAAGTTCAGATTATATCATTTTTATAGAACAAAGAAGAAAACAAACTTTTCTCGCAACACAAAATTTAATTAAACGTTGAAATGTTTATATCTATATTTATTTAGACCTATTTATATTTACTCAAGTTACATGATGATGCCCATTGGTCAAAAAAAGAGCCATCTTCAGAATAACAATAAGAAAAACTGTAGTTTTACAGTCTTTATTTGGTTATTTGTGTTTGGATCTAATACTAAAATGTTAAAGTAAAAATTTATAGAATCCTTAAACAAATATGAATAGAATAATGCAGTAGATTAACATCGTCTCTCCTTAATCATTTCAATTAATAGGCAATTTTTTTGTTACCTTCAATTATAGTCTTTCCCAGAATAAGAGTGGAGTTACGTTCATTAGCTTACATACGCGAAGGAAAATAATTCCGTGTTCATTACAAAAGAAAACATAATTTTAGTACAGTACTGTACATATATTAAAAAATAATAAGATATTTTAAAACTGTTATAATCTGTTTAGAAACATATCTAAGATAAAGTAGAGATTATAAAAAAACAACAATGTGATATGACGTAATATTTGAAGTTTTTATTCTATTAATTGTTATTCTGTCTTTGTTGCTTAGCCAAGGCTGCGGAGTGATACACATTCAAGATCCACCACAAAGGCTTCATTCTTATTCTGGGAAATACTACAATAACGAGTTACTCGAGATTAAATTGTGAAGTAAGGAGACGGTCGAATACTGTAATATTTTCTTCATTTTACTTACGCAAAAGGTTTTTATCAATTGATCTAAAAGCCGTTATACATTAACCGAGATTAATATATAACTTTACTATCCCCGTTAGGTTTTCTTACTTATCGCTTTAATAAAATACAAATATTTGCATTTTATTGAATTCCTAAACATTTGATAAAGGAACTGAAATTTATCATTTTCTGCCTTACAATATATATATAGCAATCGAATTTTTAAAATGAAAACGGATGAAAGTTCTATCGATAATATTACACGCTACTGCTAATTTAATACTTTTCCAAGTCTCATTTTTGACTCTTTAAAATCCGAATTTTTAGAATAAAAATATCGAATCTCAATGAATAATTTATCTCTCATTTGAATTAAAACATAATCGAGTTATTGTAAAAAGTTTTTCTTTTTATGTTTCACTTTATTCAAAAACCATAGAAGCTTTTATTTCCGTTTGTAAGTTTCGCTCCGCGTGGAAAGATTGCGACTTGTATAATAATATGTATTGGTTGTCTCTGCTTGTTAATCCTATGATGTCACGTTTGAAATGTTTAAACCGTTTCGTTTGAAGAACTAAGATTCAAAGTTTATTTTTTGCATAAATACTGAATCATTTTATTGATTATTTAGGATGTAATATTTTTCTTTTAAACTATCATCAGAAGTAATCAGCATTTAATCTTAATCACTTTTACTAAAACATGAATAAAAAAATAAAGATTATCTCTAAAATAAAAATTAAAATGAACATTAAGATAACTAACCGTTCAAATGCAAAAAACAAATTTGGCTAATATTTTAAAAATTTTTTAGCAGGTTACTTCGTTTCTAACCAGAAATAATAAGCTACTTCTTACTCGTTAGGTTAGTTTTTATCAAGAGATAAACAGCAGAAATTGATGTTAGCGAAAAAAATTTCGCTAACATCTCCCATCTGACCATTCTATACTTTTATGTATATTATTCAATAACCATACGTTATGATGAAAAAAAACCCCTACATTTATTAGTATCCCGACGTGTCGTAGAATCAATAGGAGTTCATTTTCTTCCTACATATGTTCTAAAGACTTGACTTTTTTTTTGTTCGATTCATTTCTTCCTGTTCGACGAGAAATCAATGTCATTTACGAAAGTCTCTTCTCGGACTATAAATGCTTTTTAAAATACAAAAAAAATGATACTTCTTCTAAACGATGGTTCGTATTACATTTGAAACGATTGAGAAATAATACGAGAAGACAAAGGAAGCGACGACAACAATCATGAAATTCTAAGGATCTATAATATATAATCATCGAGTTGTCCAATAAATAAATAAATAAAATAAAAAGAAAGAAGAAAAATTCTAGAAATTGGATCCTATTATAACTATTTTATGCCGGCTATAAACCATTTAGCATAGGACCATAAAATGTTTTGGAAATTTACGAAATTTGCAGAACGTTCGTCGAGTCGCTTCTATTTTATCCGTGATGAAATTTATCCAATTCTATAAGATTTATAATAAATTAAAATATACACCTTTTAATATTACTCCTAATTCCCAGTTCCTGGCTTTGAATTGTTCTTTTTCACCCGTATCCAGTAAAGGCTTTGATTTTGCCACGTTCGTCAAGCAATATCCGAGTTGCTCTTCGCTTCATTTTACTTCGAACAATATTCCCTCTATTTAATACTTTTTTAAATAGAACATTTTTACCGCTGAGTCAGCCATTTCTGATTATGGATATCATCAAGTTTGGATTAATTTCCTGTCAACGGTGTTGTGCTATTTTAATTGCCATTTCAATGCTTTCAAATTTTCCGGTTGCCGTCAAGGGATGCTTTATGTAAATTAGATTAAACAAATGTTTTATTTGGTTTAAAGGGTATCTTTGCAATTTTGAAAATGACTTGGATATTATCTGTTAATGATATTAGAAATAGACTTTAAACGACGTTTGAGTTGTAGTTTTTGTATTGTTTCATAAAGTAGATGTAACATTTTATTTATAAATTGTATAATTATTTTACTAAGTATGTATCCCAATGAAGCTGTTATAAATATAGGCTATAAGGGAATAGTTTTTGCTATTTTTGTGTATCTTAAATTATTGCTTGTTGGTTTGTATTTTTTTGTTTTATATATCATAAATTATTTTATCAGCGCAAATACTATATATGTCTAATATAAGAATACATTATGTAACATAACTATTATAACGGAAATTTGTTCTATTAGAAAAAAATGATTTGAAGATGATGAAATAATTGCCATTTCGAAAACATATGTCGGCAATTACAGGCCAATATTATTACCTGCGTTTTGTAATCGTAACAGTATAGAGAACACAATTTGCAACAAAGAACTTTATTTTCGTTTTCACTCTAAAACGGCGCCAAGCCTTTTATACTGTGCAAGCACTTTTCAAGCACTTTTATACTGTGAAAGTCGGGTAAGCATTCTTATTTTCTGAGAGAATTTTTCGAAGTTTTGACGGTTTGTTATTATCTTTCGTTGCTTTTTCTGTGTCATTCAAGGTCAGAGTATAGGGAACTACATATTTACATCAGGGTTGATGTAACATCCTCATCGATGTTTTCTTTGGGATGATTCTGTGTTAATCAGTACCTAAGAGACTTTTAAGGCTAAGCCTATACTTCCTAAATGTTAAACTTTATTGATTGAAAATTTTAATTAATCATATTGAATACACCGAAAACTGACCATTAGATATCGTGCGTATGAAATATAGAGCTAATCTTCAATAGCCGCATGTCTTGCATGCAGATTTCAAGCGCACAGTCAGTGGGAAAACTAGCAGTGTGAGCAGCATTCGATAAACGTATATTCACACTGGGACTATCTGAACCATCTTGTCAGTTGAAATCATCCGATCGTGACTCAAAAGAAGAACGGCAAAACATTAAGCTGATCAGTTCTCAAACGGCATAAATCTTGACCAGTGAGATACACTGTCACATATGATGCCGTATCTCCTTATTAGAATTTGGTTGAAATCGTCATTTTCTATTTTCTTAAATTCTCGTTTTTTTTTTTTTTTTTAATTTCAAGATACTATTGATATTAAAAGATCTCACGTGTTAAGTAAACATAAAAGAACGTCTCTCATTAGTTATGATGTTCTTACATAAGTTACATCTTTAACGATTGATTGGTTTCTTCGAGATGGTCATCGTTCCGTTAAAAAAGTCTGACTAGATAAACGTAACCGAGTCGTCCCTCCAGTTCGTTGTCCACGTTTTGTTGCTATGGTACTGCAGGTACGAACTAACATAGTCTGAATCCGCCTTAACAATGAGACTAGCCTCGAATATCAATAAAAATCTGTATGGTTCCTAGAGCTGGGGTATTTAACGATGTTCGAATAACTAATGTTTTCAGCAAAGTATACATATGTATGATTAATTATAGTGCTATTTTATTTGTTTTTTTCTTTTTAATTTTAATTATTATTTTGTTTTGGACATCGATATTTCAGTTACTGTTGACTAATAGTTTTGGCTTGATTTAAGTTTTAGTTATTATTTTCTTAAAATATAATAATGTTTTATATCAAATAACGTTTGAAGAACAAGAAATTACCTCCTACAAACAAAATCTCCCCGTATAAAACAACAGCCTTACGTATTAATTTAATTATTATTACTTGTTTAATCGAGTACTCAGCGTAGTACAGGAAATTATAAAAATACATACCCAAATTTTTAATATTTCTTTTATTTAACATCTTGTAAATCAGTGATGAGCATCCTTTTTCTTGCGGAGTTGAAGACTGAGCTAGCATATTCCTAAACTTTTAGTACATAAAGTACTAAAATAATATATGTTAATGGTATGCAAACTAGTAATAGGGCTGTACTTAGTTTTATTCTCGTTGTTTTACTGGTCACGTTTAGTTTGTTTTTCGTCACAAAAATAAACTTGATTAGTGTTGCACAATGTAGCAGAAAACAGGAAAATAAAATTACGTTGCCAAAGCCCTTGAGGCCGCATATTACGATCTCGCAGACCGCGGATTGATCACGACTGCTGTAGTCCCTCAAAATATTTTATTTCAGTATTTTCTTGGAGGGCATTAAAAAGTAAAATGTTCACAAAATCCCGAATACTTTCAAAACTATTCGATTCGTCGAGGGGGATTTCAGAAGAGACGTTAACAAGATATTACATTCGAACAATTTTTCATGAAATCAACATTCTAAAAATTTCCCTGATGATGATGAACCGAATGGTTTGCAAGTACTCGGGATTTTGTGAATGTTTATATATTATTGTATTTCATTTGAAACAGTAAAATAAATTATTTAAACAAATTACGTCTACTTTAATTTGCAAAAAGAAATATGCAAAAAATTTGACTTTAACTTGTGATTTAATTTTGAATTTAATATAGGAAACCGTATGTTTCAAAATATAGATCACATTGCCTGGTAAAACGCTTTAATATAGTTTGAAAGCAAGCCAACAAGCTTGCTTATCAAGCCCGTTTCAAATGAAACGGGTTGTCATTGGATTGCTTATCAAGCTGTATTAAAGACGCTTTATTGTGCAACGTGTAAACCCATAGTATTTGAAATAGCAAGGAATTATATCCATAGTATTGTTTAGCAAACTATAAGAATTACGTATTAATTTAATTATTATTACTTGCTTAATCGAGTACTCAGCCTTTCTATTTTGTTAGAGTTTCTATTTTGTTAGAGTTTCTATAATATCCACAGCATTGTTTAGCAAACTATAAGAATTTAATTCCCATTTCCATTCATGAGGTAATCATCAATTTAATTAACTGTATTTTTTAAAATTTTTTGTGATAATCAAACAAGTTGTTTAAATTTCAGGGCTTATCGCACCAGTGAATGTGATATTACCAAAAATTTAGTTTAGTTTATTTTATATCTAGGTTTAAAAAAGAATAAAGAAATTTCACAATGATTGAATCTAAATCGTATATAATACATTTCGGGCTTTTGGAGTCCCTCTTCAGTTGATGTTTTTATAAAGATTACAAAATAAAATATACATTAAAAGGTCTAAATAACCACGAAGACATCACAATTAAAGAAACTGATTTTATCTCATATGTGCTGTACTGTACAATAGATTCAATCTTTTTTCAATTTTTTTTTATAATACCAGCCGTGGACAGAGCTACAAACAATTAACAATAATCAATAACAAACTACATGTATCATTAAGCGATAAAGGCAATGGACTTAATATTCACAATTGAGTCCTCTGAAGGATTGGCGTAACATTACACCAAAAAATAATTACTGTAGTATACACTTTACCTTAATTAAGGGCAAAAAGCAATGAACAATACGCTTGATAAATCTAGCGCTTTATACTATTTGATGTAGCTGGAAAAGTACTGTAACATTGTAAAACGTGTATAAATATTTTCAATAGAAACAATTTAAAATTTAAGTCATATAGTGTATATAAATATTATTTTACTTTTTATTTAAGTTATACCAACAAGAATGTTATAACTGACGATCCACATTTATTTAACTCTTTAACCTACCCATTTCATTACATTTTGCTTCGCTATTGGTATTAATCGAAATAAACTGTTTGTGATATTATTTTCACCTGTAATATACGGTAATTTAAATTCGAAAAGTTGTAGGTGCAATACTAACATTCGATTCCTGTAGAATTTTTAAACCGTGAAAAATATATTATATCCAAAGCTCTATGATCAGTTAACATAGAAATTCAGTTCCGTGAGGTAAATATTAAAATATTTTCAAACTCAGACTATACCTAGAACTTTTCTTTTTATCTATCTTTCTTCTACTTGAGATAAAATTATTGCTTGAATATGCTACATATCTAAGTATGATTATTTGAATTTTCTTGGTGTAATATAGCTCTTAGACCACAACAAGATGCATTCACTATCATTGTTACATGATAATTTAGTTTGTAATATGCTAAGATGTTTGACTGGAGATAGCAATTTTTTTCAAATTTCGGAACACTTTTGTATGTCTGCTAGATCAATGTCATCTGACGTCAACTCTTATAATAGTTATGAAATGATAGTAAAATTAGATATAAATCTTGTATAAAATTCCATTAGACCAAGGCTAAGTACAGATATAACTTTGGAAGATGAAGTTGGTCCTTTAAGATTTTCGTAGTTTATTTATTTATTTATTTTTTTACTTCCGTCGATGATATTTCTTTCGGTTCGAGGCAATGCCTCTTAAATTCAACTGTTGCCTATCTAAAATGACATTTTTTTTTACTTAGAGTTACATTTTATTCTGATATTCTTTTAACACTAGTCGTAGTCGTTCGTCGTGCTTATCCACGGTCGAATCGTACACGAGTATATCTTCGATGTTACCAACTCCTGGGATTCCCGAAATGGTCTGCTATAAGATATGTTGAAAAATTTTTGGATCAGAAAATATTTCAAAAAGTAAGCGTTCGTACCTGAAAAGTGAAAACAGATCGTGACATCATTCAGCTCGATGACAAGTTTAGGAATGAAGTTTATGCCTTCCATTTTTGTGCTACTTCGTCAAATGCATAAGTTTATAATTAATATACTATAGCTTGGTTTGCTTGGCACATATCGGTACAAAGACGCAAATTACCGTCAGGTTTCTATAAGAGAGAATGGATTTAACAAACGGGTGGACTCGTTTACAAATATAGGTTCAAAAACATAAAGTTAGAATTTTTTAAACTTATTTTTGAAATATCGAAGCAGAAATACACAGATTATTATAATCTCTGCTTTGACTTTTGTCGGAGTTGTAAAGAAACACGAAGAGATCATGCAATGTGCGTTATAAATTGATTTACATGCTAATGAAATTGAAAATTTTTTTCTAGAAATCTCTAGAATTTTTTTAATTCTTTAAAACATTTGGGAAATTTTTGGACGAATTTATTAACACATTTAACATTATCTACTTCATATTTAATTAATCCTTGTTCTTTGAGGCGTTCCTCTTCTGCTACTTATAAATCAGTTTTGAATGATATAATTATGTTTGAAGGTAATAGTGGCTATACCTCTCAGCAGAATAACTTTGTAGCTCCATATCCAAACATTTTTCGGTTCAGATTAACTTCAAAACTAATTCGACTATAGTTTTTCCAATACCTCCTAAAACTTTACTTCTTATCTTTGTGCCGTGTTTATGTCTTAACTTTTTATTTGTGAATCAAACTCTCATTCTTAGCATTATCGGATAATGTAATCTTATTTTGAACAGATTAAATCACCCATACCAAACTTTGAAGAGAGAAAATTAAAAAGATAAAGTTGAAAGTGTTCTTGTAAGCAATCCTATTAATACCGGGTATATTTGTAAACCAAAAAAATTTTGAACTTGTGCCTTATTTTTTAATCTAATACCACAATCATTTATTCCTGGCTACGGGACTGGATTGAAACCGTTATCGGTGGAAGGTCTTTGTTCTCACGTAAACTCAGCCATCGCATTCGTATATGTTGAGATTAAAGGGTAGTTTAGCAGGGTTTTGGAGCAGAAGTCCGGGTCATAGATACGTACTCCTGCTCCTTCTCCAGCTCCGTTCTAGGCAAATTTTCTGGCTCCAGCCAAACTTAATTTTTAAGTGCAGTTGTTTGATATAAGAGTATGTTATTCAAATAATTTTATTCGTTAATTAATTTATAATCTGTTTCTATACCTTTACAACATTTTTATATGAACAATAGAAATGGATATTATGACCACGTAATACTATATGTAATTTTAGCATTATTCACAGATATATCAAATTAAAAGTAAAGGCTAAGAAATCATAGGAAAGAGGATGAAATATCAATAAACAATTAAGTAATAATAACTATTATTCACTAGTTATTAGCCACCATTACACCTGCACCTGATCGAAAAGTGGTCCAATCTGGGTTTAAAATTGCCAGCTTAAATTACAAGCATCGTAACAGTACTTAAAACAAAACGAGCAATTATTTATTGTGACATCGTCACAATGCCGGCTGCAATTTTAAGGATCTTTTAATTTTAAAAAATCACGTGACTTCCGGTCCAGACCGGGCGTTCATATATAGTTAATCGCTGTCTCCGGCTCCTAACCTATATTTGGTCTCGATTTTCACCTATCTAACTCTGTTCTCCAAATTAACGAAGGACAAACAGACAGATAGACGACATTAGGAATGTGCAATTTGAAAATTGCAGCCTAATTAATGTTGTAATGCTTTAAATATTTAAAGCTACTAAAATATTGTGGAAATTATGATATTATTGATTACAATTGATTTAAATTAATTTTGTTTAATTCTGAAAAAATAAACAGGGTACGTCAGGAATATATCATTTGTAGTGTGTCAAAAATATAAGTTGTTATTGAATTTTTGGTTAGATTTACAAAATTTTTGAAATATTTGCTTTCGAAACTTTCTAGTGATTTTTGACACTCAAATAGAAAACAGATCTGAAGCTGGAGTTTGGAAGATTTTAAAGAATCCATGCTCCAGGCTTTGGCTCCGGCTCCGGCTCCAAAACTCTGTAGTTTAGAAAGACTGAGGAGAAATGTTTTTTATTATTTTTTTTTTATTTTAGATAAAAAAGCTTTATTCTTAAAAATGCATTCCTTATTCTTAGCTACGGTACATTGGTTACAAGTGTGTCTATTATCTCCACATCGATCGCAACGTTTACGTCTGATGTAAGAATGAGAAACTTGAACTCTTACCTCGGTTCCGTTGACTGTGAATTTTATTATCCGTAACGGCCATATTGAGATATGTTGCTTCGTTTCCATTCTTTTCATTTTGTTGATTTGTTTCGAAGATTCTCGATTCGCTCCCGTTGCCATCAAAACTTCTCCCCATTTAAAGTGTTTTATCTAAAGTTAGCCCTGACTCTTAAGGAAGTCATTTACGTAGGATCGGACTTTTATATTTGTTGACTATTTGAACAACAATCATGACGTCTTGTAGATTGCTAAAATTACATTTCTTTGCTGACCGTGGGAGTATGGTTGCGTGAGTGTCGATATTTTTTTTTGGAGACAATTGCAGGGCACTGACATCGTTCAAATGACACGTTAATAAATGTCAGTGTTTTAAGCCTGAAAAAAGCTCTCCAAGATTAAGGGTCAACTTATAAGTTAGTGCAGGTATAAAGTGCAAACTTTTACAAAAAAGAAAAAAGTAAGCAAGTAAATAACGCTCCTAAAATAGTTGCACAAACTTTATAGTAGTTTTTGCTGAACTATTGTTAGGAGCCAGAAAGTCATCGCAAACGTTTTCGACTAAAGCTCATATTTGGTGAAATTATCGAACGTATTTAATATTAACATAGAAATTAATAAAATGATAAAAAGTCTGTATAAATGAACACAAAACTACTGTTTTCAATAGCTAAGGAAAATGCATACTATAGTATTCTACTGTCATATATATCCTATATGCTGTGTAAACTATTAATAAGTTATTTTATTGTAAGTGTTGATTTTGGCTGAAATGTGCTTATAAGCAGAGCTGATGTACAGAAGTTCTTATAGTATTCTTAGAATACAATACATAACTTACTGAAGATTTTTAACAATGTTACCTCGTTCCATTTTGTATGAACTATACCACTCATGAGCAACCTCGGATCACAAGCCCATGCAATTGGCAAAGTTTTAATATACGGCTGGCAATGTAATTTTATTTTCCTGTTTTTTATCTTTATGTAATCCTAATTAGGTTGATATTCGTGACGAACATTCAAACTAAATTTGACCTGTGAAAAGATGAGAATGAAAAATTTACTTAGTAGTTTGCATGTAATTAGCATATATTATTTTAGTATATATTTTTTAATGCACTCAGCGATGCATTTAATGGCGTTCCTCGACCCATAATATACAGGCGTCCCAGACTAATAGTAGTAAATGAGTCTATTTTGTAGATTTAATTCTTCAAGAATTGCATTTTTACAGATTTTTAAATATCGAATAGGCACTGATATTGAAAATCCGTCGTTCGTATTACCACTCTGTTGATGTAAAATATATTCATACTACTCAACTGATGTTGTATTTTGTCCCTACTTAAGCTTTTAATTTGCACTAATTCCTTTATGAATTGTTTCTAAATAAAATTATTTACTCGTTATTGTTATTGTTATTATTATTATTATTTTGAATTTTTCCGCTTCAAATTTTTTCACTTCTAGGCCGGGCTGGTTGGTTTAAGGGGAAATTTAGGCCACTGAGTGCACTGGCGGTTATGGAGTATGTTTGTATTCAGTAAGCCTAAAACTTACAATTTCATAACAAAAAATGCAAGCGGAAGCTTAAGAGATTCACTTCCAGTCTACATTCAAAAAAGGTTGCTCATCACTAAGCTATACAATCAGACCGTGCGCGGGAATTTTAAAAGAGCGGCGTTTTTTTTTTTTAAAAATGCTTGTTTGTTTCACAACGTAATTTTAATGTTAATATTCGCAATACAGGTGTAGCTACAGAGTAACACAATGAATTAGTCTAAGGAGGATTTGAACGGATACAAAATAAATGTGAGTTATATACAATATACTGTTTCATTAACATACTAACATTTTTACGTTTATCAAATTGAAAGGATTAAATTCCACGTTATAAAATCTGTGTAAACCGGAGTCGCACGGTATACCGAATATTTTTTCCGGTTTGGCAAGTTTCCGTTGTATTCAGGTTCCATTTTGGACGTTTTACTGTACATTAAAAGATACTACGATTTCAATTCAACCTAGCGATAGACTACCGCATGTTCGGAAGCCCTCACGAGGTGTATACTGTGTAGGTCTCGGTTCAGAATTCTGAGCTGTATGAATTCGAGTTGTATGCGGGTATATATTGTAATAATACACGGAAGTGTTAGTTGTCGATATTTGTTTCAAATTTTTCGATGAAAACAATCGTTTCGAAGCGAAGACGGCCTAATAAAATGTAAGCTATTGGCAACGTATTAATTTATCATTCGAAAAAATTAACTTGTTAGATAAAAATGACAACAGGTGTCGATACACCAATTAATTACAATTAATTACGCTAATAAAATGGATCGTGGTTATGCCTATCCTTTTAAAACAGTTAATAACTGCATTACCGCATAACGAAAAATTAATACTTCCAAAATTTGGCATCACGTCTTCATCCATTTTCCTCATCGATTCCTAACTTAGTGTTCTACAGAGTATGAAGTTGGAAAAAGTTGCCTAATGATAACGGATCTATAGATGAGTAAAATCCGTCGTTCTGCATCGATACATCGATCGATTATCGATGGAGAAGCAGTCGGAGAATTCATGTGATAATTTTCGAAGGAAATTTTTGTTAATAGGCTTCCATTACAGAGATTTTTCATCAGATGTGTAGCCTAAATATGTAATTTATTGATATTTGATAGGACTAAAATTAAATTATCATTGAAGATTTAATATAATTTTTAACAAAATAAAATACAATAGGATCGAATTAGGTAATTATTATTGATTAATTTGTCCTTTTTTATCAAATAAGAGAAAATTTCTATCATTGAAATATTATGTAGAATATTTCACAATAGTCTGTATGGATTGTGGGAAAAAGATGGATGGAAATGACATAAGCTGCATAGACGTGATTTATTCATTTTATTCGATGCCGAATTTTCGCGAGAATCAAAATATTCCGCTTATTTGCAAAGAAAATTGTAGCGATTGTCCCTCTCGAAAACTTCGTCCGGAATACTTTCGTTTGTTTTATTATTATTATTTTGAGATAATTTGACACCCGATAATCTGAGCGGAGTTTATTTTCTCGTTCTTTTCCAGTTCTGGTTGTCCTTAATCATCTCGTTTTTATGAACAGCACAGTCCATTTCGTTATGTGCTTGGAGAAGAGGTGAACAAGAATTACAAACGTGGAGAACAATGAGAATTACTAAATAGCAAAAGTTTTTTTATATTCTACAATATTTCTCAGATTTGATTTTTATTTGTCACACTTTTTGCTGTCTGGGCACTAAGAGTAGTCATTGTAAGTTTGCCCAATCACACAATGGGGCAGCCGATAGTGAGGGACGGACCCTGACATATCTGAGATGGACTGCCCATGAAAAATTCCTGGGGTTCTTCACTCTTTTGGACTCGAAAGACCCGAATCCGGATCATCCAAATGCAGACTGACCGCCTTGACTATGGTTGTGAATTGTATATTATTATACGCTTTTGCATTTAAATTTTTCCATAATTATTGAGTTTTGTCTATAATCGAATTTATAAGCCAAACCTTACATAAAAAGAAGAATGTTTGTTTGTTTTTTATGTATACATTTGGACACTATTCGAACAAATACAACGGAACTTACTATTGTTATTCTCTGGTCTAGAGGTTTTCATACTATGGAATCCATATACTGTACTGAGTGGTTTTTGCTTAACCGTTACAATCTATCAGGCAACTTTAGTTCCGCTTTCGTTAACAAAATGACAGAAAATAATGATGTCTCACTTAAACGATGTAAAACATTACACGATCAAATCAGGATTAACGTTTCGAATATATATAATTATTTTAGTGTCAAAATTCACTTTACAGCGATGAAAAAAGCATGAGTTTACTGACTATTACCATGGCAATTATCGAGTCACGTATCTTAACCGTCAATGAGATTGATTGTTATGCTCATCAAAATTTTATCTTGAAAAGTTCATCTTTCATTAAAGTTTAAAGAAATAATGGATATAGAGAAAAATTTCAATGCTTTCATTTTCTGTGATAAAACTAACATGTAACATAGTGATAAAACTTTTTGTAGTTTGATAAGGTACAGCAAGTTTAGAAATGAAAACTTTTAATACTTTATTAATAACTTTAATAATATAAACAATATCAAAATAAAAATATTACAATAAACTTTATTAAAATTCATTTTACTTTTTGGAATTCTTGAAGGAACAAAATTTGAATAGCACTGCTCTAATCAAAGATAAGATGAACGACCACTTTTTGCTCAATTTAATATTATGAGCAAGTAAAGACATGCATCAGAAGTTTGAAGGTTTGGTCCATTCTTCGTGAAATCTTATTTGTTGGATGATTGCCGATTGGAGACCGCTGCGAAAAAATCTGGGATATGTTAGATCTTACTGGTTATTCAGAAACCAGTAAGAAATGAATTAGCTATTTGCTCAGATAAAAGGAAAAGAGTCGAGTCTATTCCATTTCTTAAGATTTTGGCTAGTTACATATCTTTCTATCCTTTATTTTTATTTAGAACAAATTCAAATTTTTCGCGTATCTTTTTTAGCTATTGCTCCTTGAATTCTGCGAATCTCTCGTCAACACTTTCAATAAAACTGACAACAGTACACAACAGCATCTCTTTTCCACTATTACTATAGTATCAATGTTTTAAAGAAATTCAAAATTTCCTTTGATGAAAGCTGATTCATGTTTAATAACTCTTTCTCTAAAACAGTTCTGGGTATCTTCTATGCCCACTGCATTATCCTGGCAAAAGCTTGAAATGATTCTTTTCATGTCTTCGTAATTATCAGCGTAATAACAGGCAGTATTTATTCGGAGACCCCATCTGGTTACTACAGGTTCGGGAGGCAATGGGATATCGGGCAGTTACCATACAAACGTCTGTGTTGTTGAATGCGTCATCACAAAACCTTTTCACACTTGAGATTAATTTATTAATGTTTTATGTACTTTTACACAAACACGATTTAACGCGTGATCTATGCACATAATATGAAGCATTTTTCGAAAAACATTCAACTTCTCTTTTTCACCATATATAGTGCTGCTTCTGTTACAAAAAGAAGCACTCTCTCATATTGGATCCTCTCTGGCTATAAAATATGCATTGCGTCATTAACTGTTTTGGTAAGGGTTGCGTGATTAGTTTGCACAACAAATGCTATATGAATTTAAAATGCTTCGTCTGTCTCCTCCTTAGTATTAAATGATGAATCTAACGCTTCAACAATGATGTGTACAACACACTTTTCAATAAACTTTGTGGTTTCATCGACGTTTAACGAACGTTCTTTTCTTTGATTCTGTCTTGAACTGACTCAATGCACTGTCATACATCATTGGCAAGTAATCCTTTCTTAAACTCTATTCATCAATATTTTCCCCCTCCCCACATTATTTCATTAGGAATATTTTAAATTCTTTGTTTTCTTTAGTTTATGAAAGAGAAATATCAGCACATAAATGTCTTAAAAATAGAGACTTTTATGGTCCCGGTTTATTTCTGTCAGCATTTAAAATTGTTTGCCTACCTTTTTGATATAGCGCAGCCAGACAACAAGCTGTAGAGAGTGCTGAGTAACTTGTGACCTTTTCTCGCACGAAATGGCCTTGTTACAGGGTCGACATAGAAGAACCACATTATCTGTGGAAAATATATTTACTCCAGACTCTGCCACATATACTTAATATTTAGCTTCAACGCTTGCTTTTAATTTAACCGTAATATAAACTTAAGGAACTTGTCTAAAAGATGAAACAGGAATCACAAATTTTATTAGTATGCGAAAAATTATAGTAACTGTAAGTAACAGTAACTATAAATCTGTATAAACAATAATGCAAATTATAAGTACAAACGGCGAATTGAGTGAGGAGTTTTAATTTCGATTTCGGTTTCAAATTTAAAATTAGCGCAGAAACCATTAATTTTTAAACATTTTCTGTATTTTTGATTCAGTTTGTTTCAAAATCATGCTGTTATGGAGAAAATGTGAGAAAATGACCTCTAACCTTACAAATATGCTATTAGCCTCTATGCTTTTATAACTTAAACACGGAATTAAAAATGGTGATCTCTGTTTGAGCGAACTGTCTTCAAATTATTAAGCTTTTATAACTCTTTAATTAAGGGTCCTACATCTACTAAAATTTGTTTATTTATATATATATATATACATACATGTTATCTGGAATAACTTTCAATAAAAAATATGATTTACATAAAAATCCGGTTCTTAGTCATTTCTAAACGAAATTCGAACATTGAAACTCATAGGAATCGTACGGTGAAGAGAAATTTTTCTGGAATGACTTAAATACATTATGTTAAGTTCATAAATTTATGCTGATGATATTATTTTTCTTTTCCTTTGATGCGAATAACGTTTATGTTCAAGGGTCATTAGGCAAATTTGCGTTACGGAGCCAGACCGCGTAACTGCAGCTCTACCTGCTTAATAACGTTGAAGGTTTTGATGTTAACACGAATGAAACCGGTATGTGAAATAAAGAATATTTAATTATCTTTCACACGATATAACTTTTACTTGTATTTCGTTACAATATTTAATGTATTTAATAATTTATGATAAAGTGGTTCGCCTCATCCAAACCTTAAGAGTTAGATTTGGACGTAGTGTAGACGAAATGTGTTTTAAGACATAGGCTTTTAGAATATTTAATCAAATTTACTCCAACAAGAATAGCTTGAAAATTGTAGTATATAATTTTCGAAAATAAACAACCTCTTACAACCGATAACAACGTTGCGTCATTGTCGTACTATAACAATTAAACGCCATTCCTATCATTCCTCAAGATGAAGTAGTATATTTAATCCCCTTATTTACAGTATAAATTTGAGATAATCAAACTATTAAATTATGTTTCTATTTATAGATAAAAAACCTGTAAATATAAATAAAACTTAAATAGACAGTTTATTTTTCATGAATAATGATTATTATGGTAAAAGAAAAACTGCCTTTAAGGAGGCTAGAAAGGACCGCAGTCATCACCTAGATATGGCTGGTTACAAGTACGGATAGCGTAAAACAGCGACTCGCCGAATACACGCAGGAGTCATGTATTAATATTTATTTTTATTAATATTATCATTAATATCTTCTTTATTCATGCTATTAATAATATTTATAATTTATATTAATTTTATCATTGCGGAAGCAAACACCCTATGGATAACACAAGAACGCAATCTTAGACTGTGTTATTAATCTAGCTTACAAGCATTAATAAGAGTTGAAATTATGAACAAGCTACTGTCCACTTCATTACAATCTTCGTAGACGTTATTCACGAAATCAAATGGATTCTTTGAATCCCTGTTACTTTCTTTTTTAAGATAAGGAATCGAAACGACAATATTCCATTTCTTTGGTCGTCTCTCTGCGTTTTAAATTTCGTGAAATTTTTCAACAGCATCCTTCTTTTTATCTTTAAACACTTCAATTATGAATTTTTCAAATTCAGATGACTTTTCTGTTTTTATATTTTTGATTCTCCTTCTTAGTAATTTATTATTTACTTGTAATTGAATAATAAAAGTAATTAGTTAGCAACGTTAATCTTTAATAATTGCTACAATTTCTTGAAGAAATTCTATATTTAAATTATTATTCTTTATAAAGAAGCTTTCATAATTTTCTATTTATTGGACTACAATTAAAAAAAAAAAAAAAAAAAAAAAAAATTATAGGCCTATAAATTCCCAGTCGTCCGTTTGTCTGTCTATCTGTCTGTCCTTCCTTAATCTCGAGAACTGTGTTAGATAGATAAAAGTCAAGACCGGATATGGAAAGCTTAGGGGCAAGAGAATTAACTATATACGAACTTCCAGTCTAGACCGAACGTCACCTGATTTTAATTCAAAAAAATTTTCTCCCGAATCGAGTTACATAGATGACCAGTATGACTAGTTATCAGAAAAAGTATAATGTACAGGGGCAAATGGCAAAACACTACTAATTTGAGATGGAGAGCATATACTGTATTTTAAATTAAATAAACTAAGAATATTATTAAAAATTGCAGCCCAGGATTGTGACGATGTCACAATAATTTTTGCTCGTTTAATTTAGAGTTTCGACTTTTTTAATAATAGAGTAACTTCAAGCATTGGTGCCAACCTTTTAAATGTATTGGGCTGGCTCAAAGTGAGATAAAACTGGCTGTAAAAATTAGAAAGTAAAGTAAATATACCCGTAAATCAACCAGTTGCTGTGTTAATATTATGCATTCGCTTGTAGAGAAACATTTAGATTAAGTTACGAAAGATAATTGCCTAACACCAAAATATACAGCTGGTACAGTTAGAACAGTTTTAAATCTCCACTAAAACATTATGGTACTCTAAAAACGTACTTTACAAATTAAAATGTACAGTACCTTTAACTTGGGCAACGTGTTTAACTAAACGAGGGTATTAAAACAATAAAACCATCACTAATGTACTAATGAATTATTACTCATCATAAAAGAGCGTATAAATGTACTTCTATCTGTGCTTTTTTCTATAAATTCATTACAAGTTGTTTTAGGTCCAAATTTTAGCGTGGGTCTTGTACACATTCAAAGTAGTGTTATTAGACAATTAGACAATATTATTGAAGTACGCTACCATGCAAATGTTATAAATTACAAAGAAATGAATTATTCTGTGTTCAAATTATTGAGTGAACAAGAACTCCACAGATTTGTAGCTACTGTCTTCAAAACATCTTTCATCGTGCCAAACCGTTTAATTATTCTTCATTATCTGGTAGACTTAAGTAATCTTCATTTAAAGCCATTTTATGGATTATTCATTCTTTTTGCGGATTTATTCATTCTTTTGCTTTTCTGACTCTACTTTTTATTTTCTTATTGACATTTTTATAAGAATAAGAAATAAAACGCAAGCGACAAAAATTATTGTGACATCATCACAATGCCGGGCTGTAGTTTTTAATCATATTTTTAATTTATTTAATTTAAATTATATGGTCTTGATGTCAAAGTTAGTGTCTTGACCCTGTACATCATACTTTTCCTGATAATGACAGAGTCATGCCGGTCGTCTATGTAACTCGGCTGAGGAGGAATTTTTTGAATTGAAATCATATGACTTTTGGTTTGTATCAGAAGTTTGTGTATACTTAATCGGGACTTTCTGCCCCTAAAGTTTCTATATCTGGTCTCTACTTTCATATACCTAACACCATTCTAGGAAGGAATTTCTAGGTCTACAATTTTTTCAACTTGCAGGCTAATAAGAAGTTAAAAACGCCTTCTCTTTGCTACTTTTATTAGTATAGATAGTCGAACTGACTTATCTACGTTGAAACGTTCTTTCTTTTCTCAAAATTCTTATTAAATGCTAATTTCTTTAAATTTTGACGTAACATTCTGATGTTACTATTTCCTTGGCTAATAATAATAATAATACCGGAATAATATAATATAATATAATAGATATATATCAAATGCTACAAGCTTAACTTATTATGTATCATATATATATATATGATACATAATAAGTTAAGCCTGCAGCATTTGATAGAGCTTGCTAAACTACTAAGAGTATCACAAAAAACCATTTCTTCAGATAATTTTCTAAAAAAACGATCAAGTGTAAAACATTTAGCAAGATGAAAAATTACAGATGTTAAATTATAGTACTTTATTTTTATAGCACTCAAATTAATTTCTAAAACAGAAATTTTGCATTACTTTTACAAGTTTAAATGTCATGTAATTTTGAATTAACTTTTGTAATATCGCTTTTTTTTTTTACTCGTTTATTTTTTTGTACGGAACTCCACAAAAATCTCCAGCCGCCCCTTTCTTCAATGCGTATCGAACAATGATAATTTAATTAAACAATAATTACAGTGATTATCTCCAATTCAAATTTTAGCAAAGGTTTAATCGAGAATAGATTTTGAATATGGATTACGTCAGGACCATTCAAGGAGAGAAGGCCATTCAGAATAAGAGAGGAGAGACAAGTAGAGAAAGCATTTCTCTCTTAAATATCCAAAATAGACGTTTAAAGTAGATTTAGGAAATTTAATACCAGTTCGGGCATCTTTCAAATGTGTCTTGTAAATACCAAAAGTCATCTTTTACGTATGAATATTTTATCAATGATTTGAATCAAAATGTTAATTATTAAAAATTTAATTGAAGCGAGCAAACACAATGTTAAAAGTAATTAAATGTTCCTTATTAATTATTAAAGAATGTTGTGCAAGCTAATTTGTATCAAAGTATTTATTTAGTAGCTTTAATAACGAATAATGTGTGTACTGTAAACAGTATTAAGTATCCCTTAAATATTAAGTACGAAAATTTCTTAAATGCATTTATTTAATTTATGAGTTTAGATTGTAATAAAAATGATTAGAAATTTTTTCTCCAGTTTAGGTAAAAGTTTAACTAAACCATTGGAAAAATGTAGTTTAATTGAACCTATTTGTTTTTTTAACAATTACTATTTTTTAAAACGAAGCCTCTTTTATGTCGCTACAGAATTGCGTTTGTTTTCAAAATTCGATCGGTCGATTTTGATTAAACTTCCACATTTTCCATTAATTGCCATAAGAAATCAAAAATATAATAAAAACTGGGGATTCTGGACTTTTTCGAGATATACAGTAGGGTCAAAATGACAATGTCCATGCTCCCTGACACAATTGAGTAGAAAATTTTTAAATTTTAAATAATCGACTTTATGGAATTTGGCTCCCATTTCCATAACGGAAAATGGATGTTAAAACTAAACAAGGTGTTGATTGCTTTGTTCTTGAATCTCCTCTATATGGTTGGCATGTTTCAGGATCGCCTCTTCCATGCCTTGCAGGTGCACGGATCGCCTCTTTCTTTCGGGCTGCGCCTCAATTCTATTGCGATGCGACAAAGTCGCGCGATTTCCTTAGTTTAATTTACTAATTGTTTATAGTGCAAGACATAATATTATACCGTAGTAAGTTATAGTAAACATTAGGGATTAAAATTATTAAATTATTGGGGTAAAATGTTTCGAAGCGTGGCCAACAATGCTTCTTCATTATATAAACCTTTTTCTTTTATTTTAATTAATGATTAGTTATTGGGATATCAGTGAATAATGATTTTCTGCAAAAAAATTTGACTTTAAATTAATAACATTTTTTATTGGTTTTTTGAAGTTTTGAGATTATAAAATGTTCAAAGTATTGTTTAGCATTATAAAAATGAAAACCCAACACAGAATTATTATTATATTCCTTTTTTCGAGTTTTTTTAATAGAGAGAGAGAGAAGTTTTTCCACCCTGGAAATGTCAAGAGAATCATGTGTGTAGATTAATAGTTACAGTATACAGTAATCCGCGTTAAAGTGAAATCGCATAAACGCATTTACACCAATTCACTTCAAATCGGCTGGAAAATTTTTAAATTTTAAATAATCGACTTTATGGAAATAAATGATAGTTACATCAAAAAGTACTTTTGTTATATATCAATATCAATAACCGCTTATATAGATGTATTGTCCCATACAGTACATTTAAAAAAAAAAAAAAAAAAAAAAAAAAAAGCTTTAGTTAAAAGTTTTCTATCCCAATAAGTATAAAAAACTGTATTTGAGAATAAGGAACAGATTCTTACTTTAACTCCCCACGGCTTCATTTACGCGGTTTCGTTTTACGCGCTTTTTCCCTGGAACCAATTACTCGCGTAAATGGAAGAATTACTGTATTATTGATGAATAAAGAAAGAATAAAAACTGAATTGTTTATTAAAAATAACAATAATCCAATTAAATATTTAAATTTATTGGATTCTAAACCGTTTATCTATGTCGAAACATATGCAAGTGAATTGTGATTCGTTTCTCGTATCGAAAGAAAGAACTTGTTTGTGCCTAAGTCACGGACGAGCATTCTTACTGTAGATGTTTTAGTTGTACATAAATCGTGGTGGTGGTGTTAGCAATATTCAAAGCTTTTTTTAAAACTTATATTACAAGCAGCTTGTAAAACTTATAAGCAAACGAATGACGTAATATTTCTATTACAGTAATAATAATAATACTGTAATGATTCAGTATTATTTAGCAATTATTTATTGTTTGATTTTATATTATCGTCATTATTAGAGTATGCATTTCTTTGAACAAATTTCGATTAATACAGAAGAATGTAGGATCGATTAAAATTTTTTATTTCTTTTATTTATACTATTATATAATAGCCATTAATAATATGTGAAACAGTTTATTTTAATTTTTGAAAGTTAATAGACCATATAGTGTTTTCCTTTCATTAATATTTTAGACATGGGATCCAACTCATGGAGTCTAAATTTATTTCCAGGTAATTCGTTTATATATTCTTTTTGAATTTTATAACAAATCTATTTGTTGAAATTGAACCCTTATACCTGTTTCGGACTGCTTAAAATGTTTTAATCCTTAAATTAGCAGGTTAGGATTTACTCGCGAGAAATTTTAGTGTTTTAAACGTTAAAATGGTTTAGCGGGGTTTTGAAGTATATAAGAAATATTTAGTTATAAGATAATTAGCGAATGAAGTTTTATTTAATTCAGCATATGAATTAAATAAAACTTTACGAATTGAATTATAAAATATAATATTTTCATCTTACTACTTGTGAATGGAAAGATTTATTTTCTCTCTGTATTTTGCTTTTAAAACAGTTTCGCTTTATATCAAACTTTCCGAATACTCCTAATGTTTAGATATTTTTTATTTGGTGTCTTTAATAATAGAATCTCATTCGAACCTAAATTATTCTTCGTATTCACATCTTTTAGTTTTGGACATTTTTAAACGTGTTAATATAGAATATTTAAATAAATGATATTTAAAAGAATTCACTTAAAGACCGCTATAATAATTTGTGTAACGAATTGAACGTTTTTTATTACAATGCGCTCTAGAAAAAAGTATTCCGAATCCATATACGAGATTAACTTTAAATGATATCTTTAAATGTTTTATCTCAGCTTCAAATAGTTTAATTTTGCTATGTCTGAAACGTCTGTTAATAGGAGTATCTTATTTTCCAAACAATTTAACGAGCGAATTATTTAATTGAATGATCGTTGATTTTATTTGCAATGATAGCACTATTTCTTTGTAACCCAATGCCATTATTTTAAAATTGTTTCTCAATATTAAACTAAATATCGTACGTTGAGATTGATTTTAAAACCATTTCATTAACTTTAATTGATTTTATAAAATTTATTTTTTAAATTCTTTTTGACTAAGAATCAAACTTATATCAACATTTAAAATACAAATTTATAGTTGGAAGTGCTTAGTTCTTGGTAAATATATGTTTATCCTGTCGGTAGATTTTGTTTCTTACTTCTTATTTAATAAAAATTCGCACTTCTCGGATATTGATATTTGTAGAAATGATAATAGAAATTATATTACCAATTATACTCTTTTACTAGCTAAAAATGATTTTTGAGCATAGAAAATAACAATAATTTAGATGTTCCATTCTCGAAAATCAAGCGCGAGAAAAGGACAAAAGGGTCTCATGCGAATCGTGTTACATTGAAAAGTCATATACATATTTTTTATATATATATAAAGGAGTTCGTATCGATAACGAGAGTGGAGTAACAATAATACCTGAAAACAATAACCTTTTGGTCGCGTGATACCGTTGCGGGGGTAACAAAGGTACAGCAGTCATAAGCAGTCGTATGGCTCTACCGCTATTATGCATTAGTTATAAGCACCGGTCACGGCCGTTCTTTCCTTAATGCGAATACGATTTCTGGATGTTACATGATGTGCATCGAATTTTTTCGTTCTTGTCATCCTTTTTGCCACTCTCGATTTTTCGATGATGGAACACCTGGATCATATTTCTTTTTTCCATCTTCCAAGAATATTTTAAAATAATCCTTCTCTTTTTCTGCAGAATCTTTGTCTTTTTAAAGATTATCGCCCTTATAATATATTAAGGAAATTTGCGCACGCATATAACCGCTATCGAATAACTGAGGCGATGACGTCATTGCCAGCTACTTAACATAGAGACTACGGATCGACTAGTCGAGGTTATCGGGCCGATGGAAAGATACTCCGGAGTAGATTTGATGTTGACGTTTATTTGAGACGTAATGAATTTCGATAAAAATATGGCGGATAAGATTTAGCTATATTTCGAGCGAAAATATTATAAATACATCAATAAAATAGATAAAACTCTTTTAAAAAATCAAATAGCGGAATATGTGATCGAAAAATGAATTGTTACTCTTACGATCATTACGATCGTAAGAGTAACATTTCATTTTACGATCGTAATGATCGTAAGAGTAACAATTCATTTTTCGATCACATATTCCGCTATTTGATTTTTTAAAAGAGTTTTATCTATTTTATTGATGTATTTATAATGGATTGGATAAATTCCTACAGTATTGGATAAATTCAAAAAGCTGTAAAATATCGTGCGGATTATTTTTTAACAATTTTCTTTTAGTGTGTTTTAATGATTTATTTCTTTCTTAAACCCGTAACAAAGTAATTAAAGCTAATAATCTTCTGACAACAGATAGAAATTTAATCACATTTATCAATTTGGGACGTTTCGGATTAATTGTGAAAGAATTAGTTGCCAGCGAAGTTACTTGTTTATGCGACTATTTTAATTGTTAAGCTGTCTATTAAGCTGTCTAGAAGTTCAGTCTATTTTAAAAGTGAACTTCTAAAGAACTTTTACCCCCTATATTATACATTATATAACAATTTTGCAAAACAAAATTGTTTATTCCTGCTAAATATTTATTTCTGTTCAAAAGTAACGCATCAGAGGATACTTTCACGCGTAGAAGATTTGTATGTACCATGTGAGGCCGCTGTCAAGGGAAACACAATTTATGATGTAAATTATCGTAATATACAGTCATCAAGATATATCGTACAGCTAGTTAATTATTATTACAATGATTTAATGAAGGTGTAACTTTGAAAACTACAGCATTTAGCCATTTTACTACGATAGGACACATTGCCCAATATTAGTTTTAGTGTATTATTAAAAATTCAATTTTTTTTTTTTTTTATTTGCTTGATGCCATATTTGCTGTGATGTTATTTACGCGAATACGGACGTATGTCACTAGATGGAAGCGCCATCCTTTAAACAAGCGGAGTGGAGAGTTTTAGTCGCGAACGACAGTTTTGTGCGACAGATGTCGGCTGTTTACGCTTCGTGTAAATCGTGCTTAAATCACTTTTATGGGATTACGAATAACAATAAATAATTCCAGAATCATATCTGCAGAAAACCGGATAATGACAGAAGTGTTCATTAATCCGATTTCTGCTCAGATACTAATACAGTCCGATAATGTCCGACTTAGCAAATTGGGCGTGTTAGCAGCTAAGTCTTGATGGATAAGTATTATTAGAGTTCTATCTTGAATCTGTACTTTCAGCAATTTCTATATATCCTAACAAAAAAGAAAGACTTTTTTAATACGTCTCACATTTGATATTGAAATGAATGGCTTAAAATGAATATTGCTTTATTTTTCGATAAAAAATGCAAAAACGATGAATTTTTTTATTCTAAAATTAATGAATTTTAATTACGTAGGTTAAGTAGTTTAATTTATAAAAATGATTAAGTAGAGATCTCGAGTTACGGTAACTATCTTTTTTTGTAGAATTTTAATGAAATCGTAAATAAATTCCGATTAAGTATACTTTACTTAATCGGAATTTTTGCAAAATTTTATTTAATTTTAAGTACATTAAAAAACTGTGATTAATTTTTAATAATACTAATGTAATATAAATGATATTATTAAACATTTCGTGAATT
The DNA here is from genome assembly GCF_030686945.1 of Centruroides vittatus. Taxonomy (NCBI): domain Eukaryota; kingdom Metazoa; phylum Arthropoda; class Arachnida; order Scorpiones; family Buthidae; genus Centruroides; species Centruroides vittatus. The sequence goes on from NW_027121927.1 coordinate 353,592, forward strand.
CAAATTTAATTTAAAAACATTTGATATAGGCTAATTTAAAAAAAATAAACTTTAATTAATTGTTTACTTAACAAAATCGATCGCACATTCTTCGTTTCCAGCCAGTTGGATCTAATGGTGATTTTTTAAACATAAAAAATGGTCCGTTATCTGCTGGGAACCGCTGGAAGTTCCATGTTCTACTAGGATGGCTGAAACAGAAATATTTATAGAATTTTTGCTATATTTAGTCTGAAAGATTAAAATATGTATTCAGTCTTAGATTCACCGAACGTAGTATTTTTTGGGACACGTTCCCGTTTTAGAATTTTAAATTAATTTTTGGATGATTTTTGAAATTTGTGAAAACATCGAGATTATTTTTCGTAATAATTTTGCAATGTGATCTGTAATGTGTCATGCAACTATTGATAACTATTATTAATGTTATTTTCTAATTATTGCCTCTTTACTAATAAGTCACTGATTAAATTCAGACACCATTGATTAAAATGAAACTTAATTTTATTTCGTTCGAGTTTCAGACTATGTGATAATTAAAAAGGTTCAAATAAAAATTTTGATAGGTATTTTAAACAAGTCTTATCGAACCTGAGTTGTAATTAAATAAGAATAAATTTACGAGTTGTTATATTTAGTGTGTTTATCGTTTATTATAATATAAAATGACAATAATTGTCATGCCGTGTCATATTAGCGACTGCAATCAATTGTTGGGATTCAAAAGTAAATTTTTAATACACTAATTATCGTCTTTTTTAAGTGCGAGTCGTCGTGTCCTGTATTTATTGCAGTTGCGTGCGGTGACATTTGATGATAGCGAAGCTGTGCCGGTCCTGGTTAGAATCATTGGAAGCGTTATACGATATTTTGGTGTGTAGCATCCACCAGCTAAACCGCGTGAGGTTGGTGCTCTGTAAAGCGCATGCGCCAATCGGAAAACTACACAAGGAAAACTACACTTTACACGATTCAAATATTTTCGCCGTGGAAGCTATGCCGTATTCGACGATACAGCGCTCAAATTGAAAATGTGCATATACGAATTTATATACGAATATACAATAGCAACCTTATGTTTTTTAACATGTAGTATAGAAATTTGTAGTAAGATACATAATGTGGTTATAATAAAATATTAATTTTAATTAATTCAAAGTACGTTAAAATATGAAAATAATCGCACAATATGTATTTATATTTTAGAAAATACGAGAGAAATAGTGTTTCCACAGCTTCCATGGACTGCAAGCCACTGATTTATTGTACTGTATAGGCCTATCGCGTTTTATATATTTTAACCTATGTTTTTCTCTGTATTTTATCTAAATGGGTTGCAAATTTGTTTCCGTTCATTCAAATCGAATTTAAGATTTTGTAGAACTGTTCGAGTCTCATAATATTTGGGAAATAACATGTTTCTTTCTTATTTAAAAGTAATAGCTTATTTATGCTTTTTTTTTCAGATTACCTAGATCATCATAGTTTTGTTGTAGTAGTTATTAGCCTACTGTTAGTCCTTTGCTTCTACATACGAGTATTTTCTAACAAATAATTCCAATGTTTATTCGCACTACTTCTAAATTTCTTAAATTCTAGATTCAAACTTCTGATTCTCTTTACATTATCTAAAATATAAGCTTATTTTTTCAGTTTATTATCTACATTAATTGTATTTACTACCTTTGATCAAATTATTTCTAACTCTACATTTTAATATTATTCTATTTATCCAAAGAAGCATTCTCATCTCAGTTTCTAGCGTCAGTTCTTTCAAGAAAGAGTAAAATAAATTAACAATTTTGAAAGATTTAATTACGTCTATAATTACGATGGTTTCAGGTCTGAGTTTAGCCAGGTCCACAATGGAAATGGACTGTTAGTATTAGCAGACGAAAAGAATTTTTAAAAAATCTAAAAAATAATATTGACAAGTGCAGAGTATCCAAATTTGCACATCCACAGGAGTGAGAAGGATAGAAGATAAATTGCTTCTTTATTTAATATTCAGAATTAATTCTCAACCATACAGATCGTTTCGGAAAACTACACAAGGAAAAGCTGATATCATTTTCTCATGCGGTTTTCAGAAAACGATCTAAAATCCGATTAAAGCATTTTTGTTGTTTTAAATCTGACTGATTTATTTGGCATTTCTTTAATACTGATATTGAAAGGGTTTCTTATTTAAATGTATTGTCCGGTTCAAGAAAGTACTTATAAAGATTATTTTGCAAGCTTTCGAAGTGTTGCTGTAATATTTTGCAACACATCAAAATTAATTTCGTTATGTAAAATATAAATGTAATATAACTTAACACAAGAAGACATGGGAACAAATTAAAGTTACGTGATAAAAACGTATATAGTATTTACATGTCATAGCCACATTCTGAAATTTGTCATTTCAAGAAATGCGCAACTATTTCTTGAAGTGCACGTCCTGTAATACTTGTAGATATTCATTTAAGAATCTGTCTGGTTTTTCTAGGTCACTTATTGAAATATTAACCTGGTTTCTGCAGATGTTGAAACGGATGGGTAATTCAGCATCTCTCTAACGAAACCAAGCATTTTGTTTAATGTCTTAGGACTTATTAGAACATGTGTAAAACAAAACAGCTGAAAGTTTCTGCAATTCTGTACATGCTTATGCTCAGATGCATGTTCTCATCACAACTTTTACATACAGTATTCTAAATTCTATTTTTTTTTTTTTTTTTTAATTTACGGCTGTTTTTGTCCTATGAATGCTAAGAGAACAATTATACAGTTCGAGTTTTGAGTAGTGTGTTCATTGTATGGCATTTTTTTTCTTGTTATAAAATACCATAATGTAGTAAAGTAATAAAAAGAAAAAAAAACAAAAATTGGGAGGAATCCATACTTTGAAACTTTCTCTTTGTATGAAAAATATTAGTAATTTTAAGTTGCTTCTGTATTTTATTACATTTATATTTTACAGCCGTTAAATATTTTAAAATTTAAAATTTAAAATACATATTTTTTCGTTGTGTTATTACGTTTATAAAGAATAATTATTTACATTATTTTGCTATTTTAATCTATTTTTGATAGATATTTATTAAAAAGATGTACAGTATATAGTTTTTAATCAAATATTTACATTTAAAAAGTTCAACATACAGAAGTACGGAAATATTTAGCTGTTTTCTTTTACTCTATGTGCTAAAAAGCTATTATACATTAAATAAAATGCTTACTTTTATTAGACAAATACTTAACTATGCACTCGTTTCAGCACATGCAGAAATCAGATTAGCATTTCATGAAGTGACCAGAAAAAAACTAGATAGATTCTGAAACAAATGTCTATTGCAGGATGTGCTAGACAGAAATGGTTAGACATTTCTTGAAATGGCAGATTTCAGCACGTGACTACGACATATAGGCCTAAACCGTATTTCCTCGATTAAACCTCTGTCTTCGAATAAATCCTAGGGAATAAAGGTAATGTTACAAAGAAACCACGGTCTCCAATAAACCCCAGGTTGAAAAGCATGGAAAGCATAGCGAAGTACTGCACTGTATAGGGTAATGTTGCTTAGAGTGAGAGGTAAAGAGTTTAAACTAAAATTCTACCTCTTCAAATTGTCTAGCGTCGGACAAAAGTAGCAATCAAGGTCATAAGTCGAGAGATTATCTTTCAAAGGGTAATTAGGAAAACTCTGGTTTAAACTTACTATCTCTTTCCAAAGAGATGATGAATATAAACCAGAAGATGATGATTAATAACTTGATTCGTATAACGGCATCGAAGCAGACACGAATGACAACGTAATAACCGAATTGAAACACGCTAAATCAGGTTATCAACGGTAATTAGTCTACTTTAAATGTTGTATCTGTAAGCCATAAATACAGTCAATAAATGATTCTGATAGTTCAGAAAATACATAAGTAATTAAGGTATTCCTTTAAACTTTTACCAACCATTTCCTGTTGCAATATACTCATAATAAACCCCGACCTGGAAAAAAATCTCGGGATATACGTATGTTTTAAACATAAACCCACCCGGGTTTCATCAAAGAAATATGGAATAAATATATAGACGTGGCTTCAGTATTTTAACCATTCCACTTACTTAACTACCAAACGAAATTTTCATTAGCATATGGTAGTCATACACTTTCGATAATAGGGTAAGGGGCTGTTGTATAGGGTAGCTTGTAAGGGCTCCTTTTACTTGTTTTACTTTGTAGAAATGAAATACATAGAATGCTTTTATTACAGTTCTTGCCACTATTTAAGCAGATTGTAGAAAATGTTGCAAATTTTGCTGGAAATAGTTTACACTTTAAAATTTTAAAAAACAATTCTTAAATATCACACAAATTTCAAAATTATTAGACAAAGTTAAAAAATTTTTCGAAAGGATTGCACTATTATCGGAAGTCTTTTCAGAAAAGATAGAATTCTTTGTAAGAATAGGGCAGATATTTCGTTATTAGAGGAAACAGTTCATCAATTACGACATGGATTTCAAGATTAGTGTTTATTATAGAAAATGTTAGTGGAAACATTTTCGAATTGATTGAAGTAGTTGCGAAATCAGAGTAAAATAATCCAGTAATGAGTTGTCTAACTTTTCCAGCACAAACATTTAAAACTGCGAGGCGCCATCTGTATGATATTTTATTATTAAAAACTTCATACATTTTTAATTATTACAAAATGGTAAAAAGCTTAATTTTGAGGGTAGGGATAAATTTTGTAAAAACAATTATAAATAGTAATAACTATTAAAATCGTCGTCATGTTCGACCCTACTGGAGATATGACACACGACCTTCCTTTATCTCCCCACTCCCTCGACCTTTAACAACCGAAATTTAATTGCATCAATTTTCCTAATACATAAATCTCGTTGCGATATTTCAGAAATTGTTGACAAAAAGCACAGCTTTAAAGATGGTGAACAAAATCGTGCCTCTCCACATGCGAACTACAGACGACCGGATGGCCGAGCAGTCAAGATGGCAGCCTAATTGTCTGAAGGACCCGGGATTGCATCCGGACAAGTCGAGAAATCCCCCAGGGATTTTCAGGAGCTGGTCCGTCCGGATATGTAGAGTCTGAGTCGGGAGTCGAGGAGTCGAATCTTTTCATGGGAGTCGGAGTCGATTTTAAAAAATATCCATTTTGGAGTCGGGAGTCAGGAGTCGTGTATTTTTCTGCTACTCCCCATTCCTAGTTAAAGGTACTAGGGCCGAACAAAAAGAAAATTAGAAAGAAATTAACCATATACAAATACAGCAAGGGTAAGCTCCGTATCAATCACAATGATGTAAGATGCTTATTTTCAGCATGAAAATATATAATATACACGTAAATATTCATGCACTAAAAGGGGCTCGACTGTCTATTGATTTAAGATTTTTATATATTCTTTTATGTTATTTTTTCGTATTTTTATTTTATGTTGTTTGTATTTTAATTTATTCCGTTTTAATTTTTTACAACGATTGCGCCAATATCTCGATATGTTTCTGTACTATGTAAAAATTTGTCTATTCTCTTAAAATTGAAATATAAGTATACCATTATGTTCTGTACGATGTTCCTGAAGATGGCTACTTAGACAGTCGAAGATGTTAGAAAATTAAACAATTTTGCTAATAAGGTTCAAGAGTTGTTAAAGAAGTCGGAACAGTTTGCGTGACACACAAAAACTTGTAATTTATTTAAGAACATTCAAATTGGTAAAACAGTGTTTCAAAGTTATAAAAATATTTATTAGGCTAATATATGCAATAATTAGTCATTTATTTGCAAGCGCGCTCCGTTACCCCGAATCGAAACAAGTAGCATATTAGGTGTAGTGTTTCCGGTAATTAAGTTCTTATAATTTTTGCAACGATGACTTGTTTGAATCCTTCCGGTAATAGAGCAATCCTTCCGAAAATTTTTGAAATGTACCTAATAATTTTGCAATTTGTATGATATTTGAAGAAATGTTTTTTTTTTTTTTTTTTTTTTTTTTTTTTTAACAATTTGAAAAGTTTGAACTACTGTACTTGCAATGAAGTTTCTAAGAAAAGCAATTACGAGCTTGCTGCAGAGATCGTGTTTGCGTATCGGTAAATAAATATATTGGTTTTCTTTAATATTTGTGTATTCAATATACTATATTGAACAAAATTGTTATGCGGCCTCCCGCTTGTCATTCTTTCAGTTATCTGGGCCGCTGTGAAAAAGTTTGGTGACCCATGACTATGTTGAAAACAGGAAAAGTATCATGTACAGTACAGGGCAAGCCGCCACTAATTCGAGGTGGAGAGCATTTATTTTAAATTAAATAAATTAAAAATATGATTAAAAATTGCAGCCTGCCTTTGTGACGATATCACAATAAATAATTGTTCAATAATATAAGCATACATTCTTATACACATACAAGGGCGAGTCCTCGCGTCTATTCTGTTCATATGTCGGCGTATACGTATGAATGTAGCAAATCATATGCTTCAAAACATCGCGGTCTTTCTGCCAATGAGAGAAGCTATGCATTTAACGGGAAATTTATAAAAATATTTTTTCTTAGTGAATTGAACCTGTATACATGTTTTCGAATATAACACTCCTAAAAAAAATAAGTACTTTCTGAAATTACGTTTGATTATTATTTCAATGCGTTTGAAAAGATGTCATTGGGCAAAGCCGAATGATCAAAATTGGGCAAAAAATATTTTTAGGAAAAAAGAAAAACTTTGTCCATGACAAATAAAGCAAAATGTTTATTTCTATGTAATTTAAGCATGGGGTATATTAAAGTATGCTAAGTATGATAATTTGTTATATTTGTTATATAACTTCGAAATGCTAATATAAAATACAAGCTGCTAGACTGAAATTTATTGAATTGCTGAATTTAATGACTCAATATACACGAAATTATAATGATATAGGAATCAGTGAAGTTTCAAAAAGTATGATCGCACATGTTTGAAGGAGCGTATTCAGCGCGCGAGAATCTAACGACAGCCAGAGATTTAGCCTAGTTGTCACGGTAACGGTGACGTTTTCGACGCGCGTGACATACTCGCAATAGTGATAACCGGACTTTACGGATTCGATGGCCGAATAGGAGAAGCAGTTGAGGCCCCGGCGGGGACATGGAATCAAATCCGGGAGAGTAACATCAGAAATTTTCCGTGGGCGGTCGTACTCGAATATGGAGGATTCCGTCTCTCACCACCCGGTAGCTCACATTGTGAGTCTGACCAAACCCAAACCCATAATAAGCACGATTAAGTAAAGACCCTCTTAGTGCCCACAAGGTGGAAAAAGAAGAAAAAGAGCAATTAAGGATCGGATTAAATTTTGTATCACCTTTATATGCATCTATGGAGAAATATTGGCATTGTACAGTACATTAATTAACAATTATAACATTCTACATATTATTAAATGTTTTATTTAAAATAAGAGTAAACATGGACAAGCCAATTACAATGCAAAAACAGTTTTCGTTTTCAATATCGGTATCTGCGTCTATCAATTCAACGATGAATATTTTTCGGTTTAAATTGTGAAATTTTTTAAATTTAAAATTAATATTACGTTATGAAATATAAAACTTCATTCTTATATTCGATAATGCAATATTACAAAATCTTTGAGTTGGTTAAAATAAATCAAATTAGATTTGATTTCGATGGAAATCTAAAACTACGAATATCGTTTAAAGCCAAATCTGGTTGATGGATATTAAATTTTGTTTATTCATTTTAATTATTTCTTATAGTTCTGTTTGAAGTATTGAATCGTTAAACGAGATAATTAATTTCCGTAAGTAAATGTTTTGTATCTTTTGTATTCGACAAATTTGATATTCAGTTTATTTGACAGTTGCGATAGGATGCATGGTCCGTAGGCATTAGGGAACTGGATGGAAAATTTAGAATATTTTTCTTTTATTCATTTTTGCACATTTACATCATTCCCTTTATGATAATCACTGATTGATTGTATTGTTAATTTATTTTTCGTAAACCTATTTCAAATACATTTTGTTTCAATAAAAGGCAAAGTAATTCCTCACTAGTTTCGTCGTTTCATTATTCAGTTATACGAAGACATCTCCATAAATAGCTAAACTACCACTTTTGATCTCGATGTTCGACAAATGATTAGTTTTTGATTTCTGTATCATCATTTCCAGCTTATAATTTTATTTTTCGTTTAATTTATATTTATTTTAATTAACTCCACAAATTTGTTCCTGATAAATATAAATTTAGTTCTTCGATCAAAATCTGATTTAAAATATTGATGGTTGTCATCGTTTTCTATATTAAAAAGCTAAGAATGATTGTCATGCTGCATACTTGTCACAGTTGTTTACTTTTTTTAAATTTTTTATATTGTTATTTGATGAAGCAAATAATAAATTACCAGAATTACAATCTGCATTAATCATTCTTGATTTAACTTTCATTACTAAATGTTTTTTCTTTTAAATTTCTATCGCAGCGGCTGCTTTTTTCATAGGAGTAATAGAACTTTCTCCTTTTTAAATTTATATCATTAGCGTGAATTCTAGCACATTACAAATGATTCTCTGTCTTCGAGTATCAAATTCTCATTTTTTAAATGAGACGACATTTTCGTTTTGAAGATGAGCTAATAATGAGCGAATCTAAAGGAGTGCAAATGAAATGACTTTCCCAGTTTTGAATTATTGTATATTCGCCCATTACCATTTACCAAATGGTAATACGCGCGTTCCCGTGTGTTCAAGGACTAATTTGAAACCCATTAGAATATATTATTGAATTTTTTATAATCATGCATGTTTCACATGGTGTTCATTATTAAGTAAAACCTGTCTCTTATAAATTTATCCGAAATGAAATATTTGTGGACACGAAATTTGGAAGGTATTTAAAAGATAAATTCGGAAATAAACTGTGGTTATTTTGAGAAAGTTACATATAAGATTGTACCGCTATTTATGAATCAAAATAAGAATATATTCTGAATATCTAGAACAGATTTAAGTTATGAAATTGTTTTGGTATTCGTAGTTTTGAGAAGTATCAGAATAACTTTGTTATCGGAGAGTTTATATCTAGCTCGCTCTCTTCCTACTGTATATTCTTCAGATTTCAATATTATATTTATATCCTCTTTGAATATTTCCAGGGTTTTCCAACGAGGTTGGTATTGACTGCTTAGGGGTCGATAATAGTTTGAGGAGGTCGCTAATACTTTGCAAATATAAAAAAATTCATCTAAAAATATTAAAAATTTCACACAGTTTTAGCTCTCAAATAAATAAATAAAAAGATGCCTTTTAAAAATTATGTAGAAGACTGTTATATAATGATATTAATTACCGGTATATAATATTTTACTATATATACTACATACTATTATATAGTATAATATGAATTATTTAATATAGAAGAAAGTCGATGAAAAAGTGTTCTTAAAAGGAGTCGATATGTGAAAAAGTTTGGGAACCTCTGCCTAAGTAAATTACTTCGCTTCTTTCCTGTAAATTTCGATTATCCTTTCGCGTACATGAGAATTCGAATGCAAAAGTTTTCTCGCTGAAAATTAAATCTTTAGGACTTGTTTTTATTAATAAAAAACGTTTCTCGTATTTCATTTTAAAAACAGCTAAAGGGCCCGGCTAAGAGGAAAAAGATGCTCGTACGAACTCTCGATGGCCCTAGATGCAAATGCCAAAGGTGAGATTTGGACAAATCTCGTCTAACCGGAAAGATATTTGTCCCTCGGATTTTGATGCCTTTTTCATTCGTCCATCCTATGTTTGCATTGTTATCTGAGCGAAACCGGAAAGAAACTCGATTTTCTTCAGAGGCGTTATGGGTAATAAATTCTGCTTTTCCTTTACTTTTTCTCTACATTTTCAGATAATCTTTCAATACAAGTTTTACGAAAACTCCTTGTAAAGAAAAGTCGAATAATGTTCATACGAGTAATTTGAATTCAATTTGTCTGCTGTTTGTTTTGACAAATTAAAAATTGGAAATCGTAATAACGTAATCGTATCATTCACAAGTTTCTTTTATTGTTTTTTGAATTGAGCTCTTGAGTGATACGTAGTGCTTTTAAAAATCTCACGAGTCAATTATTACACGAGAAAACGCCTTTACATAGGCCGTTTGGTTTCTTGTTACATTGTTCTGTGTTGATAGAAAAACTGATAAAATTCGTTCAAAATTCAAAATAAACATAAAATAAAAACTGTTTACAAAATAATATTCACTTATATCGATAGTTCAAATTGTATGGAATAATTTACGCATTTACAGGACATTAATACAATGAAAATGTAAAATTTATATAAAGAACGTACAGTCATTGATCTGTTTTATTTTTTGAAAATCCATAAAAATTTCTCTCGGTCATAGTTTAATCATTACAAAATTATATAAAAATTAATGCATCCTATTAACATTTAATTAACGTTTTTGTACTATTATGACTTGTATTATAAACTGTAATTTATAATTATATAAACAAACATATAATTTAAATTATAAATTAAGTAAATAAAAATAAATGTAGGCCTATTATAAATAACTTCAAACCAAATCAAATAATGTAATAGAAAGAAATAAGCTTCGATATAGAACTAATTCTTATGGATTTATAGCAATTTATTTTCACTCAGGACGTAAAACTCACCGACTGGATTTGGGAAGAAAGAGAACGTGAAAAGATTCGCAAATTATATTCCAGAGAAAGAGAAAAACATCAGAAAGAAGCCGAATATATAGAATCTCAGCCGATCGAGGTTACTTCGGACGAAAACATTACCGATTTCGATATTCTTAATGCTGGACCACATGCTTCCGTACCTTCGGAACCGGAGACCACCAGGAAGACGACAAAAAAGAAAGTTAGTACATTGCTAGATTTTATCATTTTTAATTTAAGTAGAATGTCGTAAGAAAATTATCTCTTTTGATTTAATCTCTTAATAAATATTACCGTAGTACGAATGCTATTAGAATTCGATTGATTTAAATAGTTGCACGATATTGAATGTTAGCATGGTTTATAAATATTTAAAATGGTAGCGTACGTATACGTTTACATGTAGTGTGCGTAGTATAATCGAAGCCTGGCAAACACAATGATATAATACATAATTTCCATAATTCAAAATTTTCATAAAAATTACTTCATTATAAAAAAGTTTATCGTAAAGATCAAGTTTTTTTCGCAATTATATTAACTAATATTCGTGCGTAGTTCTGAATATTTTTAAAACTTCTGTTGAAAATTTAAAAATACTACAATGTAAACTAGTCTCGATATTTTCCCTGTACGACAGGAAATTATTCTCCTGTAAAATGAAAAATTATTTTTTGGTTTAGAATATTGTCGACACTACTTATAGCTATCTAAAGCGAGATCTATTCCCGTTTCGGATAAAATGCTGAAAAGATTGCTTGTCGATAATTTAATGCGCCATTAAAGATCTTTTTAAAATTAATGAGTGTGTTAACAACGTAAGAAATTCGAGGCACATAATGTCAAGCGTCAAGTTTTTTTCTTATAAATATGGCATCTAAATATGTGCGGAAGAAAACGAGCGATGTTCCGAACAACATCCATCATCGATCTAATTCGTATGCGTAAGAAATGTGTAATTGATACGACGATGGAGTAAACGGATCCGACCAAAGGGAAAAAGAGTCTCGCTTTTGATTAAAAAAAAAAACGTATACACAGATATTTTTGATTAATATTATAATCGTTTTTGGATCAATCAGTGAACAAGTAAGAAATATTACAGGTTAATGTACACACTAGTTTTCGAGAAAAGTAATTTCTAAAATGAGATAACGGAACTTGAAATAAAACTTATATTTTTCTTGAACATGTATAATAATCTGTTTTGTCATAATGTATACCATAATGTATACCATAGTATACTATATATGCATAGGTAACCAAATGCATTTTCTCCCGTTATATGGTTTACCAGTTTCTATCGCGCACGTTTTGAAAGAGATTGAAACGCTTATTTTGTCAACCTATAAATTTATTCTCATATTTTTGGAGTATTCTTCTGTAGTTTTTCGGTTCTATTCGGAGGAGTTTATTTATTTATTTGATTTTTAGACGAGTTTCTCTACTAACGCTCTCTATCGATTTCCTTACAAATTTCATTTTATTTTACTGATGTAATTGTTATGCTTTGCAGTTCTAACACAATCCAGACATTTTTATTTTATTGTGTTGTTCTTATTACGATGGTGATCTTCACATAATTGCAGTTTACGTCGTTTTTTATTCTATTATCTATATAGGCCTAGAATTTTTATAACTTTATCTATATAGCATCGTAAGAGATTTTTGATAAATGCATTTCTTGCTATTTGTATGACAAAAATTGAAAAATAAAATGCCGTCTATTTTCATGTTTTAACGTTGCAATTGTTTTTTTCACCTTTGACATCTGTTGAAAACGCGAGTCGGATATTTGATGTAAACTATTTTGGTTTATATTTTTATACTTGTCTTTTTTTCGAAATTTATTTTAAAAATAAATTAGAAACATGTGTTAGAAATGTATTATTGATACAATATATACTTTATATGTTTTGGCTTAGTTTTATTTTGAAACATACAGTACTTCCAGTTCTGATCTAATATTTACAAAAGTTTATAAGTACAGTAGTGAACCGAAAATCGGAATCAATTGGGGACTGGGGTTGTTCAGATTAGGGATTTGTTCCGATTACGGATTACGTACGAAAAAATATATTAACCTATCCGATGTTCAAATTTTTCTCCGTTGCGTGTCGCTTCGTGTTGAATTTTCGTCGATTTTAAGCCTAACGAAAATTTTTATAATAATAATCGAGGCTATCGTATCGTTAAAAATTATTTCTGCATTTTGTACAAACAAAATAAATATATTGAAGAATATAAAAACATGAAAATTATACTTTAGAAGTAAATTTAGTATCAAAAACGTTCGATTCAGCACGACACAGTCCGACTGAAAATCGTGCCGATTACCGGGGTGCCGATTTACGAGTCTCTACTGTATATGAAATAGAATACAAAATATATTGAGAAAAGAGCCTTATCACAGACGCAGGTTTAAAAAGTATAATATTCAACATTTCTCGTATTAAAGATATAAATTGTTTTAAAAAAAAATGTCAAGAAATAATAATCGCATTTCTTAAATTCTATTTATTTTTAAATAAAGAATGTGAAGAAAAACTATAAAGTACTCTTGACAGTACTTGTCTATAAATATTATCTTAGCTTTTATTATTCATTTTTACAATACGGAGAGTGTTTTCTCAAAAATTTTTATATAAATGTGAATTTTTTAAGTTAGGAAATTCTGTTAAAATATTTTTAGCATTTTCTACAGCAAAATTTTTGAATGTTTTAACTACATTTATTACATACAATTATTATAATCATTTTACGATGCGTTATTTCACTGCTTTATTGGAGGACCTTAAATGGTGAAACGTTCACAAAGTCCCAAATACTTTCAAATCTTTCGATTCAACACCGCAAAAATGTTAGAAGAAACACCAACAAGACCTAGGGTTTGTTCGGAAATATGTAGCATTCAGTTGGTTGGTAGCGGTAAATGATGTCATCGCTAATTGGTCTGTTACTCTCTAATCCATCTTCGTAGATCGCTCAGTCCGATAAAAATTGGATAATTACCGGAAACTTTATAAATGACGTTTTTTTGAATAATTCCTGGCCTCAGTAGTTAGACCGGTAAGCATTTCTGAACAGATCTTTAGAGACGGTACGATAGCTATCCGCTATGGATCCAGGACAAACTCCAAGATGGCAGTTCAGGGAGGTAAACACTCGGTGATTGCTGTGCAATTATAAACAAATTACTGAATTATTTATTTATTCCTGCAGTTTCAAATGTCGTTTATTTCATTGTACATTTTCGTTACGAGCTTGTTACCATAGTTAGTAGGGACACTGTCAACTAGGCGACGGACAAGTGAGCGATGGTCAACTGGGCTAGTGAAAACTGTTTAGTTACTTCTGGGAAATTTAGTTATTAGTTACATATTTGGTGTAACTAATTTAAAGTTAAAAGATACTGAATAAAAATATAACTGAATACACTAATTATTACAGGACAGGTAACTAGTTACAAATAACTTATTATTTTATAAAAAGTTATTTAGTTAAATTACATTATATTTCTGTTTTAAAAATCCCTGTAAAGTGTCTTGATTTCATAATTTACCAGGTAAATTAATATACAACAAAAAATTAAACTGGTTCCATATTCATGATAGGCTATAACATTATTTAGTGTAATGTATAATGTCAAGTATCTGAATCTTAATCACCGTAATAGAAGTTCGCTCTACGATCTGAAAGAAAATTCAAAAGATATTCGTTATTTTTCAAAATAAATGACTAAAATATGTTGTTTACCTTGTGTAAACAGCATATTTAGGGCTTTATTAAAAGTTTCTTTGCAGTAAACTAGAAGTTTCTCGTACCTGTACTGTACAATTAATTGCACGATTAACTGAAATAAGGCTTACCAAAATTAATTCTGATAGGTGTATGTTTCACTCGATTGCATGCATTCGAACGTCCTCACTACACCGCCATATTGAATTTTTGATTAAATCCTCGGCGGTGCAACTTAAGTGTGTATAAGTAATGAAAGCTTTTCCGTGGCTTTTTCCGATAATTGCTATCTACGATTGGTTGAGAAAGTGTCATATGGTAATAGAGAGCCATTTTCAGTAGATAAAAGTCATTGTTCTTGTGTATAGATTTAACATTATTTTATGCTTTCCTTCGTGCATTAAGTGTGCCGTCTTGTTCGTTTATACGTGTTCTAATCGTGCATCAACTATGTTAAAATTATTTGCAATTTCATCCGTGGCACGAAATCGTGACAGAAGAGAAATGTGAATTCAAACCATCGAGAGAGAAATTCGTACTAACAAAGCATTCTAAAGCGTACTAACAAGCTATATTATGTGAGGTAATTTTAGATAATTTTAAAGTAATATAGTTTAATTACGTATTGAAAATGAATCTGTAATATTGCATAAATCATATTTCTCAGCTTTTATTTTGTACGTATATAAGCAAATAATTATTTTTGTGTTAAAGCGAATATTTCGAGATTTGAGAAATCTTCTTGTAGATTAATTTAAGGTATTTTAACAGATAAATTATTGTTAGATGTAGTTGGATGTCAAATGTTACTGACTAGGATTCTGAATCTTAAAAGAGAATCAGTGTGCTAATTCTCTTTCGAAACTTGCAGCATCTTCGAGCTCATCGTTGAGATATTAAATAGATTCGAACATTTCATTAGAGAGCTTCTTTATAAAGAAAACTGATTTTAACGCCGTGTTAACGACTTCTCACTAGGTTGTCAACTTTCAGAATAACAAATTTTGAACACAACGTGGAAAAAAACACGCGAAGTTGAAAAACGTGACGAGCAAAAGAGAACCTACAATCTTGAGAACATTTCCTTCCTCTGTTCATGATGATGATGAGACATTTGATTGGCCGAAGCGATTAATGTGTCAAACATTGGAGATTCAGGAATAAATTGGGACGGGTCGAAAAATCCCGGGAATTTTTCATAGATGGTCTTGTTCCGATTATGTCGAATCCTGTCCCTCAAAACCTTGTCGCCACCATTGTGGGCTGAGTGGAGTTTAGTATGATTTAAACATGTCTTAGTGTCCACAGGGCCAAAGAAACAAAAATAGAACACAAATAAAAAAATAAAAAAACGCAAACTAATGGAAATGAAAATAATTCGGATTACAATTAATAGTACCAACTTCTCACGAGGAAAAAGCTTTAAAAAAGTAAAAAACAAACACAAGTTCGCGTTCATTTTTAAGAACATTTCCGAACAGTTTTTAAAATAAAATTTTGTACAGTTCGAAAAATTCAGAACAATTGGCAACGTTATTTTTCACAGAAGCAAGAGCTACTAAATTGGGCATAAAACAAAAAAAATCTTCGATTAGACTATTCTTGATGGCTTTTCGGCGACCAGAAAAGGTGTTTCGATGATGGTCCCAATTCTGCAATTTTAGTTTATAACTTTTAACAGTCTATTTGACTTGTGAAATGGCAACGATGTAGTTTTAATCATCATTCATCCGTTTTTATATCATATATGTTTGAAGTTTTTGATGCTTTTATTGATGGTTATTAATGCAGTTTACTTATAGTATATATAATTTTAACCAATGTTTAGAGATTACCGTTTTATAATGTTGGCATTTTTTATGATTTACGCTTTTATAACATTTATATTTGAACTTTTTGACATTTTTTACTGGAAATTTTTAAGGAACTACTGCTAATGGTATAAGTAATATTAAGGACCAACCAACCTTTATCATTTTTAAGCAAATTTTGCTTAAAGAAAAATATTTAAAACATTTTTCTCTTTATGAAAATTTATTACTGGGAGTATTTTGTTTTCATAAAAAGCCTTTATTACTTAAAGTTCTTATGTAATGTTTTGTTTAATGTTTAGAAATTAAATGTTTTATGTGAATTTGCGTTTGGGCGACTTTGGGCTATTTCAGCGCCAATGCCAATTTTGGCGACTATTTGCTTCGATTATCTAACCGTTCTGGAAGAAGTCGTTTATATTAGTCATCAACTTTGTAAATGTACAGTACTTGGAGTACATTTACAAAGGCATTTACAAGAGCAAAAGTTCTCTTATAGATGAATTCAGATTTAATTTTCAGAGATATATTTTCTTATGGAGAGAATCGGTTCTTCGTAATTTCCCCTTCGATGTCAGAGAAAGGGACCTTATGAGAAACAAGAGAGGGCAATATGTTGGAGAGGAAAAAAGATAGTCATAAAATATAAGACCATAACTTATGTCTTGCTAGAAATATAATCGATTCAGCGAATGATAATATTCGAAAGTGAAAATATTCCACGAATAAAATGGTTAATCAACTCTCCTAACTTAAATCCAACAGAATATTTATTGGAGGATCCAGGAGAGCGTAAAACAGAACTTTGCACAGTACGTCTTGGGAGTTGAAGACAAAGTTCAAACAATCGATTTATTCTCGACACGAATCATCGCTGTGCACCAGTGATTCGTGCTACGAATAAATTATCATAAAAAGTTAACAAAGCGTGTGTATAATTCCTTATCGATACAAATCCATAAAATCACAACTCTTATTAATTATTTAATAGTTTAGTCAAACATAAATAATAATTTTGTAAGTTTTGTAATAACTATTTGTATATTTTAAATACTCGTACGTAGAATATTTATGTATAAATTTTTATTGTCATATTATAGATAATATTCACATTAATTTAATTTAATTAGTATTTACCTTTATTTAAAAATTAAAAGTTTAGATTTGTTTTTTCATTTTTGAATTTTTACCAGCTCAGTGTGGAGAGACAAATGATATCAGAGTGGATCGTTTTGTTTATAAAAATATACATCTCCTTAAATAAAGTAAATTCAAATATACCTGTTTTCAGTATATCTGCTTTTCTAGAGTTTTATCATCATTAACATTTGTTAAAGATGTACAACACTAGTTCTTTTAGACAGAAGATGCTCACATTCAGAAACAGTATTTTCGTGAAATAAAGTATATTTTAACAGCATCCAGAAAAACAGATATATTTTAATTTGATTTATGTCGTTTTTTTTAACTCTCTCCCTTCTGGAATACCAAGGTTTATTTTTTATGTCATGGAATTTGACATATCTCAGTCAAATATTCCGTAAGTTTTCCTAAAGATCTTATTTATTTGAATCGAAGTCTCTTAGAAAGGCAGGCTTTAGTTTTTACCACCTTGCCGATCCGAACAAGCATTTTTTGTTTTTATTCTTTTCGTCCTGAGGGCATTAAGAGATCCTTTATAATAATCATAGTGAACCCACGATTCATATCTGTAAAGAATCGCTTTGCTTTTATAAACTTAATTTATTTGCAGCACGAATCATTGCTGAACAATTGTGAGGCCGAGTGGTGAAAGACGAGGTCTGACGTAACCGAGACAACCTCCTATAAAAACACTTAAGATTCTCCGCCGCAATTGGACTCTGGTTCCTTTAGAATAGTAGGGGCCTTTACCGCCTTGGCCGTCCGGCCGAATGCGACCAAGCTCATGTTTGGATACTGATTTTAGATTTAAGAATTCGTTTTTGAACAACCCAATACAATTCGAATAACTCAACACATCAAAAATGAGTTGGATACTCTCGGACTGGATTTGATAATCGATTTTAGTATTCTTGTAGATCTTTGATGCCACGGTACTCGGTGTATATCTACAGTGACCATACGTCCTTTATTTCACTGCTCTGTCCTTTAGATTTCTTTTTCTAAAATGGCCATTTTGTCCTTTATTTTGCGAATTGAAATAGTAAATTGAATATTTTCACCTGCACACGGCACCAATATTCAATTTACCTAATTTATTTTAAGTAATTTATAAATTTTACCAAACCTGCATTGATTATTTAAGTGGCTGGAACAGCTCTTTTGTGGTATTTGAATAGGTCTTACTACGAGAAATCCCGAAAAGATCGAGGAAGACGTTTGTTCATTTCCAGTCACTGCATGAATGATGGCGAAATATTTGACAAAGTTTCGTGTGTTAAAGGTTATGTCACCATTGAAAAGATTTAAAAATGCCGACAAAATGATATGATTTGCTAAAGTAGATGGGCTGAAATTTTTAAATATTTTATAGATAAACAAGTATCTTATAAAACCGTTTTAAAAAGCGTTAAATTTTGCTTATGCCTTCCTGGATCTGATGCTCCCTCCAAACCAGTATTTTAATTAGTGAACGATGTGAATCAGCGAAAAAACCATATTAAAAATCGAGACATTGAAACATTTATACAAATGCAAATTTGAATTGTATAGTTTTATAAATTTTTAAAACACAAACCTGATTTATTAAAAAAAGTTTATTCTTGTAAAAAGTATCAAAATTAAAATTATTAAAAATAATATGGTTGTTTTAAAATTGCTATGCATATGCTTATTATAAAATATAAGCATACACATAGCTTTTTAGTTTTAGCGCAAGAAATAAACGCAATCTTTTTTTTTTGAAACAATTTCTGATTCGTCCTTTATTTTCTCCAAAAAAGTGTGGCCGTCGTATGTATATCCCATACGGTGCGAGATAGGCTTATTTACTCTAGTGGTTCCCATAATGTCAGTTTATGAACTTATCATACATGCTAATGAGAAAATTGAATCTAACGATTGTCACGAGGTACCTCTAATCCTCATAAGGGTTCAATCAGACAGTTCCAGTTTTTTTTTTTTTTTTTTAGCTCTTTCCGCCCTGTGGGCACTAAGAGGGCCTCTTTTAGTAGGCCCATTATGGGTTCGGCCATGCCCACAATGGGGCGACCGGGTGGTGAGGGACGGGGCCCGACATATCCGAACGGACCACCCCCCGAAAAATTCCTGGGGATTATTCGACCCGCTCGGATTCGATCCCGGGTCCCCCAGAGCGGTAGGCTGCCACCTTGACCGCTCGGCCACCCGGCCGCTAGACAGTTCCAGTTAGAGAGTTTGTAACGGATGTTCACAAACTACCTAACTAGAACTGTCCGATTTTATTATGATTTGGACTGGCAAAGTTGAATAGATCCACATCGCTACTCGTGTTGAGCCTAGCAGGAAAAATGCAGTGATATAGGTGAAAGTAAATCGATATAGGTGACGCCTAATTTCTTAGATAAAAACTGAAAATATACATAATTTTTTAAATTTAATTTGAGAAGACCTACAAGATCATTGTATTAATAGTTGATCGAAACCAGTGGCGTAGCTAGGGTTCTCCAGGCCCGGTGCGGAACCAGATTTGTGGGCCCCGAAAAAAAATTTTGTCGGCAGGAGTGTTCTTTTTCCGTAATAGTAATCGGGAACGTCCAAACAAAAACAAGTAATTTTTTTCTGTAAATTTCGGCTTTTGATTTTATTTATTCCGTTAAAAACATTGCGTTTAGACGTTCAATTTCTTTTACATTTGATGAATGATGCGTTAAGTATTTTTTTGTTTTGTTTACGTAAACGGACTAAAATATTTTTGTGTAGTGGTTTATATCATGTATAACTAGATTACAGTTGAGTTGCTGGTTTTCCTGTGTAATAGGGGCTCCAGCAGCTCGAGCTGCCAAATGCCAAATTTTGCTTTGTTCTGATTGCCGTCAAAAATTTTTCGGGTCTTTTTTCTTGTGATTTTGGGGTCCCGTGGGCCTATCGTTTTCCAGGGGCCCGGTGCGGACCGCACCTACCGCACCCTCTAGCTACGCTACTGATCGAAACTAGTTTAAAGTTCGTTTTATTGCTGCACGAAAATTCTCAATATAAAACAATTTTTGGACTGATTTTTTGCATGTTAGCAACATTATTATGAACGATTATCCGAGATACTTTGCATGTCTGTCCTATTTGTCATGCTTGCTGCCGATAACCAATAGTTTGAAGCAGACTTGTCAACATAATCCTGGCAAACACTATTATTATTATTATTATTTTACTGTATGAGAAAAAACGTAGCCATTAAATATAGAAGGTGGCCGTAATTAAAGTTTTCCTATTTAGAGTACTTTGTACCTGTAACCAATGAGCGGATTGACACCAAAATTTGTATACAGACTATCCAAAGGATGTGAAAAAGGATTTTGCAAAGGGAAAAATAATAAGTTCAAAACTTTCACTACAGGATTCCTTACAGGAACATACACGAAACAAAACACAGTAAATAACGAAGACCAACCTTAAAGTGATATTTTAAACCTTACGAAGTCAGCTGTTCATTGCCTTTAAATTTTACACCTGAACAATGGGACACATATTGAGTAACATTCCTTACATCAGTAAACAACCTCTGCACGAGACTTGTCTTTTACTTGAACGAATAAATGCGTTTCGTAATGTTTTCGTTGTTTTGTTTCGTCTATTCTCCTGTAAAGCTCTCTCTTGTGAAAGTTTTTTAATTAACAAAATCCTTTCTCGCATCGTTTGCATAGTCTGTATATATAATTTGGTGTCAATCTGCTCATTGGTTACAGCCAGTGCTGCCGTTTCTAGGGTAATTACCCTTTTCTAGAGTAATTTGAACCTCTCATGATACTGTTTAGGGTAGTCGTATATTTATGGTAAATCTGCCCTATGATCTGATGCTTTTATTGTAAAAGTTTTTATTGTACACTTGTAAAAGAAATCTATGCCAGATTTGATTTCAGTAATTACATTTTTTCATATCTGCTTTTGCTTGAACCTGAAAATGCGCAAAATTTAAAGTGACGTCTTAAAAGCCATTGTTTAAAAAGTTTAAAAATGTTAAAATTGATTTACAAGTTGTAGACAATGAATGGCATAAACAAGCCCTACTTAACTTGGGGTCAAAAAGTCATACTGTCAGATCCTACTGGTCAGAAATAATTAGTTTAAAAAATGCTGCTGGAGAGTTTGTTTCAAAATCTTGAAAAATTGTTGACTTTATTGATGATATTACCAGCTTCCAATGCATCTGTTGAGCGAATATTTAGTCAGCTGCGTTTATGTAAGACATCGCACAGACATTCTTGAAAACTGAACGATTCGTAACCTACTGTAATGCATGCACAGTCCGGTATTAAAAATATATATATATTGTTTCATTTGAACTTTTACAACGAATGTTAAAACTGAAATATATATGTAAATAAATGAAATTTTAAAGCTGATTATTTACGTATTAAAGTATGTTTGAGATCAAGTGAATGGCTTATTTAATTTTCTGCCTTCAGCTAAGATACACATATTGAAAGTGAATTAATTAAATTTAAGTTAAATTGCATTCATCAGACTTGTGGATATATTTTATGATAATTTAGAAACCAAGCGAGATATTTCTTATTTTTCAAATTGGGATTACCAAACTAAAACATCAATTATCTCCATATCAGTTGTAAATTAATACCTCTGATAAAGCCTAAGATTCCTAAGACATTTTAGTCATTAAGATTTTTAAAAACAATGAATTAAGAAATGT
This sequence comes from Centruroides vittatus, assembly GCF_030686945.1. Lineage (NCBI taxonomy): Eukaryota > Metazoa > Arthropoda > Arachnida > Scorpiones > Buthidae > Centruroides > Centruroides vittatus. The sequence goes on from NW_027121927.1 coordinate 375,666, forward strand.
TCTAATTATTATTTCACGATAATAGTATAGGATCTGCGTCATAGAATCGTTTGTCTTATTTTTTTTATTCAAGCTAGATCTCGAGCTCGGAGAGTTTTCTTAATGTAGGGCAGCGTTTCCCAAAGTGTGGTACGCGTACCCCCAGGGGTACGGGAAGAGTTTAGTGGGGGTACACGCCGCACCGTGCTTCGGCTGTTCCTGGTGCAACAAGCAGTTTACTTTTTTTCGATTACAAACATAGAAAAATAATATAAAAAAAACTTCGTTACTTCTTAGCGGTTTCGCCAGGTGCTGTGATTCTGTGTATTCCTCCACCCTGTGGCCAAGACAACAGTGTCACACAAAAACCTCCAGTATCTACACATTGAATTGTTACAATGTGCGCGTGTGTATTTTTAGCTTTTGTGCGATTTTTCTAACAGGAAAGGTTTGTTATATGCTTTAGTATTAATAAAAAGCTAAAAATGCCCAATAAACCAATTTTTCTGTAGCTAGTTACTACAACTAACAATTCTTAGCAGAGACTTACTTTGACAGTTCTTCTAGAAAGACGAAAATGAGACCTAAAGTCCATATCGCTATATCTAGGAACAATATTTTCCACATAGTCTTCTATTTTGGCTTTTTCGATTTTTCAATTGCAGCAGCATATAGAAATGGAATATCCTCGTTATCTTTGGTTTTTTATTTAAAGTATATGCAATTTTTTTGACGAGGGGTACTCAGCATTAAGAAAATTATACAAAGGGTACACAGATGTCAAAAGTTTTGGAAACACTGATCTAGGGTAATCTAGGGTAAAACGAAGGCGCTGTCAGGGTAGTTCCATCAGAAGCAGGCGGCAGCACTGGTTACAGCAACAGAATGCTCTGAATAGGGAAACTAATTACGACCATCTTGTAGACCAGGAATGTTCCAACCCGCAGCCTACTTAATATTTTTTAGATATACTGTATTTTCATTTATTTTGATAAAGTATGTCGTAAAAATTATTCTTGTTTCACTGTTTACACTTTGATGTCATAATGACGTAATTGATGTTAGAAAACTGTTTCATCTAGAGCAGTGTTCCGCAACCTTTTTCTACTTGCGGCACACCCATGACTCAACAGGACACACCAAACTGTTATTCCCCTCAAAAAAGTATGATATGATACTATTAATAAAATTACATAATGCCACTAACCTATTATTATTATTATTAAACAGACATCAACACCTGTACACCTGTGAGCAAATTTATTTTACATATAATTTTTTAGAATAGAATACATAAAAATGCGTGGCTTGTAATGAAGAATAAACAAACATCATCTTATTTCATCAGTGCTGCGGCAGAGAATGAAATACATGCATAAGAAACACAACAATTATGATAAAAATATATAAATAAAACTTGAAATTAACAGAATATGTAAGAGTTCACGTCACATCTTTCACCATCTGACGGCACACCAGTGTGCCGCGGCATACCGGTTGCTTCCGTAACCGGTATGCCACTGATCTAGACAACTGTTTTGCATGTGGTAAGTACAGTACAGTACATACTGTTGTGAACAATTATTTTCGCGCATGAAAAACATCAAGATTGCTAACTGAGATAAGTTGAGTGATTCCTATTTAAGTAACATTCTTAGAATTAAGGCTAGTACCACAAAAGCAGATATTGATAATATTATAAAAGGGAAAGCGGCCGGATGGCCGAGCGGTCAAGGTGGCAGCCTACCGCTCTGGGGGACCCGGGATCGAATCCGAACGGGACGAAAAATCCCCAGGAATTTTTCGGGGGGTGGTCCGTTCGGATATGTCGGGCCCCGTCCCTCACCACCCGGTCGCTCCATTGTGGGCCTGGCCGAACCCATAATGGGCCTACTAAAAGAGGCCCTCTTAGTGCCCACAGGGCGGAAAGAGTCAGAAAAAAAAAATTATAAAAGGAAGGCAATGTCAAAATTTCCTTTAAATTTATTTTTATTTTGTGAGTATAATTTCTGTTTTTACTGTCAATAATACAGTACTTTTTGTAATTATATATATTTATTATTAAAATTTGTTATTCACATTTTGTTTTGAACTTTTTAAAAGCTTACATATATATATATATTAAAGTACCTTTGTGGCCCTCTGAATATATTAATATCTAAATTTCTAATTTGGCCCATTAGGAAAAAAGGTTGGACAACGCTGCTGTAGACTATGTAGACTATAATATCATTTGAGTATTAATGGCCACCTGTGTACCCTACACACGATATAGTTGAGAGTAGGCGGCGCGTACTTACGTTTTTTACGACTACCTCACTGGTTCCATGCTTAATATTTTATTTTTGTGATCTTCTATAAGTCGTTAATTCATACTGTATATATTTTTCTGACAAGAAAAGTTCGACTATTTTTCATACAAGTACTTGACCGAAAATATATCTTAAAGTTATCTTATGATGTACGCTGTGGGAATTGGGATTTGAATCTAATCTACTCCGTAATTCATCGTGGATATTGTAAATCCGGGTAACGTTTCTTTAGCAGTCGTCGGCATCGCGTGACGTTATTCTAGGTCGGGCCCACTGGTAACGGACAAAATTATAGTCTATCATATAGCCTTAATATGCTAAGGCCTGCGTTAATCGATCAATCAAATGCAAATAAATGTGTTCAGTCCTGAGGAAAACTACTGAAAACAAATTTATTCAACTCTTATTGCCTTCCAGATAGAATAAAAACAAAAATAATTATAAATATAAGACTTGTATTCGTCCAGAAAATGTTCGCTTTTACGTCAATTTGGCGTCATTTCGAAAGTTGTTCGTCGAAAAATTGAAGTTATGACGTCAAATTGATGTTAAATTATACACTTTCTAGACAAAACGAACTAGGCTATAGTTGAAAAAATTGAAATAGTTCTTTTTTACTGAAAAAAATCGGATATTTTTAAAGTAAAAATAAACAGGAAGAGTAGAAATACGTAAAACAAAGATTTTTAACTTGTTTTTGATTTCTTATTTTAGATAGTGACAAAAAGAACATGATAAAAATGTCAAAATGTTATGGAAGAATTTGTTTAATCCAATTTCTAAGTTTACGAAAAGAAATAATAGTTTAACCGAGTCGTATTTAAACCACTTTTGCGTAACAATTACGAACATACAAACGATTTAATTATATTTCAATAAGTTTATAAATTACAAAGAAAGGAAAAATTCTGCAAATTTACCAAATAATATGAGAAGTGTTTAGATTAGAATAATATAAAGTATGATTCCCGGTAGCAATTAAACATTCTTACGGTCTGTTTACAAGGAAAATGTGTTTTATTATCTCCTTCAAACTCATAGATGGAGAAGTGAACCGTCGGATAATCTCGATTTTTGTACCATTTGGTTTATAGATGAATTAATTATTTTTATTTTCCTATGGCAGAAAAAAGTGATTAATTAGCTATGTTTTAGCTGTCGTGATAGTCAAAGTTTTCGAAAAATGAATATAGTAACCAGAAGCGCCCGTACATCGGGACACTTGACGCACGTTTTTCCCCCTTTTCGTCAGGTTTCCCTTTTCTTAATACCCAAGAGAACTCTAAGGTTTCATTTTATTTTTATCACAGAAAACTTTCCACTGATAACTAAATAAAAAATATATATTAACTAAAAATTTGTTCTAGTGGATCGTGATTGTTCGGTCGAGTACCGAGGTACCACTGTATTTGATTAACGTGATTTTGATATACGTAGTAGCATCGAGAGATTAATTAATTGCGTTAATTAAAGAATACCTATATATATATATATATATTTATTTATTTATTTATATTAGTGATTAGATAGTAATCGGAATCGGGAATCGAGAAAATTTCTTCACGATATCCGATTCTTAAAATGATTTTTTCACATTTACTAAGAAAATTAATTATTTGCTTCAGTCGAAGATTAATTTGTTTTTTTTTTTAATTACGATATTAACAATTATTAGTTTATTGGAAACTTTCATGTCGACAAAGCGGAGAGTACGATGCCTCGTACACAATGTGATGTCTGTCGGACTTTTTTTCGTGTAGTCAGAGCTATGAGAGGTTGCATTTGGTCACTACTAACTTATTGTTCCATTTTAGGGGAAATAGGGTGACATTAGGGTTGCCACCCGACGGGTATTGGTGGGCTTGACAGGCAATTTCAAATCAAGGCTGGCGGTAGACGAAAATATTTAAGTGTCGGCAAAACAGTTTAAAATATAAACAATATTATATTTTAATTAACTGAAAAATAATATAAAATTATTTTTAATATTTAGTATGCTTAGTTTATTAACTGTCTTCTTAAACAATTCGAATCTTCTTGTTAAATCTGACGCAAACCTAAGAAATGGGATCGAAAACTTTCGTTTAATTAAATAAATTAAAGTGTTTTTGAAAAATATATTTAAGGTGTTGTTAAGGCTACATTAGTTTCAGCTTATATAGAAATAATTTAGTTATGATTCACAGACGATACTGTAATACAGGGATGGGCGACCCTTTTCTATGTAAGGGCCGCATTTCAAAAAGTTTTGAACTAACCGCGGGCCGCATACAAGAGAAAAGAGGGGGGATGTCGGTAAATCACAATTCTTTATTCATATATAATTATAAATTAGCATAGGTATACTTAATTTAGCTTCTGAAACTGATGTAAACGTAATATATCAAAAATATTTGGTTAAATATTAGTCACTGCTAGTTTTAAATTAGATTCGCTGTGTCTGTTAGCCGGATTTTTGTTTTAATTTTTACTAAATTTATTGAGGAAAAACAATTCATAAACATAAGTTGTAGAAAATAACGTTTGAATTTTTGATGCATACTTCTTTAAGCTAGAAAATTGATATATTTATTCATATTTTATGCGACGTGGGCCGCGTGTTGCCCATCCCTGCTGTAATAGGTTAAATTTTCAAATGCGATTCACGCAATTCTATGTAAAAGTAATTGTATGCGCTAAGTTTACTATCATTTTGAGCTGTAAAAATTGATTTTTTAAGATGAGTCAATCTAGACATTCATTTGATTCTTCTTTTCCTCGAAAAAAGTTTCACGCAGTTGTACATCTAGGAAAACCTGCTCAAATGAATGAATTCAAAACTTGGTTAACTCGTGACGATGATGATATTTGTTCGGCTCGTTGTATCATTTGCCGAACCTCATTTAGTATTAGATACAATGGAATTAAAACATTTACAAGGCATGCCAATTGCGAGAAACATGAGAAAAGAAGTGCATTTTCTCATTTATCTTCCTTCTTCCCCATCTGGTCATTGCGTGGGCTAACGAAGCAGTTTCCAAAGATGGCATCCCGAGATGACGTGATAGGATAGTTCTTTGAGTAAAAGGGAATTAGTTGTAATTTCTTTGGGGGTAGTGTTGCAATATTAACTTTATCTGAAATAAGATTACAAATTTATTTTGTATTAGACAATAAAAGCATGCATATCCACATATAAATGGAAACCTTTCAGGTTTCTTTCGAAAGCTTGATTTTGGATTTCTCATTTCCATTCTTAAACTTGATGTTTATTAATTAATGAATTGGCCATGCTCATAATGTATTGTATATCGTTAATTTTTCTAAAAGTATTCAAAGCAATCGGAATCGAAATCGGGAGAAATTTTGGTATCGTCCCATCACTAATATGTATGTTTGTGTATATATATATATATATATATATATATATATATATTGTATTGGCCCGAATATTACGTAATGTCTTTTTTTATAGCTTGTGCCCCGCCTTTTTTTATAGTCTGTAAGCGCCGCTGGCACTAACTAATTTCTATAGTTGTTAGTTGAGACTGATTCCGACCAGATCTCACGTAACCAAACTCCGATACTAAAAAAAAACTCGATACGAAATTTGTATTCGAATTCATAAAAGAAATTTCGTTTTCTGTTAATGTTCATTTTCAATTGATAAAGTTAGACAACAAACTGAAAATTTGGCATAATTTTACTTTATATTTTCTTCTGGAGTTTCGATCGAATCGTTGGAATCGCCGAAAGGCAAGAAGAAAGAATTTAATATAATCTTGTTTTTTTCGCATCTTTTCCTCTTCATTTTTAAATATTTTAGGAATCTTCTTCGATTCTTTCGTTTATCGAAAAACATTAGATTTAATCATGAGACTTTCGTAGATATTAAAACTCAGAAAACTGTTTATCCGGGTCAGCACCATCTTACGTAATACTTTTATCTTCATCGCCATTATTTTCTCATAAATGTTAGCGAACCACGACATAAAAGTTTCAAGTAAAGAATAAATATATTTATAATGATTCGCTTTGCGTGATTAAACTGTTATCATAAAATATTAATATAGTAATTATGAGCAGATACGTAAGATACGTTAAAAATATTTTAAAACTTTGTTCTGTGAATATTTCTACTTCTTACGAATTATAATTGCAAACCGCAAAAGACATCCGCGCGTCAGCTATTCGATAACTTTTCACATAAATTATGAATTTTGCAAATTTCATGTTTTACTTGGAATACGAGTTTGAATAAACTCTTGTCACTATCCAGATATGTAGAGTGGAATTATGAGAATTCATATAAAAACAGACCGTTTTTTTTTTCTTTTAACTCTTTCCGCCCTGTGGGCACTAAGATGGCCTCTTTTAGAAGGCCCATTATGGGTTCGGCCAGGCCCACAATGGGACGACCGGGTGGTGAGGGTCGGGGCCCGACATATCCGAACGGACCACCCCCCGAAAAATTCCTGGGGATTATTCGACCCGTTTGGATTCGATCCCGGGTCCCCCAGAGCGGTAGGCTGCCACCTTGACCGTTCGGCCATCCGGCCAAAACAGACCGTTAACAGACATCAACATCTACTCGTAATTGTATAAATATATAATTGTCTGAATATATTTAAACGTTATAAAATTTTATTCTGTGGATATGTTATCCAGAGCTCTATACACCACATAAAAATAAATAAAATTTCGCTATTACCACTATGATTTTTGCATAAAAACTTTATTTATACAGAATTAGTAGAATTGTATAATTTTTAATAATTACGAATATATTATGTGCATTTGTTCTCACTTTTTCCAAAATTCTTAGAAAATAAAATTTGCTAAACGACTTAATAAAACGAAACACCTCTGAGAATTTAAATAAATTTTGGCTAAAATCTATTTACTTCAATACTGAATTAAATTAATAAGCTAAATGATAATTATTGAATTAAATTGTATGGATTAATTTTTGAAAAAATAATTCAATTCGTATATGACAGCTAAACATAAACCAATACAGCCTACGTCTTAACCGGTTACTATGAAAAATTTCATGTCTCTCCCCTCTGAATAACAAAAGACAATTCAGAAACACTGCAGTATTAGCTTTACGGCTTTAACGTTACGAATAAACAGGACGGCTACCCCTAGCTTCTCATTAAAATCGTCGGGCATCTCCCTTAAATTTTACCTCTGCGTTATCATCAGAGGTAAATTTGCAAACAAAATTTATTTCGTCCGAACCTTAATATGCTTAATCAAAGATAACGTCAAGGAAGAAAAAGCGGAAAAGGTTAACTTTTCCAGGCGTCGAGATATTTTTTACGATAAACTTTTTTATCATAAAAATTAAGTTTTCCATTCGGACATGTTTCCAATAATGTAAAAATAGATCTTTAATTATCATTTAGCTTATTAAGTCGTCTTGTATCGTTGTATTTATGTTACAAAATATAACTTATAAAGAACTGTTTCTGTAGCTTATTTATTTTCAATTAAAAAACAAAAGTACACATTTGTAGTATAATTGTACGAATCCGTTTAAAGATTTATTCTTTACTAGAATATATATTTAAAAATGAACTAGTAATTATGAAGTAACATAGGAAAAGATCGTCGCAAATTCCAATTAAAAGCAATTTCATCTATTACATAAACTGTAATTAATAAGGAAACGTAAATGCATCCCGTTTACCGTTGACATATTCGATTGATGGCCATTCGCACACGAAACTTCTTTCCACGAAATATCGATCGATATAATAATTCTCTTTAAAAACGATTTTGCTGGATTTCCATTTAAGAAATTTTCATATATGATGATAGAATCGTTTCTAATGGATATCGTGAGATCGAGATTATATTCTTTCCATTTCGAAAATTAATTGAGCAAAATGCGAAGGTTTTCTTAAGAGGAATTTCTTTTCGCAAGTTTTTTTTTCACGATTGTTAAATTTTTGTTGTCACAACTAAAACAGAGAAGAGTAGATGATGTTTTTTATTTGTCTCCGTTAAATTCCAACAGAGTTGGCGACAAAGAACAGCGGGTACAAATTACTTTCCCCAAAGGATCCTTAAAGTAAAATTTTATAAATTTTTATATTTTAGAAAAACTTTAAATAAACTAATCTAACTTTTGTTATCTAAATATCAGAAAACGTATAGTCATAGTAAAACGTTTGTAAAGTTGAACGAGTTAAACGAATCACTAAAATAAGACAATCATAAAGTACAGTACTTGTTCCGCTCAGTACGCATCACACATTAGAATGACAGACAGCTTCCTGTGTTAAAAAAAAATCAACGACCCTACCAATCAACGACGGGACTACCGATTCGGAAGTTAGTAGTGCTGAGATCACCTCTCGTCACTAGACGTCACAATGCAAATCATCGATGATGATTAATTAAATTGTGTTTCAATGTGCATGCGGGAAAGATCCTACTTCTGTTTTTCGGTACGCCGAAAAAGTTAGTTTTCAATAAAATTATCTCGGTAATATAAAAGGAGTGTAATGATAATCTGATAAAATATTTTAATATTTCTATTTGTTGGCATTGTCTACTGTTTAATAAATTTTTATAAATATATTTATTTAATTGTCTATAAAAATAATTAAACTTAGTTTATATGCATAAGAAAGTTCCAAAATGAAGGAAGTTATCTCTTGCAAATACTTTAGTTTATGAAAATGGTTTTCTTTTCTTGATCTAATTTTAATTTATAAAAATGTTTGCTCTGAGTTCCTGAAGTTTATGCAATGCAAAAATGTCTGCAAATATAGAAAACTAAATACAGTAGAGAGTCGTTAATCCGAATCAATTGGGGACTGGGGTTGTTCAGATTAGTGATTTGTTCGAAAAGATACTCTATTTGAAATTATAAAAGGTATTCTGTGGCTCGAACTCAAAGGAATGTGCAGTTTATTGCACGTATATAGCATGAAATCTATATCGTGATCGTGGAACTACGGACCCAATATGGCGGCTACATACGGAACATTGGTGTCCGTACCTCGTGTTTATAGACCTTACACGTGACTAAAGACCTGCAGTGCACCACCAGCTAAAGCAGGGTACTACAATGATCACGTGATTTATATTGACATGTCAATTTACCGTTATGTTAGAGTTGCTTTGTTTCTAGAGCTATGGTTTCTAGTTTAATTTAAAAATGAAAAATAGAGTTAAATGCATAATTTGTGGAAGCAATGAATTGTCATTATTCACTTTTCCCGAAAACAAAAAAATGAAAATAAATAAATAATAATAATAGTATTTTTATATGCTGATTAATTTTGTTTGTTTGTTTCTTCTGGCTTGTTTTTGTCTCTTCTTCTAAAAGATGTCCATTAAAACTTCTTGCATTAATTAATACTATTAAATATAATGCCAAACGCCAATTATGTACTAAAGAGAAATAATAAAAAAATTATACAGTACAGTCAAACCTGTTTTTATGCGGGGGATAGGGACCGCATTAAAAAAAATCTCACGAAACTTCACGAATGGCTGTAAATAATAGTTTTCGCGACACAATTAAAAAAATAATTGTTTTATGCGGTCAACAGGAACCGCATAAAAAAAGTCTCACATAGAAAATAACTCAAAACCGTACGAAATAGAATTTATTGACAACAGATGTCAGCACTTGACTGCATCGTCTGGTCTATCGTCTGTTTTACATATTTTTGTCCAGGTGGTGTTTTGTTGACTTAAAAAGTAAATTATTTCATTTTTCGCATATTCATGCAATAATATTACTATAATAAGTGCATTTATGCTATAATAAGTTTATTTAGCTATAATAAGTCAACGTAAGACATGACGAATCGCACGAGACTAGTCGCCAACTATACCGCACAAATTAAAAATTCGCATTAAAAAAATCGCACATAAAAGGAGCGCATAAAAACAGGTTTGACTGTATTTAATAATAAATTTTTGTTGTTCAATTTATTTATTTGACTTAAGCACCATTGGATGTCATTTATTTACGTAAATGTAAATTAACGTGGTTATTATGAATTAATTTGATTTAAATTCAGTTGCGGTGCGTACCGAAAAACAGAAGTAGGATCTCTTCCACATGCACATTGAAATACAATTTAAATAGAACATCGATAATTTGTGTTGTGACGTCTAATGACGAGAAGTGATCTTAGCGCTGCTAACTTCTGAATCGGTAGTCCCGTCGTTGATTGGTCGGGCCGTCGACTTTTTTGTGATACAGAAAGTATAGGGAGTTGACTATCTGTCTCTTTAATCCAAAGATTCTCAACCTTTCTGAGGCCGCGAAACACCATTCATATACTTTTTATGACACGGAGCATTATCATCAATACATTCAAAAATTGATAAGTAATTCCATTTTTACTATTCTCATGAAACATTAAAGCAATAAACTAATAAACTTTAATATATTGAATAAAATAGAAACATGGAATTATTTACGAATATAGCAATGGGAATAAATTTGAATAAAAACTTTAAAATCTTTCCTTTCGTGGAACACTCGAGGTAGGTTTGCGGAACACTAGTGCTCTAATCTGTGGCCAGCCGGCTCTTAGGGAGTAGCTTGTTCGGCAACCGGGCAAATATAGATTTAAAATTTTGTTCGAAAACCGAGATTAGGCTGTAATTCACATCTTGAAGAAAATGACATACGGCGATATCGATATTTTTTGATAGTAGAGTGTATTAACTGTGTATTAAAAGATGAAATGTCAGAAATAACCGTTTACATGAAGCAATCTGAGAAAAACGTTTCGGATACAACTGTACTATAGGCTATTTATCTTAAGTTGGCACCTACTGTAAACAAACTAAGACACACCTCCCTTTGTTTATTGGTTTAAACCGCATTGCAATCTCATTCGACCGCAGAAAGTAAAACCGCATTGCATCTCATTCGACCGCAGAAAGTAGTTCCTTGTTATTTAGAAAATCATTTTTTTTTTCTTTGTGGTTTTAGGCCCTTTACCGCTCTGAGAGCACAAAAAGGCCAATTAGAAAATCATTAATGAAATACTGGTCACTTAACAATGCGGTTTGAAATAACCGTTGTTATTTAAACTTTGTGTATTGTCGAATTACAAAAATTTAACTAGCAAAAACAACAGGCATATCAAATAGAATTCACAGAATTCGTAAAGAATATTCTACTAATAGTAAACTAAAAACTCCTTAAAGTTTACACTATAATTATTTAAAATTTTTTTAATTATATAAATATCACATAAATAAATTCAGACATTACGGTAACGTTTTCATTTGGAGGTTTGCGTATGATTTAGGAATCGTCGGAGAATTTTTTTGTTTTGTTTTATATCTATTTAATAAAAGAGTTGTGTAGGTAAAAATTCTGAAGTATGTTCAACTACACAATTATAAATATATTTTGTGTAAGTCTTAATGATATATATTTAATATTAATTTTTGACAAACTATATTTAAACGGCTACGTAAAAATGTTAAAGTAGGCTATAATAATTTTTCTAAGTATTATCGGTAATTTTTAAATTGTGACCGCTCCTACCTGCTTTAACACGTGCAGAGAAAGGGGCTTAACTGGTCAACACGTGTCTAGCCACTTTCGACTGAGATTGAAAATCTCCCTCGGATTGATACCGACAAAATATTTGTTTACAGTAGGTTCTAACTTACGCTAAATAGGCGATAGTAACGTTCACAATTTTAGCTTTAGAAACAGCCATTTTGTTATAAACCAATCTTTCAAAATGACCATCGAAAGTAAGAATAAACGATAATGTCATTCTTGTTTAATTCTTTCTACTTTACGAACATAACCATAAAATCGCATTCAGACATACGTAACGTGACGTTATTATATGCCAGAAAGTTTTTCGGGGACAATAACGTCGTTACGTTTAGCCAATCAAAATCGCCATAAGTTCGGTGCCTGAATAGGAATGACAGAAAAAAACCGGAGGATAGCATTTTGAAATATGAAAATCTAATTATTGAAGTAGAAGCATATTCCATTTTATACGATCCTAATGAAAATAATTATAAAAATGTTGATTAATTGGCTAATTGTAAAAGTTAATGCGCCCGTAGGTAACACTTGCATGTACAGTAACTCTCTCCCTTCTTCGGACGTCCAACAAAACTCGACCTATATCACTTTATGAATGACAGATACCGTAAGTAGAAACGAAATACACTTGAGATTATGAAATAAATGTATTAAAAAGCATAAACTGTATAAAAATTAAAGGAAATAAACGGACGTCCACAGATGCTCGATCCCTTGTCCGACTTGCTTTAACCCTCCCTTCCAGTGTGAACGTCATTTGTCGACAGCCCCTAACGTAGGCTAACGTAAGAAGTGCTTATCTGAACGCAATTTAAAGCTGGGGACACCGTTGTCTAGACAACACGCGAATGTATACGTTCGTACGACAGAAAATTAGTTTGCCGACATAGCTTAGACATCACGTTATTTATTTTTTATTTATTTATTTTTTTTAACTCTTTCCGCCCTGTGGGCACTAAGAGGGCCTCTTTTAGTAGGCCCATTATGGGTTCGGCCAGGCCCACAATGGGGCGACCGGGTGGTGAGGGACGGGGCCCGACATATCCGAACGGACCACCCCCCGAAAAATTCCTGGGGATTATTCGACCCGTTCGGATTCGATCCCGGGTCCCCCAGAGCGGTAGGCTGCCACCTTTACCGCTCGGCTATCCGGTCGTCGACATCACGTTATTAGAAAGTATTCGAAAGAAAATCGCTGACCGGATGGGCGATTGTGAAATTTAGTATTTTCTTTTTATTAGAAAAATATTTTTAAATTAAGAACTAAAGTCAAAGTGTCGGGTTAATCGTATAAACTGCCATCTGCGTGGTCGTTTTATACCTTATTTACTCGTCTTAAAGAAGACCAAGAAGTTTTTTTACTGTTTCAGAATATCTAAAAATTCCTTTGATGAATTATCCTTCTGAGCATACATTGATCCACGATGTTTGTTTATTTATTTTTTTCCTTGTAACCTTCGCGTGCAGTATCTTACACTAATGAACTTTTCTCAGCTTCAAATGTTAGTATCATTCGAAATTTTATATAAAACAGGCGTTAAATTTTGTGCTCATGTGGTCACGCATTTTCTCTTATGCAACAGTTCTTTTATGACGAGTTTATGACATCAGTTAAAAATACGCGGTTATGAGTAGTCTAGATACGTAAGATACGTTAAAGATATTTTTAAACTTTGTTTATGTCAATACTCTTACATCTTATTTACTCCACCAACTAATTCGATATCTTTCGACATAAATTACGCATTTTGCAAATCTTATGTCTACGTGGAATACCAGTTTAAATGCGCTCTTATCACTTGCCAGATACTGTATCTAGAGTGGTATGAGAATTAATATAAAATACAGACTGTTAACGGACATCGAATTGTAAAAATATATAATATTTAAATGTTATAAGATTTTATTCTGTTGGTATGTTATCCAGAGCTCTATACACTGCATAAAAATAAAATGTAGCCATTTATATTTATATTATATCACAAGAAAATTTAAACTTGTTATAACTTTCCTAAAAAACTTTACTGAGAGAGAAAGACCTTAACTTTTGTCTTGCAGTGCATAGTATTATATAATGCATAAAAAAGTCTCCATTTTAATTGTCCAGTGTAAAAATTCAGGAATTAATTATAATTATATTTCAAAAAGGAAAAAAAAAACAATATAAACTAATGAATTTTTGTTAGTATTCAATTAACAAGAATCTTACTTTGCAAGCTCGGAATTGTATAAAAACCAGTCCTTTAAATTTTTTAAAAATTAAATGTAAATAATATTATCAAGTGAGTTTCAGATTAAATTAAATAATTTATATTTTTTGAAATTTTACAAATGTATATTATTTGCAATATTGAACACAAGTTTGGTTATTAAAGATAACTATTTTATGATTGAAATTTCAATTATCTGTTAAAATTTTCCAGTTATATTAATAATGCAGATATAAATTCAGATTTATAATGATAAGTATTTTAAAATTTATACTGTATTAGTTTGTCATTAAAAACTTAAAAGCAATGCATTCATTGTGTTGTTGAGGCTTCTTTATTTTAGTTTTCTAATTTTTAGAAACCCAATAGTAGAAAAATAGTTTTTATCAATGTTTTGTAGATGTAATAATAGAATTATTAGATAATCTTTGAGATAGAAAATGGTAGTTAGTGGTGCATGGAATCAAATTTCTGCCTTCTTTTTCTCTATTCTTATTTCTCCATGTGGCTTTATTTCCTTTCTTTCCCATTTTCATGTATTAGAATTCAGAGAATAACAACTCTTCATATGAGGTGAGTAATAAAATTCGAGAATATATTATTTAGTAGGAATAGAAAAATACTTTTATTGTGCTATATTGTATTAAAAACTTTCAGAATGTGGAATTAAGTAATTCTGAATATATTGTTTATTAGAAAAAATACTATATAAATATAACATGATTCACTTATTTCTTATATACATTGTAATAAATAATACAGTAATGTTAAATAGAATTTAAAATAAAAAATGTTTCTAAAATTATTCACTTTTTAATACAATACAGGAAATGTTAAAAAAGTAAAATTGTTATGAATTTTTAATAAATATAAAAATTCTACTGATATGATCTGATACCAATAATTTTCCAACTGATACAATATGATCTGATCTGATACTGATACTTGCTTCTATTCATACTATATAGGTATTAGGAATACATGAACACCTAAAAGCTCATTGGTTCAAAGTATGTTCACTTTTTAAATTCAAATGTAGAGAATAAAAGTTTACAGATTGATTTATAGGCTCCTTTTAGATTCAAGCAATTATCTGGGTTTGAGTCTGGTGTAGTCAAACTAGACAATTGTCTAGTTTGCCTAGACCAGACTCAAATCCTGATATTCCTTCCTTTCTTGCTCGTGATTTTAGTGAAACTTTTGAATAAACCTTAAATTAATTTATAAATTGTATAAAGAAAAATCGTCATAAACTGGCTGGTTCGGTCTCACGAAAAGCAGATGACTCATGGGGCAGGTCAAGCTGGTGCCCACCGAAATTGTCAACAACTATATGTCACATGGCCTTCATAGTGGAATCATATGTGAAAAGGACACTCTGTCTACCAGGGGTTAGTTTTATAGCACATGGCAGTATTTAATGTTGGAATGATGTTAAATATGCTTATTGAAAAAAAAAAGAATGGCATATTGGTTTGTAAAATGAACTAATACTGATATATCAGTATCAGATCAACATTGATTACATCTCTATGTATTAGTAATGAAATATAAAAATTGGTCAATTAAATGAACATTTTAGAAATGTTAAATAGAAACAAAAGTAAACATTTACTTTTTAAAAGTAAGATAATAATTATTTTGAAAATGAATGTTCAGCAATATAATGAATATCTGCAATTAAAATTTTCCATCATTATATTAAAAAAAGAAAATATGTTGAGCAATGTAGAAACTTTTTGTCTTTTGAAATGTCATTTAATTGACTAATTTCTTTTTGTTTTCTAAACTATTATAATTTCAGCAAGTTATTATCTACACAGGCAATACTTGAATTGTGTTCATAACAAAGGATTATACATAAAAATAAATCTAAATAAGCTGTATAAACATAACTTAGTAAGGATATATATATGTTGCAATCTTTTTAAATTGTTGAAGGAAATGAAAAAGCATTGAATACTGTTAGTCATGAAGGAAAAATGTTTGTTTATAAAATACAGTTCCAAAAAAGATCTTTATTATTATACAAATTCATAACACAAAACCAAATCAGTCTATTGAAATGTGATTTGCAGTAAAAGAATAACTTAAAAAGATTTTTTATTACTGTATATCCAATAAATCTTGAAATTCCTCAGAGTTACAGAACACTTCTCATCAACATCAGATGAACCTGTTCTACAGATTTATTTGATGTTGATTGGTGACCATAATCTTTCAAGTTATAAATTTCTGCATCCAAGAATACTTTTTTACACAGTTATAGTGATTTTGTTTTAGCTAACCACAATATATTCGAATTGTTAAACACAAGATCGTGTTATTAACTCAATCACTTGCCTTTTGACTCCACCTTTATTTAGTTGACTAATAAATGCGCTCGTCCTGAAGGTCGGAGCTCTGATGCATGTATTAGCTCTAGAATTACCACAGTTATCCAAGTAGGAAAGTACAGTCTAAGGAAAGTAAGTGTACAGGAAGTCCTTATCCTTAGACTGTACTTTCCTACTTGGATAACTGTGGTAATTCTAGAGCTAATACATGCATCAGAGCTCCAACCTTCAGGACGAGCGCATTTATTAGTCAACTAAATAAAGATGGAGTCAAAAGCCAAGTGATTGAGTTAATAATACGATCTTGTGTTTAACAATTTGAATGAGCAATCTAGCACAACACTGTTTCTCTACGACTAACCACAATATACATTATACTTTTTTTTTGTATTGTCACCATTTTTAACTCTACAAGCTGCTAGCACCATTATAAACATTTCTTCTAGAAAAACTTTTTGAGTTATTCTTTCTTTTATCACAAACGATATTTCAATAGACTACTTCGTTTTTGTGTTATGAATTTGTATAATAATAAAAATCTTTCTTGGATACTATTCTTGGATATTTTATGAGTAATAAAAAACCCACAGGTATCACTTAGTCTTGAATTAGTGCATGAGTGCTTAGGCTGGTGCATTATCAAGGCTGGCAGATATTTGAGACCTGACACTTAATTGTTACTGATGATTATTTTGACCAGTGCCGGATTTACATAAGGGCATTTGGGGCCAGTGCCCAGGGCCCCCACAAAACTATGTTTAAACATAATTTATTTTTTACCAGATACTTAACTACTGCATATATTATATATAAATTTGACTGGTGTAAAGTTAACTTGCAGATAAAAAAGCACAAAAATGTTTTATATAATTTTTATAAGTTTGCTTTATTTAATTTAAGTGTATTACATTTAATGTATATTGTCCATATTTTATAAAATAAAGCATTATTTAATTAAATTTTATATGAATTTATAAAAATGTTTTAAGCTTTAATACCTCTACAATAATAAGTAAAATTTTTGAAAACATATTTTTTTAAGTACAGTATTTTGTATAAATTTTCTAAATCATCAAATTTCCTTACTCTTAAAGGGGGGGCCCCCACCTTATTTGTGCCCATGGGCCTTTGATTGTTAAATCCAACACTGATTTTGACTACCATAATTCATTTTGTTTCAGTATGGTAATACAGTCAATCAAAAGTAATAAAGCTTTAGTCAATTATTATACCCTTAGAACCCTATTGTTAAATTATAAAATCCTCTTGGTATTTTTATTAATTTTTATCATCATCATAAATTAAGAACAAAAATGATTGTTTTTTTCAACTTACTGTTTGATCCAACTAATCAAATAGCAAATACTACTGGCAAATATCAGTACAAGATAGTTGTTTTTATATGACATTGTTTTCTTAATGTGAGGGTAATATCATGCTTGAGAAATGTGCAACAATATATTTTTTATGTAAATTTTCCTAAAACAGAAACTTTTTCCTAGAAATGCATTAATGTTGTACTTTACCAATGTCTGAAATGAAACATATTCAATATTGATGAAGTAAAAAATCTGCAAAATATGACGTTGCTCTAAATTATTCAAAGAAACAAAATTACAGACATTTTTCATCAGAACAGCTGGCCAAGTTCCAACTGTACCAACTGTGGTGTGAGGTGGTGTGCTGTGCCAGGGCTCCACATCTGAAGGTGTGGCACAATCTAGCCATCCACTTTCTTACTTTTCCAACATTTTATGCAATATGTATAAGATGTTGGAAAAGTAATATATATGTAATTGCCTATTATTTTAATAAAAATAAAATTGATAATACCAATACCCCAAACAATTAAAATTATTAATGCAATAAAAACATACCTGTTTAATGTGGGAACAACATTAGCTCTGTTACTTTTTTCTGCTGGGTTTTTGGTTTCTATGGCTGTTTTTATCAAGTTTGCCTAGTTGTGAGTGGTTGTGTTTATTAATACAAGTATATAATTTTAGTCATCCTGCTAAATTGCTAAACTAGATATTTCAGGCAGAAAAAATTTCTTGCACCACAGTAACAATTTACCTTGGTGCAACCCTACCCCTACTGTAGAGCAAATATCACCTTAAAGCAAATCATAGTCTTTTTTCACTTGCTAGTAAAAAAAGACTATATAAAAGCCTAAAAATATATTTACACTCTCATTTATTAAGTGTGTAGTATTGCTAGTATAAAAATAATAATAATAATAATAACAACAATAACAACTAATAAAAGATGAAAAGATAAAAATAATAAATAAAAAAACTTGAGAATCTGTTAAGAATAAGGAAAGCATTGAAAATAACAAACATGAATTTAATTGAAGTGTTATATCAGTGAAGCACCCTAAAGTGAATAGCCTTGTAGTGAGTTATGCCTGTGTAGATAGGGAGAATGATGAAATTTCAGTTTTGAATTTTTTCTCATTATTACAATGGAAACAATTTTTGTTATTCAAAATTTCTAATTTGAGTGGATGTAAAAGATGACATATGAATGAATTTATGTAAAGAACATCCATTGATTGATTAATTACCAGTTTAATCTTGTTTTGATGTTATTTTGTGTGTTTAAATGAATGAACAGTACTAATACAAAGTTTTAATTATTTTATAAAAAATTTTACTAAATAAAGCATTGATTTTTGAAAAAAGATAGTTAATTCTTGCTGCACAACAATATCTGGTTATTGAGATTCAAAATTTTCAAAATTCTCTCATTTTTCTTAATTCTAAACATCAGATAAGCAATTTGCCACTAGAGATTGATTGTAGCCTGATCATTTAGGTGATCTTTAGATGTTTCTATATATCCTCATCAGGCTTTGAGTTGTATGTTATAATCAGATAAGATGTAAAACTCTTTATTGTCCATTATAATAAGAAAAAAGAACAGCATGTGTAGAGGATAACAAAACATTTTAAAGAAAACATGACATCATTAACAAAAATTAAGTGATATCACTCAGAGAAAAAATTAAATCACATCAGCAGAGCACTTTTCTTCTGTATCTTATTCTAAATAAGGAGCCATCCTTATATTATATCATCATTAATCTGGAAGGGACAAAACACTGATAATGGCTGATGATGAAGAGAAGTGGTTGAATGAAGATGGTGTCATCACTATTTCACATTTATATATTTTAACTTTTGGTAATTTTGGTGATTTAACAAAGGAACTAAAAGTTTTGGTTCAAACACAAGATTTTGCAATTAAAAGGAGCACAACATATTTGCATCTGATGCCATATTCTTTTTTACAGCTGAAGGAAAGTTCCATATGACTACCATGCCAGTATGTTTGACATGTGGAGAAGCTTCTCTGCACAAAAGTCATTCTGATCAAGTCTTTTGTAGAGCCAGAATAATACAATTGGCATTTTTTTTTGTCTTCTTAGTTGAGTTCTTTCACACAATGAAAAGGGGAAAGTGCCAATAAGTTAACCAACTCCCTTATGATGCATATTGCCAATTGATTTAGTCAGCATTTAAAAAGAGGACCTGTGGATGTTATAACTTAATACAATAAACTATTATTATGTAGAAAAAAGATATATAAAAATACATTTACAATCATATGCTTTAATATTAACATTTTGTTTTAGAAGTGTGAAATTTATCATGCTTCATTAAGAAGTCTAACTGAGCATTCCAAAATCAATAGTGTTCAATCAGTTAAAGCAAAGCCAACCAACATACTCCAATAGCTTTTATGTATTGTTGCCATAAGACAATGAGAATTCATGACAATACTGAAAGATTGATTTTTCATAGGTGATCAGTCTTAGCTAGGTGATATGATGCTGTTTCTTACCACCTGACCATCCCATTATGAGCCCGGTTGAAAACACAATAGGTATGGAAAAACGGGGATCAAATGTTTAGGTCTCTGATTGAAACAAAACTTGGTGAGCATGTATCCTAAAACATAAACAGCTTCTTTTTTAAATGATAGGACCCACTTCTCAATCATTTCTGAAAAACAGGCCTCTGAAAATTGAGTGTTTAGTTTATAAGATTTTGTACATTTCCTTGGAATGGCAATCTGTATCCTGTAGTTCTATTGCTTAGCATCTTATCTACACAGCTGAGTGGATAAGATGTTAAGCACTGGAGTTAAAGGATATAGATTCAAACCTTTGCAATTTTACATATTTTTTTATGTGTAACAATTATTTTATTGTATTATTAGTATTATTATTAATATTATTATTTCTCATATTTAAAGCTTATAAAACAAGACATTTAAAAATTGTAACATTGTTTTCTGTGTAGTGAAAAAGAAGTCTCTCTAGATTAAACTCTTTATATCATTAAATAAAATGTTTTGATAGTAGTGGAAACATTTTAAGTTTCTACTTTTACTGTTTTTTTCCACATAGCTAATTTATCTTTAAAAGAATTAATATTGTCAGTTGATAATACAATTTTTTTCTGGTTCAAATGATCAAACAAGTCTGCTAAAAATGCCACTTTTGAGTTCCATGTATTGTTGCTCAAGTAATTACATTTTGCACAATTGTAAAAAAATAAGCAGTTCTTCTTGTAATTTGAAATATTATGCTAACACCTTATCTTTGACAACCACTGAATTTTGGTGTGCATTAACAACACTAACTGTAAGTGATCTGCTTTCAAAGCTTCATATAGTTTAGAAAAGATGTGAATTTTCTGTGGTCTGTTTTTAATAAAATTGACAATTCTTTTTACTTGCTGAAGGACAATTTGTAGGTCTAGCCTAGTAACTCAAGACCTACCAGCTCATAACCAACCGACTATAGTTCAGGTTAATGTACTGTACAAGTGAATTTAACATGGAAATAATCAATTGGATAAGAAAATTGAAAGACTGGTGCAAGGTGCAACTAAAATGGTGATACAAGAGTAATTCATATCAGTTAACAACACACTCCTGTCATTTGTCTTGCATTTGTTCAAGAAACCAAACAGAACGCTCCAGAATTCATCCTTCTCTTCAGTCACACTGGACTCAACTGGAGCTTAAACACCAACACACAGTAACTTTATACACTCTACTTTAGTTTAATTTTCGTCGGATGGATAAATATTTTTTTAGAAACAAGAGACAAGTCGCTCCAAAATTTATTAGACGATCACCATTTACACTAATGTTCCAGAACAATTTTATAGACAGCCGGACCTTCCTTTTTAGGCTACTCAACTGCCTACTTTTTAAAAGTTCCTTTAAAAAACACAGAAAAACCAATAAAGTTAAAAAATCTTTAAAATTGGTATGGTAATCTTACGACATCTTTAGGTCATCCTTATCCCGTCGAGATCTCGGCTCCTTTTATCCACTGAGAATTAGCGCTGTTTAATGTAGATTACGCCGATATATCCCTCTGGTGACGAATTTAAAGTAAATTTTTGTTTAATTTTCGTCGGATGGATAAATATTTTTTTAGAAACAAGAGACAAGTCGCTCCAAAATTTTAACTTTATTGGTTTTTCTGTGTTTTTTAAAGGAACTTTTAAAACGTAGGCAGTTGAGTAGCCTAAAAAGGAAGGTCCGGCTGTCTATAAAATTGTTCTGGAACATTAGTGTAAATGGTGATCGTCTAATAAATTTTGGAGCGACTTGTCTCTTGTTTCTAAAAAAATATTTATCCATCCGACGAAAATTAAACAAAAATTTACTTTAAATTCGTCACCAGAGGGATATATCGGCGTAATCTACATTAAACAGCGCTAATTCTCAGTGGATAAAAGGAGCCGAGATCTCGACGGGATAAGGATGACCTAAAGATGTCGTAAGATTACCATACCAATTTTAAAGATTTTTAACTTTATTGGTTTTTCTGTGTTTTTTAAAGGAACTTTTAAAACGTAGGCAGTTGAGTAGCCTAAAAAGGAAGGTCCGGCTGTCTATAAAATTGTTCTGGAACATTAGTGTAAATGGTGATCGTCTAATAAATTTTGGAGCGACTTGTCTCTTGTTTCACTCTACTTTAATTTAAACCAAACATTGCTGTTGTTAATGCACCCATAAGGTTTAACACAATCTTTCAGACTATCTATCATAGAGGCTTACTCCATGTTTGCCAAATTCACTTGTAGGAACACCAGAAGATACATGTAAAATGTCCTCACACTCATCCTAGCACTTGCCCGTACATTTTGTTTCAGATATACACAATATATTCATCTTCTCTTCGTACATTTTGTTCAACAGCTGTTGCTCTTTCAACTCAGACAGGCTTTGAACATTCCATACACTGAATCTCATCTTACATTCACATCTTTTAACTAAGGCATAGAGGCCTCTTTCTACTTTAGTCCACTTTTTTGTGGAGCGGGCTTGTTAGCCCTTCACTCAACTCTTATCGTGGAGAACCAGGGTACTTTCTTAGTCTGATCTCTCACCTGCAACCTTTCTGGCATGGTGACTCTGCCAGTACCACTGGTTAAGCCCTGAGGGTCATTGTGGCACACAAACCTCACCACCACGATAAGGTGGAGATACCAGTCTGTGTCAGTGCAAAACTAACTGTAAATGTACAGTAGCTATTTGGTAACATCTCTGTGGTAATCATTATTAAAAATAAAAAGCCAAAATAAAAAAGTGCTTTTGCTACTATAAAAGATTTCTTTTTAAATAGTGAGTTGTTTTAGTTAACTTATTGAATATAGTTGATTTTGCTCCATCTATAAGATGATGATCTTATATGTGGGGAAATATGGTATATGCTAATGATATGCAAACTAGTAATTTATATTTTATTTTCATCTTTACTAGTCAAGTTTAATTTGAATGCTTTTTGAAAATATCAGCTTAATTAGAGTTGCATAATGGCATAAAAGAGAAGAATAAAATTCCACTGTAAAGGCTCTAGGAGCCACATGTTAGAACATTATGGGTTTTTCATGCCTGTTCTAAACCCTCTGACATTACAGGTTGACAATGTTATCCAAAATTCTGAAAACTGAAAAGCTCCAAAAACTGAAGATTTTTTGTGGAGCATTGACTGTCACTAGTCTGCGCAACAGCAGCTGTGTACAAGTTGAATGTGTCACTGCTGCTCATGCATATTTTGTTTATTTTTACTCAATTTATTGACTTGGATGACATTGAAAATGTGAAAAAGAGCTGCAGATTTTCCTACAGGTGATAGTAAGGTTGCCAGGTCTTACCTTAAACTTAAAGTTTTTTGTACATTTTATGGCTTACATTTTTCTTTTTTCTGGAAGATTTTTTTTTTTTTCTTTTCTTGTTTGCATCTATACACATCAAAAGATTTTACAGTAGTTTAAAACTCCCAGACAACATTTTATCAATAAATGCATTTTCAAAACTAGAGTATTTTTGCTTTGAAAATGCTATTGATATATTAAAATCACAAGAATTTGTTAACCTTGATGAGCTGTATGAAGAATTTTGTGAGTGTAGGGGTGTTTTATTAGTGTGTTTTAATTAACAAGGCATTGATGTTGATAAATGGTTATTTCTTTTCTAAAGTTTCTAAGGAAAGTGTTCCAAACATAAATAAAGTCATAGAGTTTTAACTAAGTATTTCAGACTCTGAAACAACATTCTATACAATGTAATAAAATGTTTGATCTATGATAGAAAATCTTGCTTTTTTTTTTTTTTTTTTTTTTTGAAAAAACCTGGCAATCATAGGCAACAGTGAGCAGTAAAGGAAGCACTGTCATTATAAACAGTGCAGAAAATAGAGTTATTACAGAAGCTTGATTGTGATGTATCTATGTGGTGTCTTACTTAACTTTAGTAATTAGTGGAACCCTAAGAATCCTTACTTTTCTCGATGCCAGTACACCATATATAAATACAGTACTATGATTTTGAAATCTGAAAAATTCTGAATTCTTAAAAGTGTCTGGTCTCAAGGATTTTAGATAAGAAATTGTCAACCTGTATTATGTGGCTCAAGATGAGCCACATAATACAAATCCGCTGCACATAAAAGAAACATTTTTCTTTATTTAATCTTCTTCTGGAGTCATATAACTTCATAACCATTCCCATTGTCAATATCGTGATTTCCTCTAAAGTAGGGGTTTATCCAAGAGGAGGGAGGCTACAGGGGTTTTAAGCCCTCATTGATAAAAAAAAACTTGAAATTTGTTTGTTCAAACTTCAAAATGATGTTTTTGAAAACATTTATGATGGCAAATACAGTTTTTCAGACCATCTGCAATATATAATATTCATGCACATATTAATAAAATCTCCTTATTATTCAAATATTTTTAATTTTTGAGTTAGCTTTCTTTAGGTTTTTCTGGAACTGCTACTGATCTAAAATACTTGCATATGTTAAGATGTTATTCATCAAAAGTTCTGAATATTGTTCTCTCCCTTAAACAGATGTGTAATGAAAAATTTCAGATGCTGATATCAGTCCAAGGGAACATGGTTAAAATGTATCTACCCCAGTGTGTGTTTACAGCTAAATATTTTTTCATGCATTCTGTAACTGGAAATTGTCAGAAAGTGTTTCTTACAATAAGGAGATTGATGATGATTGGTGAAAGTAGTAAAAAATGGTAGTTTTTCCTAAATTTTGCTGGATTATTTTGGTTTTTGAGTGTGTTATCTTTACTATTGCATCCGATTTCTATATTTACATACAATATAGGATTCTGTGCTAAACAATTAATAATAATACATTTTAATTCATAATTCATTTTCTTTCTATTTCTTCCTGACTTTTTTTTTGTGTTGTTTCTTATGGGAAAAGAAATGAGAATAGAATAGCATTACAAATAAAAACATTAGATAAAGCGATTTTATGGAATGATGTGAAATTAATCAGATGAGGAAAGATGTTAATACAGTGGGTGATTGGCTCATTTTAAAGACATAAAACCTGAATGTTATTAACAGTATATATGATGGCAGATTGCAATTCACAAACCAAACTTTTAATCTGCTATACACAGTGTCTAATCTAGCACACTTAACTTTATTAAATACTGACATTTTCAGCCTTATTTAAAAGTCTTATTCAAGTTATTCCAAAGATGTCAAAGTTGAAAAATGTTAACATTTAATAGTTAAGTGTGCTAGATTAAAAATTTAGTTCCTGAATTGTTGGCCCTGAGTACCCACTTAGTATGATACCGATGACTATAATTGATCCTCTGAAATGATTGTCATATGCAGTATGCTAATGTGTTTCAGAGCTGCCAAATTTGCAACTCATCTTCAATAAATCACACTTTTTAAGTTGTCTCCCATGATCAAAATTCACAGATTAAGATCTGGAGAATAAGTTGGCCAGGCATAGGAAATACATGACTAATAAGAATTGAAAAAGGCTTTCATAAAACTGTTATCCATCTAAGATTTAAAAAAAAAAAACAAATAGCCTATTTATAAAAATTTAAAAAATTAACAATTATTATATTTGATTAAACATTGTTGGGTTGCAATTTTTAATCATATTTTTAATTTATTTAACTTAAAATATATGCTCTCCACCTCAAAATTAGTAGTCACTGTACAACATACTTTTCCTTTAAAAATAGAGTCATGCCAGTCATTAGTCTAACACCTTTCAGGGGAAAAATTTTTAAATTGAAATAACGTGACTTCTGGTTTGCATCAGAAGTTCTTATATAGGTAATCATTAAGGTTTCCATATCTGGTCTCATCTTTTTTCTATCTAACTCTGTTCTCAGGATTAAGAAAAGACAGACAAACAGACAACAGTGGGAATTTATAGGTCTACAATTTTTCAAATTGCAGCTTAATTACTCACATCAATAAAATGTTATTGCAGAAACTGCTGTACACAGTGTCTATTATATGAATGAGCTCCATCTTGCATGAAAGTGATTAACTCAAGGTGCTGTTGAAGTTGGAGTATGACAAATAAATATCGATATCTATGGGCTGGTCACAGACCCATTGGGACTAGCTTCTTTTAGGAAGAATGGTCTAAGGATAAATGTAGCTATGAATCCACACCCAGCTATAACTTCAGGCAAAGGCAATCAGTAAAATTGCTGGAAAACATGAAATCTTTCCATTGTTCAAATGCAACAGATCTGGATGTTCACTGTTTCACTGAGATGAAAATATGTCTTGTTTCACCATAGATCTTCCATGGCACATCATGTCTATTGTTGCAAGAAAGGTCAATGCAAAGATCAGTTGAATTTCCCTGTCAGTTGTAGGCATCTACTGATTATGGGAGATCTTACATATATAAAAAACACCTGAGATATAATAGGACACTGTGCATGTGCTCCTGGAGCTTGCAACATTATTTATTGACTCTTCAATATCTTCTGTAATAACATCAACAGTTTGTGAAGTAATAGGTTAGTACCCTTGATTGGGTTAAACTTCCAGATGTCCCATTTTCTCAAATCAAGTGATCATTCTCTGAGAATGTATGATATCAATGGTTTTCAGCATAAATTCTTATGATGATGAAATTCTCAAAGTACAGTTGTATCATTGCTATTGTTTTCATAAAAGAGCTTCACAAGAAATGTGAATTCTGTCTGATAAGATGATGGACATTATTGATGATAAGAATGACATTTAACAGTTGTTGCCATTTTTATACCCCAGAATTTGGCTGCAACACTTGTGCTTGTGCAAAGGAAATGCTTTTTCATTGCTTTCAGCACCAAAAATGCTATGGTGAGTTTTGGAACTAATTTTTTTTTTCTTATTTTTATGGAAATATTATGCACATCTTCAAATGTAATCATACCAGATTTTATTACATTGGACTGTTCTTCTGATCAACACTGATTGAAGGGTACTTTAAATATGATCACTTGATACTTAATACATATTAAATAGATAAATTAAAATTTTACTTTAAAACTAACTTAAACACAAATTTTAATGTTTAAATTAGTTTTATAAGTCACATAATAAGAATTATAAATATCAAATGAACAGCAGATTTCTTTATAGGCTGTTTCAGGCTAATTTATTAATTAAATAATTTGGCTAGAAATAGGTTGTTAGGCTCTCATCTATTGTTAAATTTAATAATTAGAAATAAATTATTTTAATTAATATAAATACTAAAATAGTGTGGCTGAGATTATGGGATGATCACAAATTTATACTATAACCACTTACAATTGAGACCTTGTGGATAATTATTGTATTTACAAAGATGTTTTATTCAATAATATACTTCTTTTTTTTACAAAATGCCTTTAAGCCAAATAACTAGTTTGGACCTCTTTAGTTATACTATAAAAAATTAATTTTTATCCACAAGGTCTCAATTGTTAAGTAGTTACAGTATAAATTCGAGATCATCCCATAATCTCGATCACATTATTTTAATGTTTATATTAATTAATAAAAAACCACCCTTATTGTTATAACAATAATAGTTATTGGTAACTATCACTCATTAAATTACTTTAATTTAGAATATTCTGGAAGAAAGGATTAGCTGGAGAAGGACTCAATCCCACAACTCCTGCTTATTGTGTAGATGTATTGCCCAATATGATTATATCTAAATTACTTATTTAATTGATCTGGAAGCAAGATTGGCTGAAGGTCTGGTAGTATTACTGTCAATACGTTGTTAGCAGAAGTTGCAGATTTGAGTCCCTATTCAGTCTGATCTTTTCATCCAGAATACTGTAATAATTAAATTTACCAATATATGGCAACCTAACCACTTACTTGTAGCTAAATTATTTATGAATTAATTAGTCTTAAATAGCATGATAAAGGAATCTGAAAGTAATCATTTAAAGTAATTATTTATTGGGTTGGTTGTATGTTGTTAAAAGTATTCTAAAAAAAGTTAAATTTATCATTACATATATTCTTAAATTTATAAAATTGTTAACTGTTGTAATATTTGAATTTATTTAAAATTGATCATACAATTGTAATGAATTATTATAACATATAAGTATATTTTTTGTGAATATAAATGATAATGAAAATATTTATTCATTTCATTTATAGCCGGTCCATTTAATGACAACTGTGGCAACACCAGTCTTTGATAAAAGAAATTATTCAGTAAGTTTAATTATAAAATATAAATTATTATTATTTGAATGTTTAATTTATGTTTAACACTCAATTTGTTTTAATCTTATTTTGAATGTTATAGTAGTAACAGTATTATAGTTAATTTATATTATTTGATAAAAGTAAGGTTTAATTAAAATTTAATTATTCATCAAAAAT
Source organism: Centruroides vittatus (assembly GCF_030686945.1). Classification (NCBI taxonomy): domain Eukaryota; kingdom Metazoa; phylum Arthropoda; class Arachnida; order Scorpiones; family Buthidae; genus Centruroides; species Centruroides vittatus. The sequence goes on from NW_027121927.1 coordinate 404,251, forward strand.
ATCTTTTTTAATAATAGCAATAATTAATGTCATAATATAACATAACACCAATTACCAAAGATGTAAAAACAATTTTCAATTGATATATTTATAATATATTTCTAAACTTTTATAATAGCTCATCTATTAATAGAATGAATAAAAAATTTTAAATTAAATTAAATATATGATAATGGGGAACTGAATATTATAATTGAACTATGAATATTACAACGTGCAAATGAATTTCATAATTTTTACTGTTAATAATATACTGTAATTGAAATTAAATTTAAAAATAAACTAATAATATATAATTTATAATTAGATCCATGATTCAAAAATAAAAGATGTATTCATATAATTATTTATTTTAAGTAAGTATAATTTTAAATGTGTGGATTACTAACTTGATGGGTTAAAATATAAAACATTATTTTAATATTCTGTACTGAAAATATTGCACTTTAACTGATTGAAATAAGGCTTCCACTTCAAGACTGCTTTATATAGTAAAATATTTTCATAAATAATATAGAATAGAACAATAAAATTACATATGTCTAGGATTATTATATAGTAAAACCTCTTGCTTTGTGCCAACTCAATTTTGTTGTTCCCTTGCTTATGTGGTCAGCTTTTGAAATTCTCTTGTAAATTGCATAAGTCTTAATCAAATAAATCAAATTTGATTTTATCAGCCATTTTGATTAAAAGTGCCCAAGATAGGGATGTTCTAAAATGACACTTATCTCCCATTTACATGACCAACATAACAGCAAAACTCTGCTTCTAAATTTAACATATTTTTAAATTGAGCTTTGTTGCTACAATTTTGAAATAGTTTGTTGAGATTCCTCTGGCAAATGACTTCAAATAAAATAAATCTTCATTTTCACTTGAAAAATTCAATTTATTTTCAGAATTTAGTAAAAAGAAAAAGAAAATTATATATTTGTTCAATAATTTTATATAAAATCTGATTGTATTTTGTAAAAATATAACTATGTAAATCAGTAATGATCAGTCTACAGTGACTTATATGTCACTCACAGCATTCATTGAAAAAAATAATGATGACACTGATGTAAAAACTGGTTTAATTATTAGAGAGGTTGCGGCCGATGTTTTCATTGCAAAAACATGTACGTTGGATGTTTAGTGCAGCTTTCCTGTAAGCCTAGAAGTTTGACAATGGCATTTGGAACGTCAGTGGAATCATGCTCGATGTACCAAATGCCATCGGTCAAACTTCTAGGCTTAAGGAAGGCTGCACTGAACGTCCGAAGTACATATTTTTGTGATGAAAACATTGGCCACAACCTCTCTATTAACATTTTTTCTGATACTTGAACACTTTTTCATATTTAGTGACTTCGGTTTAGAATTTCTTTTTCTGAATTTTCTTGTTAAAATACAGTATTTAAATAAAATTTTTATAACAATTTCATAAACTTAAACAATAAATTTATTGTTAATCCTTCTTGGTATGTCTTTATGGAAAGAAAAACCAGACAACCAACAATTTATCAGAGACGTCAATTCAAACAAGTTCGGCTTAGAGCTCTAACTAGAGCAAGAGAATGACAAAGGTATGCATTTTCTAGACAGCAATAGAAGTAGAGAAAGGAGAGAAAATCGCCACGAAAGTTTACAGAAAGGTGAAGCACAGTGGAACTTCACTTAACAAGCATAATTTATTCCAGAATCATACTCATAATGCGAAACACTCATTAAGTGAAACAATTTTTTCCATAGAAATTAATGTAAAATACGATAATGCCTTCCACGCCAAAAAAAATTTTAAAATGTTTTATGTATAACGTTTATTCAAAGAAAATTATACAATACACATTGTTAAGGAGTGTGAACTTTCATCATCATTTCTTCTAGAGTGGAATTAACCAACCTGGAATGTGAATTCGATTTGCAGAAAACAAAAGAAATCACAGATAATATGTTTAATAAACACTCCAAATGATATGCCAAATTCTTGGGCTATGTAAAGGCTATAATTAAATAATAGAAATTAATTAATTTGATTAGAGGTAGGCAGTTATACTTTACGCTTCCATCTCGTATTAAATTTAATATTTATAAATAGTTAATTTTTAATTCAGACATTTCTAAAATTTAATTTGGAATTGGTCATTAAATTTAATACGAGATGGCAGCATAACCGCCTACCTCTAGTCAAATTAATTAATTTCTAATATTTAATTATAGCCTTTACATAGCCCAAGAATTTTGCATATCATTTGGCGTATTTATTATATAACGGGCTGTGGTTGTTGATGTTTATAAGTAATATGTGTGAACACAAGTTTGGAAAAATGTGTGATCACAAGCAACACTAAGATGCTACTGGAAGAAGTGCTAAACACGGACTGATGGAGCATGTGCATAATTCGGGACTTCCCCTCTCCTCATCACTCATTATATGAAACACCACGCATTGAACGAGGTAAGTTTTTACAATTTGTTTTGCTCGTTATGTGAAACACTTGTTATGCGAGGTGCTTGTTAAGTGAGGTTCCACTGTATAACCCACTGTTTATACCATGGAACTCCCACGACCTGACAAGCTATAAAATAGCAGTGTTCCAGGTGCTTATAAAGAGAGCATACACACACTGCAGCAAACCACAAGACAGAATTAAAGAATTAGATTACATCAAAGAACTAGCTAGGCAGTGTGGTATATACCAGAATATGATAAAGACCATTATTAACAAAACAAGAATACACGATAAAGAAGATAATGAGCGAGAAAGAATAAAAGAATACACTGTAATGGAATATATGGCACCTCTAAGCAATATTTACAAAGAAATAGGAGCAGCATCAAACAAAAAGATAATTTTTAAAAGGAATCCCACAGTATACTAAAAGCTATGCACAGACAAGGAAGACCAGAGCTTGATCCAGGAGTATATAGAATACCAGTACAAGAGGAAAGGCGACAAAAAGAGCTATACTACATTGGAGCCACAGGGAGATCTTTGAAAGAAAGGCTAAAAGAGCATGGAAGGAACATGCAGAATGAGCAACCTGTCACTATACTAGCAACGTATGTTATAGCAAACCTGACAGAACTCACAACTCACTGTTGATTGGCAAAGGGCTAAAATAATACAAAAATTCCAGGACAAGAGGCACCTGAAATATGCAGAAGCATGGCAGATATATAAGACATACCAAGAAGGATTACAATAAATTTTAGAGAGTCCAGTAAAATCTCAGCAGCTTGGAGAGCAAGCTTAATTTGAATATTCTATTATAAAATAAAGGGACGAGCAGTTAAAGAAGCAAGCACTATGGTGGGGTTCTCTATACAAGCAATTGTGTTATGTATTTTTTTCTATTTATTTACATATTTATTGTATTTATGTATTTATTTACTTATTTATTTTATTGTATTTTAGTTCGTTATTTATTCATGTATTTTATATATATATATATATATATATATATATATATATATTGTGTATATTGGTACAAGTACCAATATGGATTGTAATTATTTATATACGAGCCTGTGCACCAGACATTTAAAAAAATTCAAAAAGTTTAAAAAGTTCCAGAACAAATGTCAGTTTAGAAATCAGAATAATTTTATTGTTCTGTTCCTGATGAAGGCTTTTCAAAATGGCCAAAAATGTTAGAAAATTTGAATAAAAAAGGCTGCATTTTAAAGGTTTTTGTGTCGAAGTTTTTCAGCTACATTTAAGTTCACATACTTTTTTTAAATTTCTGTATCAGTTGATGCTATTTTACATTGTAACAATTAAGAAATTATTTAACAAATAAAGTAAAAATTCAAAAATTTCAGAAACATCGTGTGTAATTGATACATGATAAGTTGAGACAGACTAAAGTGAAACAAAACAAATCAGAGATTGTGTAATATGTAGAACTCCTTGACCTCAAGAATGGGTTTAAACCAGGGTTTTTTAAATGTTTTCCATTCACAACTCCTTTTTTCCTGAGAATATTTTACATAACCCCAAGAACATTTATTTTATTGCAGGTAATAAAATAAATATACAAATAAAACATGAACTGATAATGAACCAAACAAATTTAATTCCAAACAATCCTTTGTTACACTTTTAATTTTACTACTTATTATCATTTATTTGGACAAAAACAAATTTGCATATTAATGAGATGGGTGCACTTGTTTATTTTTGCATAATGAGTTAAACCTTGGATGAAAATTTGATACAGCAAGACTCAGGACATTATTTTTTAGACTTGATCAATATTTTGATTTTTTCAATCATCAATGATGAAAATGTCATTTTGCATAAATATGTAGTCTTTCTTCTTTTTCTTTTATCCCTAGCTGGCATTTGGTTGCGGGTGTCCGCGCAACCAGTATGCTGCTGTGGGTGCCGCAGGAAGTCGAGCTTTCTCCACAATGCCCCTCCAATGCCCCCGATCCATGGCCGCCGCTTTTGCCTGGTTCAAATCAAGCCGTTGGTTCTTGAGGTCCTCCTCAACGTGTTTGGTCCACGTTTTCTTAGGTGCGGCGTGTTGGATTTTCCACAGAGTAGGTCGCTGACGGAAGAGCAATTGGTGGGGAATTCGGTTAATATCCATTTGGCACACATGGCCGAACCATCTCAGCCGTCGCTGTTGAATTTGTGTCTTAACAGATGGCTGTTGTTGGCATCTGGCCCGTACGGCATTGTTGGTGATACGATCCCAAAGGGAGATACCAAGAATCTGTCTCAAGCATTTCAGTTGAAAGGTCTCAAGTTTGTCCAAGTCTGTTTTAAGCAGGGTCCAAGTTTCTGACCCATAGAGAAGGATCGGTATGACTAGTGTACGGAACAGGCGGATCTTGGTCATCAAAGAGATGTTATTCTTTTTCCATACACACCATTTAAGTGAGGCAAATGCATGGGCTGCCTGTCCAATACGGGCATGAGTTTCTTTTGACGATGCCACTTTCTTCTCCTGGATCAGTGACCCAAGGTATTTGAACTCTTGTACCTGCTCGATTTGGACTCCATAAAGGTAAACAGTTGCCCGCGATCCATCCGTTGTAAGCACTTTGGTTTTGTCCACATTTATTTTAAGGCCATATGACTGAGCGGTAGTAGCTATATCATAAAGCGTGTCTGTGGCCACTGCATCGTTGTCAGCGAAGACGGCACTGTCGTCGGCAAACATTAGATCAGTTAGAAAGTGGCCATCCCCAAACTGGACCCCACGTTTCCCATCAAATGTCTTCCTCATAATTGAATCCACCACAATATTAAACAATAGTGGAGAGATTACGTCTCCCTGGCGAACCCCTGTCTGGATGGTAAACTCCTCAGACAGTTCCCCCCGGATTCGCAGCTGACTGGTGGAATCTTTGTAGGCTTCCTTAAGTAGTGTGATAACTTTTTGTGGGACATGCTCATTCTCAAGTGCTCTCCATAGCGCTGGCCTGTGCACACAGTCGAATGCAGATTTAAAATCGATGAACAGGACAATAGTCCGTTTGCCGCATCTGGTCCTTTCCTCAATAAGCTGACGCAGGGCAAAGATTTGATCGCAGCAACCACGACCAGGACGAAACCCTGCCTGTTCTTCTCGGCTGGTTTCTTCACGGTGTTTTTGTAGCCTTGATTGGATTATCTTCATAAATACTTTTCCAACGATGGAAACGAGACTGATACCGCGATAATTACTGCAGTCCCGGCTATCACCTTTCTTATGGATTGGCACGATGATAGCTTTCTTCCAGATAGCTGGTATTTGTTCTGTGTGCCATATTGCTTTAATAAGTAGATAAAGACGATGGTGCAGGATGTCACCACCAGCCTTGATCGCTTCTGTAGTGATCAGATCTAGTCCAGCAGCTTTGCCAATCTTCAGCGATCCAATGGCTGCCTTCACTTCTGTAATTGTAGGCTCTGCATCTGACATAGGTGTTGTGGGCTGATCAATCGGCGGTGTGTCTGCTAACATTCCCTGAGGAGCGTCATGATTGTACAGATCATTAAAGAACTCCTTCCAACGCTGCAGTCGTTCTGTCGACGATTTTACGAATGTTCCATCTGCTTTCTTTATGGTATCATTTGTTACTTTGGATTTTCCGCTCAGCTTTCTGAGAGTGCTGTAGAGGGTACGGTACTCATGTTTGGATGCTGCTGCTTCCAGGTCAGCGGCCACTTTGTTCCAGTACTGCTCTTGATCGATCTTCATTTTCCGTCGAACCTCATGATTAAGCTGGCGATATTGTCTGTAGTTGGTCAACTTCGCTTGTTTTCGTTTGGCCACCAAATTGAGGCAGTCGTCAGATATCCAAGGCTGTGTTCGCCGGCGGACTGGTGGGCGTAGGGGCTTGGCACAATCCAGTATCACCTCTGAAATCCGTCTCTCCTCCTCATTTATGTCATCAGATGTGTCCAATATGGAGAAGCGGTTTGACAAGGCGATTTGAAATTCTTGTCTGCGTGTTGTGACCATGAGTTGTTTCCAGTCTGGCTGAGGTGATGGTGGCGAGGTCCGCTTAGCACGTTGTAGTTTAAGCTGGATTTTGGCACGAACCAGGTAGTGGTCCGAGCCACAATCGGGTCCTCTCATAGATCGAACGTCCTTCAGCGTTGAGCGGAATCGGTGGTTGATTAGGAAGTAATCCAGTACAGCAGAATCCTCACCAGATGGATTTCTCCATGTGAGCTGGTGTTTTAGTGGATGCTGAAACCAGGTGTTCCCTATGATCAAACTGTTGGAGGCAGCAAAGGATAAGAGACGCTGTCCGTTATCATTGATTTCGCCATATCCAAATTTGCCCACTGTTGTCTCCCATCCGCTTCTGTCCATACCAGTATGGGCATTGAAGTCGCCAGTCAGGATAATCACTCTATAGACACTTTATAAAACCAAAGGGGTTGAAAAACCCAGGAGGACTCAGAGGTATTTCCTGGGGGTGAAGATGGAGAGAGGGGGTGGGGAGGGGGGAAGAGGGGAGTGGGTGTGAAGAGGGCGGAAAGTAGAATAGGAAAGGTGGTGAAGATGAGAAGCTCAAGGCGTCTGCGTCAGTAATAATTAGAATGTACAAAACTGGAAATAAAAAAAAAGTACATAGAAAATTTGGCTGATGTTTACAAAAGAAATCACGCGCGTTTACAATAGAAGAAAAGACAGAATACAAGTGTAACCCGACAATTAATATGTATAAAATGAAAAAGTACAGAGGTACCCGCAAAATAGTCCGCGTGTGAGAGCAAATATGAAGCTGTTGTATAAAAGTTTTCTGGTTGCCAGAATAATACAGTAAAACCGAAAATTACAAGGTACCCGCTTAGAGGACACGTGTTGTGGTATAGCAAATGAGCCATTAAGATACACAAAATCGCGATGACTTTACTAAAAATAACATAAAATTAATCGAGGAGTATTTACAATTACCCGCATAAATTTCGCGTGAAGACCCACAAGGCAGGCTGCGCCGTTAAAGGAGAAAATCCATAAGACAGCCAATAGCTGAATGCTGCGTAGAACGGGAGTCCGAACTGCTGAGGCTCGGAGAAAATACCAAAGCCCACAATGAAGCCTAATAGCTTCTAGAGGAGCATAGTTCAGTTACTTGTGTTTCTTAAGTCCAAGGCATTGGTCTGAATAATGAATTTTATTAGTTTATTGTAGATATTTTTGTTGGACACAAGGACCTCGGGCAGGCAAGGCCAATTGTGACCCTCGATGAGGACTGTCCTGAAGAGTGCAGTTCGTTGTTGGTCGAAATGCTTACACTTGTAGATGAGGTGGAAGTTATCCTGACTTGAGCTGCCATCACAACTACAGTTGGGAGTATCGCTGTGCCGAAATCGATGTAAATAGGCAAGAAAGTTGCCGTGGCCAGTCAATAATTGTGTCACAATGTAGTCAAGAATCAGGTGGTGATACTCAAGTCGTTTGACAACGTTTGGAAGAAGTTTATAGGTATTTCTACCCGCGGTCTCTTCCTCCCAGTTCCGCTGCCAGATATATATCATTGTCTGATGAATTAGTCTTTCAGTGGCGACCATGGGGATCTCCTTGTAGCTTATATGTAAAGTACAGGTGGCCGCTTCCTTTGCACAACGATCGGCCTCCTCATTGCCAATATTTCCAGCGTGGGCTTTAACCCACTGAAAAGTAATAATGCCAGTATTCATGGCCAGCTCTCTGATGATTTGCTGCTGAAGGTGCCCTTTGCAGCTATAGTTTGCAATGCTCAATAGGGCAGCTCTGCTATCAGAGCAAATTAAGACCTTTGAATGGTTAAGGTCTGAAGTGATATTGATGTAATGCAGGGCCTTTAAAATTGCGAACAGTTCTGCCTGCATAATGGTGCAATAATTCGCAAGCCTGTAGGTTCCAATGTGCCTGGGGACCCCACAGTTAAACTGATAATGGACGAAGGCCGCACCCACCATGTCCACTGACTTGGATACGTCAGTGAATATGTAATGCTGGTAGCCGCGATCTTCCTTATCATTGATGATGTTAACATTAACCTCCTTGGCAGGGTGTATCATAAGTGGCTGAGTATTCCATAGATCCGTGTTAGGATTAGGATGAAGGAGATCGTCGATATTTAGGTTGGGAAGGCTACCTATGTTTAAATATGTACGAAGTTGTTCCTTGTTGTGTTCACTGATGTCCAAGTGTTTAATCTTCCATACAGCTTGGTTGGCTTGAATTGTCAGATGTAAAGGGGCGATGCCTGTGATAACTTGTAGGGCCGCCGTCGACGTGGTCCGGTAAGCTCCAGCTATATGAAGCAAATTGATCCTTTGAACTTTGGAAAGGGTCCGTTTGATATGTACCTTGGTAGACGCTTTTCCCCAAATTGGAGTACCATAAAGGATAATCGGTTCAATTGCCTGTTTATAGATGTTCGTTAGGCTTATACTGTTCAAGCCCCATTTCTTGCCAGCAATGTGGAAGAGGAGGTTCGATATCTTTTGTACTTTGTTGCAAACGTATTCAATATGGGAGGTCCACTTAAGCCCTTGGTCCAGGACAAGCCCCAGGTACTTCATTTCGGTGGTATAAGGGACTCTGATGTTGTTGATTTTAACAGAGGGAGGCTTCTTAAGTTGTGTTCTTTTAGACATAAGCATACAAGAGGATTTTGTGATATTAATGGTAAGGTTATTATTTTTGCTCCAGCTGTAGACCTCCTCAAGTAATTTGTTGGTTTCTGATTGTAGTTTTTCGTTGTTTTTATCACACATCATTAGTAATGTGTCGTCTGCATACGCTTGAATAGACCAGCGGCTATTAATGTTGGGAGGATTTATATTTAGCAAACCGTCATGCATAATATTCCAAAGTCCTGGGCCAGAGCGAGAGCCCTGTGGGCACCCCTTTGTCATGGGTAGGACTAGCGGGTTATCCAGATCATAGATTCCTATTGTTCTGTCTTTAAGGTAATCCTTTATCATCAGGTATAAGTTTTTGGGGCAATCGAATGATTTTAGTTGATGTAGTACCGCTGGCCACCACAGTGAGTTGAATGCATTCTGGTAGTCGAGGGATGTTAGGAGGACATGTTGGGAACTTTGCCAAGCCTTATAGATGAATTGTGTGGCGCAATGGAGAGCGTGGCAAGTTGATTTCTTGGGGACAAAGCCAAATTGTTTAGGATTTAAGAGTTTTTTGTCGTAGAGGTGAAAGTTCACTCTGCCAATAACAAGACCATCCAGAACTTTGCCCAGAGTCGGAAGAAGACTTATGGGGCGAAAATCATTGGCGGTAGTGTGACTATCCTTGCCAGGCTTGGGTATGAATTTGATTACAGCCTCCTTCCAGGTTTTGGGAAAAGTAGAATGAGTCATACATTTGTTATAAGTGTAGACAAATGCCATAGGGATAGCGTTGTAGGCATTTTTCACCATTTCTGCAGTGATAGCATCCTTACCAGGCGCTTTCTTGTTACGTAAGGAGTTGATAGCTAGTTTCACTTCTCGAAAGGTAAACAGGGGATCATCCTCAGTGAGTGGTGCCGTTTCCGTTGATCTTCTGATGTTAGCCTGATCATCGGTGTCGTTATCCGTGTTATCCCTTGGAAAATGGGTGTTCAAGAGATGGTTGAGAGTGTCCCTCATATTAGCAGTGCTTGTGCCGTCAGGTTTGGCAATATGAGCTGGGATGTTGGTATTTTTCCTGGGCTTTAGCACGATCCTATAAGGATCGCTCCATGCCGTCCTATTGCCAATATCGGAACAATACTTTTTCCACGCTTCAGTGCGAGCGATGTTAATGTTTGTCTTATAGTTATTCAGCTTTTCTATGTAATCTCGCTTCTTCGTTTCTTTAATTATTGGGTCAGTCTCTCTCAGGAAAGATTTATAGAGCCTACGCACTATTGTCCTCTGATGATGAAGAGTGGAGTTCCACCAAGGAGCGTTGGTTCCACTAGATTCTATTATAGTTGTAGAATGATGATAAGCCTCTAAGATAGAAGAGGTTAAGTGCTCAGCCAAGGCGTCAGGGTCCTGAACATTGTGTAGACAGCCTACATTCAGGTGGCCCCAGTAGACTTTGAAGAGGTCTTGAAATACTTTCCAGTTCGTTTTTTTGATAGTAGCTTTTTTCTTGATTGAGGGATCCGAGTTTTTAATAACAGTTTTAATATATCTATGATCACTCCCCCCTGTTTCATCAATGGTACTGCAGGATTTGATAAGATTACGAGCCCTACTGTTGGCGAGGACCAGATCGACCCAACTCTTGCCTCTCGTGCAGTAATATGTTGGCAATGGGCTAGTGTTACAAGAAGTAATGCGGTTAGTAGATATAAATTCACAGACTTTGAAACCTCTAGGGTCCTTGTCTGGACTATGCCAAACCGGCGACTTTGCGTTGAAGTCGCCGGTTATAATCCAACTTCTGTCCCCAATATGCATATTAATTTGGTCGAGTTGTTCAATTACTTCTTCGATGTTTTGAAATGGAGAACAGTACACTGATGAAATGAGGACTTGTCTGCTATTGAGTGTTAGAAGAACGGTGGTGACCAGATCTGTAGTAAGGTTAGGGCAATAGTTAGCGAGAATGTTATTGTTCCTAATAAGGATGCCCGTCTTGATGAAAACAGGAGAGTTGTCATTAGAAAAGACCCTCCAGCAGCCATAACGGACTATCGTGTTATTAATAACATAGGGCTCCTGAATACAAATAATGTCGGCATTCTGTTCTTCGGCGATCTTGATAACCATTGAGGATGCCGCTTTGGACTTCTGTGTATTGATGCTAAGAATAATTAAATCGGTGTTGGTGTAATTGTGACTGCCATACTGCATATTGTTAGGCTGATGGTGAGGTAAGTTCTGAGTGTTGGTTGGGTTTCCATTATATGCCATAATCTGTAAGTTGTACTTGTTGGTTTTTTATTCTTTGTAGCATGGTACAGTTTCTACTAAAGGCGTTATGGTTTGTCGGTATTTTCTTGTTAGGTGGCTGATTTTTGTTGAACTTCATACAGTTGATGCAGTATGGTGTCTTATCCTTGTTGTTGCATTCCTCATATCTATGGTCTTCTGTGCATTGGCTGCAGTGACTGTGGTCCTTACAGTCGGCAGCCATGTGATGGAACCCGCAGCAGCGGTAACAACGCTGAATCGGGATGTAATCATCTGTGACAATGTTAGCCCATGCCACAGATAAGTATTTGTAATTAATAATAATAGCACGAGTAGATGGGGAGACTGACAAAACAACGTGCCGACAGTTATGTCGTATGTTCTCTCTACTAATTATTGTGCTGATGCGGCAGTTGTTGATAAAAGCTTTTGGATCGTCTTTTTTTAGAAAATCATTTTGTTTGTAAATAGTTTCCACTATTTTATCTTCTTCGACTGAGTTTGGCACATTTAAGAGGATTATGCGGGGTCTTCTCCCCTCTCGATACCTGACATTTGATTTTGTTTTTTATTGTCTGGATTTTCTCTATTTCTTTTTTTAAGGTTTCTCCATCCTTTAGTTCTTGTACTCTGATACATATGCCGTCGTTCCTGATTTTTCTAATACTCTTGACCCGTATCCCCAGTTCTTGGGGTTGTATTTCATCTTTTATGGTGTTTGTTATTTGTTCCATGTCCACGTTGTCTTCCTGAGTCTCCTTAATAGGGTATATTATTACTGCGTTGTTGCCTCCCCTACCTTCGTGTACAAGTTTGGTGGACAACGATTTATTTATTGTTTTAGTGGTGTTGCTAGCAGCACTGTTGTTGCTTACGATTTCAGCATATGTCCTTTGTTTTATAGAGGATTGCTTGGTGGTTTCATTACTTCCATTGTTAATACATATTTCTTTGATCATATTTCTTAGTTGAGGGACAGTATCCCTTAGCTCCTCTTTGGAAGCCCGAATTTCACATAAAATGCCAAACATTTTGTTGACGTCAGCAAAAAGCTGAGTGACCCTTTCCTTGATCTCCCTTCGGTCTTCGATCCTTATATTGCGCTTATAAGGCTCGGGAAGCAAGTCCATAATGCGCTTTAATTGTCTGCTAGCATGACTCAAAATTGCTTTTTCTTTAGCGCTGGTTGTGTCTAAGTCAATTAAATCAGCTGGGGGTTTTTCCGAACATGCCACCATGGACTCATCATGAGCGATGTGGTCTACAACGACAGAATCCTCCATTGTATAAAAAGCAGCTAACAGCTAAACAAAAGAACACTAGCCACTGGGCAGCTGGGAGGCAGAGAACCAAGCCAGATGGTCAAGCCGAATGGCTAAATGTTAGTAGAAGCGGTGGAAGAGGTCGTTGGCAACAAATTTCACAGAATGAGCACAGAAGGGCGTCCAAGGCGTTGTTACGAAGAGACGAGACAAAAAGTCAAAGCAGGGACCCTTGAACAAAGAGACGCCAATCGGCTACACCCAAGCCGAACGGCGAAATACGGCCGGTAAAAAAAAAAAAATAAAAAAAATAAAAAAAAATAAAAAAATTAAAAAAAAATTACCGGAGCAAGAAAGTTAGCCAGAAAACCAAAAAGGAAGGCATGAACACCTCAACACGTCCCGAACAGGCCCGAAAAGCACAGCGAACGTCCGTAAGAGGCAAAACGCCGGTGCGGCTAAAACTCGCTGAGTGGCTGAACCGACCACGTGGCGCGATACCCGTCCCTTGTTTAACGGAAAAATTTAAAACTTTAATAACTCCGTAAAAAATAGACCTGCGAACACCGGATTTGGATGGGCCGTAGAGTGGCTTGCGGGCCAACAGAAACCGTCCGAATAACCGCCGGATTGACGACCACAGGCCCGATGCGGGCCGACAAAAGTCCGGAAAAAAAAACAGCGTAAACACGAAAAATAAAGAACCGATTTTAACAAAAGTGACCCTCACGGATAGCTGACACTACGGTGATTCCAAGGATATGAAGAAGTCCGATAACCATATAGTATTCCAGGCGAAAAACCGATTGAAACACGGAGCCGATGCTTGCACGTACCAATCCGGTCGCAACTCCCTCGGTCAGGATAATCAGCTCAGTATGTGGGATCATGTCCACCGTATACTGCAGTTAGTTGTAGAAATCATCCTTGGCTATGTCATGACTAGTTTCAGTTGGTGCATAGGCGCTCAAGATGTGGGCCTTGATAGTACCGTGTACCAGTCAGTCAAATAATCTTTATTCTCTGGCACCGCTGAGCACAGCCAGGCAGAAATACAAAAAGTACATAGTAGATACATGCCGTTAGTCATACAAGGGATACAATAAAATGGCAGAGAAAAGGGAAATAAAATAAAATAAAATAAATAACATAAATGAATTAAAATAAAAAAGAATAAAAATTAAATAAATGATTAAAAAAAATAAAAGTGCACTATAACTAAAATAAAATTACTGTACATCAAAGTCTAAATGCTGTAATAGCAGAGCAAGGCATGTAAAAACATTGGCATCAAGGCTAGAGTGAATCGGATCACAAGAGAGCAGGTCAACGGATCCCACATCTAATGGAGTAGAGTGCAACAAATTTCTTTAACAAGTTAAAGTTGCTGTTGTTTTGTAGAAAAAAATCAGGCTTTACTGGCCAGTCTAGATTGCTTATATTGGCATGCTGCATGCACTGATGCCTAATGTCATCCAGCATAGGACAGTTGTATAAATAGTGCATGACACCGTCCCGCACCCCACAGAGCTGACAGCAGTCAGAATTAGAATGGTGAAACCTTTTCAGGTAAGCACGAAAGCGCCCGTGTTCAGTCAAAAATTGGACTAAATCATGTGTGGGTTGAATCCATTTGCTTTGAATACGTTCCTTGACCTTTGGGATAAAACGTCTTGTTATGTGTTGTTCTGGGATCTTGTCCCAATCCAGTTGCCAGGTCTCCAAGGCATTGTCCCAGATAAGGTATTTAAGTCTTGACTTAGGAATGAGATTGTAGGCAGGAGGGGTATCAGGATTAGGCGTTACGTTTCGTGCCAGAAAGTCAGCCCGTTCATTACCCGGAATGCCGCTGTGTCCTTTGATCCAATTGATGGCATATTTGTTAAAAGACGTAGAAGCTGCAGCGAAGATGTCGTTCGCAACAGGGTGAGTGTTATCTTTATTCCCCAAAACAGCAACAGTCGCAGCACTGTCTGTGAAGATGTTTATCAGTTTGTTCACAAAGTTAGTGTTGCACCAGTTGATTGCCATCAGCACAGCAAAGATCTCAGCTTGGAAGACAGAGCATTCTGGGTGTAGAGCAAAGGAATTATTGTAGACCTCTTCACCGGCCTGAAAGATCACAAAGGCACTTGCCGTGCCATCCGTCGATTTGGATCCATCTGTAAAAGCTTCAATCTCTGTAGAGGTAACGCGAGGAGAGAGTCCCTTCCTTAAAGCAGGATGTGGGAGTGTAGATACAGGCCTGTCTAATTCAAACATGGTGGCATTAAAGATGGTTCCATTAATATCAACATCCCTGCCCCTAGAGATACAGAAACGTTTGCTATTAAATTGGAGAAACTGTAGGATGGGGAGCTTCCCAGCCACAACAGGGAGGGCTGCATTTGAAACAGTGGAATAGCACCTGGTAAGTCGTAATAAGGCAATCCGTTGTGCAGACCTCAGAAGCCGATGGTTATGAGATTGAGAGGCAGCAGCGCTCCAAACAGCAGATGCATATGAAATGGTTGGTAAAAACAGGCAATCATATATGGCATTAGTTGCCTCAAGACCGAGGCCCCAATTACATCTAGCGACCCTTAAAAGACCATTAAAGGTCAAGTTACTTCGACTAGTAATGTGTTTTATATGCTGTTTCCAAGAGAGTTTATGATCAATCACAACCCCAAGGAAAGTGAGATGACTTACAACCTTTATCGATTCATTACGAAACCTGATACAAGGTACACGTCTGTAAAGATCGGAGGCACCCGGAGAGGAGAAAACGATTCCCTTAGTTTTTGCCATGTTAAAACTGAGTTTATTACTCATACCCCAGTTGTACACTTTCTTAAGAATGTCAGTAGCTGCCCTTTCTATGTAGTTTCTTGATGGAGCAGGAAAAACCAAGAAGGCATCGTCTGCATATGCATAGACACGACATTGGTAGCCGAAATCAGTACGGAAGAAGTTATCGAATAAAATATCCCAGAACAGGGGCCCACAAACAGACCCCTGTGGACAGCCACGTTGTAGCTTACGTGTAAATTGAAGATGCCCCAGAGAGATAATTGCTTCTCTATCCTTAAAATAATTAGCAGCAAGATGGAATAAGTTAGCCGGACAATTGCTCTCACCCAATCTGCGTAAAATTTGCGGCCACCAGGCCGAATTGAATGCATTTTTCAGATCTAGGCTGAGGCCAAAGACAAATTTGTTGCTTCGTAGCAAATGTTTGATGTGCCCAACTAAGTCCATCAATGCATCAACAGCTCCACGCTGGCACCGGAAACCATATTGGGAATCATGGAACAGTCCTCTGGATTCCCAAAACCAATAAATGCGATTAAAAAGGAGCCTATCTAAGATCTTCCCCAAGATTGACAACAAGGAGATATTTCGCATGTTTTGAATGTCAACAGGTTTTCCCCGATTTTTCGGAATTAAAACAAAAAGAGCCCTCTTCCATGGCTGAGGGAAGATACCGAACTTGAGGCAAAAGTTGAGAATGCTGAGAAGTAGATCTGGGCAGGTTTTCCATATTGTTAGAATAATGTCTTTGTTTATCCCATCTAGACCCGTGGCTTTGTTCCTTGGGAGACGGTTTATAGAGTCATTGACCTCAGAAAAGGTAAAAGGCGGGTCATCCTCTGAGAGCTCACCATCATTCCTGCATCTTCTAATTGCAGAGTGCTCGGGAGTGTCCTCCACGAGGGAGTCAGAAGGACAGAAATAATCGAAAAGGCCGGAAACTGTGGTCTCAAGACTGGCAGGGCTGTCAATATTACTACTAAAAAAACTAGGAGTTTTGAGTTTGTTTACACATAGCTTATATATAAACCCCCATGGGTCTTTACCTGCACCTGCGCAGAAGGACTTCCAAGAATCAAGTTTTGCCTTCTTAATGGCCTCCTTATACCCTCTCTGGTAAGAGAGGTACTGCATTCGCAGTTCCTCCCTCCTTTGATCATGACATCTCTGAAATACCCTGCGCAGTCTGTTGTTGTTCTGGCGCATAAGAGATAAATCCGAATTCCACCATGGAGTTATCCGTTTTTTGTTCTTCCTCCTAGGAATGGATTCCACGCATGCAGAAGAGATTTGGATAATAGCTGACTCAATATAGGCTTTGGCCTCAGTATGTGATACAATCCTAGATGAAGGTCTGCCGATTTGCTGAATAGTGTCCTGAAATTTGCACCAATCAGCTGCCTTGGTATTGAAAGCATTCTTATTGTTCGAAGCTTCTGCAACCTGCAAATTATTGCAGCCTAGATTATAGGTTATACACTCGTGGTCAGAGAGGCAGTCAAAAATGCCTACCTGCCAATCCTGAATAACAGAGCAGAGGCCTTTAGAACAGATGGTCAGGTCAATCCAAGAATGACCATTAGATGACGAAAAGGTTGGTGGAGAGTCTGGGTCATTAACAACCAGAAGGCCATGTGCAGCAATAAAGTTCTCCATGGCCTCACCCCTGCCGTCTCTATACTCGCCCCCCCAAGTAGGCGAATGCGCATTAAAGTCACCCGAAATTAAAAATCTATGGTTACTGAAATAAGTCACAGCCGACTCCAAGTTCTGAATGGTTTCATAGATATCTGACTTACTCGAGCAATAGACGTTGAAGATGATAATGTGTAAATCAGGAAGGCAGACCTCGATACAAATGCAGGTAGATGAACAAAACTTTGGGTGGGAGATAATGGCCAAGGTAGGGTTAGTAACAATGACTGCGGCCCACGGTCGTTCATCCTGGCTCTGAATGATAATGTCTTTGTTGCTAAAACAAGCTACCCTATTCTTGCGACAATAGGGCTCCTGCACTAAAGCGATATCATAGTTGTTAATCTCCTGTCGGAGCTGAGAGCTGGCAGAGATCGCTCGTTCCAGATTAATCTGTACAATGCGTAGTTGAGAGTTGCTACGGCAAGTGTCAGTATTTCTGTTAGATGCCATAGTCTATTCTGGCAAGGAGCTGTGTTCTTGATCGAATAAAGGCAGGACAGACTTTATCGAGCGCATTATGATCTATTTTCTTATTATTCTCTCTAATGCAGTTCATACATTTTGGAGTTTCTGTTTTCTTATCGCAATCTTTGAAGGCGTGATTGCCTCCACACTGACTGCATGTACGATCTTCTGCATCGCAATTCTTGGCGAAATGCCCAAATTTAAGGCATTTGAAACATTGATTCGATGGGAGAAAGTCTACAACACTACACCTAGTCCACTGCAAGTTCACCTTCTCCTCTTTTAGGAGGAAACACCTGAGGTCCGGTGAGACCTCTGCAATCCAAGAAACGAAAGTGGTACTATGCTGTCCAATTGGAAAACGCACTCTAATTTTCTCCAGAAATGTTTCTCTGGAATATAACACGGCAACCCGGCTGTTCTGCTCATAAATGGCATCTAAGAGCTGGTCCCTCTCAATAGATTTAGGTACCGAGCTAATCTTGATTAGTGGGCGTCTCTTTTTCGGAATAACTGAACGTAAACCGGAAACCTCAGAAACAGCATTACATAAAATTCCCACATCTGCTCTACATCCCAAATCAACAGCAATCCCGCCTTTTTGAATACGGCGTATTTTCTGAACACCTATTTTTAAGCTATGCGGATTGATTCTAGAAGTTAGGACCTTTCTGGTAAGCTCAGAGTCGTTAGACTCAGGGTTACTGTACACCAGTACAGTGTGACAAGATTTGGAAGGCACCGAAACTGAATCCAAGGGTAGAGCAGGAAGCTTAACAGCGTCACTATAAAGCCCGGGTGCCCTGGATACCACCGGCCCTGAAGCCGGCCCAACCTGCTGCACTCCACGAACGGTTTCCAACACCTCAGAGATAACAGCGTCCGTTCTCTCTGCATGTGCAGCAAATGCATCTGTGAGATCACCAACCGCCGACCCCGACGCTGGAACACCCCGCTGCAATCCACGAACGGCCTCTAAGACCTCAGAGAAAACCGCCCCAGTCCTCTCAGCATGTGCAGTAAACGCGCCATCGAGATCACCCTTGGTGATAAGCGAGTCCAACCGAGTGTCAATGGAATCAAGAACAGAACAAGTTGACACTGTGGAACTCGCTAGATCAATCAACCGCTGGAACTGAACAGTTATAAATCGCGAATGGGCTCCTGAACCCAACTTCCTATTTCTATTTCTAGCAAGATAACCCTTAAGCTCATCGAGGAGCTTGAGCGCCTCGTCAAGAAATTTCGATGAGTTGCCCGTCGCCATCAAACACTCACAAAAGTACTAAGTAACGCAAGCTACCCTGATTCCGATCAAGACTGTAGTCTTGCAACGAAAACACGACAACACAAATGAAAGCTTAACTAATAAATTACAAGAATGTACTCTTAAGTGCAAACTAGCTTAACTTAACTATATATATAAGAAAAAAAAGAAAGAAAAATCGAACGAAAGATAAATGCGGCAATGAGAATAAAAACGTTAGAAAATCGTTAAGATTTAAAGCGGACCGTTAGAAAGAACGTTAAACGGCTCTAACGGTCGTTTTACATTTGAAAATTTCCCATAAAAGCTTATATAAAATCTAAAACTCGCCGTAACTCGATATATAATTAATCTATCCTAACCCAACCTTAGGGGCAACTAAATGAAGCATAGCGTAAAAAAACCCCCCGGTGCCACCTCCCAAAAAACCTCCCCACAACTTAGAAACGATCGAAAACCAAGAACTTAGAAATTAATCTACTTCCCCAAATTAAGATATTGAGACAAAAAGTATATTGAACGAACCGGGTTGACGTACTGGACGAGATGGTAGTCCACAAGCCCGTGGTAATCCAAAATAAACTGGCGAAACTAACGGTTAAAACTAGAGTTTGCACAGACACAACCTTACTTCCAGTATAGCCGTCTTGACGAGTGGGCCTTTGTACCGTGTACCGTTGAGAACTGCCAAGCGGTCCGATATTGGCTGGAAGGCGATAACACTACGCCCAGCCCGGCCATCCACCATGAACCCAACGCCCGCCTCCCGGTTGTCACCTCCAGAATAGTAAAGCGTCATTGTCTTATCACTATTCGGTGGTTGTATGATCACTGTTCCAGATCCAGTGAGTCTTAGTTCTGATAGGGCTGCAATCGAAATACAGTCAAACCTGTTTTTATGCGCTCTTTTTATGTGCGATTTTTATTTGTGCGATTTTTTTAATGCGAATTTTTATTTATGCGGTTTTTTTTGTGCAATTTTTTATTTGTGCGGTATAGTTGGCGACTAGTCTCGTGCGATTCGTCATGTCTCACGTTGACTTATTATAGCTAAATAAACTTATTATAGCATAAATGCACTTATTATAGTAATATTATTGCATGAATATGCGAAAAATGAAATAATTTACTTTTTAAGTCAACAAAACACCACCTGGACAAAAATATGTAAAACAGACGATAGACCAGACGATGCAGTCAAGTGCTGACATCTGTTGTCAATAAATTCTATTTCGTACGGTTTTGAGTTATTTTCTATGTGAGACTTTTTTTATGCGGTCCCTGTTGACCGCATAAAAAAAATATTTTTTTAATTGTGTTGTGAAAACTATTTTTTACAGCCATTCGTGAAGTTTCGTGAGATTTTTTTAATGCGGTCCCTATCCCCCGCATAAAAACAGGTTTGACTGTATTTAGCAAGTTCACTTGCAATGATTTCCTTTTGGCCAACATGATGTCCTGTTCTGACGTTCCATGCAGCAATGTTCAGTCCAGTTTTTGGGGTGATATATGGCCTCCGTCTCTGTCTGTGGCCCATATCCAATTTCTCACCAGCATCCTGGGACCATAGTGCTGGCGCATCGGCTGCCCCGGATGCGGTAGCATTAGCTGCAATCGGGATTCGTTCGAAATTCATGCGGTTTCTTGGCTAGTTTCCCCAGTTTCCTGGTTCTGGTCATCTCGCCAGAATGACCACCTTTCTCCTTTCGCAGCCGGGCTTAGGACTGTCCAAGGCGGAGTTATAAATATGTAGTACAAAATGGCAGAAATGTGTTTAGGATCATTTCAGAAATTGTTTGCAACAAATACAATTATTAACTTATAGCCTTAATTTTAAGTAGATATAATATGCCATTCATCTTTTTTCTCCTTCAATGGTAACATCTACCAAGCAGAACAAAGCTGTATCAATAGGAAGCCACTGTCAGGCTTGATTTGTGAGTTCATCAATAGGAAACTAGAACTTGCTGTACACCCAACCCATACACTAGCATCATTTATTATAAATTTCATGTAGATAATGTCTTGATAATTTGGAAATACAAAGTTGACTTTGATGCTTTCCTTCAGCTAATGAGTAATAATCTCTATGATCTAACCATATATATGGAACAGGTAACTGCAGATAATGTTAATTTTCTTGACATCAATCTTACGTTCACAGATGACAAACCCAGACTAAAGCCAAACTTTCAATCATTTGTGTCTCCACTTTTTCCTTTGACTCCCTTCACCTATAAAATTGCAGTCTCTGCACTCTAATCTAGACTGCCTGTACTCACTGTTTCAAGATCATAGATTGAAATGTGGAACTAGGCATAAATATCTGTCTAGCAATACAGAATGGTCTCTGGAAGCATAACATTCTCTGCATCATGAAGAGTTTTGCACACATAAATCAAAACATGCCTACTTCTCTGGGAAACATAAAGCATACCATAACTGAAAACCAGCTCTGGTATAAATACCGACATTATCAAGTCTGTTCTTGATTTTTATTCATTGTCATGGTGAATGCTAGGATGATGGGAAAACGGAAGTTATTTAATTGTAAAAGGAGAAGGATTGGAGTTAATGGTATCCAAGGAAACGTGTGAACGGCTCTGTGGTGTTTATCCATCAGGATCTCGATGTTAATTGTGTTGTTAAACATACCACGTATACCTAATCCCTTTCTATTAACCAACCCTATTTTAGTGTCAAGGTTCCTGATGAGCATGACTTTAATCTCAATCTTAATGTTAACTTATATGGTGGTATTCCACTCAATAATTGTGCACAGAAATTCTATTGGTATCTTATTTGTTCACTCTGGTCATTGAAAACTATGCTGTATGAGCTCAAATACATTTTCTCTTATCTTATTTTCTCAAATACAGCAGACATACTGATGTCTGTTGTTTCTGCAATGTCTACAATGTAAAGCTGAACATATGCTTGCTCATTAGGTTTGTCAGGATGTAAAGGACCATATTTGTAATGAGACTACACATTGATCTTAACATGTATGATCTGTGGCTTACTGGAGCTATGAAGTGAATGACAACATAGTTTTGTATCTAAAGATGCTATTTAGGTATTTTCAAGTAATCAAATTTTTTCTATGCAGAATGTTCTCAAGGACCTCATGAGAATGGGTAGAATACAACTTTACTTTTTTATTATGGCAATAGTTGATAAAATGAAAGTTCTTTCTACTAAAGGATTCCCATTTATCCTGTTTTTCCCGGGACAGTCTCATTTTTTGATAAAATGTCCTGGTATCCGAATTTTTTCTCAAATGAACCACTTTTTACAGGAAATAATGAAATATATATAGACACAGTATGATATAAGGAGTTAACATAGTGTTACAGAATGAATATTAACTATAAATTGATGCACTGGAAATTTTGGTGATTTTTATGTTCAACTTTGGTGATTTACTTCTGTTTCTATCTGGCAACTCTGTCTGGCAGTCTGATTGGACAGTTCACACATAACAGTTTGTGCATCTCATACTAATCGTAGAAGATTCATAGGTTATGTTATAATTATAATGTTATAATTTTTGTTGTTTTACATCTGTATAATGCTGAAACATAAGTGCAGTATAAATGATAATATTAGAAGAGAATTTCTCTTCATTTAAAGTATAGATAAAATGTGCAATGTACATTTTGTAACTAAATTTTCCATTTCACATGGTGGTTGGTCAGACACAGTCAATTATGTGAAAATGAAACAACATAAAAATACTGTTCAAAGTAAGGTTTCCAGCAGCAATGTAAGTAATTTCTTAAATCTGAAAACCCGAAGTGAAATGGATAAACAGTTATAAGAGGAAATCTTTGCTTATCACACAGCAGTGCATAACCCCAGCTTTTAAGTTCATGGACTGCACAACTGCCATCACAAAAAACTTTTCAACAATAAATTCAGATGTTCACAAACAAAATGCAAGGCAATAATCTATAATGTTATTGCATCATTTGTGATAAAGCAGATTAATGAAGACCTGAAAGAAGCTTGTTTCATATCAGGCTTAATTGATGCATCAGACCTCTTGGACAAAAAGTTAACGCCTTTAGTTGTGAGATATTATCATGCAGAAAAAACAGTTAAGTTGTTAGAGTTAGTTAATTTAGGTGGTGAAACTTCAAAACTTATTTTCTTGTGTTAGAAGTGTTAAAGAAGTTGATTTCCTTGAAAAGGTTAAAGCTATATCAACAGATAATACAAATATGAACTTTGGTAGAAAGAAGAGAAAGGGAAAGAATAATTTGTACTTCAAAATGCAAGAAAATGCTTCCAACAATTTAATTGACATTGGTTGTCCTGCCTATGTGATACATATTGCTGTGCAGATTGCATACTTATAGATCTTTAGTTAATAGTCAGTCAACAAGATTTACCAACATTTCCACTTTATTGTGTGAGTTGTGAAACTCCAATTATATTGCAAATTTACCAATAAAGAGTACAAAACTTTTGAGTAACATCAAGACAAGATGGTTCTCTCTCTTGTCTGCAATCCAGAGTTATTGGTCTTTTTTCAGCATTGAAGTCATATTTCCTTTCATTTCACAAATATCCTATCAGTCTAAAAATTTCTTTGAGAATCCACTTTCACTTATACTTTATATTTCCTTGCTAGAAAGTTGTGGGTAGAATACAACTTTACTTTTCCATTATGGTAATAGTTGCTAAAATGAAAGTTCTTTCTACTAAAGGCTGGAAAGGCACTGCCAGAATCCAATGCACATTTTTTGATACCATCAAATTTGTTAAAAAGCAAGAGATAACAGAAATTAAAGTGAAAGATGAAGTAAACAAACTTGTGAAAAAGTTAAATTTTAGGAAAGCAGAAAAGTTCCTAATTACTACTGTGAGAAATCAGTTGCAAGAGTTAGAAAAGAAGGGCACATAACAGTTGGAAAGTTTGCTTGATTTTCATGAAACTTGCATTGAATACATTCAGGAGTGGTGTACACCATTTCTCATGCCTCTCCAGTCTATGGATTGGGTCAATGTGAAAAGAAAGGAGCCTATGACTTAGAAGAATATACAAGAAAGCTACATATTCATGAAGAAAGTGTCATCAAATTTTACTGTGAATGAAGAGAACTTATTTGATGAGTTTGCATGTGCAGAAAATATTGTGAAAGCAAATTTGAAGTGTGGAGTGAACTGAAAGATCAGTGTCAGTAAAAAATGGTGTGATATATTTGTTCATTTTATAAAGCAAGATATAAATGTTGAGAATCTAAAATGCCTAGTTAGTTTTTGTTTGGCACTGCCAGGATCAAATGCAGCTGTTAAATGTGTTTTTTCTTTAATAAATGCACTGTAGACAGATGAAAAAAAAAACAGACTTAAAATTGAGATGATGAAGGCTTTAACCGTTTTAGGATTACTCGTGCTGAGTTCTATGTCCAAATATCAAAATAAAAAATATTTCTTGGGAGTCCATAAATCTGACAAATATTCTGATGAATCTAAAATATAAAACTTGACTATTATGTATTTTTTAAAGCTGCAACTTTTCTAATTAAGTGTGTTTGTGAATACTTTTTTTGCAATATAATTGTTTTTACAAAAATAAATTCAAATTTAAAAAAATAAGACATTATGTTAGTGTGTTATATCAGTATATTATTTAAATTGCAATATATAATATTTAATAGATTTATTTTTGATTTTCTTCATTTTTAACATGTCCCTTTTTTTTAATAAAATGTCCAAGTTTTATAAGTAAAATTGTGGAATGTCCCAGTTTTTAAAAACATTATGAGAATCTTATTCTATTACCAAGTTTTTTGCATTCAAAATGCATAGCCAAACTTTGATACATATGACAGTAGTCCAAGATGGAAATAAGTTAGTTGAATGTTTAGGTTGGGGCTATTTTGAGAAGACAGAGTCTTACATTTATGGCTAAAGGAATGACTAATGGCTCAATCTTGCCCCAAGATCTGAATTGTTCCAATTCCAACCTTTTCTGGAGTCTTTGCAATGTCAAGAATTTGTAATTCTTGAGAAGAATCAATGATGACTTCTTCAATCATTGTTGTCTTAATGTGTGTTATTTGTGCAACTTTGAACTTCTGATCTCAGTTGAGTTCTTTAACACCAGTAAGGCTTTTTCTTCTCCATTTTCTGGCAGTGCAGTTTCATTGCCTTGAGCTGGAATAACTTCCATTTCAGTTGGCTCTCTAGATTCAACAACTAGACCAGTGATTTTCAGCTGGTGTACCATGAGAGAATCAAAGGTATGCTGTGAAAGTTTTTGGAAGTTATTAAACAAATTATTTTCAAAAGAAACCCAAAGAACAGTAAGTGCACATGTCAAAATTAAAAACTCTTTATATTGGTTATACAAGTTTTTTATTGTTATAATAAATAAATGTATACAAAATGTAAAAAAGTATATTAATAAGCAAAATTATATGTGCATAACATTGAGTTATTTCATTTAAAATGAAATTTTCTTTAAATCAGAGATTTATCTATAATTTTCCATATTTAGTTTAAATTATTTTAACTTATAAATAGTGGTACATTAGGCAGGTTTTTAAAGGCAATTATCATGCTACTTTTAAATGCAAATTAAGATTTAATGTTAATTGCTTTTCTTATGTAAATTAAAATTATTAATTTAAATAACTATTGTTGTAACCTGTTGCTGTTTTAAGGAACAACAATACTGTTTTATTTAATTCACAAAAAATATTGACAAAAAGAATTAGGTTAAATTGCAAATAACATGGGATAGGATGTTTACAAACATCCTATCCCATGTTATTTGCAATTTTAAACAAACTTTAAGTTGCATGGTCTTTTCTGCAAAAATTGAATTATAAATTCAAGTGTGCTTTGAGATAAAAAAGGTTGAAAAACACTGATCTTGACAGTTAGCAGACTAGGGTAGCAGACTGTTGCTTCTTTTGCTCATGTTCTTTAATGTTAAAGAAGAATATAAATGGTTAAATTAAAAATAGGCTAATTACAATGTAATTAGTATGATAGTTAAGATAAATAGCATACTTTATGGTAAAATTATTGATTATATGAGAAGAATAATTAAAAAAAAAAATAGAAAAAATAAAAAGCACACAGGAGATGAACTAAATTGACTGTTTATAAAAGTCAAAACAATAGTGAACAATATTGTTATAAACACTTAATGTTAACTTTTTAAATACACAACAAGAAAAAATTTTTTGTATTTGGATATGAAATTGTTTTTGCTCTTCAGGCTAGGCTTTAGTGATGTGAAGTCTTCTTAGTAATGGAAGAGTTTAAATTTGTTTTAGGTGGGGGAATGGTATGAAGGAAGAATCAGGATTGTCTTTCTGCTATTATTTGTGCAGTTGTTTTTTAATTATTATGTATATAATTAGGCTTTTAATTATAGGCTATTTGTTGTTTTATAATAGTAAAAAACACTTATTCTGTGCTTTTTATATGAAATAAAATTATTTTGTAGAGAGAAATCATTTCTAAACAGCAAACTAATTCACACTTAATTTATTCTTTGTTAGCAATTCTTTTTCACTTTTGTTGAGGTTTGTGAATATTAGTTATTCTGTTTAGCTGTTGGTCATGTAATGATTTTTCTCTGTTGTTTAGAATAATTTACTTGTTCCTTTATATACTACACTGAATAATCACTACATTAGGAACACCTGCCTAATAACGGATTGGTCTACCACTCTGGATGATCACGGCTTACAAATATCGAGGTGTGGGCTCTCCAGATACTGAACATCCTCTATTATTAAGTGGATCCCTGCTCATGCACCTTTGTCAGCTGGTACACATTTTGTATAGGATTGGTGACAACCTCACCACATGTTCCAGCATATTCAATAGGGGTTGCAGTTTGGTGAGTTTGAATTCTAAGGCAGTGTGTGGAATTCATTGTCATGTTCCTGCAACCATTTCCAAGTGAGTCTCACCCAGTGACATTGCATTATTGTGTTAAAACATGGCATTGTTGTCAAGAAACATGTGATTTCTGTACTTGTATCTCCATGCTAACAGATTCCTGTAGCATTCATCATTAAAAGATTATGGGATGACAATTAATGACCTTAGGCTTTGCTAAGAGAACACTTCCCAGACCATGATACTGCCACCATCATTATGTTAATTCCAACTTTGCAACCAGGAGATGCAGTTTCATGTTGTTTATAGCAGATTTGGACCTGAAATGAGACTTGTTACTCCAGATGACCTTCTTCCACATGTCAAAGGTCCAATTGATGCCTTTCACTTTGCATGTTAGGCATTGTTTTCAATGACCTGTGGTAAACAGAGACATTTCTGCAGGTCAACAGCTATTGAACCCCAGTTGATGCAAAGTATGTTGTTTGATCATTGTCAAAACACATCTGCCTTGTCCACTGTTGTGCTGGTGGGTAAGCTGTTCCACTGTGACATGTCTTGGTTCAGATACCAGTCTTAACATGTGACACTTACCTCTGGAATCAATCACATGTGGCTGGCTGTTGTGTGATCTTCTGGAAGATGTTTTTGCATGAACCATTTACTCATGATACACCCTGGTCACTGTGGTACAAGAACAACTGACAGTTGCAGCTGTTTCAGAAATATTAGCACCCATCTTTCAGGGTCCAATGAACTGTCTGCACTCAAAGTCGCTCAAGTTTCTCTGTTTGCCCGTATTGCCTTCTACCATGTAAATAAAAGGTTAACACATCACAACTGCAGCAAATTATGATGTGGCAATTAGATAATATCCCTTTACCACTTCTGAGATGGTGCTGGTGTGGTTTCCCTAATGAAGTGACTGTTCAGTATATATCTGCAGTTCCCAAAGTGTAGGCTTTGAGAAGAGCTGTGGAGGTTGCAACATGTTTTACAATGAAATTATTACAAAAGTAGCTTCTAGCCCTTGGTATAATTATATTAATTAAATTATCAACAACTGTGAGGCAGATAATTGGTTTGATCAGCCCTCATTATTATCTGCCTCATGGTTGTTGATAATTTAATTAATATCATGTTTTACAATCATTTGACATGACCCATAGACTTAACATTGTCCCTTTATCACTCCACCAAATCTGAACTATTGCATCTTTCTCAAATATCTCTTCAGTGGCATCATCTATAGAGTTTTGGATCTTTAATTTTATATCTGAACCATATTTTTAGCCCCAGCCATTTTACTCAAATTAAGTCAGAAAAGCTGAAACTTTCTCCCAATTATTATATAGATTCATTGCATTATTGGACTGAAATTTGAAAATTGCAGACCTATAGCTTCTTATTGTGGGGCATCTGTCTGTTTGATCTTCCTTAATTTCAAGAACAGAGTTAAATGAAAATTGAGCCAGATATAGAAAGTTTAGCCTTGACTAACTCAGTGGCGTAGCGAACATAACTGGCGCCTGGGGCACGACACTTTATTGGCACTCCCTCCCCTCTCCAGAAACACATATAGTTTATCTTGGAGACCATTTGGGCACCCCTCTGTGAGTGGCACCCAGTGCATGATACACCCCCTTGCACCCCTGTCGCTACGCCACTGGACTAACTATATATGAACTTCTTGTCTGGACTGGAAATCATATGACTTTTTAAATTAAAATATTATTAAAATTGTAGCCTGGCATTGTGATGTTGTCACAGTTAAGTAATTGCTCATTGTGATTTAAGTTGCCATGGAAAATATTGTTTATTTGTATTAGATTTGCAAAATAAAAATTAATAAAATGAAAATTAAATTTGAATTAAGCAATTAATAACTTAAAAAAGATATTTTTGATTTATTTAATGAAGTATGTAATATATTTTTATCTTGAAATTAGTGCTATTTAGATTTTAAGCTTAATCTCATGATAAATTACATACTGAAAAATATTGTACAAAATAAAAATATAAACTGAATTTTGTATCAATAAATTGATAAAAAATTTTTGATATGAAAACTTAACCCCAACTTAAACTTTGATCATTAATCAAACATTAAGGTTTATTGTAGCAAATATTTCAGTCAAAGTTTAATCATTTTCAAATTATTAATAGTAGTAAAATGAAGTGTTTGTTATTGTTGTTATTAAATTGCAAATATTGTAGTGAACCTTTTATTTTATTATAATTTAATTATAATCATTAAAAAATATACTTTTAATTACTGTAATATTTTAAAAATTCAGTTTCAACTAACATATTTAGTATTTCTAATTTTTGATATTACTAATTTTGATATTAGCAGTGCAACAAAATTAGAATCTTTAGTTTTTTAAATTATTAGTATTGATTAATAATTTTTTTCGTCTAATTACATTTTTTAACATACACATTGACTTAAAAATTATAAAATTTGGTTTTCTCCATAAAACATTATCATCATACTTCAACAGCAAAAATAATTTATTAAACATCAATAGTTTTAAAATACTATTTTGAAAATATTAATATTAAGAAAATAGTTTTGCTTATTAAAGCATGAATTTGAGACTGATTATATAAAGATGATAAAATGTTACCAAAATATTAACTAAGATAAAAAATATAAATTCTCTTTTCTAGAAAAAGTTCAAATTGTCATTAATGTATAATTTTTACTCAGTATATATTAGAAAAAATTCCAATTTCCTGAATTGGTTTCCTGGCAACCAAACTTCCTGCTGAAGTATTTCATAAATATTAGATTTCAGAATTAATTGATTAATGTTTACACATTAATTATTAAAAAGAAAGATACAATTTTTTAAATCTATAGAATTTATACCTTAAAACTTGGCTTAGAATTTGAAGATGACTTTTCAAAGCAGTCAAAAATAGTTGTTTTAAAATATATTCTATTGGTTTATTTCTTTTAAGTTATTGATGTAACCATATTTTTGTTCAAATTTATCACATTGGCTATGGTGGTATATATTTTTGCTATAAGGGAAGTTTTTATAGTTTAATAATTTTTTATTAATATAAATATTAACATATATTTATGAAACATAAAAGAATAATAGAAAATAGTTCATTGTTAATAAAAGATGATTATTATTCATTTTTGGAAATGTGAAGAAACTTATGGAAGCATGGTTATTATAATAATATTTTTTACATTAATTCTATTTATATAATTGTTTTTATAATAATCTATTATAATAATAATCCATATTGTTATTATTTAAATATAATTCTTTGTTTGTTCAATAAACATCATACAGAATAATATAATGAGAAATATAGTATAAAATAATCGTTTTAAAATACTCAAATAATGTAATTTATGAAATTTTGAAGTTATTTGATAATTACAACCTTAAAATTGTCAGTTTCACATATAGCATTTATTTAAATTTCTAAAGACAGTTGTACTATGTTTACATTGGGAAAGTTAAACAAATATAAACTTTGTTTCTTGGTTAATACTAAACTATATTTTAGCTGTAATATAGCCTGATATAATCTAGCAGTTGTTAAACCATCAAAGAATGAATAAAATTACTTTTCTTTTCTTTCGAAGACACAATGTAGTGACGTAAACTTAAACACTGGGCGAATTTTTCATCCTTTTTATCCAACCGAATAAAAAGGATGAAAAATTCGCCCAGTGTTTAAGTTTACGTCACTACATTGTGTCTTCGAAAGAAAAGAAAAGAAAAGAAAATACAAAACACGGTTTCCTCAAGATAGAACTGAATAAAATTAGTTTAACTGAACTAGTTCAATGTATGTTAAATTCATTTATGTTAAATATACACAAGAAGAAAGTGTAATCTCATTGTTGGATAGTCAATGCAGTAAGACCCGCTTAACACAGGGGATGTGTTCCTAGATGACAAAGCGCTAAGCAAAATAGCATTAAACGAAGTCATTTTAACATAGAGTAAACAGGGAAAGGGGAACAGGCGACCAAAAATAAGCAGATTTTACTATAATTTTAAGTTATTTTTATATAAATTTGCATAATGATATATGTTAAATAACACACAAACATATGCAGACAGAAATGTAAAATTTATTTTTTGTGACGAAGGTCCTGGCTTTTCTGAAATTCTTGTTTTTTGGAATAGTCATTTGTCACTTTTTTTTTCTTTCTTTAAGCAAATGTCGGTAGCAGGAGATCACATCCAAAATGCCTTATTTTGCTTTTGCACTCCTTTCAAAATCTTGATCATTCGCTACAGTTTGATCAACAGTTTCGGTTATTGCTACCAAACTTTTACTAAGGAATTCTATAGCAAGTGCTTTGGGTATTTCGTTTTCAGAATCTCTATTTTCCAGCTCTACGTGAATGCCTTGTTCTGCTAGTTCTTGAAGGTTGTCGTTGGTAAGGCTCTCACCAGAAACCTGCAGTAAATCCTCAATATCCTGCTAGTCTACATCTCCTGTATCAATTAAGTTGACAATTTGGTCAACCTAACGATATAGTGATCGGCTCTTCTTGTTCTTGGATACCTTTTGCCATAACTTCTTCCACACTCTGTTCATGCATTTATCAGTTAATTCTTGCCAAGCAAAGTCAATATTTCCTGTGGCATCCACGATGTTATATTTTTTTCCAAAATTGAACAAAACAAACATAGATTTAAGGAAAGTACAGCGCTACGATGAATTTCCACCTTTTGCTGATTGGTTCTTGTTTGGGAATAATTGTATTATATATGAATCAATGAAATACCACATTAATTTGAATCAGCGTAAATTTTCAGGCTTCAGCAGATTGCGTTATATTGAATCAGCGTTAATCAAGGAAGCATTAAGTGGAGTCTTACTGTATTTCTTATTGGACATTCATATGAAGTAAAACTGGAAATGGAAATGCTTCCATTGTGCTTTCTCTCACTTCAAAAATATGATTTTGTTATTTATAAATATAGATAGATAATAATTAGATATATATATATATATATATATATATATATATATATATATATATATTTAAATCAAATATGTCTATTAAATTTATTTCATTGTTTGATCAATATTTATGATTAAAGAGATATTGTGTTGACTTTTTGCACATTTTCAGCCATTTAGTGTAAACTGTTTGCTTCTGGTGTATACTTAATTGCTGGAAACATGCAAAAGATCGGTGAAATATCCCTTTAAAAAGTTCTAGCTGTAGAGAATATATTTTTATATTCACGATTATTTGGTTCTATACAGAATGACACTTTAATTTAGTTTATTAAAATTATTGTATCAGAAATTAAATCTATTACACGCCTTTAAAGTATCCAGCATACTGTTAAATTATCATAAGAACGTTTTCGATCACTTTTAGAGATCTTCTTCAGTTACCCATTAAAAAGAACGAACAAAATTCGAATTTAAAAGATCGCAAGTTTCGTTCATAATGACGTCATCACTAACGTAAAACATTAAGAAATTAAAAAATTGAACAAATCAAATAATTCTAGTTCCCGTGTGTAAATAACTTAACGGTAAAAACAAAATAAGATGAGAATGGAGAGAAGCGGCTAGTGCGTAGAAGTGAAATTACGTCATATCCGTTATATGGAAAGACTTCCAGGCGGTTGCTAAGCTGTCCGAGTCTCTATGATTAATGCAGTGTTTGCTGAGGTGCGCCTTGTGTATCTCCATTTTTTCTATGTGTTTTGTAGCTTGTGTTGATCTGGTAGGTTTAATGATCTCAGCCTTGTCCCAATAAACCGTCACGTCCTGCTCCTTGGCGAATGCCGCTAGTACCGTACTATCAACGTTTTTATTGACTGCGTATTTGTGTTCCTCGATCCTTTTTTTCAAATTTCTCATGGTAGCCCCTACGTACACAAGGTCTGAGTTGAATCTCTTATCCCTCAACGGTATCGAGTAAACTCCCGTGAGGGTGTCGTATCTATATCTTTCCTTGTCGTTTCTCAAAAGTTTATAAACCGTGGGATTACGTTATAAACTTTGAGAAACGACAAGGAAAGATATAGATACGACACCCTCACGGGAGTTTACTCGATACCGTTGAGGGATAAGAGATTCAACTCAGACCTTGTGTACGTAGGGGCTACCATGAGAAATTTGAAAAAAAGGATCGAGGAACACAAATACGCAGTCAATAAAAACGTTGATAGTACGGTACTAGCGGCATTCGCCAAGGAGCAGGACGTGACGGTTTATTGGGACAAGGCTGAGATCATTAAACCTACCAGATCAACACAAGCTACAAAACACATAGAAAAAATGGAGATACACAAGGCGCACCTCAGCAAACACTGCATTAATCATAGAGACTCGGACAGCTTAGCAACCGCCTGGAAGTCTTTCCATATAACGGATATGACGTAATTTCACTTCTACGCACTAGCCGCTTCTCTCCATTCTCATCTTATTTTGTTTTTACCGTTAAGTTATTTACACACGGGAACTAGAATTATTTGATTTGTTTAATTTTTTAATTTCTTAATGTTTTACGTTAGTGATGACGTCATTATGAACGAAACTTGCGATCTTTTAAATTCGAATTTTGTTCGTTCTTTTTAATGGGTAACTGAAGAAGATCTCTAAAAGTGATCGAAAACGTTCTTATGATAATTTAACAGTATGCTGGATACTTTAAAGGCGTGTAATAGATTTAATTTCTGATTTGTTTGTTCCAGTAAGCATTTATTATTAAAATTATTGTAAACTGAACAATAGTTAAACTTGTTTAAATTTGAATGTGGTCATTCATGAATCAGTTTAACTTTCCCAATGTAATACTATGTATGAAATGTAGAAAAATAAATGCATTGAATATTAAATTGACATATATTTGAAATTTGTGTTTACATTTTTGATAAAAATATTCCCTAAAGAAGGTAGTTAAATCTGAAAAAATTTAAACATAGATGAGGTCCAAAAAAGCATGTAAAGTGTACTTAAATATTGACTAGTATTTTTTACTTCTTAAATTATTTAATGATTTAGGAAAAATAATAGCTATACTTTTTTATAAAAAAAAGTTTAAACTGAAACTGAATTTTTAGATAAAGTTCTGGTTCATTGATGAATTTTGTTAACAAAAGAATGCTTTTTATAAGATTGAAGGAATTTTAATTGAAAAGTTATGGTAGTTATAAATATAAATATTATTCATTTAGTTTTCTTATTGGAGAAAATATTCAAAAATATATTTATAAAATAAAAGTAAATTTGTTATTTATTTAAATTTAAAAACTCAGATTACAGCAATTTGATATGTATTTTTTTTATTTATTTATTTATTTATTACACACTGGATTTTTATTCCTTGATGCGGGGAG
Organism: Centruroides vittatus; assembly: GCF_030686945.1. Taxonomy (NCBI): domain Eukaryota; kingdom Metazoa; phylum Arthropoda; class Arachnida; order Scorpiones; family Buthidae; genus Centruroides; species Centruroides vittatus. The sequence goes on from NW_027121927.1 coordinate 438,287, forward strand.
CAAAACCATCTCCGAAAACAAAACACTTAAATACAATAAACATAATCAAACAAAATTGTACAATGATAAATAACAATTTAGTTGTAAAATAAATTATATAAAATTTACAAAATCAAATACAGTAATTAAATAAAGTTTAAAGTTTGGGAGCATCTGTCAATATAATACAAAATACCAAAAAATAGAAACCAAAATGGCAAAATGCTTACCTATAAATAGAAAAACATTAGTATTGAAGACTGTCAGATGCTCCAGCACCAGCAACAAGGCTAGATTAATAGTAGAGGAATCACGCCCCCTAAAACAAAATTTTAACAGATTTTCTTAGAAAACAAAATACATTAAATTTATAACAAGGTTTCGATAAAATTTTAAGAAAAAACACCTGGTAAGAACTTCGCAACCAAAAATTTCTTTATGTAACACTTTAAGACACCCACATTTAGCCAGAATATGCCAGGCATCCACAATTTCTTTCTCAACACAAAAGTTACACAATTCTTTAATTATTTAAAAAGTTTAACGAATTACACCTAGCCTGTATAAATAAACACAAAATATTAAGGGAAACATCTTGATTATATAAAGAATTATCAAAAAACGTAACATTCAAATTCTTATACCAACAATTATATATGCTTTTATTTATTTTTTCATTTATATTATATAAAAAATTATCAAAAATGTTTACAAGGAGAAGAGACCAGTCCATTAGATCCAAATCATCATTAATAAAATTAATACCATGATTATTGCATGTATCAATAAGATAACGTGTCCAATCTATAGACTTTTTGTTAAGAATAAATTTCAGACAAACCTTACTCAGACGATAATCATCGAGCTTAGAAATTCTATTAATCCAATTTCTTATCCTACTAAATATTATAAGTTTTATAGGGGTCAAAGCACATTTTATCATAATTAAATAACCTGGTGTACAACGAGGTAAATAAAATAAGTTTTTAAAAAATTCAGTCTGTATACCATTGTAAAGTGTGAAGCGCGATAGGAATACACAGACACGTGAATTCAATTAAAACAAATTTAATTTCGCGATTAATAATATATACAAATAAGTTCTTTGTGGATTCCCTCAGTCCAATTTCTCTTGTTGTCCGATTGTAACAATAAAACCCGCGCGATTCTTAACTAACTTAAACCTAAAAGGATAGAAAAGTATAAAAGTAGGAAGTGAGAAGAATTGATAGGATAGTGGGGTACCCTTGTTCTCGCTGAACTCCGATTCCGGCTGGTGGTTTATTCTGCGTATCTCTGGGTTCGTCAACGTTGTAAAAATACCTTTTAGGATAATTTCTTGTCAGTGTCTTTGACTCTACGGTCCGGATCCTCACCTCACGGCTCTCTATTCGGCCCTCGTAGAATTCCGTCTCACGAGCTCGCCGTTCTCGTCCGTGCTTCCTCGTGTCCGGCCGGAGAAAAAGTGACTCTTCGATGACCCAGATTTTACTCGTCCTCCACTCGAACTCTTTGTTCCACCCGACCCCCTGGTGGGTGGGGAGTGGGAAGCCCGCGTTCCCAGAAGCCAGAACAATGGACAAAGGAAATTAGAAAGAAGGGTTAAGAAGGAGAGAAAATTATTAAAACTAATTAAATCTAAAATTCATATGTACAAAAATATGGCGTACAGCCACACCATCACCATTAGTCAGATTAAAACCCCAAATCTCTGAAGCATATAACAAAGAGGGCAAAACCACAGTTTTCAATAAACGTAAATAATCTCTCAGATTACGTAATTTGGCAGATCTCCCCAACTGAATGATTTTATTCATCAATAATCTGGCATGAGTTCTCTTATTAGTGTAATGCGTATGGAATAAACCATTAGACGAAAATGTAACACCCAAATATTTGTAATTGGAGACAACTTGAATTGGAGAACCCTTAAACCATCATTTATCTGCCCTCGCACTCTTACCTCCTCTTCGAAAAACAACAATTTTGGACTTATTCAAATTCAATTTCAAACCATTTTCATCTAAATAAATTGCGAATTTATCAATCAATCTTTGAAGTCCAATCACAGAGTCAGATAAAATTACAATATCGTCTGCATTAGCTAGTATTTTAATTTGAAAACCATCTATTTCTATACCATCACCAGAAGAATTAATAAAACCAAAGAGATCGTTCAAAAAAATACCAAACAAGATTGGACTCAAAATACAGCCCTGCTTAACACCAGTCTTAGAAAACATTAATGGCGAACAGTTCCCTCCAACTCTTACCATAAACGAGGAATTTTCATACAAAGCAACAAGTAAAGATATAAATTTATAACTGAAACCATAACGCAACATCTTAGACCACAGCAAGTTCCTACAAACTCTGTCAAACGCAGAAGATAAATCCACAAAAAAAGCATACACCTTCCTCCGTTTCCGTAAAAAAGTTTTCTGAATAACCGTGTACAAAACAAAAATATTATCCAATGTGGAATAACTAGCTCGGAATCCTGCCTGATTCTCATGCAATATATTATTAACTTCTAACCACCGAATCAGTCTTCTATACAAAATAATACAAAACAATTTCGAAACACAAGATGATAGCCATATACCTCTATAATTACCAGGAACATCCTTCCTACCGTTCTTAAAAATCGGAATTAGAATACTTGTCTTCCAAGACTCCGGTATTATCCCAGTATCAAAAAACTTTGAGAAAAGACACAAAAGATGTGGTCTCAGCGTCTCAAAATTCCAAAATTCCATCGGGATCCCGTCAAAACCTGGCGCTTTATTTGGCTTATACCTCCTCAGAGCATCATTAAGCTCACCTGCAAAAAGTTCATGGTCCAAAAGTTCATCATACCAATTCCTACAATAATTAAAAATAGAAAAATCAACAAAATAAGGGTCCAGGGAACCAAATAAATTAAAAAAGTGATGAAACCAATCATCAATAGATATAAAGCAGAAATTACAAGACTTAGTCTGCTTAACGTGTCGGAAATAATTCCAAAAAAGCCTATTATCTTTCCCGAAACAATTTTGAATTTTTCCAGCAAATAATTTTTTTTTCGCAATGCAAAATCGCTTCACCAAACTTCATAACATAACAAAATGCAAACGATCATTAGAATCATTACTCTTTTTAAAAGATCTCCAGGCTCTATTCCTAGTGCAAATTAACATCCTACAGTCCGAATCGAACCACGAAAAAGAATTCTTATGTCTCCTAATATTAAATCCACACTTACAAGCCAAATTAAAAAGAAGATTACTCAGGTCTTCCATTGAATCAAACCCATTCAAGATACATATTTCCTCCAAAGTCAACCTTAATTCATCCTTTCTAGATTCATCCCAGAACAATCTGTTAATCCTTTGCCTCTTCTCTAAAGAAACCGATCTATCATTGCCACAAGCCAGTCGTAAAATCAAAGGGTTATGGTCGGAATCCAAAAACTGACTCATCGTTAGAGAGAGAATACCCCTATCCGGCAATTGTCATGTAATATCAAACCAGTTAAAGTTTCAAAAATAGACTGCCAGTCATTTTCCCTAAAATAAACAAAACATACCAAAATATTACCAAGTTTGGCACCAAATTTGACAAGTATTAGAAAGTTATCTTGATAAATAACAATGCAGGGAAAAGAGGATCTTATTGCCAATAACCAACCTGCACAATAACGACCTTTCGTATGTAACTTAAAAGCCTTACCAAAGTAGAGATTATAACCTTGCAAACAATCAGTTACCTCCGAATTTCTATTAGTAGAACCATACCAAGTTTCAGAAAGAAATATAATATCATACTGCAATAGATACTTCCAAAAAAACTCAGGTTTATTAAACAAACCAGCACAATTCCAAATTAAAAAGGAAGTACCCCTATCCGGCAATTGGTAGGATGAGACAGGCTTAACCTGGTCACAGTCAACATCGTAAAAGTACTTCGTTCCATCAATAATAATTTTATCATAAACTATTTTTACCATTCGCGCTCCAGAAAGTTTTGACTGTCTACCAAAATCACGAAGCTTGAATCTAATATTTCTCAATCTAGGAGAAAAGTCATCATTTACATAGACACCATCCGGTTTTAATTCCAGAATTCGTTTCTTAAAGTTCATTTTTTCATAATAATCAACAAAAGTACAAATAATTAATCTAGGGGAATTAGCCTTTTTCTTTCCCACTCTCATTGCCCTACCAATCTTAATGTCGGGCATCTGTAAGACTCGCGTAGCAAATTCAACTATTTTCTCTTTCGTTTCTAGAAATGATTCATCTCGTATCTCTTCCAGACCAGAAATGACAACATTATTTATACGACGTTGGTTATCCAAAAAATCAAGTTCCCGAGTAATATCATTAAACTTTTTCGTAACATTACTTTGATCGCTTAAACCACAATTTTTATCAGCCAATTTTTCTAATATCTCTAATCTGGTATCTAAGTCACCCAAACCTTCATCCAAATTTTTTAACCATTCCGAAACATAATTTAATTTTGAAATAAGTTCGTCAACCTTAGAATGCATGGAAAAATGTAAACGCAACAGAACACGTATACCCTCTTTGAGGTTAAAATTTTCTCCTTCCAGAAGATATGCAAATTCTTCCTCCTTGCGACTCTTCAAAGATTTCTTTTTACTGCTGGTCTTTCCTTTCGTTAAATTCGGTGAAAACGACTTTCTTTTCGGATTAACCACCATAATTGTAAAGACTTACCTATAAATAGAAAAAAATTAGTATCGAAGACACAGCAATGACAGATGCTCCCAAACAGCACCAGCAACAAGGCTAGATTAATAGTAGAGGAATCACGCCCCCTAGTAAGAACTTCGCAACCAAAAATTTCTTTACGTAACACTTTAAGACGCCCACATTTAGCCAGAATATGCCAGGCATCCACAATTTCTTTCTCAACACAAAAGTTACACAATTCTCTCGAGTAATTATTTAAAAAGTTTAACGAATTACACCTAGCCTATAAATAGAAAAAAATTAGTATCGAAGACACAGCACTGACAGATGCTCCCCAATTTGATATGTATATTTACACCTTTTCAATTTCAATTCCAAAAAAGGTAAGTTTGGTTTCAGAAAGAGTAAATTAATTTTCAAAAATGTAAAATCATTTTCAGAACAAGTAAATTTATCTTCAGATAAGTTAATTTAATATCAATTTTAAGCAATGGTAATTTTTAAAATGACGACTAGTTAACTTATGGTTTAGATTTCGATTGAATAAATGCTAGGCTTTATTAATAAATTGATATATATATATAATAATAATAATAATAATATGTTAATTATAATAATAATAATAATATGAATAGATTCTGCAATTATCAGATAAAAATTAATTATAGCATGTATTGAAATTTGTTTGGGTCAGATAATTACAACAATTTTTGAGAATTAAGTTTTGTTGTAATTAAATATAATAAAGTTTTGTGCAATGTTAATATGTTTCGTTACTTTTGTATGTTACAATATGTAGGGTATATATGCATGCTACATTTAATTTTTATCTTCTAATTGCACAGTTTATTCATAACAATTTAATATAGCATTAATTCAATTGAAACAAAACCATAAGCTTACTAATTATCACTCAAAAAATATCATTGCTTAAAATTGATGTTAAATTAACTTTATCTAAAAATTTACTTTTTAAAGCAAAACTTTCCTAAAATAAAATTTACTTTTTCTGAAATTGAAGTTACATTTTATGAAACCACTTCATTTTTTCTGAAACAGATCTTATTTTTTCTGAAATTTAAATTGAAAAGGCATAGCTAAAATGAGAAAAAGCTTTTATTAAAATATTTTTTGTTTTTTCCTGAAAATATTTTCCAACTTCTTATCTCAAATCTTGTTTTATAAAATTATATAAAAATAAATCTTATAGAAAAGTTTTTCAATACAAGTTTTTACATTAAGTTTACAAATAACAAATTACTCTAATTTTGTGCTGATAACTCACAGATAATCTGTGTTTAAAAGTAAATCTGTAAGTAGGTGCAGGTTATGTCATGGGGTGAGTTATCTACCAAACTGAAACAATTGTGAACTCATCAAACAGCTTTTCCTTTGTTTAAAGTCATCAGAATATCTTTAGAAAATGTGAGAAATTTTTTGTGCCCCATGGCTATTCATTTGGTATTTACAATTATTCCTGAAATTCCCAAAGGCACATGCATGCTTCACTTTTAGTTCTCTCCCAATTATTTTTATGTTCAGTCTTTGCTAGTGTTGCCACTTTTTCAAAATTGTTGACCCGGACAGTTCCCCAATTCCCTCCCTTGCTTTTTTTTTGAACTCTTTCTGCCCTGTAGGCACTAAGAGGACCCCTTTAAGGGTGCGTTTACTTTTGAGCTAATTTTACTGTCAGCACGCTCAGCCTGTATACTTTCCTCCGAGCGCTACGCTCATTGGTGTATACTTTAGAGCTATGTGATGTCATGTTTAGCGAAATTGGTATGCTTGGAGTGCTAGCTAGTTCGTTGTCCAGCTTTGTGCTAATTCAATATGGCTCCTCCAATAAAAAATTACTTTCTGTACAAAGTAATGAAAATGGAATTATTTTTGGAAAAATAAATGGCAGAAAGTATTTTTATTGGTAAATTTTAATTATTTGTTGTATAAAATGTTTACAATGATCTTTTTTTATTGTGTAACATTCAATAGCTTTAGATGACTTTTATTATAAACAGATGTGAAAAAAATTAAGTTTTACTCATTGTTTATGATTAAAAGTGAAGTTTACCTTATACGTGTTTGGAATCTTCAGAAATGTTATGTTCAGAGCATTAAATAAATCGTAAAGAAATGAACAGCATTAATAATAATCCAAAACTAAAGTTTGTATAAAGGAGACTTTCAAAAGATTCTCTTGTAAGTCTAAGTGCTGTTTAAAATCGGTTGGACTATAAAAAGGTACAGTCTCTTCAATAAAAGTTTTTATCTTTTTTATTTGACCTTACTTTTCTTTTTTCTTCTTTCATTTTTTCTACAATTATGTTCACAATAAGATCATCCTCGTCTGATTCAGAATCAAGTAGTTCTATCTGTAACGCAACATTTAAAATAGCAGCTTTGATCTTTGACAATGTTATTTGCAAGAAATCTCCACATTTCTTGTTAGCATTCGCATTTACTTTCGAACTGGACGTAACCACGAATACACATGCTAATGACGTCACTTCTGGTGTTCAGAAGTAGCACTATTAACTCAAAAGTAAACGCACTCTAAGCAAGCCCATGACGGCCGGATGGCTGAGCGATCAAGGTGGCAGCCTACCGCTCTGAGGGACCCGGGATCGAATCCGAATGGGTCGAATAATCCCCAGGAATTTTTCGGGGGGTGGTCTGTTCGGATATGTCAGGCCCCGTCCCTCACCACCCGGTCGCCCCATTGTGGGCCTGGCCGAACCCATAATGGGCCTTCTAAAAGAGGCCCTCTTAGTGCCCACAGGGCGGAAAGAGTTTAAAAAAAAAAAAAAAAAAAAAAAAAAAAAAAAAAAAAAAAAAAAAAAAAAAGCAAAGCCCATTATGGGTTCGGCCAGGTCCACGATGGGGTGGTTGGGTGATGAGGGACAGGACATTTTAAAATTAGGATGTTATACTTAGAAATAAAAAAATTAGGTTTTTTTATTGAATAGAAAATAAATATTTTTTTATTAGAAGGTAAACATGTACATGATACATTATTAAAATACAATAATCATATGTGGCATATTCAAAAATAATTAATAACAGTTCGATGCCGATATTAATTACAATTCCACATACACTCCGACTCATTGAATATTAAATACTATATACACCTTATTGCTGAGAATTAGTGATGTAACGAATATTCGGTTACTACCCAGTATTTGGCCTATTCGGCCTATTTTTCACTATTTTCGGCCGAATACCGAATATTTAGTCACTATTCGGCCGAATACTGAATACCTAAAAACAGGAGTAAGAAATAACAAAAACACAGTAAATTAATCATTTTGATAACTTTTATTAATGCTGAAAATTAAACTATAATTATTAAAGTTAATAAGAAATAGCATCTAACTCTAGTATTAAATTATTTCGTAATTAAATAATATTATAGCCTTTATCTAGCCCGATATTTTATGGCATTGATGGTGTGTAGGTTAGAATGTATCGGGCATTAATATTATTGTTTAGTTAATTATGTTATATTCGTATTTGCGTATATTTTTATATTTTTTACGATATTTTAAAATGATTTACGAAACGTTTTATTGAAACTTATCATATTTAATGAAAGAATTATTTATCTATTTCTAGAAGATGAGTAACTAATATATAATTTATTTTATATATAAAGCAAAGAATGAGCATTTCTCATTATATGCAAAAGATAACATTTGAAATCATGTTAATTTTAAAAATATTTACAAAAACAATAGCACTAAAATATCACAAAACTTCACAAATGGAAAACCCCCAATAATATATTTGAACTGTTCCACAATTGGACAAAAACTAGACCATATGTCTCCACTAAAGTATATCCTTAGGGCACTATTCAGTCTACAAATACGTAGTGAAAACAAAATTTTAGAGTTAAAAAGATCGATTGCAAATAAAATAACTTATAACTTACATCTAAATACCAACAACTGCCGAATCATATCGGGCTATTTACGGCTATTACATAAATTATAAACCAATTTGGCACTAGAGGTAGACGTTAGGCTCCATCTCATATTAACTTTAATAATTATAATTTAATTAATTAATTTAAATAATTTAGACCTACTGGAAGAAAAAATCGTAGTGACAGCGGTCTAATAGAGAGCAGAGTGCGCGATCCTTGCCATAATGCGGTTTGTGTGCCAATTTTCGTACGTTAATCAAGCCGAATAGTTTGGCTTAATATTCGGCCATTCAGCCACACTCCTGGCCGAATATTCGGTATTCGGCCACGTTCCTAGCCGAATATTCGGTATTCGGCCACACTCCTAGCCGAATATTCGGTATTCGGCTGAGGCCAAATATACTATTTGTTACATCACTACTGAGAATCATTTAATATAGCAATAAGGTGTATATAGTATTTAATAGTTGATATTAATTGCAAAAATAATAGATAAAAGTAAGAATAATAAATATTGATCAATAATAACACATACCAATATTAATATTAATTTAATTTAAGTTACAAAAGATACAATATATAATATATAGAAATTTGAATATAGAATATATAAATTTGAAAAGTAACATGAGTAATGATTACATATAATAATAAACTACGTGAAAATAATTAAGAAAAATTATATGAAAATAAATACAGTCAAGTCTGCATAAGTCAACACCCGGATAACTCGACACCATCGGTTAAGTAGTCAGTTTTCTGTGGTCCTGGCCGACTTACATAGGCATTAATGTTAAAACACTCCAGTTTACCCGACACTATTTAACTCATCACCACTGGATAAGACAACATACTTTTGCTCTTGTTGCCTAGCAAATGCTGCTAGGACTGTGCTATCAATGGTCCTATTAACTGATTGTTTATGTTCATTTAAGAGATCACAGTACACTGGGATAGTGCTGCCATCATAAAAGCCACTAGATCTAAACAGGCTATTAGACACGTGGAGAAATTAGAGATATATAGAGCACAATTAACATCTCAATGCATCAACCACAGAGACGCGGATGGGCTGTCGTCTGCCTGGAAATCGTTTATTGGATAGCGTAAGAATTGGATAATGTATACTTGGTCAAGAACCTATATTTTTATTACCGTTTATCGTTATATCGTTATTAGATTGTCTGCGCAACTGCAAAATCTTTCCGTTCTCTTGCTTTTGTAAATTTGAATTATTAGTTCATTCTTTTTAATTTTGTTCAATTAACTGAAGAAGGCTGATCAAATCAGTTGAAAATGTTTTTATACGATTAAATTTGTTGCTGGAAATTTGTGAAAGGTGTTGATTTCATTTTATTTTACCAATTCCAGTAAGTTCTTTTAAGTTCTTTATTTAATTAAAAATTAATATACTACTTTGTGAAAAAAATAATGTTTTTTTTAAAACCTCACCTATTTAAAAATGCTGCAGATGAGCCTGATTGTTTGATTTTCACCACTTTTATTTTCGGATGCTTATACTAAGTGAACCGATTTCTAAGTGAACCAAAGAATTATGATATTTGAGTGTTGTCTCTGGTTAGAAGCTTAATAATAGTGAATTTTGAATTTAAATCAGATACTGTTATGTTTTTCATAAAAATATAAAAGTATCAAAAAGATAGATAAAATCATTAAAGAAAGACTCTCTAATTCTTCCTCTTCCCACCTAGGTGTCTTGGGTCTGTTACTATAATCATACTTTTTTTCTATTAACATAATGTTTCAATATTATGAGCCAGATATTTATGTCTGTATTCAGAAATCACGAGTTCTTCTCTCTTTCACTTTCAGCAACTTTTCTGTTTTGTGATTGTAATAAGTCTTGCTACATTAACAGTCATATTTTTTTAATAGATTTCAGTGAATTGTCATTCTTACTCTATTACAACATTTGTGCTTTGTTGTATGGATAACCATAGAGCAATGTAGTTATACCAGTACTGTTCTACAATTAGTGGCATAACAGAAGTGGTAACTATATGATGGTATGGTTCAAGTAAAGGTTTTTTTTTTCCTCATTTTAGAAATTTTCTGTGAGTGTATGCCACTGTGGGTTATCTGCACAAAATACAGAATTAGAATTTTATAAAAGTTTAAAAAAAAATAAAACTAATATTTAAAATTATATTCAAAATAAGTGATGTTTAGTTGTATTGTAACTTGTATTTCATTTTTAATTTTTCTGTTGGAATTTTATGACTTAAATTTATATTATTACATTTAAAGTATAAAAAAAATTTGTTTTATTAGTAAAATATTTTTCTCTTCCAATGTTAGTTTTCTCTTATAATTAATTTCTGATATAAAATTAAAATGCAATCATTCACTATCAAAAATATGATGTAATATGTGAAATAATTTTATTCTAAGTTACAGATATGCTATTTCTTTAATTTTAATACTTTTTTGTTATTATATAGCAAATATTCTAAAAGCAATAAAATGATTTAAATAAATTTTTATATTGAATAAAATCTTTATATCTTATATTTGTATTTTAGATAAATATAGTATATAATTTTATATATATTAATTTTACTTTAGATGTCATTTAGATACAGGTTATTTCAACAATATATATCAATATATTTTAATATATTGATATGTATTGTAATTGTAAATTTGTATTTTACAATAAGATTAATTATCTTTCTTATTTATACTAAATATTGGAAGAATATTTGAATTTTTAAATATAACATGTAATATAATCTAACATAACCTCATAAATAGAGATGCTGTAACATCTCATAAATGTTTCAAAAAACCAATTTGGAATTTTTATGAAATATTTTTTTCAAAGATTACTTACTAGTTTTATTTTTAAAGAAAATAAAGTAGTATTTATTGATCTTTAAGAACATCAACTTCAGGAATTATGATTATAAAAACTCATATGAAAAATTAAAAGGACAAAAATTATTTTATTATTTATTGTAAATCTCAAGGTTTACTGTATTTTATGGCATATATGATGTAAGACACACCCTTATTAACACAAAATATCTAAGAAAAAGTACTTATGTATTTAAGCCATCCTACACATTTAGCACTGATCCTGAAACTTTTTTACTTTATTCACATTAAAAAGTAAAAACGACAATACATATTTGTATGTTTAATGTGTTTAATGAATGATCACTTGATAATTGTCTCATGTTATCTAATTGTAATATTTACAATAATTCCATTTTTAAATAAATAAAATTAATAATAATATGTTTAATTAAACAATAACATTTTTATTCAAGCATTTGCTAGATAGAGGTTACCTGTATCCTACTGAAGACTATTTGGGGAATTTATTGGCCTATTAGAGATTACAACTTCACATAAAATATGCAGGACAATTTTTTTTTTTTTTGGGACAAAAAGTTGTTGTATGCCCTAAAATATGGTATTTTTTTAATCAAATTAAATAAGATAAAAATATCTAAAAGAGTTTTGTTTCTAAAATTTCCTTTAAATAAAACTGATTAATGCCTGAAAGTGATATTTTAAAAATGTTACATATATATGTCATTAAAGTAAATACTTTGAAATATATGAATGATTACATATTTGAGTGTTGTCTCCGGTTAGAAGCTTAATAATAGTGAATTTTGAATTTAAATCAGATACTGTTATGTTTTTCATAAAAATATAAAAGTATCAAAAAGATAGATAAAATCATTAAAGAAAAGTAAATTGTAATATCAGTTTTTGAAGATGGATAAGGGTAATTATTAGTTTTTAATTGGATTCTTGAAGGATATCCATTTGATGTGAAAGTTATCTTTTACCAACTTTGTCAGTTAGTAATGTAATTTAACACTAACAGGAAAATTTATTTCTATTTATAGGAAATTAATGAGAATTTTGAATTGCATTCAAAATATATTTGTAATTATTGAAAATTTGGGTGTAGTTTTTTTTAAATGTTGATTTTATGGTATCTTTTATAGACTTAATATGAATTTAATGGTAATATACAATAACAATTGAAATGCTTTTACTTGATAAATATTCACTTGTCATATTAATATGTTTCATTCATCATTAAGTAAATGCAATGAATTAAATAAATAAATCATTTATTTTGATCATGTATTTAATATTTAAATAAAAAGCCTTCTTTTGAAATGTATTTATTATTTTTTATTTAATTAATATTAATATATTGCATTATTTCAGCCTTTTAATTCAAATTTCAAAAATAACATATAATTTGAATAATATATATAATAATATATTTAATAGTGTAGTTTTATTATTTACAGTTAATTATAATTTGATTTTCTAATTAATATTTAAATAATTACATAAATTAATCATTTTTATGATATATTTATTACCTTTAAATAATTAATAATATATTATTAAATGATATAAAAAGTTATTGTATGTTTAAAATTGGATATTGAAATAAATTAGATTATTACTTTTAAATTATAATTTTTGATTTAAAACAACAATATTTGAATTAGATTAATTAAGTTAACAAAAATAAATTTTTATATTAATATATGTAATTATTATAATGTTATCATACATTTAAAATAAATTGTCCTATTAATAATAATAAATTGGTAATTTATATTATAAATGATTACCAACTGCAGCAATTTATGCTTTATGTTGTAAATTTTATAAAAAAATTTATCATGCATCTCACAGAATATCACCGATTGGATTCGAGCTAGTAAAAACGTCTGGATTGAGAGGACACGAGAGGTACAGGGTGTGGGCTGCAATAAGCCTTCTATAAAATAGACCCCTTTGATTGTAGAAAGCATGTTAGAACTATTTTTACTCTCCCATATGATTCCATCCTGTACATATCTTGTAGTCTTCCTCTTCATCTACCATAGAAAGGATTTCTTCCCTTATCTAGTATTCTGTGATTTTATTTTGTTTCCATGTAGAATTATTCAATGAGATGATCTGTTTTCAAATTCTTTGTTATAGACTGCTTCTTAAAAAGCAGTTCATCTCTGTTCTGTGATGCCCTACCCTAAATAGTGTAGGCTCATCCATGTTTAGATTATAAGTTATTGTAATTTTAAATAGATTTTAATTTCTATCAATCCTTATTGTTTTTTTCTACTTTAATAGCTTAGCCTCTTTTTCTTATTAAAAATTTATATTTAGTTTAATTATATCATAATGTAATTTATATGTAAAATAAATAGTTTAAAATTTTTAATTAAATGTAAAATAAAGTAATTAAAGTTAATGTAATTTTTATTTTATAACATTAATGAATTAATTATTATTTATATATTTATTATATTGAAATTTTAAAATAAAGAACAAAGTAAAATTTCAGCAATTTGAATTTAATCTTAGATTAATAAATGATTATTAAAAATCAATTCGACATAGAAAATGGTAAAATGTATGCATTTTTATGATTCACTATAAATTATATGTCAATTTAATGCATACAAACAGATTTTAAAATTGATTTAAATTTTGTTAATGTACTATTTGTATTTAGCTTTGTTCTTTATATATTGTTAGTATATTTTATATAATTACTAAAAAGTTGTTGAAATTAGACCTAACTAAGTATGAACAAATATCAATATTTAGCAAATTTTAATTTTATCCATATTAAAGCTAAAATAATTTTCTGAACAAACTTGAGAAAATTGAATTTACATTTATATGTTATTTCATTTGCTTTGAAATTCTATGATGAAAATTTATATCAAGTGTAATATAATATTATACTTTGTATAAAATATATAAAAATAGCAATAAATTTTATTGATTATTATTATTTTAAACTATAAGCTCCATATGCTAATTATCCTTGATTACAGTCATCAAAAATATATCATGCTTTTGGAAAAATGTTAAAATGATTTTAATTTTTTTACTAAAGGATGACTCTGTTGAATTTAATAATTAAATAATAAATTTAAAGTTTTCAATTTGAAAGTAAACATTATATAGATATTACCAGGTTATAAAAAAAAACTTGACTAAAGTGAATTCAACTTTACTGGAAGTCTTATAAAGTCTCTGTTGATTTCATAGATTAGCTTACAAATTCCTACTTATTTTTAAATAAAAACAAAGTTTTAACTTTTCTTATTCATACTTTTTTTGTTTATATTTCAGAAAATTAATCTTCTCTCTGACTCACACATTCTTTAAAATTATTGTATAACAATTTAAAGCCATTTGAACATCTTTTGGGATTGTCTTTAATTTATGTATTATGCTATTTGGTTAGTTTACATGTCTTAAAAATGTTAAACGTTTAACTTTAATTTTAGTTTAGGCAAAGACAAGAAATCAGTTGAGCCAGATCTGTCAAATAAGGGGTATTGGAGCAACACAACCACTTTTTTCCAAAAACTGCATGACAGTTAAATTACTGGTGAATATATTTATGCATTTCATACAGAAAAATCAAGACAAATTCTTATGATTTTCAGGTGGAACATAGTGGATGCACTTCAGAACAATCCTTCACATCTATGTAAAATTTATTTACTGTTTGGCCTTCTGGGAGAATTCTTTATGAAATCCTTAGTATAAAAAATCTGTTTTTGCTAGTTAAATATTAATCATCATAAAGTAATATCTCCATACATTTCTCTCAGCATTTTTGTATGTTTCAGTCATTGATTTTTTGAATTTAATGTAAAATTTGTGCTAACTCTGAAATCATAACATGACAGAAAAACTTACCAAGGGAATTTGAATGTATTGTATGATTAGCAAATTGCTAATCATACAATAAACTTTGTTGAAACTTGTGTTTGTTTGAGATAAATGTCTATTCTAACTATTTTAGTAGCAGTTTTAAGATAAGTGCACACTTAGGTGGTACAGTGGATATAGGAAAACTTCACCAGCATTATAAGTTATAGTTGTGAGCACAGTAGGCAGGTGGTTAGATGGAGAGAGTGAGTCATACAGGAAGAAATCCAGCTCACATTCTTGAGAAGGCAACATTTCTGCCCATCCACCTCGAATTGACAAAGTCACTAACCCAGATGACCAGCTGTTGAAATTCCTGGCACTCCACTCATTAACAGAAATTGCGTTTTTTTTTTCTTGTTTTGAAGGATGACACTGTAATTTGTATGTATCACTGTTACTATTGCAGACTCAACTTTAATTTTTATACTGCAAAACTACAAAGAATTAAATTAATCAATATAGATTTACAACAACAGTCGCCAACCTTTCTGACCTCATGGACTAATTAAACTCACAATTTTGAATCCCGTGGACCATTATCATAAATTTTTTTTAAATGATAAAATATAGAATAATAAACATTTATTAATATGAAATTTACTTGTTTAATTATAACAAATTAGTGTGAAGTTTGTTGCTGCTTGTATGAAATAAGTTTATGGATTCTTGGCTCGTTTCCACAAAGGATGACAATCACACTCACAGAATTATTTATTGTTGATTATTTATTGATTTATTGACATTATTATGTATTGATAACAGTCATTAAGTGTTTGGTTTTAGATTCAAATAAAAATTCCCCAATGAGTGAGAAAAAGCAACCAAGAATCTTGCATTTTTTTTTGTAATACTTTGCATAACCTTGAGTTGATCAATGTCCAGATTTTTCCATGGACCACCAAAATTTTGTCGTGGACCATCAGTTGGCAACTGCTGGTTTACATCATTTTCTTTTAATAATAGGCACTAATCTTTCATGTATATTATTTATACTGAAAAAATACCTTGTCTGAATGCTTTCCCCTTTTTTTTTTCTCTGAAATCTGCTTGATTCACCACTGCAGTTCGGCTAAGTGTATGCACACTGATGTGATTCTGTCCACTCTGTCTGCTATGCCTACACCATCCATCTACCCAAGTGTATATTACTTTTAGAGAGCATGTGCCATTTAATACTACAGTAAAAAAAATTATTTTAGGAACAGGAATTATGTCAAACTTTGCAGTCATACTTCATATAGAATATATGAAAGAGGAAAAAATAGGACTTAATATATAATAAAAATCATGTAAAAACAAAATCCATCATGTAAAAGCATTATTAAGTCAAATAAAAACCAAAACTACTATACAAACTAAATATATAGAGTGAAAATTCTTTTTAGAAAATATAAAAAGTTTAATCACATACTTAAAATTTTCACAATCAGATAAATATACACAAATGTCCAAAACTTAAGGACAAACACAATAGCTAGAAAAAGTCACATTGAGCCAGTCAGTGATGAGCTTGCCATGATATTGTAAGTGTTACATTGCAGTTTGAGATGGACATATTCCATACTGACAGATTTTTCTGCTTGGGTATTGTAAGCACTTTTCATCTATTTTCCACCTATGTCAAACTGTGTAGTACAGAGCATATTGTAATATGCAATTGACACAAAATGTGTAATGGAGATTTCAAATTCTGCAGTAGGAATCCCATATTTGTGCAGTAATTAATTGTCTGATTCTGGGTTTTATAAGTGTTTTTTTCTTCTAGTTATGTTAAGGTTAAAATATTTATTCAAATTGCATAGTACATGATAGAACCCATTGAAAATGGAACCTGAATAAAAGAAGATACCAGTTTAAACAGAAAAAATTATTTAGAATGGTGTGATTTTTTATGTTAAAAAAGAATCTGTTTGAAACAGAAACATTTCAAACTGGAAAAAGTATTTGGTGCCCTACAATTCCAGTTTACTCAAGTTTTACTGTATATTTTTCAGCCCAAGAAAAAAGACCTATGGAAGGAATATTGGTAGGATTTACCATTTGTATTGAATATATACAATAAATATTTTTATGCAGCTGCAACATCAATATTATTATTTAAACTATAATGCATAATCACAGTGCACTTATTATATAGTAAATTACATCATATGCAGGCACACAGTGCATACTGGGCATGTCTGATGATTAAAATTGAATGGTGATTGAAATTAGTAAATAATTTTACAGATATAAGATTTGTGTTATTGTTCTTATTTTCCATTTATTTATTTTAGAATAGTTTATTAATGCTAGGATTTATCAGCTTGGCCAAAACAAAACTGATATTTGTGCAGTAAGAAAAACACCTTAGAATAAGGCCTGCTGTGGTATGTATCTTTTTTACGAAAGACTAAAGATTCACCAAATACTTACTTTTATTGCTTTTATTTTATAAAATCCTACAAGTTATTGCATATCATAGTGTGCAATAGTGTGCTAAAGTAAAACTCTGTCCTATGTGTTAATGTACTGTACAGTGCCAACTTTGGTCATTTATATCTCCACAACCAATGAACTGAATGAAATTTTTAGATGAAGTTTAAAATAGTGTCTATGATGAATACTATGGACATCTTAAATTTTAAGTAAATTCATTAGATTGTTTGGACTTACGCAATTGACATTTTTAGCCTACATTTACAACAAGCAATACCAAGCTACTGAACAATCTAGAAGTCTGCATATGTTTGTAAGAGAGTTGACCATTTCCTATTTGCTCTTTTAAAGATTTTATTTTAAAATATTGAATATTTATGAAATAATAGCTCATTTTAAAAATTTTAATATATTAGTGGTCAGTTAGTCATCACGTAGCATGACATACTACAGCTGTTGCATGTCTGTCACATGGAAATAGAATTATCATGTGATCTCAGATAATTATCATCCAAAAGTAATGTTTTTTCAGGTTGAATAATACCAATTATTCTCATGCTGAAATGAAAGCAGTCTCTTTGCAGTTGGAACCTAACTATATTACAAAAATAAAAAAGAGACAAAAACAGGAAGAAGGTTGACATTTTGCATACTGAAGCAGATGAACAGCCTCTAATGAAAGGTTGACTTTGTCATAAGACTGTTATTTTCCTGAGGTGTGAAAAAGGAAATCGAAAGACTTGTTGTTGTATAGTCTTAAACTGTATTAATCATCTGTTTTGTCTAATATTTTTTGGTGAAAATAATACAAATCATTTCAAAGAAGTTAAACTTTAACTATATATTCTGGTAATAAATGTAAAAGCATTCAAAAATGCTAGGTGAAATAAATTATTTGTTCCTCAAACCAGAGATTTTTTGTTTGATGATGTAATAGGAATAGAGTAAGAAAGAAAATTATAATTTAAGACTTCATCTGTAATATTAAAACATCAACTTATCAGTTTTAGAATTTTAAAACATTAAGATTTTGAAGTATTAAATAATAATAATAGTTCTTAAGTAATAATTGTCTTCATTCAGTTATTAGTTCTATCATTCTTGTTTAATTCGATAACAAAAATGCTTTAATTCCTGTATATGTTTCACTTATTGGCAATATTTTTTATTTTCTTAAATAAATAAATAAATATATATATATATATATATAGCCTATGCAGTCTATATATGGTGTGTTTAAATTTTATACATTTAATATTGAGAAAAAGTTTTTAATTTGGTTCCAGAATGTTTTCATCATAGATTTCAGCATTTTATAGTATTTTAGAAAATAAATATTAACATACTTAAGCATTAATCAGCACTATAATAATAATAATAATTTAATGCTGATTTACTATTAATTGTATAATATAAATAAAATAATACACTGAAATGATAACATGAATTCATGACTAATTGATTTTAAAAGGTTTCAATAAAAACAAAATTTATTTTTATTTGTATCTTTTAAAATTTAATACACCCAACATTTACACTCTCTACTTACAAAGTGATTGAGGCTGACTAATTTACAATTTTCTCTTCATACATTATTTTGAAAGTTTATTTCAGTAAAGATAAAACTTTCATTCCACTTTTTAAAAAATTTAATTAAAATAGATATTTGTTCATAAGAATAAAAATATTTTATATTTGCAAATGTTAAAAATATTATAAAGTAATTTTAAGTAATGTAATGTATATTAGTGAATTTATTTAATTTGAAATTTATATTCAAAATTTTAAATATGAATTTTTAATATAAAATATTTTATATCAAAGAGCCTAATATAAAAATTTTCATATTAAAATAATCAGTACTTTAAAAAATGGCTAATAAAAAAATATATGAATTTATAGTATATAAATAAATTATGTTTATGTGTAAATAGTATAATATACAGAAAGTTTATCATTCATTAAAAAATGATTGATTAAATATTAAGGTTTATTTTAATTTGTTTAGTATTTACTTGTAATTAATAATATATTTCCATATTTGTAATTTATAATTAATATAGTTTTATACATGACTGACAAACTTTTTACATATATTATGCTATTGTTCTTTATTGTTAATAAAAATTAATATTCAAAGCCTTCTACTAATAAAATATTGGTAAACCTCAATATTTAAATTAAGACTGTTTATAACATGTATCTTAGTAACTAAAAATATTTTAAACAAATTTCTTTCTATTTTTTAGTTAAATAAAAAGTCTGTCTAAACACAAATTTTTCAAACATTTATTTAAGATGTAAGAATCTTTTATTAAAACATTTTAAACAATTTAACAAAACACCTGAAACCAGAAAAGGAAAAAGAATGAAATGCTTGGAAAATTTTACATAGTATATTTAGATATTTCTCTGAATTAGGTTTAGAATATCTAAATATAACATTTTTTGTGTGCTAAGCATAATAAAACACAAATGACTAAAAAATTTCTTGAAAGAATGATTGTATTTATGATTAGCTTGGTATTCTTTCTGAGTTGGAGCTGTATTTAATTATAAATTTCTTAACAGTTATTACATTAAAGTTTTTTGAAATGTTAAAACATTTAAAATGAGATTAATAAATATTGATTTTAGGTATTCTTAAATAATAATAATCGTCTTCATTCGGTTCTTAGTTCCATCATTCTTGTCTAATTTGATAACAAAAATGCTTTAATTCCTGTATATGTTTCACTTATTGACAATATTTTTGATTTTCTTAAATAAATAAATAAATATATTTATTTATTTAGACTATATATATATATGTGTGTGTAGAGCCTATGTAGTCTATATATGGGTGTGTTTAAATTTTATAGATTTAATATTGAGAAAAAAAATGCAAATTATAGAAAAGAAAATATTCTCTTTTTTTCTTAGACTCTGACATTTTATCATAGTTTTTTTGAAGCAGACAGAGATGAAATATTAGAGTCTAAAGAAGAAATAGCATTTTTCTCTTTTCTATATTTTATTCTTACTAGTAATATTTCTTTTAGGTTGGTTTTAGTTAGTAATAATATTGCTTTTGGTTCTTATAGTTCTGATCTAAGATTGAAAAGTGCATGCCAATATATAATAAATAGTGCTTAAAATAAAGCACTTTTGTTATTAAAATATACCTTACAATTTAAATAACATTAATTGTCATGTAAATTCATATTGGTATGTTTAAATATAATTTAAGTTAGTAAAATTTAAATTCTAATATTATGAGGATAGTAGTCCAAAGTATGTAGGTCAAAAAATATATTTATGTACAGTATATACAAAAGCATGGAACTTAAGTTTTTATTGTAAATAAAACAATTTTTTCATTTTGTTTTTAAATAATAATTGTAAAATCAGTAGGTAAACATTGGTAATTTCATGATACTTTTTAAATTCATCTTCATCAAATAAGTAATATAAGAAGATATTTGAAATTTTGCTCACAGTTAGCATTGAATATTAAATTTGAAAATTTTGTTTGTTTGAGTAAACTGTTACTTTATAACTGTTAGTAGAAAGTTTCCTATTGTAAGAAGAAGAAAACTGGAAATTTGTAGAAGTGTTTTAGGAGACTAATTTTATCTTAAATTTACAAACAAAATATTGATGGTAAGTGAATTATTCTTTGATATTTCAATAAACTTAGAACTGGAGATAAACACATAGTTATTATTTTTTTTATTGTATTGTGTTTAAATTTCCTTAGCTATTTGGACAACATTCTTAGCTTTCACTGTGAAATTCTAGACATTTCAAACACAAGGACTAGCAATAATTAATTATCGTCAATTAGAGAGGTAAAATAGTAATATGTATAACTTATACATAATGTTAGTTGAACATAGCCTGAGTATCTGTCATAAATTTGTGACATCACGAACTTACCCATGATATCACAAAATAACCACCTATATGCAAAATAAGGAATATACCCATAGAAAACTAAGATATATTCATAATTACAAAAAGCAATATTGTTATCTTTAAAGTATGCTCTCTTTAACAGTACAGTTAACATTTCGATTTACTAAATATGTCTGATAATTAAAGAATAATTAATTTTATCATGAATTTACCAATGTTTATTCTAAATAAAAATCTCAAACTAGTTAATTTAATATATAACCAGTAGAAGGCTTTAAAATTAAAATATATATTATGCAAAAACTTTGATGGATATATATAAAATAAAATTATATATATATATATATATATTATATATATATATATATATATATATATAATTTTATTTTTCATATTATATTACTTATAATAAAGCATAATCTTAAATATTCAATATATAATATTAAATACTTAAAGAAATATTTTATTTTAATAGGTTCGTGTAGCAGATCTTTTAGGTGTAATTGGCACAGATGTTCCAGTTAGAGAAATAATAAAATTAGCTTCTCCATTTAAGGTAAATTGGAAGTATTTACTATGTAATTTTTAATAAATTTAATAAATGCTTTTAAATTTAATAAGCTGAAAATGTTTTCAATTAAAAAAATTTTAAACAAAGTTTGGTTTCCTTAAAAACAGAAAGGATAAGTATATGTAAAAAGGATATCAAATTTTGGAGAATGTAAGGATAAATGTTTTTCCTTGTTCCAAAATATATGCTTTCTTACCTGAAATAACAAAAGTACTTAACAAAAAGCAATCCTTTTAAAAGTCTAAATTGTATTTATTTACAGAAAATAACACAAACACACACAAAAAAACAGGTACTTGATACTGTATTAGTATTTCATAACTGGATTTTTTTTATTTTTTACTTGTTTTTGTGTGAATTTTTTGTCAGCTGCAACCAGTTTTTTGTTGTGAATTGCTGTATTTGTTTAACATAAAAACCAAAAAACTTTTCAATCTGACATTTAATTTCAAAAAGAAATGTTTTTTGCTAATTTAACTAACCATCTTCCGGTTTGAACTATATGTAATAAGTCTTGCTCTGGGCTGATTCTTTTCTTCCAGAATATTCTAAATTATTTAGTAAATATTAATATAATTATAATTATGAAATTATTGTTATATGTAATTATTGTGAAGACAAAAGAAAATTGTCATAATTACTCTATAGGCATGTTTTTGCATGTCAGTTAGTTTTCATTTAACTGGAATGACTTCTATTAGTGTTTTTGTATCTTCTGGACTTGTCAGTTTTATGATTTGTTGAATCATTTAGCATTGGTCAAAGAATCTAATAAGTTGTCAATAATGCTGTTTGTTGATGGATAAACAATGTGTTTCTCCAGAAACAATGTAAATTTGAAGTTATGATGTAAAATATAGTTGAACAATCAGCATTTAGTTAGCTATATGAAAACACACCATAACTATTTGTAAAATATTTACCACAACAATAACTAGTTGTTTGGAATAAAATTACACACACCAAATACCAAAAACCCAATAAAAGGAATAAAAATATTTATTTATACAAATGTTTTTTATCTATTTGTAACAAACATCATCAGGTATTCCATAAAGAAAACAGAAGAAACAATTGAATACATTTAAATACAAAGATTCAAAGTAATTTGAAGTGTGAACATGTGTATTGGTAAGATGTTACAAAAGTAAATTATAAATTGTAAATTTAAAATTAAATCACCTATATGTAGGTATACAGTAATAAAAACACAGAACAAAGTCCTAGGGGAGTTTAAAACATTTTCTATGATGTAGAAAGTGGAATTCTACAGTATGGAATGCATGTTTTGAACATCCTCCATACTGAAGAACATATGCACAACATATTTAAAGATTTTAAATAGTTTTAAATGAAGTTTGTATATCTGTCTTCACTTTTGATAGAAGATTTAGAAAAAATAACTAATAGGCAGTCTTGAAATAAAACTCTTTAATGAGACAGAAGTGAGGTTTATTTTATTTTAAGATTATACCATATTTAATTTAATTAATCTTTCAAGTCATATAATTATATTCTGAAATATTAAATAAATTCAAATAAATATAAAATATTATAAGCATTATAATTTATAAATGAATTATATATTACAGCTAGACAATCAAATATCTCTTGCATAAATGCACATTTATAATTTATAATATTGTAAACAGCAAGAGTTTTTATAAGTTTCTGCTAAAAGTGTCTTTGGAACAAAGGAACTTTTTATTTTAGCAGAAGCTTTTAAGAAAACAAAATTTAAGACAATAATAAAATACATAAATTATTTTATTATTGTCTTAAATGTATTTTATTATTGCCTTATAATTCTATGCTTTCTTGGATTGAAATTTTTGCCTGGGGGAAGCACAGGCTACTGGGGTAATGTTTGCAACTTTCTTTGGTTTTTTAAAAAAAATTCCCACATAAGATTTTGATGATTTTGATGTCAAAATGCTCAGTAGAACCTTGACATGTGCATAAATTACTTTTTGGAAAATATAATTAACCTTAAGAAAAGATATATTCAAAAAATGAGTGTTGACTTTTGTCTTTGAAGATTAATAACAACAAAGTATTTTGACATTTTTGGGTGCTGTGTTTTGGAGTATAAAGCCACACAGTTGCTTGATATTTTTCCAGAGTTTCGTGAATTTCAGAACTATGGAAAAGTGGAAAGTTATCTGGAACTATGGAACTATGGAAAAGTTATCTGAGTTCTAAGAAAAAGGAACCAGATTTAGTCCCTCATCCTCACTAGATGGCACCACATTACCTAGCTCTTTGATTGCCTCTGCTGTAATTGCATGCCCAGGCCTTTAACGATTTAAAGGAAATGTCATTTCCTTTTGTCAACATGTCAGCAGTTACACTCAACTCATTCCTCTCATCCATCGGAAATTTTCAACTTTTATGTAACTATTTCAAATATATGTTTTTTAGCTGTGTCAAGCAACTCACCGACATTATGTTTGAGAGACAGTTCCCTTGGTTGAGACTGGACAAAATCTCAAACACAGCTGCTTTTAACAAGCCACTCCAATTTTTCTCGTTTAAATCTGAACTGATTTTATTTTATTATTATTTTATTTCTTATTTTTTAGTTTAGTTTAGTTTACTTTACTTTATTTATTTATTTTAGTTTAATTTAATTTCTTTATTACACTTTTCTTTTTTATTTGTACTTTTATCATATTTTTTTTCTTTACTCAAGAATAAACCACTTATATACTTTCATTTGTGACATATTACTGCTCAAACTGCTCGCCCAAGCTAACTACATCAATAAAGATTGTCATGAGTTTCTTGATGTCATCTATCTAGTGAAATTTAATAAAGTAAAAATTGCATTACAAATACTAGTTGTATCTTGCTTGCTTGCCATGTCCAATATATCTAGTGAAATATTTGAAATACAAGCACTTAGTAATATGATTTTAATGTTTTGATCTTCCATACATATATGGAAGATCAAAACATTTGAATAGTTTTAGAAAAATACTGTTCATCTGAAGATGGAGGGGGGAAATCTTTTAAAAATATTAATGTTTAAAAAATAAGATTTCATCATACATATATCTATGTTTTATTTTAGAATTAAGTTCCATAAGTAGTTTTCAAATATATATTAACAAGTAGTATTAAGTAAAATGCTCTGTTATTAATTATTATTTTTTCTTTAGTTAGGAGTGAATGGATACTCTTTTGTAATCACTAATAATGGACATATTTTATATCATCCTGATCTTAGACCAATGGTAAGTACATAAAATAAATAATTGATTTATTTTTAATATAAACTAAGTTCCGAACATATGGTTTCATATTAACAAAAAAATATCCTATATTGTTGCTTACTCAGAAAACCAAGATTATGTAAAGAAAAAAAAGAGAAATATCTAATCCAGAACAAAAATGTTTCTATTTTTTCTTATGTAATCTTGGTTTCCCAAGTAAGCAACAATAAAGAATGTTTTTGTTAATAATTTACAATAGTAGGTATTATTGTAAAACTATGAGGGGTGGTTTTAAATTATTTGAATCACTAAATTAGTGCAATTGAGAGAGATCATTATTTGTCATCTGAACTGCACTAATTTGATGTTCAAATAATTTAAAGAAGCCATCTCTCATAGTTTTACAATAATAACTACTATTGTAAATTATTAGCAATTATGTTTTAAATGTTGATAATGGGCAGAGAGACCAGAGTGGAGATATTGAAGTGCATAGAGGAAAGATGTTATATTGATATAAATTATTTTAAATATTATCTTTTAAATTTAAACTAAGGAGAGTCAAACAAGTAATTTGACTGAAATGCATTTTGTATTGAAAAAGTCAAATCAATGGAAAAACATCTTATCAAAAGTAAAAATTCTTATTTACTTGGGTCTTGGTGATCAGTGCAAATAGAGAAATAGAGAGATCATTATTTGTCATTTCAACTGTACTAATTTAGTGATTCAAATAACAATGTTTTTGGTTTTTAAAATAAATTATAAAATTCTGAAATATATATATATATATATAAATGAAACCACTTTTTACTTTCCTGGCTGTTATATACAACAGAGAGAAAGTACGGCGATTAGTCAAAAAATGACCTCCCAGATTTTTACATTTTTGGACTTGAGACCTTGAAACATTGGGAAACGCAAAAAAAATTTAGGGGTTTTTTGTACGTATGGGTGTTTGTGTGTGTTTATGACGTACATACTTTATATATATTTTAATTAAATTTTACTGTGGGAGTCTGCCAAAAGCTTTTTTTTATTAAGGTTGTTTCTACTGGAAGGTGAAGTTTGAGAAAAACTGTGTTGATACAAGTCTTTGGGATGTTTCATACATACAGTAAAAGCATGTAGTTCTTCCAATTATTCAAAAATTGTATTAATTAAAATTTTTCTCTTACAATTTAAATAAAGACATACTGTTGATAAGAATTTTAAAACTATTAACAGTGAAATGTTGACTTAATGTATAGGGTGTGTCTAATAGAAATGTAAAGAATACAGCAGTGTTGTTGATCAATTTTATTTTGTTGCTATACCTAAAAACTGAGTTCTTAAACAGTTATTTAAACCTTGCTCAACCATAACAAATGAACTAATTTTAATTTTTACAGTTTTTACAATTTTAGATTTAATAACTAAGTCTGTCTTAGTACACATAAGACTTATGTGTACTAAGACAGATTTAGTTATTAAAATAGTTTTTTTTTTAAATCTTTCAATGTCAAAATCAAAAAGACTGATTTGGATAATTACCTAAATAATTATAATAAAAAGTCTCATTTTCAAATAGTTCTAGAAAAAATGTCACTGTCAAGCTTCTTGCCTATTGAGACTTTTGATCAGTTAGTCAAGAACTATAATGTACTAAAATTTTAGTGAATTCCACTGAAGGTCAAAACTTATAAGAATTATTTGCAGTCTTTGATTCTTATTCTGCTTTATTATCACATCACAAACTTTTGTGACAGTACAAAGAATTTTTATATTTTATTTTGCACATTTATATTTTTTACATTTCCTGTTTGGATACATCCAGATATAGTAGAGAAATTTGAATTTTATCTAGTTTCCAGTAAAATGGAGACCTTACAACATGGTTCCCAGGGATTTCAATAATATTGCTTTTGTGAATAAATCTTGATATGAATCTTTATTAGACAAAGGAATAAAGTACAATTCTCAAATGTTTAAAAAAAAATGACTTATGAGTATGATTTGTGAACAATTTTCTTGAATATGTGTTTCAACAGCATTGTTCCTGACTCATATATGTGAGGTTGTTGGTTCAAGACTCAACTGAGTGCTTTTTTCCTTTTTTGAAATCAGAATGCAATTTTTGCATAAAATAATTGTAAATCATAATTGTTTACACAGTTAGTTTATAAAATGTATCTATTAATAATAATCGATTTTTGACAAAAAAAATTGGATTCGCTTGAACCTTTAACCAGTGTGTAATATGTTTAATCTTAGCATATATTATGGATAATACATCTCCTACACGTGCACATATAATTTGGAATTCTGACTTGTCATTGACAACTGTATTGGGCATTGATGGTTAAGTTAGAACATATTTAAACATGTCGTGTGAATGGATACGCAGACGTATTGCACATTTGAAATTTCCGTAGTTTGATTTTGTTCAAATAATTTCATATTTGCATTTGTTTTCAAAGAGCCAGCTGATTTACCTGAGGAAGAACCCAGAAGGGGTTATGAAAACGTTTGATTTATAAGATTAAACATATTATGCACCAGTTAAAGGTTCAATTGAGACCAATGTTTTTGTTATATACATCCTGGTGTGTGGTTCTGATTTATCTATTTTTGAATTTTTTAAAGTTTAAAATTCATTTTATTAAAAACTAAAAGACTTTTAATTAATTCTAAATTATAAATAAGAAACAACATTCTAACAAAATGTGCTATTTGTCTGTTAATAAGTTTATTAATGAATTGTTTTAAATTCATTAAATTGCTTATGCCTATGTGAATTTTGGATGTGGACATTTGACAAAAAGATATAAGATTGCACTTTTTAATATCATATAAAAGTATGACAGTTCTTTAATAATAATAATTGATTTATTAATCAGTAAATGTTTTATAATTCTGTATTATAGTTTCAAGATATGCTAAAGCCTTATTATAGTAGTGTTGATTTGTTTGAAGTAGAACTTGTGAATGAAAATGATACTTCTGAAGGTGTAAGTATATTAAAATAATAAATTTTTTCAAATATAAAATAGTATTCTTTTATCTTCAGATTGAGTAAATCTTGATACTATATTGCAAGAAATAGAAATCCAAGCATTTTCATATAGCAAAACATATATGTGAAACAAAATTTTTATAACAAAACAAGGGAATGTAAACTTAGTCCCTTGGTAAAGTATAGTTACATCAAAGATTCTAAATAGGATAAATACTTTGTGACTCCATAAACTTAAAAATGATAATTTACAATGAGCAGAGATGAAAGTAATCTTCTATCTTCTATATAACTAAAAATGTAAATGTTTGTTTGTTCAAAATTCTAAATCTTCAAAAGTTCTTCATCAATTGCTTTGAAATTTTGACACAACATTGCATTTGAATACATGCGTGTTTTTACCTACTATTATATAGATGTCGAAATTCCCCCCGCAGGGAGAGGGACAGGATTAAGGCTTACTGTGAAGAACTTGGCTTTTATTATACTATTTTAGATGCAGTTTTTTATGATTTTGATTGCATTTTAATAGGGTACATTAAGAGAATGTACACTAAGAAGGGATTTTTCAAAATATCCTCTGTGGGGAGAGATTGTTAACACTTCCCCCACGGGGGAAGTGTTAAGAGAAAACAACATGCAAGATTTACAGGCGCAGATGTAGCTTTTTGCATTTTTGCAGGAAATCAAACATATTTTTATATCCATCTAAACATTTTCTAATTAGTTGGAAACAGGGGGAACTAATTCTTGAATTCTGTGAAAACATGTAAGATTGGCTATAATGTAATAATCTTAATTTTTGCTATCGTTACATTTTGCCCAAGCAACGCCGGGCTTATCTGCTAGTCAAAAATAGAAATGAAGTAATAAACAAAGAGAAGATATTTCTAATTAATCAAATTTAGTGAAAATATTGGTATAGAGGGAGGAAATTACTTGTATCTAATAATGCTTTCCAAATTTTACACAGCTCAATCATATCTTTAAACATATCATTATATAAACATAGTACTAAATGTCTAGATATTTGCTCTAATAACTTGGATTTTATTTTTACTAGTGTAATAAAAAAGTCTAACATTCGAAATTCTGACAAGAAGTTTTATTAGAGTATAAACATCTCTTCATTCTAATAAAACCTCTTGCTGGAATTTCAAATGTTGGATTTTACTTGTATCATCATTTTCTCCAGTTGTGTGCTACAATATTACACTAATAATTATGAGAGTATTTCAATGTACAGTAGAGCATCAATTATCTGAATACCGATCAACCAAAACATTGGTTAACTGAAAGTGTTCGAATTGGCAAATTTAAATTTCCACTAGTGCTGTGATATTGTGGCACTCTCTCTCGCCCTGCCAACCTAAACTAAAGGCCTACTTTAATGTACTACTTTATGTAAGGTATGAATTTGTAAGACATGTGATTCAAAATATATATATATATAGTACAGTTTTGTGTTTAATATATTTTTTCTTAAATGATCAGTTATCCGAAAAATCAGTTATTCGAACAACTCAGTTCCATATTGTGTTAGATAATCAATTCTCTATTGTACTATAACATCTTATTATAAAGTCCATTAGGCCAAAGAAGTATTTGTCAAATTCTTGTTTTTATTAACAGAACTAAAATACTCCTTTATTCTCTTGTTTAATTTATTTAATTAATTTATTTAGTACAAGATTTTTTACCTATTGTACAGTAATGAAAATAAACAAAATTACAAAGAAATGTATGGTAAATTAAAAAAGAACAAAACAAACAGTATTATACAAAGTACAAAACATTCATAAATACAATAACCATTACATAAAATACAATATCCATTGCATAAACACAATAACTAGTGCATATTTACAATTTCCAATATATAAATTCTATATGTATTGGGTTGTTTGGAAAGTAATTTCATTTTTTTTTCATGGGGGGGAAAAAACAATTTTCTTATAATATATAAATATTTTATTGAATTATACAGTCAAACCTGTTTTTGTGCGGTCTTTTTCTGTGCGATTTGTTTTGTGCGATTTTTTTTTGTGCGGTATATGAAAATTTCAATCAAATTGGAACATAATTGACTCCTGTAAAATTTTTAAAAACTCTATTGGTTGTTTTCTATGACATCAGCAGGTTTTTTCATTTTTTATTCAGTAAAATTTATTTCTCATACGTTTATTTCGGTCCCCTCTTATTTTAATAGCATAAAAACCATAAATATTATGTTATATTTGAACAGATGCAGTAAGTTAGCTCCCCTCCAGCTTTAGACTGCAGGTGTGAAATTTCACGCCTTGTTAAATGAAATAACACTTCCTGCAGCTATATTTATCAAATAAAATCATTATTTAACGATTATTTTTAACTTTTTAATGTTAGATTCCTATTTAAGTGGAAATAATTAATAAATATAATGTGAGATCGGTCTAACCGATATGTGATTTCTGGCGCCTTTTAGGGTTCCGAAAAGGTCGAAACCCCACTCAAATGACACCAATATGTGAGAACGGGGGGGTCAGGAGCGAGTCGTATCTCCCGTTTCCGGTTCGGTTGTCAAGAATGGCTGTTTTGTTTCTGATCGTTACGCGGTGCGCGTTACGCGAGTGGATAGGAGGTGAGACGGATGGGGTCGACGATAAGGCGAAGCGATATTCGAGACAAAGAGGAGACCATTTAACAACAAAAACAAGATTTATTAATATTTAACAAAGGACACAGAGACAAAATCTGACTAAATTCCCTAAAGCGCGTAGGACTCGAGAGAGAGAGCTCACAGATTCGGTTCATACCTCATTATTATTTCCTTAGAGTTAACACCTTAATATCCTTGATGTGGAGAGTAGTATCCGAAATAGGCACAGTTTTATATATTCGTGACTGAGCGCGGAAACGTTCGGACAAGAGGTCCGAGACGGCGACGACGTGCGATGGTGTGTGTCCGACAGATGATAAGAGACTCCCCTG
Organism: Centruroides vittatus; assembly: GCF_030686945.1. Taxonomy (NCBI): domain Eukaryota; kingdom Metazoa; phylum Arthropoda; class Arachnida; order Scorpiones; family Buthidae; genus Centruroides; species Centruroides vittatus. Next base: position 469,701 of record NW_027121927.1, read on the forward strand.
AGGGGGTGGAAGGTGTGGCTTTTATAAGTTTTTGCCTGGGAAATCGGTCACGTGATCGTAAGCGGATGACGATTTGTGTCATAGGTGTTCCCGGGATTCAAAATACATGACGAATTCGGACGCTAAGTGTAAACTAAGGTTGCAAGACGATCTAGATACAATTTAAGAACAAAAGATTGTTGACAGTTATCTGGCCGGGGACGCATAGTTTCTCGTCCAGGGCCGTTTTTCGACAGGATGTTTATACTAGGGGAAAATTCCTAAAACGAATTATTACAAAAAGTGACTCTGGTAAAATCCAGATCTCACAATAAAAATTAAAATTCTTAGAGGATTTTTTTCCACATTAGGTGTTGCAGAAAAAGGCCCAAGGAGTTAAAAAAAGCAATTCCTAGTTATTTTGTACGGTTTCGAGTTATTTTCTACGTGAGACTTTTTTTATGCGGTCCCTATTCATTACATAAAAAAAATATTTTTTTAATTGTGTTGCGAAAACTATTTTTTATAGCCACTTGTGAAGTTTTGCGTGATTTTTTTTTAATGCATTTTCTTTTATGCGGTCCCTATCCCCCGCATAAAAACAGGTTTGACTGTATATTGGTTCAATATTGGTTCATAAAAGTTTTGATCTTTGCTTACAAAAAACTGATCCAAGTGATCCTCATTTGAAGTAAATGTTTTACTGTTTAAAAACTTTTGTAAAGACCAGAACAAGTAATAATCCGAGGGTTCCAGATCTGGCAAATATGGTGGGTGTGGTAGTACATCCCATCCAAGCTGTAACAGTTTCTGATGAGTTACCAAACTTGTGTGAAATTTGGCATTATCATGGTAAAACACTACACCTTTTTTGTTGATCAATTCTGGCCTTTACTGTTTGATGATATTACTCAATTTGTTTACTCGATGGCAGTACACTTTCTAATCAGTTGTTAAATTGTCTGGTGAAAGCGCAAAAAAAAATTTTCCTTAAAATCCCACCAAAGAGAGCATCTCTCTTTAATAACATGTGGAACCCATAAATTGAGCTTTGAAACGAAACCAATTCGTTTCAAGTAATCATAAATGGTTCAATTCAACAAATTTAATCTCTATAAATATAATACATCTCAAAGCCCGATGATATATTAATAAACCAACAAACGCCTAAATAATCGGGCAATTATTATTATTTTAGATAAGAGATGGCACCTAATGCTTGCCTCTATACCAAATTCATTTGTATTTATTATTTAATTATAGCCATATAATTGCCCGATTATTTAAGTGTTTGTTGGCTTATTAAATTTAATCTCTTAGCGATATCACGTGTTGTTATTCAGCAGTTTGCTTCAGTCAGTACCTTTATTTTGTTTTCATTTGCTTCAACTGGCCATCCAGAACATGGTGCATCTTCAATATTGAAATTGCCAGAACGAAATTTTGTGAACCAGTTTTGGCACTGTCTTTCTCTCAACACATCTTCTCCATACATGTACCACAACTTTTTTCTTGCTTGAATAGCATTTTAATTTTTTGGCAATAAATCAAAATATGCCGAAAATGATGCTTTTGATTTTCCTTATTTGATGGGACACCAAAAAAAAGCAGTTGTACAGAATCAAACAAACTTTTATGAAAATGCCTTAAAATGTCAGCTGTCAAAATATATAATGAAAATGTGGTTTAAAATGAAATTGGCTGGTAAAAATACAACTAATTCCTCTAGTAATTAAAAGATGAAATTACTTTCCAAACAACCCAATAATACATAAATACAACAACCAGTACATCAATGCATAATCCCATACATAATAATTAATACACATGAACAAACTGTCCAACTGTGACGACCCCATGCCGTTACAAAATAAAATACAGAAATATTAATAAATTTTAATAAATATCACCTACCTGGAAAAATGCAAAATTAAGAAATATGCAAAACAGCTCAACAGCAGGTCATCACAACTAATCAGCACTGAATTAAACCCCAAGAGAGCTGAAACCAACACACTTTTAACATTAAATGACACAGATACCCTCTGAAATACAATTCAGGCACAGGCTTTATAAAAATGTTCTCTTGTTTAATGATTGAATGGTAAACTAGTCCCTTTTGCCTAGGCCAAACTAGTTTGGCGTAAAATCGGGTTTTGCCGGTAACATATACAAACTTTATTGATGGCTTTCTCTTTTGTAAACACCAGACACTATGGATAGCTCTAAGGATTGTTGTACTGTTATGGAGTATTTCCAACCAAAACATAACATTTTTTTCACAGATAATGAAGGTTAAGATGGACAAGAGAATAGTTTATAAAGATTTTCCACCACTTACAAAAATACTATGTAATGATAAGGATACAGTGGACCTGTTAAGTATCCCAGGAGTATACTCCATTCCCATCATAGACCAGAGAACTTATTATGATTTAGTATATATTAGTGTAACATTTAGATCTCTCAGAACTTACTTGAAAGAACATAAATATGATATTTAGAAGTCTATCTAATATGGACTCTTGGCTTATGCTCTTGATGGTTTAGTTAATGTACATTGGAACCAGGCTAAAATCATGAAAATCAACAGAAATAAATATCTTCTACAACACATGGAAGTTTTCAAAATATAAAAATCAACATGTCAAGGCTGATCTATTAACTATAAAGATACAACTCTCAACAGCGCTGAGGACATGGTTTGAATTTTGATGCATAGCAGCTTTCAATGATGCATAGCAGCTTTTATTACAGTTATTTGGTACTTTTGTTTTTTATCATCTGTATGAATGATTTATATCCTGTAACTTTTACTTTTTTTGTCATTTTTAATATTTTTTACTATATTATTTATTTACCTACATTTATACATTTTATGTACAGTACTTTATATGTTATTTTATTTACGTATGTTACATTGTTCTATTTTTGTTTAAATTTGAAATGTTCAGCATTTTATAATTATATTCTTTTTCTTATATTCATTCTTAACCATTCAATTTACAACATTCGATAGAACTAATTGACTTGAAGCTAGTCTTTTTATTCTTAATAAGACCAAAAATGTTTCTTATTAAATAGTTTTGTGCTTAAAGGTTGTGAACATGTTTAATTATTACTTTATATGCAGTCATCTATTTATTAAAGTCTTATAATATATACATCATCGTGTCATGTTCATTTGTTAGTTGTATGCTTGTGATGAGTGACATCAAGAAGAAAAAAAAATCATGTGTATACAACAAATGTTGCTTACATATGATTTTTTCTTCTTTTTTCTTCTTCCTTCTTTTGTTGTTTTTACTAATCCAACAGTCCTTAGCAATATGATTCATTTTCCCACAAAATAAGCAATAGATAATCTTCTTACCAGAACCCAAGAGGATGTGAAAGGTCTTCGTAAAGGTCTTTGTTATGATTCTTCTTATACTCTTTCCTTCCTTCTTTCTTATTACCATTCTTGAAATTATCTGCAGTTTTTCACGTGATAAAGGATTTCACATATTTTTCACATCATTCTTTTCATACCTGTCTTTTATTTGTCTTTCTTTCACAAGTAATCTTGCCATTGTTATTTTATCATGTTTCATTCTAAGTTACAGATCAGCATTTTGTGGTCATTTGGTATTTTTTTTAAAAACGACCAGTGCAACTTCTTTGTTATCAAAATTATATTCACACACTTGTATTTATCATGTGTATTTATCATGAGTGTTGGTAAGACAATAAATATATTCTATGATTGACTGATTCCCCTTTATCATTGTGTTTACTAGCTCTATTAACTGCCACAAATAAAACCTTTTTTACCAGTATTGAACTAAACAAAACTTCTGAACATTTTAGGCCTTCACCAAGGCCTGCTTCAGGTGCTGAACTAAACTGGCTTCCTACTTGGACCATTAGAATGATGTTGTTCAATTTTAAACATTGTATATATCACATTTCACCCCTCTGCCTGGCTCCGTTTGAATTCCTCAAACAGGTATCTCCACGCATGCGCGATAATCTCACCATCTTTAAAGTTAATACAGTTGCCTTTTAAGTTGGCTTTATAAATCTCCAGGGCCTCCAGTATTTCTAATTAGAAGACTGTTATTTTAGCTCTATTAATGTTTGCATTGAGTAGAGAATACCATTTTTGGTGTGAAAGTATATTCAGGGAAACAGCAGAGAAAGTATTTTCACTATTCATTTAACTGTATTACATTCATTGACACCTCTTAGAAGGGGGAAGTCATGACATGGTTATCAGAGTTCTCAATGATATTGTTTGTGTGGGTAAATCTGAATATCTAGCAATGGGAAAAAATGCATTTCTCAAATGTTTTAAAGAAAATCAAAGTTAAAAAATCTTGAGTGATTTATGAGCATGCTTTGCAAAATCTTTCAGAGAAGATTCTATGGCTTAGCAATATATGTTGGTGCTACTTTAAGATTTCTCAGAATATGCCTGAAGGAATATAAGTATAATATACTAAAATCTTCACCTGACACACCTCTATTGGCTTATGAACTAAAGTCTATTTATCTAATAAAAGAAGAATGATGAGTTGAGTTGATTATGAGTTTGAAGTTGAGTTGATTATATATCATTGAAGTTATTAACAATGGTAGACCATGGATAAAACAACATTTAATGTTGTTTTATCCATGGTCTACCATTGTTAATAACTTCACACAACTACATTCTTTTTAAACTAGTAATGTTTTTTTTAATTTTTGGCTGGTGCTTGAGCTCATAATCTTTTGTAAATATTTTTTTTCTTTTCAGTTTGGTTAATGTGTGTGCATGTTGAGAAAGCTACACTTGAATAAAAACACCTTGTAAACTCCATCAATAAATTTATTAAAAATTGAAAAGTTTTTGATCCAATTGATAGATCTGTTTCAGTTATCAATTTGAATAAATTGAATGATTCTATTTGAAGATATTCAAGATTTGAAAAGAAAAACAATTGATAATGGTTGAATATTTGATTGTGATATAATACCATTGAAGAATAAATTAATAATAAAATTAAAAATTTTAACAATATATAAATAGAAAATAAAAATGGCAAATAAAAATTAACATGCAAAATATGTGTGGGTGGAAGGTGTTAAAGGTTAAACTTTATGTAATGACTTCTATGCTGTTAAGGAATTGCATCACAGTAATTAATTCCTCCCTGTGTTACATATTCTCCAGTTTACTAGTAGATGAATTTTATAATTTCATGAGAAAACTACTCTTCTCACTCAAACATAAAATTTAATTTGAGTTGTACTTATTTTCCAAAACACAATGAAAATGCAACTAAAACTTGAAACAATTAAACTAACAGCTCTGCACCAAAGAGAAATAAACACACTGACATGTACAAAAAAGTATTTAACAAATTTTAAAATTATTGAATTTTGAAAATTTTTTAATGAACTTTTCAATTAAAACTAAACTAACATTTTTATTTACATATTAGAAATGATTTTAAGTTTAGGTTTATGCTAAAATTTATTCATTTTAATTTCTTTAAATTTTAACTTTATTATATTATTGAGAATGTTTCTTCTATACATTGAATTAGTTTTGAATTTCAATTAAATTTGTATGAATAAAATTAATAAGAAATAAATAATTAATTATAAAAATTATATGAAGTAATATAATACTTTATAATAAATTATAAAGTAAATATTTAATTTATTTAAAAAGTAGTTTGTTAAAAAATTATTTTTAAACTGTTTTCAGAATCAAACAATAAATAAAGAAGAGGTAAATGTTTTTTCATTTCAATATATATTGTATAACTTAATAATAATAATAATAATAATAATAATAATTTTTTTCATATTTATAGATGAGAAAAGGAATGATTGGAAGGAAAATGGGATATAAAGAGTTAATTGTAAAAATACATTTTGATAATATGGTAAGATTTAAAATTTAAAATAGTATTTCTAACATTATTAATTTAAAAATTAACATGTTTATTTTGTTTTTAAATATTCTCAGTTTGTTGTTTTTTTGATACAATATAAAAATATCTTTTAAGATATTTACAGTATTAACTATGTTATCTGGAGATTAATAAGTTAATTTTTGATGCATTTTTAAAATAGTGCTTTTTTCTACTTAGATTAATACAGAAATATTCAAACTGTGCAGAATTCTATGATTTCACAAAGATGTTTATAAGAAATTTTTATTTTTATTATACATTTTCACTAAAATTTCTAAATTGTATGATATAACTATAATGAGTTTTACTACTTAGACAGGAAAAACAGTATTGAAATCTTTTCAACCATTCTTTATGTCTTTAAACTTTATTGGTTAGTGTTTTGCAAAATACTCAAGCATGAGGGTTCCTTAAACAGTATGCATTTCAGACCTAATTGCCTCGATATTTGCCTAGAATTCTTCCACATATATAAAACCTTACTTTTCATATTATTTTTGCATTGATCGGAAATATTTTAAATTTGTAATAGACTTACAAAAATTGGAAAAACTACAATAAATCAAAACAAAGTGACTTAATCTTAAATAATTTATTTTTGAAAGGCATCAGCATACATAGATTCTATGACCTATTTGTCTGAATTTGTCCCATTCCAAACAGATGTTGTTTATCTATCATGCAATATAATGTACAAACATTTAACTCTCAATTCACATATTTTTATATTATCAGGAAAAAATAGTTTTGGTAAAATTTATGTAAATAAAGTAAATGAATGCCATTTATAATAAATTTCATGAATTTAATTAATTTAATAAAAGATTAATTTTTTGTCCATATTTGTGACAAATGACACTCAAATCCTCCATGAGTACCTCCAAATATGAAAACTTTAATCAAAAGTTTTATTAAATAATGTACAAAAATGTCAATAATTTACATGATATTTATAGATACTATTATTTTTCATGAAAATTATAAAAATCCATCTGATTTTTAACATCAAATTTTGGTTTTTGATTAGCATGTTTTCATTCTGCATTTTGTTATTTTTTTTAATCAGACATGATGCCAGTGATTGTTTGTCATCTGTTACTTTACAAGATATTATAAAAACACTGACATTTTCTTATCCTGGTGTTTTTTAGATTATATAGAACTTGGAATTTCAATGATTTCGAATATATTTTCATATTCTTCAATTATTCTTATAACCTTCAATATCATAATTGTTATGTATATTATATTTATTATTATCATTAAATTGAAATTTTAAGAGGTTGCAATGTTTCCAAAGAGATGTACTGCCTTTACTGCAAATCAGTTTGCTATCAGATTAATAACATTATCAATAAAAAATTGAATAAAATTACTTCTAAAAATATAAATTTGACAAACTTTATTATAAAATTTCAACAAGTTATCTATATTATAATGTTTTTATTCATAAACAAATATGTAAACACAAAAAATTTATAAAATTACCTACTATTGTATTAATAGTATTTGTATAATGTGGTTTAAGTAGCTTTAGTATCAAATATCACAAATGTATACAGAGATTTGTTGCTAAATTAATTAAATGATTCTTATAAATTACACAAATTTTTAATTTTAAGTATTTATAAAGAATGTTGTTTACATGAAAGTATTTTTGTTTTTAATTACAACTTATAAAAAATTAAGTATAACTTAATTTTTTATAAGTTATACTTACTATTAAATGTTAAAAGTAACCCAGCAACAACACTTGTTGACATAGCTGACAAAAGTAATAATAAAAAACATACAAAACTAAAAGAATTGTAAAAATGACTGCTAAAGGGTAAGACAGAGTCGTTCTAATATAGCAAATACAAAACAGAACTATATACAGTGGAATATTAAACTCTACAGTAAAATATGTTTGATTTCCACAATTGTGGACAAAACACTGAAGGGATTAATAAGAGTAACAATTGGCATTTAAAAGTTACATCCATAATTACATGGCATATTGTAAGTCAATGAAATAATTGTAAATACACAAATCTATGTATATATCATAAAAAATTTAGATACATTTACAAAATAATCTATGAGTTTAGCTGCATTTGTGACAATGATCACACAGGCAAATAAATTTCAATATTTTGAACAAATGATAAAATATTTACCTAAAAACAATAAGGCTGTTACCAAAAAACGGGAAGCTACTCAAACCCAGGTGGTTTCATTTGGAATTCCTTAAATTTTATGTATAAAATAAAACTAATGGGCTACATAAGTTACTCACATGAGTAATCAAGGGTTGATGTAAGTCTGAAGGGATAGAAATATAGGTTTGATTATTTTCAAGATTAATATATGATTTTTGAAAACAATATTCATTAATCTAATAAGTTTTTCAAGGCACATTCTGGACAATACCAAGAAAGTTATGTTTGGTATCATTATGAATTTGACTTGAAAAATGTATTAAAGATTAGTTAGTTAAAATCCATTTTTTAAATAAGTTCATTAAGTTACCTTTGTTATTTTTTTCTTTTTTCTAAAATAATTCATATAAATAAAACTATGTGAACTGCATTTTGAAATATAAAAATTTATTATAAAAGAATAATTTTCTTATTACATATTTAATTTTTACTTTTGAAGAGGAGAGTTGTAACCAGAAGAAATTATTATTATTATGGACCACTTGATAAAACACCTTTCATGTAAGTTGTGATTTTTACTAAAATGAAAAGTTTTCAATGTAATTTTGTTTTATTTACTGTTTAGATTTTGGTATTTGAATTTTATAATGCTTGAATTAGTCTTCATTAATAAATAAAATAGCTTTATTGCAGAAGTTTTAACATTTTTATGTAAAGTAGACACTCTCTTAAGTGATTTTTGATTGACTGACTCATTATAATAATTTATACTTTACAATGTTTCAAAACAGTAATTTTTCCTCTAATCACATTTCATGGTGTTCATTTTAAGCAGGTTTTGTGTTGTTGGTTTAATTTTGGACTTCAGTGTACTCACTTAGTACACAGGTCTAAAAGAAACTGTTGAAAAGGCTCTCTTTCACCTTGAATACAATCAATTGCAAAAGATGCAGCTCTCACAGGATTCATTGGTGCAAGGTTTACAATACTCATCAAACTTCTCTAACATGTTTACAAATATGTGATCTGTTTTGTTAGTGAATGCAAATCTGTTCCAAAATGCTTATCTGTTCCTTCAATAGTATTATTGGATTTCTTATACAATTCAAAATGTTGCTTAAAATGTTTCCATAACTGATGGCTGTTTCCTCTGACAAAGGTTAATGGCTCAGGCAAACAAACTGGGACAGTTAGGCTAATGTCAGACGAGTGTGGTTTTACATTTGTTGTTTTTCACAGATATCACAAGATTGCATAAAACATATGGGAACAGTCAGACAGACGAGGATGTGAAAAATCACTTTGCATGGTATGGATGAGCCGCTGGATTGTCCATTATTGTCTCATGACATTGTGTGGTCATTGCATGCTGGAAGATACACTCAAAGCCTATGGTCATCAGATGAGTGTGAAAAACGACAGATGTGTTAACATTGTTTCAAGGAAATACTGGGTTAGTGTTGTTCCTGCCGAAGGGTGTACTGTACAGTATCTGAATATTTTAAAAAATGGACATAGATATAAGTAAAACGATCATACAAATTAGTGAGAGGCCAGAATTGAGAGCAACTTCATTGAATTTTATAAAAACAGAAATAAGAAAAAGGAAGGCCAGTTACAATCAAAAGGATGTACTGTACCTAATATTGCCTATGTCCTTTTTTTTTTGTTTTTAAATACTTCTGTACGTAATAAAAAAACAGTGTATTGCAATCTACAAGATCTGTGTTGATGTATATGCATCCAAAATAAAGCCAACTATTAATGCACTGCATGAAAAATGGCACTCATCTGACCACAGATTTGCTGTGAATTTTCACATTCGCAAATTGAAAAAATTACATTTGTGCATTTTCACTCTTGTCTGACATTATTAGTTGTGAACATATAATCTTGATACTATGTTGCATTTACCTTTTAAATAAAAATAATTCAATAAAAACAAAACCTTGTAGACTGTCTATAAACAGCATACAACTCATAAAACAGGATGCAAATAAGTAAATAAAAAACACACTAAATACCAACATATCCAGTGAAAACATAATTTTACTAATTAAACAAACATTTTTAACTATTTTTAAATGAAAAGACAACAGCAGTTTTCTGTTTAATATTGATAAAACACAATAATTAAAAAACCAACAAAACAGACACTTAAAAAGCAAACATTTTCATCCATTTTTAAAGGACATTGTCAAGCTAGAGTTCTAATATGGAAGTGCATGATTTTTGAACAGTTTGGAACATCTATGTTGCCATTGCTAATTGGAGGATGCATGACTGTTGTTGATAGGTGGATACATTGTATACATAATCCTGTGGGAATTGGAAGATTTACATTGGATGGATATATATTTTCAACAGATTCAGGATGTTATATTCCTTATAGTCGATGGAATTTTTTTTTAAAGCTGACTTGTAATTTTCCATCAAGATATCTGAGCTATATTATATCTGTTGTTCTGTGTAGCATTTCAGTCCATTTGAAATGGACTTCCATGTCTGGGTCTCTGGCATATGCTGATAGAACAATGGATATGAGGCCTTCATCTATGACTGCTTGGTGTTCCTTTAGGCAGATGGACAAAAATTCTACACAGAACAACAGATAGAATATAGCCCAGATATCTTGATGGAAATTTACAAAGCAGCTTTAAAAAAAATACCATCAACTATAAGGAAGATAACAACATTCTGAATCTGTTGAAAATATATATCCATCCAACGTAAATCTTCCAATTCCCCAGGATTATATAAACAATGTATATATAAATTAAGACACTGAAAAATATTTATTTTAATTAATATCTACAATTAAAAATATGATAAGTTTGGTCTATTAGTTTTCTTTATATTTCTGAAATATATTTTATAGAAATATATAGTTAACAATCATTTAATTTACTGTATTTTTTTTTTAGATTAGTAATTGCTTTACCTAGACCATATGGTAGAAACTATATAGATGGTCAAGTTGAAGTAAAAAGACGAGAAGAAGATTGTAAGTAATATAAGATTTTTAATTGGAATATAAATAACATTAAATAGTAATTTAAGTAACAAATTTAGCAATTAATTTGATATTATTCAAAAATGGGTGATGTGATACAGGATAAATTTAAAATTATAATGATTTAATTCATTTCTTTGCATTATTTCTGCTATTTTCACATTATTCAGAATGAAAATATTGAATAGTGATATATACTCTTAAAGAACTCAGAATTCAACATAATTAAATTTATTCTAATTGAATAGATTTGCAACTGTTTTTATTTGGTTGTAGATTTCTTTCACTCTTCTCATGATGTCACAAGTTATCAGAACAGACCACAACATTACAATCTCTCTACTCCATATTCAAAATTACAATACAATTTACAGTTTTAAAGAAAATAATAGGTTAATGATTTAAGTTAAATAAACTACACCTTTATCAATCCAGCAAAATTTAATAAAATAATAATGTTTTCAATCATTTTTAACGATCTTTCTTGGTTACAAAAAAATAGAACATTAAATATAGAACATAAAATGTGTTCGGAATATATATAAAAATTAACGGAAAATGCCCAAGCAGACAAAATATAGATAAATAAACAAAATAAATAGTGAAAAGGAAAAAAAATATAAGATATAACAATGAAACCAGCATTGTCCGTTAATAACATTAATTAATGTAAAAGTATCTCCATGCAGTAAACAGTGCATCCACATCTCTATGGTTTATACAACCAGTTGCCATGTGCGCCTTGTAGATTTCCAGTCTCTCAAGATGTTTGACCATTTGCCTATTTGTCATTGTTTTTATAATTGTTGCTTGATCCCATTGGACGTTAACATCCTGCTGTCTTGCGTATGATGCCAGCGCAGTGTTGTCAAGGTTCTTACTGGTTGTATATTTTTGCTCCTTGAGCTTTTGTTTTAAACTGCGCATCATTGCACCCACATAAAGAAGCTTGGAATTGAAACATTGGTCATGTAAAGGCACTGAATATATAATTCCAATTCATTGTTGAATTCTGATCCTCTTTCTTTTTATCGTTTCTTAAAAGTTTGAAAACAGTGGGATTACGTCAGTATACAATGCGAAAATTAGTAGACCTGGCAGTTCATCTATGTATCTTGTTTAAAAACGGAATGTAATTAAGCACTATTCTTTTTGTACTGTCCACCATGTGAGAATGCCATGCTCTGGATTATAAGGATGTAATAAGACCCTCTATCTTTTCCCTGTGGTATCTGTGTTGTAGGGCTATCTTAAGAATGTACTCCAGCTCCCTCTTCATATCATACAAGCTTGTGCAATGTGTATAAGCACGTTTAATCCATGCCCTGAAAGATGTCATCTTGATGTGCTTGGGGTCAATGAATTGGCATGGGATAATAATGGGCTGAAAGCAGGGTTTACAGTATATGTCGGTCCAGATCTCCCCTTGGTTGCATGTGTTGGAAATGTCCAGGAAGTTAACATTGGTATTGCTCTTTTGGTCAAGCTATAGTGTTAAACCATAAGGGTTATTGTTGATCTTGTTTAAGAAATGTTGCAGGTTAGGTATTTTGCCAAAGTATGAAAATGTCATCAACGTACATAGCATACAAAATGATTTGTTTGTGAAATTCGGGTAGGATGGTATTTTCAGGTTGACACAATACTAATTTGCAAAGGATTGCAGATGTAGGATCATAGGTATGCCTCTTCCTTGTAAGAAAACATTTCCTTCAAACACAAAGAAAGATGTATAACAAATGCACTAGTTCCAGAATATGAGCATGATAACATGGTGCATTTTCTATATTGGTAAATAAAAATCCCTTAAGGCACAAAAACAAGAAGGTAATTTTATCGAAAGGTACAAGGATTTATAGTTCAATACGGTCATATATTCATTGTCCGTAAGAGAAATGTATCTGAGACTCTCCACCAGCTGCAGTGAGTTGGAAATAGAAAAGGGATGTAGCTAATCCCTAGCATGGAAGAAGTTGACTAGCTGCTTTTCAATCAAGAACGTTGGAGAGCCTTATTTTTCAATGACAGGACGTAGCTGGTTACCTGGTTTGTATGTCTTGGCAAATGCAAATATTCTAGGTATTCTTGGAGCGAGGACTGTGGCATTTTGCATGTGCAAAAGCTGTGCTAAAGCGGTAGAGATGAATCTCCTAATACTCTGTTGTAAAGTATCCAAAAAAATCGGCAGGTGCAGGTTGGCATTCTGTGCCCATAACATATTCATTTAGTTTCTCGTTGTAAGTAGAATGTTTTAGAAGTACCACCCCTTTTGATTTACCTGCTCTCACGAGTATCATATTATTGTGCTGTAACCATTGGCATGATTTCTTTAAGTTAAGGTTCAAACGTCTTGCATCTAAGTTATCGTTCTTCTCTTTTGCCATGCAGAATCTGGTTTTCCAATGAATATAATCTTGATCTGTGCTATTCATATCCTTAACTCTTTTCCCCGGACATCTTGTTTATGTTTATTTTGTGATTCCTCCTAAGGCAATATAGGCCAGCCAGGCAATATTATTTTAAAAATTCACCAAAAATCAAATTATCATTATATCTATACGAAAAAAATCACATATATTTATTAATATCTTTAGTTTTAAATGCAATATTTTTCAATACATTTTATTAGAAAAATTTATAAGAAAAAAATAATATATATCAGAACTGACACATAAACTTGATAATTTGTAACATTTTGTGAAAATTAACATTGTCTAGTTACCTAGTTGTTTGCTGGCACTGAGCCAGAAAGACGTAGAATATTGTTTTGTACAATTCAATATAATACTTATGCATGTACGTTTATTTGTTGTGAAATTATTGCACATTATATCAAACATTTGTTTGAAATCAAAATTTTATTCTGCTATCAACTAATATAATGAACTAATATACTTTATTTACTTCATATCGAACGAGATTATATATTTTTGTAATAAATATATGATTACCAGTACCAATACATGTAACATTTGCTGATATTTTCGATTAAAATAAAAAATATATAAAATATCAGAACTGAAGGCCACAAAGTCAACAAAACACCACCTGGACAAAAATATGTGAAACATGATAGACAAGACGATTCCATCAAGTGCTGACATCTGTTGTCAATAAATTTTACAAAAATCGTTATTTACCAGAGTAACGACAAACCGGTACCCTTGAAGTTTTGCTTAACAATCCAGGGTACTGATTGATCGGTACTTTCTGGGACAAAGGGTTTATGATGAGCTCAATATCCGGAATGAGTTTCTCCAGTTGCAGTAAAGGGGTTTTTTTATATTTATTCTGAACACATTTTATGTTCTATATTTAATGTTCTGTTTTTTTGTAACTGAGGAAGATTGTTAAAAATGATTGAAAACGTTATTATTTTATTAAATTTTGCTGGATTGATAAAGGTGTAGTTTATTTAACTGAAGAAGGCTGATCAAATCAGTTGAAAACGTTTTTATACGATTAAATTTGTTGCTGGAATCTTGTAAAAAGGTGTTGTTTTCGTTTTAGTTTATTTAACTTATTCTACTTCCAGTACATAGTTGTTATATGTTAATGACTTAATGTAATTGATTACAAATCTAGTAACTACCTTAACCCTTTGGCAATCATGTAATTTCTGTGAGACATGAAGTACTATAAAAGTAAAAACAAAATCAAAAAAATTATTCAGAACTTCTGAAAAAATTACTGTCTGTCTAGAAATAAGGATATTATGCTCTGCAATAAAAGTTGTTTTGCATTGGATTATCATCTTTCAGAAAAAAAATACATGGTTTATGAGAGAAAACAGGTGACCTAAATTGTAATAGTATTTTTTTTCTTGTTATTTCAATGCACTGTGCTAAAAACAGATCAGCACTCTGTGTCATTACATTTTATGCTGTGCAATGACAAGCAGTGCTTGTTAATTTACAAAGAATTATTTTTTTCATTTTTTTGAAACTGTGTCTATCATAATTTTAAATTTATAAATTGTCACTTTTCTTTGATCTTCAGGACATGTTTAAAAATAAGTAGTATATGTCATAATAGCTAGAAAATTATTCCCTCGAAAAACAAATTATTAGAAATATGAACTGTTGTTATAAAATGTATATTAGTTATTTGTATTGGATATTGTTTCATATTAAAAAATTCAGACTTAATTGTGTTCTCTAATTTAAGCTCATTTAGTTGAGAAGGCCATATGGCATAATTAGGGCTACTGCTAGGGTCTATGCATCTGGGGCAAGACATGCATTTGACACTCCTTATCTCCTTACATAAAATGAAAAAAAAATTGTTTTAAAATGCCATACCTATTAGTAAGTGAAATTAAACTATTTTAAATAAAATTAAAATAGTTTAATTTCACTTACATTACTATGATATTTTCACTGTTCATTATTTTCACTCATAAAAATTTATGAAAATTTGCCACCCTTGCCATTTGCTGCCCTGGGCAAATGCCCAGTTAGCCCTTGTTGTAATGCTGGCCCTGGGAATAATCTGCCAAATTTCTTCAGGACCAAGCATTTCACTATAACATTTCATAATTTTTCTTGAAAAATAGACATGCACTTTTCATAAATTTTTTAATTATTTTATTATTACATTATTTAAAGTTTTTAAGTTGATATAAATAGTTATCAAGTCATTACACACTAACTCTATCTGAAGAAATGTATTGTATTTAACAAACCAAGGTGACTTAACCTATATCATTGGGTTGCCACCATAAAAATGGGGACAGACTGTTAATGTAGAAAGAACAATCAAGTATTTTGGGCAACACTTGATAACATTAATGGTTATGAATGGTTTAGCAACATGTAAAGGTTACTTTTGTATCTTTTAAAGATGTTTGTAAGTTTAGACAATGGAAAAGATAATTGAAGTTAGTGATTGCAATTTAAGATCAACAGATAATGAGTGTAGTTGTATAACCCATTCCTGCTTTCAAATTTATTTTTGAACCTGTAAGGTTTTTGAAGGAAATTATAGTAATTATATAATTTTTAAAATTGTTTTAATATTTTTAATAACTTTTAATACTTAAAAACTTTTAAATAATAAACTCATTGAAATTTAAGTTAATGTGAAATTATCATTTATTTTAACCTTATGTTTTTTTGTAGGGTCTCAATATTTTCGAGGAACTAACTGGCGTGTTCATCCAGAATGGTAAATTAGTTATGTATATTAAATAAAATTTAATAAAGATACAGGGTATCTACAATGAAATGTCCTAAATTTGAATGTTTATAATAGTTCAGCAAATGAAATAATTTCAGGCCAGTGGTGTATTTGGTGTTGTGTATAAGTTAAAATGACCACCAAAATTTTTTACAAATTATTTCTGTCACAAGGAAGCATGCTGTTGGTTGTTTCTACAAAAATGGTGCCACTATGGTGATGTCTCAGGTTATTTTGTAGTTTGTTGAGTTTAAATCTATTGTTGTGGTGCAAAAGAACTTTTGTCATGCTTATCAGAAAGTAACAAGAAGATGAAAGCATGGTACAAAAAGTTTCTGGAGACTGGAAGCATGCTAAAATAGTAAGGAGGCAGCTGGAAATGTATCTCTGAAGCTGTAGTTGAGGAGGTTTGTGTAGAACTTTATATGCAGTTGCATATGAAATTTAGTTTGTGGGAAGCTCATTGAACTGACTTCAAACCAATGGTTGGCAGATGTTCTCAACTATAGCTTCATAGACATATTTCAGTCTGCCTCCATGCTCTAAAATCTTTACCAGGCTTGAAGAAATATTCAACACCTTCTAAAGAACCTTGAAAGATAGAAAAACATTTGTCCATATTATAGTTTATTAAAGAAATTTTCTGCTGGAGATATTTTATGGTTTTTAGAAGGTGGTGTTGTCTCCATGCTGTTTCAGCATGCTTCCACTCTGCAGAAACTTCTTTTACTGTGCTTTTTCTTCTTGGCATCTGATGCTATTTTCTGATAAACATGACAAAAAGTTCCTTTGCACCACAACAATGGATTTAAACACAACAAACCACATAACAACCTGAGCATTTTCCTTCAGTGATGTTATTTTTGCAGAAACAGCTAACAGTGTATCTCCTGATGATAGAAATGTATTGTAAAAAATTCTGATGGTAATTTTAAGTAATGCACAACCCCACATACATACATCAATGACCTAAAACTGTTTCATCTTCTGAATTGTTATAAGCATATAAAATTAGGGTGTTTCGTTGTAGACACCCCTGTATATACAGTCCCTGACTTACAACAGAGTTCCATTCCATTTCAGTTTACATTTGTCATAAGTGAAAGTGGCACAGTTTGAACAGAAAAATAATGATGATAATGGAGTATGATTTCCAAGATTGCACTTAAGCCTATATACTATTTCATATGTACTGTACTGTACTGTACAGTACCTAGACATAAATTCTAGTCAGTCACTGCATGTGTACCACAATACAATACAGAAATGCTGTTTAGGTCTGTTCAACTTCAAATTAAGGTTTAATATTTTAATTTATTATGGTATTTCATTAACAAAGATTTACAAACACACAGATAGTCAATTATATTTAAAATATCAGTAACTAAAAATCATAATGAAGGAGTATTGCAATATTCAGTGGAATTGATTTTTCAATCGTTAATTTTTCTTAATTTATTATTAATTCACTTTAATCTTATTAAAAAATTGAAATTAGAATGATTATTTTGATCAAGCAACTTCACAGAAAGTTAGTTTTGTAAATTCCAGGAGATTGATTAAAATATATTTTAAAAGGTGTATGTAATTTAAAAAAGGACTGTTGAAAAGATTGGTGTATTTTATTATATTCATTATTTTGAAGTAACTTTTCTTTTGAAAGTTTTCCAAAACTATATATATATATACCTTTTTAAATATAAATTAATTATGTTTCAGTTTTTCAACATGATGTAAACCTAAGCTGTAGTGAAACATGAATAAAATTATCAGTGTTATTAATGTATAAAATGTTTTACAGTGTTCATTACTTCTTATAATATAACATTTAACGTCTAATAACTTTGTCATTAGCAAGTGCAACTAATTGATTGTTAGTTGAGGACTGATTGTGTGTGTGTTTATATATATCTGTAGGGTTGCTTGAAATGCAATGTAAAACTAAAATCAAGATCAGAATCTAACTGCAACAAACTAAAGGAGGAAGCAAAAAACTGCAAAATGTAATTGATCCAGTTTATTATTTACTGGTTTAATTTCTTAGGGAAAGATTGTATGCATCAGTTCAAGATGACTGGTATATTTTTTCCAAAATTCATATTTTAAAATTCTACAATATACTTGAGTTTAGTCAACCATTGGTTAGAAATCAACTATTCTCATAGTATCCAGAGTAAGAAACTATTTTGCAAACTATTTAACACCTCCAAAAACCACTTAAAAATGCTCTACAATTCCTTTAAAAAACAATCACGTGAGCCGATGTAATACGGTGCCAATTTTAGAAATTTTAAAAAATTTCTCCACCATTCTTTTAAAAAACAATCACATGAGCAATTCCATGCTGATATAAAAGAATGGTGGCGAAATTTTTAAAAATTTCTAAAATTGGCATTGTATTACATTGGCATAGATTGGCTCACATGATTGTTTTTTAAAGGAATTGTAGAGCATTTTTTTAAGTGTTTCGGTTGAAGTTTTATTTGTTTGGAGTTTCTACGGAAGCTATTCAAACGTTTTGAATTTTCGGTTGGCATGTGCATCACAGAAATAGGTGTTCGATAATTCAAAAATCGTTTTAAGAAGAGAAGATAGCTTGAGAAAGGGCACAGTGAGGTGTTTGAAAATGTTTGCTGAGGGACTTTGAGCAGACTTTCACCGGTTAAAGGTTTTTGGAGGTGTTAGTGATTCAACCCGGTGCTTTAGGTGATTATTTATTTTGAAAATTTAGGTGATAATTTATTATGTAATTCATTAATCAAATCATTGTTTTTTTATATTTATTGTATTTAAATCTTTTCTTTAAAATGATTAAATTTAAATCAATTTTTAAATAATTAACTAATAAAAATCATTCTCATCATCAATTTTAATACAACTTTTTATAGAGAAATTTTAGATAAAATTATTCAGATACCTAGTGGTATCTTCCTTATAAAAAGAATTGTAGTGCGACATTTAAAAAATAGATAGGTCAGAGTCGAAATTACACATTT
The DNA here is from genome assembly GCF_030686945.1 of Centruroides vittatus. NCBI lineage: Eukaryota > Metazoa > Arthropoda > Arachnida > Scorpiones > Buthidae > Centruroides > Centruroides vittatus. The sequence continues at coordinate 488,953 of NW_027121927.1, forward strand.
AAAATTTGTCGAAATTGGAGCCAGACTATTTGTTTACCAACTCTACCACATTGGTTTGTACCATTAGAATTAGAAACAGATCCAGTGTCATTGAATTTTTTTATGGCACATGTAATATTTGCTGCATTGTTGATGCAGATACTCAAAACCTGTGTTTCACGGATACCAAATTTTTCTAAAATGGATTTAACCTGGTTTTCATATACAAATAATTATTCCATCCTTCAGTATCAACAATATCCAGTGTTTTTATAACAACTTTATTTTTTTTTGTAAAACTGCACATTGACTGTGAGAAAATTTGTTTCTATGTGTTACTGTGTCATCTTTGAGTAGTACAATTTTTCTTCTAATGTTTCTTTGAGATCAACATAACCAGAGTCATGTGTGCTGATAACCAAATGATGAACAATGTCACATCCTGTTAAAATTTCAGATTGTTGATCCATTTTATCTGCAATTTTTTGGAACTTTTGTGAGAACCGAGGAGGTTTGGTGATGAACCTTATTCCCACTTACTGGCTACAGAATGGTAAATTCCATTCATGGTTGTCAATGAATAGCTAGCAGGGCAAAAATCGAGTGAGGAGTGTGGTGAGTAAGTCTATAGGTTTTGAGTAATGACAGGTCAACAGATTAACAAAACAACAAATTTAATTATTCTTTCGTTGACATCTTTTAAAATTTCTGGTTTCCTTGCATAAAGATCATCTTCCATTTCTATAAGCTTGTGTAATAAAGCATAAGCCTGTCTTCTTGTAGATCTAATGGCTTTGTTAAGGCAGAGTTCTTTGAGTTTTGGTAACAATGACTCACAATCTCTTGGGAGGCATATCTGATAAATGGACATAGGAAATGCATTATTGATGCAGTATTGTGAGAGAAATTCGTACTTTTTTCTTGCTCCGTATAATGCATTTCCTATGTCCATTTATCGGATACGCCTCCCAAGAGGTTGTGAGTCATTGTTACCAAAACTCAAAGAACTCTGCCTTAACAAAGCCATTAGATCTACAAGAAGACAGGCTTATGCTTTATTACACAAGCTTATAGAAACGGAAGATGATCTTTATGCATGAAACCAGAAACAAACTTAATATAAACATAAAGAGGTTAAATACATAGGGGCAGTTACATGTTATAACTACTTAACAACTAATGGACTGAGTTTACATAAACTGGTATGAGTTTACATTAACTGTTCTAAGATAGTACCTCGTGATGACATTTCATAGCTCCTAGATGCTTCTATGCGATGTCAGCTGGATGTTGGCAATCTAAGGCTGGGGCATCGGGAAGAGATGAATTTGGCAAGATAAGTATTGGAGGGTGGAGTCCTTTATACTCTGGGGACATTTGTGCTGTATATGGCATCTCGTAATGTCCACCGATGTCTGCCATTGTTGTCTGCCCGGACAATCAGGTGTGACCCCTTTTTATACATGTTTTGCATGAGAACTGTCTGATGAAACTTAGAACACATTACATCATTTATGATGTAATGTGTTCTATGTTCGATCTGGGTCTGGGTTTTGTTTATATGGGTTGTCAGAAATTGGACCTTTCGATAAATTATTGACACTTTCTATCCAGTATTGTTACTCATTTTATCTCATAATTTCATTTGTTTGACAGTTGTTATCAAGATTAATTGCCTTTGTGACTAACATCAGGTTACAACCTGAGTAATCAATGTCAATTTAGAGGGATATTTGATCGATTTTTATCTATCAAGAAATTGGGAGAAATAGGATGTGTGTGGGTTTTTCCACTTTGTCATTCTTTATCCATTTGACCTTTTGTTCACCCTTTCCTCAGGAATTGAATTAAAATATTGCTTTAAATAATTAATTATTACTTAAAATACTCCCTTAATTGGTTGAATTCTCACATTTGTGTCCGAATATAGTGAGGAGTGTTTCTTTCAATTAAACCATTTTCACAAAACCTTCACAAAAAGTGTCAGCGTCCATGGTGACTGCAATCACTTGATGATGTATTAAAATATGAATCAATTTTCAATTGGTCCATTTTGGATTTCTTATTAGATCTTTTCTGCAAATACTATTTTCTTCAGAATCAAAGCATTGATTTGTTGCAGCAATCTTTACTTTAATCAGAGCTTCATAAATTTCTAGATTATGATTTTTAACATGCTGCCAAAGATTACATTTTTTACCGTACTGCTTGTTTTGCTAATCTTGACATTAAAGTTGCATTGTTTGAGTTCTCCATTCATTTCCTTATCCACCTTGCATGTTGCTGAGTTTTTATTATTATTTTCAGATTCAAATGTGAAAATGTTATTCAAATCCTCCTTTGTAAATCGATTATCATTCATGGAGGGCAGTTTTAATTTTTTTCTTTGTTCACATCATTACCATAATTAATTTCACCCATTTTGATTAAAACAAGGCCACAAGAGAACTAATATATTATCCATACATACATATTACAATCTTATATATTATAAATACATAAAATACCAGTTGTAATATAACTTATTTAAGTATTAAATATTTCACTTTTTATTACACTTTACCAAGTATGTCATCATTCACATTCACACTGCATTCAAATTAACAGTTGATGCATAAATAGTAATGATGCACTAATGTGCATAAGCAGAAAGAGACCACAGCATTACCAATTGTCAAATTAAAGGTTGATGTAAAAATAATTAATAATTAACTAATGGTCATTGCACAATAATACGCTTGCTAAATGTAAAAAAAATATTAATAAAAAAAGACTGGAGTGATCAAAATTATCTAAGATCTGGGTCTGTTTCATCTCTAATCCAAAACCTATTGGTCCATTGCTCTGAACTCCAGCTCTACATTCCACTCTAAAACGCTTACTTGAACTCAAGGAATATGAAAAAGTCATAACTGTTTTTTGCTTAAACACGTGTATATTTATGTATAGTTTTCATAAAGCTTATTACAGCCAGGAAAATCATCTGGCTGTCCATTTAGCAAAAAAAGCCTGAACAGAACACTGAATAAACTATAGAGACTCAAATTTCATAGTCATGTCTTGGAAATGGATGTTGAATATTTTTATGCCATTTAGAATCTTGTAACATTTTATTTTTATTGTATTTTATTATATTACTTTGATTTATTTTAAATTAATTAGATAGAATCAGAATTGTAGTTACAAAGGGTTTCAGGTGACTAAGCCCCCTCAGCTTAGTTGGCAGTGTCTACATGTAGTATGTATTATCAATAGCAAATTCATAAATCTCTAGAGGAGATGCAGAAAGAAAATGATATGCCTTGCAAAATTTGAAGGTTTATATTACACAGATTAGAAGAAATAATATCAGGATGATATCTGGGTGTTACTAAAATCTTTTCAAACACAGATTAACTTTAATTATGCCACAAGTAATTCTGAATAAGCCACTTTAACATTTTTCAAGATGGAACATCGGTCCATTGATTGCCTCACGTAACTGCCGAACGGAAAGTCTGTTGTTCGCAGCCAGTCCATTGCTCGAGTCATGTAACAGCCAAACAGAAAGTCCGTTGTTCGCAGCGTCCATTATTCGAGGCGTATGTTATATGAGGCACCACTGTATTATGTTTAATATCAAATTTAGATTAAGATGACCAGATTTTAACATTGGTTAAGCAGGACAAAATTGACGGGGTTGTCTTGTTGAAAAAAATTATTATAGAGGAACAAAATTTTATCATCAAAGAATGCAAAATTGTATTGTATTACATTTTTTTAATTTCAACGAATGTAAAATTTACAAATATAATAAATATATATACTATTATAAATCTTTAAAACCTCTTTATTCTTTTGCATATTACTCAGTTGATTGAATTTTTTTAGTAGATTGCTGTCATTGTTTAAAATGTCATGAAAGTTTTTGCAAGAATTTGTTAAATTATATTTTACACATAGTAAGGCTTTCAAAGTCTTACATTGAACACTTAATTGTGATTTATCAAATGTCCACATTTTATTTACAGTAGAAAAAATGCATTCATGTAACTTGCAACAAACAAAATGTTTGCTCGTTTGGACAGCCTATGAACACGCACTGCTCTGTTGTTGCAGTTGCACACCCCAAACCATTTTCTGTTGGTCTTTGCCACAAAAACAGAGGGTTTTGTCGGTGCAGCATTCTTTATTTCCAATGCTCACACACATCTTGGTACTGATATGTGTGATACAAAATGATCTTTATGAACCTTAAACATAAGATATAAGTTTATGACACATAATTGACAAAGCTTAATCTTTCCAAAACTTGAGACTTTTTTAAAATGCCATGGGATGCAGGACAAATTGTTAAAAATCGGGACTGTCTCACCAAAAGTGGGATGTCTGGTTACCTTAGTTTAGATACACAGCTATTCCATTCCAAATCTTATTTCAATTTGTTTTTTTTTTTTTTAAATATTAGAACATCAGTTTGAACTTAATTGAACTATGAAAGTTTGAATCTTCTTGTTAAACCTGACACAGACTTATGAAAAAACGTCAACAGTGTTTGATGAAATAAAGTAAAGTTCTGCTGAAAAAAGTATTTAAGGTGTTGTTCAAGATAATTTGGCTATTGGATTGATAGCACAATACATCAATTTATTTAATTTATTACTTTGTTACTGTGGAACATTATTTTAATTGTAATCTAATGTATTGGTCTTTACAGCAATGAAATTATACACACAAACATGTAGGGGCTACAAAGGCTTAAGCACTCCCTATTAGCATGAAAAAAGTTAAAATTTATTTGTTCAAACTTCAAAATGTTTTTAAATAATGATGGCAAATATGGTTTATCAGACCATCTATAATACAATCATCTTCACATGTTAATAAAAGATATTTATAATTATTTAAATGTTTTTAATTTTTGAGTTTATCCACCCTTTTTGGTTCTTCTGGATCTGAAACAAGCATCCCTGATGATGACCATTGAAGTTAAAAGTGCTTGGACCTTTTGATTTTTTGTTTATATTTTTTTTTTGTGTGTGTTAAAACAATTAAGTTTATTAATTTGTGTAAGTAGTTATATGGTTAAATTTTTTAAATTTTATTTTTATAAAATATAAATATTAGTTAATTTTTTGATGTTTTAGTAGCTCTACTGATGAGATGTTTATATTAGGGTGTACTGTGAAGATCGTCCAGAAACTAAAGAACCTTATGTATCTCCTGAAGACATAATTAGAAATTTTATTAAAGAAGTATTAGAATATCAGCAAATTCGATGGAGATCTACAGGAGTGAGACCACCAATTTATAATACGTCAATTGTAAGAACTAATTTTTTAATGTATTTTTTTAAAAATTAATTGATTAATTTAAAATGTTTTTTTAAAAATATGTTTACTTTTATAAAAGAAATTTACAAATTTTTAGAACAATCAGCTGTCTTTATATAAACGGAATGAAGAAAAATTCCATAGTTAAATCACTATAAAAATTATTTGGATAATTCTTGATATTTAACAACTCTACTTTCCATTATAATACATTTAATCTAAGCAAGCCATTGATTAATTACTCCAGTAAAGTTTGATACCTTATAGATAAATTTAAATTTAATCTTAGAATTTGTCTTTTAATAAAGCCTTCATTTAAATCTTGATATCAAGATATAGCTACCCAATCAATTTTATCTAGAAATTCTTGAATAAATTCTGAAGATGATTTCCTTTCTTGTTGGGATACCAGCTATATTCAAATTATAAAATTTTTCGGGAATTCTGTAATCCCATATCTGCAGGTATATAAGAACTCTACTAGTAATTCAACAATGCAAAACTATGGTTTAATTATGTTTATTTTGGTTGATTACATACATAACTAGATGCATTTTGGACCGACTTACATTTTACAGTTCCTCATCAGTAACTAAAATTAAGAGCTAGTATAAAATTAATTAAACATAAAAATGACAATAAAACTGAATGTAATAATAATATCTTACTTTGCATTGAATCAGCTGTCTTCTTAAAAACAAAAGTACTCAAACATGATATGGAACATATTTTACCAATACATACAGCAAACAATATGGATTGATACAGAACATTAGATCACGGATGTTTTCTTCTTTTGTAATAGGCTGTAAGATTTTAAAAGTGAACTTCATGTTGTGTTAAAGTGTAACTATCTTGTGGCCTACAGATTTACAGCTTCCTGACTTACCTACCATCAAGAGATGATGTCATACTACCTCTTGGTAATTTGTATCCCTTCACATGTGTTTAGCAGATTTCCTTTATGTAAACTATTCTTGATTGCTACGTGTTCTTTAAATTTCTTTTTGTATATGGCCTTTTCACAATGGAAAATTTTAATTTGGTTTTTATCAATGGTTCAATCTGTCTGTTCTGTGTGATGGTACCATGGTGGTTGTTTATGTTTAAGCATATAGCAGCATTATGTTCTTTTAATCTTTTACCTAGGATTCTGCCTGTCTGTCTTATGTAATAATATGAGGGTTGGCATGTGCATTGTAAACTATAAATGATATCTGCATAATCTGTTTTTTATTTTTTAGTTTTTGTACTAATCTTATTGTGGAATACACTTTTTACTTTATTGAGTAATGAGGGACTATACATAAATTAAATTTCCACATTTTATTTAAGAATTTTTCGAAAATATTTTTCATGTAAGGTAATTTGGTGTAGGCTGCTTCCTGGTAAATATTTTTTACATCATACTTCTGAAGAAGGAAGTGATTGTACCATTTCTTCAATTTTAGGGCTTGGGTAATTATTTAATAAATATTTTTTATTAACTTTTGTTATTCCTTGTATTATATCTTGTTTGTATATGGTTCTATTAAAAATTTTTTTTAAATCTATAATGTATGCATTCATTTCAGTTTTCATTGGGTAGTTTGAGCGGAAATATATTGTTTTTTAATATTACAATTTTTTTCAAAAGTATCTGGTGGGCTCATTTAGGATTGTGATATCCAAGAAATTTAATTTCTTCCTGCACTCTTCTTCAATATCAAACTTAATATTCTTATATATATATTCTTCTCAGAATTAGTTATGATTAAATTTGAGGAAATACTAAAAACTCCAGGTATAGTGTTATGTTTAAGATATGTAGATGATTATTTAATAATTTATAATTCCCAAGAAATCAATAGTAGTGCAATTTTGAAAGTAGCAGAAAAAAGACCTAATTTCTTTCTTGTATGCTACTGAGTTTAACTTTCTTATGCTATATGCTTATTCCTTTTCTTTTTCACTGTTTTTCTTCTGTTTTGTATTTCCTTTCAATTACATTGACTTTCAGTAAGCTTGGGTACTTGCTTCTTTCTACCAAATAGCAAACAGTTGTCAAAATTTGAGTCAAATTTAACATATTATGTTCTTTATTTCACATCTCTACTATGCAAGGAAACTGTGGTTGGGTATTTCATGAAATTTTTATTTTTATCCAGGTTTCTATAAAGTTAAGATATCTATTTAATTAACTTTATTACTCTTTCCATACATTCTCAGCTGTCTCTACAAAGGCACTTTGTAATGATAAAGGTAAGAAAGATGATCTAGTCACTGTGATTAGAACAAGGATACTTATGATTTATTGGAAAAATGGAGGTGTATAAAATCCTACTTAATAATGGCAAAATTGACACTACACTTTCTATATTAGAGAAACTTCAAGGGTATTAATCAGCTATATGGTGAAACATCAAAAACATATTGAACTAAGTAAATACAATTATCCAAACTAACTAACTAAAACTGTTTTTTGAACCAGCTTAAGCTGAAATGCAGTTACTCCAGTCATGTAAAACTTCAAACTTGCTATTTTCATTGAAGCACCTTTTGGATATGAATCTATATAATTATCCAACTTTAGATTTCCCACAACATTGAGTTTTGCTTTATCAAACACTTGATTACAGAAGATGTCTCTAATGGCAAGCTTTATTGTAAAAGTGTAATATTAATTATCTTTTCTTGCATTTTTAGTTTTCTAAGTATTTCCTTTGAGCATAAAATATTTCTATATCTTGTCAGAATTTTAACACATATATCACATTTATTATTTAAGTATTTTATTTAATTTTTATATGCATATTTATATAATAGTTTTTGAATTATCTTTTGTGTATTTAAGATAATATTTTCTTCAAATTTTATATGATAATTGAAAGTATTTGCGTAATATATGATTTTTGTATTTTATTGCTTCAGAATTATTTGACATCAAAAAAAAGTCTTCCACTTTATTTATGAATTATTTTGATGTTAAGTGCCATTTAATAATAATTTATTGAATTTAGTTATAAAAATAATCATTTGTTTAAAATAAAAAATTAAAATAATGCATAATTTTTAAGAAATTTTTTCTGATAGTATTGTAGTACCAAAATGCTACAAATTAACTATGATAAAATAGATTATATTACAAATTTTATTATAATAGTTAATTACATCACACAAAACATTTGTGTATACATATTTCTATTAAATTAATGTATATATTTTTTCAATTAAGGTGATAAAGATCTGGTGCAGAGTTTGGTATTTGATGCTAAAGCAACTAGTGTATTTGCTGAATCAACAGTTCCTCCGAAACTTCCAAAATATGAGTAAGAAACCTTTACTTAACCATCTAAATAAAAATAATCTGCAGAGTAAAAATATTGCAATAATTAAATGTTTTAGTTTTGAACTAAAAACCTTGAAAAATATTTTACTTATTATGATTTTTAATTTATTACTTTCTTAATGAATGAACTAATTATTTCATTAATTCATCAAATTTTTAGTTTTTATGATTTTTAAAAGTTAATCATAATTGACAATATTAATCAGATTTTAGTAAATAATTTCTCATGATAAAATTTAAATTTTAAAAATTGAATTAAATATAATTCAATTTTTAAATTTTATTTACTGAGAATTTACAAAAAACTATTTTTCAACAGCATATGATTTTTACATATTTGAAGTAAATTATTAATTTTTAACTAAAATAAATTTTGCTTTCTGCAAATTGTTTAAGAATAAATATTTTTTAATAGCACTCTAAGATAAACTAATTATCTTATATTGGAGTTCAATGAAAAGAATATATTGTACTTTAATAATAGTTATAAACTATTTGTCTTATATATTTTGAATTTCTAGACTATTTATATTACATTTCTAGCTAATATAAATGTCTATAAATGGAATCAAATTTTAACTTATTAATGTTTATTTGCTAACTTCAACTAAATTAATGGTTAAAATAGAAAATTTATAAAAATTTTTTGTAATGTTTCATGATAAATATAAAACATACACTCAAAATTTTTGAAAAGACAGAAAAAAACCTTTTAGTAGGTGAAAGATAAATGTTTTTGTAAGATTTATCATTGGTAGATTTAAGTGTTACAATTGGTCTAATTGGTAACGTGTTTTATAAAACCAATAATAAAAATAAATTTTTGTATTTTTATTATTTGTTTTAAATAAGCATAGAACAAGTCACCCATATCTGTTTACAGTAAATATTTATAACTCCTAACTACACAAATTGTGCTCCTTGTGCCTAAACAAAATATCTGTTTTGGAATGTTGTGATTCAATTGTTGCTTTTAAACCAACTAGATCTGACAATGAAATGATAAATCTTTCAAAAACATTTTTCTTTTATTTATTAAAGAGTATTTTCTCCCTGTCTTCACACACTATACGGGCGTGCACACACATGTACAGTACGTATATGCACACATTTGTGTATGTGTGTATATAGTTAAGATAAATAATTTGTTAAATCATTTATTTTTACTGTTAACAAACAGAAGAGATTTTTAAAGCACAGACATTGATTATTTAATTATTTACTAAAATTTAATTAATATTTAAGTTGTAAATTATGAAATAATTTTTATCTTACCAAATTGTAATATTTTTCCTGCAAAATTTGAGTAGTTTAATATTAATTTTAAGTAGTATAATTTATTAATCATTAATCTATTTAATTTAAATTTTCAAATATTACTATTATTAATTATATATATACTGTATAACTGTATATACACTTTATAATTTAACATCAGTATAAATTATGAGTAGAGAATTGATATTTTATTGTGTATTCCTATTTGATAACAATGAACATTTGTCACTGATTAAAGACTGTTCATTTGAAAACTATGTAAGATATAACAGCATTTAAATGAATTCTTTTATTTTTAAAAGCATCTTTTTTATTATTAACTTTCTTTTAATACATTTAATTTGATAGTTAAATTTTTACATTAGTAATACTGAAAATATGATTTAAAAAGTCACTAGAAAATTCTGTTCTGAGGAATGTAGAAATTTTACTTTCTTAAATATTAGATTTGCTAGATGGAGTAAATTCATTTAAAAAATATATTCGTATATATATATATATATATATGAATATATATAAAGTATATATGTTGTATGTACAGTACTTTATATACTGTAATGTAATGATGCAAAATGTACTGTACATCTTACCAAATACTAATTGTTATATCAAAAATTTCTATGTTAAAATTTGATTGATTAAATTAATTATTCTTGAATTTGAATTAGTTTGAATTATATTTAAGCATGTTGCTACTTGTAAACTTTTAAACTATTAAAATTCATTAATTACAAAGTAAATTTTTTAGACATATTAAAACTTTTAATATTAAAGAGTAATTAAATTAAATTATTATTAAAGCCAAACAACCATTGGATTATATTGGGATACTTTTCTGCGATTATATTTAATTAATTTGGGTTTCGTGATGTTTGTTTATGTGTGTGTACATACCACACCAACGTTGAGCAATGGAGAGCACTGAAAGTGTTCCCTGTTGGCACCGTAAGTTATCGAGGATGGTTATATCATATTTAAATATGTCAGGAAGAGGAGATTGGACTGGAGGCTTGGATAACATAACTGGCAACTCATCTGCACAGTGAGTGGGAGTTGTGAGTTTGAGTCCTGCTTCGGGCCAATTCTTTCCTTCCTGAATATTCTAAATTATTTAATGATTATTAAATTTCATAAGAGATGGTACCTAATGCCTTCCTCTAGTGACAAATTATTTAAAAATTAATTAAATATAATTACAGAAAAGTAGCCTGATGTTATCCAGTGGTTGTTTGGTTTTACAAATGTATCAGGTTTTGTGACGTTTATGTAAATTATTATTATTTTTATTATTAAATAATAATATATCTGCCTATAATTTAAATTTAAGAAACAGTAATTAATTTAATTAGCCTAATTCTAACTTGGAAATTTTTGATATACAGTGAATATAAATATTTGATATTAAGTTTCAGGATTTTTTTATTGATATTATATTACTTTTACATTTTATTAGAAAATCAAACAGTTCTTAAACCTAATTTATTAAAAATTTAAAAAAATTTTGTTTCTTAAATATATTATTTATGTATAATTTTACAATTTATTGTTTTACTTTAAATTTGGAATAATTACAAATACCTTTAATCATTAAACTAAGTATATTTATTTTATAATATGCAGGAAAGTCAGTATTTAAGTTACAATCAAGCATTTATCAAAACATAAACAAGATTTCTAACATAGAATATTAATTTTCCAAAAAATATCTCTATAAACATTTAAGTACTTGTTCCAATGTTCTACAACCTTCTGAAATCATGCTGCACAAAAGATTTTTGTTTACTGTTGGAGTCACTGAAAGTTATGTTCTTGAATCTCTTCATTGCTAGAAAAACATTCTTTACTTAAGTATTCTTAGAGATCTGAAAAAATAGTCATGTAGTCCAGATCTAAAACTAAGCAATTAGCAACTTTTGGATCTTTAGAAGAATACTTGATTCACAAACATTTTTCAAGTAGTAAAGAGATACAGAAACACATACTGCAGTTACTCCAACAGCAATCAAGAAACTTTTGAGCTGCATGTTTTCAGAAGCTTGTAGATCATTGGAACAAGTGTCTGAATGTATACAAGGGTTTCATTGAAAAATGTTTTATGTTAGAAATTTTCTTGCTAAAGTTTTGGTAAATGTCTGTTTGGATTCTGATTACTGACTTCTTATATTTCAAACTAACTATTGTAAAACATACATGCAAATGAATGTTAGGAATAACTATTTAATATTTATCTAAAATTTTTAATTAAAAGTTTTGGATAATAGTAAATAGTGTAATTGCATTTTTGATTACTGTCTCTTACAATTATCTTAGTCATATCATTTTTTTCTATTATTAAATTCAAATTTAAAGATAATTATAATAAAATTTCTTCTGAAAATAAGCTTTGAAAAATTTTTGTAATTTCTGAGAGTTAGAAACATTGCAATTTATGTAGAAAGAAAATTTGTGCAGCATTAAAAATATGAGTTTAAGTCTTAGTCTTTAAAAAATTTTTTAATGAAAATGTTCTTTTGGATATTTTTTATTGTGAGTTAAATGAATATTTGTATATTTTTATATACATATCATATAGTTTATATGATATATAAATTTATATAGAAAACCAAGCCTGAATTATTCTAATAATCAAATGATAGAGTCAGATTAACTGTTGAGTTAGAACTTGGCTAATTAATTATACAGCTATTACATAACTTGGACCAAAGTTGAATTAATCCAACTTTATCATTTGATCATTGATACATAAATTGCAAAAAATTAAAGCACAAACATTTATTTAATTTTTGTATTATTAATTTACAAAAGGTTATTTTAATTAATAATACTAAGCTGTCATTCTTTTCATAAGTCTCATAATTATGATCACTTTCTAAATCTTTATATAGTATATTAATTCTACTTAAAGATGTAGAAAATACTGCAAATTAGTTGACAGTAATAGTTTATTACTTTTAATATTTGGGAGATACATAAATTCAGTTTTTAGTAATTTGTAAGCATACTCCATGTGGTAATAATGGAATATGCCTTCAAGCAAGATGTAAGGAAAGACAAGACACTATTTCATTAAGACACAACATCATTTTTGCATACATATTCCAATTTAAGGTTAAATGGCTGAGTTATTACTTTAACTCCTAGCCAGTGGCAGCTTGTCCATAAGGGCTGCAGGGCTGCAGTCTTTCTGGTATAAAATTAAAGTTTCTGTTTTATTATCACCATTCTTAAGTGTTTATTAATTTATTTATCGTAAATAAATTATACATATATATTTTTTAGTTTTATTAATGATATAATTTTTTTAGTTTGTATTGATTTGTTTTACTTTTATTGCTGCAGCCCACCACTACAAATTCTTACAGGCTGCTACTGCTCCTAGCTTAAGTATTATACTTAACCTTTTCATTCCAATGTATCTAATCTAAAAATTTTTAGAACAATTTAAAAGTAGTCAGTTTTTCAAACAATGCCAAATCTCATATTTTGTGTATAGCTGTATATGTACAGGTTTGTTTACAAAATTTTGAATGTGTTTTTATGTAGCTATGTTTGTGCTTTTGTATGTTTATATATGTTTGTTATGTTCACAGCTACATACATATCTAAATACATACATATTACTGTAATTTCGGGCAGATAACTCATGACAGCATATACCCTGCAGAAAATAAAACCTTCCTATACCCCATATCTTCAAAGTTGTTGAAAGCAAGATAATTACTGGTGTGCAGTTTAGAAATTGTCATCTCAAGTATTAAAATATTGCTTTTTCTGTTTCATTTCTGTTAACAAATCATTGTAGATATATATACTGTATATCTCGGCGGATAAGACGATAGTTGAACCATAAAAAATGGCCCCGGAAATCCGGGGTCATCTTATAGGACAGATACAAAAACATTAGATTGAAATTTATATAAATTAAAACCATTATAAAAAGACAGACAAACCGTAATTATTTACTAAAAGAGAGTAGGGTATGTGCACAAAATGGAATAGCCCATAGGATATTTTTGTAAATAGTCAAGGTCATTACCCAAATGCCCGGATTAGTGCAAATGTTTGCAAAAATCACTGGATGCAAGAAAATAAAATTTGTTTATTCAAAAAATTACAAATAGGACATAATTCCATGTAAGCTATACAGTATTATTATTCAGATAATGATTGCTGATCTAAACTAAATTCATAGGCCTTTGATAGTTTGGGGGGGGTCGTCTTATAGGACAGATATATGCTAAAACTATAAAACTTCAACAAAAATTTATACATTGTCTTATCTGAGGGTCGTCTTATCCGCCGAGATATACAGTATATATATATAAACAATCAAGCTCAAATATTCTATAATAATTATATTAATTTCTGGATTATTAGGGCATTAGTTTGACTATTAATTGGGCTAGTAAGTTTTAGCACACACAAACTTTCTCCATTAATTTACTGTTATCGTTTGATATTAATATTACTTAATGTGTTATTGTATATTGTAAGAGCTATGTATAAGAATGAGTTTGTAAAGTGTGTCAGGTATTTATTTACCTGACACACTTTGAAAACTGAAATTTTTAATTACTTAAATTGTTAATTAAAAAAAAAAAACTTTTTAGAATTGCTGAATTCATAAGATTTAAAATAATTTAGCCTGTTATTAATTTACAACTGTAAAACTGTACAGCTTCCATGGAAAGAAAAAAGAAATTATTTTTTATTGTTATTCATTATTAAATAATGTAATGTGTTACAAAAATTTTAATTTATTAAAAAGTTACAAATTCAATAAATTTTCTGGATTTTATATTAATCAATTGAAAGAAAATTTAATTAAAAATGAATTATTTTGTTACACAATCAAAATTATTAAAATGAAAATTGAAAAATGATAAACAATGCCATTTAAATTATAATTTATAAATTTTTGCATTTTGTTATAATTTTAGACTAGTTCATTAACATCTGCATTCAAATTGATGGTGTAAAGTTTAATTTTGAGTGATTCAAAAAAATTAAAATATTTTAAAAACATATTTTATTGATATTAGATTATTAGGAGTTCTCTCAAATTTATAATTTTGCTTATCTAACACAGAGTTTTTAAATTCACAAAATATTTAAAAATTTAAATACGCTGATTGATACTATAATGGGTCTAGTTCAATCTACTTTGTTGTTTTGTGATGACTCATTTTTACACCAGTGTTGCTAACAGTGTGGTGAAGTCAGTAAACAAGAAGTCCAGCTCTGGCAAATTTACAGTGTCAACTCTGAGTCCGACTCCAACCTTGCCCTTTTTTAAAATTTCACACTACGATTCCTTTTATAAGAAAGATACCACTGAGTATCTGAATATTTTTATATAAAATTTTTCTATAAAAAGTTGTACTAAAATTGATGGTGACAATCAAAAAATGGATATAACAAATTTATCTTGGAAAAACTTTCAAGTACATAAAGAAGCACACTACATCTTTAATAACCAAAAGAATTTCACTTTTATTATTTAATTATGAAAAATTGATTTAAATTTAATTATTTTCAAGAAAACAACATTAAATATAATAAAACAAAAAATAATTTGATGAATGACATAAAAAATTGGTTCATAAAATAGTTTCTCCCACTCCAGCTACAATGTGAACAGTTAATTTACTACTGATGTGACAGTTGACTAAACTGATGTATACTGTTGAATTTTAAAATATGAAATTTAGAAAAAATAAATTAATCATGTTGAATCAATCATCTTGTCAGACCCTAAGAACAAACCAGTGAATAATAAACCGAAACAATTCTATTAATTACATTTTTCAGTTTTCTCTTTCTCTTTGTTTGTTGCAGTTAGATTCTGATCTTGGTTTTACTTTTTTTCATTGTTTTTTATTGATTGTTTTAAGACTAAATTATGTTATCAAAGCTATAATCATAAATAATTCAAAACCAATAGAGGGGCAGTGAAGAAATTAATTAGTCAAAAAGACAATTGATATCCAAAGTAGAACATCTGAGATGTAAAAAAATATTGCATCAAGTAAGAATTATGTCACTCAAAAATTTGAAAATTAAATTTTTTCTTGAGAGCTTCACTTTGATAAAGATAAGTTTGGTGCTTCAAAGCAATATCACAAGCTTTTACTTTCCAGGCACAATTCCACAACTAACTACAAGTGTTCAATGGTTTTATTCACTTGGTTACTGGTGGACCTTAAATTAATAGAAAACTTTTTCTGAAAATATAGAGCGTGTCATATGAGATACACATGTAAAGTACTATTTTTTGTATCTTAGGAAACTGACACTAACTGCGGTCGGTAAAACTTCCGTTAACCTAATGGGTACTTTACGCGGATTCAAGATTAGTTTGCCAGGCCTGGGCTTTTACACATGCACCAAAAAAATTAGTAAGAATAATGACAAATATCAAGTCAAAGCAAAAGTTTCAAATATATTTAATTAGTAAATCAAATTTAACTATGTACAATTGTCTATAATCCAAAACAAAATTTATTAACGAAAATCAACAAGTCAACCCGACAATAAAACTCAGCTACTTAGCTTAACTTAATCTTAATTCCCCTTTGAAAATTCGACAAATCAAATACTTAAGAACTATGAACAAAATCTCTTACAAACTAAACATCTATCCGTCACCTCACTATACTAGGAACCTGTTTCCTCAATCCTTTCGCTATCGTCAAATCGAATTCCTCTTTAAACACCTTGGATCACCTAATTCTCAATCTGGACTTAGCCTCGAATTTTTCACTCAGTAGTACACCTCACCAGGAATCACCTTGATCGTCTTTGGTTAGCGTGCTGGTTTTATGCTGTGAGGTGACATCACAATTCAGCTAGGTTACTCCCCTTATTTACATACTTAGTTTTTCTAACATCAAATTTTATTCTGACAGCTTCAATTCTCCAACAAAATCTTATAAACCGTTTACAAAGCATTTAGCACAATTTTCTGGGATGTTTTATGATGGTTTAGTAAGTATTTCTTTTCTAGTGAGTGTGGGGATTTCCCCCTCCATTTTTTCTGCAGACTGTTTATTTCTGCTGGGCAGTGCAAGTGCATGTGATTTTTTCCTATGGCGCTTGTTCTTTCGTGAGTTGATTTATTATCTTCTTTGGTTACTAATAAGAGACTTCGTCCTAACTAAATATAAGCCCCAAACAAAATATAATAAAACGAAAAATAATAATAAAATAAAAATAACGCTCGGACTCAGTTCCTTACACACACAACATTTTGCTATGAATTGGCTTTTATGGGTTAATATCATATTAATTTATTGAAGTGTCTGTTTTCTAAGAAATTTTTTTAGATACTAATTAATTAAAAAGTATTTTTCTTACTTCACACATTACTAATAATACTTTGAGGTTGAAGTCACCATAGTCTAAATAATTTTACCAATTCCAACTTTGCCCAAAAGTCCAATTCCAATGACTCCAGCTCTGACTCCACCACACTAATTGCCAACCTTCTGTTGTGAAAACCCCTAAACAGACCTGAAATTTCCCCTAAATCTAACAGTTTTCTGTAAAAATTGAAACAAGTTCCCTCTAAATAGTTTTGCTTCAGTTGAAATGCATATCTGAAAAATATTAGTCTTTTTACAGTCCAGAGAAACAGGCATTTTCATTGAGCATACACATTAACTTTATTTTCATCTTGACCCTACACTTTTATAAACAAGCCTCACTCATTACACTAAATACAAGATCATGCATCAGCAGTATTTTGCTTGTGATCATACTGGTAAAATTAGTTTTTGAGCATTTTATCACAGGGCTGGAAGGTATCACAAGTGAACCTATTAGTTGCTAATTAAAAATAAACACTTATTATTGGTTATAGCAGTTTCTGAGAAATTTGGCTTTGCAGTTTTTCTTTTACATTTCCATAAATGAAGAATGCCCTTTATGTAGTTGCATTTGATATTGGCAACACTACCTGTGCGAGCTTACAGGCATTTGATGATAATATCACTTAATATTGACATTAAGTGATATTATCATCAAATGATAATGGTGAATTAATGCAGAAAGTTTTACTTGTGCTGAAATGTTCTCATGCCAAAATGTACAATTTCATTACACTGTTATACTAACATTAATTAATAATTATTAAATTTAGTTCAAAAATTATAATTATATTTAATTTTGTTTAAAATATTTTCAAAATATTGTAACCATTTAAACAGGATTTATAAATTATCACAAGTTATCATTTCTTGTGTAGATAATTGTCAGTCTAGTGGTCACCAATCAATTTTAAATTGTGATTGGAATTTAAAATCAACATATAACCTACACTCCTTTTCAGATTACTTTTCAAACCAGATAACCTGTGAGTTATCCACCCGAAATTATGGTATATACATAATTGAGTATATCAAGTACTTGTAACATGTAGTTATAAAAAAAAATTTTTTTGAGAAGTTATAGATAAGCAAACTAGTGAAAATGAATGCAGAACATGTATTACTAAACATGATTTTTTTGAAAGTGAAGTAAAATAAAAAATATGGAAATTTAAATTATTTTTCAATTGTAAATGTTGAGAGACTTAATTTTCATTTTCATAAGAAAAATTAATATCAGTAGGATCACTTCCTCCTTTAAGGGTCACTGAAATAGGCAGAAAAATAAAATAAAAATACATTTTAATATTAGTGTTTATTAAATGTGAATATTCACTAAATATGTTGTAATAAATACTATGACTTTTAATAACATTTAGCAAAAATTATGAATGGTCTGTTACAAATTGACATTTGGGCAGTTTTTGTAGAATAGATTTCATGCATTGTTTGTAAATTCTGTTAGTTTTCAATTTACATATTAAACATTTGCATGGAAGACAATATGATGACAGGACAAACATGTGAGGAACTTATTAACCTTCAAACACTATTCCATGTAAAGCATATGCATTAAATTTGGTGATTGCTGATGTTCCTAAAGTTAATGCTGAAACAGTGAGTTTTTAACCACTACTTTGATTAAATGATGGAATGTACTGAAAAGTACACTAAACTGTACTTAAAACTTTATCAGATACTAGAATTTCCCATCAAGCATGACATACTATTTCTATGAGAAAGTAGAAATTGAAGAATTGAAAAGAATAGAGATTTCAAGAAATTCAAGAAGAGTTACTAATATTTCTACATATTAAGTAGCCTGTACTGTCCATCAGAACATAATTGATATATGCTAATGCTAATACATTTTAAATAAATTAGGATTTTTGATTATTACTTGTAGGTTTAATTTTATATGAACTTTTATAGGTAGATCCAAAGAAACATTTTTTTATATTACAGAAAAAAAAATTAAGATATTTATAATTTTAAGTAATGCTAATTCATGTGTAATGAAAGACGAAAATACAGCTAAATTAAGGCAATCAAAAACTTTTTAACAAATGATTAACATTTTTGGACTGACTTCAAGATATGGTGTCAAGTTTTAAAGATTTTCATACAAGTTTTTAAAAATTTAAAAATCTAACATTTTTTTACAAAGAACAATAAAAAAAGAGCCTAAATGTTCATTTGATGCAGGAATTACACTTTACTTTTAAATAAAAATGCTTTTATTCAACTATATTTATTACCAGCTGGTATCTTGTTAATAAATTAAACTTGCTTTATAGTGACCTTTAGGAGACCTGTCAAAAGCAAACATTATATTAAATGGTAATTATAACAAAGTTTCTGATTTAGCAGGAAGATACGTATCAATTATATCTGATCTGAATCAGTTGATGTACTCCATCTAATTCTTTGTTGGAAGAACATCAACAGTATTTTATTCAAGGTTGAGTAAATATCTGATTAGATCATTTTCAGAGAATTCTTCAGTGCAATATACATAGTTAGCCACTGCTACATAATCTTTGAAAGTGACATTTTTTGTCAGACATTTACTTCTTGAATTGCATTAAAACTTTACCTTCATTGTGTGGCTGTATGCCATTGTATAATTTTAGTTTAGTTCATAGTTTTTAGCATTTCTCCTTTGTTCATCGTTTTCTTACTTCTAGAACATTCTAATCTTCATCTATTTCCTTGGGTGGTGAGGGCCACTTTGTGGAATCACAAGAACAATGAAGGCAATGTTACTTGAGGGCATGTGTGGGGAGTATAGGACACTTTTTGGCTGGTTTTCATGAAGTGAGGACAAAGAAGATAGTACTTAGTGGTTGTCAAGTATCCAAGAGACAAGAGAAACTAAATTGGAGTAAGAAAAGTTTATGAAGTTATTGGAGTGACAGCATAATGAATCTTGGACATAGGAAAAAAAAGGAAGAAGAAAGCATAAAGTGAGTCTAAGGAAGTTTTACACGGGTCCTCACGGAAGCTAAATAATGTTCGTACATCCTGGGTATTCTATTCTATTTTCTATCAACCATCTTGCTATTTCTTGCCTATACACTCTGATCTTTTTTCTCATTGCATAAGTTAGTTTTTAAGGATTAGTTATAAAAAAAACTCTTGTATTACCCAAGTTTGGCTCAGATATTGTGTAATTGTCCTGCTGACATTTCGGATTTTGGGTGACCTCCCATTGTACTATTTTACAATTGAAACCTGTATCTTTTACGCATAACTAAGTACTTTTTTCCACCATCTGCTGTGCATGGTTCCTTGTTCACTTATTAGCCCTAGTTGACTAACTGTATTTTCATTCATAACTTTTCAATTGCATTTGTGACAGGATTTCAGCTCTAGTAATGGTCACCCGATAATAATCCAGTTGTAGGCCCTGTTTTGTTTGTGTTGGTTGGTTGTTTATGATTCCATGTGCATATTAATTTTGTTATGGTGCTGAGTAATCATCAAGCCAAAAGTACCATGCAAGATGAAGGGACCATGAATACTCCTCCCTGGGTTCTTAAGGATGATCCCTACTTTTTTAAATAACTGGAATGACTCAGTGAATGTGAAACAGTGTTTCCAAACTCTGAAAAACATTGCTAATTTGGCTAGTTGGAGCAATGTGATCAAAATAGCAATCCTGGCAAAATTGAATGTGAACCTCTAGCAACGTTTTTCTGTCTGTTAGAGCAATACCCATCCTCGTTTAAAGACAGTAATCATGATCTGATCAAATGTTTTGACAAAAGGACTGTAAGGGACAAAAACATTATTGACCAACTTTTGAATTTAAAACAAGGTTACAAGGTTACTTATTTTGTGATAAGTACCAGAATCCTCTTATTTATGGCCATGAAGAATAATAGTAAGATTGAGGCCCTGCATAACACTGTTATAGTTGAAAGATTTATAAAGGAGTTGAGCAAAGAATCAAGAGGAATGTTTTGAGGCATACTCCTAAATCCCTTGAAGAAACTTTTGATCAAACCAAGATAGAGAAACATACTGAGATAGTGTGTGGTGGCCAAAGCGACACGAGATGGATAAATGTAGTGATCAAGGGGTATCAGAATCATCCAGTAACCCATACAATATCACTCCTGTCTCCAAGATGCAAGATGACGATAGAATTGAAAGGTTAGTGATTAGATGCAAGATGACGATAGAATTGAAAGTCATTAGATGAGCACTTTGAACTTCTAGATAAGATTATTAATATCCTCAATGCTGCCAACCTAAAATTACACCACAACATTTTGCTAGGAATTGTCTAAGATGTGGGAAGTCTGATTTAAACTTCTAAGGGAGTGTGACGATAGCCAGTATTGCACTCCTGATATAAAAATCAAGCTGGGCTTCTGAGCAAATGGCTTCCCATGTAATCAGGTTCACTAAGGGCATCCAGTCATCAAGTGCAAATTGTGAGAGCTCCATTAACTTTATTAATTGATACAGGAAATGAGAAATCCCTATTAAACATATCCTTTTTGAAAGGGGCTACGGTAGAAATCGATAAGGTGAACATCCGTGGTATTAGTGGTGTAGTCATGGAATGTGAGCATGTATTTCAAGTTAAAATTGAGTACAGTGATCATTTGTATGTAACCACTATGGCTTGCATTACATTCCCAGATCATATTGAATATTAGGGCATTCTGGGAATGGATGTGATTAATAAAATCTGTGAGGTTATTGAAGGAATAAGATTGTCGATGTTTAAGAACCCACCTGCTCTGTGCAAAAGGAGAGTGGTATCATTCAATTGTCCAACAAACATTCCCAAAAAGGTTCAGGGGGCTGGATGATTTAGATGAAAGTGCAAAAGAAAGGGTTTACAAAACATTCAATAAATATTTACAGTGTTTTGCCACCTCGATCACTGATCTGAAAGGCAAAGTAGGTTTTTCTCACAGACTTGTGATCAAATTTCAACACCTTTTGAACACTTTGCAATATTGTATTTCTGAATTCTACGTATAGAAGTTAAGAATACTAATTTCTTTTTATTTGAAAGTTGGTGTATTGAGATGAGTTCCTCCAAATGTAACTTTTCAATACATATTGCTGAGAAGAGCTCAGGAGAGATAAGGATGATCCTAGATTTCTGACACATTAACAAGGTTATTATTCCCCAAGAATTCCCCCATCTTGCATGGATGAAATCATGAGTAGGTGTTTTGGGAGCCAGTATTTCTCACTCCTTGACTTAAAATCTGGGTATTTCCAGATTCAACTTAATCCCTCTGTATGGCCTATATATGCTTTTTTGACCCCATGAGAAAATATCAAATGTGCTGCTTGCCCCAAGGAGTAAAGAACAATGGATGTTTTCTTCAATACTTAATGTTTAACCTGTTGGGACAATTCATTGGTATAAATTGCTTTGTGTTTCAAGACAATTTGGTCCTCTTCTCAAAGTCATTAGATGAGCACTTTGAACTTCTAGATAAGATTATTAATATCCTCAATGCTGCCAACCTAAAATTACACCACAACATTTCCTTAACAAGAACAAATTTGTTGTTAAGGAAGTATGGTATTTGGAACACATTATTAGTTGTGAAGGAATCTTTCTGGATCTGAACAATGTGTGTGCCATCCATGACATTACCTCTCCCATTAATGTTAAAAGCATAGGTAGTTTCTTGGGCATGGTTGGTTTTTCTAGAACTTTATCCATATCTTTGTAAGCCTTACCATTGACTGATTTAAGGAAAAGGGGAAGGGTCTTTATGTGGGACAGCCACTGTCAAAGGAGTTTTGAAAAATTTAAGGCAATCCTAACAAAATCCACTTTCTAAAACACCCAAATTTTGCAGTCCCATTCCATTTATATATATCATGCTTTGGATGACTGTGTTGGTTCAGTCTTGGGACAGATGAAAGACTAATTTTGCACCCATGGGGTATTTCACTAAAAAGTTCTATGGGTCAGAGTTAAATTACTCAACCATTGAGAAGGAATGCCTTGATATCATGCTATTCTTCTGTCATTTTAAACCAATCATCCTGGGTCATGATATTAATGTCCACTTGGATCACAAATTATTAACTTTCCAAAAATCTTTTTCTACCAACTGCTGTGCATGGTTTCTTGTTTACTGTATTAGCTCTCCTTGGCTACTGTATTTTCATTCATAACTTCACAATTGTCAATCTCAGATTTCCTTCCAGGAAACAATGAGGCTGGTGCAGATGGCTCTTTGTCAGATTTCTTGATAAATCCTGTATGTTAAAAGCAGTTTTAAATGATTTTCTCAGAAATTGTTTGCCAAGCGGCATTGTCTGTATGGATAGCAGTTAAGATTTTCATCTTATAAAGTTAGCCAGTTTCTAAGCCAATTACAATTTGGTTGACAAGATTCTTTTAGTAAATCCTTTTAAAGCCTTGCATTATTTCTTGGTCAGAGATTGAAGCACAGAAGTTACATTTGGAGGCAAAAAGTTATCTTTTACAGCCTTTGAACTTTTAATTTCCAGCAGATATGCAGTTATCAATGATTCAAACAAAATTTTTTTTGAGTTGCTATTTACATGTGCAAATTGCATAATCATTCTTTGATGAAGATCTCAGATGACATTCATTCTTTTTATTGGATTTGTAGACCAGAGGTAAAGACAACACTTTTAAAACAATATTGTTTTGAAGAATTTCTGTGATGAACGGAGATAGTTTTTCTGTTCTAGACATATATGAGCCAGATGCACAGTTAATCTTTGTTTTACACATTTTCTATTTCCCATTTTTAGTTTCGTCTTTCAAAGCTAAAGGTCTATTAGATAGCAGTTTATAGAAAGACTTGTTTCATTCATATTAAGTTATCTCGATCAGTACTTCTCAAATTTTCTGTTTACACAGATCAGTTTTCTTTAATTCCAGTCTTTCATGGACCAGTACTTTTGTGAAAGTAAATAAAATTTTAAAATGGAGATAATGGAGATTAAATTCATTTGATGAGAAACAAGTGGTAAAACAGTAAAACAGCGTTAAAATTCACATTCTTTAATAATATTGCTAATACTTTAAACAACTTACAGACATTGTCATCAGGCAATAATTAAATGTAATATTTCAAGGTGGGTAGGATGAAATAAAATAAATTCCATCAAAATGAAAAAATCCTTTGAATTGCAAGATAAGATTAAGATAATAGAAGATATGATTTCTTATGCTGCTAAATTTATTGACATCACCTCTTTTATTATCCAAAACAAATATATAAAAGTTTTCTCCAATTATTTATACCTCTAAGAATTTTGTTAAGACCACCTGTTTCCATTGCATTAGCAGAGTGAGGCTTTTCTCATACAAAGCTCAAAGAATTATCTGTGAGCAAACATGATAGAAGAACACTTGACAGATATGTCAATTCTTTCAGGAGAACCATATGATTGGCCAGATTATCAGACTTTAATAAGGCTAAGTTAATAATTAGATACAAAGTAATTTATCTAGAGTAGGTGGTTTAGCCATCATAATGTGATAATTTTAAATTGGATTTGTGGAGTTGTTGTTTATATATGTTTCTGTAGAGAGTGGCATTGCAGAAAGAGTTGCCCTTTCTGCCAAGTGCTCCTCTATTATGTTGGCTCACAGGTAATTCTTTGAGTTTTATATGATAAAAGATCAATTCCATCAGAAAAATTAAATTTGCATAATTTAGATATCTGTTGAAAATAAGTCAATATACATAGAGTTAGAAAGTGAAATTCTTAATGTTTTAAATGTGTAGATTGTTTTTTTTTTTGGATGAATAGTTACATTAACATTAAGGGACCTCATTTTAAAAATCACTCTGGCCACATTTTAGCTAAAGTCATCGTTGATAACAGATAATCCTATAATATATTTTTTATTGTAAACTGTATGGCTAATTTACTTGTTTCAAATATATTTATGAAAAAGTATTAAAAATTTGTTAAAAAAAATTTAACCAAAATTTGTTATGATTATCTTAATAATAGAGATATTTTATGAAAAGTTTTTTCAAATTATATTAATAGATTAATTGTAATCCATAGATATTTAACAATAATAATATAATATATATATTTAAAATTAATTTTTGTAATAATTCATAAGTACTTGTAACTTTAAAATTATTATTTAGATTTATTGTCTGATTACATACATATTTTAATTAAATACCTTAAAATATAAATATTACTGAATTGATTTTTATTGGTTGTATAATGGAACAGTTTCAAATTTAAATAAATTGTTAATAATTTCATTAATATAAATTTAATTATATTTTAGAATTTTGTCTTCTATAAGTTTTAATGACAATGATAAGTTCATAAATTAGGATAAGTATCAAAAAAGTAAATTGGCAAAAGAATATTAAAGATACATATTGCTGATACATTTGCTGATAAACACAGCAAATGTAACCAATCTCCAGCAAACCATGCTTACACAAAAGCAAATGTTTTTGACTGAGTTATATGGACTTTGTCAGGACATTTGCTGTGTTTATTAACTATAGTAGTTAAATATTAAAGATGAGAAAATTATTTGAGACTTTATAATTAATTAATTTAAAGTCCTTAAATAACTTTGAAATATTTTCTGGTTCAATATATATATATATATATTTTTAAAATTAAGTTTTCATTGAATAATTTATATTATTTATTCTTAATATATAAAATATGTAGAATAGGATTAAATAATTTTGACACAATAATTAATATTTATTACTACTTTTTCTTTTCATTTAGAAATGAATTAATTAGTATTAATGAGTAGTTTTATATTTACCTACAATTATAATTTTACTTGAATTATGTTTATTTTAATCAACAATTTATTTTACATTGCTATATTGTAATTTTAAGTTTTTCAATGAAATTGATATAGACCAAAAAAACCTAATCAACTTAAACAATACTTTTATGAATCCTGTAAATATCAAAACAATAAAATAAGCTTTAGAAGTATTTTAAAGTTTTTAAAAGTAGTTTTGATGAGTTTTAGTTTTTTCTCCTCATATACTTCATCAATTTTAATATGTGTTTAATAATAATAAATTTTAATAATTGTAAAATATTATAAATTCAGGTAAACAAAAGAAAATGACTGAAATTTTTTAAATCAGTTTTAATTTATTTAAAAAAGAATTTGACTTAGAAATAAACAAAGATGTTTTCTTATAAAAGCTTTGTGTAATTCAAAGCTAGAACTTAACAACAATTAATTTCACACCTTCCTTATGTCTTCCATCAATACTTTATTAAAAACAAACATTTTTGGCCTAGTTTATGGGCCTGCTTATAGTTTACCTGAAGCAGGCCATAAACTAAACCTAAAATGTTTGATTTTAATAAAATATTGCTAAAAGACATATGGGAAATGTGAATTTAACAATTTCATGTAAAATTTTTAATAATTGAAATTTAATTTTAATTAATTAATTTAAATGCATAGAGAAAAACTGACTTTTATCATGATAGAAATCTTTCAAAATGGTGATATCAGTGAACTGTTTAATTTCAAGTCTATTTGCTCTTCATATACATAATTTATATCACAATGTAATCTAGTTATTTATATCATGATTCTATTTACAGTAGATGCTACTTTCATAATCATGGATAATGTTATCAATCAGTTGTTATTATTGAAATTAGCATGTCCCAAGACATATAAGATAAAATACATTATAAAAATGTACTTGTGGGTTATCATCCTGCAAATTGTGACATGCATACAATAGTCAAAGCATTGCTCAATTAAAAAATAGAAATTTAAACTTGTAAATTTTACAAATTACTTTTTTTTTATATTAGTATTTTCATTGAAATAGTTTTAATATTTTAGTAAATAAAGCATGAGAAATATTTATATTTATTATTACTGTAACATAGTTAGATTTTTAAAATTCTTAATACTTGTTTGATGTTAAAATGTAGTAAATTCAATTTACAATATTCTTTATAATAAGATGACCACTTTTTATCCAATTGTTTTTAGTACTTCTTAAAACTTCTTTTTCATTTGAAATGATCTGTTCTATTCATATTCAGCAATATACTAATTTAGTTGTTCTCTTGATTATCCATGTTGAATATTATGCTTTTTTTTGTATTTTTAAGCCAGGTTGAATTTATTTTATAACCACTTATTTGTCTGTATACAATCAATACAACTACACTAATTTTATTACATCCACATTTTGGATGTTTTTCCTTTAAACATTACTTCATTTTAATACCATTTTTGAGAAAGGTTTCAAAATGTAAAACACCTTAATCCTTCAGAATATGAAATATTGAAAATCATCAACTTCAGACAGAAAAATTTCAAAAATTGAATGAAAAATCCATTTTCTACAAACTGTCCCATCAACACAAATTCTCAAACTGAAGACTAATTACTATGTAATACTAAACACTGTATGGTATGGTTGATTTCTCAAAAAACAGTTATTCTGATTTTATAAACAAAAAATAATATTAAATATTATTGAAACAAATTAATCTTAACTAAATCTTTGTTTTGTCAAATAACTAAATTCTACACAAGAATAGAACTTTTTTTTTTTATTAAGTCACCCATTCAAACTCATCTATGTTATTTCTTAAGTGACATGACAGAGCAAGAAAGCAACATGCCATGTGACATATGGAAAAATCACACACAAGTATTTAAATTTTAATTATTGTAATCAGAATTTGGTTATCATCATCATTATTTTCAGATAAATATCCTTTGTTATGCTATCAGTCTCAACAGGTAATATGCAATCATTATGTTATTGTTGTCACTCTTAATCTTAATCAGTGCTTTAAACATTAAAAGTTAATAATTTTAATCATTATTTGCTTGCAATTCAATAGTTTAAATTTGCTGATATTAAGTTATTCTATCTATTGTTGAAGCTGGTAGCAGAGAAACAATACTTGATGAATTATTTATTACATATTGTTTTTTGCTTTTTGCCCTTACTATTATTAAATGTATCTACTAATTTAAGATAGTTGTTTATATTAGGGCTTATCACACCAGTGGACATGAACACAAAATTTCACAAATTTAATACAGGTATACCTCGTCTTACATTGGTAATTGGTTCCAGGAGAGGCGACGTAAGTCGAATTTACTTGTGTAGTTACGACGTAAGTCGAAACTATGACTTATGTTGTAACTAAATGCCAATAATGGAGGAAACGCCAATAATGAGCACTTAAAGACCGCTAAATAAGACGACAACACAGAAAACAGATGTTTTCATGGTTCGTTCCCTAGGATTTATGATGATTATATTAACATTTACTGTAAATGTACATATTTTAATATGATTTTATGTGCTTTCAATGCTTTTCTAGTGAATTACGACTTCAATGTTTATGGCGGACGGATTTAAAGTCAAATAAACTGACTTAAACTTGATTTTTATTTTTCCATATACTTTTTTTGATGAATGATGTATAATCGGGAACGACGTAACTCGAGAGTGACATAACTCGAGGTATACCTGTATATATTTAAATTTACAAAAGGAGATTTAAAATAATTAAAACTAATATGTACAAAATATGTAAAATACACTCCAAATGCATTTTGGACTTCAAAATAGTCTTTCTTCAGTTGGTGTTTTAACTAAACACACGAGAAAGTATACATAAAAGTTATATTAAAAGGCTGTAATAAGAATGAGGGATTTAACTATTTTACAAGTGTGGTATAATAATTCCATATTTTCACAAGCCAGCAGTAAGGAGTTAATTGATGCTTCTGAAGGATTGACTGAAACATTACACCAAGCAAAAGAACAAATAATTATTTGTCTTCAATATAGATTGACTGCAAGAAAACCTATGATTATGTGCCACATAATTGGCTTATAAAATTATCAGAAATGTGTAAGATTTATTCAAAAATAATGTTTTTGTTAAAAACATTAATGAAAAGTGGAACACTAATACTCAAATTCTGCTGATAAGTGATGCTTTAATTATCAAATCAAGGCAAATTGAAGTCAAAAGAGGGATCTGTCAAAGAGATACATTGAATTCCTTATAGTTTTGGCTTGTACTAAACATCTTTCTATCAAATTAAAAGAAAGTGGTCTTGATTTTAAGTAAATGGAAAATAATACTTTCACATATACTCTAACTGAACTTTTATGTATGGATAATTTTAAAATATGTGCAATGAAACTAAATTGAACTTATTGAGCTTATTAAACATAACATCTTAGTTCAGCTCCAACGTACATAAATTTTAGAATTTATAAGTGCATTATTCTCAATGTCATCCATGAAAAATTACAAGAGGCTACAACATTTTATCTCATGCTCCACAATCTACAATTGCTAGTGCTGAACCCCAAACAAATTTATAAGTATATTGAGTTTAGCCAGTCTTTAACCAAGACAACAGGCTGGGAAAACAGTAGCTCCAAAATAAATTTATACATCATATTAATAAAACTATAAAAACAGAATTAATATCAAAAAACAAATTTAAAGGCATTATTTCATGGTCACAAACTGATCCTACAATAGCATAACATCCTATTTAAATCACATTAACAAAATGCCATGTGTACTATCCAAAATCTGCAAATCAATGACACTATCTTCCTTACAAATAAGGTAGTAGAGGACTAATACAAGCAATTACATAATAGACAAATTATTTCATAAAAAATTTCTTTATTGCTAAATATGAAACTTCTGATCCGCTCACCTACAATCCATATTTAAGGAAGCTTTATTTGGAGGTTGCCAGGAAGAAACAAGTCAGCATCACCTATAAAAGATGCCCTAATATATATCAGCTGCTACGGAATGCCAAAGATCCCCCCAACCAAGACAAGCTATCTGGAGTGTATGCCATCCCGCTGAAAGACCACAGGTGTGACGAAGACTTATGGTACATCGGCTCCACTAAAAGATCACTAGGAGCGAGAATTAAAGAACATAAAGCAGACATCCGACACCAAAGATGTACAACTGCTTTGGCACGTTACGCTACGGAACCGGATATTCAGCCAAGGTTTGACGAGGCCAGAATCATCCACACCACACCTTTTATACACCATTTGAGATGGATAGAGGCAATTCACATACACAAAACCGCCCGTGATAAAAAATGTATTAACAGCAAAGAGGAGTTATTATTATCCGTCGCATGGCAAATGCTCATATATGACGGATGACATTACAGAAAAATTTCCACTTTCGCCCATGCGCAGAGATGACGACATCCGCACGAGTAACATTTTGAATCTTTCGCACGGCTCTTTCGAAAACTGTTCCATCAAACGTTTTTTTATAAGTTGTCCTTTTTTCACCTGATGAAGAACTTTTATGTTCGAAAACGTTTGTGAAAATGGTAATTATATGTGATAGCGCACTGTTTTTGGTTTTTGTGTGAAGTTATTATTTATTCAGTGCGGTGTGCGATTGATGAGTAAATTCTGATCTTCATAATGCAATAGTTTAAAGTGAGAAGAAATACCAATACAAATCAGTAGTTTAAATTTGCTGGTATTAATTTATTCTATCTATAGTTAAAGCTGGTAGCAGAGAAACAATACTTGATGAATTATTTATGTAATCAACAAGTATCAGGAAACTGCATGGATGCAAGAGGGCATTTGTCCTTTTCTCCCTCATTTGGTGTGACTTTTATTGACATCTAGCAGCAATTCGTTTGTCATCATCTGTTTTTGTTTGCAAATAAGCCTTTGTTTTGTGTGTAAAAAATTTTTGTACTACAATTTTTCAAAATGTTGAGTGTAATTGAGCAAAGAACATGCATTAAATTTTGTTTTCACAGCAGAACTACTGCCACAAAAATATTGGAAATGTTGCAAAAAACCTTTGGTGATGACAGTCTGTTAAAAACAAGAGTTTTTGAGTAGTACAAGATGTTCAAAGAAGGCAGAGAACATGTTGAAAATGAACCATGCTCTGGTAGACAATCCATTTCAACTGATGAACACCACATCACTCAAGTCAGAGATTTGGTGACCAATTTAACGATTAGGAACATTTTAAAATGCATCATTACAGGTTATAAAACATGGGTGTATGCTTTTGACACCAAAAAAGTCAGTCAAAAATCAAAGTCATAGTGATTGCTTTCTTCAATTGATTCATGATGCACAACACCATGATCATGGTGTTTTGCATCATGAGTTCCTTCTGACTGGCCAAACTGTCAACAAAGAATATTATTTAAACACTTTTGCAGTTTGTGTGAAGCAATTCATAGAAAACGACCCAATGTGACAAGAAAACTCATGGATTTTGCATTACAATAATGCACCTGCTCACAATGCTTTTGTTGTTGGTGAATTTTTGGTAAAACATTCAACAAATTTGGTTCTGCAAGCTCTGTATCCACCCAATATGGCACTGTGTGACTTTTTCCTGTTTCCTCAACTAATATTTCTGCTTCATGGTCACCATTTTGAGACAAATAATGTCATAAAACAAAATTCACTGCATGTCCTAAAGGGATTGCACAAAAGTTACTTTAAAGCATGTTTGAGGATTGGAAAAATGTTGGCATAAATGCATTGCATTGGTAGCGGATTACTTTGAAGGAAGATGAAATAAATTTTGATGAATAAATTAAAACCTTGCATTTTATTGATCCATTCCTGGTACTTTTTGTTCACCATTTCTAAATTTTAGTAAAAAAAATTAGCTACCTTCTATTACCATCATTGTTGACAACAACCACCTGAAAACACAAATATCCTCACACAATGAAGATACATCTGAAAAATGAATAGTGAAGAGTCCCAAATTTCCTCATTTACTTTTAAAAACCAATAAAGATGTATTGTTGCTTTGGCTTTAAGATAAGTCTCTTGTTTAGAAAAACTGAAGGTTTTATAAAATGCCATCCAAAATCAAGTGGTTTCAACAAATAATTACAGAAAACATGAAAAACTTAATGTCTCAGCTCCATGTAGAGTCTGTTACTGAGCTTCTAAAACTAAACACCATTTAATATCTGGTTTTAGAAACTTAGCTAATGCAAAATACTTTCATAAATATAATCTATTGTTGATTATCCGATGGATCTAAGTCCACGGATGTAATAAGGATGTATGTTAAGGACTCAAGTAATGACCAATTACACGTGCACGAATTTGGCGAAACAACAGTAATTTATTCTAACAGTACAATAACCGCGAGATGCTTCCTAACCCTCAAGTTTACACGATACACGACTTAAAACTAACGAAATTTACAATACTCTATATACATATATACATACACATTTTCCTTCTATACAATAATTGCATATATTAGCCTTCGACGAATCACGGTATTATGTTAAGTAAATGCAACACGATCTCGAGTTCCAAGCGTTCCTTTTCTTTACGTTAATTCACAAAACTAATAGTTCTTTCCGATACCTGAACGTAATTTACGTCACCAGAAGTACGTCCCTCGTTGATACTTCTCAATTACACTACGATGGAAACGGATTGTGCTTCCCGACTGAAAGTGGTCGCCCTTTCTAGACTCCTGTTCTCCCGGTCTAACTCCGACGTCCTTGCTGACCCTTCCTCGGCAACCTTCCTCGACGAATCCAAAAGCAGCCAAAAAGTGTCCTCAATCGTGAGAGTCCCTCAATTTATATTTCCCGCTCTCCGGAAGTCCGCTTCACTTATTGTCCCACTCTGGACCAATCAGAAAGCTTCTCACGTATCCTAAGGTGACATCATAAGAAAATTCCACGCGACACGGTACAAACCAAGAAAACCCGATACATACAAAAAGGAAACCGAGAAAATAATTAATAATAATAATAATAACAATAATACATAGTTGCGTAGCACTACATATCTCCCCCCCCAAGCGACTCACTTCCCGTAGTGCAAACTACGGAAATCAATTTTGCGTTCACGTAGGTTATAAGGTTTCTTACGCACCTCAAGGTCAGTGCACTTCTGCACACCACTTGTGTCAACACCTTGCGTGTTAGTGACCACCCCACGTCTCCTCACCAACCGATCATCCAGGACTTCATCATCATCCTCCAGTACAATTCCTCTATCCTCCCTCTTTTTTTTCTTATTACAAATCGGATAGCCATAGCAAGGTTTTAGGCGATCGACATGGACAGTCTCCTGATCCTTCATATTGCAACCCTCCACACGATACGTAGTTGGGTTTATCACCTTGGTGATCCGAAAGGGTCCTTTATAATTATAAGAAAACTTATTCCCTTTAACACCTTTCTTTCTCACCCAAACCCTCTGCCCTTCCGAAAAACTTACTAATGTTCTCCCTTTGCTTCGATAATCCCTTCCTTTCTTGTTGTAATTTCGCGCATGGATACTCGCATTTTCCCGTAATGCACGGAGTTTCGTGACCAGGAATGCCCTACGCTCATCGGTAGACATATCATCAGGCAGGTATTCGATATTAGGGGTACGGGGATCAACACCATACAAGAGGAAGGCAGGTGACTCATTTATGGCAGTGTGGTGCGAATTGTTATAGGCAAAACATGCAGAAGGTATCATTTCATCCCATTCGACTCTCCCATCGTCAGAGGATTTAGTTATCATTTCGACTAACGATCTGTTCACCCGTTCGCACGTGCCATTCGCACAAGGTCGATAAGCGGTAGTAATGTTCCTCCTAATTCCTAACCACTTGCAACAGTCCGAGAATAAAGATGATAGAAAGTTGGTACCTCTATCGGAAATAATTACTTCTGGGGCACCGTACCTACAAACGATTTCATTAAATATTGTATTACTCACAGACCATGCAGTTTGGTCCTTCAAAGGGTGTGCTTCGACGAAACGAGTGAAAATATCTACTATTACAAGGATGAATCGGTTACCGCTGCTCGATGTGCGGATAGGTCCTACTATATCCACAGCAATCTTTTGGAAAGGTGCCTCAGCCGTCTCGTTTTCTTGGAAAGGAGCCTTTCCTTTGTGTACATTATGCCTCTGGCACCTTTCACACGTCTTAATGACACCTTCGACCTTCTCCCTCAAATTCCGAATATAATAGTGTTTCTCAATGTTAATTATAGTTTTTCGCACGCCCCAATGCCCCGACAGATTGTTTTCGTGAACAGCCTTAATCACTTCCCTAGCAAGATCCTCCCCTACGCATAATTGGCTAACATACTTGTCACGGGACTTCAAGAGGCTTCTTCTATACAGGCATTCGCTTATTACTACATACTGGTGCATATAGCTCCCAATATTTCTATTCCCGGGGCTTCTCAGTAAATCCCTTTTTATGGGGCCAAAAGTTTCATCGCGATCCTGTGATAAACCAATCTCGTATCTATTAGGGATTACAGCCCTTGTAGATTCAACATCGAAGTGATGAACCCCGTTAACGTTCCTCGAAAGGAAGTCCGCTACTTTATTGTCAACGCCTTTCACATGTTGGACTTCTATATGGTAGTCCATAATCTCCATTATCCAACGAGTCAGACGCTTGCTCCCATTTTGAATGTTGCTAAGGAACACAAGGGGTTTATGGTCAGAGAGTATTATCGTTTTTTGGCCTAGAATTAAAAATTTGAAGTGTCTTAAGGCTAAAACAATTGCTAGACATTCTTTCTCAATTGTGGAATAATTGATTTCTGCCCCTTGAAATCTCCTACTAAAATAGCCTATCGGAGCCAGTCCCTTTTCGTGCCGTTGTTCGAGCACCGCAGCTGCCGCGTTGTCAGATGCGTCAGTGTGCAAATAGAATGGTCTATCAAAATCCGGGTGAGCTAGAATTGGTGGGCTTGCTATTGCCTCTTTTAACTTTTCAAAACCTCTCTGACATTCTGGGCTCCATAAAAATCTCTTCCCTTTCTTGGTGAGTTCTGTTAATGGAGCAGCGATATCGGAAAACGACGGGATAAAATTCCGAAAAAATCCAACCACACCGAGAAAACTGCGGACCTCTTTTACACTACGAGGTGTTTCCACTTTCTTGATCGACTCAACATTGTTGGGATCAGGTCGCACACCCTCGCTATTAATAATATGTCCTAAATATCTCACCTCCTTTGCTAATATTTGGCATTTACTCGGATTTAATTTTAGGCCCTCATCCCTTAATGTACTAATTACTCGATCGACAAGCTCAAGATGATCCTCCAAACTTTGTGAAAATAATACAATATCATCTTGAAACACAAAGCAGCTATTTCCGACAAATTTTGCTAAGATCTTCGTCATAATGTATTGGAAAAACCTCCCACTATTCTTCCCACCCTGAGGCATCCTACAAAGTTGGTATTTTCCCCATGGTGTGGAGAACGCAAATATGTGTCTTACCTTGGGATCTAGAGGAATCTGGAAATACCCTGCTTTTAAGTCCAATACCGAGAAATATCTGTTCCCATTAAGTTGGGATAAGATGTCGTCTATTCGAGCCATCGGGAATATTTGGGGTTCTGTTATATCATTAATTTTTCGCAGGTCCAAAGTGATACGAATCTCACCAGAGCTTTTAGGAACAACATGTATAGGAGAGTTCCACTCCGATGAGCTCTCCTCACATATACCTGCTTTTATCAGCTCACTAACTTGCTTCTTAAGGCCAGGTAAGTAACTGTACGGAATTCGGTACTGTCTAACGTTGACCGGACGTTCCGACGTCAGGCTAACAGAGTGCATATGTCTGCTAGTGCCAGATAACTCGGCAATTTCGCTAGCAATAGCGTCCGGATACTTTCTCAAAATATTTATTATTTTCCTCTTAACCGGTTCATCTAGGTGATCCAATCTCCACACCTCTCTTTCTACCTCTGCCACCCCTACCTCACTATTTATATTAATACAAAATCTCCCTTCACGACCTTGCTTATCTGCCTTAACCACTGATTCGATCCCCACCAACAGCCCAGGGTGCTGGCAAATAATGTCCATCCCGATGATCATCTCGTAACCTGCCCTTTCAGGAAACCCAACACTTGGTGTTGTCGTGCATACCTTTTTCCCATCGTGGAAACAGCACTCGATTGCTACGGCCTCATCACTGTTTATGAGTGCTCCCGACATCCCACTAATACATGAATTGTTTGGGACCACCCAATTCCTATTTTCACGCCTGATATATTCAGTCAATTCATTCTTAATTACGGTCCTTTCTGCACCTGTATCTACTAGACCAGCAATTTCACGTCCTAGGATTACACCTCTTACAATCGGTAACCCCCGGTCTGACAAGTGGATCTTTCTGGTCAGTTCTAATTTAACTAACCGGTCATTCGCCTGACCTTTCAAATGACCTCTGACTAGTTTAAACCTCTTCTCTTGTTGCATTTTCTCGAAATATGGCCTATTTCACCACACGTGTAACAACGGCGCTCTTTTCCCCACCTCTCGCGGTTATTGTTCCCCTTCATGTGCTCGAGTAAAGATGCCATGGACTCGGTCAAACTCCTTATTTGAGTCTCCAACTCCTCTACACGCTTACCCAATTGTACTTCCCTTCTCTCCAACCCCCTTTCATGCTCAACATTTGCGCATACCTCACTTATCCCACCTCGTTTGTTGCAGGCCGATTCGATTTCCTCTTCTTCTTCGGCCTTTACTATCGCCTCATCCAAGGTGTCCGGCCGCCTCTGCATCACCTGCCTCCTAATCTCCGCTAGTAGTCCTTTTATAAAGCATTCCTTAACAGCATTGTCGCGAAGCGTCGCTAAATTAGAATTGCGCGTCACCGCTCGTGAAAACAACGACTTAATCCTAATCCCGTATTCGCAAACCCTCTCCCCTCTTCTCTGGGAGATCTTTAATACCTGATCAAACGGGTCCTGTTCTTTTTCTTTACGACCAAAGCACTTTATAAGAGCCCTCCTTATTTCATCATAGCTCATGACGCCCTGGTCCCTTAAATCGAAAAATAAAGACAAGGGCTCACCTTTTAGGCGGGCTTGAACTACGGTGACCTTCACAGTCTCATCCCAGCTTGCCAACGACGCGACGTTCTCGACGGTTTGGAAAAACCTACTCACATCTAAAATATCTCCGGGCAGGTTCGAAAAACATGGGATCATGCCCATAAATCCCGTTACAATAGGCACATTGCCCAATTCCCCTGCCCCTGAAGATCCGCTGGTAATTTGTTCATCCATAGTTTACCGAAACCTTTTGGTTTTACAATAATATAATTTACAATTCCAATGGCTATAATTACAGATATAAGCGGCAGTAGGATGAGGGGTTAATACAAGATGCACGTTTGGTCGGTCCTTTTACAACAAACAACCCGATCAATATCCTGTCGCGGACGCCAATGTTGATTATCCGATGGATCTAAGTCCACGGATGTAATAAGGATGTATGTTAAGGACTCAAGTAATGACCAATTACACGTGCACGAATTTGGCGAAACAACAGTAATTTATTCTAACAGTACAATAACCGCGAGATGCTTCCTAACCCTCAAGTTTACACGATACACGACTTAAAACTAACGAAATTTACAATACTCTATATACATATATACATACACATTTTCCTTCTATACAATAATTGCATATATTAGCCTTCGACGAATCACGGTATTATGTTAAGTAAATGCAACACGATCTCGAGTTCCAAGCGTTCCTTTTCTTTACGTTAATTCACAAAACTAATAGTTCTTTCCGATACCTGAACGTAATTTACGTCACCAGAAGTACGTCCCTCGTTGATACTTCTCAATTACACTACGATGGAAACGGATTGTGCTTCCCGACTGAAAGTGGTCGCCCTTTCTAGACTCCTGTTCTCCCGGTCTAACTCCGACGTCCTTGCTGACCCTTCCTCGGCAACCTTCCTCGACGAATCCAAAAGCAGCCAAAAAGTCTCCTCAATCGTGAGAGTCCCTCAATTTATATTTCCCGCTCTCCGGAAGTCCGCTTCACTTATTGTCCCACTCTGGACCAATCAGAAAGCTTCTCACGTATCCTAAGGTGACATCATAAGAAAATTCCACGCGACACGGTACAAACCAAGAAAACCCGATACATACAAAAAGGAAACCGAGAAAATAATTAATAATAATAATAATAACAATAATACATAGTTGCGTAGCACTACACTATCAACAAACATACAAATAAAAACCTTATAAAACTGGACAAAGTTTAATTTAACATACCAACACCAAAAATTCAGCAAAACATATACTTTAATAGACAAACTAACATTCTCAATCACCTTAAATGGCCATTATCATTATCAGTTTAACCTAACAAATTTGAACAATGATTGTAATTATAAAAAACTTTTTAAAACAAAAAAACACATATTTGATTGGTTGCAATGTCATACATATCAAAAATGAAAAAAACAGAGGAAATCAATATATGACATTTAGGTATTGGTGTGAGGACACTGATCTATGCTAAAATGTCAGAATGACAGAGTAGTGTCATTCATAAATGGGTGTGAATGGAACAGAGACAAACTCCACAGTTGCACAACAATTGTTCCAACTTATTGTAACTTAAAAATAAGCTTACAGTTATGACAATCTGTAGGTGAAATCAGGTTTTCCTGATATGTTATCTCTTAAAGTGTGAATGTCCTATTGGAACTATCATTCCAGGTCCCTTTTGAGAAGTTGATGGGGTGTTGATTGGAGAAAGTCCGTCGAGAAAATGAGGGATAATCCGGTTTGATGTTGGGATGCAGAGGATATTTTTAACTTAGGATGGTGCTACACAATAGGAAGGCAGGGGAAGAAACTATCTGTGTCCTTGATACATGGATTTTTATAGATTTTTTTCGGGTCTCAGATTGACCACTTCAATTGGTTGTTTCTACTCATCTCTGCATTCTAATTGGTCATCACTCATTACCAAATGTAATGAGATTGGAACCTAGATCGCAGGATAAGTCAAAATCATCTGTCTATTTGATCCCAATTGAAGACGGTTGATCTTAGGTTTCACATTATTCTATTGTTTAAATATGAGAACTACTTTTTTTTTTTATTTGGTTCAAACATGTTTTTTATGGTCATAGAATTTCTACCTTTCAACATTAATAGTTTTAGCCTATAAAATTATTTTATAAATTACCTTTTACATTTTTATGTGGTCCAGTACACTTCCAGAACCTCACACTGGTTTAAAATATTGTCTAAGCTGTGAGGATGTTTGCGGTTTCATTTTTATTAGTACAGATTTTGTGACAAAAGCTGTCTTGGAGCAATATTTGCCAATTGTTGAAATCCAACAATAGACAGACTGATTGTCATATTTTTAACTTAAAGAAATGATGCAAAATAATTCTCCTAAATAACACTGATCAATAATATGTCTATTAAAGGTTAAATAAGAATTACAGCATTTGTGGTGACAATATTGAAAAGTTTTAGGTTTGATTTTTGCATACTTTTAAATATGACTATTAGATTTAAAAATCTTACATCTAACAGCAATATTTAAGATTAAACACTTGCTAATGTTTATCCAAATATCAATTATTTGATTTTCGGACTGCTGAGGGATATATAGTCTGAAATGCATTTTCTTCACAATCAATAATGCTTCTATTCCAATTGTGTTCCTGTGTGATTTAGTTCTTGTAAGCAATCTTATGTTTACCTTTAACAATAGGAAAACAAGGATAAGAGCCAATCAAGTACCAATTATTTGATGTCTTTATTCCTGGACTAGTTAAGTTTGTAGCAGATAATATATAATTGGTTAAATTAGCAGAACTGGTTACATGAACAAAGATTATATAACTTGTCTAACAAAAGATCAGAACAGAAAGGGAAAAGTAAAACAGTCACCATCAACATAATGGATTCTTAAGGGTTTGTCACCAATCTTTTATTACATAATAGAAAAACATGTTACAGCATCATTAGGACATAATATGATGTATCCATATAGTTATTATATTTATTAATAACTTCAATTGTTGTATTCTAACATTTAAATTCTAGTGAAGATAGGATAAATTCATTTACTATTTTCTGTCATGTTACTCAGTTACTCTCATTCTCATTTTTGTCTTTTGTTTTCTAGCAAAAATTGGTCTGTTTTTAAGTATAAGTAAATTATATTCTTAAATTTTTTGCTATATATATTTTCAGAACATTATATTTTCTTTTTTCTCTAGTTTAGCCAGTAATTTATTACTTTTGCTTTGAAACTCTTGTTACAAAAGGTTAAACGTGAAATGTATTCATTTTTTGAATCAT
Source organism: Centruroides vittatus (assembly GCF_030686945.1). Taxonomy (NCBI): domain Eukaryota; kingdom Metazoa; phylum Arthropoda; class Arachnida; order Scorpiones; family Buthidae; genus Centruroides; species Centruroides vittatus. Next base: position 529,392 of record NW_027121927.1, read on the forward strand.
TGGAATTTCAGCTGTTTTATTCTATTCACAGTCTAGCAATTACTACATGATTCAAAAAGGATTCATTTAATTTACTTTAACAGCAGATATTTTATAGCAAATTATATAATATCCAATAACCTCAAAATAATTTTTGTCACACTAATCTTATAGTAGCAAATCTCATAGGGTTGTTTCCACTGTGAATGTATGAATGAATGATTTCAGGAAGTAATACATCAGCAAATTCCCTCAGTTAGATTCAGTTTTCTACTTAAGTTTGTGGTTTCAATGAAAAACATGCAGTAAATTCAGTTAGGTTTTTTGTTTTATGTTTTTATTCTTTATTTTGTCAGAATAGCTTTTTTTAAACTAAATATGGAAAGTGAAATCTAATTCAAAATTGTACATTTGAAATAAAAAACTGATTTATTTTAGTTGTCTTTTTCACTTTTAATTATGTAACTTATTCTGTAACATTTTTTTAAAGAACAAAAATACTCTCTTTACGTGTGGTGTTCTGTCTTCATTCACTGAAGAGTTAGTTCGATTTTAAACAAATTGATAAAAATAGTTATAAGAAAAAACTTTTTGTAATTTATTTATTTATTATTTTGTGTTTTCTTTCTTTATTGAGGTTATATATGCAAATATAAAATATAAATGTTAAAATTTTTAGTTTGATGAATTACTAAGGTGACCAACTTTTTTACAATGAAAAGGAGGACACAAATAAATTGAAGGAAAAAATATTATAAATAAAAGAAACATTTTATTCATTGCAATGATAATAAACTATAATAGTCTCTACTGCATGTGTATGTACCGTGTTGTGTTTCTGTAAGGAGTAAATCAAGCCACTTGCGTGCGACACACCTCTCTCGAGGTCTTCTGTGTGAGCGTGTGCATCTTGTAATCGCATCTTATCACACTGTACTGAGCCATGACAAATCGTTGTGTCAAATACAAACACGTCACACACACGGATCGGTTCGGCATTGATCAAATATGGAGATTTACAGATTAGTTTTCAAAAATATTCAGATATCAAAAAGGATGATATGTAGGGGGACATTTTTCGAGGGAGGACAGACCTTACAAAAGAAGGACTGTCCTTTCTAAAGGAGGACGGTTGGTCACCTTATGAATTACAATAAGTTGGTCATGTAAATTCCTTATGTACAGATACATACACACAGACGTGCATATTTTAAAAATCTTTTAGCATTAAATTTTAATAATAATTTAAATAAAATTGCTAAATAATAATAGACTTCTTTGCATAATATCAATATTGATTTTAAAAATATTTTGTAGTGTTAAAGAAAAAAAAAGCTAAATACTATATATTTTAGAAAATATTTAGTTGTTTTATATTATTCTGACTGTTATTATTATGTATACAGTAATGGTTTCATAACATAATATACATATTGTATTCCATGTTAAGTATATTCATGATTAATAGATCTTTAATGAAATCATTAATGTAAATGCATAATATGTAATAACAGTTTCATTTTTACAATATTTTCTGATATAATATACATTCATGGTAGTATTGTTTCTGCTACTATGTTTATCTGATGTGCATTTAGAAGTTTTAAATAATAATTTAAAAAATAAAAGAAAGGTTTGTAAAAATGCTATATTTGAAAGCTGTCTGGACATGGTAAGTAATTGATTTTTAATATTATTGTATTGCTACGTTGAAAAGTATGGAATTGGATATATCCAATAGCATTTTCATTTTATTAATAATTTATGTAATTTTAGTAAGCTTTTAAAGCAAATAGAGAGAAATTTTGAACTAAATTTAAAATTTTTTTGTTGTTCTGCCTGTATGTTTTAAAGAGTTAATTTTAAATTACTCTAATTTTAAACAAATTGACAAAAATAGTTATAAGAATAAATTTTATAATTTATTTATTTATTTCTGTGTTTTTATTAAAAATTATATATAATTGATACTTGATTTTATAATTATTTATTTGTAAATACCGATTAAGATATTATTTCATAGTTATGATTATCTTTATTAAAGAAACAAAACTAGAACATAAATTTTAATAAATTCAAATGTTAAATGTATTATATTAACTTAAAAAACAGTTAATTTATATTAGGGTTTATCAAACAAAAAATTCTCAAATAACAAAAAGTTCAAATGTGCTATAAATAAATTTAACAAATTTGAAAGATACATATTCTTAATGCAAGTACTTATTAATCATAACTATTTAAATTATTAGCTCATTCATTAGCACATAAAAATACATAATCACTTTATTTTACATTAAGAATATGTATCTTTCAATGTAATGAGAAGTCCTTTTCAACTATAGTTGTCAGTTTGGACCAAATTTGGTATATAGGTATAGAATACTTTACTATAAGTTAAAAACAAATTCTTACATAGTGCTGTCCATAAATGATATCCACACTGGAAAGGAAGGAGGAGGTTAATTAATACAGTGAAATGTTTATTAGAACATGCTAAGACTTGGAAAGGGCCATCATAGGGCGCTTGTAGGGGTTTTTAACCACTTCATTTCTAACAAATACGTGGGAGCATTCAATTATTGGGTGTAGAAAAGTGGTAATTTTGTTGTACATGAATGTTTGGACTGGCGAAAAATTATTCATGATATTGCAGAGGTGCTGAAGGAAGATGAGTGACTCAATGGAGTTGTTATTTGTAGGCTGTATGAAGCCAGCTGATAAATGTAGCATCGTTCTGTATACCATTTCTGAGGAAGTACCTCCGACGTCAGGTTTAAATGTGGAACAGGGTCCTGCTCAGACCCTGTTCCACATTTAGTAGGGATGCTTTCTGTCCAATGGTTGTGTTCTTTGTATCGTAGGGCTTGTTTAAGTGTGTGATGGAATTGCTCTACCAGCCCATTTGATGATGAGTGATAGGGGTTGTGCAGATTTGTTTAATTCCAAGAAGAGCAGTGAGTGACATGAAGAGCTGGGACTGAAATTGTTGCCCTTGGTTGGTCATTATGATGGAAGGAACTCCAGATCGAGTTACTCGTGTTCATATGAATGTTTTTGCTACTGTTTCTGCTGTTATGTCTGGGATTGGAGTGACCTCTAGCCATGTGAATCAGTCAACACATGTAAGGTGGTACACGAATCCTTTGAATGGGGGAAGTGGTCAATGGTCAGTCAGGATAATGAAGTGTCTTCTTTGAGGTGGTGTCTAAAGTGTTTAATGGATGAATATATGCCAAAGAACTCTCTGTCATAAGTGTTGTATTTTTGTTCTGCATCAGTCAGCTTATGAGAGAAGAAGGCAAGTGGATTTGGACCTTGGTTGGTATGGCATTTCAGAACAGATCTGATGGCAAGGTTGACCATTCAGGAACGCTTGCTGTTACTCAGTTGGAATGCAAGCGTGGCTGCTTTTTCCAAGTCAGATTTGCACTGATTGAATGCAGTTATAATGTATTTGGGAGAAAGTCACTGTAAAAATTTAACATTGCCAAGAAATGTAGTTTAGCAATTGTTTGTGGTTGTGGGAAATTTTTGATGGTTTGAACTTACTTCAGTGAGGGTTGTATACCAGTGGGAGTGATTAGGCATCCAAGAAAAGATACTGAGGTCTGACCAAGGATGCACTTCGATGGGTTTAGAGTAAGCTCGTGATCTTGAACTCACGTGACGGAGGTGTTATAAATGTTTGCCCTTGTCTACATATGCAACCAGGACATCATCAAAGTATAGGATACAGAAGTAAGTTTAAGTAGTACTTGATGGATAAATTGCTGAAAGGTCTGTCCAGTGTTTTGCAGCACAAATGGCATGAATAGATACTCATATAACCCAAATGGCATAGTTATGGCAGTCTTAGGTTGACTGGTATTTGGTGGTAAGCTCTTACCAGATCTAGGGTAGAAAATATTTTCTTCCCATGCAATAATTGCATACAGTCTTGTATGTGTGGTACAGGGTATCTATCAGGATGGGTAATTGCAGTTAGGCAGCAAATGTCCCTGCATGGCCACCAATCTCCATTTGATTTTTTTACCATATGTAGGGGACTGGCCCATGCACTCTTTGATGGCAGAATGATTCCCTGTGCCATCATAAACTTGAACTCTTTGTGAGTGGTGAGAAGCATATCTTGAGATAGACAACACGGTTTGCTAAAAACAGGTGGGCCCTGCATTTCTATGTGATGGTAAACCTGAACCTTTTGCTTTGGTTTGTCTGATTGTGATGGGTTGTTAGTGATGTTAGTGAACAGGACCAACAGTTTGTGGTATGGTGAGTTGCCAGACAAAACTGTGATGTGGTGGAGGCTGGTAGCTTCTTCTTGCCAGTCCCTTGGATGTAAGCTTGGTCATGGTGTCAATCAAGCAATTATGTTTTATGTCAACAAGTAGGTTGAAATGTCTCAAAAAATCGACACCCAAGATGGGTTGAACAACATCAGTGGTGATAAAGGGCCAGCAAAAGGCTCAACAAACGTTTACATATATTGTGAGTAGTCTGGCTTCATATGTTGAAATTTGGGTGCTATTTGCTGCATAAAGAGTGAGTTTTCCTGGGTGGATGGGACAAGTTGCAAATTTTTTGGTATGACTGATACTCTTGCTACTGTGTCGATTAGAAAACGAAGTTGGGATGAAGGGTCAGCCATGAAGAGTCTATCGATTTGGCATTTGCTTTCTTTGGCCGCAGGGAGCTGCCTGACTAATTTTCTGACTGTTGGAATGAACAGGGTGGGGTGCATTTTTTGCATTTACCCTAAAGCATAAGCCACTTTCTTGTTTTTTGTAACAGCATTGTTCTTGAGATGGGTTTCATCCATGCGAATCTTGGGGAGTTGTATTTTGGGGAATGTTGGTAGTGTGATGCTCGTACCAGGGTAGAGAGTTCATTTACTTGCAATGTTAATTCTTATAGTTGTTTTTTGATTGGGTTGCTAATAGACTGGTTGACATGTGGTTTATGATGGTAAGTTTATGTATTTTGTATAGGGTTCTGTTGACTGGTTGGCATGTGGTTTATGATGGTAAGTTTATGTATTTTGTCAGCCATGGCGGCAAGTTTCATTTGAGGCTGCCAGAATAGCTTGAATGTTCCCTGGGAGTCTTTGGAGTCACAGTGATTTTGGTAGATCTTCACCGAAGTGTCTATTTGCAAGGTCACACATTTTAGTTAGTGTGACGGGCACTGGTCACCCAATTCGCGCCCTTGCAATAGTGTTTGCAGTTTAGATGTTTGGTTTTCTAAGTATATGTTGATTAGTCTTTTTTTTATAGTATTGTATTTGTCAGTTTTGTATGGTTTGGTTACGAGGTCGTTTATTAATTCTAAAATATCAAATTCTGTCTTTGAGATGACACAGTAGTATTTTGTTATATTGGCAGAGACGTTAGCGATGGGGAACTGGGCTTCGAGTTGTGCAAACTATAGATTAGGGTTATTCCTCCAAAATGGAAGTGGTTTGACTTCTACTTGGGAAATTTCCAGGACGCTGGTTGACTCCATGATATCAGTTGACGACATTTTTCCAAAAATAATGGTATAAAATTATTACTGACCTTCTTAAATACCGAAAATGGTTAGGTTCCTGTCTTCTGATTTTATACTTTGACAATGGGGAGGGATTGTTATCCTTGCAAGGCATGTGTTGTCTTTGTTCGGGTCACCAGTTTTGGTGTTTGGTCACCAATTGATAATGTTGCATTACTTGATTCAATGATGAAGAAAGAATGTCAGCATCGGTTTTTCGATATTTTTTATTTACAATATATGTAAAGTACTGTACATCGTTTGTTACACTTCAGTTTCAAACTGTAGGATCGAAAGTCCGTTATATTTGCATTGGTCACTATTGGGTAGTCTGTCCTCAGTAGTCACTGGTCAGAGAAAAGTGAGTAATTTGTTTTTTGACTCCTTTTTTGCTTGTGCCCTCTGTCAGCCTGAATTGGCACATTGCTGATGGGCACCACAATAATATAGGATAGCAGTTCTGTTTTCTACATATGACTTAATTAGTTTAATTAGATAAGGAGTACAATTTACAATTAACATTCACTAGCACCAAAATCCAGCAAAGTGTAGAAATTTTACTGTAAACTAATGTTTTCATCTGTATATAATGGATATCTATAGGTTTAATTCCATAGAATAGAACAGTAAAGAGAGGCCAGTTGAAATTTAATGGATTTTTGAATATTGCTCGGTACTAGGCATTGTCAAAGGTACTTTTAAAATCTAGGAAAATGACAGAAGTGGAAGTAGAATGACTTTGGCTACCTTCTAGCATTGAGAAAGTAGTAGGACTTTAGACAGAAGTTAAAATAATTTTAGGAGGGTTTTCTAGTAATTCATAAGATATTTGTAGGAGATGATGCTCATTCTGTGTATTCCTTGGGCTTTCTTTAAATCCATAGAGTACATAGCTTCATTTAACTTTTATAATAGATGGAAAAACACCAGATGATAGCTGATTCAAAGTATTGAATTTTTTTTTCAAGATTTCTTTCTGAAGGTTTGTATGTGAGGACACATTTTCCTGAGGAAAAATGTTATTTTCAGTAGAGTTATTGTTAATGTTAGATGTGAAGTTGTTGATGGTAACATAGTTATTTGGTATACTTCTTGCTAAAATTTTATAAGCTACTCTCCATGGGTTATCACTGTCAATATTGTTGTAGCACTTCTTCTAGGAATTGATTTTGGCTTGCACTAGCTGTTTTTGTGTCTTTAGGACAGTCTTATATTCTTCCTGGAGAACTAGTTTCAGGTCAAAGTTTTTCTGTCATTTAAATTGCCTTCTGAAACTGTTAATATGTTTTCTCATAGAAATAAGTTCTGATGTCCACTAGGGAACCATTTTAATACCAGTCAGTCTCAGCAGAATGGCTTCATCTGCTGTTTAAGAATGTTTATGCAATTGTAAAGTAGCAGTATCTTGACTTAGGAATTAATATGTATGTTAAAGTTAAAAGATGAGAGCTTATCGGAAAGGCAGTTTCTTAAGAAGTTACAGTTTGTCCTTTTTTAAATGTAGTCTGAGCTGTAGTTGAGATGCTTACCAGTAATAGTAGTATCAAAAGACAAAGCATTGTGATCAAAGTACATTTTTTCATTAACATGACTAGTTGTGAATTAGTACTTGAATTAGTGAAACCAATTTTCTCCTTGTGTAGAATTGGAAGATGGGCCAGATTCATAGTTAGTTATGCTAAACTGATATTTGTAAACAAATTTACAATATCTACTTCCTCTCTCACTTTCTAGTCTGTCATACCAAGTTATACTCTGAAGTTACAATCAGTACCTGTTATTTCCTTTTTACTATCTATGATGTAAAATTTGTCAAAAAGTTATTTTTGTATTAATAAATTGATGGTATCAATAATTGGAAAAGAGGAAATGTGGTATGCTAAGGAATGGAATATTTTGGAGTCAAATACAACCAACATTGTTGCATACCAGTTATTCATTGCAGAAGACACTGTTATTATATGAATATCTGAACAAACAATAACAAACACATGCCAAAGGGATTTTGTCATTTGCACAAAAGATTTTCCAAGGTTGGGAAAACCCACAATTTTATCATATAAAGTGTAGAAGTCTTGGAGGAGTAGCATATTTTATGATATAGTTTTAGCATGTTGCATATTTAGTTGGAGGACCTTAAGATTGGTGACAGTATTCATGAATGCTATAATCAATTGCTTATTAAGTTTTATTTTAATTCTGGAATATATGGGAAAGTTTAGATCATTTGCATGGTAATTTAATTGAATGTCGTCTTTTTTCATTTTTTTGCCTACCTAAGACAGTTAATGCATTTTATAGTTGTGTAATAATAATGTTTTTTTTGTCTTTATAACAATGTGTTTTATTTGCACTGTGAACACAGGCAAGTTTTAATGGCATACACTTTTTGGAAAAGTGACTAAATTTTCCACAACTGTAGTATTGGATTATTGATGTAACATTTCACACAGGACAAGATTTTATTCTTACATAGATTTCTTTTTTGCCTTAATTATATGGTATCTGATATCTGGACTAACTCAAGCAACCAAATTTATTCAAACTTATTCTGTTTAACAAGTTGAGATAAAAGTTTGAATTTATCTTCTTGACTTAGTAGTAGTTTTTTCTATCATTTTGTGACAGAATATACTAGAGATGGACATATTTTGTTTCAGATTTGGAAATTAATTCCAATACTTTGTTCACATATGCTTCATTGGACACTTCTAAATAAAGTTCCATTATTTAGGAACACACAGCTTTTGATTGACACAGCAGCATTTGTACTGCATAAAATGTTCATTATTATGGATTTGGTTTAAACCCTTTAATGTAACAGCAGATGCCTTAAATTATCTTATGAGGTTAACTTTGCTAATTTTTTACTCAAATATAAAGGCTAAGCATAGAATTATTTTACTTACAAAGAAGTGAGAAAGTTTAGGTAAACTATCACCTGGCTTTCTTGCATTTGCTAGATATAATGCAAAGTTTAAACATTTAAGAAAAAAAGGAAAAGAAAAAATACAAGTCAAAACTTATACATATTGGTAACTAGCAGATACAATATTCAGATTTGTCAGAAAAGCATTTTTAACTGTAAAAATAGTAAAAAGAATATAAATGACACCAAATATAATTTATTTATTTTTGTTTGTTTTAACTTTACAATACATAATGCTTAATCTAATCATAAAAGTGAGAGATGGAAACAATTAAACTATGTTCTATAGAAACAGCTCTAATCAGGATGAAATGAAGTTGAATGTTTCTATTTTATAATCTTAAATAAAAGTTTACATGTATATGAATAAAATATATTTTGTTGATTCGAAAGATGTACTTTTTCTCATTTTTACTTATTTGAAATAGAGATGCATTTTAGAATCAATGCACAGTGGGTCAGAATACATATATAGATGACAAAAATTATTTTGCAAGTTGATTATCACACATTTTACTTATATGTGCTTCAGATGTATGAAAAAAGAAGACAAAATGCATAAAAACAAAAAATTTAATATTTAGTGGAAAATGAAAGTTTATTATAAGTAATCACAAGTAAGTAATTCTATCTCCATTATTATTTAATTAATATTAGTGAGTAATAATATACCAGAGTTATATAAATCTTAACCATCACACCATCTTGTTTATCTTCATTATGGTTGCTATTGTTGCTGTTGTAGTGTTTTTACTGCTATTAATTTTGCTTCTCGTCACTCCGCGCGATTAAAAACGAATGAGACGAACAGTAACAAAACTACGTTTATTTTCTGCTCGCGTAACAGTTACATGACTCGACGATGTGGCTAACAAAAGGCAACTGGCTGACCAAAAGGTCCCACAGGGTGAGTCCGGTCCCGTTCCAGGAAGTAATAACTCTTACCACCTGGGGTTCGTTACGACTGTTAAGATGTGGAGAGTGACGTTCCCCACAGAGTATCCCCCAGTGAGGGACGAGCGATAGAACTGATGTCGAACGAATCGCTTAACGTTACATTATGGTGACTAGTCTTTTAGGAAAATGAACATGACGGCCTGATCTCGTGGTAACAGTTTGATCTTTTTTGGAGGTCGTTTCCAGTTTTTTGTTATTCGCTGTTGCAGATGAAGATGGTGTCTGTGATGGTCTTGATTGGACGGGTTTTATACTAGATTTCTGAAGTGGTTCGTCCTGTAAGATATACGCTGGTTTTACTCTGTCAATTGAGACGGTGGATTTGCGACCTTGGATGTCAATTACTAGTGTTTTGTCGTGTTTTTCTAGCACTTTGTATGGGCCTGAGTAAGGTTGACGAAGAGGAGGTCGGTTTGCGTCGAATCTTAAGAAAATATGTGTACACTCTTTTAGTTCTGGATGAATGAAAATTTTCTCTGTGGAATGAGCGGAAGTTGCTAACGGTTTCAGATTGGCCATGTGGGTTTTTAGTTGGCTGACAAAAGATTCGCAAGAAATTCGTGGGGTGTCGGGGCTAATGATGTCAGCTGGTAATTTTAACGGGGTACCATATAACAGTTCAGCTACTGTTGCGCCTATATCGGCTTTAAGTGCTGAACGAATTCCCAGGAGGACTACCGGAAGGGCGTCGGTCCATTTGGAGGATTCGTGTGCCATTAGCGATGCCTTCAGGTGTCTATGTAATCGTTCTATTAAACCGTTTGATCGGGGATGGTATGCTGCCGAATGGATGCGATTGGTGCCGAGAAGTCTGGTCAGTTCTCGGAAGAGGTTCGATTCGAACTGACGTCCTTGATCGGTGGTGATCGTAGTAGGGCATCCGAATCTTGCGATCCAACCTGAGAAAAAGGCTCGGCATACCGTCTCAGCAGATATGTCGGCAATTGGGATGACCTCTGGCCATCTGGTAAAACGGTCGATCACTGTAAGGCAGTAGTGTTTCCCGTCAGCTGGCGGAAGTGGTCCTATCAGATCCATGTGAAGATGGGAAAATCTTGCTTCCGGAAGTGTAAACTTTCCTATCGGTGTCCAGGCGTGGCGGTGAATTTTCGATTTCTGGCAGGGGATGCAATGTCGTGCCCACTGACGGATGTCCTTCCGCATGCCCGGCCAAACATAACGGCTCGAAATTAGCTTAGTGGTTGCTGTTGCTCCTGGATGAGAAAGTCCATGTAGATGGTCGAAAATGGTTCGTCGGAGATTATGCGGCACGAAGGGGCGAGGTGTTCCGGATGATGTGTCACAGTATAGGTCGATTTCGTTAGGTGGAAAGGATTTCGGCTCTAATTTGAGCGACATAGGATCCTTTAACAATTGATGAAGTTCCGAATCTGTAGCTTGCGTTGTGGCTAGCTCTCGGAAGTCTACAGGAGAAGCAGAGGTGATCGAATCTATCTCGATGCGGGAGAGCGCGTCTGCTATCGTGTTAGCTGTGCCCGGAATATGACGTATATCCGTAGAGAATTGGGATATAAAATCGAGATGCCGCATTTGTCGTGGTGAACATTTATCTGGTTTTTGTTTGAAGGCATATATGAGCGGTTTTTGATCCGTGTAGATCGTGAATTCACGGCCTTCTAGCATGTGGCGAAATCGTTTTATTGATGTGTATATTGCCAATAGTTCTCTGTCGTAAGCTGACCAGTTGCGTTGATTTGGTGCCAGTTTCGCTGAGATAAAGGCGATGGGTTCCCATTTCCTGTTGTATTGCATCAGTGCTCCTCCAACCGCTACGTCTGACGCATCTACCCATATGCATAGTTTAGCTCCGGGTAGTGGATGGTGGAGAAGTGTGGCTTTGGACAGTGCTTCCTTAGCTGATACGAAGGATTGTTCTGCCGCTTCTGACCATTGCAGAGATCGTGATTCTGCTTTCCGAGTGAGTGACGTACGTTTCCCGTTCTTTTTTCCTTCTAGTAGCTGCACTAGCGGGGCGAGGGTGTGCGCCGCTCGAGGGATGCATCTCCTGTAGAAATTTATTACGCCTAAGAATCGTCTAAGTTGAGTGAGAGACGAAGGTTTGGGAAATTCTCGGATGGCTCTGACTCTATCAGGGAGTGGTTCCAGACCCTTTCCCGAGACCTTGAATCCGAGAAATTCGATTAATGGTACGCCGAAGGTGCATTTCGACGGATTTATGGTTAACCCATATTCTTGGAGGCGTTGGAATAAGTCGCGAAGATGCGAGATGTGTTCTTCCTGGGAGCGTGACGCTATTAATATGTCATCGACGAAAGCATATGCAAAGGGGAGTCCTCTGGTTACTTCGTCGATGAACCGTTGAAATGTTGCGGATGCGTTGCACAATCCGAATTGCATCCTGGTACTCTCGAAGAGACCAAACGGTGTCGTTATAGCTGTTTTGTGCACGTGCGGTGGGTAGATGGGTATTTGATGATAGGCCTTGATTAAGTCTATGTGAGAGAAGATTTGTGTTCCGTGCAGTTCCGATGTGAAATCTGCGATGTTTGGAACGCTGTATCTGTCCTTTATGGTTTGTGCGTTTAGAGCACGATAATCTCCCACGGGTCGCCAATCTGAACTGTTTTTCTTGGTGACCATGTGGAGTGGTGATGCGTAATTGCTTTTTGATGTTCGCATATGGCCGAGAGCTATCATCTTATCGAATTCGGCCTTAGCGATTTTAAGCCTATCGGGTGCTAGGCGACGTGGTTTCGCAGTTACGGGCTGACCAACAGTTTCTATGTGATGTACAACGTTGTGTTTTACGGGTTGGTTAGGACGTGGAGGTCTGGTGATCTCAGGAAATTCTTCCAATATCTTATGATATATGGAGTCGTTGGTCGTTATCTTGATAGAGTGGATGGAGGTTTCTAATAATTTGCCTGGAGAGTTTACCTTTGTCTGAACGTCTGTGAGACATTTTCGTCTAAGATTCGGTACCAAATGGAAGTGATACAAGAAATCTGCGCCTATTATTGCTGTTGACACGTTGCCAATAAGGAATTTCCAACGAAAAATTTTCTTTAACCCAAAATCGAGAGTGAGTGTTCGTTGGTCGTAGACATGAATTGCAGTTGTGTTTGCTGCCATCAAGGTCATTTGAGATGCGCGCTTCTTTTGTGACGAGGAGGCTGGAAATATTGATACGTCGGAACCTGTGTCGACGAGAAAGTTTACGTTCGTTCTCTTGTCTAGGATGAACAGGCGACGAGATTGCTCCGGCAAAGTGCATGTCGCCTCTACGCTTCGCCGCTCTCGTTTGTTGGAAAACTACACGGCGGAGTACATTTTTGTGCCTTTGCGCCAAAACGGTTGTGGTACCAGCAGTAGTTGTTGATACTGCGGTGAGTGGAATTGTTGCGATGTCCTGAACTACTGCGGGAGCGTCGAGAAAAATGGTCGCTGCGATCCCGACGTGCCTGCGTTAGTTTATCGATTCGCTTGTTAAGTTTATCTATTTCGACTAGTATTTTGTTGGTTAAGGTATCGGGCTTCTCAGGTTGCGACACTGAAGATATCGTTGCAGGGGTTACTTCCACCACGCGGTCCGCTACTTCCGCTGCTTTGTCTACGTCGAGTGGGGTAATGGCGGCTAGGATAGATTGGACGGAAGTCGGAAGATGTTGTATGAATAACTCTAGTATAACTGCGTCCGGGATTTGAAAATTTTCCGCCCGACGCTTTAGAACACGTAGTAGTTCGGAAGGTTTGCGGTCTCCTAGCTGTTCTCCGGCCAATAGTTTTCGTAACTCTTGTTGAGACGATTCGCCGGATCGTTTAATAAGTTCCACCTTTATGTGACCGTACGGGTCTGTACGGTCCGGAGAAATAATAATGTCTCTAACCGTTGATGCGACTTCCGGTGGTAAATGAGCCACTACGTAGTTGAACTTTGTGGCACTTTCCGTGATCGGCTTTGGAGATCCTAGAGCAAATGTGCTTTCGCACATGTGGAACCATAAGGCTGGGTCGGAAAAGTTGTACGGAGGGATTTTTACTGCTCCAATCTCGGCCATGATCTGACGATTGAAGTCGTGAACAAGGAAGAACGACGTACCTGATGAAGGTTCCAATGGGTGGATTCGGTAGTTTTCTTAGTTGAATTACGTTATTAGTCCGGGTTCGGGTCACCAATGTAGTGTTTTTACTGCTATTAATTTTGCTTCTCGTCACTCCGCGCGATTAAAAACGAATGAGACGAACAGTAACAAAACTACGTTTATTTTCTGCTCGCGTAACAGTTACATGACTCGACGATGTGGCTAACAAAAGGCAACTGGCTGACCAAAAGGTCCCACAGGGTGAGTCCGGTCCCGTTCCAGGAAGTAATAACTCTTACCACCTGGGGTTCGTTACGACTGTTAAGATGTGGAGAGTGACGTTCCCCACACTGTCATTGTTTTCATTGTGATAATTATGAAAGGATTTCATTGACCGATGAGGTCAGACACCCAGAAAAAACAACACATGCAAAGTAGAAGATAGAAAAAAAGAATTTATTTTGCATGATGTTAAAGTATAGGTACAAAGGGATTCCAGCTCTACGCATTGTCAATTGATTGTCACCCAAAATCTGGTATTTGATAGAATAATTACAAAAATTATCTCAATTAGTACAAAAAGAAACCAACAATAATAATTACAAAACTTTTTCCTTAACGCTAATTCTTAATATTAACTTATACCTAGAAGGAAATAGAAAGTAGGGGTCAAGAAGTAGCGAAGATGGCAGATAGGATAGGAAAGAATACCCGGGTAGTGCAAATGTCGTTCGGTTACTGTGAGGAAGCTGTTTCGGTTACATGGAAGCTTAAACATAAATTTTTGCTTCTGTTTTCCTTTTCCTTCATTCTTGAGGGTTTTTGTATATTTGATTCCAATAGTTAGTCACACCTTCAGACTCATTAAGCTAAAACACTAACTGATTCTAGCACACTAACTTCAGCTTGGAGATTTTAAGGTTCCTACTCATAATTCTGACTTCACCCATCTACTTGGGCATTGGACACTGTAACGTCTCTCCTTTCAACGTCTTCTTTTTTTGAGCACCAGCTCAAAAAGTGACCTTCCTTCATTTCATATGTCCTCAGGTAACCTCGTATACATTATGTTGATAAATTCTAGGAAGTGGCCCTCACCTCCAAGAAAGAAGAATTAAGATGATTAGAAAGTTCTAGAAGGAGGAAAGAACAAAGAGCAGGGAAAATTGTCAGAAGGACAAAAGCATATATTATGGCATACAGCCACATCATTACCATTGTTAGTCTCAATGTCTCTGTATCATTGTTATCACATTTCCCCAAAAATAAGACCAGATCTTATATTAATTTTTGTTTCAAAAGATACATTAGGTCTTATTTTCAGGGAATGTCTCATCCAAAGGTGTTCGTGCTTGGGTATTTATAAATATTTAAAATAAATGATAATATAAATTATAATTAAATATTAATGTCAATAATAATATTTATTTATATTTAATTATATATTAATGTTATTATTTTGTAATTTAATACATTCCTCATGGGTTGCAACAGGCATGTTAAATATGATCATCTGGCTGGTGATATTTTACTGGGGTTTATTTTAGGGGTAGGGCTTATATTATGAGCACCCTGAAAAATCATGCTAGGACTTATTTTCTAGTTAGATCTTATTTTTTGGGAAATATGGTATCACTGTATTTCCCAAAAAATAAGACACATTTTCCAAGGAAGATTACTAACAACTCTCTATTTGCCTCAGATATCATGGGATTTGAAGAAATTAGCAAATGGTTTAAAATGTCCCAAATATTTGCCTGCATAGAAAATTTTTTTGCATCTCCTTCCTCTTTTGATGTGTTTATTTAGGGTTTCTTCCAGTAACATTACTGTAAGTAAAATAAAAGACTTAATGGTCTCAATTCTATGCATTAAAATTTTGTGGTTCACAGGCATATAATACCAGGAATATAAATTAGTATATAATATACCTGTCTCAGTTGTAAATTGCTTAAATCAGTTCTTATTGCTGTATTTTTAACAATTAGTCAACAATTTGTGTAGTTTGATTATATTTATACTTTTTTGCCAATCTGAAACTGTGTCGCTATACTTTTTGTTGCTTAAACACTATGAAGTGTAATTAATCAACCACTAGGCAATCTTTCATCCTTTAATTTTTATTCAGTTGAAACACATTGTTTACACGTTTTGGGCTCTATGTCGCCCCTCTTCAGCCAACTAAATTTTTTAAAAATATACACAATTATTACATGACATTAAATTGACAAAAACAGTACAGATAATTTACAAACATACCTCCAAATATCTATTTTTTGGAATGAATATAATTGATGTTTACAGAGTAGGTGTATAAACTGGTACAGATTATTATTCTTAGCTTCCAAACAAACAAGCTAAGTACAATAATCTGTACTGGCTTATATACCTACTTTGCAAAATATGTTTAAACATCAGTTATAGTTGGTTCCAAAAGATAGATACTTGGAGGTATGTTTATAAATTATTTGTATTGTTGTTATCAATTTAATGTCATGTAATAATTGTGTATATTTTTTAAAAATTAGGCTGAAGAGGGGCAACATAGAGCCCAAAACATGTAAACAATGCATATCAACTGAATAGAAAATAAAAGGATGAAAGAATGGCCTAGTGGTCGATTAATTACACTTCATAGTGTTTAAGCAACAACAACAAAAAAAAAACACATTTATACTATTAATTATGTTTTATTTAAATAATAATCTGATAATAATTTGTTTTTTGTTTGAATACTTAAATTTCTGAAATACTCAATTCTGTTATGGATGGCTTTCACTCTTTTATTAAACTACTGGAGGAATAAAAACTTTGAAAGCAGTTTTCATTTGAATAATAAATGACTAATTAATGACTGTTTGAAATAATTTACATGATAATAAAGCAAATATGTTTATGGTAGCATGAGAACATTATTTTATTGATAGCAATATATTCATTGCTATCAACAAAAATAAGAAATTATATTCCGTGCATAAATTACAAATATTTATAAAGATAGATTTGCTAGATGGGTTGATTTAGTCTTCATTCATGAAATATTCAGACAGAATCATTATGTATTTTAATTTTATATTTTTTTTAGAATTAGAATTGCATTGATTATTAAATAATATAATATGTAAGAGAAAATTTTAAAAATGATTAATTGGATAATCTGATTTTATACTTTTCATATAAAATTATTTGAAGCTGTTCCATAATACTCATTATTATTAATTATGTTGACTAACTTCTACTTCATTGTTTAATGCATAAGCCCTGTAGGTCTGCTACTGGCATTGTTGTCCAGGTAAAGTGACTTCTGAATAATTCATGATTTTACAGGGATCTCCATTAGAATTTATTGATTTGAATATTAAAACATATGTTTAAATTGAATAATACAAATATTAATTATTTTTGTTTTTTTAAGTTATTATATAATTGAATTTTCTAGTACATTTTTGTTATAATTTATGATTCATTTTAAATTTAAAATAATATAATAGTTAATATATTAACCTCTTTTGAAATGGAAAATTTTAAACAGGGAGATATAATAGTAAACTTTTTAAAACTAAGTATATAATAGAATTTATTTTTCATATAAGGTCTTGTTATGATTTTAATAATATATTAGAAGTATATTTTAAACTGGAATTACTTTGTCACACTTGAATAACAAAATGTAACTTTTGAATATATTTAAAAAGATTGTTCAGTATAATATATTTGAATGATAATTAAATGACCTATAAATATTTAATTTCATTCAGAATACTAAGCAATCCTTAAAACTTTATTTTTTTATGGTAGATCATTTATAGCAATATTTTTATTATATTGATTACTTCATATATTTTAATTTTTCTAATGAAGTGATTATAATTTTACATTTGAGGTTATCATTGTATTATAATTTTGTTAAACATATACATTTATGTATACATTAACATATTAATGTAGACTCAATAAGCATATTGATTATTAAATTTCATATAAAAAATGTAACTTATGCTATATAATTTGTTTATAATTTAGTATTACAACTCAAAATGAATTTAAGATTCAATGATTTAATATTAAAATAAAACTGATTGGTTATATTTGTTAATGTAAAATACATTTCCATGTGAATATTTAATGTATTTATTTCTAATATTTTTTTATTTGGTAACTTATTTTCTTCAGTTTTAAATACCTATCAAAACAGTTTGTGAAAATGTATTAAAAAAATGGATAAATATCATCCATTCTACCACCTAAAAAATGGTATTTTTTGTGAAATGTTTGAAAGTATTTTCAACTTAAAGAAGCAAGAAATTCTGAAACTGAAGTAAATTTATTTTGAATCATTCGTATGTAACAACAGAATATAACTTTTATTTTATTCTTCATCCTGTCATATATTTTTTAGTATTTGCTTTATTTTAAATTTTTCATATCTTTCAAAAACTTATATAGTATTTTGAAATGAATTCTAAATATTTCAGTGTTTAAAATGTATGACTAAAAGAAAGTTATGTTTTATTTCAGTTATAAAAATAAATAAATAATTTCAAGAATTTATCAAAGATCAGTTTTTATATAATTTTGATATCTTATAAACGAATTTATAGATTTAAAAAATTATTATAAATGTAATAAAACACTAACTTACAGTTATCAAAACATGATTTTTAAAGTTATATTGTATATTAATCACTTAAAATTGAAGACAAAGTTTGTCAAAGCAGTCAACTTCTTATTCACTTCCATGTTCCAGAATATATTACCATGACAACCTGGTCTTTCCTTCTAAGTTACTTGGTCACCAAAAATTTAAAAATTCCCTTAAAACATGAAAGTGATTCAATTTTCAATTTTAAATGATTAATATGAAAATTATAATTGATGTAAATTTTACAAAATAATCTTGTATAATTTACAGTTATAAAATAATTAGAATTTTGATTAGTTAAATCTGTTAGCAATTGCTAGAATTTATCACTACAATTGATTTATTAAATATAGAATTATTATATATTATTAATTAATAATTTAATATAATGTTATTTCTTTACTCTTTGAAGAAAGATTATACTTTATTATGATGTTTCAGCAATCAAAAAGACTTACACTATTATATGTTTGTTACATGAAACTTTAAGTACAGTAATATTTTTATATTTATGTGCTTCTAACAACAAACTATATATAGATAAGTTCTATACATGATGAGACACAAAAGTGCTAGATACACTTAAAAACTAGTACTAACTAATATATGTACAGTACATATATGTAAAGAATAAAGGTACACAATTAGACAAAGAAAAGAAACCGATAGGAATAAGATGTATACAGCTAATCTTTGTAGACAGTATCTCCATTTACTTTCAACAATACAGGAGCTTCCCTACTTACAAACATTCAACTACAAACTTTTAAACTTATGAACAATTTGACCATATATCAATATATAAAATTTAAAATTTATATGGATTACAAAATTCTGTAGCCAGTCATAGGGTGGCATTGAAGTTAGTCTTTAGCTACTAATAAATAATAAATTTTTAATAAATAAATAGTGTGGATTTATTTTTATTGCATACTATTGTCTTTTTTGTTTTTGTGCAAACTCCAATTTTCCATCACTGCTTGAGGTGGCATTGAAGTTGGTAACATTGATGTAATGGTATTTTACACTATTGTTTGCAATTTTTAAAAATTTTTATAAACTTTTAAGATTAGTGCTTCAAAACATAGCAGTAAATTTAACAGAGGAGATGAATGCAAGAAGTGTGGTCCTATTACTATGGAAACTAAACTTGACATTGTAAAAGTAAGTGTGTTACGTAGAAAAACACCATGTTTGAAACACTATTAAGGAGTAGTGAGCAGGTAAATGAGAGTAATGTATTCTATTACGTACATTGAAGAATCAAACACTAACAATACATAGTTATTCTTTGTACAAATGTATTTTCTAGGTTAGTTTTCGACATAACATTTTGACTTACAACAAAACCTATGGAACCTAACCTGTTCACAAATAGGGGAGCACCGGTATATACATATTTTGTATCTTTATTTTTGTATTCTTCCTGTTGAAATTAATGTGTTATTGATAAGATTATAGTATTATCAATGGAAAAGTTTCTGTTTTGCAATGCACTACAAAATAAAACTCATATGGTATATATGTAATTTTTAGATCTAACAAAGTAATTATAAATGCCGAATTTTCAACTTTATATGTAAATTTTGCATAATTGTAGGTAGAATTAAATTTTTTATGTATAAAATTACTTTAAATGAGTTTAAAGTAATTACGTAATTTCATGTGGATAACCCATAGGTTATTTATGATAATTTGAAAGGAGCAATGGGACAAGTTAGATATCAGTTTTAAATTCCAATCAAGAATTAAAGTTGATTCACACTATATTAATTTTTTCTAAGTTTAGTTTATTATTATTATTGGACAAAAGAAATTTGTGATAAAATAAATGAAATCTTATTTATTTATTTTTTACTTAATTTAGGTAACTGGGACAGTTCATAAACACCTACAATTAATTGACTAAATTAAGTATGCTTTTACACATTATACACATTAAAACAAATAGCAGCAGTGGCACTGTCCTTGGGATTTGCTGATCTAAGCTTATAACATATAAAGTTCTGTCAATTTGGTAAAATGGTGATAGTCTAAACAACATAATGAAGAAAGGTCAATATGAATTGAAGCTTACTTATTTCAACATAAAGATTACTAATAGAAAAATTAAATTCAGTAAAATTTAATATTATGTTTCATGAAGACAACAGCTTAATTTGTCTGTTGAAAACTAATTACAACCATTAATAAGTTTTTATTATTGTATAGTACAATTTAATTAGTTTTAATTTAGTATTTTATGTTTCTGTATACACAGTGCACTGAGTTATTTATAATATCAGTCTGTGAACTTTGTTTTGCTACAATAATTGATCAAATCAACACCAAAGTCATCTTTAGTTTCAATTTTATTAATCATGATTTTAAATTAAATTTAATAATTACTAAATAAAAATTAAGTACAATTTTAGTTTTAATTCAAAAATTATTGTATTAGTTAATGTTAATATAAGATAGTAGTCTAACCCAGTGGTTGCTGATAAATTTTTACAACTGGCTGGCTTCAGGGGTGCAGAGAGAGAGTGAGGGGAAGAAGGATAAATGGATGAATAATTTTCAGAAATTCCTTTTAAAGTATTTTTTCATGTACATGCTTATATGTTAAAAATGTTTTGGAATCATTTTTAAAATAAATTTTTGTAACAGAATAAAAAAAATCAATATTTTGTTTATTTGTTATATTCATATACAAATAAAATTTCACTTAAATTTCAGAAACAACTTCAAACTTTAATGAAAAATTATGAATAATTTTGTAAGTTCCAAACAGCAGTTTGGTTCAGTCAAAAGTCTTTTCCAATTTATGGCATATTCTAGTGTCTGGCTAATGTAGGGTTTATATTTAGCCACAATTTTACAAAAGGCATAGCATTCAAATCTTTTACTGTATTTACTCGCATAAAAGACAAGGTTTTTATTCATTTATCACAGCTTCAAATTCCTATGTCATCCTATACGTGCGAGCAAAAGATTCTTTGTGTTTTTGCAAATAATTTTTGTGAACCATGTATTTGCATATTTTTTACCAGATGCTTACTCTCTTGTATTTAAAAACATAAGTATTTTATCTGGGTCGTTTGAATTGTTCTTATATATTGTCAGTAGTAAAGATGAATCAAAATAGGAAATGCAAAGCTTTTAGATTCAATTTTAATTTGAAATTCCAAAATCCCATAGGTTCCCGATTATAAGTTTAATCTATTCCCACATGAAAACAGATGATTATTTGGAAATCAGAATTCAGAATACTCACAAGGTTTCCGATTGTCTGGCCTTACATGAACAAATTATGATGTCAATTTTACAAGATTTTTCTTTAAAGTTTAAAATGCCAGTAATTTTTGCAGGAAAATATGTGCATTTACATGCATTTGATATTTTACTTGTGATTAAATGAAATAAAACTAGAATTGTATTAATAAATCTAATTTTCTTTATTTTGATCTTTAATGTCACACCTCGTCCTATATGCAAGGTTGTCTTATATGCGAGTAAACATGGTAATTCGTTTCCTAGTAAACTGATTGTTAAATTCAGATATATGTTTAGCAGTTAAAGCATTTCTTAATTTTGTACATATTACATTTATTAATCCTAGATCAGGAACATGAAGCTTTGTAGATTTTACAACTGTTTATTTTATTAATTAGTTTCATGTAAGAATACTGACTCAGTAATGTGACAAATATATGATAAAATTTACTAGTTTTGATACAATTTCAGACAATGAATTATTATTATAAAGTTTATTTGCATCAATTAACACATTGATTTGCATGATGTTCTTTGCTATATACATGGTTGCACTGGCTGCAATATGTAGTAGTAATATAGTTTGTTTTTTTCAAATGGTAGATGTGACAAATTGTTATTTCGTTTTCAGATGTTGGATTCTCTCTGGGAATGGCAAGATTTTTCTGTAAAACATTTTCTCTGAAGAGGTGCAATTATGTCTGCAAGGCGTGTGATTCTAGCATCTTCTTCATCCATGGTTTGGTTAGCTCTTCAGTTAAGATGGATGAAGAAATCATCTCTCTTCATTTCCTTGATGTGTCCAACAGACAACTGAATGAATTGAATAATATTTCTGCTTGGAATGCAACAAGATGATTGATTTGCAGGTTGCACAGAACAGCAATGATTATTTTTTTTTCTCTGATGATAATTTTTGGAGGAATAAGTATATATGGATTTTCTGAAGCAGACAGAGAGTACAAACTAAGGAATTAAAAAAATCTAAATGAATTAAGTCATATAAAGACAAAATACATATATAAGCAAAATATAAACATGACTATTTTTATTCAAGGCACCATACATAGTCACAAAGCTTTGTAAAATTGACGATGAGAGTTTCAATTCCACAAACAACAACAATTCCAAGAATCTGCACTTGTTATGACAATCCTGGCAACAGTGTAAAAAAGGTACTAAAAATAACAACAAGATAGTGAAAAATAGGAATTGACAAACTCAAGTTGTAAAAATGACAAAGCTTTGTGTTCTAGGGATAAACTGAAACCTCTTCAGCTTCTGTGCTACTAATTACTATGACATTAATTATTTTTCTAGTTTTTTCTTTGTATTGATTCAGGAACTGTTGCAGTTTTTCCCTCTATATTGTTATCTACAAAATCTCTGAAATTATTTAAATTTTATTCTGAATTTCAAAACTTCATTTAATTGATCTAATTTTCTTTCACCTTCCATCCATGATGAAGTTAATACTTCATAGGGTCAAGTGGATTTGTCTAATAAATCAAGTAGTGCAATCAATCAACAGTCGGTAAACTTATACTAGAATTTGTTTTTAAATATTTTTTCTTCATCCAAAAGGAAAAGACTAAAAAAATTTTCCTAAATTTAGTTTCATAAAGACATAGAACTTTACAAAACAATCACACATTTAAAAATAATATAATTCAAAAATTGAGATCTATTTATATTTATAAAAGCAATAAAAATATGAAATCATGGTTTTAATATATAAAACACTGTTTATCCTTCTTCATCTATTCATTCATCAAGAATTTTAATATCTGACATGCTAATTTTAAAAATTGTAACAACCGGCTCGTGCAAGCTGGTTCCAAATGCCACTGGTCTAACCACCTAAGTTTAAAAAATTATTTTATATTAATTATTAATAGTTTGCCAAAGTATAGTCCAAATAATCTGGAAATTAATATGATTATTATAGAATATTTGGGCTTAGTTGTTTATGTATATCTACAATGATTTGTAAACAGAAATGAAACAGAAAAAGAAATATACTAATACTTGAAATGGCAACTTCTAAACTACATAATTGTAATTATCTTGCTTTGAACAACCATCCTGGAAGTGTGGGATATATGGTAGGGTGGGTTATACAAAGGTTTTATTTTTATTCTTGCAATTTTTTGCAGAGTATATGTAGCTACAGGTTATCTGCATGAAATTATGGTAAGATGCCTATTTCTCTCTGTGGATAAAATATCATTTTGTCAATAGAAAGAACGGTTTTCCTTGAACTATTGGACTGGAATTCAGCCAAATAGTTCAATGTTTTTTAAGAATAGTTTTCCTAAACATTGATCTGGAGTAAAAGAGAAACTAGATTGAAATATAGTTTTTTTATATCCCTCTAATATCATTGAAAAAAGTATTTTATAAAAATAGACATCTTTACTTATTCTTAAAAATCATATTTCGTTTTTCAAAAGACTAGACCACTTTTTTCTATAGACTTTATTCAACTCTCTGTTTCTTTGTTTTTAGACATGTACGAAGACTAACACAAACAAAATTATAACCTCATAAAACCAAAATGCTATCTGTAAGAGAAAGTTAGAACACCAGTAACATAATATGAAATTAAAATTACATAAAGAACTAAATTTATTTTTATCAATATTTACTATGGGATTCACATCTTTTCTTGATCTGTCACTAATGAGCATTGTCAGGATGAAACCTCAAACTTCATATTTCTTTTTTTAACAAGGATTATTGATTCTGATTTCTTTTTATTAGTCAATAATCCATATCCACACAGAATTTATCATCCAGGTCAGTTTCTGTAAAGTATAGCTTGTATGGCCAACAAGATTTCAAGAATTCAATCCAATTAAGCATATCTCAGATACTTTAGGAAGATGATATATTAATTACATCATCTCTCAATATGACCTTGAATTTAGTCTGAAGCAGAAATGGTTAATGATATCCAAGCTCTGATTAGTAGCCTTGTTATAAGCATAGAGATGTGTGTTGTTTATATTGCAGCATGACATCATTCACCTTATTAAAGTCTTTAAACTTTGCCCATTATATTCTGGTGTAGAAAAAAAGGATAATTACACACTTGAAATTATCTGTTTTTTGATGATTCAAAATAAATATTTTCTTTTAGACTGGAATATTTTTATTTTTTATTCATGTTTGTTGAACATCCTATCCTAATAGTGTAAGCATATTTTTATCATATTCTTGAAGTCTGTCCTCTGTTTATTTCAATAAACAGAGGACAGACTGAGGACTTCAAGAATAGGATAAAACAAGAATATGTTCTCTTGAACATGGGAATATACCCCATTAAAAATATGAAAATATTTCTTAGAAATCTATGTAACATATCTAATTTAAATCTTCCTGATTACTGGCATGTTGTAATGAATGTTTTTCTAATTATTGAGTAAGATAATTATATTTTATAAGAATCATTATCTTAGTAATCAGAATTGCTTATATAAAACCTTTTGATATATTTCTGTTTTTTTATATCTGTTAAATATTTATATTTTTTAATTGTTAAATATAATATTAAATGGTTTACATGTCTAACATGATACTTGAGATAAAACATTTGTTTTTGTTCTTTATTAATATAATTTACTTTGATATTTAAAATTAATGTTAAAAACAATTGTATTTTACTTAATTTTTTATTGCCTGTTTGGTGATGTAAGCAACTACTAAATTACATAAAATTAATATTTTTCTTTTGGTCTAGTTGATCCAAAATATCTTGAAAACTGTTATTAACTAACAAAAATTACTTAACTTTAAAAAATTCAAAGTGCTATTATAAATATTATATAATGCTAATAGAATTATACTTCTATATTTTAAATTTGATTATTATCGCTGTACTAGAAGCATTTCATGTTTATTCAAATTATTACAAAGTATAGAAAGAATTTAATACTGAGTATTATATATTATTGTATTCATCTGGCATAGAAGAATTGAGAGTTCAAATTCAGCCCCATATTATTATTATTATTATTATTATAGACTTTTTTAATTTTAACTTTTGTATATTAATTAAATCATTCATTAAACATTTAACAAATAGAGACATGTCAACTTGTAAAAAGGTTCCAAAAAAATTCCATCTACTTAAAGCATTATCAGAAATATACTTCAATGGAGTTATATACTTTAAAAATAACAAAATTAAAACTAAATAAACATATTTGGAATTTTTCTCCTATCACTTAGCTTCCATCTAAAGAATTGATCTGCTATAGCCAAACATTGTTGTGACGACCAGGTAAAACCGACCAGTCCGTTTTAAATTTTATTGTTCAAACCCCTCGGGAGATAGCGATCAAGAGTCAAAGGATGTGCAGTCTTCCGCCAGCAAACTCACTTCCCTCCACCCCGGATCCGACCTCTGAGTCAGGGAGATCGACTCATCATCTACCGTCATCGCAGCGGACGAGACCAGGAGTATAAATAGGGGGGAGATATCTAAGAATGGGGTCGGTCGCTGAAGGTCTGCACAAGACACCCGACCCGTTGGATCCGTCCCGGGAAGCGAGGGCCGAACCCCCGAAGCCACCGAAGCCCGCCGACGACGAGCTGCCGCCCGATCCTCCTGCTTACCTCCACGACCGGAGAACTGAGAAGATTAATCCTACGATTACAGCTAATCCTACAACTAATCCTAGGATGAGGTATGACCCCCCCTAAATTTGTAAACTCTCTCTCTCGCGGGTAGGAACGGAACACGTTAGATCTTTTGTATCTGTTTACTGTCTAAATAAATCTTATATGTGTTGTCCTGTTACTGCGGTTATTGCCGTTTTCTTATCGACGACCCCACACTTCCTCCACTCGACCTGACAATTAATTACCGATCTTGATACAACGGGATATTACGATAAGTTTAGCCATCCTTGACAGTAGGGTGGGTCTTGCCGACCTGTGCGCCGCCAAAAAGGGGTCACAACTCCGTCCTACCCCCGGCATTCCTACATTGTTGTAGAAACTTACTGTATTTACTCAAATGTAAGGCACACTCTTTTTCAGGTTTTAGAGAAATAAGATACATGACACTAGAGATTACTAATTATGGCATATTACATCAAATCTAAGATGCACCCTATACTAAAACCAGTTATTATAAGTCACTAATTCTCTTGTGTTATTTTCCTGATTTTATGAATTTTGGCCTAATAATAGAAAATATTTAAGCAGTTGACTTAACTCAATCTCAGTAAGATGACCAAAATTATGGAAATTTTAAGTGAACAGTATGTAGAGGTGCATATGAAATGTGAGGGCAACCAGGGGTATGGAGTTTGGATTGCACTTGTTATACCACTTACTCGGCTAACTAACCGGTTAGACTAGCCTCAGTCATCATATGATGGCTTTTAAGGATGTAAAGGCCAAAGATCTAGGATAGAGTTAAAGTAAATTAGATTGTGTCCTAACACACTAATATGATGATATTAAAAAGGAGGCCATAAATATAGTGAGTGGGGAGTATGTAGGTAAGTGATAGAAATCCTTTTAGTTAATATAATCCATAGACAGGTTAACAAATAACAACTAAAAATTTAATGGAACGAGTTCACATACAATTGAGAATACATTGACATTGTGTCTAACATAATTATATTGATTCTATTTCTAACAGATATATATATTTTGCTAACAGAGAGAGAGTTTACAAAACATATTATATTACTTCACTAATAACTTGACTTATAACAATTCTGTTAAGTTGTTGATCGAGGATTTATTGGAAGTATAATTTTCCCTTTGTTCTTTGGGCAGAAGTTACTTTTATAGGGAGATATGGCATGAATTTAAAGCATGAGACTACTATATAATGAGGTGTGCATTGTGCGTGAAGTTTGGCGCGTATCACCTATTTATACTCCAGTTTTTTCACATTAAAATTTTTTGTTCCAAATTTAATGCACTAAAAACAGGTATAAAAAATGCAAAACAAACCACCCTTTTTCTGAATATGTCAACTATTCTACTTGAATCCAATTTTTTAGGCACAATCTCATTTTATCACCAAACTTGGTAAATGTGTAACTGAAGCTGTTAGGCAGTTTGTATCTGTTGGTTAGCAAAAACTATTTGTCACTATCACTTAATTTTTTGAGATATCAAATCATTACATTTGACTTTCATTTGGTGATGTCATGATGCTCCTTGGATTGCAGTAATGATACAGCTGATTGTGTGTCATTGACTGTTAGTGTAATCAATGCTACCTCAATTTCCACATTATATTTCTGTGATAATGTTTGGCTACAGTATAGTTAGAAACTATAGATAGAAGCTTGAAGATGGGAGAAAAATATCAAAAATACTTGTTTAATTTTAAGTTTATTTTCAATTATAAAGCACAATAAAAGTATGTTTTTGGTAATACTGTGGACTAATTATTAATAAATTTAGCAATGAAAAATAATTACAGTTAGTTCCTAACTAAATAATTCAATGTCATGTAAGTAATTTAATTTCCCCTTTCGTATATCAGTATCGATTTTTTTGATATTTGATTGCCAAAAATAAGAAAATTTTAATTTATTCTCCAGAAGCTATGCAAATTAGTTAATTGAAATATTTTTTTATAATCCTATCTTATAAAGACAATCACTACTATTTTTAAACAGTTTATTATTTGTCTTAATGTATGTATTTGTAATTAATGTTGTGTTGTGCATTCATTACTGTCTAGTTTTTGTGTTCTTTGTTCTACCTAGTTTTGTTTGTCATCTTTTTGTCACTAATGCTTACCGTGCTCTGTCTCAACCTCAACTACCTTTTAACTAACCATTTGTAAATAAAGCATCTGTTGTTTCAACTATCTTGTCTGTCTCTCACTGTCTCCAGGTTGCATATCAACGACTGTCAGTCCATGGGCCAGTGGGTCGTTACAGTCTTCATTAATTATATTTGGTATGTTACAACTAGATGTTTCATAATTTGAATATAATGTATTGATCTTCAAAATATAAGTAAGTTTATACTATAAGCTTATGTTATACTCCAATAATTTTCTGATAATTTGAAATAACTCTCTTAAAAATTTAATATAATATATTTATTAATATATTATATTATAATAAATAAATATAACAAATTTAATTTGTTCAAAAGTATATTTATTTTAAATGAATTTAATATTTTGTAATTTTTACAGGATATTTTATTTTGTAAAATTTAATATAAAATTTAATGAATTAGAAATTTATAGATTCATAAAGACAATAACTTAATAAGAATGAATTCCAGATGCAAAATATAATCAAATTATGTCAAGTATTTATGCTAACTTTATTTTTCACATCTTCAAGAATAAAATGTGGTTCCCGAAGAATGCAAAAAGTAACATATATGTTAGCCTTGTGGATGGCATTCATTTAGAGAGAGATGAATCTTACTGTTTCATTGAAATATTACATAATGGTTATTTTTACTTATGCTGTCAGTTATGAGATTAAAACTGTGTATATAGTGTTGCCATCTTTTCAAAATTGCTGACCCAGATGGCATGTCAGGTTTGTTCAAACAGAAGTCCCTGATGCATACGCAATGTTAGTTTACCATGCGAAGAGAAATGTGCTTGCCAGTTCTAAACCAGTTAGGCATTGTCTAGGAGCAACATAAGTTAAGAAATTAAATAAGTTAGCTTTAAAGAACTGAGAAGCAAAAACAAAAAGTTGATGGGTTGCGACATATATTGACATAAGATGGCGAATTAAGTTTTGGTGAGTGTGTGAAGTCTTTCGCTGTTAAAATAAAATATATTTATAAAAATATTTGCTAGTACTTTGTTTCATCATAATTTTATAAATTTCTACGAAACCCCGGACAAAAATTAATAGTTAACCTGGACAATGAATTAAAAACTGGACAGATGGCAACACTATGTGTATGAATTGTTTATATAATATATTAATATAACATATATTAATATAATTATTATAATCTTAATTGCTTTTAATATTTTAGGATAGTGACTTGACCCATTAATCCTATTGTCCTCACTTGAGGACTCTTTCAAAATTATTATTTTTGAAAGTAAATGCAGTGAAGTTTATAGAACATATTTATCAAACAGGTTTCATCTCTCATATTTATACTAAATTTTATTTTGTTTAAGTTTTGATATTAATTTTATTTAATACTTCACTTGAAAGTGTATGCTCAAAAAAAATTGATACACCCCTGAATGGAATAAACATGTTTATATAAACAAAATCTAAAAAACTAAAATTTTATTTCCAAGAAGTAATATAATAATATACTTGCCTTACACTTTGATAGTCATTTTTCAATTCCATTGCAACATTTGAAAATAATAATAAAACACAAAATCTTAAACAACAAATACCTTGAAAACATGGTGTTATTCTCAAAGATAGGTTTCCAAAACTATAACACCACAGCACTAGCAGTCAGTGTAAATATCTATAGATTTTTTTAATTGTAGCATAATTTTGGCTAGAAATATAAAATGTAATGAATAAGTAAAGGACACTTTGGAGGTAAAAGAACATACAAGTTGCAGAACAACAAAAATCTAAAATTTGTAAGTTAAATTTATTTATTAAACTATTTATAAAGCAATATTTGTGTGTTTAAGTAACAAAAGACCCAAACAACATTAATTACATATGGTTTATTTTTTAATGGATACCTATTAATCTTTAGAATTAAGATTGCAAATCAGTTTGTTATATAATACAGTGCATATGGTGTAGAGTCTATATAGTTTATCACTCACCACTCTGACACATCCAGTAATCCAATACTCTGCAGGGCAGTGCAGATGAAATTTTCATATATGTAATAAAGAGAGACTGGTGTACTGTACATGTATACTGCTGCTAGTCCCTAGTTGTTTATTGAATGTGCAGTTGGCAAAACAGTCAATTGTTATTAATATGATAAGCTAACTTGTGAACTAAGTGATTTTTTTGTACAGTATGTGTATATGTTACAGTAAAAACCCATTTTTAGTTAAAACTAGTTTTTACTGGATGTCATTGTTGTAACTAGAATTTACTGCTAGTCAAAAATGAATTTGAGTTAAAACTAGTTTTAACTAGACAAAACGGGTTTTAACAAAATGACTTAGTAAAAACTGTTTTGACCAAGGTCATTCAGCTAACACGTTTCTATAGTGTATGATGAATTTCGTATCGCTTTAACCCTTTTCCCCCGACATCTTGTTTACGTTTATTTTGCGATCCCTCCTAAAGCAATATAGGTCAGTCAGGCGATATTATTTTAAAAGTTCACCAAAAATCAAATTATCATTATATCTATATGAAAAAAATCCCTTACATTTATTAATATCTTTAATTTTAAATACAATATTTTTCAACACATTTTATTAGAAAAATTTATAAGAAAAAAAATAATATATATCAGAACTGACACATAAACTTGATAGTTTGTAACATTTTGTGAAAATTAACATTGTGTAGTTACATAGTTGTTTGCTGGCACTGAGCCAGAAAGATGTAGAATATTGTTTTGTACAATTCGATATAACACTTATGCATGTATGTTTATTCATTGTGAAATTATCGCATATTATATCAAACATTTGTTTGAAATCAAAATTTTATACTGCTATCAACTAATATAATGAATTATTATACTTTATTCACTTCATATCAAACCAGATTATATCTGTTGTTAATAAATTTTACAAAAATGGATATTTACCAAAGTAACGATGAATCGGTGCCCTCGAAGTTTTGCTTAAAAAGCCAGGGTACCGATCGATCGGTGCCTTCAGGGACAAAGTGTTAATTAATGTTAATAACACAGATGTGTGACCAATATTTTCAATGAATATCGTATTAAATAATACAAATGTTTTAATCCCAATCATCACTTTATTTATTTCCCCCAAACATATTTATGTAGCTAAAATTAGTTTTAACTAATGTTAAAAGTTAAAAAGTTAATGTTTGATTTTAGTTTTATCTAAAATCAAAACATGTACAGCAGTAAATTCTAGTTTTAACTATACAAAACGGGTTTTTACTGTAACATATACATACAAAATCCAGTTATCTGATAATCTGCTGTATTCTTACACCTTCTGGTCTGATATATGTCAGATTTCAGAACTCTACTGTATTATAAATGCATGTAGCAAGATAAATAGGCTACAGTCAAAGCACATTATTATGTTATAGTTTGCTGTATCAAATTACAAAAATGACATCAGAGTTTCTGGAATCAAAGAATTCCTCATGCAAATTTATTATTATAAATCATTTGTCTTTTTTATACTATTTTATTCAAATATTGCATAATTATATTTTCCCCAAGATTATTTATGTAAATATTTAAATATTGTTTATAATATTATGAAATATATTTCTCTTCATCAATAAAATCAAATTAATAAAATTTTTGATGGAAAGGAGTTTGATAGTAAGTTTTCATACTCAAACATTTCCTGTAGTCATAAAGGCACTTTATCAAATATATTTCATTCATTTCTACAATTCCTGTAGTTAGTTCTTTTATGTTTTTCCATCCCTCAGCAAAAAAATATGCAAATATGATTTTTACAACCTCCACTCTATCTACAATTAATGATGCAAAAAAAGAGAAGAAAATTAATTATAAAATGAATGTTTAAAGCTCTATATCTTAATGGAAAAATCTTTATTTCTGCTTAGTTCTAAAATCATTAAATGTATAGAGGCAATCAGTAAACTAAAATAAAATAAAAATTATATATCTACATTGTCTCCAATTAAAAAATACAGTAGTGGGCACTTTGGTAGAACTGGTTAGCCATATTGCCAGTTTTGTTCACAACTCTGTTAGAACCATCACATGGCATGAAGAAATGCTCAGTCTCCTTCCTGTATGACTTACTCAGAACATTAAAGTTTTTACTGTAACATTTATAGCTGAATCAAGCTTCCTTTCTTTTATAAATTTTGACCTTCCCAAAGCACCTTTCTACAAGTTGGTGAGCCAGACAATTGAACAAGTAAGTTGTATTCAACCTTCTAATGGACAGTGGACTCAATCCAAGTACTGCAGTTTTGGTCAAATGACCCAGAACTGTTCTCAAACATCAAGGCACAATTTACCCTTAATAAATTACAACTGACTATGAACAATGACATCAAATTCATGTACCTGGTATCATCTTTACCTCCATTGACCACGTTGGAGGTGCAAGAAATATTGGTCCACCTGCCAGCAGACAATAAGTACAACACTTAAATTGACTGTTATAAAGATAACGTCAGACAGCAAACATCATAAACTGCAACAGCTACAAGATGTGGTTAGAGGAATGTAATTAAGCATTCAAAATGGCAAAGGATGCTCTTGCAAGTGCAACATTTCTAGTCCATCCCAAACCAAATCTGAAAATATGTCATGGCAGATATGTCAGTTGGTACAGTCCTCCAACAATTACATGAAGACTCTTGGGAACCACTTTCATTATTTTCCAAGAAATTCTCTCCTACAGAAAAGAAATATTCAACATTTGATAAAGAATTACTGACAGCAGTTTTAGCTATTAAACATTTCAAATACTTTTTAGAAGAACTTTTATTCTATAATACTGATTATAAGCTGTTACATATGCACTCTTCTAAAACTCAGCATCCTCCCAGTTAAGAACAGCAATTAAATTACATATTGCAGTTAATGTTGACATCCATCACATAAAAGGGATAGACAACACTATTGCTGATGCACTCTCAAGGCTGAAAATAGATAGCATCAATAGAGCAAAACTGCCAATTTTCAATTTTAATCAAAAGACAGACAAAACTTTACAACACTAACATCAGCTCTTCAAGCAAGCTTAAGAAATGCACTCTATCTTTTCTGGCCAAGCAGATATACTAGAAAACATCAAAAGAGTCTCCTTGACCATTCATCCCTGAAGTCTACCAACAGCATATCTTTGTATCTCTTTACAGTCTTGGAATTTATGCAATCAGGAAGCTAATTACACAAAGATACTTTTGGCCAAACATCAACGAAGATGTGAACTGGTCCAGAGCATGCTTGGTATGTAAGAAATCAAAAATCATTCATCATACAGTATCAAAGCATAGAAAATTTTTCTTGTCAAATGCTCATTTTCATCATATTCATATTGATTTAATTGGACCACTACCATCCTTCAAAGGATTTACTTACATCTTAACAGCAGTAGATCACTTTACACATTGGCCAGAGGCATTCTCAATTGAAGACAAAAGCACAGAAATAGTTGCATGCACATTCTACCATGGCTAGTTAACAAGATGGCATTCCAAGCATTGTTTCCATTGACCAAGGAAGAGATTTTGAATCCTCACGTTTTCTAAATATGACCAAGTTAGTAGGCACTATACGCATTCGAAAAATGGCCTACAACCAAACATAGTCTAATGGAATATTTCATAGCCAACTGAAATCATCTACCATAGCAGTTGGGAACGCTGTCAATTGGATTGATTCTATTCGTACAGAATTGCTAGGAATAAGATCAGCATACAAAGAAGACATTATCAAATGTTCACCTAAATAATCAGTTTATAATTCTACTAATTTAATAATTAATATTAAGTAATTTGTTACTAGAAGTAGATGTTAGGCACCATTTCTTAACTAAATTAATAATTATAATTTTTGATAATTTATTAAATAATTTAGAGCCATCTGGAAGAAAACAACTGACCCAGGGCAGAGCTGAACCACAACTTCTGCTTGCCATCCAGTGTGCTTTAATCCAAAATTTTTGTTTAAATTAATATGCATTCCATTTTTGTTCGAACATTTATGTTCTATTTAAAATTTGTTATTCGCCTGATGACAATGAAAATAAATTCATTGAAAGCACTAGCAAGAAAAAAATCTATTAATAATACTGTACTCGGTGAACTTTTCTTCCTGCTATTGTGTTAATGAATATATTTTAATCAACTTTTTTATTTTCAAAAAGTTAAATATAAATGTTACATTATCTCAAATAACCAGTTTGTAGAGATAATTATTAAATTAATTTTTTAGAGGGAGGAAGCTTACAACTATAAATATTGCAATAAAGCTAAACTTGTACACAAGTCATTGTAATTTTTTGAAAATAGAAAAATATATTTGGAATATATTCTGTAAAATTTAATTTCTTAACAATGTAATATTTGAGGTGGAATGTGAGTGAAGACTCTTCTATGTGGCTTACAGAAATATGTTCATTCTCAAAATCTGTTTGATCAATTTTTATTAAACTTTGTCATTTTCCATTAGTTGCATTGAGGAATCCAAAAACACATAAAAAATGGGGATCCATGATTTTGTTTTTGAGATAAGAAGTCAGCATGGGTGCTCACAACAAGCAATATTACACGAAACATGTGACTTTGTTGTTTGATGTTCCATAATTGCTAGCATGTCTTCTTTGGACTGTGGGGAATGTCACCCTCCACATCTTAACAACTGACTGTCCAAAAGGTCTTACTGGGTGAGTCCAGTCCCATTCCAGGAAGTGATAACTCTTACCACCTGGGGTTCGTTACGACTGTTAAGATGTGGAGGGTGACGTTCCTCACAGGACTAATAGAATTGAGTTTATTCTCAAAATTTAATGGGCTAATTTTTATTAAACTTTGCCATTTTCCATTAATTTCAATGAGGAATCCAAAAATGTAATGAGGGCCCATTTAAATGTAAAAGATAGGAGTCCACGATTTTGTTTTGATATACAGAAGTATTAAAGTGACAATATCTGTGCTTTCTGATGCAACTGAGCATGCTTAATGGAATTTAGACCTACAGGTCAAAAATAAAAACAGCATTGTGTGTGCCTAATGGAAAATAGGTGCAAAAAACAAACAAAACACAAGAACAAAGCAATCGTTGGTGATTGCTTTGTTATTGGACTGTCTCTTCATACCTAGCCAATGCAAGGATTGTCTCTTCCATAGCTGACAAGTACTGTACAAGGATTCTCTTCTGTGCCTAACAATGCAGGGATCACTTCTTTCTTTCCAGCTCTGCCTCAATTCTATCATGATACAACAGTCTCATGATGTCCTAATTCATATATAAATATTATCACTAGAATGCTGTAATAAGATATACAACATCAAAGAGATATCGAAAACAACACCAAACAAATAAAGGTTGCAAAAAAATAGGATTAAATCATAGTTTAGTGCTAAATTCAGATGTAGAGTTTCTTAACAGTTCTGACTACAGACAAAACTGATCAGTTTGTCATTTGCAAGTATGACTGTGAATGTGTGACTTGATCAAGCTTCACGTTCTTAACTTCCCTCCCTTTCTTTTAAAACTAGTACTTCTAGCTTTGTCCATCTGGCCTCACCCTTATTGGTTGGTCTGATGTGTTCTTTAAAACAAAAGGGGTGAATCAAATTGGTCAGAAGAACTAGTGGACAAAGGGGATATATAAAGACAAAAATGGATGAGACAGACATCTTTTGGGATTGAGTTTTTGAAGAGAGAGTAACACGTGTGTGCCAAGAAGAACGAAATTGAATTATCCCTCCTCATTGAAGAAAGAAGACTTCAGATTAATTTTACCAACTGTCTCCCTTTTTTCTAAATTCATCCATCTTAATTTTTATATCATCTTCCAAAACCCTCATCAAGGGCCAAATTACTTGTAAAAACTAGTTGTTAGATTAAGTTTCCTTTATTGTCACAATGGGACTTTGTTGGTCATATTGTAAATTTGTCTCAATTTACTATATACATATTAGTGTAATTTTGATCTTTGTTTTTTTTTTGTCATGAAAACTTCTCGTAATGAAACATTAAATTTCTTAAATTTTATCTGTACTGAGCAATTCTCAGGAGTCAATTTTTTTCTCAGTTACACATGAAATAATATAAATAACAGTTACAATCAAAATTTATACAAATATAAACAACCAATAATATTATTACAGTAAAGAGTCGTTTATCCGAACACCGGTTATCCGAATGCTTTCCAGTCGGACTGTGTCATGCTGAATCGAACTTTTTTGATACTAGATTTACTTCTAAAGTATAATTTTTATGTTTTTATATTTTTCAATATATTTATTTTGTTTGTACAAAATAAAGAAATAATTTTTAACAATACAATAGCCTCAATTATTATTATAAAAATTTTCATTAGGCTTAAAATCGATGAAAATTCAACACGAAGTGACACGCAACAAAGAAAAATTTCAACATCGGACAGGTTAATATATTTTTTCGTACATAATCGGTTATCCGAAAAATCAGTTATCCGAACAACCCCAGTCCCCAATTGATTCGGATAAACGACTCTCTACTGTATTTGATAAATGTCAAGCTGCCAAATTATATTATGCTCGGATATGGTTACTATTAATAATTAAATACTAAGTAATTTTTGCCTAGAGGTAGGTGGCTATGTTGCCATCTCTTGAAATATTTAATAATTACAAATAAATTAATAATTAATATTTAATTTATAAAATTCTGAAAGAAAAGCAAATGGAAGTAAATGGCAATGCAACTATACAGTAAGCAGGAGTTGCAGGTTTGAGTCCCAATCCAGGTCAATTCTTTTCCTTCAGAACTTTCTAAATTAAATAGTAATTATTAATTTATTTATAATTACATATTAAAACATCAGGCTTGAGATGTTTATACAATAAGCTAAATGATTGCCATATTGAATTGGGCTACTTTACTGCTACTATTAATAATTACTAATTATTAACAGTAGCGATCTAGTACCAAATTAATAATTAATTTGGTACTAGAGGTAGGCGTTAGGTGTCGTTGCTTATTACATTTAATAATTATAATGCATCTACTGACAGTTCTTAAAGTATTAATTAATTTATTTATTGTTTTTAGTTGTTTAAATATCAGTTTTATCTTTAAATTATTTTATAATTTTATCATAATTGTTTTCTAAGTGTATTAATGTTTTATTTGTAATTATTTTTTAACTTTTGAAACATTTAATAAAAAGTGTTTATAATTATTCTTTTATTGTGTATTGTAAAATATAACATTAATGTAGTGTTTGAAACTTTAATTTATGCTAGTTTGATTTTTAATATTATAGCTACATTTGAAGACAATTAGAACTGCCTCCTATTAATAAAATATTTAAGAAGTAACAAGTATGAAAAGAATTCTAATGTGAATTATTAGTTTAAATTAATTTTTATGTATTGAAATGCAGGAAAACATTTTATCTAGTACAATACAAAGTACAAATCATTTATTTCAATGTTAGATATAATATTACTAAAGTTTTCATTATAATAGTCATAGTTGTGCACTGTTAATAGATAGGTTTTGTTGACCGTACCAACAAAATAAATTTACTAACAGTTCGTTTTTCTATTTTTATATTATCTCACTTTCATGTAACTAATACGTATTGTTATTTACTTATATTTTTAAGGTATTATACTGTATTCTTGAAGATACAAAGAAACATATATGGAGTTATAGAAATTTCCTGATAAATATATTTATAATAAATACAGGAGGGAAAAAGTGCAGATTTATTTTTATGATGAATGGCATTCTTCACCAAACTTCACAGAATATAAAGTTTATTTTTTCTGTAGACTACTGGTTAGGTGTAAGAATTAAACTTTTGGGCACTGAAGTATAATGACACAATTATTCACCATGATAATACAAACTCTTTTTAAATCATATAACTTATATTTACTAAATTTTTTTGATCATTTTATTTTTATAAATTCAAATCAATCCATAATTTATACTGTTGCTTAAAAGTTAAGCAAATAATACAAAATATGAATAAAGATATTCTTTAATAACTTTAATGAAATTTACATTAATGTGCACTGTAATACATTACAATTATACAGGAAAAAGACAAAAATCCATCAAATATTTTATTATAACTGTTAATTGTGCAATAATAATCAAAACTGATATAAAAAATTTAATAGAAAGGCATCTTCAGTAGGATAAGTGATGATCTCAAAGAGCAATACAAGTTTAACATGTGGAAGTAAAATACCAATGACATTTTAATGGATTCCTGCAAAAGAGCAGTTATTCCTGTTCTTTTGGAGTGACACATTGAAACTGGCAAATTGCCTTCCAAGAGTCTACAAAGCATATTCAGTGGAATTTAGATTGTGATTTAGGTGAGTATTTCAGTTTTGAAGCATTAATCTGCCAAGTGAAATTTTTTTTGCAACAAGCATTGTTACCCATTAATATTATATCAAAATCTATAATTTTCATGAGAAACAAATGAACATATATTTCAAGATTTTATCATGGTTACGTGAGATTAGATTCCTGTTAAAATGCCTTTTGAGAAGACATGAAGAATTATGTCATCTATTCATTAATTATGATCCAACCTACATTACCAAACCACCATATCTAAAACTGTCTCTTTCAAAAATGTTTTTGGTATGATATTAAGTTTCAGACCTGCATACAAATACTCTTTGAAGATAAGTTTGACAACTGAATTTGGATTTATTAGTAAAGAGTCTAGATGTGATTGACTTTGAGCATAGACATGTTCTTGACATCAATTCAATGATTTTCTTCTCTAGGAGGATGTCAAAGGTGTACAAACAACTGGTCATCTTGCATGGAGGTAACCTTTAAGAAGTCTTCCAAGCACTATTTCTCAGGAGATAGTTCTTTATGTGGATATAATGTGGTTTGAAGCATCTTGCATTTAAGAGTAGACAGCAGTTTTTCCTCTTTCGTGGATTTTTTAAAAATGATCCAAAGGCAGATTAAAATGTTAAATTATAATTAATTTTAACATTTAACCATCTGACTATCTCTGATTGTCTCTATCTAAAGCCTAGCTATTGTTTTCCATTTCATGTTTTCACTGAGATAATTTCTTGAAACCATTTTCTATCACCATTCAGATTTAGTACATGACATTGCAAAATGAAGCAACCATATGAGTGAAATGCTTTTTGAATGAAAATAAAAAATTAGTAAAATGATTTAAGAGATGAAAAAATTTTAATATGCTGCAGGAATAATTACAATTTAACATATTTATTTTCAACTGTATTTAAGCTGCTATCAGAACCAGACTGAAAACAAAATTCACTCCTAGTATTGTATTAAAAACTGGTCTTCTGAAAAAACACCTTGTTCAATTATAGGAAAAATAATATCAAGCAATTAAATTAATTTGAATATAATATAATATATTATATTATAATCATTATTTACATTATCTGTTAATATTATACTTGACATAATATTCTTAGCTTGGGTAACAGTGACTCACATCCCTCCATAAGACATATTCGTTAAATGGCATAGCTTCAAATACCTTGAGAATAGGTTAATTACTTTCTTGTAAAGATACTGGAAAATATACAAATGACTCAATTAAATATTTTACTGGATAGTCAAAGGTTTTGTGAATCATTTGTATATTTTGCTGTATCCTTACAAGAAGGTGATTAACCTTTTCTCAAGGTATTTGAAGCTATGTTGGCTAAATTATACAAGAAGTTAGTTCTAGCCCTAACTAGGGCTAAGGCTAAGCTGAGATTCATTATACTTGACATTTTTATATAAAAGACATTGTTAATGGGTTGCTAAAATTATGCATCTCTTCTATAAATGCAGTGTCATTTTAACCAGATCCAAAGGACATTGGCCTCTGGCATTTGCCAGAATTGCCAGATAGCCAATCCAGCCTTGTCCATCAACATTAACTTTGAAACTAAAAGTTTCTAAATGAGAATGATTACATTCTAGAACATAAAATATATTTCAATTAAAAGAACATATACAAAATTCAACATTAACTAATAATGTGAAATATACATAAAGAAAAGGTATTATAAGTACAGTAGAACCTCGATTATCCGGATTGCTCAAAATAAACAAAAATTTTACAAATTTGCTGATTTGCACTTGGCGATTGTGACACTGTTTATGTACGTGATGGAATGCATAACTTTTTTGTCCTAACAACGTCTCACCCGCACAGTGGTCCTAAACTTTTTAATACATTTTGCGTTGTAATAAAAATATAACTTGACATACATATTTATAAATAATTTATATTCAAATTACATCATTTCTATGGCCAAGGCTGGTGTAAGGCATGGGCGACATGGGCCACCACCTACGGCTTTGCAGTCCTGGGGGCCTCGTGCCTCGAAGGTTTATGCATTACTTTAAAAGCCATGAATGCGACAAAAAATTTTACTCGTCATAAAGCGATAAATAGTTTGCATTTTTATGAATAAAAATTTGACAGTTTCAACTGCTTTTTATTTTATAAAATCTGTCTTCTTGCGCCACCAGAGGGCCTTTAAACAATAGGCAGTGTTGGTGGTCAGTAGTAGTCCAAGTTCAAAACGAATGTTTGTTTTTTTTAAATTTGATCACGATTTAAATACAGTACAGTAGTATTTTTCGATTATTCAGATTTTTCCTTATCCGGACTACCTTCATCCCCAATTAGTCCAGATAATCGAGGTTCTACTGTATATACAGGGGTCTTCATTTAATGTGGCAAACTAGAACCAAAATGTTACCATTTTAAGTGAATCTACAGAAAGCTAGGATCATAAATTTATAGATAATCCATATGAAAAATGTTTAATTGGGTCTTCAATAAAACAAAATCAAATGAAAAACATGAAAGAAATCTTTATTATCCTTATTTACATATATGTAAAGTATTTGCTATTAATATACAGTAATTGAATAATAGAAATTATTTACAAATATTATTTATAACTGAATTTTAGAAGAAACTGGTTGTGTTTCTTCTAATCATTTGCATCATTTTCACTGACTGTTGAGTTTTGATATGCAAAAAAATGACTCTAAAGTACACTGTTTTCTGCAATTTATTTTTTTATTTAATATTGTTTTATAACAAGATAATAAGTCTTTCATCCTGTGTTCAAATTTTTCTGCCCATTCATAAACTGGATCTTTTAAAGAAAATAATTGACGATTTTGTCACACTTTCCAAATGTGGCTACATAAACCATCAATGGATAGCTTGTTTTTGTTTGGAATTTGATCCAAGTCCTCATCATTGTCCTCAATTTCTTCAATTGTATTCTTATCTAACCCTTCTAACTCCTTATTTGTTAATGGCAAGCCATGAAAATTGAGTAATTCTTCAACATCATTGAATCCTGCATCTCTAACAAGAATAACAATTTCTGTATAAATCTGAAAATCATTTAAATTTTCAAATGAATGAACTGATTCAGTATATAAATTTTTCCAACATCCATTCATTAAATAATGCAAAATGTCCTTCCAAGCTTGATCAATAAGCTTATGCATGCGTTTGTATTTTGTTTTCAGTTCTCTTTCGTTTTCTGATTTTATAATCAAAATTATGTGAACAAAGAGGAACAAAATTGATGAATAAGTTCTTAAAAGTAAATGTGTTTTATACAGTCTAGATATTAAAAATAGACACAATTAATCAAAAGAAGAAAGGAGAATGTGTAATTGATATTTCTTGTGCCCTTAACATTTCTGAAATTACAGTTCACACAATTGTTAAGAATTGAATTTGGAACTAAAGCTAAAACTAGGCTCTTCTATTCTGAAGTGAAACTAACATGTCTGAAGAATGATGTAATGGAGATAATGGAAAAGTGTCTAGCAATATAGATTGAAGTTCTTTATCATCATCATCATCTGTCTATTAGCTTAGTCTTAATTCGAGAAAAAGCTTTATCTTTGTGTGAAGATATTCAAAAGGAGGTGGGAGAGGAAGTGGCCACAAAAGCTAAATTTTTCTGCATCAAAAGGCTGGTTTCACCATTTTCAAAAATATTATGGATTTAAGAACATTAAAATTCAGTGCAAAATTGTTAGTGCTGATACAGAAGCAACTGGAGTTTTTCCATATAGATTGAAGATGATAGATGATGATAGGGGATACAGTCCAAAACAAATATTCAATGCTGATGAAACTGGATTATATTGGAAGTGTATGCAATCTAAAACATATATTTATCTATTTAAAAAAAAAAAACCTTCTCCTGGTTCAAAGCATCAAAAGATCAAATCACTCTGCTTCTTGGTGAAAATGCAAACGAGGACAAACCCTTCCTAATTTTTTGTAGTGAAAATTCTAAAGTTTTAAAAAATGTGGCAAAAATCTTTGCTTCCAGTAATTTGGAAGTTGCATCAGGAAGCATGGATAACTATAGAAATATTTTATGATCAGTTTGTGTGTACAACAAGAAAATACCGTGAAGAGGAAAATCTTGCATTTAAAATAATTTTATTGTTAGATAATTGCTCTACTCATTATGTTGACTGTTAATTTATGTCCTACTGTGAAAATTGTTTCTTGCCTCCAAGAACTACATCAATTTTACAACCCATGGACAAGGTATAATAATTAGTGTTTCAAGACATATTATTTATGTTATGATTTTAAAAAATTGATTGCTGAAACAGCTTTATGCAATAAAAATAGTGTGTAAAGTTTTTGGAAAAATTTTAATATTTTTCATTATGTTAATAATGCATCTTCTATATGGTATTATGTATCAATGTGCACATAGACCATATTGTGCAAGAAGTTACCATCTGCTGGGGAAATCTCAGAAATGCTTGAAATTTTTAAGTGGTATTCCACAATTTTTTGACCATATAACTATGGAGACTTGGATAATGAATACTTGTTAAATGAGGTCCACCTGTATATAAAGAAAATATTAACAATTAAACACTAAATCAAAGTTAATTTGTATGCTTAGCTAAGTCAGCACTGTGGATCAGTCTAATAATACTAAGTAATTAATGGTAGATTAATTTAAATGATGATAACTTTATTCAAAGAAACTATTTGTGTGGTTGTGCTCTTAATGTGGAGAGTGTCATGTTGCAGTCCTAGAAGAAGACCAAATTTTATTCATGTTTTTAACAATATTAAGAATCATAATAAATCATAAAACTAGTTGAACATTGTTTTTAACATACTGTTTTTTGCTTTTTGTCCTTCCTATTATTAAATGTATCTACTACTTTAAGGTAGTTATATTTATATTAGGTCTTATCACATCAGTGAACATGAATGCAAAATTTCTCAAATTTAATATAAATTTAAGTTTACATCTGAATAATTTAAATATAGATATAAATGATTTAGAAAAAAATAATATTATATATAAATTTAATTCTAATTATAATGACAGAATGATATATGTAGGTGAAACAAAAAGATGTTTAAAGGTTTGAATACCAGAACATATTAATGCAATAAAATATAATACACAATCTTCAGCTGTAACAAAACATCGTAATTTAAATGGATGTGAAATAGAAAAGGATTCAATAAAAGCTATAAAATTTGAAACCTATATTAATATAAATATTATGAACATATTGAAATTTTAAAAGTTAAAAAAGAAAAAGAATTAATGATAATTTAGATGTAAAAATAGATGAAGGTTGGTATGATTATATTGATAAAAATCAAAATAAAAATAGATTTATGAAATAAAATGGTGTTGCAAATATGCAAATGATTGTACTGAGAATGCTACTTTCCTGGAATTTGATTGTATTTTGTACATTTGTATTTCTTCTTTTTGCTTTGTGTAATGTTTCAGCCAATCCTTCAGAAGCATCAGTTGTAAGTATAATGTCTATTACTTTACTATTGTAATACCTAAATAATAGTGTTTGTAACTGTAGCTAACTAAGCATGATTAATTGTATTAGAACTCCTTATGGCTAGCTTGGTTGTGAAAATGTGGAGTTATTAGGCTGGTTGAGTAAAAAGTAGTAAATACTTAAAAGTAACTAGTAAAAGTAAAAGTAACTTACTTTTTTATGTGTGAATAAAAGTTTACTTTTACTTATTAGTAAATGCTTACACTTTTAAGTAAATACTGGCAACACTATCAAACTGGCGTCCCCATGTGAAGAAGGAAGCCAACTGATCTTTGCATATGTTTCAAAAATATATAGAATATTATTAAACAAGTCCCAGGTTCCTACTATTAAAAGAAGAAAAGAAATTGCCCTGTAACAAATGATTGAAGAACTGAAGATAAATCATGCAATTGAGATGAATAAGAAACATCTCATAAAGAAGCTGAACAACATGAAAACCGACTTAAAAAAGAAGACGGATCTGAAGCAGACTGGGAATAATCCGATTGTGCTAAAAGAATGGGAAAAGGTGATTTTTGATTTGCTGTATGGAGACACAAACCTGACTGTAAATTGTATTGTGGGTAAGTAAATAATAGTTACAAATTTGTCCTGATTTAGCATAACAAATCATCATTCGATGAAGGTGTTTTGGCTGTGTTATTTTCGACTAGCAAATAATTAAATTTTGTTAATTATAGGTGCACAGTCCTCAACTCCTTGATCAGAAATGTATCTTAGAAATATCATCATTTTAGTTTTGGAGCAAAGGGTACCTCTCCTCATCTCATTTTTACAAC
Source organism: Centruroides vittatus (assembly GCF_030686945.1). NCBI lineage: Eukaryota > Metazoa > Arthropoda > Arachnida > Scorpiones > Buthidae > Centruroides > Centruroides vittatus. The sequence goes on from NW_027121927.1 coordinate 574,200, forward strand.
CAAGAAAGTGGTTGGTGATCCACTCTATGTTCTCTTCATCATATTGATATAATTTTTTGAAATCAGCAGTTATCATATTGTTTCTGGGTCTATACTGCTTAGTTTTTCTTGACAACATTGTTGGATACAACAAAGCCATTTTCTCTATGTTGAAAATAAAAAATATATGAATATGAAACCTTTTACTTGTGTTTATAGGTACCTGTAGAGATAACTTCAATGTTTTGAAGTATTTACTTAAAAAAGGAAGCTTTTACTTATTTTTATTCACAGATTTATAAGTATTTACTAGTCTTTATAATCAATGTGAATAAAACCAAGCTTTTACTTTTTGCTTTTACTGCCTTTTACTGATAGTAAAAACATTTATTAACTTTTATTCATGAAACTTCTAGTAAACGCTAGAAAAATTGTTGTAAAAGTATTTACTACTTTTTATTCAACTGGTCCATTATATTGCACTTGTAAAATAGTGCTAGTTTCTTAATTATAATCTCTTCATTGTTATTACAGCCTTTTAATTTAACTTTTATGTATAGTTTCTCATGTATTTAATTAAAACACCAACTGAACAGGGACTATTTTAAAGTCCAAAATGCATGTGAGTTGTATTTTACATATTTTGTACATATTGCTTTTAATTATTGTACATCTCTTTTTGTAAACTTAAATATATATAAAATTTGAGAAATTTTGTGTTCATGTTCACTGGTGTGATAAACCCTAATATAAATAACTACATTAAGTTAGTAGATACATTTAATAATTTTCATGTTACATGATACATTTAACATTATTTTCATGTTCCTTAATTCTCATCTGAAATATCGGTATGACAATTTTCACGCCAAATACTGTATAAACGTTGCGAAAAGTTCACTGAGTTCAGCGTTATATCCACATTTGCTTGTCACAAGTACTTTCAACGAACCTTACTGTCGTCGTCTTCAGGCGAGTGCATAAATTTGCCGAAAAACTTTAAAAAGGAACAAATCCAATGCAGAATAGAACGCATAAAGCTTTACCAAAGCCATTATGAATGTAAAGCAAAAATTCAAAAACATTCGAAAGCCGATTGAGCATCTGGCTCCATGACTAGCGAGATCCGCGCATGCACAGACCCGCGCTCACACTAATCGTATATTAGATAATGCTAAAACGCGTTTAAACGCTTGAATAACGTGACCCAAATATTGAGCAGATCAATAGTGGGAGTGTTGCATGCTTCTAGCATGGTGGTAAGGAGGGATTCCCAGATGAAAACTATTTTTCTATCATTGCAACACTTGAGCATATGCACTTGCAACCATAGCGGATTGTAACCCTGTTTGAGAGCCTTTTTTGCCAGCTCTGTGGTGTGCCTCACCACGTCGTCTTGGTGCTCGGCAAGGCGGCTGGCAAGCATTCTGGTGGTGGCCCCGATATATCATGTGCTTATTCCCGTTGCTAGATTTTCCAGTGGGACAGCATAGACCCCTGACTTCTCGAGCGTGGAGAGCTTGTCTCTGTCGTTACACAGAAGCTTGCATATGCTTGGAAGTGGAGCTAATGGTAGTACCAGGTTGCGCTTCCTAAATATTCTGCAGATACGTATAGAGAGGGGTCTGAGGTATGGCAACGATGTTTGAATCACCGAAACTTCCCTCTTGCTGCTTAGCCATACTCGGATCCCTCTCTATATGTATCTGCAGAATATTTAGGAAGCGCAACCTGGTACTACCATTAGCTCCACTTCCAAGCTTCTGTGTAACAACAGAGACAAGCTCTCCACGCTCGAGAAGTCAGGGGTCTATGCTTTCCCACTGGAAAATCTAGCAACGGGAGTAAGCATACGATATATCGGGGCCACCACCAGAATGCTTGCCAGCCGCCTTGCCGAGCATCAAGACGACGTGGTGAGGCACACCACAGAGCTGGCAAAAAAGGCTCTCAAACAGGGTTACAATCCGCTATGGTTGCAAGTGCATATGCTCAAGTGTTGCAATGATAGAAAAATAGTTTTCATCTGGGAATCCCTCCTTACCACCATGCTAGAAGCATGCAACACTCCCACTATTGATCTGCCCAATATTTGGGTTACGTTATTCAAGCGTTTAAGCGCGTTTTAGCGTTATCTAATATACGATTAGCGTGAGCGCGGGTCTGCGCATGCGCGGATCTCGCTAGTCATGGAGCCAGATGCTCAATCGGCTTTCGAATGTTTTTGAATTTTTGCTTTACGTTCATAATGGCTTTGGTAAAGCTTTATGCGTTCTATTCTGCATTGGATTTGTTCCTTTTTAAAGTTTTTCGGCAAATTTATGCACTCGCCTGAAGACGACGACAGTAAAGTTCGTCGAAAGTACTTGCGACAAGCAAATGTGGATATAACACTGAACTCAGTGAACTTTTCGCAACATTTATTCTCATCTTAATTTGAGCTACTTATCTAGCTCAGATTAAGATGAGACATAGACACAGTTAAATTTATCATATCTTGCTGGAATTTTATACATGCCATTGATGTGGTGTGTGTCTGTTTATTGTCTTCATTGCTCCAGGGGACTCTGTAAATAGTCAAATTTATGTTAGTTTTAGGCCTGAAACTATGGCTCAAGCAATCCTGCAGTATACATTTGCCACATACTGTTGTAAGTGATTAGCCTGAAATTATTGAGTGAATAAGAAAAATTGTTTATACATTTTAATAATTTAAAAAATGAAATTAATATGTCAAAATTTCAAATATTTTGATATTAATTTTGTTTTGCATTTTATTTAGATGTAATTATAAAAAATTGAGCAACAAGTTGAGTAACTTTTCTGGCTGTTAAATTATGTTTAATAATGTCTGCCTTTGTATCTGCTTTGTGACTGTGATAATTAGTTTTCAAATTAAATAGACCAAGATTATGATCACCATCAATGTTTTTGATGTATTAGAATTCTTCACAGCCATGATGACCATGACCATGCAAATTCTTAGCTTTCCTGTTGAAGGTTAAGAATTTTTGAGGAACTTATCATTTTTAAAAAGAATATATACAGATCTTGCTCTCATTGCAAAATTTGAGAGTAAATTTATTCAAAAATTACAAGTTAAATATTAAAATTTGGAAGTCAAGATAATTTTTGGTAATAGTTTTTAGTGAACATAAAAAATGTGAAAAAATATAAAAATCATGAGGAAATAAAAAGGTGTCATAATTTCCGGTGGATAACCCACAATGGTGTATACACAGCAAAAAATTGCAAGAATAAAAATAAAACCTCCATACAACCCACCCTATTGTGTACCTTGCACCTCCAGAGCAGGTCTTGAAAGCAAGATTATTACTAGTAGACAGTTTAGAAGTTACCATCTGAAGCATTAAGATATTGTTTTTACTGTTTTATTTCTGTTAACAAATCATTGTAGATATACATAAACAACCAAGCCCAAATATTCTGTAATAATCATATTAATCCTAATAATTTCCAGATTATTTGGACTATACTCTGACTATTAATAATTAATATAAAATAATTTTCCTAAAGGTGATTAGACTGCCATCTAGCATGTTCTGGCATGACTGGTTTCAGTACAAGAAATCCTTTCTCCATTAATTCATTATTATCATTTGACATTAATGTTACTTGATATCAGTGTTATTGTCACACATCACTGTTACAATGAAGTGTACTGCTACATTTATAGGACATACTATTTATTAGTGATTATCTGATAATTTTATTTTTCAAAGTGATTACACTATGGAAAATAAAATTATTATTTAGAAAAAAGTCTTTTTAGAATAAACAGTCACAAACAAAATCTTTTGCCAGTGTTGTACTTGATTTGTGACTGTTTATTACTCACTCCAGTGTTAATAGTTAGATGATGTTTATTTTGTGTCTTTTTAGAATTTTTGGATTATTCAGATTTAAAATAAGATGTTTTATTATATAAAAATAATTTATCCAGTTATTAATCTGCAAGAGTAAAAGTAAGGAATAAAAAAGGAAAAATTTTATTTTATTTTATTTTATTTTATTATTAAAAATAGCTAATTTAAAAAATTAGTTAAATAATTAATAAAGCCATTAATATTGGGTTGAGTAATAAGTCATTGTTTTTTATTGTCCAATTAACAATTTTTAGCAGTCAGTTTTTCAGTGAAGTGTGACTTTTGGAATTTAAGCATGGGGACATGTTACCAATCTGTTAAACTGATTTTAATAGTTTTGATTTTATCTTGTGAGCTAAAAATTTTAGTTCTCTGAAATGGAAGCAGATGACATCCATCTGAGGCACATTTTGCTTTTTTGTTTTCGAAAAGGTTTAAATGCAACTAAGACGATATCAAAAATTTGCGAAGTTTATGGCACCGACATGTCAAAGGTGAGAAAAGCTCAGTTTTGGTCTGCTGAGTTTCAGAAGAGAGATTTTAGCTTGAAATTATGTCGGCCACTCACAGTCAATAGTGATGATCTAAAGACTCTGGTTGAAGCCATTCCAAGAACTACTACAAGAGAATTGGCTATAAAATTAAATGTAAGCTAAAAAAGTGTATACAACTATCTTAGAAGACTTGGAAAAGTTCCTAAGTTAGATGTGTGGTTAACAGAAACTGATCTTGCACAATGATTAAGTATTGCTGGATTATTATTTGGTTGTCAAAAGAAAGATTCATTTTTAGATCAAGTAATTACTGAAGATGAAAAATGGCTATTATACACTAATATTCAACAGAAACAATCGTGACTAAATCTAACAGAACCCTCAACATCCACACCGAAAAGTGGACTGCACCCAAAAATGTAATGTGTGCATATGATAGGGTTTGAAGGAAATAGTATGTTTGGTTTGGGTCTAGTATGAACTACAGACCCAAACCAAATCATAAACACCAACACATATTGTGAACAATTAGACCATTTAAGCAAAGCATTAAAGGACAAAAGACTGGCACTAGTAAACTGCAAGAATGTTATACTGTATCATGACAATGCCAAAGTACATGTTTCCAAAGTAACTGTTAAAAAAAATAAGAGAATTTTGGAAATTTACTGTACATATAATTAATGGATGGCCCTTACTAATGCTGCATAGATTTTTGAACAACAAACCACATAGTAAACAGACTAATAGTTTTGATTCCAAACTCGGTTTTCATCAGGTCAATTACAATTCCAAAATGGAATGTGTAGTAGAACATTATTTAAAGTTATTCACTATCTAAATACACAAATAATTGTTTGAAATAGTACCAAAGTTTGTTAAAAGGAATACTAATAAATAGAATAAAATAAAATGAAAAAATAAATAAATAAAATAATATACAAATACAAAGTGCATTCAAGTTCTAAGGTCTCCCATTTTTTTCTGACAAAATACTTACACAAACAAATTGAAACTTCTGTCACTTGTCAACATAATCTCCCTCTAGACGTACACATTTTTCACATCAACATCATCACATCATGGCCACTGTGAATGCTTTAGGGCTGTTTTCACCACTGGAAAATCACTGATGCTAGAGCGCACGACTGGAAAATGTGAGACCATGGAGACTGTCCTTCGTTGTTGAAAAAAGCAAAAATTGCTAGGATGAGGTCAGGTGAGTAGGGAGCATAAGAAACCACTTCAAAGTTGTACATAGTATGGATGCTGAATAATACAGTTGTATGTAAAATCACTTTAATTTGTGTTGGTTGATTTTTCTCACATCGACTCCAAGTTATTACTTAATACTTTATTGTAGTATATTCTTAAACAGATTATAATTACATACCACTTCAAAGTTGTTTTCATGAAGAAACTCCTGTGTTAACATCACCTGATAAGCTGGAGCATTGCCTTGATGGAAGTGCACGCGTGCAGTTTTTCCCAGCTGTTTTTCTTGCAATGCTAGAAGCAGTTTCCTCCTCAGAACATCTTTATAGGATGCAGCTGTCATCGTAGTGCCCTTTGAAATGCAGTGAGTGAGAATTATGTCGTTGCTGTCTCAAACATGGCCACCATTATTTTCTCAGCACTGATGATAACCCAAAATTTCTTCAGTGGTGGTGAGGTTCTAATCCATTGTGACAACTGACAAAAAGAAGGCACCATTCATGCAATCATCTTGTGTCAACATCACATGACAAGTTGCCACGCATTCAGCCTTGTGGTCGTCCATCAGCATTCACGGCACCCACATGGAGGACACTTTCCTAATTTTCAGGTCTTCATGCAAGATTGTGTGCACAGATCCCACAGAAATGCTAACATTTAAGGCAACATCTTCCACACTTAATCATCGATCCTCCAAAACAACTTGCTCCATGCACGCAATCATGTTGTCAGACCGGCAGGTGCATGATCGCGGATGTTTCGGTTCATTGTCACAATGTTTGCCCTTCTTTGAACTGTCGCACCCATGAATACACATTTTTCTCATCCATGACACCATCATTGCATGTATCACCCAACTGGCAATGAATTTCGACGGGTGTCACTCCACGCAAGTGCAGAAAACAAATGATTGTATTGTTCTTCTAATGAAAACATTGCCATTTTAAGAATCAAAAATGCCTCTCGCTCAAACTGCTGCTGCTAGACTTCCGTGTGCTATGCGGTGCTGCTCTCTCTGTTATACAACCACAAACAGTGTCCACTTCTTTTAAAAGAAACTGCATGTTGTAACCTGATCCCTTCCCTTAGAAAAAAAATAGAAGACCTTACAACTTGACTGCACCATGTATATCAAAGTGCCAATAATTTAAAATACATCTAAAAGCTAGAAAATAATATACTAACTCTCAGACACCTTCTGTGCTTGATGGTCTTTGAAAGTGATTGAAAACATTTTTCTGTGCTAATAAATATATCTGCTGGAATAAGTATGGAAGTACTGGAACAGAGTACACCCCTGTGATCAAAAAGTATCAGGAGTGGTTCAATAAAATAAAAGATTTGAATTTATTTATCAAAATTTATTTCATCTCCCTTCAAAGTAATCCCCTTTCAATGCAATGCATTTATGCCAGTATTTTTCCAATCCTCAAACATGCTTTAAAGTCATTTTTGTGAAATCCCTTGGCCTTCAGGACTTGCAGTGAATTTTGTTTTATGGCATTAATTGTCTCAAAATAGTTACCACAAAACAAAAATTTTAGTTGAAGAATCAGGAAAAAGTCACACAGTGCTGTATCAGATGGGTACAGAGCTTGCAGAACCAAATTTGTTGAATGTTTTACCAAAAATTCACCAACAAGAGCATTGTGAGCAGGTGCATTATTGTGGTGCAAAATATGAGTTTTCTTGCCATAAATTGGGTCATATTTTATGAACTGCTTCACACAAACTATGCAAAAATATTTAAATAATATTCTTTGTTGACAGTTTGGCTAGTCAGAAAGAATTCATGATACAAAATTAAACACCTTCTATAACCGATAACCGGTGTGAAATATTTTCAAAATGGCAAACGTTTTCACTGCCCCTCCTGGGCTCTTCCCTCAGGCTAATTTTTTTTTTGCTGGAACCGGATTCGATAATCGAATAGTTTAAATAAATGGAACGTGTTCTACTTCTAAAAGTTCGAGTACGTGCGATTGCCGCATGCCTCGAGCGTTGCGGTTGCCGCACGTACTCGAACTTTTAGAAGCAGAACACGTTCCATTTATTTAAACTATTCGATTATTGAATCCAGTTCCAGCAAAAAAAAAATTGGCCTGAGGGAAGAGCACAGGAGGGGCAGCGAAAACGTTTGCCATTTTGAAAGTATTTCACACCGGTTATCGGTTATAGAAGGTATTTAATTTTGTTTATACAACCCGGTGTGGGAGAAGCATTAATTCATGATACACAACACTGTGACAATTGAAGAAAGCACTCAACATGACCTTGATTTTTGACTGACTTTAACATACTCTTTTTGGTCTTTCTTCATCTTTTTTGAGTATCATTCACTTGATTGTTGAGCTATTTCAGTGTCAAAAGCATGGATCCATGTTTCATCATCTGTAATGATATGTTTTAAGAATGGTTTGCCTTGAGAAGGCATTTCCTCAGCCACTTGAACACATTGTTGCATTTGGAAAAAATTCAATGTTTTTGGCACAATTTGAGAAGCAATGTGTCTCAAGCTCAAATAATCTTTTAAAATTAAATGATACTGGAACATGTTCAATAATGTCTCTAATTGTTAAACTCTGATCATCAAGCACTAAATCTCTGACTTGAGTGACGTGTTGTTCAGTTGAAGTGGATGGTCTACCAGAGCATGGTTTATCTTTGACACATTCTCTGCTTTTCTTGAACAACTTGTACCAGTTGAAAACTCATGCTTTTGATCACCAAATGCTTTTTCCAACATTTCCAATGTAATCCCATAACATAAGTATTTCAAAACAAAATTTAATACAAGCTCAATTACACTTAACATTCTCAAAAATTACTGCTGCAAAAATTATTTACACACAAAACAAGCATTTATTTGCAAATGAAAACAGACAGTGATGTATGGATTGCTGCAAGATGTCAATGAAAGTCATACCAAACAACAAGAAAATAGAAACAATGCCCTTTAGCATATGCACAGTAATGAACCATTCCTGATACTTTTTGTTCACAATAGTGCTCACTCCATAAAAATATAATGGAACACCAATACAATATTGAGCACCAAAAACATTCTACCACCCTGTCTGTTTAGAATATTGATAGTGAAGTGCATGTGGACCTTAATAATGCAATTATTGCCAAGCAATGCCACAACAAAGACCACCTTAGAACTCTAGAAGCTTTAGAGATACAAAATCCCAATTTATGAGGTGATTGTATCAACTACAAGGAAGAATAGCATTTATGATATACAAGGTAGCTTCAAAAAGTTCTTGAAATTGGTTTATTACTCAAAAGTATATATATAATTGACAAATCAAGCAACGCGTCTGTATTATAAACGACTTGACTGACCAGATAATATAATACGAATAACTCCTGATTAATATATATAAACACTTGTACATCCAACTGATTCCCTCAAGTGACTCTCTTGCTGTGTTTTTGCCACACCCATCTCTCGACTGTTTCGACTCATGTTGCCACCTCGGCACCTACACAATTACATTTAATGTTTATTTAAATCATCAACATATATAACAGTGTCTTTCAAAGTATTGTCCTTCAGCAACTCACACTTTTGCTAATGCTAGTACAGCTGCTGAAAACATTCTTGGAAGGAGTCTCATTACAGTGCCTGTAATGGAGATGTCACACTCTGGATAACCTCATTCACATTCTTGAAGTGGTTTCCCTTGATGGCATCTTTCAACCAGAGGAAGAGGTAGAAATTTCATGAGGTACACTGTGAGCATTTGTGGCACTGTGTGTTGGTAAACACAGTATATGTTCAATTGATCATGCAGGATGGAATGACAACTTCCAACTGAAATTCCTGCTGTCTTGGCAATCTGCTCAATTAACTGCTGGCTATCTGACCTCACAATCTCATGTAAACCAACACTTTCTCCTCAGATGTTGATGTCAACAGACGACCACTTCACAAATCATCAGCGATACTTCCTCACCCCTCATGAAAGCATTTTTGTCAGTCATGAATTTGAGAATGTTTTGGAAAGTGTACTTCTCATGTTAAAACTATTGTTTTAACATGAGAAATACAAACAATATCATTGGTTTTTTAAACCTAAAGAAGACTGAAAGTACGGTCAAAAGTATTTGTTTCACATTAAAGTTTTTTACTACTGGTCTTTTAAGGTTTATTGAGTGTTAATTTAAAACAATAGAATGATGTAAGTCCTAAGATTGATCATCTTCGATTGGGATTGAATTGACAGACAATGTTAACTCATTCCATGATTTGAGTTCCGATCTCATTACACCTGTGGCATAGCGTGGGTGTCAGGCACCCAGGGTGGAGGAAAATTTTGCCGCCCCCTTAAATAAAATACGGGGAGTCCCTACAAGTCAGTACAGATGGTGTTGTCAGTTGCTACAATGAGCAAGATGTCATTATTATACATTCATTTAAAGAAAGGGGATTCCCCAGTTTCGTCACAGAATAAGTAATGAAAAATTCCGTGCTCATTTCAATTGGTCCGAATCGTAGGTGTGACAAAAATATGAAATGAAATGGTTCAAATTTTTACAAGATATTATTATTATTTATTGTGAAAAAATGCTGCCCCCCTAAAAGCGCCACCCAGGGTGGGCCACCCCTGGGCTGCCCCCACTACGCTATGCCACTGCATTACACTTAATAATGAGTGAAGATCAATTAGGAAGCAGAGGTGAGTTGAATCAACCTATTGGAATGGTCAATCTGGACCAGAAAAAGTTATAAAAATTATGATTTCACGGACATAGAGAGCTTCTCTACCAGATTTTCTATTGTGTGGCTTCATCCTTAGTGGAAATACCCATCCGCTTCCTCGACTCCAAAATGAACTCATCTCTCTCATCGCGAATTATCATCCAACAACAACACCCCGGGGCCATCCAACTGTCAACCTGTCACCCTCAAGAAAAATCAGAGGACGTGAACCTGTTCTCCAATGGAAGATTCTGCTATTGTAAGCATCACTTATACAATAAAGTGGGATAATTGTTTTGTCTGGAGAGATTAATGCTCCAGTAATTGCTCTGTAATTAATGCTTTCACACAAGAACTGGCACCAATTGGACATTCTGCTGTTATGCACGGATCGGTGACCTCACAAAATGCATTAACACACACTTGCAAAACTTATCATTAATTTTTATATTTGTATTTTATTTTATTTTATTTATTTATTTTTGTCATATGTTTGTTTTATTTTATTTATTAGTTTTCATTTTAAAAAAGTTTTAATACCATTTCAAATAATTATTTATATATTTAAATAGCAAATAACTCTAAATAATGTACTGCTATGCATTTCATTTTGGAATTGTAATTGACTTGATGAATATCCAGTTTGCATTCAAAAATATTAGTCTGTTGATATTTAATGTCAACTGATGTCAAAAAAACATTGTGTGATTTGTTGTTTACAAATATTATCCAGTTATGTTGTGTGCTAGAATGGTTAAAATTCTGCATAGATTATATATGAATGATAGTGATCTGTGGATACCAACAATTTGTGGTTTATAAAATATCGTTTAAAATATATATATATATTCTACACTAAGGAGAAACAGAAGAAGCGTTAAAACTTATAACTGTAGAACAGAAGAAAGATATTCAAAGTAACAAAAAGACTACTATGTTATCAAAGTTAATAAGAAAAGAAAATTGTAAATAAATGAATAAATGAATGGCAGTTTCAGGGAGCCAAGTTTTATTACTTAAAAGAAACATTTTTGGTCAAGATCTGCCCATTGCAGAGTAAATTTTTCAAATCTATTGTATTATATATCTATTTATTTACCCATTCTTCAATTTCTGAGTTATTCTATCTGATGTAATAACCGCATCATCAGCACTATAGTGAGCTTATGCTTTCATAACAACAGAACATTCTTTGTGTTTCTAATGATGTGTTTTACAAACTCAAAAGTACTTGAACAATTTTTTATTTTTTGTAATTATTAGTCTATTAAAACAGTATTTTTTCTTTCTTTACTATTTAGATATAAATGAATATAACAACTTTAGCAGTGCATAAAACTTTGTAGATTGCTGATCTACAAATTTTTATGAACTCCTAAAAGTATTATGTTTATTTATTTCATATATTGTAGTAGTTCATTCTGTTGCTATTTAGATGATATCTAACAGTTTAAAGTGCCTGAAATATTAAGTGTTGTCCACATTACAGCATCATCATCTAATATCGATAGCTACTTATACACCTACAATGTAGCATGTGAAGAATTTCTTTTTCTGAATATAAATGTTAATATAAGGAATTTGGCATTTCCATTTTAGCATAATTGAACACTTAGTAAAAGTTAATTTATCTGGATTTTATACTTTTAAATGTGTATTATTTAACATGCTTAATTTATTTATTATTGCTTACTATGAGTTTGTATAAATATTTAATTACAAAATATTCCTTTATAATAATTAATTTTAACTTCAGTTTAACTTTACAGAAAAATTATAAACAAATTATTTTCAGCAAATAAATAAATTTTCTTAAAAATGAGAAAAAAATCTGATCATTTGTAATCCATGCTTTTTGAGACTACATCAATTAATATAATATCTATTTATATTTTAAATTCATTTTGATAGCAGATTAATAGAATAAAACAAAATTTTTATTTTTCTAATTTTTGTTCTTAAGAGATTTATAAAAAGATATCTAAATAAGACTGGTAAAAAGTAATGTTGTATAAAAAGAAAACATTCTACATTTTAACAAATGGATCTATGGGTATTTTCGAATGTTAATTAAGAGGTTAATATGTTGTTTAATTATTACAAAATTTCTTAACATAAATAATTTTAAATAATTACAGCATTTACAAAACAATATCTATATACATATTCATTAATAAAAACTCTCTGTTCAATATAGATTTTTCAATGTATTTAGCTACAGTATATAATGGTACTACACTTTTATCAAAATATTAAACATATATTTCATTATATTTCAGAGAGAAAATAATAAATTTGTTTGGGATAGTAACTACATTTGTTGCAACAAGAAGTGGACTTACAAGATTTGAAGATTATAGAACTGAAGAAGAAAAAGACAATAGTACTGAAAAGTAATTTATTAAATTTTCTTAAATGACAAAATAGACTAGGAATCTAAAAAAGTCTACTTATTATTACTAAGGCTAAAGTTTTCTGAAAAACAAAACTATTTTTAAGCATCTGTGGATAGTAATTCTATTTATATTTTAAGTCATTTATAATTTCTATAGAAATGTAAAACTAATTTATTTTTTTAGAAAACAAACTTTTTATTAATAACAATAATTTAATTAAAAAATGTATAAAAAGCTACACAATATAAATTAAAATAATAATTATACAGTCAAGTCTACTTAATAGTGCACTAGATAAGGGAGCAGTTTGCTTAAGAGAACACTCTCCCATATTCTGGATTTTCTACCCAATGTTTTATATTAGTGGGACTCCCATCAACAGAACATAGGTTAGTAGAGTAGTCCATTTAAATGAGTGTCATGTCAGCAGCATTTTTAAAGCAGCAGTCCAAAAAAGAGAGCAATATTATGAGGAAGATTTGTAAGAGTCTATATTTGAAAACTACTACTCAAAACTGGTATATAATTGAATTAAAACAACTAAAAACCTAAAATCAGCAATTTTTTTAACCAAGTGCTTGTCTTTTTGCCCATGTTAAACGGGCACCTTCAAGCAAACTAATCCCCCATCTGCTGAAACAACAGAATTGCTGTACATGTGTGAAGGGAGAGTTGACTTAAGAAAATGGGAAGGGGAAGTTAGTAAGATTTAAAGTTTGAAGAACGACTTCTATGCTGTGGAGGAGTCAACATCATGAAAATTAATAGTGGTGTTATTGTGGGTGGCTTTATAAATTTTCATCTGTTCAAGATGTTTCAGAAAGGGTTGCCTGGAAGAGCTATGTAAGAGGCATGCATTGCTGAAGTTCACATTGCTGTCTGGGTTGGAAGCAAAGATAGCCAATGCAGTGTTGGCCAGTCTTTTTGTGATGGAAGTTTGATGTTGTTTAAGGCAGGTGTTTAAATGGTGCATGTAGCACCTATGTATTCTAAGTGGCAGCTAGGTCTATGATCAGTGACAGTGTGGCTGTACACCATTATATGGCCCCATGTTCTTTTGTTATTCTGCAAATCTATCCTGTTTCTTGTTCCTTTCATCTTCTAGAATTTTCTAATCTTAAGTCTTTCTCTTGGACGTGAAGGCCACTTTGTAGTATTCTACTACATTCATAAACAAGGCTACCTTTCAGGTAGCCTTGTTTATGAATGTAGCTGAATAGTAGCCTTGTTTCTTGTTTCTTTCATATGCTTTCAGGCATATGAGAGTGAGAGTCACTTTTGAATTGGCACTTGATGAGAGTACAAGATGGCAGTGAGGTGATTTTGTTCATTGCTCGAGAATTCATTACTTCAAGCAGGAATTTCAGAATTTCCAGGCTAAAGTAAGCATGTTAGAGTTGGCACCCAGATCAATCAAGTTGGAATTTAGAATGAGTGAATTCAAATTAGGACTGCAAGTCCTCAAGAACCAAAGAGAAAACTGAATTTGGTGAGTTTGGGAGTTCCATATAGCCCCTCACGACAAGATAAAGCCATCCATAAGATCCAGATCCTTTCATTCTGTCCTGTCTGCTATCTTTGCTACTTCTTGCCTCCTTTTCTTATTTCATTAAAGTAAATTTTGTATTTAAGGTTACTTTTAAGAAATATTTTTTTGTAATTCTTATTCCGGTTTGTAGATCAATTACTATCATCTCATTTTGGTGTGTCACGGCCTTTATAGCTGTGTAATATTTCCACTGACAATCAGGTTCATTGTTACTGATAGAGTACCCATTCTAGAGTTGGCATTCTCGATTGAATCTGTAGCCATTATACTGCATGTAAATAAATTATTTCTTTGTTGTGATTATGATGTATTTACTTTGTTGGGTGTTTGCCTTAGTGGTCTAACAAAAACCCCTTTCATATCTCACAAAGGAGATAGTGTAGATGCTTGGTTGGAGGTGCATGTCTGGACAGTCTTTAGCATTGCAGAGGATGGAGGAAATAGAGGTACTTCTAAACTAAACTAAACTGAAATTATTTTTCTTAGATATTTCTCTATATATGACAGGGAAGCTAGCTTCCTGTTGTAAGTGACGATCCTATAAACTGTGTCCTGGGTGCAATTTTTTGGTGAGGGAGAAGTGGCAGGGAACTTTGTATAAAACCTTTAATAGTCTGTGGCCAATATTGCATTGGCTATTTTTGCCTCTGATCTAGAGAGCAATGTGGACTTTGGCAATGCATGCTCTTGTATAGTTCATCCAGGCAACCCTTTCTCAAACATCTTGAGCAAGTAGAAATTTATAAGGCCACCCACAATAACACTGCTATTAATTTTTGTGATGTTGACTTTTTCCCCACAGTGTGGAAGTCATTCTTCAAACTATAAATCTTACTAACCTCTCCTTCCACTTTATCTCTTCTTATGTCATCTCCTCTTCACACATGTATGGCAATCCCCCATTGTTTCAGCAACTGGAGATTTGTTAGCCTAAAGATGCCTGTTCAACATGGGCAAAAGCATTAGCACTTAGTTAAAAAAAAATACTGGATTTCAGGTTTCTAGTTGTTTTAATTCAGGGTCTATTTTTAATATTATGGTACATGGGTAGGTGGTAACACATTTCTCTACACTATATTTGTTTAGATTTGGTGAAATCTTTTATTGGTCAGTTCTTTAATAAAAGGACAATCAAAAGATTTTTATAAAATCATAAATGAACAAGTTTTATTGGACACACATGAGTAGCAATAACATATTAAACCTTTTTAATATGTAATGTATCATGAAATATGTATGAACAAACAGTGTAGATCACATATAGATCATCTTGATGAGACAAGGAAAAAGTGATTAGTGATCAGATTTCAAAGTTTGCCTGATTTTACTTTAAGGCAGTACTTTACGTATTTGTTTTTACACTGTACATTTCATTAGAGAGTGTTAAGAAATATTGGAGAAAAAATGTTTACACTTTTTAGCTAGGCCTCTTATTGTATTTCTGGGAAGAAGTGGGAGTAATGCAACTGGTAAATATACTACTGATTTCAATTACTGATAATTCAATGGAACAATAAAATTGATGATATAAGAATAGAAACTAATATGTAAATACAGTAAAATTTTGTGATAATGCATTTTAATATTTCCAAATGTATTATGAGTTACATAGAATTCTTAATATGGTCTTAAGGATTCTACTAAATGTATAGTCACCTCTAGACATATCACACATCTACATTCCAAGTGGATTTTACTTATCAATCAGGGTCTGTATATGTATAGTCTTAGGTTTGAAACTAAAACACTGTCTTAGAGATTGGTTGTCATTCAATTCTTCCAATCTATCATGGATATCCTGAAAGTGTGTATGGGCCTTTTTAATTAAGTTCCTAAAGGCAGCTCAAAGTATCATCCTTAAAACTTGCCAAAGCATAACAATGATCTCAGCTGTAGTTTTCCCAACAAAAACAAAATTTCGTGCACACTCTTTGTTCCTTGTGGTCACACATTGAAATAATTGCTGGATGCTGCAAGTAAGAGTATGCACAAAGTAACACCAAGGACAAACCATTTCACATAGCAGAATGGTGCTGGAAACTAAACTAAAGTATGAGTGGCATGATCTGTAACTATGAAACATATGAGTGCTTCGTTGCAATTCCAGTTATTTCTGGATACTCCTACACTATTTAAACTAAAACACTGTCTTAGAGATTGGATATCATTCAATTCTTCCAATCTATCGTGGATATCCTGGCAATGTGTATGGGCCTTTCTAATTAAGACCCTACAGCTTCTTATGTTTATATAAAAATTTATCTAGAAGAATAGTTTATTTCTTTCTTATTAGTTTTACAGAAATTTTTTGAAGAAACCCAATTACTAAAAGACATTATATAATTTGTAGTGTGAAGATCGCGAATGTGGTACACAAAGAAACTGGTATAAATATTTACAACAGGATCTTTTATTCACGTATATAGATACAGGAAGGGTTGTGGGATGCCAGCTATAATATCTCTATCTCCAACACAGGTAGTATTAGTACGGAACCCGACAAAAATATAATGATATAAGCCTCAGGTCTCGTGACGACTATTCCGATACATAGATAATTATTTTACAAAGGGCGATTACAAACGTATATAGACCTTAATTCTAAACTTATAATTAATTACAACTAATGAAGAATGATAGAAGAATTTATGACAATAAAATAACTGATAGGAGAAGAAAAAAAAAAAAAGGAATGGGTACCCAACTATTTTGGTGCTAATGCAATGAGGTGCATATAACGGTGTAGATGACGAATCTCTTCTTAATCACGAGAAAAAAAAACAGTCAACACTTTCACTACACATAAAGTTCTCTTTGTCTTCACCCACGTGGTCTCGAAGACGTATTCGGGAGCTTTCTCGTTCTCGTCTTTCCTCCTTCAGCTCTGACTCAAAAGTGACTCTTTGTCTTGGTTCTACCCCTGAGGACTGCGTACAGTCCTATTGTCCATAATGGGGTCACCTATTGTTAAGCCGTTAAGCACCGGTCAGGGAAGGGTTCCAGGAAGTAAAGATAATATGAATAGGAAAGAGAAGGAAAAATATATTCTAAGTTAAAATAAAATATAACTATATATTACACAAATGGCATTTAGCCACATATGCCCCCCACGAAACAGTCAGTTACCGTAGTGTAACCTCCGGTAATCGACTTTTTTGTTACGAAGATGGTAACTGTGGGTGGGGCCAGGCTTGTCACTACCTCCCTTACAAAGGTGTTGATAATCGTCCAAAGTTGTATCTTCAGATTGTTCTTTTTGCTGGTGATCTTGAACTGGAGCGGTTGGAGTATACCGGAGGTAGGCCAAAGGAACATCGTAGTCCTCTGTCTCACTATCCTCTACGTCACTAACAAGAGAGGTTGTCTTGTCATTTCTTTTCAAATTATGTGACTTTACAGGAAAAAAAACATGGTTTCAACCTGTCCGAATGGACAGCAAACTTTTCACGGCGCGCGTTACCCTCTAGTTCAACTGTGACGGGTCCTAAAATACGAGAAATTCTAAAAGGTCCCAAGTATTTGGGAGAGAACTTTCCATGTTTCTTTGTAGTGCTTTTTCTCAACAACCATACCCTCTGTCCTGCTGCCCAGGTGCTATAACTACGGCCATAATTTATGCGTTCTCTATTAAGGGAATTCTTTTGCTTGCCATACGCGAAAGCGTTGTCACGTATAATATTCAAACGGTCAATCCATTTGTTTTTCTGGTTTTCATCCCCATTGATCATAGTATCATTACTAGGGAAGGTCCAAGGTAACCGGGGGTCGTAGCCATATAAGAGGAAGGACGGAGCCTCTCTAGTGGAAGCGTGAGTTGTATTATTATAGGCAAAGGTCGCAGGGTTAACGAATAAGTCCCAATCCTTATTGTTGCCACCCGATATGCGGGAGATGACGCTACAAATGGACTTGTTGAACCTCTCACACACCGAATTTGAGCATGGACGATAAGCAGTCGTCATGTTATGCTTGGTGTGCAAAAGTTCACAAGTCTCACGGAAAATCCTAGAAGTGAAATTACTGCCCCTATCGGATATGATGACCTCTGGGCAACCGTAACGGCACACAATGTGATTGAATATAGCGTCACTAATAGATTGGGCTGATTGATCCTTTATAGGGACCACCTCTGCGTACCTAGTAAATATGTCGATGATAGTGAAGAGGTACCTATTCCCCTGTGGAGTCACACGAAGAGGGCCAACGATATCAAT
Source organism: Centruroides vittatus (assembly GCF_030686945.1). Taxonomy (NCBI): domain Eukaryota; kingdom Metazoa; phylum Arthropoda; class Arachnida; order Scorpiones; family Buthidae; genus Centruroides; species Centruroides vittatus. The sequence continues at coordinate 592,642 of NW_027121927.1, forward strand.
GGCTACTTTTTGGAAGGGAAACTCTGCCGTTTCAGTCTGTTGAAAAGGGGCACGATGCCGATGCAAATTAAATTTTTGACAGGTTATACACTTTTGAATAAAATGGCGGACTAAAGTGCGAACATTACGGATATAATAATGGCGATCAATTAGGTTGGCAGTTCGCTCTACACCAAAATGACCTGCGACATCCGAGTTATGAAAGGCCTTAATAACTTCGCTAACCATATTAGGGCCGACACAAGGTCGCCTCCAATGACGTAACCTGTATTGATCAGGCTTAACGTGAACCAATACGTTGCCTTCTAACTGAAATTCAGGTTGGATGCCATCGAAAGAATCCACGGGTTCGAGTGTACAAATTTTTTTTAGGTTCTCCTTCATTTTAGAGAAAAACTTATCCTGATCCTGAGACTCGACGACCCTCTCCCAGAAACTACGATCCTTAGCGCTCACATTACAATCTTGTGTATATCCAAACTCTCCAATGGGAATCTCAGGGCGCGAAAGCCAGTCAGCAACCGGGTTTAAATTTCCCTTGATATGACATATATTATAACTATAATCAGATAGTTCGGTTGACCAACGCATCAATCTCTTGTTGTGATTTTGCATTGTTTTGATATAAGTTAACGGCTTATGGTCGGAATAAATATTTACTTCATGGCCTAGGATGATTGGTTTAAAATGCCGTAGGGCTAGTATAATGGACAGACACTCCTTTTCAATTGTCGAATATCTGAGCTCTGCCCCATGAAACTTTTTGCCGAAGTAACCGATCGGGGCAAATTTTTTTATTCTCATCTGTCCCAGAACAGCGCCAGCACATAGCTCCGAGGCGTCGGTATATATATGGAAGGGTTCAGAGAAATCAGGGTGAACAAGAACAGGGGGTTGAGTTAATAAAAGTTTGAATTTTTGAAAGCTATTGTCACAATGATCATCCCATTTGAACTTTATACCCTTTTTAGTTAAATTGGTAAGGGGTGTTGCGATCTCTGCGAAATTTGGAATGAAGACGCGGAAAAACCCAACCATCCCCAGGAAACTCCTAACTCCCTTTACATTTACAGGTGGGTTGACATTAAGAATGGCACTTACATTTTTTTTGTCAGGGAGGATGCCGTCACGTCTAATTATGTGACCTAAGTAAGAGACCTCTTCTAATATGAATTTGCTTTTACTGGGGTGTAATTTCAAATTAGCGCAGTCCAAGATGCTTAATATCTTATCAATAAGAGTAAGGTGTTCTTCAATAGTTTTTGAAAAAAGGACGACGTCATCTTGAAAGACGAAGCAATTTATTCCAATAAATTGGCCGAGGAGCTTAGTCATAACATACTGAAAATACCGGCCGCTGTTTTTTGCTCCCTGGGGTAAATGGCACATTTGATACTTTCCCCAGGGAGTGGAAAAAGCAAATATAGGCCTCGCAGAGGGGTGAAGGGGGATCTGAAAGTAACCAGATTTTAGGTCAAGGACAGAGAAGTATTGGTTGCCATGAAGCTTGCTAAGAATTTCATCCACTCTGGACAGGGGAAATTCCTGGGGGCGAGTTACTTCATTGATACGTCTCAAATCTAGAGTCATACGCAATTCCCCGTTATCTTTCTCCACGACATGGATTGGGGAGTTCCATTCTGAAGTGCTTTCCTCAATGATCCCTGCTTCGACATAAGAGGATATTAACCTTTTGAGCTCCTTTAAATAGCATTCTGGGATCCTATATTGACGGACGTTTATGGGGACTGGGGTCTCGATAATGGGTAGATGTTCAAAATCTTTCGTGCCTTTTAACTCAGATATATCGGAAGCGAAGCAGTGGGGATGTTTCTTAAATATGTCAATAATTTTGGTTCTAACATCTTCGGTAAGCCCTTCTAAATTTGGTAATTTAACAGATACAGAGTTGGAACAGTTCAGTGAGTTACTAGAGGTGTTTAATCGTTGGGAGGACTCCTTCCTAAAAGCATCGTTAACCCTTTCCAGTAGTTCAGGGAGTTTAGATATAATGTCAACCCCCAATATGCCTTCATACTCCAAGTTCTCAGGAAACCTTATATAAGCGATATCTATAGGGCAAGTAATACACAAGAATTTTATTTTAGTATGAAGGAGGTATTCGCAACTATTCACCGCACCGCTAATACCCCTAACCCCGAAATTAGCGCTCTCAATGCTCAGGCCCTCTAATATTCTTCTAGGAATGGCCTCAACTATAGTCAGATCACATAAAGAATTTTCGGCACCAGTATCGACTAAGAACCTTATCTTCCTTCCGAGACTGGAGCCCTCAATTATGGGTAAACCCTTTTTGGAAATTATGACATCAGGGGTCAGATTAATTTCGGAATAGAGAGTATGGTCCTGACCTTCACCATACTCCTTGTTCAGTTTAAATTACGCTTATTTCGGGTAGGACAATTCCGGGCGATATGGTCATGTTCACCACATATGAAGCAAGCACGGCGCTCGCTACGATTAGTATTTCCTTTTTGCGTTTGAATTAATCGGTTTACAGAATCAGCTAACAACTTAACTTCCTCTTCCAGGTTCCTTATACGATCTATTTCGTGCCCTTTTTCCTCTCCCGGTATATCTTCTTCAGTACCTTGATTGTTAGGAGGATGTTGGGAAGCGATGTTGATGTTCCTCTTGTCAGCTGAATTACTACACTCAGCCTCGATCTGCTCCTTGTTTTCTGCGAAGTCAAACGCTTCCTCTAATGTTTTAGGATTGCGCCTCAAAACATTGGGTTTGATTCGATTACTCAGTCCTTTCACGAATTTTTCCAAGATAACATTGTCCCTCAAAGTCGCCATATTGTTATTTACTTTAATTGTCCTGGAGAACAACGTTTTAACGCGAATTACATAGTCCGTAACTGACTCGTTAACACCTTGTCTAATGCTCATAATTTGATCGATTACATTCCTTTCTTTAGGGGCCTTCCTTTCGAAACATTTTACAAGATCGCGTTTAATATCGTTAAATGAATCTGGGTATTGTTCGAGGAGGCAAAAAAATGTATTTAGGGGTTCCCCTTTCAGTTTTGCCTGGAGGACAGCTATCTTAACGTCGTCGTTCCACTCGGCCAGACGTGATATGTTTTCCACTGTCTGAAAGAATTGTTGGATGTTAACGGAGTCATTCTGGGAGTTCGAGAACGTGGGGATCATCCCCAGAAACCCAGTAACCACAAGAGGAGGATTGGATGTGGTCATATTGTTTGATGTAGTTGTCTCGACAGGACAGTTGGTCGCCATAATACCACAGACCTTTTTACAATAGCAAAAAATAATACAAAGTCACAGATCGGGCTACTGACCGAATAAATCACCGTCAGGATAGAGATAAGTTCACAGTCGAATTGGACCATTAATACTGGCATCCTGTCGCGGACGCCATTGTGAAGATCGCGAATGTGGTACACAAAGAAACTGGTATAAATATTTACAACAGGATCTTTTATTCGCGTATATAGATACAGGAAGGGTTGTGGGATGCCAGCTATAATATCTCTATCTCCAACACAGGTAGTATTAGTACGGAACCCGACAAAAATATAATGATATAAGCCTCAGGTCTCGTGACGACTATTCCGATACATAGATAATTATTTTACAAAGGGCGATTACAAACGTATATAGACCTTAATTCTAAACTTATAATTAATTACAACTAATGAAGAATGATAGAAGAATTTATGACAATAAAATAACTGATAGGAGAAGAAAAAAAAAAAAGGAATGGGTACCCAACTATTTTGGTGCTAATGCAATGAGGTGCATATAACGGTGTAGATGACGAATCTCTTCTTAAAAAACAAAAACCGTAATGTTTCCAGCAATAAAAACTATTTAATAATAACGTTTTCGACTGTTTTAAACAGCCATCATCAGTTACAACGAACTTAAACAAAAAAGAATGCAGAAAAAAATAGAACACAAGCAATACAAAATATTTAAAATTCAAAAATAATTCCAAAGTAAAAAATGCCGACGTATATTAGAAACTAATAAAACTGCGCATGCGCTAAATATCGTAGTAAGAATAAAAATAAAAACAAAATAACAAAAATACTTCCGCAAAAATATTTCTATTACAAGAAAAGAAACGTTATGCATTTCGGTAAAACGACTTCCATGCCGTGGATAAAGCATCTGCATCCCTATGGTTAATGCAACCCGTGTTAACGTGGGCTTTGTATATTTCCAGCTTTTCTAGATGTTTCAGCATTTGTTTGTTGGTCGTGGCCCTGATAATAGATGCTTTGTCCCAATGAACGTCGACATCTTGATGCTTAGCGAAAGCTCTATTATCAGGGCCACGACCAACAAACAAATGCTGAAACATCTAGAAAAGCTGGAAATATACAAAGCCCACGTTAACACGGGTTGCATTAACCATAGGGATGCAGATGCTTTATCCACGGCATGGAAGTCGTTTTACCGAAATGCATAACGTTTCTTTTCTTGTAATAGAAATATTTTTGCGGAAGTATTTTTGTTATTTTGTTTTTATTTTTATTCTTACTACGATATTTAGCGCATGCGCAGTTTTATTAGTTTCTAATATACGTCGGCATTTTTTACTTTGGAATTATTTTTGAATTTTAAATATTTTGTATTGCTTGTGTTCTATTTTTTTCTGCATTCTTTTTTGTTTAAGTTCGTTGTAACTGATGATGGCTGTTTAAAACAGTCGAAAACGTTATTATTAAATAGTTTTTATTGCTGGAAACATTACGGTTTTTGTTTTTTAATAGTTTATCTTTCCAGTACTAGTTTAATTATTGAATCTCTTCTTAATCACGAGAAAAAAAAAACAGTCAACACTTTCACTACACATAAAGTTCTCTTTGTCTTCACCCACGTGGTCTCGAAGACGTATTCGGGAGCTTTCTCGTTCTCGTCTTTCCTCCTTCAGCTCTGACTCAAAAGTGACTCTTTGTCTTGGTTCTACCCCTGAGGACTGCGTACAGTCCTATTGTCCATAATGGGGTCACCTATTGTTAAGCCGTTAAGCACCGGTCAGGGAAGGGTTCCAGGAAGTAAAGATAATATGAATAGGAAAGAGAAGGAAAAATATATTCTAAGTTAAAATAAAATATAACTATATATTACACAAATGGCATTTAGCCACAGTAGTATGGAGATGACCAAGATATTTACAACAACAGATCCTGGTCTTGAATGTCATAATAGTGTATATGTAAATGAGGAGTATCCAAAAATAACTGGAATTGCAACGAAGCACTCATATGTTTCATAGTTACAGATCATGTCACTCATACTTTAGCTTGTAGGATATGCACGTGGTGAGTGATTCACAATGGAATATAACACAAAATTATGTTCTCGTCACCCGTGTTTATTTACTTTGCAGGATTCCTTTACACTTCCGACACTCCTCGTTTTTACAATAATAACCCTTTTCACATATAATTCTGGCAGATGCTCGGATAGGATCGTTACGCGACCTCGCGACAAAAGAATATTCAGCGCGTTACAAAATATAAGGACTAAGACTAATTACTTAAAACTACTTATATGACTAAAAAAGATAGGGAAGAAAAGATAGACAATAGGATAGTTGGAAGTATGATAGAAAAGAATGGGTACCCAAAGTGTCGACGATCTTGGGGTGATGGTTGCGAATACTAGATTGATAATTTTCAGTGTTGTTGATTTTGGACGTCTCTCCAATCCTCCCAATAAAGTTTTTCGAAGTTCCTATATCAGAATATACTTCGGATTTCTCACGAACGTTGGCTTAGGCTTACCGTCCTTTGTCCTCCAGTTGATGCTAGAACAACCTGGAGGTCTTCACAATACGTCCTGTCCCTTCGACGTCTCAGTCAAAAAGTGACCTCTCCTCCTCCACTTAGCCCCCAGGCTACCACCTCTTCTTTGTATTCTAATTAGGTCACCCCCATTTGAACAGGGAAGGGTTAGGGAAGACAGAAGTTTCTAGAAAAAGATGGACAAAAGGACTAACAAAGAGGAAGAAAATGGACTAAATACTAAGAGTAATATATACAAAAATATACAAAATAAGGCGCACGGCCACAAGCTCAGAGTTTCCTGCACCATTCTGCTATGTGAAATGGTTTGTCGTTGGTGCTACTGTGCATATTCTTACTTGCAGCATCCAGCAATTATTTCAATGTGTGACCACAAGGAACAAAGAGTGTGCATGAAATTTTGTTTTTGTTGGGAAAATTACAGCTGAGATCATTGTTATGCTTTGGCAAGCTTTAAGGATGATGCTTTGAGCAAATTACAAGTTTTATGAGTGGTTTCCCCAGTTCAAAAATGGTGTTGTGTCAACTAAAGAGCTGTCATGACCTAGCCATTCTTTGTCAAACAGGAATGAGGAAAGCATTGAAAAAGTTCAACAGGCCATTAATAAAGATTATTGACTAAATTTTTGAAGAAACGAATTTGTCTTGGAGCAAAATTTGCTAGCAAATTTTATCAGAATATTTTAGGAATGAGATGAGAGTCTATAAAATTTGTGCTCTGCATGCTCATATAGGAGCAGGAAAACAAATGTGTGAGTGCTTTCCTTGACTTTGAGCAAGAACTCCATAATGACCAAAATTTTCTTAAAAAGATTACGACTTGGGATGAATCTTGGTGCTAAGGATATGACGTAGAAACAAAACAAGCATGAAGCCAGTGGAAACATTTAAATTCACCATGAAAGCCCATCAAAATCAATAAGAAAACATCAAGACAATGTTGATTTGTTTCTTTGATATAAATGGGATTGTGTGCAAGGAATTTGTTCCTCTAGGAAAAACAGTAAAGCAATATTTTTACTCTCTGTAAAAACCATTTAATGCAGTAATATTTCTTTATTCTAACATTTTCAATCATCTTAATGATCATCTTCAGGAAAAATAACATTCCAAAAGAACAAACGCCTAACAGTTTTTCTAGAATATTTTTACCTGATTGTTTTGAAAAGCCTGTATGATAGAAATGGACAGAATTGTGGAGAAGTGGAGAATGGTTTCTTCACCATGACAACACTCTGGCCCACATGGCTGTCTGTCTGAGGGTTCTTGGCAAAGAACAGCATGATGCTTTTGTTACACCATCCTACTCACTAGATTTCATTCCTTGCAATTTTTTTCTATTCCCGTGAATAAAGAGAGTTCTCAAAAGGAAGTGATTCAGTGATGTGGATGAGGTAAAAGAAAATATATTGAAGGTGTAGCACTTTGCGGCTATTATACATATTATTTTTTTTTTTACTTTATTTTTTGTTTGTTTTTCATTTGTCACATGTCTGTTTTTATGCGGGTTCCTCTCCGTTTCCTTCACTGGTACCACCAGCTCTCTGCTGGTGGAGTGTGCGATGTGGTGATTGGTGCAAGGTGTGGTCACATAGGATGGAGTGATATTTGTTGGCAGGCAGTATAAAAACAAGGGTAACCTTCATGAAGGGGCTTTTTGGTTCATGGGATTTCTTCATACGTGAGTGACTGGAGAATGCCACGGATTGCGAGGATAAGAAAGAGGTAAAAGAGAACCAGTTGTTTTGGTATCGAAGAAGTCTTAGATTGTAAAGGGAATCTATTTTCATTGAGGCAATACGTTAAGAGAAAAAAAGGTTGTCATCCAAACAGGATAAAGGACTAACTATAGTGTCACTGTGACCAATGAATTTTGGTCCCAAGGTAAATCTTCTATGTTTTATTGTATACTCTTTTCCCCAACTGTTTATTTGATGTTAGCTTGGCATTATCATTTTTCGTATGGTCTATCGGGAAAAAGAAGGGCTTCATATAAGGAAGGTAGGTCAGGAGAGGGAGAATTGGAATAGGAATAATATTGTAATGCAATTGAACATCACTACTTTGAATCATGTATTGTTTCTTTAGTTGTGTATTTGTTCCCAATAAACCTTTGTTTATAAAACTACTCGCTGTTATGTAGTCTATTTGTTTTAACTGTTCTTTTTGTTCAACCCTGCAGACCACATGCTACGGGAGTATCTACAAAGGCCTTGTACAGTATTTTGGGTCAAGAGTTTTAGAACTGTTTCCAGCAGTAAGTAGAATATTGAGAATGACACTGGTGGAAAATACTTTAAAGGAAACTAAATACAACTGCTTAAAAACAATTCTGGTTATTTTTGGGTTTCTCTACATATGTTGTATGCTATGAACATTTGAAAGATTCATTTTTGAATTGCCTTCAGTTTTTTATAGTTGTTTTAGTGTCATAATGTAACTTAATAATTTAGAAGTTGTCTTAACTTAATAATTTAATAAAAACATCAATTTAAATTTAGCATTTTTCTTTTGTTACAGACCATTTTATGAAGTACATACTAGAGCTACAGATGAATTATTTTACAAAAGAGCAGTAGATTTTCATCAAATTAATGATACTAGTTTTGTTTTCTCAGTGCCATTTGATGCAGGTAGGATTCGATTACAAATTAATTATAATATATATTTAAAAATTTATTTTTAATTTCTATTAATAAGATGAATTACTAGGTTAAACTGCTATTTTTAGGTAACTAAACTGTTGTTTTAATTAATTCATGATTCTAGTCCTTTAAATATTATTTTATCAATATTAATCTATTATGAGTATAATCTATTAATAGAACTTATTATACTGTGGATGAAATTATGAATCAGTTTGTTGGTTCAAAAGAATAAACTTTTATTTGCACTTGAAGTTTATTCTTTTGAACCAAGAGACTGATTTAGTCTAATTTCATCTGTAATTTAAATCAGTATAATAAGTCCTTAATACACGACACGGTTTTAAGTCATTAATCAGAAGAAAAAAATAATAATAATAATAAGTCCTATTAACAAAAGGATTAATAGATCATAGTCACAATAGGCTAATATCTATAAATTATTGTATATTTATATAGAAGTGCTTTTGGCCACTTATATAACCATCTTCAGCTAACTAAGAATACAAACAAGTGATATAAAATGTAGATTTGAGTTTCATGGTTAGCTGATGGCTATTAAGTGGTCAAAAGTCTATTTTCAGCAACAGTACCAAAATATTACTTATTACTTCATATAATCCAAAATAAGTAATATTTTGGTTATTGAACTTGAAAATAGCAATTTAATACTGGTAATTTATAATATTGTGACTGGCTTCAAGCATTTTCATAAATGAAAGATATTTGATATATATCATAAAAATAATAAAGTAATAACAATAATAGTCAACCAAATAAAAGAAAACTATGATTTCGTTTATTGTTATACATTTTATTTCATTTAACATTGAAATAAAAATATTAAAAGAAATGAAACTTAGAAAGTTACTACAGAATAAATAAAACAAAAATTATTTGTTTCAGGTGCTCTATTTTAATAAAATAAACATCTAGGAAGGAAAGATCTGTTTATATCAGTTAGTTTAGACCTTAAGTCAAATAAGCAAATTTAAGATTTAAAATATCTTTTCATATCTGTACTAAATGATATTAATTAGACTTAGGAACTGTCCATTAATGATGTCATACCTCATGGGAGAGGAAGTAATTCGGAATGTGACACATTCTGAACTTTGGAGGGGAGGGAAATTATACTTGTGATGTCATGTTTCACATATATGGTACACACATTAATAAGTATCATACATGCTTTTATAGCATAATATGCTTTTAATAAAACTTCTTTAAAATTTAGTTTTCGTTTTTAAATTTATGTAAGAAGAGTAAAAGGTAGCAAAAAGTAAACATGTATCATACAGTTAGTTAACTATGGCTAGTAACATAAGCTGTTACAAATCACAGTGAAGTGATTAGTATAATTTCTGTGAAAAGAAAAGAATAGTGTAGAATTTACATCTTCATTATTCAGTTGTTACAAATAACTCATCAGTTCAGGTTTTTTACAAATTTGAAGTCAAACAAATGTTAGATTAAGTACAGTGGAACCTTGCTTAACAAGCACCTTGCACAACGAGTATTTCGCATAATGAGCAAAACAAATTGTAAAAGTTTGCCTTGCTTAACGAGCGATATTTCGCATAATGAGAGATGAGGAGAAGGGAAGTCCTGAATTATGCGCATGCGGCATGCTCCATCAGTCTGTGTTTAACACTCCTTCTGCTAGCATCTTAGTGTTGCTTGTGATCACATATTTTTCCAAACTTGTGTTCACACATATTACTTATAAACATCAACAACCATAGCCCATTATTGAATAAACATACCAAAGATATACCAAATTCTTGGGTCATTAAATTTAGTGACCGATTACAAATTAAATTTTAGAAATGTCTGAATTAAAAATTAACTATTTATAATTATTAAATTTAATTCGAAGTGGAAACATAACTGCCTACCTCTAGTCAAATTAATTAATTTCTAATATTTAATTATAGCATTTACAAACCCAAGAATTTGGCATATCGTTTGGAGTGTTTACCAAACATATTAGCTGTGATTTTTTTTTTTTTTTTTGGTTTGAACTATTTCAGGATGGTTCATTCCATGCTAGAAGAAAAGATGATGATGATTCACATTCCTTAACAGTGTACATTGTACAGTTTTTTAGAATAAACATTATACATAAAACATTTGAGCATTTTTTCGGTATGGAACGCATTATCGTATTTTACATTAATTTCTATGGGAAAAATTGTTTTGCTTAACGAGTGTTTCCCATTACGAGTAAGACTGTGGAATGAATTATGTTTGTTAAGTGAGGTTTCACGGTAATGTTATGAAATTATTACATTGTTGTTGCTATGAAGTCATAGGTTGTCTTTGTTTCTAAGATCTGTTAAGTTAAACAAGTTAATTTTTTTATGTATACACTGTGGTATCTTGTATTTCAAATGACTCTAACCTTGAACATTCCAGAGTTTGAATGCTAAATTTGAGAGAAATTTGACCTAGAATTCAAACAATGGTTCTGCATTTGAATTACATGCACAGTGAAAAAATGCACTTGCCTCGTAAATGCCATCTGTTGTGTGCTCAAGTTGTCTCTTGCTTTCACTATGAAAACATTTCTTGCATTACTCTTGTGGCTGTATGCCATAATTTATTTGTGCTAACATTAAGTTTTCTTTCCTTTTATCTTTTTTTTTTTTTTTGTTTCTTTCTACTATCTTGCTGTCTTTCTTCTTTGCCAAGGGGGGGTCTGTTCTAATTATGGGATAGAGCCATCTTTTGTCCAAATAAGAACTAGTCTGACTGGTTTTATTATTCACCTAAAAGGAGAGAAGGAACATTGATGAGACAGTTTTTCGATGGGAGCTGGAAAAACAGAAAATGTGAGTCTCGTGAGTTGCAGGAAGATTATAATTGTATGACCAAGGTAAAACTAATACCTATATGCAATTTCCAGCAAATAACTGTAATTTTCTAACATTTTTGGCCACAATTTAGAGGCCTTCAGCAGGAGATAAAATAAAAAACAAAAAAAAATAGTTCTGTCATTTGATGGAGAATATAATTAAATTTAATATAAAAATTCCAAATATTCAAAACAATATTTGGTACATGTCATGGTGCACAGTTTAAAGCATAAACATAAAAATAAATGAAAGACTCCACAATTCAGTTCTTTACATGGCATGATATTAAATAATAAAATTAAACACATGAAATTTTGTGTGAATATATAAAATATTTCCATGCTTGCAGTATTGTAATGCCATAAAAGTTAACACAACATCCTTTCTTCTCAGCCATATAGATTTCTAAAGCCTCCATGTCAGTCAAAGACCCCATGTAAAAATGTAGCTTCATCCCAGCAAGGGAAAACCTCAGATTTGGTGGCAAAATAGGCAAGCATTGTGTTGAAGTTTTCCTTGACTACATCATATTTGTGGTTGCATATTCTGGCTTGCAGGATCTGCATGTAGATCATGTGTATGACAATCATGTGTTAAACCATCTATCTTGTAATGGGATAAGGTATACACCAAGTGCTTTAGTGTTATCTGCATTATCCTTTGCATTAGATAAGAGACAGAAACATTGTGTTTTCTTTTATACACTAACACCAAATTTAAATCCATAGCAATCTTACAGTAAAGTTGGTACAGGGACGGTTTATAACTTAAAACTACTCAATTAAAGTTTCCTTTGTTGACATGAATTCTGGTAGTAGCTAAATTAGATTGATGTATGAAAGCCAGGGTATTGATTAAAGAATGACTGTACCTATGGATGGAAGCCGCATGCTTAGTGTGCTCAATTTTGCTCTTGATGTCTGAACAATGTGTATGCTCTTGTAAAAAGGGCATGGAATACCGCTAATTTAAAATGCCAAGAGTCTGCGGAATTAGCAGGTATAAAGAGGGGAATGTATGCAGGTTTGCGATAAATCACAGTTCTTATGCTTCAATTTACCACACGATTCACCAGAAAAACATTACAGAAAAGCCATTCTATCCCTAACCAAGGCAAGAGAGAAGCTGAAGTTTTTGATTAACTGCCACAACAATGGAATGTTTCCTATGAGCATTTTTCAGATAAGATTACCATGTGGTTATGATAATATTAAATAATACATTTTCTTTGCCTTAGAAAGGCCATATGCAATACCAGATGCCCGATGTACCACAGATTGAATCATCTCATCACTCTGGAAGAGGAGTTGTATCAGCACAATAATATAATCTTGAAATAGGTGAACAATTGGAGTCATTGATCTGGAAGAGATGGTCAGATGTAATCTGTAATGTAAATACAATAAAAAGATCAGTTGGATGTTCAAAGTACAAAACAGCAGCCCAAACCTAAATTGAACAATGTTATAGTATGTTTGGACAACATTACTCCTCCAGAGTATTTCTGCAAGACTCTCAAATTTGGACCAATATTTGTTTCTGAATTTTCTGCATCTAATTCATTTCATACCATGCTTGGAAAAGTTGCTATCAAAAGGTAATAGTAAGTGCCCAGAAATTCACAAAGGCTATCTTTGATGGAAGGCACTATATGCTCTTGAAAATCACAAACCTGACCCTGAAGTTCATATGCTTTGTGTGGTCTTATGCCATACCTTTTTTTTGTATATTTTATTTATATATATATATTTCTCATTTCCCTTTATTCCTCTACCCTTTGTTTCCTTGTCTCTCTTTTTCTGGAAACTTCTCTCTGCGGGTGGTGACGAACTGGTTATAAGGCAAAAGAAACGGATAGAAGGGACACTTTTGGCTGAGACATCGAGCTGTAAGAATGTGTTTGGTGAGGTCAGGGCTTAAAGTGACTCTCTTTTTTAGCTTTTTTAGCTTTTTTTCATAGCTCCTCTCTTTTTTAGCTTTTTCTGAGAAAAACACACTTTTTTTTAGCTTTTTTCACTTCTCATGTGAAATTTTTTTTTCATAAATGCGCTCAGGAGCAAAATAGCAACCAGCACTTCCCCGTATGCCTTATGGACTGTGCATAACATGTTAAGGCACTGTCGTATACACATGTAGTGTACTACATTTATATAGACTAACAAAATGAGGAGCTTCCCAAAGCTTGATACTCTGCACATGCTGTAGGAATTTGCACGTGGGTTCTCCTTGCTTGTATCCTTGTGAAATACCGATCTTCGCAGCGCTTCGATATAATCACGCTGCATTAAGTCAAGTACACTTCTAGTTCGGCGTTAAGAGTGATTTTTATACAGCATTATTTTTAGCATTTGTATTTATTTAAGCGTAGTGGACAAAAGAAAGAAATAGATTTTATTTAATACTAACAGTAGAAACTCATGTTTTAGCAACGGAAAATTATATAGAACCCAATACTTTCTGAAGTAAGTTGCTAAGCAAACTTCTTCCCAGCCGCCTGCTATTCTTTAGCTTAAACGATGACATTTACTCGTTTTTGACTATCGTAGAAAAACTGAAAAAATAATTGTTGAGCGATAATAAATTTGATTTCTACTGTTATTATTAAATAAAATGTTGTAAGACACTCGTTTCAAAGCTTGTATCTTTCTAGCACTCTGTAAAATTAAAGATCGAGCGAATCTCGTGCCAGGAAATACAAGATTTTAAACTAATATCCTAAATATTAATAACTTCTGTAGAGACAGTCTTTAGACAAAGACAAAAGTTTGGTTTTAAGTGGGTGCTTATATATTTGGCATACACCATGGTTTTCTGCATTCTAATGGTGTCCTTCATTTTCCATTTCGACAGAAACTATAAAACTCGTCACGCGCGTGTGCATTCGAACAGCTGCGGTCAATCCGGCACCAAATTAAAAAATGAATTTGTAAATATTTAGCGTCGAAAAACCGCTATTTTCACTTTAATCTAGCTTTTCGATATGCTTCTAGTCGAACTCAGTCAAAAAATTAATTTAATTATAATTTATTGAAGATTTTAATATATTAGAAAGTAATTAGCATAAATTACATGGTGTCATGTCTCATCTTCGCTCCCGTTCAAGTTTATTGTCCTATACATGCGCTGATGTTTGTTTTTACTTCTGCTGGGGTTTTATTTCAACCTCGACCATTTGGTTACACAAAGTGGGGAGACGGGTATCATGTGATCGCATACCTGACTTTTTACAAGTTTCCTTACCTCGAAAGAAACTTATATTTTTTCTTTATTTTAATTATTATTAATTAACTTTTTTGATGGATTCTTATATCTTTGTATTATCTAAAGTTGCAGATATAAATGCGTAAAACTTAATTTAAAAAATTGTTTTTCTTATATTTTAAAATTCAAAAATAAATTAAATATCGGAAATGCTAAACTATAAGTATAGTGTGTTTTACATTATCATTGCGAACAGATACAGCCAATTATTTTATAAACGTATTTATTATTTCAATTTTTATAAATTATTTAATTTGATGCAACGTAATCAATTAATTACTGTGGCGTGTTAACATGGGCATAGCCAGGAAAGTGCATGGGTGGGCACCCCCCCAGTTAACCTGGTGCCCCTTCCCAGAAAATTACAGCCTGGCCCCCACGCAGTTAACTTGGTGCCCCTCCCCAGAAAATTATAGCTTCTACTAGGCCCCCCATATCCAACGTGTTAATTAATATGGAGGCGAGACTCAATTCAATTACTTTTTCATTTCAGACGTTAATTACAGTGTTATTTTAATGTAATTTTATACATAATGTATGTTTATTATAATTAATAAATCTACATAGGAATAATATCTGTGTCTAATAAAACAAAGTGATTATAAAAATGAAAAGCGTGCATTCCATCTCGATCTTTTGTAAGCAAAATTTTATGATTTTAATTTTTAAAAAATGAGATTTTTATTTATAATTTCTGTAATTTGATCTATAAGAGCAAAAAACTAAACTTATCAAATATCAACTCTCTCTAAATAATTTCATCATTTACTTATTAATGTCAGATTTGTTAAATTTTATGGGATTGTATTATTTTTCAACTTGAGGTAGTAGAAAGCTTTGTATATTTTCTCCGGTGAAAGTAATAGACTCTGCCGGTTTCCCACTGTGAAGGACAACAAACTGCTAAATGTTTAATTACATTGTTTTCATAAACTCTCTTCTCTGTCAGTTGTGGGTCGAATGACTAACAAATTGTTTTATTGTATTCAGGGGAATAGATTTGGAGACTAGTATTACCAGTAATGAATGCTGTAATTTTATTTTTAATCATTTAAAAAATATTGATAAAATTACCAAATAAATGATTGGGTCACAATTACTAGTGGTATTGCTATATAACAGACATGGGCAAATGAGACTCCGAGAGCCGCATGCAGCTCTTTTTGAATTTTATGTGGCTCTTGCTGAAAGTGTTAATTTCTGCTTTTTATTATTATTTTTACAGTTTTATTTCCACAATTTTGTGAAAATATGTTTATTAAAAAAATTCAATACTTGTTCTATATTATATAATAAAATCCAGGTACAGAACTGCAGTACAGAATAAAAAAGTACAGAACTGCGGCTCCCATGCATTTTGCAAAACCTACATTTCGGCTCCCACTGAACTTTTGCTTGCCCACCCCTGCTATATAATGAATGAACATGTAACCCACTGATTCTGCCAGAAGTTGTTTTTTTTCTTCTTTAATTACATTTTTTTTATGAAGAAATCAAAAAATGTACCTTGAAATAAGATGGCATTTGAAATTTGGCATGTTATATGGAAACACATTCTGGTAGTTATGTTACTATTCCATTTGCTTTGCTGTGTAACGGTGGGAATTCTGTACGGGGCACATGAAAACTTAATGCGGGTCTGTTCTGGCTTAATGCAGTCTTACTGGTCACTTTTCTGGAGTATAAACTCAGCCTAACTATCTTCATATTTAATCTTATCAGTCCACTTAATAATCAATCTAATATCATATGCAATGTTATTGATACAAAATATGTGTTCGTTTGTGTGTTTTTTAATAACGCCTGTTTTCGTTCATTTTAACACTATTAGCTTTTTTAGCTTTTTTTCAGTGTGAACTCTCTTTTCTCACTTTTTTTTATTGCCATGACTGCTTTAAGCTTTGTGAGGTCTCCAAGTCAATTTTGCACCAACGGGAGAATGAAAGAGGCAGCAAGCCAAACGTAGCAAAATCTAGAGAGGAACTCTAGTATTCTAATACAAAAGCCCTTCTGGAAGTTTATCGAAGGAAACACAAAGGAAGGAGAAAATTTGAACTCTACAGTCATCGAATTTTGTATCATCCAAGAAGGCCTGAGTTATAGCCGCCACCACAAGTTCGCTAGCTAAGTTTGGGTACCCATTCTTGTCTGGTTCTATCCTATTATCTACACCTTCTTTTTTCTTCTCTAGTATAAGTAGTTTTAAGTAATTAGTTATTTCTTTTTTTGCGTTCCTTTTGTGTTGCGTCGTGTATCTCAATTCTTTTGTCGCGAGATTTTAGAATAACGATTCTGCTCAAGTGTCAAAAATTTATTACCTTTGTCCAAGGAGTGTTGGAATACAAATGATAATCCTGTATAAATTAACAAATGCGGGTGAAAAAAATAAAGAAGTTTAATTTTCTCTTATCCCCTTGTCAAACTTTTTTTTACCACATGCATTTTACAACATTTGGAACTACATTGAGCACAGTAAACACTGGCTCAGGTCCAACAACCTCATATTAGTTAAAGTGGATAAGAGCAAGACAATTGTGATCATGCAAAGAGTCAATCTTTTCATGATCACAATTGCCTTGGTGCAGTCTATACTGGTTTAAAAGATTGACGTAGGCAATCTTTTACACCAGTATAGACTGGACACATGATGCCAACTCTCTAATGCTTCTTATGTAATGAAACTGCAAAGTCATATTGGTATCACCCATACTAATCTGGCTGCAACAATGAGCCTTCCATACACCCTGGTCAGCTCCCCTGACACCCCTGCTTATTTGCTTTTTTCTAAAATGCACAAGCCCAGTCAACTGTTACGATCAGTGATATCAAGGCCAGATTTCCAACATTGTTGTTTGAAGAACAGATCCATCATTTATTAAACTCAGGTAAACTTCTCATTAAATAATCACAGTTGTCAAACATTTATTCAGATGAATAGGATATTGTGGATATTGTGGCAATATGGAGGAAAGAACATTTTACTGTTCAGGGGAAAAGTGAAAATTAGTCATTTTGGACCTGTGTTGTTTTTGCATGAATTTATTCAATTCTACTTTGTCTATAAATATCACTTATTATCATCATTATTATTGTAGAAATTTATTATATCAGGAAAAGAAATAGAAGAAGCTTCCTTATTTATTACTCTTTATCAGTCTTAAGAAACAAAACACTAGATTTGAAAAGATGAAAGAAATAGAAGTGTTTTTTTTTTAAATTTACTATTACATTTATACCATTTATTTATTTTTTTATTTTATTGGCAGATACATAGAAATTTGAAAGATTTTAAAGCTTAGTTTAACAATATTTTATAATCTGAAATTTTTAGTAAATACTATAAAATAGTAATAAAAATATTTTCTGTTCCTTTAAGAGAGTATTTTCTTGCTTACAAAATACAGTAAATTATTGTAGTATCAAGACTGAATTATTTTTAAACAATTGAATTTATAACTAAAAAAAACAAGCATAATTTGTTCCAGAATCAAACTTGTAATGTGAAACACTCGTTAAGTGAAACAATTTTTTCCATAGAAATTAAATGTAAATTAAATTAAATTTAATTTAATGTAAAATACAATAATGCCTTCCATGCCAAAAAAATACTCAAATGTTTTATGTATAATGTTTGTTCAAAGAAAAATTATACAATACACATTGTTAAGGAGTGTGAACGTTCATCATCATTTCTTCTAGAGTGGAATGAACCAACCTGGAATGCAAATTTGATTTGCAGAAAACAAAAGAAATCACAGATAATATGTTTGATAAACACTCCAAACGATATGCCAAATTCTTGGGCTATGTAAAAGCTATAATTAAACAATAGAAATTAATTAATTTGATTAGAGGTAGGCAGTTACACTTTATGCTTCCATCTTGAATTAAATTTAATAATTATAAATAGATAATTTTTAATTCAAACATTTCTAAAATTTAATTTGTAATCGGTCACTAAATTTAATGACCCAAGAATTTGGCATATCGTTTGATGTGTTTATTATATTCTAAGCTATGGTTGTTGATGTTTATAAGTAATATGTGTGAACACAAGGTTGGAAAAATGTGTGATCTCAAGCGACATTAAGATGCTAGCAGAATGAGTGCTAAACGCAGATTGATGGAGCATGCCGCATGCACACAATTCGGGACTTCTCCTCTCCTTTTCACTCGTTATGTGAAACATCGCTCCTTAAGCAAGGCAAATTTTTACAATTTGTTTTGCTTGTTATGTGAAATACTCATTGTGTGAAGTGCTTGTTAAGTGAGGTTCCACTGTATTTTAAAATATTGCAAATTTATTTACAATTGTCAAGTTCATTTAGTTCAACTGACAGAATAAAGGACAGTTTTTAATGAAAGTTAACAATTTAAATATGTTCCTTGACATTTGTAAGTTTCAGTCTTTGATAATTTGTTAAGTACACAGAAAATAAATAATAAGTATTTTTAGTTTTCATGAAATAGCTCAATCATTGAAAGCAGAGAACAATAGATTAATAATCTCTCTTCTATATAAAATATCTATTAAATTAATATAAATATAAAATATTAATTTCTTTTTCTTTAGGAGCACGTAACAATAGCTTAGTAACTGCCAGTCATGCAATATTTATAGGAAAAGGATCCAGAAAAGCACCTGTTGCAGTTGTTGGTTTGCAGTTCCGACATTCAGCTTTTGCTGAAAGATTCTTCAATATTACTTCTCAAGTAAAATTATCTTTAAATTATTATAACAGTAAATATTTTCTTAATCTTATTTTGTACATTTAGATCAGTTAATATTTTGTTGATAATTTTTTATATATGTTTCTATATATTACTTTAAAAATCCAATGTTTTAATAAAAGTTATGAATTATTTTTATTATTATAAATAAACTATTGTAATATATATCATAATAATTATTTTTTTTATATATTATAAATTTAAAGAGTTATTTATGGAACATTAAATATTTAAAAATAAAGTTGAAAATGGATTGCAAATTATCATATTACAAAATAAGTAAATATAATATGCAACTATGCAAACACACTAAGCAATACAATAAAATTTAAAAGTGATACTGAAAGTAAAAAAGCAATAAATTATCTAGACACAACTATAACCAGAGAAGGAAACAACATCAACATAAAACCGTACAAAAAAAAGCAGCAATGTGGACAAAATCCTTAACTATAAATCGTATTGCCCCATAACTATTAAAAGAAACAACTTTATAACAGCATTGTCTAAAATATGGAACAGAACATCTAAAGTTAAAGAGAGAGAAAAACAAAAAAATGACCTAATAAATACTTTTATCCTAAACGATTACCCAAACAGATTATTAAAAAAATGGACAACTGAATTTATTAAAAACAGATTCAACGTCAAAAATAACAATGAGAATATTACACATACGTCCTTCCCCTACATTAAAGACACATATGAAAAATACAGAAAAGTCTTCAGAAAAAATGGTATTATAATAGCAGCCAAACTAAAAAATAAAATTAAAAACAGCATCAACATCAACGAAATCCAAAATGAAAACAAACTAGACGAAACAGGAGTGGTGTATGAAATAAAATGTACATGCAAAAAACCAGCAATATACATAGGAGAAACAGGAAGACAACTAAAGACCAGAATTAAAGAACATGAAGCAGCAATCAGACTCAAATATAACCAATCACCATGGACCGATCACTGCAGTAAATTCGGATGCGCAATCGATAAAAAAAGTATAAAAATAATCCACAGAGAGAAGGACAACTATTTACGAAAATTCAAAGAACACTTTACAATAGTCAATAAAATCAACACAATAAATCTAAACAACGGCATGGAGGTAGACGAAGTGTGGGAGGAAATGGGGAGGGGCTTAAGAAATGCAAATAAACTAAACGAAGGACAGTTAGAAATGCCTCGGGGGACGGTGACATAAACACCTCATAACGGAATGGTCTTAAAAAAGGTTAGTACTGAATAATACTAACAATAATAAAATTTGAAATAATCCCTTACATTAATTTGTGTTAAATCAATCTAAATATTGTAATAATTATAATAATTGTAATAACTCTTTATGACTAGTCCAAAAAAACTGTAATAATCTTTTATAACTTATATATATTAAGAAACCCATCTACAATAATTAATGTAACAAATGTATTCTCTACCAATTGTAGAAATGTAACACCTGATGAGGGGTGCAAAATAAACGGAAAAGATTGCACCCGAAATGCATAGTGAAATAAAGAATAATGTGAATAAAACCCAATAGTCTTTGTCTCTGATGAAATGCGGTACAGACGAAATAACTACGGTTAAACCAACTGTGAAGTTAAATCAATTAATCTATTGAGAAAAAGAAAATTTTCAAGGGAAATTGATACTTAAGCAATATATACAAAAAACTGCACCATAAACGTCTAATATTTAGAAATACTGTTAAAAATAAAGTGGAAAAAATATTTCAGTTTATGAGACATTTAATCTGAAATTTCATCTATGATTAAATAATTTACAAGTAATGTAAAACATACAGATGACAGTTTCTATATAATGTGCAATGCTAAATCTATGACTAATGTACCATTATCACTATTTGAGTTTATGGTGAGAGAAAAATTTAAATATGAATATAAAATAACAACTTATATTTATGAAGACATATAATAATTGTATTATATTTATTTATATGTATTGGCTCTTGGACAAGATGATAAAATATATCAAACTATTAAAACAGTGAGAGAATGTTGTTATGGATAAAACTGTTCGTTCCAAGCCATCAAACTGTCTTCAGTGTTGACTCAGTCACTCTTACAACAGAAGGGATCAATCATATATGACAACAGTCAAACAAGTACAAAAAGCATTTGAGGAATAAAAGAAACTCTAGAGAAAACACATTAATGGAATAATAACAAAGATAGATGAACTGACAGATTGAATAAATGTTATATAAATCTTAGGTTTTATTTTACCTTTCTTTCAATCGTAGATTCAAGATTGTTTAATAAATGTTAGATGATATTATCGCAATTAGTTATTTATTAATTAAATGAAAACAGCAGACGACAAGATCTTTATATTATCTTTCAGAATATACTGTGAATCTAATAAAGTTAAAAGAATAAAGTTTTCACTTAATCAAGTTTACAACACTTTTCAGGAGCTATCCTGAAAATACCCTAAAGATTTCATTGCATATCTGAAGAATTCCAAATGGTAATAAGTAAAATATTCAATATAACAAATTAACCTTGTCAATGTTAATGTTATCAACAAAGAATATAATGTAGAATTGTCAACTATTCAGAAGAACTTTAGAAATAACCCAAAAATAATATATAAAATTTAACAAAAAGAAACTACAGTTAATATAATTTTTATTTGAATAATACATAAAATAACTACTTCAGTAGTTACACAATTTCATACAACATTGGATGACAGTTCAGACTTGGTCATTGAAAATCACTAAACACATTTGTTAATGAAAATTTGTGCTGCCATACAAGATTGTATGAGATTGTGTACTTTGTTGAATAGCTATAGTATATACTTCCTGAAAAAAGGTACAAAAAGCAATATAAGAAAGTTCAAACTCAGATAAAAATAAATGAACTTTACAATTTTTTAGGACTAATGAACTACCTCATGAAGTTTGTATGAAACTTCTCAGAAACCCATTTCAGAAATTAATAATTCGGAAATGGGATAAAAATAAGAGAAAGAGATTGTAGTATAGAAAGAAGTTTTTGTTAAATGGTCCAATTCTAACAATACTTGATAAAAAATATTCCATTTCTAATCTTACTCAGTAGCAGATGTATCAATATGGACTGACAGCAGTCATTTTCCAGAATAAAACATTAATAGCATAAGCTATTGATTTGCTATTCTGCTGATATCTATATACAGTAATGTTGCTGATACAAAGCTAATGTGTGTGATGCTTTCAGATCACAGTTTTAATTAGAAATTTACATTCTGATTATACTAGATATTAACTTTCAAAACAATCTACAGTAAATAATTTCAACAAGCCTTATCTTGATCATTTATATTTTTAAAATTTATAAGCTGGATAACAATCTAAACTAGAAAACATAACTACCATAATTTTGTCAGTAGTCTGTGGTTTATCTTGTTTAAAAGTGAATTTAAAAGTGAATAAAATGCTTAAGTGATGGAGTGGGTTATCTACCAATTTTAAGTTGCAGTTACAAACTTATCAAACAGCTTCCCCTTTGTCTAAAATCACTAAGAGCATCTTTATAAAATATGAAAAATCCATTTGTGCAGTAAACATTTGCCATTGTAGTTTTTTCTAAAACCATTAAGACATTAGTGATTAAAAGCATGTTTTGCATTTAGTTACCTATTATTCAATTTCTGTGAATTCAATCCATCACGCACAAATGACTTGCAGAAAATGCCACCTTCTGCCAGAAACAATACAGCATATTACTCTGGTTGCAAGCTCTTAACACACACAGACTATTTACATAGGCATAATCTAGTAGCAAATATAATACACCAGGAGATTACACAGAAGCATAGATTATTAAACACCCAGGAACCATACCACAAATATACTCCACAGGCAGTATTAGAAAATGATACAAACAAAATATACTATGACAGAGCCATAATCACATAAAACAGTTTATCACAATAGACCTGACATCACTCTCATTGACAAATGCAGTATGGCAATATGCCATATTAATGTATATATTAGATATAAGTTTAGTTTTAAGTTTTCTTTCTTTGTTCTTCCTTTTGTTTTCTCAAATTTTCTATTAACATTCCTTCCTGTGGGTGGGGTAACCCTTTCTATGAACCATGTTAACAATGGGAAGTGAAGGCCCTGAGGCTACTAGAACGATAAGAAGGTTCATTCTTGGGTTGGACTCTCAGTGAAGGTAGACGTGCGAAAGTTACATTCCTGCTCGTCATCTAGAAGGACAAAGAGAGAGAAGGTGGCCTACAGAAAGAGAAAGGACCCCGCTAATGTAAAGAGAGATAGACAACATCCCTTGTATAAGCAGAATCTTCGAAGAGATCCGGAAAAGATCAGCAAGAAACGATTTAGAGTGGTTCCCCACCAGAAGAGTGTCAATACCAAACAGAGAACCCGGGTATTCCTTATAACCTCCTCTATGATACTAAAACTTCTTGCTTTTCTTTCTTTCCTTTTTAGTTTATAATTTAGTGTAAGTTAGCTGTAAGATTACAATTCCGTCTTTTCTTAATTGTCGCAAGCACATTCTTTTGTTCTGTATTCGCTCGATTCCTTGCCCCAGTTTAGGATATTGTATAACATCCAGAGTTTGAATCCAAAAGAATCCTGTATATTGCTAATCACATGAAAAAAAAATAATTGTTATTTTTTTTTGTGTACTGTCTTGTGGACTATTGTACACTTGCATGACTATCACAGCAGTAAGATCACTTATATAATAGACATCTCTGTTCGAAACACTTGTAACATAGAAAATGCTCACACTGAAAAAAATCAACAAATTTCTTGAGTGAGTGGAGTGTATTTCACTCCACTCACTCAAGAAATAAGGCAGCTATGGAGGATAAGGTATTTATTTTACCTGTTATCCTCACTTCTACTGGTGTTATACCATATACACTACACAAAAGTCTAGAAACATTAAACCTTAATAAAAACATATACATGGCACTACAGAAAGCTGCAATATTGAACACCTGTCACATTGTTGGGAAGTTTCTAGATGTTGACTCATATACCAATAACACAGCTTAATGTTACACTTGTTTGGGTAGCTATGCTTTGACTTTAGTTAGGCATAACATTTGGCATTAGTATCAGCTGAACACGACATTTGCAACTTAATAACAATAGTAATAATAATAATAAATATCAAAACAGACAAATATAAAAAATTAAATAGAAAATAATTTTATTGCCTTATTGATTTATCTAAAAAAATTTGTATATAAATCAATTCTCAATGTCCTCATATGATGATACCTGGATATGCCATTGCATAAACATGTCAGTCTTAATAATTAAGGCTGGTTCACATTATGAAGTATTCTGCAGAAACAAGCAGCAGTAATTGCTGTCATGACATCATTTTATGACTGAAAAGTAGCACATTAACAAATCGAGTCCAGTGCAACTTTTACAATGGCAAGTGGAAAGTTGGACATTTGTCCAATGACAAGATTATTTGAATGACATAAGTTGTTTCTCAACATGGCAAGTTCCCAACCTAATGTTCAATCATATTTTGTGATATAAGCATTGAAATTTTAATTGAAATGATGAGAGGACACAAATCTTGATCCCCTCTTGTGGTCTTTGACATATATGATTATTTAATCATATTTCGACAATTTGGTTAGCATGATATTCTAATTTATCTATTTCCAAAATATAATTTTCTTTCAAATTCTCTGTTTAGACTTATCATTGTTCCTAAATTTTGTGAGGCATTATTCAAAATTAAATACAATTTATCATGATTATCCTTATGGTAGCATCCAATTTTTATTTAAGCTACAACCTTATCCAACACTTTGCTCATCTACAGTCAGTATATGCTTGTGAACATCAGAGCTACACAATGTACAATGGGAACAGGTCTTTTTGATGTTATGGAATTTTCCACTATAATGTGAACTAACCTTTACACATTTCAAATTATTAATATAAATTGAACATCAGCAAAATGTCTCTTAAAAGGAATAAATAAATCTCTGAAGTTGTTGAATTTTTTACTTATTTTTCAATATTTCATTCTAGTTTAAATTTTCTGTTTTAACTTAAATAGTGTAAGTTTACATGTATTGTAAACACACTTTTTTCCTGAAACTTGTTATTTTATTACCAAATCTAAATTGTAATTGATGAAAGCAAATATTCTTTTTTACAATCTTTTTGATGTTTATTGTATGAATAATTAATAAAAAGATTATAAATATATTGAATTTAATCATGTTTTATTTTATTTAAACTTTTTAGTGTGCAATGCCATTTTGTAAATTTAAATGTAGTGATGAGGTAAATATATATTAATTATATAATCAAATTAACTTAATAATAGTTTCTTATATTTATATATATATATTTGTATATTAATGTTTAGAGACTGGATTGCTATCTCCTTGATAACAATGGTTTTGTTGTAGTTTCGGAAATTCATGAGCACGTAAGTTTTTAAATAAATCTATATAATAAATATATAAATGAACATTTACTTTAATATCCTTTTTTATAAAGTTTAACATAATTTTCAGTCAATAATTCATAGCTGTATATAATCCCAGTGCAAATTTACATTGATAAAAATAAAGTTATTGTCATATAATTTGCACTAGTTCATATCATTGTGTAATTGTTTTGTTGGTACATCTACAATAAAATGGTACAATTTGTAAGGACATTTAATAATTATTAAAAAATGTATTCTCAAATCTAGGAGAGCTGTTAAACAATTCAATTTAAAATGACATAATCCACATCATGGGTGAAACCAGTATGCTTAAATAAAAAAAAAATGACATAATTCTTTTCTTTCAGAAAATTCTAAATTAAATTAATTTTTATTATAATTATTAAATCTAGTATGAGATGGCAGCATAACTGCCTACGTCTAGACAAATTATTTAATATTTAATTAATTACATAGTGATATTAGAGCTCAATAATTCAGCACTCATTTGGCTTTAGATACAACGAAGGTTTAAAATCCAGAATAATAAAATAGTTAGTCCCTTTTTACAACTTTTACTTTATAATTTACAATTACAATGAATGAAACTAGTATATTAAAAAAATTTATTTTAAGTCCAAACAATTAATCACATTTGCTCATAATGTAATATGGAAATTAAATGTTAAATGTAATGTTACAATCCAAGAACCTTTTAATCCAGAAGAGTGAATGATCTCTTGTCATCTTTGTCTTTTTTGTCACCAGACACATAATAAATGACATTATGTCAAGATTTCTTGACATAACAAAACATAAAAGATGTTTTGTTAGGTCAAGAAATCTTAATGTTTCAAAAGAATTGCCATAGTTTATATTCAGAGACCTATATCCACAGACCTATCATAAGGGAACTTATAAAGTTTTTTATCATTCTAATATCAAATTTATTATAAAATTAATGTGAAATACAATATACTCTTGATTATCCAGGCTAATCACCTTTTTTGACTTTAAATGTAGTTGACTACTTGTGTGTGTCCATGAATTTTGTATTAATATAAAATTGCAATTAAATTGCTCCATTAAATTGCTCCATACTCCACACACTACTTGTGTGTGTCCATGAATTTTGTATTAATATAAAATTGCAATTAAATTGCTCCATTATAACTTCCTGGATCTGTTATTAGAACAAACTTTTACCATATTAACAGTGAAAAGTATGAGTTTTTTCATATCATTTTGGCATTTCTCTATGGTCAGATTGTATTAATTGTTCATGATTAACTAAGCAAAAACATTTTAAGCTAAGCTTAAAACAAAGATCAGCTTGGATATATTTATTTTGGCTCAATAGACATGTAAACAACACTATATTTCATTTACAAATAGAAGTGAGTGATCTCTTGTCATCTTTGGCTTTTTTGTCATCAGACAAACAAACAATAAAAGACATCATGTCAAGATTCATAAGTGGTCTTCTGAAAAAAAGAGTGAAGAAAGAACAAGAAACAATAATTCTTTTTTCATAAAAGAATTATATTTGATCTTATGCTTTTCATCTATGTATATGTTCATATAATTATTAAATTTGGCTATTATAACTATTATATACATATACCCACAAAAATCTTTAATAACTGCTATAAATCCTGGTATGCATTTCAGCTTTTAAAAAGGTCCTCCTCAGCAAATCTGTGATTTTTTCCCTCAACTTAATGTCAAAGATGAATGACAGAATAAATATTAAAATAATAGCAAGAAGACATAGCCATCCAATTAACCCAATCCTACTTTGTTCAGATTTTTATTGCAAAGGAGCCAGTATTCAAAGTATTAAACAAAACAAGGTAACCACAAACATCATATATGATCCTACACTTAATTTGTTATATAGAAAGGCAGCTAGGGTGACAAAATACACTTCTATCCTGAAGAAACCCAATGATTTACAAATTTGTATGTATGAAAAAGATACACAGTACCAACTTTGAATGCCCAGGATATATAGTATGCTGTTACATTGTAAAAGGTTTCAAGTAAAGCATCCTCTCATTCCCTCCTGGCATATTTAAAAGAGCATGAAGCAGATATAAGAAAAGGAGTTCACTCTGTAACCCCAGCTGCATACACAATTGACACTGAAATAGAGATTGTTTTTAGTGAAGTGGAATTAATTTAACCAATAAAGTGAAAAGAGGAGTTGAAATCATTAGAATAGCTTGAAATTTATTTATTGGAGAGAAAAATGAATTGCATCAATAGCAAAGACCATGAGGATGTTCCTATCTTTTAGAAAACTTAATTGTGCTAACTTAAAGCTTAATTGTACTTAATTAGACAATGGGAGAACTGAATAGGTTTCTCCTTGAAATAAGCATTCTGTTTGTATGCACCACCCTCAAGAATTAGCAACCTGCTTTTTTATCTGTTTATTTTTTTTTATTTGTATGCTAATTCTAAAAGAGGTTTTTTCTATCATTTGGAACCATAAAGTCTAAAGTCTGTTATAGCAGAATAAGCAGATTTAAAAATTTCTGTGATTGAAAAATAGTTCCTACAACAAAATAAGCAGGATTTAAACATTGTAACACAACAGTCTAAATTTGAATATTATTCTGTGATTTTTGTTCTCATAAACATCATGAAACCTGATAAATTTGTAAAGCCAAGCACACCTTATATAGCTCCAGCAAGCAGAATTAGTACAACAAATGTTTTTGGTTTATTTTATAAATCTGCTTCAGGTTTGAAATTTTACAAATTTGAATTTCAACATGAAATGTTTTAAATTTTTCATGATGTTAATTATAAATTTTTTTTTAAACATTGTAATTGTGTATACATAAATATATTGAACCATTATATATTAATATGTATATAAATAATAAAATTAAAAATACAATAAAAATTACAAATACAATGAACCATATGAAGTACTTATGTCTACATCTTATTTACATATAATTGTTTAGGAGGATTATTGCACCTCTTACATAACAAATCCAAACCATGTGTCCTTAAACATCTGGAACAAGTGGAAATTTACAAGGCCACCTGCCATAAATCAGTCATAAACTATTGCAATGTTGACTCCTTCTCCACTGTCTGAAAGTCTTTCTATGAAATATAAAC
The DNA here is from genome assembly GCF_030686945.1 of Centruroides vittatus. Taxonomy (NCBI): domain Eukaryota; kingdom Metazoa; phylum Arthropoda; class Arachnida; order Scorpiones; family Buthidae; genus Centruroides; species Centruroides vittatus. The sequence continues at coordinate 621,545 of NW_027121927.1, forward strand.
TCCCTTTCCCCCTCCTCTCTTCTTATGCTATACACCCCTTCCCCTATACATGTTCAGCAATTTCCAGTGTTTTTCTCAGCCGTTTGTTGCCTGAAGATGCCTGTTTAACATGGGTGAAATCATTTGCACTTTGTTTATAATTTTGTTGCCGGTTTGTTAGGTTATTGTAATGTTTATTATTATAAAAGAATGATTGCCAAACATTAGATAAGAATTCTGAGTCTTTATGGTTAATACAACTATTTTTCAATATGGTATTGAATATTTCTAATGTTTCCATTGTAAGAACACTGGAACACTTAGGCGATATTGAATGTAAACTGTTTTTATCATTCTTGCTTCATTTAGATTTGTAGACACCCCAGGCTCTGTTGCATATTGAGCTAAAATGGTTGTAGGTTTGTTGTTATCTATGTCATGTTTGTGTTAATTGATTCTGCATTTTAAAGATCTAATTGTTGAACCAATGTACTTAAGTTGGTGATTATATCTTGCATCTGTCAGTGGGATAGAATATACACCCAGTGCATTATTGTTGTCTATTTCATCTTTGCTGTTATGTAATAATTTGTAGATTGTGGCATTTCTACAAAAGCATAAGCTGTTATTTAAATATTTAGCAATTGGTTTATAAATTGATATGAGTATTATCAAATCTATAATTATGCATCTAGTTTCTGATATGTGCATTTATTCATTGGATACTCCTTATGTGGATGCTTCTTTTCTATTTTTTATGCTAGGTTTTGAATGACACTTTTATCATATCCATGTATTCTGGCTATTTTCTCTATACATTTGAATTCTTTCATCGTATCTGCGATACTTGAACAGTGTGTATAAGCCCTTCTGACTAGAACTTGAATGCTGCAATTTTATACATTAATGGGTCTTGTGAATGGAAAGGTATGAATAATGGGTAATAATTCAGTTTGTAGAAGACCCTAGTATTAATATGTTTATTTTGAAGAGTCATATTTATATCTAAGAAGTGTGCCTCAGTATTACTGCATTGTTCTTAGTTTAAACATAGACCATATGCAGTTATTGTTAAATGCATTTAACATCTTGTTGATGTCCGGTTTTGATTTCCATATTATCAGAATATCAACAACATATCTATTGTAAAGGATAATTTCTGGTAAAAATTTGTCTAAAACATTGTTTTCTAGTTGTTTCACTACTAACTCACATAAGTCCCCTGAAAGGGGGCTACCCATCAACACACCTCACTTTTGTATGTAATTGTTGTTGTTACATTTGAAAAAGGACATATAACAATAAGTAGGCAAGTTCCAACACTTGTTTGTGATGTAGATGTGGCAATTGAATGTGTTTTAAAAGAAAATCACTTAGTGCACAAAAACATGATTCTAAATGTATTAGAGAGGTTGTGGCCAAAGTTCAAACTTTAAATTTGTACAGCAAGCAGAAGTACACATTTGACATTTGAACTCCAAGCGAAACACGTTGTGCCACATGTTCACATCATGCACTGACTCATGGGATATTGTTAAAAAATGGCAGAAACATTTAAGAACAACGAAGATTACCAGCAAAAGTAAATAAACAAGTTAAACTATTTTAAAATATTTAGAGGATGTTTAATAACAATAAATAATTATTTTTGACTTTAATTAGTGTCGTGTCTCTTACTATACAATATAACAGTAGGAAAATTCCAATGCGTTTTGCCTATTCTTACGACATACTTTTGTTGAGGGAAGTTCTGGCTTATATAAACCTAAAAGCAGCTTGGAAAATTATTTTTAGAAATTTACAAATGTATTATGCTGTTGATTGCAAAAGATGCCATGAATGAACAAACCTACCTCTACAGTATTACGATAAGCTATCATGAACACATATATATAAAAATTCTATAGGCACTTCACACAACTTGCAAAAAAAATTGAATAATTAACTAATTTCTGGATTAAAACTGTCTGTTTCTTTACAATGTTATTCATAAATGCTTAAATAATCATTATTTTAATAAAATATGTCATAATTTTAACTTAAAACACAGAAATATGCAGACATTTAAGCCAAATCTCTGCACACCATACTCAACACCACACTTAATAGAGCAATCCTTTGTTCTTGGTGCTTGTCAGCCTCAGGAGTTTTGGACACTCTACTTTATTTCAATATCCTGCTTCGCCACGCTTTGCAGGAATTTACAATTTATTGGTGCAGTTGCAGTCGCATTACAGATTTTTCCTGACATAAAATTTTATATTATTATAACATTTGTACAGTTTCAGAGTTTGAATGATTAGTAAACAAACAATAAACTGTAAGATACATTGAAAGATTTGTCAGATTGTATAGTCTATGCACAGATTTCATATAGACAGTCCTCACACAATTTCTGAAGTTCCAGTTCATATACACAGATAATCTACAGTTTATTATTGTATGGTAATAAAACCTACTTAAAACCTGTTACCGGTGAGCTTCGCTGAAAATCGTTACAAACGTTTTCGAACTATAAAGTTCTTCTTCAGGTAACTGACGACCGTTAATCGAATGCAATTCGAATAAAATCCTAATGGAATACGATTCCGAATTCTATCGCTTGGATCGTTGACGTCATCCAGGCATGCGCTCTTACCGGCTGTGTATGCGTATTGCTCGATTCAAGCACATACTCTGTACTTTTGGCAGCAAAGGTTCACTACCCGGTGGGAGTCGAATTCGGAAAAAAGACATAGGTAGTACTTTTTCGTTTTTGCATTCTCTCAGAAAGTCGTATCTGGCTCTTGCCTTAGTTAGGCGTATGAGCGTTCGCTTGTAGCTATTAGCCGGCATCGCTAATTAATACGTGACAACGCTCCACCGGTAACAGGCTTTAAGTACGTTTTATTATTTAATCCGGTGTAGTAGCAGTTGTCACGTATTAATTAGCGATGCCGGCTAATAGCTACAAGCGAACGCTCATACGCCTAACTAAGGCAAGAGCCAGATACGACTTTCTGAGAGAATGCAAAAACGAAAAAGTACTACCTATGTCTTTTTTCCGAATTCGACTCCCACCGGGTAGTGAACCTTTGCTGCCAAAAGTACAGAGTATGTGCTTGAATCGAGCAATACGCATACACAGCCGGTAAGAGCGCATGCCTGGATGACGTCAACGATCCAAGCGATAGAATTCGGAATCGTATTCCATTAGGATTTTATTCGAATTGCATTCAATTAACGGTCGTCAGTTACCTGAAGAAGAACTTTATAGTTCGAAAACGTTTGTAACGATTTTCAGCGAAGCTCACCGGTAACAGGCTTTAAGTAGGTTTTATTAGTTTAATCCGGTGTAGTAGCGGTTGTCCCGTATTATTGTATGGATATTTAATTGTGAATGATTGCTGAAAATGAAGTGCACTACAATCTTGTAATTTTTGTATATGATATTTTGTTATTGCAGTTTATAATCACCGAATAACAGATTGCACATTGTCAAATATGTTTAATAACTATCAACCAGATGGATGAAAATTTGCAGATTATAAAGTTCATGCACATCTCATATAGAGAGTCCGCACAGAACTGTTGAAGTTCCGGATTATATGCACAGACAATATATGGTCTACCGTCATGTGGATCTACAGTTGTGCTTACTCGCTGAATATCTTCTCGCATTGCAATCTTGTATATAATGTTTTGCCATTACGGTATTAGAATAAATGATTAATTGGTGGTTGGAAACGGAAACAATATTTGTTGCACCAAATATTAGTGTGGTACAATGTAAGTGATTGCTATTTAACCATAGAATGATGTAGTGAAGCTATAACTATTATGCTATTACAGGAATTATCTAATGTATTGGAAATAACTACTACTGTACCACAACTGGACCATTGGATTATCAGGAAAATACCTATTTTATAAAATCTGAAGGACCTCAAAAGAATATAAATTGAGGTATTCTTGAAACCGTGTTTTCTTATATGTTGAGCATCAAACACAAGACCGTGTTATTTATTAAACACTTTGCACTTTTCCACTTCTATTAGTTGAAAGTCAACTAATAGAAGTGGAAAAGTGCCAAGTGTTTAATAAATAACACGGTCTTGTGTTTGATGCTCAATATAAATTGAATGAACAGTAGAAAAATATAATATTAATGACTATAGATTATTATTCCAAGCATGAGTATTTATGGTTGATATTTGATAAGATATAAAGTGCCCGGAGGACAGATTATATTCTTGAATTGTAGCATATTTTGATAAAATTTTTAAAGTATGTGTAAAGAGTGTTGTTATTTATGAGACTACTCTTTTTTATAGGCCAGGTCATACTCAACATTCCAAATGCCATTGTCAGACTTCTTGGCTTACAAGATGGTGGCACTCAATGTTTGATGTTCACATTTTAGAGATAAAAACTTCGGCCGCAACCTCTCTATTGACAGATATAGTAAAGCAAAATCTAGCACCGTCATGTACTTGTTATCTTTTAACTTTAAAATTGTATTATAAACGACTCGACTGACCAGATAATATAATACAAATAATTCTTTATTAATACAACTAAACACTTGTACATCCAGCTGGTTCCCTCAAGCTACAACCTTGCTGTTCGTTTTTGCCACACCCTTCCCAATCCTTTCAACCCATGTTGCCGCCTCGGCATGTACACAATTACATTTAATGTTTATTTAAATTATCAACATATATTACAAAAATTAATTTCATTTAATTTGGTAAATAATTTTTGTGGATCTTGTATCAAGAAGAAAACATCCACATCTGGGATGCTGATGGAGTGATTCTGGTGAAATTTCTTGAACCTAGGCAAACTGTTAATGCTGCTTGGTACATCATGACACTTCATAAGCTCTGTTGTGCATTGTGTGATATACGTCCTGGAAAGAAGATTATCCTGCTGCACAACAACACAAGGCCCCACACTGCTTGTTACACCATGGAGGAAATTTGGAAAATGAAGTGGAAATTTCTTCTCATCCTGCCTACAGCCCAATTTAGCATTCACTGATTATCATCTTTTCGGTGCTGCAAAGGAAAACATGTGAGACCAATGCTACAAAATGGTGGAGGACATCAAGAAAGCAGTGAACCAGTTTTTTTGAAGTGCTGGAACAGTGTTCTATCATAAGGGAATGTTCAAGATCCCACAACAGTGGGAAAAATGCATCCAAAATCTTGGAAATTGTGGAAAAATAAAGAAAAGTCTGAAAAATATAGTGATGTAGTTGTTTTTCCAAAAATAAATTAATCTGATTTCTAAAAAATTGTGAATAAGTAAGATCTAACTGGAGAAATAAACAAAAGAAACAGTGTAGTATATTTAATAAATCAAATGTTTTTGATCTAATACCATAGGCCTTCCTCAGTGAAGTACACCATTTAAAATAAAACAAACATAAGCATATTGAATTCAATGGAAATAATTTAAAATTAAACAGTTGTGAAAAGAACACTCTCACAGAAAAAATTAACAATTACAAGTAATACAAATAAAAATAAAGATTAATATAAACAAAAGTAATTATAAAATGTAACCTGGCCAGGTTACATTTTATACAAGGACTTCCATGCTGAATCCCTATGATACTGATACTGACACTTTAGTAGACCCATATAGTATAAATCATAGGGATGTAACACCTTATCTCATAAAAACATAAGTAAAACGTTTTAATGTTCTACTCACACTTATTAATACTGGAGTGCAAGTATAATCTTCAAACCTTCTTTGTAGAACCATCAAAACAATTCTCCAGTGGCTTATTACTTTGATAATGACTAATGTTTTTTTATCCTTCAGATGGATCTTCTTCAGGTTGAACATAAATGTTACATTTTTAAAAACATTATGTTAATTGAAAGTGTCTCCAGGATAAATTCACTGCATGATGTCATTGTTATAAAGTGGGGTACAAGTTATTAAACCCATTTCAAACTGATATTTCTTCAATTTTTTTTAATTTTGATGTTATAAAAATGCCCAGATGTGGTTTAAAGTAATATCTGCCTTGCGTAGGATAAGTGTTTTTCATCTTTGAAATTAATGCTTCTTCCTTGTTTTTCGGCTTTATATATTTGCAGCAATTCCAAAGTCCTAATGTTTTCCAATTGTTTGACTCCTAATGATGGTGGCATTCAGTGGATCAGTCTGTATGTCTGTATGTACTGTCTGAGGCATAAAAAGCAAAGACAATAATGAGGCTGTTGTGGCTGATTGTAATTACATTTGATCAATCTCTTTTGTAGGGAGCCTATGTACTCTATCTAATTCCCACTGGTCTCTATGGTTTTTTAAAATGTTTTAAACAAATTTTAATATTTTTCTGTTACTTGTAAAAGGTTACATGCATAAATGTTTAAGCAATCATCTGGGACTAGTGTGCACAAAGTGAGACACAAATTTACGTGAAATTTTGTTTCACATGATACCTGCTGCTACACACTACTCACATAAAACAAGATTGTACTGTATATTTATTTATATTTTTGTAATTGTGTAGTTTTTATAGTATTTTTGTTTAGACAAACAAGTAGAAAATTTGATAAAAATTGCCAGGACAAATAAGTTTGAACATACAAATATAAGAAAAATTCTTAAAAAAGATAATACATAAAAGTGTCTTTTAGCTTTGTATTTTAATTTTTATTAAATGTATTTATTATTATTAATTGTACTGTCACCAGAAGAATGTTTTTAAAAGTTTTATAGATTGAGGAGGATGAGTAGCCTCTAAGAAAAAGTTGACTCTGCCATGGGACTATTAATTTCTTCATGTACATGCAAAAGGACAAAGTTAGAAGACACTTTTATGTATTGTCTTTTTTTAAGAATTTTTCTTAAATTTGTATGTTCAAGTAGACAAATTATTTTATTGAAAAGAAAATGTTATTTTTATTGCTTAATCTAATAAAACAATACATATTTGTATTAGTCTTCAAACTTTTTGCTCTCCTCACCATTCTGAATTTTAACTATTAATAAAGTCCTGTTTTGTATGATGCTTACAATAGATATAATAATGATTGTTTTGTTTTTACAAATATAGACAGGAAAATTTTTTGGTGAAATTGATTTTACGATATTTGATTCTTTAGTTGATTATGGAATATATAATAGGTAAGTAAAATTGTATTTTGTTACAGGTATTTTTTAATTCAGTATAATTATAATGACTTTTTTTAAAACAGAGTAACAGTGCATGATTATCAAGCTATTTGTATAGAGATTCAAGCTTCATCTGGACCTACAGGATTTTTACAAACGGTAAATTATGAATAATATCAATAATAATTAGAAATTATAAAAACCTAGCTGAAAATATGATTAACTACAGTATTTAAATTTTATTATAAATATAACAAATATATAATTTGGAATTTTAATATTTTATTATTGCATATGTAAATAATTGAATTGATTGCATCTTAAGAGAACTTATATTGTACAGAAACAAATTTTATTAAGCATTTGCCATCAACTAAATTATAGCAAAAAATAATTTTTTGCCTTTAAAACAGATACTGGAACCTCATTCAAAAAATTTTTAATTTTAATATTTTCTAATTTAAAATCAAGAGACTGAATTTCTTGTAGCAGTTCATAATATTTGGAGAATAATGTTTTTGAACATCGTTTTATTGATTTTTATGGGTTAATTAAATAGATAATTTTGCATATCAGTCTAATGAATGTTGAATAACCATGGTTTCATGATGTAATTTACACATTATTAGGATAATAACCGACAACACATTAAAACTGGCAAACTTATATAATATCATAAAACAGACAGTTGCATGCAAATTAAAACATACACATTTCCATCAAACTAAACTTAGAACTAACCTATAAGGCTGTCTTCCTTGACCTTATATCTAATTTATTAGATAATTAAAGTCCAAAAATGAACAAAATGAGAGTTGTTACCAATGAATTTTAACATTCATAAAAATTACAATAGTTATTTTATCATTAAGAAGTTTCTGTTATTAAAGTTTAATTAACACTAACATGTTAGGTGATACAACAATAAATGTAGTAAAAAAATTAGTTTTAAATGAAATTATTTTAAACAACAAGCAAAAGAATTTAACAACTTTTATCTAACAAAAATTGCTTAACTTCTGACTTAAAATCTACCTTACAATTGCAACTTTTCTCAAACCAGTTACCTATTTGTCACATTCAGTGTCAAGTGGGAAATACATCTTGGCTCTTCTTTTGAATTTTTTTAAGCAGTGGATGTGACATCATATTTCTGACATAATTTTTCTAACATCATTATGGGCTCATCTACATATATAGTTGCTAACAATTGTTTATGCTTATCTACATACTTATTTGCTACAATTGTTTTACAATTCTCTCTTGTCAACAATTTTCCCCATATAATATTTGACAAAATATATTATTAATGTTATGTTACTAAATTACTCTGTGATATAACAATTTAATGACTGCTTTTTAATTTACTAAATTGTAGATGCATTTTTTGACTGGGACCTATTGACATGTGCAACAATAAACACAGAACAAAACTATCAAGTTTTTAAATGAAGATTCATTTTGAATGGAGCTGTGAGTTTTTTTGTACTTCAACAAGATGAGAAAAAAACTCAAACAAAATATAATTCTATCAGAAAACATAAAATAACATTTGGGTTCAATTCCTCACAGCCTTAAAACTAATCTATAACTTAACAGGTTAATAAAAGAAAGAGATGGGAAGATTCCAAAGCTGATTTTGACAGTAAGGACCTAGACCTTGAATTTTGAGGATCAATGTCTTGTTTATGGTGATTCCAATATCAATTGGATCCAATACCAGAAACATAGTAATCAAATTGTATGGGCTGAATACAGTATTATATAATCTCTAATTTAAATTGTAAATGTAAAGTATAATTTAAAATATAAAACCTTGATCTCACTAGATATAATATTCAGGTGTTAATTTATAAACCAACTAGAAGAAATGTGGTAATCAAATTCAAAAAGGCAGAGTCCTTCCCTCCCTGTCTGGAAGACATTCTACAACATCTCCTAATTTTACATCTGACTCCTACATCATCCAACTTTACCATGTGGACAGCAACCAAAATTGAAAAAAGTTCTATTTTTTTTTTTAACCTATCATTCCATCATACTATATTCTTTTTTCAAATGTTTTCAAATCTTTTTACCCTGGCAATGATCTTTTAACATGAGAGAAAAGTTTACTACTTAAGTTTTTTTTTTTTTTTTTTTTTTGCTGGATTTTGGTATTTAAGTGTCTTGTTACTTGACATATATCCAGTTTTATAGTCATTGAACTGAATTTTAAAATCCACAAATGCAACAAACCATAATATTTATAAACCAAGCCAAATTGCAATGCACCTTATTTCATTGGCTATGCATTACTGATATCAAAAGCAGGAAGTATCTATTAATATGACTCAACCATGTATAATATATAGATATAATAACTGATGTAATTTATGTTGGATTTTAAAAATATACAAAAACATATAGTAATCTGGCATTTTTCATTAGCCAACATCACTCTAGTCCCCTAAGTGCTAGATTATCAAACTTCTAATTAATTACATGTTAATTCAATTATTCAAACTAAAAAATATAATTTTTTTCTTTTTTTGACATCTTGTTTTTGAATAGCTGTCTTTCATTTTGGAAATAACGTATTATGCTTGATATTGTTTTACTGAAATTCAAGGATGGATGCTTAAGGTAGCTAAAATGTTAGTATGGAAATTAAAACATTGCAGATTTAACAATGCAATGTTTTTACCAGTTTAAACAATTTATAATATTCATAACAAAACAATTTGTAAAATATTAATTTTTTAACAAGTAAAGAATTTACAATAAATACTTTAGCAAGCATTTTCCTGAAATTCTTATAGTAAACATTTTTTAATAATTTTATATGCATATTTTATAACACTGAAAAATTATAAATATTATATTTCATAAATAATTTATGAAATATAATTTGAGTATTAATACCTTATAAATCTGTAAAGTATATTATTGCTAAAACGAAATATTTTTCAAATAGAAATATAAGCTGTCTTAACACACAAAGAAAACTCTAGTAATTATATATTTAAACTGGAGACAATAACTGATAGTAATATATTGACATATTGAAATATTCTAAATATCTCAGAATCAGTTTATTTTACAAATAGATTCTCTAATCAATTCAATATGCATCTTTCACATTGTTTTGCTATGACAGGCATTCACACACAGTATGGACATATGCTGTAAACTAACCCATAATAGACAGACTCTCCACATGTAATTCAACACTGATGGCAGTATGACATTTGATGGATATCAACTTAGTAAAGACGACTGCTTTTCAGGAGACTTGATGCATTTTTAGCAATGGATAAGCAATGCAAGCAGTGTTACTAGGTCTGGCAATTTATCACCAGGTTTGACAATATCTATGACCTGTTGGCAATTTGGCAATGATTTTTTTTCAATCTAGCAATTTTTCTATGTTGTTATATATTTATTCAAGGTGTGTTTGAATTTTTTCTTAAAAACAGGGCTGGAGTCAGGCCTAGGCAAACTAGACAATTATAATTGCCTTTATGCATTGCCAGATCTTAAAGGAGTCTATAAGTCAGTTCATAAACTTTTATTTCTTTATATTTGACTTTAAGTGGTTAGTGAATGAAGTGATTATTCTCTAAATTGATGGGCTTTCAAGGCCTTCATTTATTACTAACATCTGTAGAGTATGGATAAATGCAATTATCAGATCAGATTGGTTTGAAAATTGTTGGTATCAAATTGTATGGGCAGAATTCAGTATTATATAATCTCTAATTTAAATGTGTACATATAAAGTATAATTTAAAATATAAAACCTTGACTTCACTAGATATAAATACGTTAATATTGTTTCTATTGAATAACACATCTTGTTAAATAAAATTATTTTTAACAAATTCTATTGAATGAATTATATAAAATCATATAGGACTAAGATTAATATGACAACAGTGAATTAGAAAATTATAAATAGTTATTTGGAAAATTCTGTTTATTTTCAGAATGCAAAGAATTAAATGTTTGTGTGTCTAATAACTTCTTTACAAATTTTTTCTAGCCTTTTAGTGTTTTGAAAAATGCAATATTATGGTTCTGGGGAAAAATAACATTGTAAGTATTATAATTAAATAATTATGATAAATAAAAAAATAACATAAATATTTGAAATCTTTATTAAAAAAAATTAAATTATTATTTATTAAAATTTTATTAGTAAACAAGCATCTCATATCTCTTTTTGTATTCTATTATTTTTTGCTTAATTAAATTTTATCATGCCTCAGTAATTGCAGATTAAACACTTCTTCCTCAATGTATTATACTCAGAGTGATTTCTGATGCTATTTATCTTTTTTTTCATATTTTATGGAAAGACTAGAACACCAAAGGTACCGAGACACAGTTTAAAAACCTTTCACAGTGTTGTATAGAGAACCAACGAATGTTTTTGGCTTCCACTGAGGCCTTCTTCAGGTTGAGAACTAAAAGTAAAAGTTATCCCCACACGACTGCCAGAATGGTGTAACCCATAAAATAAATAACCTACGTGTCACGTTTCACCCCTCCTCTCGGCACTGTTCGAATTCCTTGAACAGGAATCTCCATGCATGCGCAACCAAGTCCCCGTTCTTACTGTTGATGCAGGTGCCTTTGACACTGGTTTTATATATCTCCCACACCTCTAGATGCCGTATGTCATCGAAACGGAAGGCACACCAAATTAACTTCGTGCTCGGGAAGTCCGCCCAAATTTCTGGGTCGGAAACGAACATCATAAGGGCCGTGGTGTGTCTGTTGTTTTTGAGGTCCACCTGAAGCTCCTGTAACCATTTCCTCATAGAACGAACGGTTGCCCCAATGTAAACCAAGTCCCTGCCAAACCTATCTTCTCTGATGGGGACGGAATAAACCCCAGGGGCCCTGTCCTGATCAATCGCGTCCTTAGCATTACACAGTAGGTCGTAAATCATGCCGGATCTCCTATAAGTGATACTAATGTGACGGCTTCTAGCTATCTCTCTGTATAGTGGGTCAAGCTGCTGGCAGTAATGGATGACCAGGCACCTGCCCTCAGTAACAAGATGCTGGGTGCCATCTGTCGCTGACAGGGTGTCCGGAATGCGGCGCAGGGTAGGACGGTTGGCGTAGGCATGGACCAGGCTGCGGACCAAACCTTTATTGTAGCCATGCTCCACTGCTATAGTGTCACGCTCGTAAGTGTGGTGCATGTAAGCTCTCCTAGTTAAGGCCTTGAAGGCCGCGATTTTGTAAGCAAACGGGTCGGATGAGCTTGCAGGTATGTATAGGGGTACATGGTCCGGCTTGAGATACACACTTGTTACAATATTGCCCGCACAGAGGCGTATGTTAACATCTAGGAAATAGGCATGCAAGTCGCTAAACTGGTTAAGGTTAAGTGAAAGGCCATATGCGTTATCGTTCATGCATGCCAGAAAATCATCCACAATTGGTTTAGTTTTCCAAAGAATGAAGATGTCATCAACATATCTGCTGTATAGACTTATGTTATGTGCGAATTTGGGTAACACCTTTCCCTCTAACTGCCGCACAACTAATTTGCATAGGTCCCCTGAAAGGGGGCTGCCCATGGGTACTCCCAACCCTGCAAATACAAGGTGTTTTGAACCAGAAAATCGAGGTGTAGCACAGGAGATGTGCCAGTTCCAAAATCTGATTGCAATACTAGAAGTTGTTATTGCAACACCAAAGGTAATTCTTTAAGGCAAATAAAAGATTAAAAATGTTCCTTTTGATGTGATTTTTCCATAAAACAGGGAAAAATGATAAATAATAGTGTCAGAAATCATGCTGAATACAATAAATTGGACTTAAGTTATCCTTCACGTTTTCATTGTGACTTCTTTCTATATCTTAATATATCACAAACTGCATTATTCTACATTAGGTATTTTTCTACTTATCACATCTGATTAATGAAAAAATGATGGATTTCTTCTGCAAATCATGTATACATTAATTAATTAATTTATTTTTTATTCCAAAATCCATATCTTAAAAACTAAAATCTCTGAACAGGTGAGAGGAAACTTCCCTTGAAAGAGGGATCAATTTCCAGATGAACAATAGGATTGCAAAACTGGTAAATGTTTTCACTTGAAACTTTATTGTGAGCTAGCCAACTAATGAGGGAGAATGTTATTTCTGCATTGGGGATGGTCTAAGATTTTTGTGTATGTAGGTGGTGGCATCGGAAGCAGAAAACACACATACCTGTACAAAAACTGTTTATTAAAGAGAAAATATATTACATGTCTTAATTCCAATACACTACAGATTTTCTGACATGGTGTCTTCTCGTAGTTGATGAGTTGAGAAAGGTTCAGAGTCCGGTTTTCAGTGGTGTGTGCATTCCTTTTGGACGATTACAGCCCCAGGGCAGGTGAGAAAAGTCGTTCACTGGGCAGGGGAGATGTTGCAATGAAATTTGGGCACTGGTCTTTGCACACTAGTGAGTGGAACAGATAATAATCATTGCACCAGTGACACACAATGAAAATATATAGATCCAAAGGGGAGAGACTGCCTCTCCTAATGCATTGACACATGGCATTGACTAACCATGTGTGATGTGTCCTTGAATGCCAGTGATTAAACAATCTCCATTTTTCAATCAGCCATTCCAATTTGGTTGATCTCCCTCATCCACGTCTTTTGAGTGGCTGGTCACTCATTACTAAGCGTAATGGGATCCCGACTCAGAGCACGGGACAGGTCAACCCCGAAGCTGAATTCGATCTCCCAACCGAAGATAGTCAATCATGGAATGACATTCCTTCTAAGATTTACAACTAATTAACAACAATTAACAATAAAAAGAAGGTAGTCAGACAAAATACATTAATAAGTAAAGAATAAAAGCCCAAACACTTGCTGGTGAGGAACAGAAAGGTCCAAAATACTAGAAAATATTGTATACAGGTGCAAATAAAGAAAGTTTATTCTTTTGAACTGATAGACTAATTCAATCTTGCTAGTTTCATCCATAAGTTAAATCCGTGTAATAATTGTACTAATAGATTATAGTCAGAATACACCAGGGATGGCAAATGTTTTTGAGCTCACGTGCCATATGGTAAACATATTTAGCTTTAAAGATGTTTATGCATGCAAAAGTTTTAGACTTTGAATAATGATATTTAAAGAAATTAAACAAGTATGATTTAATTAGAATAAATGTAAAAAAGCTGGCTGAAAAGAGGATGATCAAGTGATAAACCAAAAGGATGATTGAAAAAGACAGATGATAAAATTGTATGATACATTATGTGTCAGATGATTTCTCCTTACATGCCGTAGGTTCATCAATCCTGGAATAGACTAACATTAATAAAATAATAAAATAAAAGCCCAAAATCCAAAAGGTAACTATCTTCATTTAAGTGCAATGCTTTTATAGGATTAATTAAGATGGAAGAAAATGTACATTTTATATTAAAAATTGTATTTTTACACAAAACCCCCTCTTTTAAAATGTTGGCATTCTAATTTGAATTTCCTCAACATATTACTGTCTACTGTAAAAAAGTTATGAAACCTGTATGGCATTTAATTATGCCGACTAAGTGAATGTTTATCGGACATAGTTGAAAAATTCACATCTCAGGAGCTAGCTGATATGTTATTTATGGGGAAGCCAAATGCAAAAGACAATTAGCACAACAACTGTATTGTGAACGGTACATTCCAGCACCGAATATCCCACCATTTAATGTTTGCCACAACCCGTAATCTATTGTGAAAAAAGCAATGTTTTTTAAAAGGACAGATGGAAAGAGACAATCATACTCAATTAGAACTGGTGACTTTAAAGAACTAGTGATTCAACATACAGACCAACAGCTCTCAACAAGCACAGGAGTCAGACATTCCAATGGTCCAAACATTAACAATATTTATCCCAAATCATTGGGATAAATATTGTTAATGTCTGGACTATGTTACATGAACAGTTGCAACACCAATTTCACTGTCAAACTGTTCAAAGCTTAAGCTCTAAAGAGTATCCAGCACAGAGTTTTACAGTGGTATTTAAAACAATGTGAATTAACATTACTCCATGAATAACTTTAATAAATATTTAACAATAATGTCAGGTTTCTCTGTATGGTATTTTTCATCAGCCATTACGAAAAGTTTAGGAGCATGAGAGTGGCTTCAGTAACCCCCAGTTAATAAGATCAAAATTACTTGTGACTAAAATTAAATGTCGATCTTTTTATCACCTATTTCCTTTTGTCTGTCTAATTTCTTAACACCCTATATAAGATTTTACAATTCAGTTTTCCTATCTAATATGAATAACTTTCAATTTTATCAAAACAACTTTTATCCTGTTTGTTTCTTGAGCACTTTGTGTCTATGAGAGTCATTTAAATTCTTGGTATTCACATCTATTTGTCCCATCAAATCCTTGGTGTTTTGATGGGGCAAATGTATTTATGAAATTAATATATTAGAAACTAATATAGAATTTTACATTTTGCAATAATTAGATAATTTTAAAATATTAAACATATTATTGTTTAGATTTTTGGTGCAGTATAATTTATATTCCTTATGGATAGGAGAATGGGTAGGTGCAACAGGTAAGTTTCATTTAATTTTCTGAAATGTGAAATCAATATTTTACATAAAAATCTTAAAATGTTTTTAAGGTAGCTTGTAAGACGAAATTGATTACTGGTGAAATATGATTTAAAATTTTCACTTTATATTTTAAAAATTATTTATAATAAAAAATATGAGCATACCTGTAATACAGTATACTCATAAAGTGATACTGATTATCCATTTTACAAATACAGTAGAATTTGCTTTTATAATTACAGATATTGCTATTAATTGTTTAATGTTATCAGAATTAGCAAGTACCAAAATATAAATTAAACTATGCTTAGATACAACAATATTCACGCCAAACACCGTATAAACATTGCGAAAAGTTTACTGAGTTCAGCGTTATATCCACATTTGCTTCTCGCAAGTACTTTCGACGAACCTTACTGTTGTCATCTTCAGGCGAGTGCATTAATTTGCCGAAAAACTTTAAAAAGAAACAAAACCGTTGCAGAATGGAACGCTTAAAGCTTTACCAAAGCCGTTACGAATGTAAATCAAAAATTCAAAAAACATTCGAAAGCCGATCAAGCATCTAGCTTCACGACTAGCGAGGCCACGCATGCGCAGACCCGCGCTTATGCTAATCGTATATTAGATAACGCTAAAGCGCGCTTAAACGCTTGAATAATGTGACCCAAATATTGGGCAGATCAAGAGTGGGAGTGTTGCATGCTTCTAGCGTGGTGGTAAGGAGGGATTTCCAGATGAAAACTATTCTTCTATCATTGCAGCACTTGAGCATATGCGCTTGCGACCATAGCGGATTGTAACCCTGTTTCGAGAGCCTTTTTTGCCAGCTCTGTGGTGTGCCTCCCCTCACCACGTCGTCTTGGTGCTCGGCAAGGCGGCTGGCAAGCATTCTGGTGGTGGCCCCAATATATCGTATGCTTACTCCCGTTGCTAGATTTTCCAGTGGGACAGCATAGACCCCCAACTTCTCGAGCGTGGAGAGCTTGTCTCTGTCGTTACACAGAAGCTTGCATAAGCTTGGAAGTGGAGCTAATGGTAGTACCAAGTTGTGCTTCCTAAATATTCTGCAGATACGTATAGAGATGGGTCTGAGGTATGGCAACGATGCTTGAATCACTGAAACCTCCCTCTTGCTGCTTAGCATGGTACTTGGAAACAATGATTTCTTTACCCTACTGAGCACATGTGTAAATTTTGCACGCGAGAAGCCAGCCATGCGTACTGCCAAACTGATGTTATCTAACTCGATTCTGCATCAGATTTGTTCTTTTTAAAGTTTTTCGGCAAATTTATGCACTCGCCTGAAGACGACGACAGTAAGGTTCGTCGAAAGTACTTGCGACAAGCAAATGTGGATATAACGCTGAACTCAGTGAACTTTTCGCAACATTTAAAGTACGCTTATAAAATTTTGCTTATTGTAATAAGAGTTTCAGTTAAAGTTATTATCTTTAAGTAAATATTCCACTTATAAGTTGTCTTTGTACGTTCTCAGCCTCAACATGTCAATAACACACAATTGTGGTCAGATCATCATGGATCTTAGTGCTTTTAAAAGTTAAACATTTAGTTGCTATTTGTTTGCAATATAGTAGTTGAAATTGCTGTCATTTCTTACTTTAATTACGTTAAATATTCTTTTTGTATATACCAGTATTTTTACTTTTTTAGGCTTTACAGCTTAACTTTTTTAGGCTTTATTAGCTTAACAGTTTCAAATTTTAGTTTTTATTGTGTTTCTAAGATGGTTATGTTAGACTTGATGTTGCTTGTCGGAGAGATTAGTAAAAACTAGTTAGACTCACGTAATTGGTTATATAACAAAGAAACAAAGAATACACAAAGATTACACTGTCTTGACTCTCAGAAGGTCAGTGCTGGAAAGGGGAGGTGAAACGAGGTCACCATCCCAGGGGGTCAACAGCACCACCAACCTTTTATTACGAAACGGAACAATGTTTACAAAACATCGCGACACAATTCGTTGTACATAATGATGTCATATAACATTTGACAATAATTTCGATTATTGATTCCAACAGGTTATCTGCATCATTATAATTAAAAATTAAACTTTGTTATGTTTGAATAAGAAGTATAATTTTCTCAAAACACACACACACTAAAGTTTTTAAATAAATTATATGGTAGTTTTTTTCTCTCTTTCTTTGATGGAAAAAAGTTCTGATCTATGCCTTCTGATGAGGTTTAGGTGTCAATCTCTGCCAATCTCTGGATAACTTCAGTGACTACTGGAGCAGTCTTGATCTTGATTTCCACTTTGTTTCAAAGTATTTAAAGCTAAACTGTCTTTTTTTTTTCTAATCCAACCTCCTCCACCTCTTCTCATACTTAGAAGCTGTGGAGGTCAAAGGTCAAGCCACCTTTATCTGGCTCATTTTTATGATCAGTCACACCTGATCATAAAAACTTCCCTGGAGTGAATCCAGGGAAAGTTTTTGCATTATCATTGTTCTCTCACATCTTTGATACACTTTGATAAATGTGACAGATCCTTCCAGGAAAATGTGCCAGTTTCCATTTACACTAAACTCATAACAATTTTTTCCTTATAGATAGTACAATAAATTTTTTTTGACAAGAATATGTCTTGTTTATAAAATTGTACTGCCGGCTTGTGTTACCAGCTTAGAGATATGAAGGAGTACATGACAGGAGTTGCAATTTGACACAGAGTATTAGGTGCCCAAATCATTTGCGGATAAAAAAATGCAGACTTGTAGGTAGTCAGGAGACCGAGAACGAAGTCAAAATAAAATACAAACAGGCAAAACAGGTACCTCACCCCACTGAATTCAGGTTGGGAGAGTACCACCCACAGTCATTCTAAGAAGTGAACTCTGACCTTAGGACTGAACACACAGTATTTTCTTTGTAATCTAATTTTGTAAATTTGGGAGTGCTCAAATATGACGTTAAAACAGTTTTATGTCGTTACAAGTGGGTTTTTTAATATCTCACACTTAGCACCATGATGACAAAATTTCTCTGTGTCTGCTTTTATCTAACCAAAGGCAAATACATTAGTATTAGTGTAATTTTTTTTATTATTTATTTTATTGGCTAATAGCCATTAAAGTGTTAGTGATTGGTCATTTGGAGGCTAGTCTTCATGGAATCTTGAATGTAAACTTCAAGCATTGGTCTGATAAGGTCTCCTAAACAAGCATTAGATGTTTTAGATAAATTATAAGCTCTTTTGGAAATTAATTCAGAGAATGAATGTATACTGACACCAGATTCAAAGAAAGAAGTTTATTTTAGGGTTTTTGAAAATAGTGGTAATAGGAATAGTGACTCTGACAGTGAAATTTGTGAAGGTGAAAAGGTGCCAGCAAATTTAGCTACTGTGGTTAGCTGCAATTCTAATGTAACTAGTGGAAAAATTGTTGCTCAGCAACAAAGTTCCAGTTGTGTGATATTAGTCAAATCAAAACAACTCCAAAAATAAAACATAAGAGAGGACTTTCGTTGAAACTAGATGAAACTTAAGCTTCAAAAGATGGAACGAATTGGAAAGTCATGACAACGAATCTTGTGCAGTGAAAACTGTACAGGGCAATATTCTAAAAGATAAAATTGGACCAAATTCCTATACAAAACAAAAAAACAAGGAATAATAAAGAAAGCAGTTTCAAGAGATTGTTTGTGGATAACTCTATTCTAAGGCTAATAAATAACTGTATATAGAAAAGAAGCCAACAATCAGTTAGAAAATTAAAAGTGGAAGTTTTCTTTAGAAGAACTAGATGCCTTTATTGAAATTCTCTATGTGCAAGGTGCATATGTATCTAGTAAACTGGAAATGGACAATTTATAATAAATGGGACCAGCATTTTCACAAACCATGTTTAAAAATAGATTCAAAGAAATAATAAAATGTTTATTGACATCAAACCCACTCAAAGAGAAAGATTATAACATGAAAAGTGTGCATTAGCGTAATGAATGATAAGTTTGCATTATTCAGACATATAGAGTAAATTCAAATACAATTCTGAAATCTGCTTCATGTCAAGTAAAAATATAACCATTGATGAACAACTCTTTCCAACAAAAGTTAAAGTCAATTTACCCAGTAATACCCAAACAAATCTGACAAATAAGGCATAAAATTTTGGATCACTATTGGTAGTGAAAGTAAATGTGTGTTGAATGCTTTTCCATACTTAGGAAATGAAGATATGAGACCAGAGGACCAATCTTTATCAGAAAACATTGTTCTAAGATTTCTGGAACTTTTCCAAAAAAAAAGAAGCAATATTACTACTGACAATTTCTTCACTAGCGTGAAACTGGTCAAAAGATTACTAAATTTAAATGCAGCTATTGTGGAAACACTAAACAAATCAAGAAGAGAAGTTTCAAATAATATCAAAAATAGCAAAAAGTTTTACATGAAACTGTATTGCTGAAGACCAGGGCTGGGCTGGATTTAACAATCAGAGGCCCGTGGGCACAAATACGGTGGGGGGCCCCCTGTGTTGACTCGTGCTATATCGAATGTAGCCAGTCTGTTTGTTGGGTAATGCGATTGAGGACTTTACAATTAAAGACACGTGTTGGACAAGAAAATAAATTTAATAAATAAAAAAAAACCTTTAAAATGACAAACAACTTGCAGACTTAAACAATATTCTTACAAATATACAAAACACTTGTTACATCAGGTTGTCGTATCCTATTGATACGCATAATTGACAAAATTGGCGTTCTTTGTTAACCACACTTGATCGAAAATGAAATAACGACGAATTGATTAAGGCTCCGAGCGTGAACTAGTTGTCCCAGTGAGTAGGCCTAATTCTCACGTGTAGTTTTACGTAAAATATTCGTCAGTTGGAATCAATTCCTGGACGATGTAGTTGGATTTTCCTTTACGTACGGAACGGTTCAATCTTCATTCGTTACTGTTCGATTCTTACCTAACCTTCTCCCCTCGTCGTCCAGATGGGAGCTTCTAAGTCTATTCCGATCCTCTTGAGTTCTCGAAGGAACAAAAAAAAGTCTCTAACCAGTGTGACACGTGCTTTTATAGTTCCCGCCATCCGGGTACTTGCTATACACGTGATCCTCTCCAGGCCAATCAATTTCACCGCTGTGATGACCACAAATGTGATTCGCGTAACAAGAGAGAAAGAAAACCCGACACAATTTCAGTTAATGACGGAAAGTTATTACACACAAATATGAATATATATATTAATTAAAAACAAAAAACAATAATGGCAGAGCACTACACCTTCTTTAAGAGTAGGCAAATTTGATGATTTCAAAAATTTACACAAAATACTGTACTTTCAACTAGATTTCAACTAGGAAGTTGTAAATTTCATTTAAAAATAAGGTTATTGTAAATATACATATATTTTATTGTGTAAAACTAATTATTTTAATTTATTGTTGTCTCCTAAACACTGTAAAGTTCAGACACTCGGACACCTGGCAATCTTCATCTTAAGTTTATTTCAGTTGACAACAATAATTACAGACACTGTTTTGAATGTGTTATTTTAATTTAATTGAAAAATACCTATGTAAAATTTTTTCCCGAAATTTTCTGATGTTTTATAGGTTTTTTTCCCAGGTTTGGTTTTCTCTGCCTGTGGCCCTCATGATTAGGCCATACTAGGCTGTCGCGGTAATAGAAAAAATAAATTATGTTTAAACATAGTTTTGTGGGGGCCCTGGGCACCGGCTCCAAATGCCCTTATGTAAATCCAGCCTGCTGAAGACAGAAGACAATAAGTCTTCTGACTTCAGCAAGGCAGACAGTTTATAAAGCAAAAACCAATAAAAATGTTCTTCTGCTAGATATTCTCTATAATCAATTGCAGTAAATACAAATACAAACAAAAAGAAGCCAGAAACAGTCCTATAATGAAACTAAATATGGCTTTGATCAGATGGCTATATAGTACACTGGTGAAGTATCATTATGAACATAGCTAGTTCATATTTTTTACAAAATTTTAGACCTCATTGCCATAAACACACATATATTATACAAAGCAATAATTGGAAAAACAAAAATGAAAAGGAGAAACTTCATACTAAAGCTACCTGTAGAGATGGCAGAGAAAAATAACAAAACAGAAGTACAAGAAGGAAAATCAGAACAAAGTGAAAAGAAGACAGAGACAAAAGCAACAAAAGAAAAAACTTGTTAAGCATAAACATATAAGAATAAAACTTACAATGAAATACCAATGATCGTCTTAAAAATCAGGCTATAAATTGGCTAATTAAATGATTGACATAAAGTAATTTGTTACTAGAGGTAGACATTAGGTGCCATTTCTTATCTAAGTTAATAATTATAATTTAAGTAAATATTAAATAAATTTAAAACCTTCTGGAATAAAAGAACTGACTCGGGGCGGGGCTTGAACCCGCAACCTCTACACTGAAGTAGAGGTTGCAGGTTCAAACTTACAATATCGTAATAAATGCAAAATTTATCTTTGTGGTAAATGTATCATAAAACTTACTTATTGCTAAAGATGTATGTAATTTTTTAATAAAAAAAACTAAAATAAAAATGTTTGACATTTAAACTTGTTAATTCTAAAGCTGGAACTATCTTCTAAATACTATGATTCACACCTTCCTCACACTTTCCAGCATTCATTGATTAAAAACGAATGTTTTCAGCTACATTCAGTGGCCTGCATCAGGTTAAGAAGATTCTATATCGAATATCTATAGCAGGTTCAAAGTTTGGAATAATGTCCGTTTTCTTTGATGTAATTGTCTTTGAATTACAATAAACAAGTAAGACCTCATTTAGCATTTCCTCGATTAATGCTGATTCAATATAATGCAGTCTGCTAAAGCCTAAAAAAAAGCTCAAAATTTATGCTAGAATTAACTGATAAATTCATGAATGGAGTGTGGAAAAAAGTATGGCCGGAGATATCCAAGGATTCTCAACAACAAGAGCCTATCATTGACCAAATTGTCAACCTAATCGATATAGCAGGACTAGGAGATGTAGGTGAGCAGGATATTGAGGAGTTACCACAGGTTTATGGTGAGAGCCTTACCAATGACAACCTTCAAGAACTAGCAGAACAAGGAATTCGTGTAGACCTGGAAAATAGTGATTCTGAAAACGAAGAACCCAAAGAATTTCTCTACAGATTTCCTTAGTAAAAGTTTGGAATGATAACAGAAATCGTTGATCAAATTGTAGCAAATGATCCAGATTTTGAAAGGAGACAAGGCATTTCAGATGCAATCTCCTACTACCAACATTTGCTTAATGAGAGGAAAAGAAAGTGACAGAAGATGACTTCATTGCAAAAAAAATCAAGAATATCAGAAGACCCAGGATCTTCATCACAAAAATGTACTGTACTTTATATTTCTGTGTGCATATGTTTGTGTGTTATGTAACATATTATTATGCAAATTAATATAAAAATTTAAAGTAATATTTGTTTATTTTTGGTCATGCGTTCTCCTTTCCCTATTTTCTGTGTATTAAAATGACCTCGTTTAATGCTGTTTCATTTAGTGCTTTGTCGTCTAGGAGTGCATCCTAAGCACTAAACGAGGTCTTACTGTACTATATTTATGTAAAGATTAATATAGTTTTAACAAATTAAACAAATAATTACAAATAAGTGTTAAAAAGTCTCTAATAAATAATATAATTGAAAAACTAAAAAGTGAAATTATTTGGCAAGATACAAATTGCTGCATGTATTTGGTTGGTAGGTTGGCATGGTAGGTTGGTGCCAATTTTTAAAGAGTTATCTAATATAGATTGCCATGCCTTGGATATGGATATAGATTCTTTATTGTTAATGCAGCTTCCTGTAAATGTTGCAGCAAATATTTCAAACACCTCCATAGTTCTTAGTTTATGGTTATTGAATGTACATTTTAAAAGCTTTGCTTCTGCCCATTGTGAAGACACCACTTGCTCTCTTGCATATTGTGCTAGAGCTGTACTGTATTTGTTTTTACTAATATCATATTGGTGCTTTTTGAGTCTTTGTGTCAAGGATTTGTTTGTTGAGTTTATATATGTTAGATTTTTATCAAATCTGTTGTCATACAGTGGTATGGAATATATCCCAGGAGTTTTGCTATCTTCAGTCTTATCCTTATTGTTGTTGAATAGTTTGTATAAAGTTTGGTTGCATTTATAGGCTAAACTGATATATAATTGTTTCATTATGATCTTGTAAGTTGTACTCAATAATGGAGTCTATTCAACTGCTATGCATTTACAATTTTGAATTTTTGTTTGTAGTTGCACTCCTACATTCCTAGCCATTATCTTTTTAAGGTTTTTCTTCTATAGTACATGCTAATGTAGGTACTAGTTTGCCACTGCAATCATACACTACTGCTATAGATTTTATACATTCTAACTCTAATAAGTTGCTCTAATGGTCACCATCTTGTAGTTGTACAGATCATTGAAGTTGGCTGGTATGTTTATGAGATTGAAGTTTGGTTTGTGGTAAATTTTAGTGTTGTTTCCATTACCATTAAAGGAGATGTTGATATCTAAAAAGTGAGCTTCTTTATTTGCTCTAATTCAATGGTGAGACCATATGGATTGTCATTCATGCTAGTAATAGTCTTTTTTTTAAATAGGCTTTTATATATATTAGGCTTAGTTTTCCAGGTGATGTGTACATCATTAATGTATCTCTTGGGGTACTGTGATCTACCGGAGTATACAGTTTGAAGATGGGGTAAGATAATGGTGAAGGACTGTACAAAAATAAAATAGACACAAACATGATAATCCGAACAAAAATTATATTTCTGAGGTTCCTTTACACGTTTTACACAGTTGACAGGATGATCGATTCTCCCCCTTTTTCCAGAACAAAGAGATTCCCTATACACGGCCCCTATCTACACGATTGACACTTACCTTACCTGACACGACAATAATCATAAACACATGGAATCGAAATTGTTACAATAATTTACAGGACAATAATCAGATGATCTCTAGGTTGACTTATTGTTGATATATATAACGGTAATATCAAAATCTTCTCATAACTAGCACTATAACTCAGTCCCAATCTTCCTCTTGACAACGCAGTAGCTTCGCTTTCCTTGTTTGAATCATAAAGTCTTACCTTGTAGCGAGTACCAAAACCGACAATAGGAATTGTGGCTTCTAACTCTCCTAATCTTCTTTCACTCCAACCCTGGTACATGACGAAGAGCAATGCTGAAGATCCCCAAGACAAAAAAGGTGTCCCTCACACATGGTTGCAACATTTATATGTGCTGCCATTGATATCACGTGGTAATGTATGTCAATGAGAAAAGGGCCAATCACAGGCTTGCATTACCACACCGCAAGATGTATACATAACGAACGAATATACGCATGACAAACTGATACATGACAACGGAACGCAATTATATACATCAACAATATTAACAACAATTAGTGATATACACTACACTCTTATATATTTCAGTATGGGGGAGAAATTTAGGAATGATGATGGCTCTAAGAGAGATAACACAATTTCAATTAGTTCTCCAGACAGAGCACTACCCATAGGTATCCCTCTTTTTTTGAAGGAGTATCTCTCCATCCAATTGAAAGTGAGAGATGTAACAAAGTGTATTGGAGAATTCAAGAATTTGTTTATAGCATGCATTGTTTGAAACTCTCAACATAAGCCAATCCCACAAACAACAAAAACAAGGCTCAAGTTTAACAGGTGGATACAAAGCCTTAAAGTCTAAAACATGTTCCAGAAATTGTCGGATGCTGAGCAACCATGTATAACTTCAATTAGTTGCCTTGAGTTGGTAACAGTAAATTGATAACCTTATAAGTGTACAGCCAGGAGTTCATATACTATATGTTCAATTCTTCTGATGGCAAATTAGCTTTGTCCAGTGTAGGTCAGTATAGTTATAGTCAGTGGTGATATTCGAAATATTTAACAAAGGGTTCACTAGCAGAAAATTTTTCCCTGACAATCACCGACAAACAAAATGGAAGTTTTGGCTAGAAATAAATACAATACCTTTTCTTGCAATATATCTAATAATCAGTGGCGTATTTGGAACGTAACGAGCCCTGGGCGAGGACCAGGTAGCAATAGTATATTAGTGCTGTCGACCTTATTTTTTAGGCAGAGAAATTTTTTATCCCGAATGGCATTGCTGATGATAGATGCACGGCCATCTTGTATTATCTCACGTGCGTGGGATTGTGGGATCTCTCTTATGACCGGATCTAGTTTCAAGAACTCTCTTGAATCAATTGTGATTAAACCTCGTTTCAGTCAAGATTGAAACGGTCAAGAGAGATCGCACCAAGACATAGTCTCCAACCTTGTTCACAATCTAGATTGAAATGCTCGGTGCAAACGGGGTATAAGGCTCTAGTTTAGTAGTATTACAGAGTATAATATGTATATTTTAATATATTTTTTAAAAGAAACAAAACCACTGAGAAATGTTACGTGTGTTTAACAAGGTTCGAGAAACTGAAAATTTTAACAACGGGTTCGGCCGAACCTGCTGAATATCACCACTGAGTATAGTATGTATAATGATAAAACTGAAAACAGGATAAAAAGTTATTTTATAAAATAACTATATCTACATTAAACAACAAACAAAATTATATTAATTAACTAAAAAATTCAGCAAAATGGTATTTGCTTAAAATTTATCATTTTTCTTACATTTTGCAGTTTCAATTTTTATCTTTTAAATCAATGAGAAATTTTTTTATTGCACCCTAAGCAAAAGGAGGTGAAATCTCATTCTTAAATAGTATTTAAATATTAAAGGGTTATTTATTCATTACAATTAATATGTACCAATATCTTATTTTTGAAAAACATCAATAATTAATTAACTTATTATATTTACTGGTTTAGATTATTATTACAATGATTATGATTATGAAGATGAAAGATTATTACCAAACAAAACTAAAGCAGAACCATGTACAAAAATGATTGATTTATATGAAATAAAAACGTTTCCAAATTCTTTGAAAGGAAAATTGTCGCAATGCCATTCATCTGGATGTGATAAGTAAGTCTTTTTTATGTTTTTACTTATTTAAAAATTTTTAAATCAAATTTAAGATAAATAGCTAAATTGATTTCTTTTGTTTTTATTCAATTAACTTAATAAAAATTATAACTTATAGTTTTTATTACATCCCTGTAATAGTTTTATAGTTATATTATACTTTTAACATCCCTGTTCACTGAGAAGGTCCATGTTGCATAGGTGGGCAAACAGAATCAGGCTGATTCTAGTCAATGTACAGAATTCTCAAGACCCTGAAGTCTAAAGTAGATGAGCAAATTGAGAACTTCTATGCTTAGGAGTTAATTGAAGAAAGCTTTGGCATAAAGTAAGTATGCTTACTTTATGGCACCTGAGCTCAAAAAGATTTGCCATCCCTGCTTTAGGCAGATATACTAGGTCACAAAAATATCCAGACATCCATAAAATGGAAGAGGTTTTTTAGTTTTCACTCATTTCTTACATGAAATAGGAAAAAAAATAATGACAGATGTAAAATTTTTAGACTTTTTTACACTAGAAAAAAGTATTTACATGTACAAAAATATTCATCAAAAAGAGAAATATACTTTTATTTAAAACTGCTCTCAAACTCTCAAATCTAAAACTGCACCCAAAGGCACCAACCTTTAGGCATGGTGAGAATATAAGAATCTGATATGTTGAATCTTCTTTAATGTTTTTGATTAATTGTAAAATTCATCATCCACAGATTTGAAAAATTCAATAATCTGTAAATGTTATATTTCTTTAATTTGATATGTTACAAAAAATAAGATTAATAACAGTAAAAAAAAATCCAGTGACATTTAAACTTTTAGTGACACCATCTGTTAGATATTTTATTAAAAAACTTTTTATATTTTTAATTGTCATAAAATGGAAAAAAGCTTAACTTTGAGGATAGGGATGAGTTTTATGAAAATTTTAAATGCTAATAACGAGTAAAATTGTCTTTTGACTGACCCTGCTTTATCTCCTCTCTTAACCACCAAAATTTAATAACATCAATCCCCTAATATACAAACTTCCTTATAAAATTCAGAAATTTTCTACAAAAGCACAGGAGTTTCAAAGAGGGTGAACAAATTCATCCCATACACACACACTCTAACATCATAAATACAGAAAAAAGTATCATTTCAAGGTCCCAAGTCCAAAAATATAAAAATCTTGAGGGTCATTTTTTGGCTGATCACCATACTTTCCCTCTGTTATATATAACAGAGCCAGTAAAATAAAAAGAGTAAATGGGAAAACCTGACAAAACAAAATTGATAGATTTAATTTAAAATATTCTGATTACTAACTTTATTTTACAGAGAGTTCATTGCTCAATCTGTAGCTCGAACCAACTTAATATTATTGGCAATACGTAGTACATGTGCTTGCGAGACAACAACTGTGACTTTAGAGCCAAGAAAAGAAGCACAAGACACGGATGCTAAATGTTATAAAATGCAAAATGATAAACTCAGAAGCAGACCACCAAGTTGCATTAATAATCATGCAGAGGTAATTAATCTTTTAATCTATATTTTAATAATAACATTTTTTAAAATTTTAATGTACTTAAAAATTTTATAAACTTTCTTAGGAGATTGAAATCAAACAGTGTGGAAGAGGATCAGTGCTCAGTGCTTCCATTTATTCCCAGTGTGGAATCCTTTTACTCTTAAGAATGCTTAATAAATATTTGATATAAACACAATAAGAAAATATTTTGCTGTGATTGGACAGAAGTGAGACAAGTTCTCATTATTGTGACATATCTCAATTGTTATACTTTATAAGATACGATTGTTTTTACACAATCTGAAATTTTGCTATTTGAAATATAATCTGATCCTGTAGCCAAAATATTGTAAAAATTTGCATGTGATTGGACTGTTATAATCATATGAAAATTTATGTTTCATGATTCTGTTTAAAATATATACTAGTTATACTTTTTTGAAAAATTTATTGGGTCTAAAAGGGTAAAAAAATTATCATTTATGGAATTATTCTATATTATTGTTAAATATTATGGATAAAACTCAAAATACTCGTGATTATTCCCTTAGTAATGGTGAAACCATGACAGGAGTGCATATCACTCTATATCATGTCTTTTGTCAACATTACAAGCCAGTGTGTTTGTATCCTTATCTTCTCGAACTGTACATGTACAGAAATGCACAAAATTGCTCATAATATCATTAATCCAACCAGTCATCAGTTTAAATAATGTTTGTTTATTTATAGAAAAAATGAAGTGCTCTGAATTAAGAGTATCTGTTCCATATCAGCCTTTTTCTTATGAATTGACACCATCTTCAATTCAGAAACACTGGTTAATCATGTTTGATGGAGACGATATATATGATAGAGTCCAGAATTCAAAGTTTTGTGACATATCAATTCATTCACGAAAATTGGTTATGCTTCAGATTAAATTAATTTTGTTAAAAAAGAAACAAATTTTATTTTCACACTGTTTATTATTTTCACAATTGTAATGATAATGAATATAATTCAATAAAATAACACTGAAAAAAATGAGATTGACTTTATCTACGTACAAAATTTTTATGTATTAATAAAAATTAAAAAGAAGGTAATAATAATATATAATCTTGGTTGTAAATAAATTCAAATTACAATTAAAAAAAACTATGTATAGTAAAAAAATGTATTATAGACTCTTCTAGTGAAGTAGAAATTTTGTATTTTATCATATTTGGAAAATTCACAAAATATACTACATGTATATTTAAATATTAATTTCTTTTACAGATAAATATATTTATACTAAATCAGTTATGAATAAAAATTGAAAAATAATGTGATATTAAATAATACATTTGGTAGTTTATATATAATATAGAAATTTGTTTATTACAATATTTATAAAAGAGACTGTTAATCAAATGCATTTCATCTTTGCATGTATGTCAATAGCATCTTTGTATATCAATAGTATTGAATTGCATTATTAATAAAAATTAATTTTTTCAGTAATTAATACATTTAATAATATGAAAAATATAATTTAAAATTAATACATAAGCAAATCAAAACAAACCAGCTCCTTTAATTCTGTTTTATCATCATGTTATAAACTTGTAACAGAACAGCTCAGATTATATATACAAATATAAGTAAATATACTATAAAATATTCCATGTAATTACAACAAATTTAAATAAAGTGAATATTGAGAAATATTTTAAATATATTATGAGACTGAGTCTGTATGAAGATTACTGATCCATTTCTTATTCATTATTATATGGAATGACATTCATTCATTCATTTTGTCATAATATTTAAGACTACATAAATAAATATAATCTTAATCACAGAAAATCTTATAAACATCAATTGATATCATTTAACACGTTTGAAAATCCAGAAACATATGATTGATACCAGCTGATATGAATGACTTGTCATTAGAGCATTTAACTTGTAGATCTATTGAAATCATTTGATTTTAGTGTTGAAGTTTTGAAGCATTTCAAATGATTCAGTTCATTTAATTTCATTTCTGCCGTAGACATTTATTAGAGTCCTTGCCAGTGGCACTGGGGCCCTGGCTCCCTCCAAAGAAAAAGAAAAAACAAACACTAGAAAATTTTCCGAAAGTCTTTTCTTAATTAAAATTTATTTTTTCATTTATATCTTCTGTTTCTATTCTACTAATGAATTAGGGTCACATACGATGGAAATTTTATTGAATTGGCATTAAAGATTTTTTTTTAATCTGTTCAACTCGTCTGCCCCAAAAATTAAATGCTGAGTGTGCCACACTGCAATAATTTGAAATCTTGTTTATAATTATAAACCATGTCGTATAAGATTTAAAATAATAATATTTAATTTCATTTAACATTTAGCATATGCATATCATTTGAATATCGATTGATACGAAATATTCATATGGCATACCATATGAATATTCACAGTCCTGATATTCCATGCAAACAATTCATATTACTTAATATTTGTCAATAATATTTCAGATGATATTAATCTACTTCATTTTTTTAAATTCCTACTATTAGTTCACACACTCCCTATGTATATATATCTTGTTCAAATTTTCAATCGTTAATAAAATACTTTTTATTCATCCGCTCAAGTTCAAATACATTTTTTTAAACTTGTAGTGGATGACACTTGATGTTAATACAGTTTTTTCAAATATTAATTCATTAATTAAATTTAATTGTTGGTTAATATTACCCGTGGTATCGAAGATGGCGACGGGGAATTTTTTCCCTAGATACTAGACGGCGACGGGGAAATTTTTTTCCCTACGTTCGAGATGGCCGCGTTTCCGGTAATTTCGAATCAGATTATCGAGTGATAATCTGGAAGCAGATTAACAATGGATAATCTCGAAGTAGAATACCGAGTGATCTAAACGTTAGGGGGCGTACCCGTACTATTGGTCGCATTATGCAAATTAATAAATTTCCCCGTCCCCGTCGTAAAATGCAATGATTTCAGTATTCTTCGCGAGAAGGTGAAGAATGCGAGTTCAATTCTTGAGAAAATCGATAAAGTTTTGCTTTAAGTAGACGTTTTATCCAAATGATTTTTGAGAGTGAGTTAGCAGTTGTGGCTTAGTGGTTAGAATAAAGGATTTTTCTCAAAAAAATAAAATTGAAGAACTTTTATGCTTTGGGTTCAATTTCATTTTTCTTTCTATTTTGCCACTTAATATCGTGATTCTGTCATATGTATATACATATTTATATTAATTGTAATTATTTAACAAAAAGTAACTAAAATAAAATTTTTCTTTGTTGATCTAAGTAGGAATCGACTTTAAAAAATTTTTTTTTTTATATTACTTGTTTATCAGACAATGCCATTTTAATTACCTTAGCAGAAATCATTTCTGATTAAATTATTTCAATTGTACTGTTGAAATCACATCGATTGTATTTTTATAACGAACAGAATTTCAGATAATCGTAACTAAAAATTGTTAAGAAGGAATAAGAATTCCTTTTCCCACCATACATTTAGAGCAGCGTTGATAACCTGTTGACATTGGATAATTGCATTTGGGCTGAATATGCAAGTATAGTAGCGTATGCAATGTTTTGAGAATATGAGTGCTGTTCGAGGCAGATTCGGGAGGCTAAAGGCAAAGGCCATCCCTCGTTTTCTTTACAGAACGTTACTCAGTTACCTTAAGATTACTTTAGCTGCCTAATCTCAATTAACTGTAGTTAAGCAATAACAAAATTGACTTTTGAGATATCAATTACGTTGTGTAGCATCGTAACTCCTTTCTGGATACATATCCATAATATGATACTATGTAGATATTCGTAAATATACAAGACGAATAGGATCTTCATTGAAACTTGCATTATCATCAGATATAATGAAATCTTTGTAAAATTGTTTTTTTAATAAATTTAATTTTAGCGAAAACTTCTATTTAGACAATATATCTTTATTACGGTTTTCTTACCGTAATAAAGATACATTGCCATCTATACATTGAAGATACATCTTAAATGTATGGATTTCACATTATTAACAATTTCTTTTTTTTTTAATTATTTAGAAGCATTAGTTTTTAATTATTTAAGAAAACGTTCTTTTATCGCTAAGGAAAAACATTAAAAATGACTAAAAAAATTCAGTTCTTTAATAAATCCTAACTCTCTTGGAATACATTAGAAAATTCAAATTTAAATTTTTTTTTTTTTTTTTTTTTTGCCCTTTAACAGCAATGTTTTTCATATTTTATTTTTTAAAAGATTATTTAAACAATTTTAAATTATTTCTTAATTTTATTTAAAGAATCACATGGCTTAACATTAAAATCTGAAAAATGGTTTTAATAAAACAAACTTTGTAAAAAGTTGATTAAAAATTAATTCATATACCGTATATCTAGGCAGATAAGACGTTAGTTGAATAATAAAAACAGGCCCCAAAATCCGGGGTCGTCTTATAGGACATATACAAAAAAAAATTAGATTGAAATTTATATAAATTAAAACCAATATAAAAAAAACGGACAAACCGTAATTATTTACTAGTAGAGAGTAGGGTATGTGCACAAAATAGAATAGCCCATACGCAGTGCCGTAACTAGGGCGGTGCCCAGGCACAGGGCGTAGACCCTGGGGGCGCAGAAATGACCTAGACCAAGTTTTGGGGCGTAGTTACAGATGCTCACACCGGGCGCATAAAAGGCTAGTTACGGCGCTGCCCATACGACGTTTTTGTGAGTAGTCGAGGTCATTACCCGAATGCCGAATCTGTGCGAATGTTTGCAACAATCGCAAGGCAGTGCAAGAAAATAAAATTTATTCATTCGAAAAATTACAAATAGGACATAATTCCGTATACGCTGTACAGTATTATTATTCAGATGATGATCGCTGATCTAAACTAAATTCATAGGCCGTTGATAGTTTGGGGTCGTCTTATAGGACAGATATATGCTAAAACTATAAAACTTCTACGAAAATTTATACCTTGTCTTATCTACCGAGATATACGGTAAGTAGAAATAAATTTCATCAGAATCCCGAAACGATTTTTTCCAGCTATAACATTGAATAAATGTTCTTTAAACAGTTATTTTATTTATTCCCTAATTCTGAAAAATTGTTATTGCAGTTTATCGTCACAAATTTCGTGGAATCGTGATTAATGCTAATTGGATAAAATTACGAAAGCTGTTAAAGAAAACAGTTATAGTCAAACTATACATTAGTTTAAGAGACCCACGTTCATTTTTCAGTGGCATGATAAGAGAACGTTCACAAACCACGTAGCGTGATATTTTGCAAATTTTGATCCCTCCTCTACCTTGACTGTAATAGGTTTACCAACCCATCCTCCACATGGAAGGACAGTCCTCCATTGATTTGTATTGTCCTCCTTTTATCAATGAAGTCTTCTTTAATACAATTTTTAATTGTTTGATTTTGTTTACTTTAATTATCGGGATTTGGATGAGATTCATATGAGCAGAGAGGATAAAATGCTTCCTATTATTCTGAACTTCTCACTACTACAGATGTACAGTACAAATTTGAAACTTGGGTTTTTATTAATCTGTATTCTTTACAAATGCATTTCGAAACACCTTTTCAGCTAAAATACAATTTGGATACAATTAAGATGATTGCAAATACATAATAATTTAATATATATAACTTACTAAAAATCTTAAATAACAAGTACTGTACAGGTGCATATTGAGCTGCAATTTTCACAAATTTCAGACCTATAAATTCCCACTGGCGGTAGGATGCCACCTGGACCACTCGGCCATCCAATCATTGCATTTTTATTCAGCAAAAAGTATTTTTATTCTTAAGGAACCATGTTAATCTCATCCAAGAACTATGCTGCTAATCTTCCAATGTTCTGTAAATCCTGGTGTGTCGTCCATTTTTAATGTGGCTATGGGCATCAAAAGTGGATGGCACACCAAGATTTACAGAAGAATGTTTTGCTAAGATGGCATTAGAGTCAAGAAATCAAACTTTGCTATGCTGTTTAATGGTCTATGAGATGACAATACGTTGAAAACAAAATTTAGCAGCATGGAATTAACTGAATTTTGGGTATCAGTAAAAGATGAATATCCCTTCTGAGTGGTAAAGCTCAGAGAATCAATTCTATTCGCAACTTCTTATTTGTGCGAGGCTGAGTTTGTATCTGTGATAAAAACTAAGCATTGCACAAAAATCAATGTGGAGAAGGAAATGAGGGTGGCTGTGTCTGGTTTGATCCCAAGATTTGAGAAAATGAGCAGCAATCAACAGGCTCATTCATCCCACTAATTATAATTAATTGAATTTGTTCAATCACAATTTTTTTTTTTTTTGTTATCTTAAATACGTGTTTTATTTATTTTTTACTTAACGTCCTAAATCTTTAATTTACACAAATATTGGCTATTTAGCTCTTTTGCAAATCGTACTTGTTAGATTTTGACATAGGGCGCCTTGGAAAAATCTGGATTTAGCAAGGGCGCCGAAAATCAAAAAAGTATGGGAACCACCGCCCTGAGAAAAAGGTGTATGATATACTAGATCTTGCACATATGATTAATCGGTTTAAACACCTTTATACTCTAGGAACATATCCACAGAATCCAAAAATACTAGTCAATCAACAACTTTATTTTATCCACATGCATTTCCGAAAAGAGGCAAAATTTTTTGACATAGGACAGTATTTCTTAAACCGAGGTCGCTAACACTTAAGGGGTAGACTAAAAAATTTTAGTAGGTGGCAAAAATTTGGGAAACTAACATTTATACATATGAAGTAAGTACAGTATATAAAGAAAGAAATGTTTGCATATTTATTAATAAATATTTTTTATTGTTCGATAAGTTGAAATTATATGAAAAAAACGTAAATTTTTGATTATGCAATTCAGAGAGTTGTTTTGCACTATATATAATAAAGGGGAATCGTAAAAACTTCATTGTAAATGGGGTTTTAATTTTTTGTTGTAAGAAGGGGTTTTAAATAAAAGGTTTAAGAGATTCTGGTGTAGGGGGCCTAGTTAATTCTTCTACGGATAGAAGGCGTAAGTGTAACGGATCGGGATGCCTGTACAATAATTTTAAGTGAAATACGATAATTTCAAGGAGCACGTACGATAATTTTCTCCCATAAGGTTGGAAACCCCACCTTAACCTCCAGTTAGAACGCCGGGAAAGATTACTTACCAGCTTATTTTAATAGCAGTCTTTTTAGTTTAGCTGGCGAACTAGAATCCGAGATGTAATTATTTCAACTAAGCTTAGCATTTAAAAAGCGATATTGATCTGCAATGTACTGTACAGTTAACTATATCTAACCTGCCGAAAAAACGCCCGAGAACAGAACAGTTTGACTCCAACAGATGTATACGCCATCCGCCACAGTATTGGAAGGAAATAATCCGCCAAAATATAGTTCAATCCTCATTGGAGTGCGGGTTATATTGTTCATATCGGACTATGATATGAAGTCACTCTACTTACCAAGAAATGCTTACAAAACAGTAAAAAACACTGATTCTTTTCCAAGAATTGTTTTGATCTATGTAACTACTGTCAAGCAGTGTCCTATAGCAGAATGACTGTCCATCCCCAATTTCTGGGACAGACATCGTTTTTGAACCTTTGTCTCCTGCAAGGAAGTGTGAGGTCGCCGATTTGCGCTAAAATGTCAGAATGTCGGAGTAGTTTCGTTTCGTAAATGGGTGCGATCGGTACAGAGACAAACTCCACAGTTACACAACAATTGTCCCTATTTATTCAAACTTAAAAATAAGCTTACAGCTACGTAGTCTTTAATCCGTAGGCGAAATCAAGTCTTCCAGTTCCTTTCTTCCTGGGTGAGTGAGGGTCTGTCCTACGAGTAAGATTTCCGAATCCCTTTTGGACGTCGACTACTCCGGGGCGTTGTTAGGAGGAAGTCTGTAGAGAAGATGATGATTAATTGGTCGGTATCTGGATGCAGAGGAGATTTCAACCAAGGATGCCGCACAATAAGAAGTCGGGAAAAAAAGCTGTCTGTGTCCTTGGAACAAGGGTTTTTATAAGTTTTTCGGCTCCCAAATCAACCACTTCGATTGGTTATTTTGCCTCATCTCTACTTCTAATTGGTCGTCCCTCGTTACTAAGTGTAACGAGATCGGAACTCAGATCGTGGGATGAGTTAATATCGACTGTCAATTTGGTCCCAATCGAAGATAGTTGATCTGAGGACTTACATTGTCTATTCTTCTATTGTTTAAATATAAGAACTAGTCCTATCTTTTCCTATCAAATCGATCCTTTTTTGGTCATAAAATTTCTACAATTTTAATGTTAACATATTTATATAATTATTTTATAAATTTCTTTTACATTTTTGGTATGGTACCGGTACTCTTCCGGAACCACACCAAAAGTTCTCTTCCGAAACCTTACAGAAGTGACCGGGTTTTGTCCCGGAATAGAGTCTTTCTTGTTCCCGTTTGTCCCCGTTTTTTCGTTTCCTTGTGGTTAATGTAACATTGTCGCTGCCACAGTTTTTCCGCCAGAGGACGTGTCCAATGTCTTCAGAATTGCCAGGTCATTCTTTAATGAAGTAATCAACCTTTTGAAGAAATGTTAAGGAGGAGCCAAATTTTAAAACGCTGACAAAAATATAGCTAACGCACCAAAAGTAAATAGCTATAAACGTTAGTGGAAGGGAGCTATCTAATTGACGCGAACTAGCTCAACCAAATTTAAAATGTTTAGGTCTGTCATGCTTATGTACAGTACCGCACCCATTTGACAGTACTTATATATATAGGCTGTTACTGTGTACTATAAAAAATGACGATTGACATGTGTCCCTGGATTTGCAGAAAAAAATCTGGTCACCATACCTACAGTAATGGGAGACCTCTTAATACCATGTGCAGAATACAGATGGCTGGGAGTACAAATAAACCTGGGCCAGTCTATCCTCAGCATATTCTTCAGCCTGCTTCGAGACGGCCATGGCTTCCCATGGAATAGCGAAAGCAGAGTGAAGTCCTCAATATAGCCCGGCCAGTTAACCTGTCTCAGGAAAAACTAGCCATCTACGACCTCTTCGGTAGTACAGAAGAAATATCAATGAGCTCTCTGTGTTTTTATACAGATACTGTATAACTTTTTCTACTAGACTTATCAGAAAAGGAAAACTTGTCTTTATTATTGCCACAATCCTTCAATAACCCAAAAGGCCATCACAGAACGTTTTCCTTAAGTGTTCGGACTTAACATTATTCATCAAACAATTGGAGATATTTACTCAGAGTCAGAATGTAACAAGATGAAAAAATCATAGCCACGTTAAGCAAAGAGGGAAGGTCATGGTAACTTAGAAAAGCTTTTAGTTTGTAGATTGAGCAAATGAACGTGTGACAATGCGCGAAGCGCCCCCTGTGCTTCGGCACCACGGGACCGAAGGGTCGACATTGCGTCGGCGAAGACTGCTATGACTAATTCGTCAGGACTGACACCACCACTGTAGTTCTACAAAAAGGTTATTATCTCATAGTAAGGGTTACGTCTGCGATATTAACTACTGTAGTTCACATATAACGTTTATAGATACCTGGTAAGGGATCTGAAGCGAATCGAAGGATTGATGGAGTTACCTTTGGATGGAGGTGTGCACTTTTTCAAGGAGTTCTCTTTTTCAAGGAGTTTTAAAGGAGTTCACTTATTCACGGTGTTCGCTTTATGGAATTTATTGAGGATCACTAAAGATGGAGGGAAGTCACTAAGGTATCCGATCGTTGAGGAAACTCTGACTATGACAAACTTTCGATGGCGGCGGATTCTCGGAAGAACGAACTGTCCCAATTTTAGGTGGACAAACTTCTCTCGTAGACCAACTGTTGTCGTCATCAGTCATTGCCTTTTATTGGGGGTCCTCCTTCTTTTCCCTCTTGCCCTTTTTTGGCAATGTTGCAGCGCCTATGTCCAATAACAATTTCTTGTCGCTAAGTTCCTGGTGACACATTCGATATATCATCTTGAAAGGGAAGTGACTCCACAGAGGGATAAAATCACATCCTTCACAATTTTAACAATGGTGGGAAAAATTATAGCAAATTTTTAATTAAATTTTCAGCCGAAAAAAATTTTTTTTTAAGTCCGATCGCTCACAAACGCTTTTGGTCTGTCGTTACATATGAACTAATTAAACTCCAGACGAGGGACTTGCACGAAGCTCAACATTGTATACATTCACTGCAGCAACAGCTGGCTATACAAATTTAAAAAGCGCAGTGGGATTTCAAAAAGGATGATCGTTGAGGAAAGTAGATCTGTCAGTCTGATTTTTCGGGGGTGGTCCGTTCGGATATGTCGGGCCCCGTCCCTCACCACCCGGTCGCCCCATTGTGGGCCTGGCCGAACCCATAATGGGCCTTCTAAAAGAGGCCCTCTTAGTGCCCACAGGGCGGAAAGAGTTAAAAAAAAAAAAAAAAAAGATCTGTCAGTCTTCAGACTATTGAGAAAGATCAGTGGAAGTTGCAAGAAGCAATGAACGAGTGCAATTTGAGAAACACATACAACATGGATTTTCTTTATTTTTCCGTCTCCTTTCATTGTGACATTGTATTCTCAAGAAGTGGAAGGATCAAAAAAATTGAAAAAAAAAAAGGATTACGATTGTCTTTTGCATAAACAACAGTCGAAGTGACAAGAGGAAACCGATGTTAAATGGAAAATCGAAGCATTTCAATCCAGAGTTTATGTCCATTACCGCAGGAACAAGAAAAGCTGGATGACATCAACCGATTCAATGATTGGTTGTTGAACAACGAAATGATGAATGAAAAACGAAAAGTTTTGTTTACCCTGGACAATACACTTTGTCATACAGGGGACGATCTCAGCAATGTATATCTGTGCTTCTCTTAACTCTACGTCAAAATAGCAACCACTTAATGCTGATGTAATCAGATCTTTCAAAACATACTATGGAGATATTCATTGCAAACTTATCATACATTATGTCAGATCTATGCAAGAGAGCCCGTCAACTGGAATAAGCCTCTTACCGATGCCCTTCGAGTGAACAGAAGCTTGGCAGAAAGTAACTTCAGTGACAATTTTCAATTATTGGAAGCATAAAACTTACGTGTATTTGTCTCAAACATCCTGAAGTCACTGAAGATCAGACAGAGCTCTCACCAGAAGTCCAGGAGATTTCCGATTCTCTGGTTATCATTTGTCCTTTAGTCAGTGGCGTAGCGTGGGTGTCAGACGCCCGGGGCGGAGGAAAATTTCGCTGCCCCCTTATTTAGGTATTTTTACAAGATATTATTATTTATTGTGAAATTTTCCGCCCCCTAAAAGCGCCGCCCGGGGCGGGCCGCCCCTGTCGCCCCTACTACGCTACGCCACTGTCTTTAGTTCAAGCAGATAATATCCTTCAAGTTGAAACGATGTACTGTACATACCAATTCGTTGCGAGATGACTCTCGATGAATTTGTGGAGGGAGAAACCAAGAATATACCAAAACAAGATGACGATGATAAAGTTGTTCCTGAAACTCTTTCCATTGGAAAAGTGCTGAAGTATGGGCGAAATTTGAAGATTTTGAGAAGCAGAACAGACAGAAATTCCTGAGCCATATCATGAGTTGTCATACCTGAACTATATCACGGTCATTGCTAGCATGCAATGTCATGCACGAGAATTAAAAAAAGGACAAACAAAAGTTAAGGATATTTTTTAATCAAATCGGTGAAAAATCTTTATGTAAAGCCATATTCCGTCTAAATGTATTCATGATAATCCAAAATGATTGCGAAATGAATACTAAAAGCTGTTGTATAGATTGCACTCTGTGGAATTTCGAGACTTTGAGTATAAATCTGAACTCAGGGACCAAGACGAGTTCAACGATACTTACTTTTGGACCGGAGACGAAAAATAAGAAAGTTATCATATTTACGATTTCTTTCCTTTCACAATCCATTCTACTCCGTTTTAGTTTTCCACTAGGTGGCGTTCGACCGTTCGTGCTCCCGACGGACTCCTCCCGGAGGGGACCCGCCGGCAGGCCGCTCAGTGTTTAACGTCACTGCTTATTGATTCACGGTAGTTCTTGACCAAAAGAAATTAAAAGGAAACATACACTGAACTACAAGCAGCGCCACCTAGTAGAAAACTAGCGAGGTTGAGGCTGAAGTTTTAAACGCGAAAACGTGTACGTCGGACGTTCAGCGCCGCTTTCCTGTAAGCCTAGAAGTTTGACAATGGCGTTTGAAATGTCGAGCATGATTCCACTGACTTTCCAAACGCCATTGTCAAACTTCTAGGCTTACAGGAAATCAACGCTGAACGTCCGACGTACACGTTTTCGCGTTTAAAACTTCGGCCTCAACCTCGCTAATAACGTCTCGAATGTTATTACTCGATTACAGTTAACCGAATAATTATTTACAGATATTTTAGTACTCCAAATTGATTTAAGTATTTTAAAATGATTTTTTATTTAGTTTATTGTATTATTTTTGCTGATTTTTTAAATCTGGAACCAATTTTCTGATTTTCTATAGATATAGCATGTTTTTTACCTGTATTCTTCAGGAACGTATCTATCAAATTGGGTGTATTGTGCTCAAGAAACGAACAGAACACTAGCGATCAACGAAAGTGTTCTGCTTGTGGCAGAGTTTAGCGGAGAAATTTCACATTTTGAATGTATTGTTATGACGAATGCAGAAACACTGCGGATTAATTTCACAGAGGAAGTAGAAAAAAGCAACAGACAAATTGCATGAACTAGTCGCAAAAACGATCGAAGAGTTTGCATCAATGATCTGAAGGATTTTACCTATAACATACAGCGTAGCAAGAAATACAGTCCATTATGAAAAGTAGAGAGGACAAATCCCACAATTCAACGAATGACGTGGTCTAATTACGGACAGATTAGTATGTTGCTTTTGCAAAAATTATTTTATTGGTTGTGAGTTCGCGCCTCAGCAAAGGACTGGCCGTGTGGATTTTTCTGGGTTTTCTTCACGTTACTAACATCTAAACAGGGGCTAATTTTCCATAAAAGGCCTCTTGGCAGGCAACCCCTCGGCAGATCGCGCATATGTCACGTTGCTGTACACGAACAAACCAAACCAGAGATGTTGTTTATTTGTCGCTTCACAAAAATTGAGACGGCGACTGTGACATATGACCCGTGAAATTTACACCTGCACAGATTCTGTGAAATATGACTAAAAAGATGTAAAAGTTTGAAGCTTGCTAGAATTCCTTCTGTTACAAATGGCAGTAGCAATAAACAAGGACGACGCCAGCCAATGGGTAAGGGGGGCAAGGTGATGTAAATTGATAGAGGATATGAATTGTATGTAGGTAAAATAGAAACGATTCATAAAGTTTTAATCATTTACTATGTACCGGAAAAGAAATATCTCAAATAAAACATATTCTTTAACTTACAAGAAGCCTAAGAAGATTATTTTAATTAAAACTTAGCATTTAAATAACTTTTTCGAATTTCTAGGGGAGGGCAACTGCCCCTCTGCCCCTCCCCCTGGCGACGCCCTTGGCAATAAACATACAATAGGCAACTCATTGTCCTTTTGAATCAACATATATTTATCGTATTCAAGACCCTTATTGTGGGAATCCCAATTGTAGGAATTAAGAGAGGATTCTTTTCCCTTGTACGGCTTTATATCCGACAGATCTGCCCACTTTGTCAGTAGATGGGATCGTAGAATAATTTCTTTAGGTTAACAGGAAGTTCTTATGATCTTCCACTAGATTTTTCCTGACACCACCCTAAAATCGAGAGCCACGATATGTAGCTCTTATAATTTTGTCGAGAGGGAGGACTCCTGGGATCCCGATAAGACGTGGGCATATATTTAGAAACAACAATGAGACCATTTAACTAAGTAAAAGCAAAATTTAATGAAAATCATGAAAAATGATAAAAATACAAATATTTGATTAAATATAAAGAATTCCTGAGGTCCCTATTCAACAAGAGAGAGTGACTTCACATATTTTAGTCATATTACCTCGTTTGACATATGTAGATCTTTCGTTCGAAGAATGGTCAGTTGGGCTATCTGATTGGTGAGGAGACTAGATGGAGATTCTGTAAACTGTAGGAATGGACTGGCCAACAGGTAGCAGGATACCAGGTAGAGGAATGGTAGGTCGAGGTCTGAACGGGAACGGCAAAATGGTAAAAACGGCCTCGAATGGCGGACAATTGCCCTTTTTATACGCAAATCCCCTTCAATCGAAATTTGTAATCTGTATCGTCTGAAGGGACGAACAGATGAGTTAAACGACCAGATGTTCGGTAAAATTTGAGATAAGCTCTAATGTAAGGAAGTTTGATTTTTCCCTTTCGTCATAAAAGTGACAAAAGTGTCGTCTTTTTGACGGAAAATTACTTTAATTTAATATTTTATCAAATTAAGTTAATAAAAATATTACATTAAGTAAAAAATGATTTTTCGTTTTTAATTATGAGTGTGGGGTTATTTAGTTATAAAATTATATTTCCTTTGTAGAATCTCACACTATAAACTGCTTGCTTTTCTCTATGGGAGGCATTGCCTATCAGCATCCCTAGCATCATGTAGCATACTGGTTGCGGAACTCTGTCCAGGAAACAATTAGGGGAATTACAACTGGTCACTTGAAAGGGCCAAAACACTACCTGGAAGAAAATTGAAACGTTTATTAAAAAGTGATGTTCACTTAGTTCAGGTTTAAATAACATAACTTAGAAAATTCCCCTTGAAAATGCCATAACTGTTCAGATATATTTCTTGTCAAAACTATGGAAAAAGTATCCTGCAGATAGAGAAACTAATTACAAGTTACAATTCAAAGATTCTCTTCGCTCCAGAGTTGTTTAAAATGGAGTTTGATAAATGCCGTTTGGATAACATTTTAATTCTACCTTCCGAAAGACGAAAACTCGTGTTCTACTGAAATGTTTGGATGGGAGGCGCGCTTGTTCTTCAATCCAAGGTATGTTCGCTACAATTTACTTATGAAAACGGATAAGTTACAATAGGTAATTAACGAACGAATCATTTATCGCTGCGTAATTTAGGAATATGTTTTTTAAATAGGAAAGTGTGTTTGATGAAACTGGTAGAAGTCAATGGAGGTTTTAGGAATTTTCATCATTCAAAACAAATTTAAAATTGTTAGACGCGAAGAGAGGTTTCCACTGAATACGTCGTTTGTAAATTAAAGCTATGCATTGTTCCTCG
Organism: Centruroides vittatus; assembly: GCF_030686945.1. Classification (NCBI taxonomy): domain Eukaryota; kingdom Metazoa; phylum Arthropoda; class Arachnida; order Scorpiones; family Buthidae; genus Centruroides; species Centruroides vittatus. The sequence continues at coordinate 665,086 of NW_027121927.1, forward strand.
TTAAACGTAGTTCCGACGTAGTTCCGACGTAGAAAGGCGTAGAATGGAGGTGGAAGTTCCTCTCCAAACTGTATCATCACTTATGCAAACATAACCATCGGCAAACAGTCGACCCATTGAATCGATCTAATTCGTTCGGAATTTTTTTCTTTTTTACGTGTTACTGTTAAGGTCGATTTGATCTGTAATGATTCGACTTTTGTATTTGCATTGTTCTATTTAAATAGAGTGGAAAATGATTTTGCAAACAATACGTTTCTGAGAAACAGATTGAGGTCAAAGGTAAGATTTCCCTCGGGTCAAAGTATTCGTTTAACTTTCATATGTCTTCCTTTTAAATGATTTTGTTAAAGGAATTTTTTGACCTCTTTTCCCAGTGAGTAATTATTGCAAAGGATTCGTTCTCTTATTTTTAAAAGGTTTCGATTCGTTTCAATTTTCCATTCGTATAGTATTAATTTGGAAAATGTTTGTACTTTAAGCAGAAATGCCACTAAAAACAAATATTTCCATAAAACGAAGCATTTACTAATTAAGCTAATTGAATCGGGTAATCATCTGGAAAGAAAAGAGGAAGAACATCGAAGCGACCAACGAATTTCTTTTTATTTCTTAGAACCTTTTAAATGCTTGATCGCAAGTCATACGTTGGTCTAGTACAGGGGTCGGCAACCTTTTGAGTCGGAAGAGTCAAAAATTACAATTTACAAAATTTCAAAGTTTTTAAAGAGCCACAAAATTTTTTCTTGCCAACAATAAATAGTACTCGCATAAATAAAGTTTTTTGATTAAAAAAAACTAATCTATTTATTCATATATAAGTAGTGTTTTTCACAACAAATTAGATAATATATATATGGCATTATTAGATAATTACTTATTATTTAAGTAAAAAATTAAAACAATCAAACATTTACTTAAGTATGCTGGGGTGTAACCCAAAACCTGGTGTTCTGTGTTTTTTTTCTTCTGCTTTTTTTAATTTGTCATTAAAGGTCTTTATTATTAATTAAACATTTACTTACAACACTAACTTGTACTTGAATAACAAACAATTGAGCAAACAAATTCAATGGGAGCGTTGGCTTTGCATGGTTTTAGAAAGTTTCGATAAATTTGGCTCATAACTTGTTGTTTTAAGTTTCAGACACGATTCTAAATTTTCATTTGTTAGTTGGCTTCTTACTTTACTTTTAATTATATTCATGCAAGAGAACGCTTGCTCGCACGAATATGTTGATCCGAAGATAGTCAGCACTCCAAATGCCAACTTCTTCACTTCACTGTAGCAATCTGGAAGACTATTCCATGCGTCGAATATAAGTGCCTCAAGTCGCGGCATTTCTTTTAAAGCTGTCCACTTTTATTGCGTTACGTACATACATTTCTGGACCTCCAACTCTTCCAACTTGCTTTTCAACTCTGTAAATTTTCCACTCCACAAAGCTTTACTTTTTAAATCGATCAATTGCATTTCTAGAGATCCAGTATCAATTCCAAATGGCTCAATGTGGATTTCGTTACTATTTGTGTTAAGAGGATTTACTATGAATGCTAGAGTGGTTTTGTTGGTTTTGAATTGCTCAAATCTGTCAGCAAATTCATCTTTAATTTTTTTTATAACTGTGCTGAAGTAATTCGTGTCAACAGTTGCACTGGTTTTATCGCGATATTGCTTTAGAAATTGAAAATGAAGTAATTTACCGCTCTGAATATCTTCTGCAAAAAGAATTAATTTTTCTTCAAAACAAACTAATTCTTCTACCAAAACATAGGCTGGGTTTCCCTTTCCTTGCAGTTTTAGATTCAGCTCATTTAATTTCGCTGTGATATCCACCATAAAGTAAAATTTTTGCAACCATTTGTTGTTCTCTAATTCAGGGTGATTAATGCCTTTTTCATTTAGGAATGTATTTATTTCATTCAAGCACAAAGCGAAACGTTTCAACACCTTACCTTTCGAAAGCCATCGCACTTTATTGTGATGAAGGAGATCGTATAAATAATATTTGCGTATGGAACTAAAGAGCCGCAGCTTCACATCCAAAGAGTCGCATGTGGCTCGCGAGCCGCAAATTGCCGACCCCTGGTCTAGTATCATCCAATATGTTTTGATGAGAAAATACAACTTGTTACCACAAATAACTAAACTTTTGAAAACTCACTATTGGCCAACTTTGTCAGGTAACAAGATTTTTTGACGTCAAAATCGGATTTCAGATTTCGTTGAACAGCAAATCGTGCCTCCTTAAGCGGCAGGAAAATAGTTTTGTGTGTTCAGACGCGGAAAAATATCGAAAATTTGCAAGTTGAGAAAACCTTTGTTTATGCCATTGTACTGTACATGGAAATGCCAATCTAAACGTAGATTTTACCATAAAAGCCAGAATTGCAAGGGATAGTGAACGTTACAGCGGAAATAGGTTTTCCGTCTTAGGCATTCTGAAACAAGAAAGTAATCATTGCTTAAAAATGGTAATAAAAAAAGTCCACAATTTTTTTTTTCTAAATGAAGCTTTTCTAATTTCAATAGTATGTAGCAAATACAGTAGAGTCGTTAATCGGAACGCCGGTAATCGGATCGCCGGTAATCGGCACGATTTTCAGTCGGACTGTGTCGTGCTGAATCGAACGTTTTTGATACTAAATTTACTTCTAAAGTATAATTTTCATGTTTTTATATTCTTCAATATATTTATTTTGTTTGTACAAAATGCAGAAATAATTTTTAACGATACGATAGCCTCGATTATTATTATAAAAATTTTCGTTAGGCTTAAAATCGACGAAAATTCAACACGAAGCGACACGCAACGGAGAAAAATTTGAACATCGGACATGTTAATATATTTTTTCGTACATAATTGGTAATCGGAACAAATGACTAATCTGAACCACCCCAGTCCCCAATTGATTCCGATTTTCGACTCTCTACTGTACTATTGAAATGACATTAAAATATACATTCTTTTATTTTGTTTTCTACAGCTACGTGTTTCTAAAACCAAAAAGATTCTAAAATGTTCTATAGTACGTTCAGCGAGTGAATAAAAAATGAAGATCAGTCTGTTTGATCGGTTGGTCACTTTGGTGAAAGGAAACACGTGGCACAATAATCGTTACGTGTTTCAGCTTGTTAGTAGCTTGTAATTTCATTATTTTTTAAAATAAAAGTAAAATTAATCTGGGCTTTGAGCTGGAGCCTGGAGCCACATGTTCTTTAAAATTTTCTGGCACCAGCTCTATTTTCTTTTTAGGTCTCAGATGTTAATTCAGCTCTGTACTTGAAAGCATTACGCTTTGCAAATACAGTTGAACCTGTATCTCAAATATGTTCATCTCGAAAACCTTCTATCTCAATTCTTTTTCCCTTGCATTTTCAGCCTAAATCATATTTTTCCATTTTCATATTAAATAAACCTTTGTTTATGCCATTGTACTGTACATGGCATAAACCTCTTTAAATTAACCAATTTTAAATAAACCAATTTTACATTAACGAGTGAAGTGTCAATTACAAATTCAAAGCTCAGCAACTATATTTTGATAACATAAATTGTAGTTGAGAAACATCTCTTGCAAAACAGCACAGGAAACCTTCGTTAATTCGAACTCTGATAGTTCGAAGTCGTGTTAGTTCCGGCCGGGGATAGAGAGATTTACATGTTAAGAAATTCGGTTAGTTTTAAATACGGCTACTCCGAAATTCGAAGTAAAAATTCTGTCCGAACTGAGATATGCGTATATTAATTTACTCGTTCGTTTAGATCGAAATATCTCCATACTATAAGAGAACAATAGACCAAGAACTCTAATCTGGTCAATATGGCTTTACTTTTACAGTAACACATTTTCTTGTGAAACTGTGCTTTACTTTACGAGTACTGTTTATTTTTGTGCTTTACTGGCAACCTGTGAGGTTCTGACAGGGTAGTTTACCGTCAGTTTATTTATATTATTATTATTATTAATAATTAACGAAAATAGCATTCTATATACAGATAGCTCCCGTATAACACGTTGCTTTTATAGCACGGATTCACTCTGCCACGGTTCGAGAATTGGGTGAAACACTCGTACAACATGAAATGTAATAAAAACTATTAAAAGCGAACTTTATCTAATTTAAATAGGGAAATCCCCGTACAACAGTTCAGTAAATGTGATAAAGCTTTTAAGTGCGAAAGATACCTCATTTGACATTTTTCATTCGAGCGCGTACGTACTATCAGATTTTCATGCATAATTTTCGTGAACTATTAGTACTTAAGTAAAGTATATAAATTTTCTTTTCCCGCCTTCTGTCCATACACGTGGTGCTTCTTGAAACTTGTTTCAGTGTTGCCAGATCTCGACGCTTCTGCTGTTGAAGTTGCCAGATGTTTTTCCCCTATTCCATACTTTATTCAGTCACCGGTTTTTAGGCATTGAACCGCGCCTCCGACCGTTGGGACAATCCACAAGTATACAAGTACAAGTTTACAAGTATACTTTGTGTCTCATTTTTGGCTACATAGCACTATTAACTGAAAATTTTATCATCTTAGTGATGACAAAGAAAACATTGTTTAATTTATATTAATATGTATCACTTCTTAAATATCTTTATTAAAATTTTCTTATCTTATTTGTGAAAATATAATAGCATGTTTTTAATTTTTGGAACCTAACCCCCCCTTTTCGTACTAGTTCTTTGTTTCGTATAACACGGCAATTTTTGGAACATAACTCCCGTGTTATACGCAGGTTACTTGTATGTACATTGATGTAATTTAAGAAACGGAACACATCTTTTACATGGAATTTGCATATTGTACAGAAATATGTAAATCTCATAATTCGAAGTTTCTATTATTTCATATCTTGAATTTCGAACTAACAAGGATTTTCTGTACATAGTTGCAATTAACGCAGCTTTTCTCATTGGCTACGAGTTTGGCTGGTGTCAGGAATCAAACTATTGGCAAACTATTTCTGCCAAAATATGTCAAAAAAATTTTTTTATACCTAATAGAGGCGTCTACTGTACTTGCTATTGTATTATTAAAGTACCGTACCTTCCAATCAAACCTATTACTGTGCAAGAATCTACGTCTCGACACCTGTAACTATGTTTTCCTTCTTGTTTCCACGCGATTGGAGAGACAGGTTTTAGGCTATGTATTTGAAAAGATTTTGTGAATCTAACCAAAACTTCTCTAACAATTTATATTTGACCAAGGATGTATTCTTACCATTTCCTCTTTTCAGAATTAAAATTTATAATCAATAATTACCATAAATGGATAATATTTTAGCAGCTTTTAAATAATTAGATAACAACATGTAAGTAAAATTAACATTTTAGTGTGTTTATTGGTAGGCCTATAACTTAAGCTTATTTATAATCTGGAAATTGTAAAAACTATTTTTCAATCAGGTGCAGAGGATAAGGATGGTAAATAACTGGTAAATAGTAGTTATTAATTATTTGTTTATTGGTATCACATTAATTAAAGAGGAGAAAATCAAAAAGATAGTTGTTATTACTGTGTCAAACTATAATATATAATTTTAACATGTGTGATCAAAATATTTATTTCTATTGTTTACATAAAATTTATATAAAGCGATAGAAATAAGTTACAAATAAATTAAAATGGTTTGAATAATGTGCTTCTATCTTGAATAACAGCATTTAGAGTTTTTTTTTGGAGCCTTGATCCATTATCAGGCCCCTTGCCCCAAAAACCTGAAATAAATCTATTGAAATATATAATGTGAAAATTTTTAACGCAATTAAGATTTCTGTCATTAATTTTGCGCTATATATGTTTCAAGTCGTTTGGCTAACAACTGATATGTGAAACTCGTCCAAATTCTCTGTAGTCGTTTCTTCCGGGTGTAGAAAAATGTCAGTAATGACGTAGTTTGTCGATGTTTACAGTCATGGCAGCAGTGGCACACTTCATCGGTGAAAATCTTTAATTATCGATACACATGTACCAGTAACTTGTTAAGAACAGAACGTGGTAAACTGTCAATTAAAATTATATGCATTAAACAAGACAGACCGGCTAGGCTCGGCAACGTTTTGCCTTGCTTAGCTACATTACGTCGCCATTTTCCCAGACAAATAAAACACTAGTGACGGTTCATTTAATGTTATACTGTTAAAATTCGTTATATAATAATATAATATAGCATTCGAATTATCATTAAATAACTTTCAAGTACGGGAAAAATAGAAAACGTAACAAAACCTCTATTTTAAGTTATTGGACAAGCGACGTAAAATTTCATTATCGTATTGGATGACAAATATATAAAGCATTTTCTCTTTTATTGAACCGAGTATAAATAAAACTTGTGTTATTTCACTGAAAATATAGACAAACGCCATCTTGGTTGGTCAACATTTTCGGTAATTGTTTTTACCGTGTCAATGCATCGGTAAGAAGAGCGATGTTACAATTTTAAAACCAAAGCACACTAAGGCCGAGAAACATACGTAAAATACAACATAAATGCGGACGAAAATGAAAAGCGTATAAAATATTTCCTTGTAGTTTCTGCTTATCTGGAATACAAAATCGAGTAGAGAGCACGTTTCTTAGATAAAAAAAATTTGTAAGTGTATCCAATGTATTTCCTGGAATAAGAATGGAGCCGATGTGCTGGATACTGAATATATCAGTCCGCTCCGTAGCTAAGCAACGAAGACATAGCCGCGGTTCTATTTTATTCAAATTTTGTTAAATAAAACAGAATTTTCGAAATTTTATTGTCATCTCAGAGCTCTAATTACGTTGTTTGCCTTATAATAATCTCACATTTATTGCAAAAAAAAATTTCGAATAAATTTTAACAGTTTAAATATATATTAGAAAATTGTAAGATATGTTTTAAATAAATACAATTCTATTATTAAAACCAATGGGATCGGTGGTAATATTAACACACTAAAAATAAAAAATTTTTAGTTAAAAAAACAAGTAATAATTATACTCTTTCCATTTCCGACTTCGAAAACGTAATCAACGAATAACATCCTGATGTATCCACTGAGGAGGCCTAGATGGCGAAATGCATATGGATAAATTAATAAAGTAATGATTGTTCCTTGCCACTTGTTTTGGCTCATAGAATCCACGAAGTCGGAAATGGAAAGAGTATAATTTTTACTTGTTTTTTAACTAAAAATTTTTTATTTTTAGTGTGTAAATACAATTCTACTATGTTCTACTTTGTAATGAATACAACTACTTTCCTTCGCGTATGTAGACTAATAATCATAGTTAAAAACTAGTCTCCCATAATAATAATGTACATATTTCACTATTATTCCGTATTGTTCGTGTGGATTGTATTAGGCATAGTAAACGTATTCGCGTGTCATTAGGTCAATCACGTGTTTCCGAAACAATTTTCACACTTATTAATGTTAATACATTATTCTAATATTTAACTAAACTATTCCCTAAAACCAGTCATCGTATAACCGAAAATAAGAATAAAATCGGCTCCATCAATGTTTATGTAAAATTTTCAGAACCAATAATTAAGTTTCCGTCTTTGACAGGTCCTCCATCAATGTGAATTAACAAGTATAACAAATAGCATTCCGTTCGAATCTCAGATTCTTCCTTAGAAGGACTACTTTGTGGGAAAAATTTGACGGCCATGCCGAAATGAATGCAGTTTTTTGGCTTTCGATGATTTCCGTCTCAAGGAAGTTCTGCCGGTTGGAGGTTTATTATATTTGAAATTAAATAAAAATAACAGAAAATAGCTGAAAATGTATTTTATTAATAAAAATGTTACGAAAGTATTTGAGTCACAAATTTCGGATCGAAATAAATACGTTAATGTAACAAAATAGGTCACTATAAAAACGACGGACATTCACCAATCACTTCACATCCGACTGCATACAAAAGTAAACTTTGATCTATTTCCTCTTCTACGTGTTCACATATAGACGAACGACGACTCTAGACTACATTGTACCCAAACGATCGCGAATAACCGACCGTAGAAAAGTTAAGATTTTCGGAAACGGTGGCGACGTCGGGCAGCGCGTCCAACTTGGAGCGCGCGGGCGGTGTGTCGGAAACAGCGCGCGGGGAAGAGCTCCTCTATACCTGGACGCGGAGTATCGCGAAGAGGGCGAGGAGCGCGGATAAGGCCAAAGAAGCGTGCGCCGCGCATCCCGAGGCGCATTCAGGAGAGTCGTAGCGGTAATTGCGACAGTGGTTCTGTACCAGGAATCCTCCTGCCTTGATGACGATCTGCTCGCCCAGGTCGGCCGCTTCCGCGTCGCACTTGGCCAAAACGGCGTTCCTGGTGCATTGTTTGTAGCCGTCGAACAAGCTGCGAAACAAGAGAAATAAAGTCATTTTTATTACAATTCGTCCCAATTAAATAATATTAAAGTTTAAGAAGCTAATTTTATAAATTTTTAAATAACTTATTTAAACTATAGTGTAGTAAATCCTGTATAAACCTGAATTAAATGGCACAGGATAATTTTTCCCATTTTTGGGTGGCTTCAGTTTCGAACAGATTTTAGTATTTTGTTTTAATCTTCAAAATGTAACAGTTCATTTTTATAGTAAAATCACTTTGTTACTTACGCAAAATTTATTACTAAATTAAATCCAAATGATTCAAACTAAAGACAAGAGTATTCGAATGCAAGAATACAGAACTGTTCAACCAAATAAAAGTGCTTTTGCTGTGAAGAACTTTTACTGGGTATTCGAATACGATTCTAATGAGCTCAGAGAATTCGAGTACCAAAATCTCATGTATAGAAGCACTAGAAATTCTAATCTGATTACAATAGTGCAGAAATCAAGTTACTCTGATCTGGTTTTTCGAGGAATTTTAATATCCTAATTAATAGTTTACTTTGATCTCTAATTATTAATATGTTAACCAACTTATTTTCGAATATTCGGCAGTAGTTACTAACTACTCCGCACAAGGCAAATTAACAGTACTACATTGTTCTCATTATTTTCACGAATTACTTTCGTGTAATTAGTGAAAACAATGAAAACAACATAGTACTGCCAGTTTTTACTTGTTCAATCTCATCCCTAACAATCGTTGCTTGTTCTCAAGGGACTTGTTTTATTCAAGTTACGTTTTAGAGAAGTTTTACTGTGTTTCTCAAAATAGGAGTGGAGCCGATATGTTGGGTGAATTTAGGCTGTCATTCCACTGCAGTAACCAAAAAATTCGAACACCAAGTCATATGATGCATGGCGTTTATTTTGAATATCAAACTTCTTACATTGTCGGGATTTTCAAATAGATGATCACGGAACTAATTTCCTTCGCGTTTCCCTACGTTAATGAATATCGGCTCATACTTTTTATGGGAAAGTCAATTATAATTTTAAATGTAGAAATGAAAAACTAACCTAAACGTGAACAATCTATTCTCTATTCGATATTTAATAATAGACTAGACTGGCATCATTTTTACTCGGGCAACCAATATAAAGATGCCATACGTTTAGGAAAAGACATTCTTTAAATAAAATGAAATTATTCTGTCTTTCCAATCTGATTATATTTTGTTCGAAGAATTTTCGACATTTATTTATATTTTTTTTTATAAACTTTTTGGAATGTTTTTTTTTATCGATTTTAAAAAGAGCAACAATTTATAAAAATCATTTCGAATATAAAATTTATTTCGAAAAATGTTTCTTTTATTTGTTTACTTTTTTAATTTGTTATGCTCCGGTAAAATTGAATTTCCGATTCGATTTTGGACTTCAAAACCGGAATAATTCGAAGTATCGTCCTTCGATTTCCTCCCTTCTAAAATGATACTCTTTCACTGCATTATAATTCATTACACACGTTTTCGAGACTGGAAATTCCCACCCGACGTTTTTCGTGAAGAGAGAGTTACCTTAAACGGGTTAAATTCTATCGCCATCAAAACAGTTCATGCAATTCAATTGCCAAAATACGGAAAAAAGTTGAACGAAGGAACAGAAAACACATTTAAATAATAACGAGACAACTTTAAATTAAATAAATTTTTTTAAAAACAAAGATCAGAAATTTAATGGGTTATTTCAAATATTTTTCGTAACTTTGCAAAATGAAATTATTTACTGGATTTCTATTGGCGATGCAGGTTTACCCACGGATTGACAGATTATTGTACGAAATATGAAACCATCAATCATATTGAACTTCTCAATTATGTAATATACTTATAACTTATATGTAATTAAATAAGGAATTTATGCGGTTGAAATAACCGCAGTGAAATACTCGTGTTAAACGAATAAGTAAATGTCGCATCGAGAAAATTAAAGATCTGATTGATTGACGTAATACATATTTTTATTTTAACTTTAAGTAATTTTTTTTTTAGAATTTCTCGTATTCATAGTTCGGGAGCAGGGCATACCGGCCATAATCTCGACCATAACAACAAGAATTTATTGTAAAATTGAAGTTTGCAGTGTTTAAGTAAACAAATAAATCCTTTGAAGGGGGAAAAAACGTAAAGAAATATGGTTTTTTCTTCGTGATTTCTGAAAAATTATGCAAATTTCGAAAAAACCTTTGTAAAACTACCATTCCATTTCCTTTCGCTTATACGAACTTCTTCGATTTTCTTGAAAGATCGCTTTCTTCGAAAAACAACGAACTCTAATCTGACGTAGACAAAATTGCGTGAAAAATGGAAAATATCTGATTGGAAGCGTGTCGTCTGGAGAAGTGAATCAGCGTTTTTCCATCACGTGTCGTCTTAGGCTTTTGGATTTATCACATTCCCGTCTTTGTATGGGTAGCCAACGGAAAAATGCAATCTACCGGGATTATGGGAAGTATTTTCTGCTTTCTTTTTTCCTTTGTAACACGAATAGATAACTTTGGATCTTCCGCGCCGCTGTAAATTTACAAGTTTATTAAAAGTTATCTTACTCGTTAGAGTTTGCCGAACCATTAAGAATATAGTAATTAGATGCAGTTTTTACAGTAGAAAAAACAAACTCTTCATGACTTTTCCAGTTATCATTGTATTATTTTATAAAGACAAACTATCGGTAACTTTTTTTAAATCTCATTTCATGAACGGAGAAAGATATTTTATAAAAGTCGAAACTAAGTAGATTATTTTATAATAAGGATGCGCATATTAAGAGTTATCGGCTAGAAGAGTAGCTTACTAAATATTATAAAACAAAAAAATTGTTTTCTAGATCCTTATCCTCGGAAACAATACTATACAAAAGAGTAAGATTTGAGGGCAAAATAAATTGAGGAATGTAAGCTATGCACGAATCGAGGATAAAGAGATGGACAAATATCAATGCTAATAGACTTTGTAAGAGTAATCTAAAATAGAACCTGATTGTTGGTTGTCGATCTCCCTGACGGAAATCAAAACGTAAACAAGATTCGTTTAGTATATAGACACTTCAAAGAAATAAAACTAGAATTAAGAATTTTTTAAATCGAATAAATCGTGACGAATTACAAATTTGTTTAATGCAAAAACGCGCTTAAAATATTAGGTCTGATTTATTAAAAGAAAAGAATTAAGATCTACAGAACAGTCTTCCCATTCAACGAATTTTTGTGTGTGTAAGGAAAAGTTTTGAATGTTTAGAGCTTGTCAAAATGGATACAACTTATATAATATGGTGCATTAATCGATCGATTAAATCATATTTTTGTAGTTGACTGCGAACAGAATATAGTGCTTTCGACGATCACTTGGCTTTTCTTCTCCCTGTTATTTAGTTGAGTCAAGCATTACGTGCGTATGTAGCTCGTTTCGGGCCTAATATGCCCCCTCTTCAGTCAACTAAATATTAAGACGATGACACTTTACAACCAATGTTTCAGGCAATGGCACTTTACAACTAATGTTAAGAACGTTGGTTTTAAAAACTTTTTACCTTTAAAACTTCGACTAAAATCAGTATTCTTTCCGTACATGGTAACTTAAAAAGGTCGCAGGAACCACAATTCACAATGCACTAATCAATACTAAACTGTCTGAATTATTCGTTCGTATCCTATCCGATTCTTGCTTCACGGCACTTCGTCGCAAATAACAGGGAGAAGAAAGCCAAGTGATCGTCGAAAGCACTATATTGTGTTCGTAGTCAACAAGAATCAAGCGCGACACGGTTTCAAGTCATTAATCATATTTTTGTATTTAATTTTACTATTATTTAAGCGCACGATTTTTAAAGTAAAGAAGAGGGTGTCGCGATATTTTTTTTAAATTGGAATTCGGACACGGTGAATCAAAGTACTGCTAAACGTCCATGTATTTATTGGATGTTAAACATTAATCGATATCTTAATTAGATTAATAAATGTAGTTAAAATAAGATTTATTTAGTTAAAGTGTAATTTATTTTAATGACGTAATTTATCGATAAGTTATATTTAGACGCTTTTCTGATGTTGGAAATTAATACGACGTAGAAAGAATTTATGCAAATTAAACTCCCAGGTGCTGAGTTTAAACAAGAAAACGTCCACAATTTCCGACAGAAGAAAATAATCGGCTTCGTAAAAATGTCGGGGTATTTTTATCTTTTGTGAAGCCACACCTTACAATGCTGTTGTGACATTTGAAAAAGAAAATATAGAATGTTTTCGTTTTTCCTTCTGTTCTATATTCTTTCTTATTCGAGATCTACAGACTTCGTGCTTACTGTTTTTGCATTTCTATAGTTCGAATATTTTTAGGTATTATCTAAAATGTATAAATATTTTGTATTTTATAATTTAAAGAAAATATTATATATTTATAAAGGAACATTGTTATAATTTCTATAGTTAGCTTTTAAAAAAGCTAACTATAGAAATTACGAATTAAGACTACCACTCTCATTACTTTACAATAGGTTTATCTTACATTCTGGAAATTAAACTACAATTGTTTTATTGTGACATCGTCACAATGCCGGGCTGCAATTTTTAATCATATTTTTAATTTATTTAAATTAAAATATGTTATCCCCTCAAATTAGTACTATAGTGTCTTGTCCCTACCCTCTACAGTACGTCATACATTTCCTTTAACAATAGAGTCGTGCCATCTATAACTGCTTTTAGAAAAGTTTTGAATTGAAATAACGTGACTTCCGGTCCGCATCGAAAGTTCGTATATAGTAAATCGGGGCCCCGTCCTTAAGGTTTGCATATCTTGTCTTGAATTTCATTTATCTAACATCGTTCTCGAGATTAAGAAAAGATAGACTGACAGACACCGGACGACAGGGAATTTATAGGTCTACATTTTTAATTTTTAAATTGCAGATTAATAAGATCAAATTTTGTTAACTATTATTAGTTTCTAAGTATTCTGTAGAAAGAAGTCACGCAAAATTGAGAAAATTAATACAAAATAAAAAATATTAATTACAATGCTAAAGACAAAGCTTAATATCAAATAGTTAAAAGTAAATGAAGCAAAATTGAGCGAAGGAAAAATGGTGACCGATGCAAAGGAAGTAACGCGTGAGATTGTTGGGTGAGAATTCATTTTTAAGATAATTAATCATACAAGCGAGACTGAATTTTGCTAGAAAAGAAATACGTATTTATATCCAACAAAAACAGATGCTTTTATTCATTCATTCGCTAATAATAGAGCATATCGTAAACAAATTATCTTCCAACAATAATACGAAAATTGTTGTGGTAGGTCACTCGAAACTATTCCTTTATTATTATTATTTTTTACAACTATAAATTTAAATTATATTTTCAAAAGAAAGAAATAATAGATGTTCTAATTTGTAATCAGAATGTGAAAATTTTGAAGAGCACGGAAAAGGCCGTACGAAATTATGTGGCAATTTATAGAAGTTTCCTTGCCTGTGGAATAATTTCACGAAAAATAAATGTATTTCATATAGAGTATAGATTTAACAAATTTCAATTTTAGAATTAGAAGATATTGCATCTCAAAAATATAAGATTTGCAGGAAAGATTTATAATTAAAGCGATTAAACTCGCGTTCCAAATTTTAAAACTGGAACGGCTTTTATATAATTTAATAATTATGCTTTTGTTTCTGGATAAAATTTTTGACAGCGAAAATTGCTGTTTACGAGCAACGGTGCATAGAAAATGTGTTATTTCAGGTTTTTACTATTATTTCTGATTTGATTACCTGATAACTTTTGATCTTCCTTCTCTATAAAGCTTAAATTTAGAACTTTTAGTCGTTTTCCTTTAAGAGAGATGAATATCCTTTAGTTCTTATATTTGTATGTAAATGTGTGTATACGTAAGTAGGGTCAAGGGAGTCAAACATATGAAAGTTAGAAATAATAAACTTTAAAGTTTAGAAAAATATATTTGTTTAAAATTTTACCTGGTAAAAACAAGTTTTATTTTAAAAAGATTTGTTTTGTTTTAATAGGAACAAAGAAAATATGTATTTTATCATTTAGAAGACGACGACCAAGTACTTACCAGCAAGACTTTCTCAGTTGTTCTTCTTCTGGAAGTTCTTGTGTTTTCATGACTTCTTGCTGTCTAATGTAATCTTCGGAACATTTTTTATAGTCTGCAGATAGCTGTTTGTAACAACCGGCGTGTTTCAGATATTCTAAACAGGATAAAATGAATAAATTATGTTTATTGCATTATATACTTTCTCAAATTTAATTTAAAGAAAAAAACTGTTAAAGTCCGCAATATTTTAAGAAACTTCGGATTTTATTCAATTTTACACTTAGGTCGGTAAAAAATAAGATAATAAATACAATCGAGTTGCACTTTTTAAATCTTCCGGAAACAAATTTTCAAAAAGGTCTTTTAAGGCGATGTGTGTAAACGATAAAATTGATTTAGTTTCATCTTAAATTGTCTATCGATATGGACAGAAGACATTTTTAATATCTAAATGAATTTTAGCTAAGCGAATGGCATTTAAGTTGCGGATAAAGTAACGCAAGAAATACTTTTAAAACACAAAAAAATTGCATTGTAAAGAAAATTTATTTCTTTTGCTCGATAGAAAGTATCTAACGAAGTTAAAAGCGCGAGAGATATAAATTTACTTTTTCGGAATTCCGATCCATCGGTGCACAAATCTGATAAAAGTTGTTGCGCTCCTCTGGTCAACGTCTGATAAATTTGTTGTTGTTCCGCATCGAAACATCTTTCTGTAAAATGATTAACGCAGACCATCGCTTCTTGTAAGTGCCTGTAAAACAAACGAAACATTCAAACACTCGTTAAAAACTAAATCTAATGGAAGTTTCTTTTACAAATAAATATCTTTCCAACCATAAATGAGCGGGTCATACGCATTACTTTCCACTTTCGTTATCTGAAACATTCATTACGTACCACACAATATTTTTCAGAGAAAAACTTCAACCAAAAATTGGTGGAATTATAGATAAATAGAAATTCATACGATGTACGGAAATCGATAATAGAGACAATATGATAATTTGTCCGGCATTAGCTTTTATTATATAAAAACCAAAACGAGAAATAACATTAAGAGAAATCGTGACTCATCGCCTCGACCGATATTTTCACCTCCTTTTTCTCTAATCCTATTTTTCTCCCGCAGGCAGTGAATAAAATTCATTTTCGCTTTAGTCTCGGACAAGCCGTTTGATGTCGACTTCACTCTCTCAACACTCAATTTCCATAGGCAATAAATTCAATAATAAGCCGCCGGACGACGTCAGAGAAAATGTCTCCCGTATTAAAATTCCATAAAAGGCATCTGTACCACTTTCTAAGTCAAAATCTGTGTTTTTCTCGACCATTTATCTCCGTCGACGCAATTTCCAGATGTAAAAAAGAAGACAGAAAATCGATGAATAGTCTAAAAGCAATTAAGAAAACAATACGTTATAACGAAACCTATTATTGTTACAGAAATGATGAATCTAAGAAAAAAACAACTTTAAAATTGAGTAATAATAAGTCTAATTAAATACATTTATAAATTGACAGATGTGTTACAAATGATGATTATTAATAATAATGATGCACGAATATCTACACACAAAATTTGAAATAAATCTGACTTACAAATGCCATCTACTTAGGTCTTAGGACGATATTAATAAATCAGATTTAATCTCATTTAAATGTTCCAGAATTTAACAATGCACATTTTAAACTTAATAATTTACATCCCGTAAATATGGTATGGAAAAATAGAAATGGTTAGACGAGAGGAGAAAGGTTTATTTGATGTGAAAGTCACTAAAACGAGGATTGTGACCAGGAATGTTTTTTAAAGGACGATAATCGTTTTTTTGAAGTTCCGTGTTATCGTACTCCGCCGTAATATATAACATACGTAACCTCGATATACGTCAACAAATAAATCTCTATAAAAACAGCCAAAAAAGCGGAATTATCAGCCAAAAAATAATTATTATAATAATTTAAGTGTTTTCTTTAAACGTCATAGTGAACAATTGCCGAATTCGTCATGCCAATTTTTACTTAATTGCTCGCTCGTTCATCGTTCGATTACATCGATAACCTTATTTAAATAGATAAGTTACTGTTAAATTGTTTCTTAGAATATTTTATTTTCTTATTTTCAGTAATTACAGTCCGAACAGTCAGAATGTGTCATAAACGGGAAGAGTTTATTCCGCCAGAGGTGAGTTTCGATCAGAGTTTATATTTTAGTGTCAAAATTGAAACGAGAACCTCTCGCGTGATTTCAAAGAATTCTTAACGCAGTGTAAGATTTATTTTGTTATGTCGAAAGGTTTCGAAACCACGATATTTGATAAAAGCGATCCTTAAATAACTGAGTTATCAAATTCCTTGAACATTCGTCAGCTTCGTTCGGATAATTCTAGTAGCGTGGCGGTGACTAAAGTTTTAAATCGACATACAAACGCTCAATGTCAAATATCAAATGAATTCTTTTTTTTGAAACGCAATTTTTTAATAAAGATTTTATCACAATTTTATAATTTCAATTTGGAATTTACGATTTTCGCTAGATATTTTTAAAAAAGTACGGTCATTGTCAATCGTTTATAAACTATACGAGGTCGAGTTAAATCAGAATGGGATTTCAAAGATCCATAAATATTCTGTTAAAATTAATGGTTTTTTTATGGACGTTCGGTAAAAGTTTTATGGGAGTTTGGTTGAAATTCAATCAGTTTCTCGCCGAAAAGAAAACGTCGCCAGCGACGATCTCCGCCGCGAAATCGATAATAGACCTATTAATGGACCAACGATTCGCGACTAACACACGATTCTCTTCAGAAAAATCAAACGAAAAAAAAATCGAGTTTTCACTCGTTTATCGATCTTCGTTAATTTAAGAATTTCGACTAAATAAACAAAAAAAATATATAAAGTTTAGAAATTTTTTACGTTTGATATTTGTCGAATTAATGAGAGAAAAAGAACGATTTAATTAATGAAACTTCTAAAACCTTTCGTCTAGTAATGGGTTTTATCCCAAAATGCGTTTTTTAATTAAGCGTAATTCTTTTGTATTTTGGAAAAGATCGAAATGAACAAACGAATGACAAAATAACTTCAATTTTCCCGTCCGACCTGACTACAGAGAAAGAGACAATTCCCGTCGAATCGAGATTTTAATCATTAAAAATACGGTCAGTTTCATTCAAAACGACTTCTGTACTTAGAAAATCGATACGGGCTTTGTTATTCCTTAACGATTTAAATGAAAATCATTTCTGTTACTTTTAATTAAAATTTTTTTTAAAATGTCGAAGAATACCGAAGAAACATAACTACGGTAATCGTTGTTCATTTCCTTCTCAAACGGAATAAATTCGGCACTCTTAGGGCAATCACAATTAAACGTTTATTAATTTTTATAGGACACAAATTGCACGAATATTACATTATATTAAAACAAGGCTAATAATCTATTTAGGCGGTGGGCGACCCTCGACTTTCGATAAATCATTTCCGAGAAGGATCGATTGCGCGGCTTGGATTTCCAAACATCCTTGAAATTAAGCATCTGGCGCAGCATCCGAAGAGCAGTTACGACAAATGCTCCTTCAGGAGTCGTCAGCGACATCCATTCTACCCTTTCCTAATAATCCAATTTCTCGGTTGCTACATTAAAGCATCGAGAAACGTCGTTTTAAACGCGACCGACAGGTAAATACTTTCATACATAATAGCCATATGAATATCCAAATAAAATCTGTTGAAAAACGAAACGATTTCGTGCGCGTGTTAAAAATTATTTAGAAGTTTTCACAAAAGTATGGTACATTTTTTCCTCTTTCTATTCCATATTTTAGATTCGCTTTACCCGCGAGTAGTCTAAATTAAAACATGTAAGATGTGGAATTGACGATCTTATTTCAAATTGCATATAGTTTCGTTCAAGAGAACAACACAATTTATACACTTAAGAAAATACTATTTTTTTTTTTAAATTAATCGATTGCAACAGACCTAACTTCTGATTAAATTTGAAAGAAAAATAACCGATTGGGTACTCGAATAAAGAGAAAATTGAGTTAACACCAAAAGACAATCTTGGCTTGTCTATTTTTCAGATTTTTTATCGATTCACAATGTCCAAGGTGTTTTCTAAACGAACTGAGCACGATCGATGTTCGACCATCTGGCTCTTTGCGCGGGAAATGGATCCAATCCTACTCCTCCTCCCCAAAAATGATTCATTAAAAAGATTCCATAGTCTTACAAGATAGTTCCAAACTTTCGTCCCTACCGAGATAATTCGTTTTTTCATATTTCTTCTCATCGATTCGAATTATAATTTTGGAAGAAATCTACCAAACGTCTAACCGCAATTCAGTTCAATACGAAACTTCCTTAATAATATGGGTCAGTCAAATTAACTAATTTTGGTTGTATTCGACAAAAAAAAATGTAAGTAATATTCGAGGTACGCTTTCAATCGATAGACAGACATTAATAGGGCAGAGACGGGGCTAACACCTTCCGACCAATCGCTATTAATAGTGTGACGAAACCGAAGGAGAACGATTATTTTATCGAAAATCGATAGGAATGCAGCCAGAATTTGACAATCAAAGAATTTCTCCTTCCTTTAATATTAAAGATCAAAAGACGACTTTATTCTTGAAGACGATGAAAAACGAAAACCAGTTTCCTAAACTGAAAAATTTTACAAGTCGTCGTCATCAATTACGTTCGGTATGGGTAAAATATTAAAGTCAAGTGGCCATCAAAGATGTTAAAAAGACGACAGGTATCAACGTGTATATTTAATAAATGTAGAGGGGATGCGGTTCGTCTTCGGCAAAATCTTTCTTTTTTTTATTGTCACACCAGTTTTTATCGCCTCTCGTTATCGGCATTGACTGACAGTGCTGATTAACCGTATCGTAAATTTTCCCAAAAATATAATTTTATAAAAGATAATGTAAGTAAAAAAAGTCTTATTTCATTCTTTCTTCAATGTGTATGCTAATAAAAATGAAAATTTATTATTTAAAGTCCTGTAGGAAAACGATCAAAATTGAAATAACCGAAGACCAAATTTCGGATTACCTGAAAGGGCTTTTGTACAAAGAATAAAAATCGATTAATCAATACGTACATTTTTAATAAAGATTTTACCAGTTAAATAATTTTCGAATCGATTTGAATTAAGGAAGACGACTGAGCCAAACGTAGGTTTCTTCCTTACCCGGATACGGTTAATGCGGCCGTTAGTTGGCATCCCTATGCTATAAGGAGAACGGCCAACGTAAGCAAGATGGAAACTAAGTATCGATCTCGGTTCTCCTTTCGTGTTTTTCTCGCTCTCTAGTGGAATCTCCGAGGCTTTCGCGTCTTTCAAAAGCAAAACCTAACTCCACTTTCCCTGTACATTAACACCTTATCCAATTCGCTCGGTTAGCATCTATTCTCGTTCCATCACTTCACCATTAGATGTATTTGTTAAGCTTTCGCCTTGTGTAATCTTCTAACTAAATCGATTCTTCTAAATTTAAATAAAATCTTCCTCCTTAAAAATGTGCACCTTTATCGCTACCTCAAATCTTGCGTTTTTAAAATTGCGATAAAAGGGTATTCGACTTGAACATCGAATAATTTTCATAAACCTTATCCAAATACATTTTAGATTTTAAGAAATATTTCTTTATATTTTGCGTATTTCTTTCGACTAATTAAATTCATTTGATACGCGGTATCAATTAACATATTTACTTATTATTACAGATAAAAAATAAATGATTTAAAAATGATTTTTTTCTTTTGTGATGGGTACACGGCTTAAGTGTTTCGGTTCCTTTAATAGAACTTGGCTCATTAATCTTCACTTGTAGTCTCTATCGGGATTTCTTCGTCTCCTTCAGGAGATTTTTTCTTCCACATTCCTGATTATGTGTTGATTAATCATTTGTGAAGGTTGAATTTCGTCGGATGTCGGACGTCTGCTTTATTTCCGTTTGGTCATTAGTATCTCGATCGTCCCGCATTATCTTAATTATCATTGGGTCGGGAGCTTCGTTTCCATTCTGCGAAAGTCGCAACCAGCAATTCCGATCGCATTTTATAATTACGAATCTTAAATTATAGAGAAGTGATTAAAATTCGTTCCGAGTCGTTCGAAGGAGCGGTAGATGATACCTTAAAATAAACAGTGTTTGCTTTTATGTAAATTACCGACGTGGTACCGATGTTTGACGTTAATATAAAAGAATCGTAAACATTTTTTATTCCTTCGACTGAATTCGAAATAATCGATATGGAGACTGTCGAACCTAACATCTCTTGGCTTTTTCTCCACTAAAAATGAATTTTTGACGTTCTTTTACGAACTATGCCTCCAACGATCATCATCAAAGTTTATCGATCGAAAATGCGATTTCCATCCAGACTTAATTATTAGAGTATTATAAAAAGAGATTTAATAAAAGCGAATTGAATTTGGTTACTAGAGAATCCGCGTCAAACATCTTCCATTACAAATCCAATTAAAGAGTATAAAATATTTGTCCGTAAAATATTTTATCGTCCTCGTTTATTTTATTTATTTCTCGATTATCTGCTTCCAAAAGAGTTTAGGAATAAGAAAAATACAAATTTTTTTTTTATACTCTCAATACTAAATTGAAAAATTTCCTATCGTATCATTGATTCGTATTGTTAACTGAAGTTCGACTTAGTTTAAATGTTTATTAATATAGGATAAACTTGCAATTTGTTTAAAATTGCAACATTCCTTCATAAATTAGCACAAATTATTTCTCAAACATTTTATTCGGTCAGAAAAAAATTAGATTTTATTCACGTTAAATTTCAGAAGTTTCTATTCGTTATATCCGAAGTCGATCAAACGACGACTCGTTGAGAGTTTTCAACCACGATATGAATCAAAAATCGATCTAATTACAATATCTAGTATCATTCTTTATAATAGGAAACTTCGATCGTCTCCATATACGCTAATACATTTATATAAAATGCGCGTTGAAGCAGACTACGGATATTTAGTTTGTATAGAAATTAGCATTTGTTCCTCCTTTTCTTCTAAAAAAAAACTTTAAAAGAGCAAGTCTTCAATATTAGTTCGTTTATTTAATTTACTTACGACACTCCTTTCGTTTATTTTCTGTTAAATTGTAAAATACCGATGTAAATAAATTTTATACGATTTTGTTTTATCCACCTCTAAACTTCCACACCACCCACGTAAATATTTATGTAATTTAATTAGAAACTGGAATTTAATATATTACTACGAATTAACTATTTCTGTAAAATGTTACAGAATGGACGATCGAAAGATCGTATAGAAAAAGACAGCGAACATTACCCTTCGGAATATTTATCAGTTGGAAAGAAAATAATTACATCAACTATTGAAATGCCTCGAATCCCATCAAGGTAATGCGTGTACAGAAGTGAAATTTTCATTTCACAAGAGTTAAAATCAATTTAAAATTCCTAAAATATGAAGATCGAATACCTAATTTTCTTAAAATAAGAAAGTTTTATACAAAATTAATATATTTTAACGCGAAAAATCAGCAGAAAATGAACAAAAATAGATGCATTTATTAAGATTTTGTAATATGAATGATCGTTTCAACTAAAAAGCTAATGACAGCTAACGAGTTCAAAGCATTCGACAGACAATTTAATTCGTCGAATGTTTTAAACTAAATCTTTCAGACTTAATGATTTATACAGCCGAAAATATAAATGTTTACACAGTTCAAAATGTTTATACGAAATGCGCTGATATTTATCACTGACCTTTGACTTTTAGAGTAACTGCACTGTAAGTCTTTAACATTAAAATGCAATTTTCTTTTGGGAAATTTCTGCTTGGTTTTCAACGGAGAAAGTTTCGAAGTAATTGTTCCGAACAACGCAAGGAAAAATAAGCTAACGTTTTGTAATTTTCTCAAATTACTCCAGTTCAAATTAATAAGAGTGGAAAAATTACTAAAATAACATTTTTATCGATCGTAGTTTATGTCGTTTATCATCGACAATACTTGTTGAATGCATAAAAATTTATACAGAATGTCTAGGAAACGTGGCATCGTCTCATACCAAGTTGCTTATATCTGAAAATTATTAACAACATACATGGACTACGCCCCCACATTTCATTTCGAAGAAAATGCCATTTTCGGCGAATATCGTCTATATCTTAACAAAATATTTGTAATTTAGCTAAAAGATGAAAGTCATTAGTCTGTTCTCTGTAAGTAAGATTAGACTAAAAAAGCTCACGAGTGTATTCATATTGAGACTAACGTATAAGATTTTTTGTCATGGTTCTTCTCGTTTTCCCATGGCGTAGGTTCTTCTTTTGTTGTTAGATTGTAAACTATTTCTTTTTTATTTCGTTCACGAATAATAGAAAACTTCTTAAGCTTGATTCACATCATGAAACAAAAGTCTTTACGATAATCGTTTGACATCAAGCAGCGGATGAGGTGTTCAGGACTACGTGATTTTATCAGACGATTAACTGGAAACGAACATCTAGAAACTTACAAAATACTTATTTTACACTAAAAATATCATTTCAATTAATGGAAGAAATAAATTTCCATTTCAATTTTCACTTTATACCATAAAATTCTGGAACTAACTTCGTTCAATAACTCAATCTCGCTATTAAGATTTTTTTGTTTGGTTTTTTTTTTACCGTGCCATAACAGAAAAATGGCGAATGATACTAATGAATGTCAATAAATCACGTGGTTTGCAATTTAATTTTCATTGTATCATTTGCCGTTCGGAAATTAACTTAATTGGTTCGACATTATAAATGATGAAAAACAATTTGGAATAAGACTTACGCTTATTATTTACGAACAATTTCAGAACAAGCACATAGAAATGCAAAACACTAAGCTAAGTTTACTAACCTAGCTTAGTGTTTTACATTTCTGAGCGCTTGTTTTCTTAGATTTTACATAATTCCACATCAATTTTCATACTAACAAACAGTTTTCAAAATCAAAAGGTATATGAACAAAATTCATTCTTTGTCCAAAGAAATAAAAAATGTAGAAATATTTGACGCAAAGGACCCTTTTTAACTTTATGTATAAATCCAGATTAGTTTTACAGAGGGAGGTTTGTATATGATTTTTGGCACAAAAGCTTAAAATAAATAAAAGAACAAGTCACAAGATGGAACAAACGAAAGTCGAGAATTACGAAGAAAACATTTTAGATAAAAGCGTAATTGAAACGTATTGATTAAAAAAAATCTCAGGTTTTTAATTTTTCTTAAATATTACAGAAAACGAACTTCTTTTTTCTGTAGTAAAAAATATTAAAAAACAAATTGACGCGAATGACATTTAATTAAACTTACTGTCTCGATTATTTTAAAATAAATTTTATTTCGGAAGTTTTATTTGAAAAACAGAGTTTATTAAATATTTCGGAGAATATTTCTTTAAAAAATTCTTTATTCTTTCCGGCATTAACGAAACCCTGGAGGGCCCATGTTAAAAAAGTTCAGTTTTTATCTGGAAAAGTATTTTGATAGGGAAGGAAAAAAGTAGATTCGAGTTATTATAAAAAAAGTTTCTCGAAGAGAGCTTTCACGCTTCCCTCGAGGAAAATATGGCGAATGATGCCATTTAATGCCATTCGACAGTTAAAAGTTGGAGTTGTTGTTCGAGAGATACAAATAAGGAAACTGTCAAAAATATTACTTAGAAAAAAAAGAGAAAGAAAACTATACTTATGATTTTAAAAAGAAGTTTGTATTTCATAAATCTTGTGATAAAAAAACCCCTCTTTTTTCGGTAATTATATATCAAACTCTACAAACCAAGAAAAAAAAACATTCTGCGGCTTTTCATCGAATTTCGTAAGCATTCACATGCCTAAAAGAATTTCGCACAAGAAAAAAATCGATCTTGGATCGTTTATAAATCCGGATTTATCCTTTAGTGACAAGTAAAAAGGGAGTTTCGCGTTTTTCTAACCTCAACGACATTCATCTAACCTAAGTTTAATAATAAGAAGAGGAAACCA
Source organism: Centruroides vittatus (assembly GCF_030686945.1). Classification (NCBI taxonomy): domain Eukaryota; kingdom Metazoa; phylum Arthropoda; class Arachnida; order Scorpiones; family Buthidae; genus Centruroides; species Centruroides vittatus. The sequence continues at coordinate 689,582 of NW_027121927.1, forward strand.
ATCTGTTATAAATATTAATCAATGGATTCCTGCGAATCGCGTAAACAGAGAAGACGGGTTATTAGTGCATTTATCCAATAAAACCGAACAGTAAATCAATTCTATTTATATCTTCGTCATTTATTGGATTGGATAGATAAACCATTCGTACACATCTTTACAGAAATTTGAAAATTTTTGTTCATTCTAGGGAATCTAGGCCAATACCAATTGCCACGAGATAGTTCGGTCCCAGTTATTTAAAATTACATAAATATACACTATAATTAGTGGAGTAAGATCAAATTTAAGATTTTCTTTAACGACTGGTCGAGCTAAATTGCCAGAATACGATCCAAATACGTTTCGTCGGCAAGAATAAAATTGATAAGAATGACCGAACAACGCAATATTACAGAATACAGTACGTTGTTATTCGTTATAACGACGTTACATCGTTATAAATTTAGTCCATAATTATCCATAGGAAATCGAACGTGTATTTCCTAGTTGTTTACAACCTCTTACATCGGAATTGTTTTCGAATTGAAGGCAGAACAATTAGGGTAAAAAAATTGTTCTATTAATTTGGGAATAATTTCGAAAGGTAAACATCTGGCAGATACGCGTCACGATTTCCCTCAAATAATTATCGATTAAATGCATTTAAAAAAAACACATTTGTTTAAATTATTTTTCTATGAAAGTTTACACTTTCGGAATAACAGGATTAATTACTTAGATGAAAGTCAAATACTCAAACCCATTCGTTTAAACGTTATTTTTTGATTCGCGTGACGCTTTCCATTTACTGATTATTTCCAACCTCGTAAATGTTTGTTTCCTTTTTTTTAATTTTAGGGAGTGAAAAAATTAATTTTCAAATATAATTGCGGGAATAGCCGGGTGGTCGAGGCGGTTAAAAAGTCAGACTAACGCTGTGGTTACCGGTCGGTCCAATTGTGGGCGTAGACGAACTCATGATTAAACATGCCTTTAATGCCTATAGGGCAGAACGAGTGTGTGTATGTGTATATATATATATTTGTGGGATCATCTTTAAATTGTTATTTCTATAGGAAGATCGTTTAGACTGAAAACAAGGAAATTTCTGCTCCCCCCATTAACATCGATTCTCACCTAAAAAGAGGAATCTGTAAAGTTTATCTTATAGAATCACATCGAACACTGGGAAAAAGGTACTCGCACTCCAAATATATGGAATAAAATCAGAACGTTAAGGCCAATTTCGTATGGTTTCGTCGAATTTTGCCATTAAACTATTTCCCGCTTTGTTGTCACTGAGGACGAAGGGCCTGGGGTCGAGCTTCCTTTGTCCTCAGGACAGTACTTATTTCCAGGAAATTCCGAAGGTAACAATAATAAAGTCAAAATGATAACATTGTTAAAACTTGTAAATGCAAAATCGAATCGAAAGTCCCAAATATTTAAAAATCAGAATTTAAACATTATATTATCGAAATTTGGTAGATTGTAATTAACCACTTTTCATTCAGGGGGAAACCGCCAACATTTTTAAATAAACCAATCGAAAGAATAAAAGAAACGAAAGGAATTATTAGTAAAAATTTTACAGCAAACAATCGTTTAACCTTTGGATAATAAACGCGAAAACAATTTTGTCTGTCTCGTTAAAATGATAATAGAAAATTAGATTTGATATCGACCGTAGAGGTAACAATTGTATTAAACCAAGATATTGTCTCCATAATAATTCGATACATTTATAGACCGATCTCGATGAAACTTAATATAAACGAGTTTTCCTAACTATCCGGAAAAAGAAAAAATCATTACTTTTCGAGAATTTCGATTATTCTCACTATATTTATAGTCGAATCGTCAAAATACGTAAGAATATCGCGATGGATGCCTATTTATATTAATATTTGTTAAAGAAACTTACTTGCACACCGTTTTTAATTCTTCCTCCGTGTGAGCGAAGGCCAAGTCTTGATTTTTCGTCAGCACGTTTAGTTTTTGCATGCAATCCTGTAGAGATTCCTCGTTGCAATTCTCGGCATTCACGCTCCAAATATCTGAAAAAGGTGACCAGAAAGGTGCGTTAACATCTTTCGAAATCGACTTTGACGCTAAACAAATATAGGAGAAAATAAATGAGATTGGAAGTTTCATCGACGACAATCGGTTGCCCGACTAATTATAAATTCAGCTAAACTTGGCTTAGATTGTATTCGCCTCTTCCTGTAATTGGACAGGAGGGTAGATTTAATAAGATTTTTAATAATCAAGATTTCTTTTCCCGAAAATTAACAGCCGAATGAATAATTGTCAATATTTTTCATCAAACTTAATTTCGATTTCTGGATCGAAATCACAGTGGGAGTCTGCGATTTGGAATTAGCCTACCCTCTTCTCGCTCGTTCGACTACCGACTCTATTCTTATATTTTGTTCTAACGAACACTCCAAATGTTTATCCGATAAATACTATAAAAAATTCGGCATACGTTTCAGCATAAAAAGGTGTAAAAAAAATCAAAACTATTCACTGATTTGTCTTTTTGTTTGCGTACGAGCCGAGAAAATAATTCGAGTCTTAAGTTGCTCTGTATATAATAAAGTATCGACTAACATTTAATGATAGAACAGAGGAGACGAGATTCCCGGTATCGGTCGGTTTCAAAAATTGTTTTCATCTTCCGGCTAGAAACGAATTTGGAAAGATTAAAGGAAGGAAAAAAAAAAATCACGGTTCATTTCCACATTTAATTCCCGAAGCGAAGAAGAAATAACGAAGAATTTCTTCCTTATTTCGCTTTTTAATTAACCAAGTAATTAAAGTTCTCTTCTTTTTTATTTTTATTCTTTCTACTATAAATTTTAAGAGCCAACGACTCTTAATTTGGGACGTTCTCTTTAGTTATTCATCCGAAACCCTTACGACATTCATGTAAGAAGAACGTAAATACGATGACGACGTCCATTTGGACTACCCGAAAGAAAAACTTAACGGGAGAAAGTCGGATACGAAATATTCCGGACGAGAACCATTCCTAGAAACATCGGAGCAGAGACGTCTCTCGAAAACCACCTTTCACCTCATCGTAAATACGTTTATTTAAGCACCCCTTCGTTTTACTATCCATCTATTTTTTTACGTCTATTTCTAAAGCGTTGGAAATTTACGTCCGCGAGAAAAGAAAGAAAACGAAATACCGTCTTATGGAATGTCTAATACCTTCTTTTAGAATCAAGGAAGATTTTGTCAGAAAGTCCAATTAAACTATCCAATCGCTGATGTTGCGAACGACGGAAAATGAAGATATTTTGTAGCTTCGAAATATTTATATATTTTATATTTTAATGTAAATATCTTCGACCAAATTTTTAATTTAAAAGAAGAAAAGTCGGTTCTGATCTTAGGCAACGTCTGTCGAATCCCTTTTCGATTTTATAAACGACTAATAGATTCGAGTTATTGCCGGATAAATTAAGGAAAAGACCGGAACATTACGGAACGAAACTTCCGCAGTTATAGTCGAACTCTTCTACTTAAAGCTTTAATCTCAGAAGATAGTTTTTATAGGGTCGAAATCGACGGAAATACATTCGCTTGTTACAGAAGCGTCGGCAAATTAATTTCTTCACAACCAAAAAATTTCTTCCATAAGAGATTTTGTCGGAAAAAATATGCTTTTCGGTGAAATTTACTAAATATCGAAAGACGGAAGAAACTGAAAAGGCGGTAGCCGACGTCGTTACAAATGAGGTTTGGCTTTGTCCCGTCTACCGTCACTCGGAATGCGATTTTGTGGCTGGGTTCAAATAAGTATTCCGTTCCTGACTAAGCCCGACAAGGGGAATGGTCGAACGTGTTTCGACCGCAAGAATTTCGCTAGAAATCGTCAGTCGTCGTTGTCGATGGAGAAAAATGCGCGGAGTACTTGAGAAAATAAAATATTTTTGTCCGTAAAAATGGAAGAGAATATAGAGTGTCCTTCGAATAAAATTTTGAGTCTCCCTGTTTATCGATTAGCCTACGCTTTGAATGACGAAGGGGTACTTTAATATTTTTACCTTTCTTAAATATGCGTTATTTACCTAATAATATTTTAAAGTTGTGTAACATAACAATGCCAATCCGGAAACTAATTAAATCTGTTTTTACCAGTAGTTTCCTGAGACTGCCATTAAGGTTAGTCGGACGTTTCCTCGTGCGTAATGTTTGTTTTTCGCCAGGAAAGCGAGAAACGGTAAACCGATCGATAGGTTTAGGGTAGAAGATCCTCCTCTTAAAGTCGAAATGTCGCCCTCTTCCACGTTCTCTTTTCGTTTAACTCGACGACTTAAGGTCTTTTTTTTTCCCGCTAATTCGGAGAACGTGGGGCACAGCACGTTCTACCCTCTCGCTATTCGTTCTCCCCGCGTTTCCAGCTTCTTAATCGTCGAGCGCTCGGGTAAAACTTTTCTGGATTGGCGACATTCTCACCGTTAGAACCTGGAAAAATTTGGTTAAAAAAAATATTTTTTCGGAGCGATTCTTCTGGCGCATTTTTACCGAGAAAATTAATTTTCTAGCCCAATTCTATTCCGGGAGAGTTTATGGGTCAAAAAGCTGTACGAGATTTACTAGAAGTCTCCACCGGAAGTTGAAAAAGTTGGCGACGGCATCCGAAGTGTTCGTCGTTTCCGGAAATCGAAGATCTGGCGCACTATCGATTGCACACGCATCGATTTTCTATTTCTTCGAAGTTTTCTCCTGTAAACGTCTTTCTTCTTAGGGTGCCGCCGGGTAACGAGCAGTCTCTTGGCATAGAGACGTTGCGGCCGCATAAAAAAACCGATCCATATCGGTCAAGATCCACTCGTCTTTAGTAATAACCTTTGGCCTGTCCACGGTGAAATTTGTCGGAAAAGCTCGTTCTCGAATCCGAACATGACGACCAAAATGAGAATTCCGAAAGACCACCTTTCCTTTACGGAAGGGCTTTTCTAAGATAAGACTTCGATGGAAAATATCACCGAAAGAGGAAAGGCAATTTAATCGCCACTCGATACTCAATCTAATGCTAAACGGTTTCTCTCCAGAAGTAGAAATTGCGTCACTATCGTCACAAAGCGAAAGATTTTTGATATTTTCGGTAGTTTCCATACCGTTTGATGCATACAACCCATTCTGAGAAATATGCCATAAAAACTTGCTCCCGTTCTTTTTCTTGAAACTCTTCAATACCACTCTAATACTAGAGGCTTTTTTGGCATTGGTAAAGGAAAGATGAATAATTGAGTCTGTTTTTGTTACGTGACTTTATCCTGGAAGACGCGAAACAGAAAGATGCCTTCTCCCATACTCAGACACGTTCTCTCTTGTTTTTCTTCGAATAATTTTAATTTGTCCACGACCGGTCCCGGTTCGAATTTCCTCTTTCGGTATCGTCCGACAAGGGATTATCGAATTCGATTTCCGATTTTATTTCCTTTCCGCCTCACCTGTATATAACAGAAGCGCACAAACGGAAATTCTCTCTCGGCAAGAAGAGGGAGAAAGAATGAGAACAGATTCCATCCGTACAGTTTGTTTACCTTCTAAACAATTATTTGTACCCAGAATGTCGTGGTTGGAAGCGCCGGTGGCCACGTTTTCGTAAGAAACGGAAAATCGTTCCGACCACAGATCGTTTAAGAGATTTCGGTAACCAAAATTTTTGAGACTGGAGAGGAACGAATGTCTATCGTCTCAAACGGGTCACGGCTTTTATATGACGTAAAACATCGATATATTTTATATAACGATTAAGCTGTCTTCGTAACGGAATTTAAATTTCTTCAAAACGAGTATTTCAAATTTTATAAACCTAAAGAATAAATCGATGACATTTTCAAACGAAGAGCATTCTCCGTTTTAATCGTCGCGGTCGAACGTTCGTGTCTATACCAAAGGCGGAGATCGTTACTGGGATTTTCCATTTATGTTAAATAAGAATTAAAAGGAAAAAAGTTTTATTCCCCAGGAGAAGACGGTTTAAGGTGGAGGACGAGTCGTCTTTACAATCCAGACGCTAATTTCTCCCTCCTCCTTCCACAAAAAAAGTCGAAGGCTTTTTAGTGGGGAGGATTTACCGACAGAAAGAGTCGCGATATCATTAACGCCTATTAATTACGAACGTGAAAGCTTTGTCGAAGGATCCTCGACCAAAGACAGATACAAATTACGGCGTCCACTCTTAAGAAATCTAAATGTAGAGATTTCTTTTGTCGAAGGAGCGAAAAGAATCTACGTTCCTTCCCCGAGAAAAAATCGTCTCATTCCAAATCCCCAGTTCTTTTAATCGACGTTTTAATCCTCGGAAATGAATATGTAGAGTCACAATTTCTTTTATTCCATTTTGGTTTAAGCAAAAGAGAAAGGTTTCTATTCTTCATAAAAACGAACTCGCCGTGGGCCCGATTAGAAAATAATCCAAAATTAAAACATACTCCGGAGCCTACTAATCGATATTCGAATATTTTCGGCTAGAGATCCCGAAGATACGAAAGGAAGCTAAAAAATTCCAATAGTGTTATTTGACTTTAAAGGTCGTATTTAGCACGAATTTTCCTAAAATGACCATTTAGTTTTCGCCACCATTTAATTAAAATACAGAATCGTGAAATACAAGATCTTTCGTTTTCCATAAGATTTTGGGTCCATCGAGTAAACTACGACAAAAGAAGCGTTAACCGAATCGGAGCCAAAACGTGCACTATTAAATCATCCGATGGTGATCTTCCCCCCCCCAATACTTTTAGAACTTTGGTCCGGATAGACATCTCGAAATGCTTCCTAATTCTTTCGACTTTGTGACATAGTTTCTTTTTTTCCAGGCTAATAATATCCATCGATAAGAACCGCTCTTCCTCGGTCCTGTCTAATTTTATCGATCGACCCTTATAGGTAACAGTGGATTCCAAATTTTCGTCTACGCGCAATTTCCATTTTTCAAGCATCTCTCTTTACGAATTTATCCCGTCGCTTTTTTGCTTCCGATTCGCAAAATGGCCTCTGTAGAAAAAATTTCTTGAAAATGAATATTGAAAAAAAAAAGACCTTATCCGGAGGTGAAGAGACTCCAACCGTAAAAAGTAATTTATTTCAGAGTACTTCACTCTCACTGTAAATATTCTGAAGAGAAGAGAAAGGCAGACGATACCACATTAAACGACTAAAACAATAATATATTACTATGTTTTAAAATATTTTCCGACGGAGAATCTCCGAAAAATTGATAGCATAAGGAATTCTTATTTTATACTCGTCGTAACTATTACGTAGCCTAATCGTTACCACGAAAGTAAAAAGAAATTACGTGGATTTCTTAATTAAAAGTACAAATGAACGTGAACGAAAATAAAATACGAAACGGACGAGAATGTTCGATTTGGAAAATCCAACGGCCAAAGCCATTTCCGTTTAGAAAATGGAAGAATTTCGCTCCGATAGAAAAAAATAAAGAATTCGATACGTCAAAATAATAGGTTTATCTCTAAAGGTAGGTCACAAACCGAAGGAAAGAGATAATAGAATAAAGTATCGCACAAGTTATCCGATTATATCGAAAGCCGAAGTAGTAGAAGCGATTGGAGTTTCGCTCCCTCGGCGTACGAAAATCACTGCAAAATAAATGCCTGGTTAATTTGGAATGGAAGAAGGTTTATGAAATTATCAGCGATTTTACGTAAACGAGTCAACAGTCGTTGTGTTTCCGATATACGTTAAATCCCGTGTTCACAGTATACTACGCCATTCGTCGTTCATTTCGAAAGATTTAAGAATGGCAAATTTTATCCGGCCGGAAATACTCTTTCGATAATATTTTCCCTTTTCGAAAATTTGGAGAGAGAGAACAGATTAAGAGCTGGAAACCCAAATTACGAAATATTCTCTAAAGAAATCAGACAAATAGTTCGACTTCTTCCTAGAATGAGTAGAATGAATTAAATATTTTCTATCGTTTGCCTAGTAAAATATGGAAAGATAGTTGGAATGAACGATCTGGGTAATATGGTCGACTGGTAATCTCGAAAACGGCAGATCGTTCGAATTTAAAATTTAATATACCAGTACAAATGGTAAGAAACATTCTTTAAGTAGTACATCGTGCGACGACGAAACCCTCCGTCAATAAAACGACTAACGATAAATAGCATCAGATATTATATTTCATTAAACTTTTACAATTAAAGAATAGAAATTCTTGCCTATACCGATGATCGTAAATACCGGGTTACTTTTTCGCTATTTTCGGAAGAATTTTTCTTAAAAACAATACTTTCAACGCATTATTTTAATGATTTTCGGTGATGCCACGAATGTACCGGCGTCCTCCTCCAACGGTCGCTTTCTTGTGGAAAATTTTGATTATTAGTTTTTTATTGTAGCTAATTTTTTTCATTGAAAATGCCAAGCCGATCGGAAGTATAAACGACGTTTTTAATTTTACTACATTGTACAGGTTACTTTGTAATAGATATTTGTTTTATGGATACAATAGTATGGATACAATTTTTGTTTTCCATTCGTTTTACTCTTATTTCCAATAAAAGTAAAACGAATGGAAAACAAAAATATAGAAAATAGAGAAGTCGATACAAATATATCCGGAAACATCGAGTTGAAATATAGAATATTTAAAAAAAATATGAAAATATCCAATTTCAACTTTTTAAAGTATCCTATACATAAACAATGAATAGAGGCGGTAACGTATCCAGTCGAGTACAACCAAAGATTCAATACGGATACTTGGACGACGTCACAGTATGTCAATTTGCGAAGTCGTCGTCGTCCCTATTAAGTAGTTCGGGTTAGTGAAAATGAAATTCTTCCCTCGTTATACATTCATTCTAATCTAAATATATGTAACTCAAAAGGTAGAAGATGCATTCAATGTGGATATAGTGCGCGAATCCCACAAAGATCGCTTCGTTTCGTATGTTTTTCTCGTGACACGATGAATTTATATTTCGCTTAAACCTAAAAGTGCGTTAAATGCTCGACGACGGATATATTCGCTTTTCCGTATTCATCTCGGTAATGCGGGAAGTAGTACAGTACTTTATGCGGGACCAATCCGAATTCTCTGAAGAGTACTCTTATTTATCGAAGTATATTTACAGTACCGTACACTGATTTAACTTTTTCCTGTTAATCATTGGCGTATTAGAAATAAATACATTCCGCTTATTTTTTATTTTATGCATAATAAATTCTGTAAGAAGTTTTCAGTAAATAAGTAGTTCGTAATATTTCGAGAAAAAATAATCTTTGTAAAACAATAACGGGAATTCCTTTGCCAAAATAAATCTAAACGATCGAGTAGGAAAACAGCGCCGATTTATCGACTGGTAACTAAATTTAGCGTGGCGTCGACCATGCGGCACCTTCCTCTTTTGGATCTTTCCTTATTTTTTGTGTCCGTCCGAAGCATCATTTAAGAATGGGACAACGTACTCATCTGCAATTATTCACGAGCTTTTTGTAATATCAAACGACAAAAATATGAACGGTAATAAAGAAAATCATTCTAACGTAATATAATTTTCTGTTATACGCTTCAAAATTTTCAAGTGAAAATTTGAAGCGCTAAAGTATAAATGTGTGGACTCGGCAATGACTGCTTTCATAGATTCGCTGTTTTGTCATTAATGAGAAGTTGTTTGCTACATCGAAAACATAATAAAGATATTGTAACAGTTCGTTTTGATTTAACGTTACGAATTATTAGAATTAAGTGGACCGTAACATTTTAATTTTGAAATTAAGTCATTCGGATATACATATGCTATATTAGAATGGTTTAAAATCTCCGGGTAGTATAATTAAAAATTATAAATAACTTTTCTTATACTTTAAAGTGGCTAGAAGTGTTCCACGGAATTCTTTATAGGGCCCGATATAATATTAATGATCTATCCGGAAGTACGAAGATGGGCCGAAATTCTCTGAAATCAGCAGGATAAGAGTGAAGATGAAGGATCAAAAGACGACCGCTGATTCGGATGAATCATTTACTCCATAATAATCAATGTATATTTAATGTACTGTATAACAAAGTATTGGTGCAAACCTATAATATCTTGTAGTACATTAAATAATGCACACCAATATCCTAATTCACAGTTCGACTTAAATTCGAATTTTGTGGTACAGTACATTAAACACCCGATTACATTGTATGTTTGTTATTTAATCTATCAGAAATTAACTGTTGATCGAAGTAAAATTTCCGATACACTATTTATGCAAATATAATACAAAACATAATTTAAAAATATATATCGATAATAAATTAAATATAGATCAATACTAAATCTCACTTTTTACATTGATAATTCGTTAATTTGGACACCCAAAATTAGGTTAATTACTATTAATGATACCAAAAATTATTATTGAACAGTTAAAGCCGTTAAAACATTACACTATTATACAGTATATAGCAATATGCAAGCTAAAATGAAATATACAGGTACAGTACAATGGAGTTCTGGACTGGTGACTCCCTCATACTTATTAAACAATTTACAAATAATGTCGAATCGATTTATCCCGACGTCGTTAGAACTGTTATTTGATGCCAGCGATCTCGGTACTATAAACTATTAAAGATCGATGAGGTCCACCTGTGATGGGTAAAATCTACTTTCATAAGTTTGTGTGTGACTAACTCTCTGCTGCAAGCACACAACCTGTGTGTTATTGCATCAGTGTTTTCCTAATGAAATTATCATTACACTGCAAAAAAAAAAACTACACACACTGCAAGAAATTAGCAAAAATTATAACAAAAGAAATGACAAACTTATTTCTGAACGGCAACAATTGTCTTCCTAAAAATTAATATCTACATTGATATCAATAAACTTTCATTACCAAAGCACCTAATTAATTTATATCATCAACTTTCAAATAATCACCAATGCGTTTTTTAATTTTATTGTTATATTTTTACACATAAAAAATCATCCTGATGCGACGTGCCCCCTAGTGGATAATGTAACTTTTCCCGCCTATTCATGCTACTTTCAAATGTCTTTTCTCATCAACAATCGCAAACACGCAAAATTCATTTATACTCCAGCCAATTGCTTGATTATTATATAAATCACGTAATATTAAAATCCTTATTTCTTTAGAAACACGCCAAAAAAAGTGAGAAAGTTTGATAACGAATTTTACACGGAGTATTCAAGGAAGACTTTCGTTCTATCACGCTGAAATTTTTTACACAGGAAGCGACTAATTACATAAACTACCACGATGTGGCGCTAATATCCGCAGTTGCCGAGTTTTAAAGCCGCATCGATGCCACCTTTCCCTGAGGCAACCAGCCTTCTATTTTTTGTCTAAAGGACGTCCCTACTGTTTATCGCGTTGCGTAATCAAGTTTCTACTTTGCTCGGTTTTCTTCCCTTTTTACACGGAGTCTATTTTTTCGATTCCATCTAAAAACAAGAGCCCTCACTACGCTTAGTCCTTCGTTGTAAGAATTGATTTCACTTCCTTCGTAATTTATTGAATTAAATCAGAATTTAAATTATTCAAATTTTTTTTGTAATGTTACTGTAGACGTTATCTTTTATCGAATAAACGTCGAAGTAAATGAAGCCTGCCTAATTATTTTTATATTACAAAACAATGATCATAATTAATTGTAGTCTGGATACTCGTGTCTGTTACGTAACAGAACATTAACGTTACGAGAGTAATCTTACATCGATACTAATCTCGGCGAAAGACGGAAGTAATAGCCGGAAGCTTATTAAATTTCGTATTGTTACCATAACAATTTCTAATATTTATTAGGCTAAGTATTTTCTACGTTATATCTGTTACGCGCTATTTTACGTAACTTATTAGCGAAAGCGTTACCAAGTCTATATATATATATTATGGGAGCTACGATAACGTCCAAAATTTTCCTTTCCATATTTTATCTTCACCCGAGTTTATCGCTAATGTTATTTATCGACAAACAATTTAGCTTATTTGAGATATTCTTGGAAATATATCTTACGCCAAGGTTTCTTGTGTATTAACGTATGCGACCAGATGGTGCGTATATACAGGATCGATAATGCTGCCACTGAATCTTCATTTGAAAAAGAATAAAGTGTTAAAAGGATACAGTTTTGGAACGTTTATATTCTTTGTTTTTGTATCCGAAAGGATGATCTAAGGTTACCGCCCGATTATTATACCTTAAAATAAATGAGTGAAAAAAACTCAGTTTAAATTTTCTAAATGATAATGTATCCATGTACAGTACTTACTTCACCGATAAATGTAATAAATCGATAGGAGGATTATCATATAGAATATCTGCTACGAAATCATTCATTGAAATATTTAATTAAAAGTCGCTATAAAGTTTTCGAATTAATAATCCAAAATTAAAATAGATTTTAATTTTATCCAATTTTTTAAAAATATTTTAATCAGAATCATTTACGAATATTTATAAAAACAGGGTTTTTCGACAATTTTTTATTTATACATTTATCCACTGAATTCCGATTTTGTCCTACTAGAACGTTCGAAAAGACAAGGTGAATAAATATCCTGGGCCCGACATTTTTACCTGTTTTACTTGCCATCAGGTTTTTCTCTTTTCCCACGTTTCGTTTCCGCAGCCGATTTCACTTTCGTTTAAAAAAGAACAATGACGATTATTATCTACAAAAGTTACGACCGAGTTTACCTAAACTCCTCATAAAAATGCTCGACCTCCATCGATTTTATCATCTTTTTTAAACGGGCAATAATTTCATTTGAGAATCTCTCTCTATTTACGTATACTTCGAATCGCTTCTCTGAGATCGAAAGAGCACCTTACGTGAAGAAAATAGAAAGAAAATATTAATCTTCCCTAAATTGGGACGTTTCCTTCCAATTTGAGAGAGAACGTTTTAAGAAAGCCCAGTTTTCGAAGCAATGTTCCGTCGGGTGAAACATCTCCGAGAAAAGGAGTGAATTTCAAGTGTTTTTCCGTAGCGTTGGACGGAAACGAGAAAAAATCCTTTGATTCGAAAAAATTCCCTTAAATTAATGGAAGACTTTGCACAAATTAACTTTTTTCCCCCGAAAAAGTGTTGCCATTCGAGATTTTCCTGGGCAGCCCGTTCTCGCCAGAGAAGCGAAACGGGAGAACGTGGACGTTGCACGACTTTTGAGAGGTCGGCGAAGGGCTTAATCGTCGGGCGGTCTAGTCCGGTGCCAAATTCTTGCCTTAATTACGGCGGCCGCTTTTCGACCATGGGAGACGAGAGACTCATCCCTAAAGGGACGATTAAGGTCGAAACGATGGAACCCGCGAGTCGGAAAGGATCAAAAAGGAAGGAGAAGAATCGGTCCCGTTCGTCGTTTCGGACGACCAAACGGATTCGCGTCAATTCGGGAAATTTAGTCTCGTCCGAAAGAAGGGTGTCTCGAACCACGTCCGTGAGCCAATTTTTGTCAAATTTATTCGAACATCTCTCCTTCGCAGTCGGATTATTCCAGGAAATCTACGTTTGTCTCCGTCCGACTTTTAACGTATAATTTCCGTTCTCTTTCGTTAAAAGCTTCGTTCAGTTTAGAAAAAAAAATATTTAGTGGGCGCGAATCTCCGGTTTCGAAGCTCCTGACGTCATCCGACAACTTCCGGGAAGCTCGATTATTCCCTCCCGGAAGCGGCGCCGCCTACCCTTTCCTCCGAATAAGTCGTCGTCCGACCCGACCCCTTTTATTTGTTTTTTTTTTCGGGAATATTTCACTTTTACTAACCGGGTTAAGCGCTATCCCATCGGTCGAGGCGGAAGTCGAGGTGCCCTCTTAACCCGGAAGAAAGCGAAACGTGTCGACGAACTTCTACAAATTAGTCCGGACGGCGCGGTTTCTCGATTTCTGGGGGAATCGTTTCGGAATTTGACGGCTGGCGTCGATTTTTGGCAATTTCCGAACTTTGGCTGGGGAAAGTATAACCGGGCGAGTAATAAACCCGTGTCCTCCCCCGCGGGCGGGTGGCGCGAGTGGAATCGATGACCGAGGACGTTCGGGCAATCCAAAAGCGGGAGGCGCGTTACCTCGGTAACCATGGCGACCGGGGCGCGCCATTGTTCGGGATCTCCGTCCGCGCGCGCGACTTCCGACCGCCGTCGTTCCGACGTTACCTGTTCGGTGCGGAGGAGACGTCCCAAACTTATTTTCGTTACGAGCGTAACGAGGAACGCTTCTCTTCGTACTTTACCGGATTGGGGTCGGAGTTACGTCGTTCTGTTTGTTTCGTCCCCCGAGTAGAACGGCCTCTTTCTATAATCCCAGAGTCGATCGCGTTGTCCTATTCGCTCCAATAATTTGAGCTTTTTTTTTTTTTCTAATTTTTCCCATTAGCCGCTCTTCTTTAACCGAACGAAACGTGACGAAAAATCGCGGTTACGCTATCGATCGTCTCTTCGTAACTATTTCCAGGTCGGATCGTTTCGAGAGGGCGGAACATTAATCCGAACGAGAATTCTCAATTAAAATCACCTTTTCAAATGAAATACTCCTTTAAATTTGACCGGGTCGACGAACCGTTTCCAATTAAATACTACGAGTATTTTCTTGTACGAAATTCGAGAGAAGCGAAAATAAAAATTCCAGGAAATTACGAGTCGCTACAATTATTTTATCTAAAACATTACGTAATTAACAATTGCTTTGTCATCAAATCCTTTAATAACCGTCCTTAGCAGACTATTCATTTACCGATGACCCAATGCTTCGCAACCAAAGGGAAAAATATTCCATTCTTAGGATATTTACGTAAATATTGCTGCTTAACGCCGAAATTGTTACATTTTTTTAATAAACTTGACGGTTGTTTCTCGGAAAGACGGCGGCATCAGAGACGAGAAACGTAAATTCGAGGGGAGAACATGCAAAACGGGAAAAATCGGAAACGTGCCCGGTCGGCATCCTCGGTAGAATCTTTTCTTCCCCGCCGAGGATTGCGTTTTTTAATAAAGAATTATAAAGACGACGAGGACCGGTCCACCCGCTCGATGCCTTAACGCTAAGAGATACGAAAGAGGAACTTACCGGAGACGAGAAAGAAGACGGCAACCATACCGACCGAGATGCACATGGTGATCGCACCGTCTCCCCCACGACACGAACTGGCAACGGAGCCCATCGACCGTTCGTTTCGACCGTGTAGTGACGTCATGGCAGACGTTGGACTCGTCCGGAGGCCGAGAGATCTCGTCGTTCCCACCCTCCCGTATCGAACGACTAACATTTATGCGTTCGGTTTCCCGAATACTTGCCGAACTAACTTTTTCCTTTCCAACATTTAGATTAAGGTTTAAAGTTACCGACGAGACGTTTCCCAGCGGTGAATTAAAGCAGAAAAACTCGTAATTCCATTCCGATTAAAATCGTATCGTTCGTTTCGATCGACGAAATTTGCATAAAAATATTTTGAAAATAATTTCATCGAAAAGCGAAGAACACCGAAAAATTTGGCCAGTTTTACACCGCAGCGCTAAGAATTCTTCCTCCCATTATAACGATTTTCTTTTCTGAAACGTTTATAAAAGTTTATGTTGTTTTTTTCGGAGGAGGAGATCTTTGTAAATAAGAATCATGGGGAATTTATAATGGCGCGCCATACTAAATTTCGAGAAGATTAGCGACGTTCAGTCGAAGTTAAGAGGATTTTCCAGGACGTCCCTATAAATCGCTTTTATAAATTTTACCAAGGAAAATTTAATTTATCGATTTATTACCTTCCATTTATTTTTTGCACGTCGAATTTTATGCGTATTCGGAATATTCTCACTTAAAGAATTGCCGTAATTTAATAAAAGCTATCTTCTGGCGTAAAGTCGCCAAAGACCACTTCTATTTGGGCGTGTTTTAAAATGGCCGACGATAGAAAAACGTGGGAATTTAACGGTTAGAAGAGGTTTAAAATTAGAGGGAGAGAAAAATCGATGGTTGGCCTTCGCCCTTCCGCCGCCGCCGTCCGAACTTTAAGAAAATAGTCGGTGGTTTTGGCTTCCCGTTTAAAATTTCTACTCCATTTTTCTTTTTTCTTCGAAATGACGAATAAGCTTAAATGGCGAGAAGAGATCTTCATTTTACCCGATCGTTGCTTCTTGACCTTCGAAGCGAAAAGTTGTTAAACGATATTTTCGCAAAATGGATCCGCCACGTTCTTAGAATTTAAATAGATTCTTTGGGGAAAAGGAAGAGAGAATCAAGAAGGTCGAATTAGGAACCGTTCTCATCCGGATTCCACTTTTGCTCGGATATAAAATTCTACAAATTATATAATTTTCTGGTAATATGCGAAAGAAATAAAGGACTAGAAGAAACTAATTTCGATTACAAACAATTTTGTCGTGGTCTATAGTTTGTCATTCGCATTAATTGCGTATAATTAAATACACCGTGTTCGAAATGATCGAAATCTACTCCAGATTATTTGAACAAAGGACATCTCTCCCGTTTTAGTTATAACGATAGCTAATTAATTCGCTCTTCTATAAATTTATATTATTATTCCGCCTATCATTATATTAATACATTCCCAATCTGCACTATTGTAGTCGTCGTTATTCCTATAGCGATACGCGAATCAATTCGTATCGGATCCTTTCCCGAAGCAAAAATTATAGATTTTTAAAAATGAAATTGACGCGAAATAAAAACAAATCTAAAAGTCTTATAATCTATAATGAAAATTTAATGAAGCGACTAGAATAATTCTTCAGCATGAAGAGTATTTTGACGTGTCACTATCGAAAATGATGATAAAGTAGCCATTTTCGATAGGAACACGTTTGATGCCGAATTCGGCGGTTTAAACGGATCCACAATTGCGGAAATTTTTTACAAGATGTATTAAAAATTTCCCATTGTTAAAACAGGTAGAAGATGGTTAAATAAGATTGTTCTCGGTTAAAAATTTTATTAAAGATAATCGAGTTAAGAAATTTATTTGGAAAAATGTCATCTTCTCGACTTCAATTTTATAAAAAGGAATAGCTCAATAAGTAATTTCCGGGGTAGACTTCATCTTATTATTTAGTTTTACTTTTTTTTAATTTTCTTTTATTTCTATTATTTTGATACTGTCAGGAGTAGTTTTTGTCAATGTCCGCTGTCTTATTAAGGTTTTTAGTTCGAGCCACGTCCGATATTGTTTTTATTTATTTATTTTAATATTAATATTACTGGCCACGGTTTTAATAAATAATATCTTCGTCGACGTTTTCGTTCTTGAGGTATTTTTTTCTCTTCCCCTTTTTTTCCTCGCGTAATTAAACATTTATTCGAATTCTAAAATTTAACTTTTATTTATTTATTTCAAGTGTTTTATTTATTTTTAATTTTATTTAATATCTTTATAAAATATTCTTTAAAGTATTTGTTTTTCTTCACATCTGTTACTTTTTATATATTAAATTTATTATATTTTTGTTTTTCTCGTTTTGCTAGAAGCTACCGAGGCCACTCGTTGCACAGATTCCCATGTAAATAAATAAACACTATACTTTTAGCTTTGTAAAAAGGAATCGATAGCGTTTAAAATATTAAAATTTAAAATGTTCTTCATCTCTGATTGCCTGGAAAAAGTCGCAGAAGAATTTTGACGATCGAAAAATAACAAGGCTTTGATTAGAAACTTCTCAGTAATAATTTGTAAAATATGGTTCGTAATAATCTAACTACACTAAAAGTTAAGGAATTAAATTGTGGAAAAGGTAGAAATTTTAGCTTGTTCGAATAATTTATGTATAATAAAAAGAGAAAATTAGCAAAGGGCGAGCGAGAGACGTGGTAAATATTCTCCAGATAGATTTGAAGGCATTCGTCATAATTTTGTTCGGGTTTATCGGTTGCAGTCAAGTACGATTCTTTTCTGTTTATATTTTAGTATAAACAGAGAATAAGTTTCGAGAGTTTGTAAATTTATGGCTCATTAATCACGGTCTTAAACCATTTTACTGTGAGATATTCCTACTTATTTTCATAAAAGTCAATCTACTTTCATCTTAAACTTATTTTTCGCGCTCGACCGATTTTCTATTCACAATTTATTTTGTTCATTTTTTTTTAATTCGTTTTATCTTTTTAACAAATCTTCCTCGAAATTTTTGATATTTGAATTTCTGATATACTTTAAAGATTTTACGCGGATTTATAGATAAATTTTGATGTAAATTTAGCGAAATTTTGTTGTTTTTATAGTATAAATAATATTAAATATATATATGTAAATTTTGGTAAAATTCGTAACGTAAAGTAACGATTTCAAGCAAATATTTGTAGATACCGATGTTTACCATTGGAATAAACATACATTCGTCGCTAAAAGACGTAATTTGTCACGAAATCCGAGTTTCATATTTAAAATAGCCAAGGTTTATTTATAAAATCGAAAGGTCGAAGCGTTAAAATCAACCGTTTTGCCGGATTAAATGGCCAAACACGTTTATATAATAAGGTCTTATTTTATGTAGCGTAAAACGAGACGTTTTTAGTTTTGATTATGTTAATTCGACCTTTTATCTTCTGTCTCGAATCTACTAAAAAAATATAAAGATGTAGAGCTTTAAAGTAGTTTGCCATTTTTTTAAAAATATTTAATTAGGTTACGTGTGATATTTTTTAAAATTATTATTATGTCGATTAATTAAAATATAAAGGCATTATTTAGAAGAATTTAATTCCTGTAGATAATGATGGTCAAATTCGAACAAATAAAAAATTTGGTAAAAACTTTAAATACATTATTTTAATGTAATAAGGACGAGACCGAATCGACCCGCTTATCGATAGCATTGTTTGCAATTATTCGAATTCCGACTAACGTTGATATTTGAAACCGGTTGTAGAAAAAAAGGAAATTGTACAGAAAAAATGGGAACGATTTGTTTCATTTATTTACTCGACTATTGTTAATCTTGGATGGAGAATAAGACAGCTTTGATAATTTCTTTTCTTGGTGGAAATCAACTCTTACAGGAAGTTGCCAGGATGTAAATAACGATTATTTATCTATAAATCTAATAAAGAAAGTAAAAGTTTTAATTGCTTTATTTTCAGAAAATACTTATTTCTTTCCAACAGAATTTTTTTTGTGTGTGTGGATATTTTCTTGTTTAAATCAAATCATTTTGATTACTCTTTCCTAATTTTATCAAATAAAAATTTGCTTTCCCCGATTGTAAAAAGATTCAAAGCAAACATCAAAGTAGAATTTGATATTAAGAGATAAATTTTAATAATTAAAAATGTTTCGTCAATTTTGTCGAATGTTAAAGAGAAGCAACGACATTACCGTGACATTGAAAGCAGCCATCAAAACATTTCCTCCATAAAAACAAATTTTCTGTTTGAGTTTATTTTTGTTTTCGATACAAAAACGATCATAAAATTCGAAACGAGACGGAAAAAAACGTGTTTATAAACAAAGTGAGTGTTTTTGTCTACTCCATCGGAATTAAAAATTTAAAAATAAAACAGATTAGAAATAAATAGAGACAAATACACTTTGTATTACATTTTTAATTTTAATTAAGATAACACAAAGAATAGGAGTGGAAATAAAAATAATATTTAATAATTCTAAAATAGATGATGATCGGATTAGAAAGACAATTTGTTTTTGAATGAAACTTGTAAGGAAAGAGCTTTCGCTTACTTCAGCGACAAGGAAATTAATTTTGTTTTATAGAAAACTTTCGTTAAAACTCTTATAATGTTTCTTTTCGCGTTTTAATCATTTCTAATTATAAAGGAAAAAAATATACATTTGATTAATTTTCTTCATTGATTAATCACAATTTAAATACGCCGTGAAATCAGTTTATTATCTCTGGTAGTTGCCAAAGTATTTCGCCTCAAAGAATTTATTTTATAATTAAATTTTCTACTCTATACGTTTAATTAAAAAATAAAAACAAAAACTAAAGCCGTCGACGTCGTTTGTCTAAAGACGAAAACTATGGAGATTTCGTGAAATGCGATTAAATATTTATGACAAATTTATTTGGAATCCCGATGCATATTCGATTTAAAAATAACAATAATAAATACTTCGGAAACAAATTTAAAGTAGACTATTAATAACTTTTTACATATCGTATAATTAATTCTGTTTGATTGATCGTTTCGTAGAGCAATTGAAATGATTTGTTTTGATAAGATTATAATAATATTGGATTAAAGAATGTTCTGTTTCCATTTATCAATTGATGCGTTAGTTGTAGTAACAATTTTTTGCGTAAATCGAATCATTTTTTTTTTTAAATTTAATTAAACTCTGCCACTCGCAAATATTGCGGATACGGTATTTAGAATAAAATGCAGACCATTTAAAATTATTTTTCCAATCTTATTTGCCTTTGTAAAATATTCGTAGCTCCGGTTAACGTCTAGTAACCTATTTTTCAACGAAGAAAGAAAGGATCCAAGTCCATTTGAAATCTAATATGATAATTGCAATCGAGAAATCCATAATTTTTCATTTTCGTTAAACCCGAACACAATCGTCGGTGGAAAATAAATGATAAAGCCCCGAATGTAAAACGTAAGACGATGCGATCATTGTATTTTTTTTCCTCCGGGAGGATTTTCCTCGACAAATTCCATTTGTTTGTTTTTAAAATAAACGAAACGTTCTTCTTCGGCCATCGTCTAATTGTGGGAAAAATCAGTTACGTAATCGAGCGGAAAGACGGACATCTGGTGCCGATTGGCTGTTGTTTGTATTGAAATCTGGGAGCATCGGTGCATGAAGGAGGTGGAAAGAACAATTCCCTTCGTAACGAACAATTTTAACGGGGAACTCGCCCCACACAATACTTTCCTCTGTAATTTTATAACTAAATAGACGAAACGATTTGAAATCCGAGATTAAAATTTGTTCCGGGTTTCTTTTCTATGTCCTACGAAATTCGAGTAAACTAGTCTTACTTTACAAATACTTTCCGTTCCGTTCATATTACAATATATGATACAGTATATTCCGTCGCGCATTTAAAATTATGATCTCGTAAGTCCAACTTATTCTTTAAATACATAATATATTTTTTATACTTTTCGCATTTAAATAAACATTTTAAATATAGGAAAAATATATTTATTTATTTTCCTCCAGAAAACAAGGATAAATCGGGATTAAAAAATTTAATATACATATTTTTTGGTCTATATTCTCATTGTCTTCGGAATATTCTCGCGAATATTCCGAACGAGACATCCGATTAAGGACAAATATCTTCATTTAGATAACCTCTGCTCTAAGTTAAACACTTACTTAAGTAAAGCCATTAAAATTCTTCTTACTAGATCGATTACAAAAGAAACAGAGCGATATTTTCTACGTTAAGGAACTATTGCGCTCGAAAATAAATGGTTTTCTTCGAAAAACACGATTGAGATGCTTCGATTTTTATAAAACACGAACCTTTTGATGCGTAAAAATGCTTATGAGGTAAAGCTTTGTACGATATTTTTCGTTACTTGTTCGGGAGGAAACATCTAATAGTCTTTCATAAACGAATCATTTAATATTCCGGTTTAATATTCTGGTTTCAATCTTTAATGTTCTGCAATGCGTTAACTCTTTCAAATATTCGCTCGGTTTATTCTAAAAATAATCACGGGAAATTTTTAATTTTTCACATTTTACTTTGCTTTTACACGTAACATGTAATTGTGATAATAAAAAAGAGAAGATAATAGAAAATATTGCATTTCGGTTTTTTCTTTGCCTTTCGTGACAATTAGAATTTCCTTAAAAATGCGTGTCTTGCTTGCTAGTTAAGAGATTGTCTTATACAAAAAAAAACATTAAATAAAATAAAAGACCAAATTTACGAAAGGAAATTACTGATGGCGGTTTTTGATAATAACACATTCCGTTAGTTAATTTCTAAAATTGCAACGAAATGAGAGACTCGATTTTTTTCCTAAATGTAGTATTTTTCAATGCCATGTTAATATGTAGCATAAAAATAGCTTACGATTTCTTTAAGCTCCAAATATCCCAAATTTTTTGAAATAGGAATTTTTAATGCGCAAACATTCGTCGAGTCGAATCATAAACCGAAAAGATCAACCGAAACTTTACAATTACAAAAATAATTTTTTACGCTGTTACTTGAAAATGAATATTTTATAATAATAATAATAATAATAATAATAATAATTTTTAAGCAATAATTAATATTACTGAAGCAGTTGGTGGAATATTTTACAATATTAAAAATTTTTAGGTTGTTAGCCTATATATAATGTTTCGCGTAATAAATACTTAAATTAGTATCATGTAATTTAATAATCTAATTTAATCCATGTTAAATTAGATCAATGGGGTCAAATCGACTCCGATGAGTTTTTTAACTATTGCCTTTTGCTAATTTATTGTTTCAGGGGCTTCCCGATCCATGATTTTGAATCTATTTTACTCGATTATATGCAAAATTTGATTGCACAAACTCTTATAGTTAAGAAGTTAGGAGATCAGAATGTTCATTGGGATCAATATCACATAGCATTTCATATGACTATCCTGGCATAGCCAGGCGGGAGAGTCATATTTTGAACTGTAATTATTTTGAACAGTTACTAAGCAATATTAATATTTTTCTTTCCTTAGTTGAGTAACTCCACTTTAACACTGATCATAGTGATTTATCATGGAACCACTCAAAATCTGTTCGTCTCTCTAAGGATATTTGCAGCGAAAGTGAGTTTGGGTTATCTTTCAGACCCTATGCTTCAACGTTTAGATTTAAATGCCATGTTTGTAAACAAACACCACTGATCCAGGAATGAAATTTGTATTTATACCGCCTAATTCAGCAAAGTAGAGTGAATGACTGCACGAGAACAAAGGATAAGTTAACCAGTTACTGATTTTTAAAATTTCTTTTCGCCCTATGGGTAATAAGAAAGTTATTTTCAACCTGTCGCTTCTTTTTAGATCAACAATTGTGAGAGACAGATTCCAACATATTCGGTAAATATTGATACCAATCACGAAAGATTCCTGAATTCTGCCGAGATTCGATTCCGGATCCCTCAGAACGCTAAAATGTTATAATTATAATTATACAACAGACATGCGGCTCTTTTTGAGTTACATGCGGCTCTTGCCGAAAGTGTTAATTTCTGTTTTTTATTATTATTTTTACAATTTTATTTTTATAATTTTGTGAAAATATGTTTATTAAAAAATTTAATATTTCTTTTATATTTATATTATATTTAAAATCACCCGTCTTACCATACCACGACAGTGCAGAACTGCGGCTTCCATGCATTTCGCAAAACTTACATTTCGGCTCCCCTGAACTCTTGCTTGCCCACTCCTGTTATATATTATTGCTAAAATTTTAAAATTAATGTCAAAGTGAAATTTTCTTGAATAATATTTATTTTATGAAGAAATTTGATATTCGTTCAAACGATTCTTAGTTAAAATGGTTGCAAAAATGGTTATAGGTAAATCCCCATCGCGTAATTATCTCCGTAATTAATTAATTTATATAAAATATAAAATTCTACATATTATTATATTATATTCATTACATGGATATTTATAGTATGGTAAAGACCGCTCATGAACGATTCCTGAATTCTGTCGGAAATCAATTCCAGATTCCTCGGAGCGCTTGGCTGATGCCTTTATCGCCTCGGCCGGCATCCTCTATTGATTACAATTCGATTATAAGATGGTAGTTTAGTGAAGTGTACGGCTATTTTACCGCAGGTCCATGAGATGAAAATGTGATCATAGTTCGTTGTATATCGAGAATTTACCATAGCATTGGTCAAAACATTTCGTGAGATTACAAAGACGAAAGCCGCCGTCACTTTATTTTCTGAAATTTTAATTTCAACACTAATATTTTTTAATTTTTGTCGTCGTTTGGCATAATGGAAATTTGGTCATGAGACAATAGCGAGGTTGAGGCCGAAGTTTTAAACGCGAAAACGTGTACGTGGGACGTTCGGCGCCGCTTTCCTGTAATTCTAGGAATTTGACAATGGCGTTTGGAATGTCGAGCATGATTCCACTGACTTTCCAAACGCCATTGTCAAACTTCCAGGCTTACAAGAAAGCGGCGCTAAACGTTTTCGCGTTGAAAACTTCTGCCTCAACTTCGCTATTGACAATAATGCATTTTCAGGGAGTTGCAGTTAGTCACAAAAAAAGATTAAATCTCTTTTTAAATATGATTTGAAAAACTATTATTATCATTATTATTATACAAGTATTATTATCATGCGACTTCATGAAGTGAATAAACCAATCTTTTGCTATAAGTTTGGTTTTAATTCAGATGTTACAATAGAAAGAGTTACTTTTCATAACGACCTACACGCAACGAGCAATTATGCCGGGCTACAATTTTTAATCATATTTTTAACTTATTTAATTTAAAATATATGCTCTCCATCTCAAATTAGTATTGTAACCGGGGCCTCCGGCCTCCAATTTTCCATATCTGGTCTCGGAATTCATGCGTCTAACTCCTTTCTAGAGATTAAGGAATGACAGACGGACAGAAAAAACAAACGACTGGAAATTTATAAGTCTACAATGTTTTCAAATTGCAGCCCAATTATCTTGATAAGACGCGATTTAATAATAACGAATCATCTGTTATCGACGGATTCGAATTATCAAATCATTTTTTTATTTAAATTAATGCAATCAATAGAGACCGGATTAATAAAGAATTATATCCGATCGACGAATCGTCAAGTTTCCATTTATAAACGTGCCGCTAATATTCATTAAACTAATCGATAAAATACGCGTAGCTTCTGTAATATAACTTCATAATAGAATAATATTCAACGGTTTATTCGAAAATATTTTGCATTATTATTATTCGAGTAAGCTTATATGTTTAATATTCAATTATAATGTATCAAAGTCGAATGTCGTTTTTTAACAAAGAGAGAATTGTGAAAAAAATTTTAAAAAGTAATGCGAATATAATGACGATATATTTCTCGGAATTTAAAAAATAAAATAAAAAAATATATCATCCGTTTAAATCAGTTGACATAAAGGTCAAAAGACGAAAATAATTTTGCAATATTTTTGAAATATTATATTTAATGGTATCGATTCCGGAAAAAACATATTATAATATCGCTAAAATAATGTCAAAGTACAATTTTTCTTGAATAATAATTATATTTTGAAGAAATTTGATTCGTTCATTCAAACGATCATTAGTTAAAATGATTGCAAAAAATGGTTATAAGTAAATTCCCATAGCGTAATTATCTCCGTAATTAACTAATTTATATAAATTTTAAAACTCTGCATATTATTTTCGTTATGGATGTTTACAGTTTTAAAGATCTTTTGTAATTACAGATATTAAAGACAAATAAGAAGCTCTAGCATTAAGTAAATTGATTTAATAACAGGTGCGAGTAATAACGACGGAGCATTAAGGGAAATGAGTTTTGCAAACTTTCATTAAATCTTTCGATGAAATCGTCGACGCAAATTCTCACTCGTTATAACAAAATTGTAATAAAGTGATTTAAAAGTTCACTATTTTTATATAAATATATGTTTTCGTATTTCTTATATATTTCGTCCGGTATCTATTCTCGGATCTAACATCCGATTCTATTAGATTAACGAGTCATTTGGCAGAGTTGCACCATTACCAAATCTTATTAAACTTATAGATTACAATTTTTTTTTTCTTTTCAAAACCGCAAAAATTTTCCTATGTTATAGATTGCTTTTACCGGATATTTCAAATCCGGCTATTTTCTAACATTCGCATTATCTTCTCACCCAATTGTCGAATACGCACGAAGTTCCTAAAATTATCCGAATTACTCTTCTTACTTTCTAAAAGAAAAACTTCGGATAATTATTTTGGAGATTTTTTTATGATTCTTTATCATTTCTTTAGAAAAAAATTGGCCGAAATTATTTCAAGTTCTTCCAGATATAATTTTTCATCCGGAAAATTGGAATAAAGAGCTGTTTTGTTCGAAAGATACCGACGTTATCGACGGATTTTCCCAAAGCACTATGGGTCAGAAATGTACCACTTAGGGTAAAACCGTAGAATTCCCCGGGCGTCGGCTGTTCGTTGGGGAAGAGGTCTTTTCATAAGGATTACGTAAAAGATTTTCGAATTGATGGAAGACGTTGGTTCCTAAAAACATTTTCTGCGCGAAGAAAGAAAACCCGAACGAAGGATAAAATAAAATGGAAAATTGCGGCATCGTATGGACATTTTATATTCAATTTCAAAATTAGACAAGTTGAAACTGTTTAATGAAAATATTACCTCAAATTTACCCGAAAGCATTATGAAGTCTGCATATAATCTATTTTTTATTTTGAAACAACCACTTTCTAATTATGTATTTGACATTTTGTCCGTAATAATTGTAAGATAAGTATTCCCAATAATATTTTATGACATATTTTGTTAAATTGTTTTAATTGAAGCGAGAATATAATTGATTTGAAAAAAATAATAATTATTATTGTTGTGTTATACAAGATTTTTTTATATCTTCATTAATATATTTTATACATCTGTTTATTAGGACGATATAAATAGAAAACTATTTTTAATTCTTTAATTAGATGAACGTCTAATTAAAACTAATGCTTTGTAATCATACGTATCGGCCCTTATCGTGATGTACGGTAGAAATACTAAATCAAAAGCTTTTCAGAATTATTTATCACATTTGCCAACTTATATAGGCCTAATCTCTTCTCAAAATTGTTTTTAATCTACTGAGAAGGTATTTTGAATTATAATCGCATTCGAATAATATAGTATTTTAATACAACGAATTAATTTATCGCAGAGAGTGTCAAAATTCGTTGGCACTCATGGGATGTTGGCACATTTATTTGAAACGATAAAACGATTAAAGTTTTAGTAAATTGCTTGGAATTAAAATATACAAAATCTTGACACAAATTTATAAAAGTATTCAAAGATTTTTATTCAAATAGGAAGTAATAAAAAATATGAAAGAATTAAAATAATACGTTTACGTATAAGGAATTTTAAAATACTTTTTAGTTATTGTAAATTTCCATTCGATTCGATTACATATTTTAATGAATATTTTCAAACTACGGTGAAACAAAACTCGTTTATTATTCGTTTAACTTAGAGTACTTACTTCCATTTTCACGAATTACCTATCGTTTTATCGGGAAAAAAAGAAAAATAGGAAACAGAAAGTTGGAGGAGTTAGTTTAATGTTTAAAGTATCTGGAAAAATAAAGATTTATCAACTATCGCGGGTCGATTCCTATCTAACTTTATATCTATTTTCTTCTAATAAATTCGAAGCTACCCGACGTATAGAAAAGTAATTCATCGAATCGCAACAGTTTATTTAATAACGACGTTATACAAAGAGCAGTTGTTAATTAATTTATTATTTATATCAAAATATAGAAATTAATTTAGAAAATCACACGCGAATATTTTCAAATGTCAAGTTATTTATCGCAATATTAAATGTCTAACAATGAACACATAAAACATCTATATCCAAAATAAAATCTAAGCATCGATTTTTGTCTAGACTTTCGATTAACATTTTAACTTATCGAATCGAATTTGTGAATTTCGTAGAAATTTACAAAGTGGTGGCTAATTATTTAGACTTTTGTTAAAACCAAATGATAAGAATTTTTATAAAGTTATTTAAATTTGCTTAAATCAATTCGTCTTTTAGCTCGACACGACATTGGCAATTTCGTCCAAAGCCAATTTAAACTTAATTAAATGTTTATTTAATTAAATTATTACAAAATTATCAAAGGAAATAATTTTAATTTTTACAGAATTTACAAATAATCAAAAATAAAAGACTAAATAAGGTCTACTTCTTAATTCGCTCACAGAATTGTTTCGTAATTTTTTTTATTTATTTACTGTAAATTAAGGTACAATTATGGAGAAAATGTTGATAGTTTCTCGCTGTTCACAAGAACTACTAAATTTCTTTCTTTAACACTCTTTCCGAAAATTAAATAAAAAATTTTCTACACTCGAACTTGAAATCTTTGAATACGAATTATAACTTATTTAATAGAGGTAAATATTAAAGTTACATAAAGTGTATTACAAAAGTATTTTTGGCTTCTCTGCCAACAAAATAAAATGGCATTTATATACATGAATTATAAAGATGCGTGTAGACAGATAAGAACGTAAAGATTATTGATATTTTTTAAGTTCACTTTTCTATTCTCTTCCATAAAAGTTTAAAGAGTCAAAATTCAAACGATTCTAGCTTTTTTTCGTGTTTTATCTAGAAATGTGAAAAAATTAAAAACATATTTTAAAGTAACTTGTAACATTAACGGAAAGTTATTGGCGAAATTTTAACGTAAAACGAAAACTGAGTAGATTTCATCGAATTACTTCTACACAATAACTATGAAATGGATAAAGTACAGTACAAACTGGCCTCGTTCGATAAGGGACCGAGAGGGAAATTATCGGACGCGTTCGCATTTCGCCTCCACCCAAAAACGCGTTATAAGCCGGGTCGATCGTCTTTCGCGTGTCACGCCCTTCGCCCTCTAATATTCGACCATCGATCTACAGATCCGTCCAAGACGCGTGACGCCCTCTTCGTACGAACGTCAAGTTCCGCGTTAGATCTACGTTACCGTCTGTCGTACGTAAGAGAAGAAACGTAAGAACGTCTTAGATCATGGAGGGTAGAAAAGCCATGAACTGTATCGGAACCAAATCGAACGCTTTAGAAAAGAGGGGTGGCGCGCACCGTCGACAGCTGGTCCGCCGGTCGGCCAGATGTCCGACGACGCGCCCCCCGGCACTTCGACCTTTCGTCAGACCTTTTATTAACGAACGGCGAGGTACTTCGGTTCTAGAGAGTCGTTATTTCGGGGATCGGCCTTAATGGCGTCGTCTGTCGCCCACGCGGATTTTGCTTCGGCGCTTACTCGCTCGAATCCGGTCGCGACGTCGCTTTCCTTGTTTGTTTTTTTAAATATCAATTATTAACGTTTAATATTCAAAATCTCCTCCGATATAATTGCTTTCCGAAATGAAATTGCCATCTAAACAATAGAATTCCGTACATAAGTTATCTAAATACGCGAGATATTGCGAAAGAGTAACCTGGAGGGTAATCGCCCTGTCTTTAAATAATCCCGTTAGCCCCGTCAAGTTGTAAAAGTTTATAATGAATTACGGTGGCAGTTTCGAATAACGAATAATTCAGCCTATTGTCTATTTGTGTAGTTGAATGAAAAGCTCTTTAAGGTATTTATAACCAAAAGTTATTAATGAATTTAAACAAGATATTCGCGTAAACATTTAAATATTTATCAAAATTAACATGTAAATAAATGTGAATGCTGATGTGATTTTGTAAATTAATCAACTGTTTAGATTATTTCTCTCGTTTCCTAACTCGTCAATGCTATTTTTCAATTTTAAATTACTTTTTCGTGTAAACAAAATATCTTTTTGATGATTATAAAGCGCACGTCCGTTAATTTTAATTCTTTCTTGTGGAATTAATTATATTTTAAAAGAATATTTAAATAATAATGATTATTTTTATTTCGATAAATTATAATTAAATTATCTAAATTACTTTAGTAGGCTACGGGCTGTCAAATAAATCATTTTGTAGACATTTCCAGAAAAACGTTTTGCAGTTTCATTGAATATTTCAAATGTCAGTTATTGACCTCGTGATTAAAAAGTAAGACTTTTACCGTTTTACGACGTTAATTAAATATTTCCGGATATATATATATATATATATATATATATATAAAATATCGAACAATGCGTACTTCATTGTTTAAATGAAAATGAGAAAGAAGGATTAACATATTATAAATATATCGATCCGCCGTTTCTGCAATTTCTATGGAAAACATGGCGGATAGAAGAATTTATCATTTTAAGAAGTTATGAAAGTTTAATAATAGAAAGTTCCTAGAACGTGAAAAAATCGAATATTCAATTATAGCGAAGAAGACGCAGTAATTATGAGAAAAATTAAAAACCGTTGGTACGAGACGAAGAAATGGATGAAAGGTTGATTTTCCCAAATTGAAAATGATCATCCAGAATCAAAAATTATATTAGAAAAGTTTTCTTGAACGTACAGTACAATACGTTTTATCCGAATATTATGACTTAAGTCATCTTTCCGAAATATTCCTATAATTAATTAATTATAGGAATAGGAATAGAAATAGAAAACAAGGGGAGACGGATAGATAACTTAAAATGACAAATATGCGGTTAATTTATTCAAATAGAAAAAGAATAATCGAAATATACGTGACAATTATGCAAAACGCAACAGAAAAAACAATGCTATGTCCTCCATTCGAAAACATCAAACTTTTACGTCGCTTCCGATCTCGATTCGATAAAAAAAATGTGTGAAAAATACATTAGTCAATTAAATTAAAACTAATAGGAACATTCTTTACAGTTTAATATCAAAATAAATATTAAATGTTTTAGAAAAAGATGACTTGAATTTTAACATACCACAACGTATTTTCTGAAAATTGTGACCTGGATAAAGATTATTCTATGGTTATAAGAGGATGTATTGATATAAACTTAAATTAAAAATAACAAGGATATCTTATTTATTCATAACAATTTTCGGTCGAAATATAAAAGATAACGTTTCTAAAAATAATGGCAAATTGAAAGAACTTAAACCGTTGTCATTCATACATATTTGCACTTTGAAAATCTTTACGTTATTTAGCGTTGTTCTATATATTTTACATTATCTCTTTGCAGTGTTTAAACAGAAAAATATCTGTCCTTAAGGCGTCATGTATAGTCCAGGAAACATAATGCAGAAAATAGATTTTTATTGTGAAAGTAAACAATAGTAATTAAAATTCCCGAACAGTCTCGTTTCGGAAACTTATTCTCAAAATATAACAGATATACACTTATAAAAGATTCTACAATATACAAAAAAAGTTATAAAAGTGAAATATAGTCGAAAGAAACATATTAAACAAACCTTATTCATTGTTTAGGACTAATTAAAACTTATAACAATAATATCTTTTTAATTACATTTTAAACCGTACTAAGTATTGTTTCGTCTTTTTTTCGGCACTTCTAAATTTAATTTGCCTAACGATTTTCATTCGAAAAATTAATGATTCTAATAAGCGAATATTAAAAGCATTTATCGAACAATTTTATCGTTTTCAATTTTAGAGCCGAGGAAGGGTCTTAACCACTCCAAATTCGTTCTCTTTTCTAACAATAAAAATCTGCTTTCCACGTTATTACCGTCTGAAGTACAGGCTATTAATTTTTTACGTAACAAATAAAAAAAAGTTTTTAATTCGCTGGACACGATTGTAATTCCTATTATTACTCTATCAACGAATCAATTAAACGATAATCTTAAAATTTTATTCATTATATGATAATTATAATTATTTAAAGATTGTAAATATCAAACTAATTATAATCAGTGGTGTAACTTAATTAATCATAAATCTAAAAATATAAATGATTATTCCTAAATTGAGTAACAATTTTTGTTCTTTCTGGATAATCAAATAATAATTATTACTTTATTTTTTTTTAATAATTTCTCGCCATTTAAAAATAAGAAAGGGAGGCTTATAAGCGCGGATTTAGCGAATATAATCTTTTAAAATATTTTCCAGATTAGAAAATGTTCGAATATAATTTCATTAAAAATTATTTATTCCATTTATTATTAATTAATGACGTTAATATCGTTTAATTAAATCGAATCATCTTAGATAAAGAATGATTAAAGGAGAATTTTTTGCTCGGTCGACTATGCTAATAAAATAATCCCTGGAAAAAAGTAATCATAATAATAAATCGAATCGCAATTTATGCTTCTTATTTCCATTATTTGTTACAGTTGCTTGTAATTACTCTGAAATATGCATTCGAATTTTAATATTTAACGTAGAGTTTTAATAAATAATCGTGTGCGTCAGTACGATTCCACTCACGACCCGAGGTGAAGGTTATTAGAATAGAGTAAACACATTCGTGTTTCCGTGTACGGCTGTAGCCTTATGAACTCGGTCTTATATAATTTAAGGTTTATGCATGTTATACTCTAGTAGTCTCGTATAAATAGTAATCATTATCGTATAAAGCTTTCTATAAATGTATATTTTAGCCGTTAAGTACAGTACAATATGGAATATACAATTGCCGAACAGGAACGAGAAAATCCTTTTTACTTTTGAAAAAATAACTTTAAAAAAATAAATAAAGTAAATTTGTAAAATCAATGATGATTTTAATATACAATTAATTGCATTATTCTACTTATTAGATTATTAGGCAAGAAAATCCGACGATGATTTAACGGGCGTAACTAGGAAAACAAACTGCTTCGTAAGAGAGAAAAGTAGATTCTAACTAGATACGTTAAAAAGAAAAATACATTACGAGATGATTTAGTATAGTTAGAAGAATAAAAGAAAATGACGAAGGAAGCCGAGAACAATCGAATGAGACACAAAATAAAATTTGATTACACGAAAATATATCATTGAACTAGATTATTTGCTTGAGTGATGATTTAGAATAAAGTCGTCCAGTTCAATTGAAATAGCCCAATTTGTGCCTTACTGACATCGTGTTTATATTATTAAAATTGTATCAATCTTTTTGCTATAAATATATTTCCTTTTTAATCTAGTTCCTTTTTAAAGTATGTAAATCCTATAGACCTATATTAGAATGGAAGCGGCACAACACGTACTCGTCTTTCCATATTCTAAATCTACTTTATAAAAAATTGGGTTTTAGTATTTGTTCTAGAACTATTTACTAATTGCGATAACTTTTGAGATTTTATTTCGATAAAATTATCGAATAATCGCGGATAAGGGCAACAAAAGACTTAAACAATATGATAAGCCTATAAAAAAATTAAGATGGCATCAGATGAATGGAAAGAAACGAATCCCGATATTAAATTATTAAATTCTTGTTATAAACATATTAGTGGCATGACCGAGAAATAAAATCAAACGTGTTTTTTTTTAATTATATAAATTATCAAATAAATCTTTGATAAAGTGTTTGAATTATTAGTAGAAAGGAGAATTAATACTAATTGTAATTTGAAGAAGGTTCTAAGGGAAGAACCGATGAATATTGTCAACGATAACTTTGACTTTGAAATTTAAAACGAAACTGATCGAATGACTTGGAAGTATTCCAAACGAATATTTTAGAAACTGCAATGAAAATCATGTTGTATTCGGTATATTACACCTTTTTGCCATTGTACTTTGGTTAAGTCCGTTTCATTACTGAAGCCATTTTATGATTTCTTTTTGTAATTCTAACAAGATGGGCAATAAATGTTTCAACAATGCACGAGATTCTATTAAACTAATAAATAACCATAATTATCAAAAAATTTCATATTATTATCACGAAACAATGATTCGACGCTACTTTTTCACCTAATAGAGAAAGATAGGGAATTAGGAATAAAAAATTCAATACTTATCAATCAATAAAATGCTTATAGTTATTGGAACGCGGAGTCACGCGAGTATGAATAAGACCAGTTTATTCATATTTTATGGAACGACTCGCAAAACTACTATCAATGTCATCGAACAGAAAGTATAATAAAGCGACCGGACGGATAGTTAATGTATTTGCTGTCGCGCGTGGTGGGTGTTGTCGGCAAGGTCGGTTCATTTCTGGTGCCAAAACACGGCACCGACAATTAGTATTGTCGAGCGGGATTTAGCCAGTGGCGTGCGGTCGGTGCCATAAGGTCTGATAATGAAGCTTTGGCGTGTACGGACCCCTCGCACCGAACCACATGAATATTTCAGAACCGGTAACCCAATACCAATACTACACGGCATACTAAAAGCAAACCCTCGAGTTTTAGCCACGCGAATAAAATATTTCATGCTAAATTCCGAAGTGCGAATTGCTTGGACGAATAGCGAATATCGAATCAACCGATACAAAATAAACACGTCCGATGAGATTTCTAGAGTTTAGCCACCTTTTTCTTTCAAAATTTTCCCTTCGTCGTCTTCGCTTTAAACAATGGCGAATATCCTACAGAAGGAAGCGCGGAATCACCGTCATTATACTTTCCTCAATTTCGTAGTTATAATAAAGTTACCCGTATTTAATTAAGAAACTAAATAAAGATATTCACAAATGTTTACCATTTTTATTCCATACTTTAACTATATTGATCTATAATATTTACAAAATCCTATCATAATTTAAACGAAATCATCGTAATCGCTTTTAAAATTCCGTAAGTAGGCCTAACATATAAATACTAATTTCGTGAAATTCGTGATTATTATCGAAAACAGCACGTTGTATCGTGGCATTTGATTATCGTAACACCATAAATCACTATATAATGATAAAGTTTTGAATTATTCGTATATATTTACGTAGAGTATAAAGGTGTCTGTATACAATTTAAATTTCTTTTTGTTTCTTTTTTTTTATATTACACATCAGTTATATACCTTTATGATAATTCGGCAATAGCTACTTCATTTCGTAAGCGACTTCGGATACAAATGGCTAAGTTGGAAGGAAAGCGCCGTTTTCACGTAAACTTTTCGCAACAAAATATTTTATACAAAAAAAGAGAAGTAAGAAGCGAGTGTCTGTACTTTCCCGAGGGTTGTTAGCCGAATGGAATCCTACCGAAATTGCATCGACTTCGATTGAATTGAACTCTAACAACCGAAAAGTATTAAGACAAAAGCTTCCAGTAGACCGGAAAATAATACCATCACGTACAGGAGGGACAATGTTATAAAGTAAAATGTCCGACCGCCATCTGGTGAAGACAACACTAAATACGAGGTGAAAACTTAACGCGTGTATAGGTCAGGTTTACCAAATTTTTTTTTTCTTCCTTTTTTTATTTTCTTTTGCCGTTTCGATGCGGGTAGAAAATAATTATTTATACGTTGGTATCGAAGTGGAAATTTTGAGTAGTTTTCGTCTCGATAATTGCCCAATAAATATATAAAAAAGATAAGGTAATAAATCTACGAAGTACAACGTATCGATCGTATAAGATCGATATGTTGTAGCAAAAATGGATAAAACGTTGCATCCTATAAAAGCAACGAGCGATATTTTAAGAATCGAAATGTTTTATTATTCCCAAATAAAATTCCAAATGTATACAATTTTTGCATTATAAATTAAGTTTACTGTCAGACTTCTATTTGAACAGAATTATTCATTTTATTTGGGCTTCGTCGTATCGTTATGTACGACGTTTCAATAGAATATGTCCGATTTAAAGAATTTTAACTTTCAAACAAACTCAGATCTGTTAATATATAAATTTTGGTTTATATTTTATTTTCTTTAAAACATTAATATAATACTTTTGCGATTATTTAATCCGTTTACAAAATTACTGGATTGACATTTAAAATACAAATTGCCATCTTCGTAAACACAAGCAAAAATACCTAACATTTTCTTATATATTTTATTTTATTTATAAATGAGTTTCAAGTAATAAACCAATTGTATATTTTCGCTCTTAAAAACAGCGGAAAATTATATGAATAGGTTACATATCACTTGGCAGAGTTATTTCCTGGCTAAATTTTTAAAATTTTGATATTTTATAGCAGACTGAACTGCAGTTCGATTATTCAGATTATGACAATGCGATGTTTGCTCGTCATTTCTCTTCTATAGAACAAAATCTCCCATCTGGAGGAAAGAGGAATTGTTGACCTAATCCCCGCCTGATCTAGACGTGATTGGGATTTTGACGATAGAAAAATGACGCCAGATCCACTTCTAGTATATAGAGTACAAGAATTCCAATGTTTAGTTTATTCAATAAATAATTAATTCTTCTAAAGTTCGTTCAAATCGATTTTTCTTTTTCGATAAAAACTTTAATCGGTTAACTTTTATAAATTTATACGCATTTTATACTTGCAAAATTGATACAAATGCATAAACTATTAGACAAAAAAATTAAAATATTTAAATTCCCGAGAAAAATGAATGGGAAAGAAAGATATTTTGACAGTTGGGATAAGAGTAAAGTCTAAATTGTAAAAACATGTCATAATTCTAAATTTAAAAATGTAGTATTATGGTATTTTGAGTAGTGTTTTCTTTACAAAACTATGTAATTAGAAATGGAATAAATTGGAATGTTTTAGCCAGACTTTAAGAATTCTTCTGAAAATGAATCCTTCAAAACAACAACTCTCGCCTCGATTATTATTTCGGCCTCATAAAGTTTATATTCGAAAATTCATTTTAACTTCGTGATTATTATAATGAGATTAGCTTTTCATTACTAGTAAGCAATTTTCGAGTTTAACGACGCATAGCCACTTCCGTTACGCGCTTTATATTAAAGATGCCTTTGTTAGGCAGAAAATAGTCATTTTAATTGGTCCTTATCGACCGAATAAGATTGGTCGACCACAAATTAACTTTTAGAAACGTATGTCGATAATTTATTCACGTTTATTCAAATTGAGTAATTATTATAAGATAAAACATAAACCTCCTTTTAAAATTCATTATAAAATAGGCCTTCGATTTCTCGTTAACTTATATATGAAAATTATGATCGTTATTATGTCTTTCCATTAGCATAATACGATATTTTAATACCATTATTTTTCATTCATTGTAATTCGTGTAGAGGAAACAGATATTAATATTCTTATATACGCGTTGCTTTTAACTCTTCGGCGCTAATAAATAAAGCTACTCGAATTTTGTTTTCATAAGTGTAATTATTATTCATTTCAATCATAAAATTGTTATTTTAGAATTCATTTTCTTATAATTTATTTAAAATTTTGCGTGTTTTTGAATAATAATATATACAAATTAAATTTAAGTATTTTTATTTTTAAAAATGATAACCTTTTAACGCATGAAACTATTACAGATGGAATGAATATATCACATTTTATCGCGGAATCGTATGGAATTTTTGTGGCGGAAAAATCAAATAATTTATGTAACATCGATCGTGCCAGGAGATAAATTCGCTCTCGCACGCGATTTAAATTCTGTGCAATAAGTAAGTCTCAATTTGCTCGAATGGACGAGTGACACGAATTAAACACGAAGACTGGGCCAATGAGTTTCTCCAATAATCAGTCCAATTATCTCCTCGTATAGCTTAAATGTCGTGCGAACAATTTCCCAGACAACGGAAAACTTACTAAAACGATCAGATACATGCAAATGAAGGCACGCACCCACTTTGTTCAAGTACAGTTGAGATATTGACACGAATACATCCCGAAATAAAGTGTAGAGAGAAAAAAGCTCCGGCTAGTCTCTGTCTCTTATTAATATGTTCTTTGTATGCACTTTTAATAAACATAAAAATTTCTTAAATTATAGAAACTAATTTGAAAATTTTAAATGATCACAAACGAATGAAATTACTATTATTTTACTTTTTTCGCTCTGTAGAAACTAAGAGGGCCATTTTTCGTTCGTTCAGGCTAACAATGGGAATAGAAACGATCACATGGTAAGGGACTAATGTATCCAGGAAATGAAAATTCTTGTGGGTCTTTGGAATTCGATCCCGATTTCTCAGAGCAGCAAACCGACGCCTTTAACTGCTTTGGCCATCTGGTCGTTAATGAAGCGACCTTATTAAATAGTAATAACAATTTTAAAAAACATTTAAAATAATTCGTTATGCAAATCGTCTATTATCTTTGTTACTATAATTCCAACGAAATTAAAGTCTACATTTTATTCATTTTCATTTTCTGTTCGAAGTCCCAATAGACTTGTTAAATTTATATCTCTTATTACGAAGAATAAGGTATTTAAAGTAAATATTTTCCACAATCATTTACATTTTAAAGTATATTTAAAAATTAGAAATAGTATTAAAAAATAATTATAAATTAATATTAGAAAATAAAAATTATCTATATACTATAAATGAGCAACTCACAACCCAAATCGATTAACTCCACATTTTTTAAAATTTTAGTGTAAAAGCACTTGATATACTCGTAACTTTTTATATTCATAATAAATTTTCCTAATAATAAGGATCAATATTACTTAATGACAAAATTTTATTTCTTTCAGAAGCCAATCTAAACTCTATACTGTAACGTTAATCCGCCAGCGAACACCGCCATTGCAATGCTGCATTGTGCGCTAAACAGTGCTTTGTAGATAACGGTAAATTATTTAATGTTATCTCATCACAAAACATTAGTTAGTTACAGTCAAACTGCCGCAGAAGTAAGTATACTTGTGGAATATTGAACGATTGTTTTAATTTTGGCGACAATTATTTTTAGAATAAAGAAAACCCGTTATATCAAGATGAATAAAACTAAAAATAATTATTTTCATTCCTTTTATTAGACATTATTCTTATAAAAAACTTAAGAACAAATCGACATGATGGGACTCAAACACAGCTGACGAAGAAGACATCATTTACGTTACTGAATAATCAATTGAAACAAAATTATTATTATTTTGTTTAAATTAACTATTTTGTTACTGTTAGCCGTTGTAACAGTAACAGAATAGTTATTATTCATTTTTGCAAAAAATTTTAATAAAAAATGAGCGCTAATGTGAAGACTGAATTTGGTGTTATTACGTTTATCACTTGTCAAATGGATTAACTCCTTCAATCACACCAAAATCGTAATAATAATAATAACGATTATAGCATATCTACGCTATCTTATACGTTTTATATGTCGTTAAATAAAAAGCTACATCTACAATAATACATTCTACAATGTTTATTTGATATACTGTATTATTTTGTCACTTTTCTCCACTTTTTGTTTTATAGAGTTAATCGATTTGGCAAGTGAGCGTCAAAAATATAGTATGAAGATCATTTTTATTTTCTAATGCAACTAATTGAAACCGTTTAAAAGCTAAACTAAAAACCACAATTAAGATAAATCGCAATAATTTGCTCAGAATATTACAGAATTTATTTTTATAAATTGGGAATTAAAAATAACAATGCTAATATAATAATTAGGTGACTGTATTTATTTTAGTCAATATTAACATCGGTAAATAAATATGTAAAGGTTTTTTTTTCATCCGATTTATAGAATTGTACAATTATCTTCATTTTGATGCACGATTCGTTAATAACTCAGCATGAATTAATATTTCATGTAATGCACCCATTACGAAGATATTCTTGCAAATAAATAAAGTGTCTTTTGTGAAATAAACAGCAGAAAGATTGCAAATATTTATGTTTATCACGATCCTAATTTTCTATAATAACGGAAATTTTGCAGGAAGTCGAAAAACGGATGTTATAATTAGATTTCGAATGGCGAAAGAGGGCTTCGAAATTTGAAGAAACGAAAGTGAAATTTTACAGTTTTGGTAATCATTGTAACAATATAACGGTTCGATACAAAGAAATATTGCTAAATTTCAAAGAAGAATATCCACCGCCGCAACTTTAATTTTTTCGTTTTCTTATAATTACCGCCGGCGTATCGTGTTATCGGGGGATAATTATTCACTTTTTCGAAGTTTTTACTCAAAAGAAAATCAGAAAAAGAAAGGCAAATTATAACGTCAAAACTTTCATTTTCTCAATAAATTTACTACAACAGTAATTATATAACAAATTATGCAAATGCCGTAAGATTTTAAAGCTTTTTTAAAAAATTGTTTATATATTATGTATTACGCATTAATTTTTAATGATTTTTGCTTAAAGAGTAAATAGAATGGATGTTAAATCAGATCTCGGTGCATCCGGCTTTTCGGTAAAAGTTAAGGAAATAATAATTAGTTTCCCGAATTAGTTTCCCGTTCTTATCTTTCGAAAAGCTGAATGTTAAAGATATCACAATATGTATCATAATTAAAGAGATTTCGTTTCAGTTGGTTATAAATTATAATCAATCTTATAGAATTTCTGTCAAAAAATTATTTCAATCAAAGGAGAATTTGTATTGCATTTCTTATGCCAAGCACCGAAAGGTACTTTGTAGTTCTTCACATTTTTGCTATTAACAGAGATTATTTCCTAGCTTTATACAAGAAGAAGATTAAGCTGGAGTTTTTAATTATCGGAGCAAAGACACGGGAACCTCGAAGCATTTCAGAGAAGGATAACAACAAATATAAAATGGTTAATGTAGCGTAATCGTTATTTTTCGGAATTCACGTTCAACCGAAATTGAATTTACTTTCGACAATAATTATGGGTTTTTTTGACAAATGTCAATTATATAAGAATATTATAGTGTAATCTTTCTGTGTTTCTTACAAATTATGAAGATTTATTGTATCTAATAGCAGATATTTGTTTTTGTTTTGACTTTTTCTATATGACGACAATAAGAGGTGTTTTTTATATCATATCCATCATGTATTCTGTCAGACCCACACAGGAAGTCCAATGTGTTCGGGTCAAACAATCCATGAAAAATAAGACTCGAACTTGAACCCGAATCTCTCGGAAGAACAGGCTGATGCCTAGGCAAAATGCCTAAATGGCTTTGCTATTTTAAAGATTTTTTTGGAAGTTGTCTAAGAAGGAAATCTTATATTATTATTATTTTAACTATTATTCTTATTTATTATTTATGCCATTTGCAATAAAGGAGAATCAATTAGCTGTTTAATGATGTTTTAAGTTCACAAAATGTATATGTAATTAAATTTAATCACTAAATTTTTATTTTATTTTGTTTAAAAAAGTTCAAATTCGTCAAAATTGTTCTTACAAAAATCGTAAATACTCAAAACAGTTTACAGGATGAAAGGTCGTAAATATTCGAATTTCTTGACGATATCACTTATTCATATTAAATGAAAATGCCGTTAAACGCACAATTAAACGAATTTTATTTAAGTCTAAAATAGCAAAAGTCTGTAACTTCTGATACCAAATGATTTTTTTTCCTTTTTTTCTAGATTTTTTATTATTGCAATTATTTTAACTTAACGCAGTCAAATCAAAGCAAATAATTGTTTCCATATGATTTTATTAATATTAACTAGAACATAATAAGCCCGGCGTTGCTCGGGCAAAAAATAACGATAGCGAAGATTAAGATTATTACATTACAGCCAATCTTACCCGTTTTCACAGAATGCAAGAATTAGGTCTCCTTGTTTCCAGACTAATTAGAGAATTTTTAGATGGGTCTAAAATATATGATTTGATTTCCCGCAAAAACGCAAAAACCCGCATCTGCGCCTGTAAATTTTGCACGCCGCTTTCTCTTAACACTTCCATTATTAAGGAATACATTTCTTTCATCCCCACGTGGTGCCCTACTAAAACGCAGTTAAAAATAAAAAAAAAATGCATCTAAAATAGTACAG
The DNA here is from genome assembly GCF_030686945.1 of Centruroides vittatus. Classification (NCBI taxonomy): domain Eukaryota; kingdom Metazoa; phylum Arthropoda; class Arachnida; order Scorpiones; family Buthidae; genus Centruroides; species Centruroides vittatus. The sequence continues at coordinate 731,005 of NW_027121927.1, forward strand.
TAGAAGCTGAGTTCTTTAGGATATTCCTTAATCCTTTACCTCTCCCCTCGGGGGGTGGTAATTTCGAAAAATCCCATCTTAGTGTACGTTCTCATGATGTACTCCAACTGCGTACCAAATTTCAAATCTCAACTCCTAACCGTTTGGGCTCTGCGCTTATTATTATTATTATTATGTTGGGTTTAGTGAGTTATACTCGGTTGACACCGGTGGCTGTGTACTATGCCGGACCAGAGTCAAGGCATGGCAACCAAAACAAAACTAAAATTAAATAAGTGTGTCAGTGTCTGTATTCAGGAATTTCCTAACAATGTGGCATGTATTTAATGTAGTGGCCTTCTGTAGTGTGATGTATGTATTTCTATTCAATTGTAATGTTTCCAGGCTTTTGTGTAGTGTGTGTGGTATCACACCTGTAGAGGAGAGAACAACAGGTACAATAAGCACCCTATCCATCCTCCACAGATGCCTTATTTCCTGGGCGAGTTCTGTGTACTTGCTAATTTTTTCAGTGCATGCGTTTTGTATATTGTGACTGTTTGGAATGGATATGTCTATAATGTATGTGATTTTATTGTGTTTGTCAATGAGTGTGATGTCTGGTCTGTTGTGGTAAATTGTTTTATCTGTGATTATGGCTCTGTCGTAGTACATTTTGTGGTGTTGTTTTTCAATACTGTCTGTGGAATGTATTTGTAGTATGGTTCGTGGATGTCTAATAATTTGTTTCTTTGCAAGCTCTTGGTGTATTATATTTGCTACTTGATTATATCTATGTAAATTACCTGTCTGTGCCAAGAGCTTGCAACCGGAAGTGATGTGTTGTATAGTTTCTGACATGATGTGACATTTTCTGCATGTGTCATTTGTGCGTGCTGTTTGTATCTCTGATTATGTGTTTTCTGTAGTTTTTAGTATTTATGACCTGATCCTGTATGGCAATCATGAATCCTTCCGTCTCCCCAAGAGGCATCCCGAGCTAACCAGCTGTTTGACTCAGTTTTGTCAACAAAATCTTGGGCCAGCTCGTAAGGATGCCTGCCATGGAGTTCCTTTCGAGCCCACGATTGCTTAATGGTCTCTATGCTTTTTATATGTTGCGTTGTGTCTGTTTGATGTGAGTGTAAGTTTATGGTGTGTTATTTGAGTCTGCTAGAATTACTGCTTTATGTAACTGTGATGTTTCTTGTTTTTTGTAGAAAAACTCTCGCAGTGACTGTATTTGTTTGTAGTGACGGCTAACTACGTCAATCAGGCCACGTCCACCATTTTTACATGGAAGGGTTAATCTTTCTGTGGCGGAGTTAGGATGATGTTGTTTATGCTTAGTAATGTTGTTCTTGTTTTCCTTTGGAGTTGCTCAAGATCTGTGTGAGTCCAATGTATAACTCCAAAAGAATATGTGAGTACTGGGATGACATATGTGTTTATTGCTTTAACTGTGTGTTTTGCAATTAACTCTGTTCTGAGATTATTATTATTATTAATATCATCATCATCATCATCATCATCATCTCAATTATATTATAAGATTGATTAAAAATGTGAAATTTCTATCTAATAATAATTATTAATAAATTAACTCTTTGATTCAACTCAAGAATTACAATGTATAAGTACTGTACATTATTTTCTGCATTTGGCAGAGATAACAAAAGGGAACATAAAAAAAAAGATAGTCAAATACAGGGTGATTAAAACGTCACAGTGACCTAAATTACAAACGATACAATGTTGTGCAAAGGAATTTTTTAATCACCTTAAACTATGTAGAGTTTTTTTCATTTATTTTAACTTTTATTAAAAAAAAAGTCTAAATTAGAATAATTAAAAGCTATTTAAGTTTTTATTTTTAGAATTTCGAAATGAAATTTTGTTCACGCAGTTTTATTTATTTTAGGAACATTAAAATTTTCGAATGATATGCCATGGAATATATTCGCGCTTATTTAATAGGGTTGGGTTTGAATCACATTCGGAGTAAATTTAACTCTTTTTTCGTTTGGGTATTCGTTTTTGTGTAAATTAGAATCTTTAGAATAAATGAAAAATTGCATTTTATATTTTAGAATTATTATCATTATTACCTATTTACTCAAATAATTATTGAAAATTTTACTGTTTATTTATATAATTAACAAAAAACTAACCTATACTTCTTAACCTCTAATCTCTAAAACTAACCAATACTTTACTTCTAAAACTAATTTCTTCTTATATTTGTACGTTTTATAAATTCTACTATTGTATTCATTATATGACGATCAAATAGTCGAAGCGAACACTGGTCATACTTCTTGGCAATCACTCGAATATCTTTTCGCATCCCTCACTCATAATGACTGGCATTGTTCTTGATCGAGTTCCTCAGTTTCTCGCGATAAACAAAATAAGAGAAATAATAATCAAAACAATAGATGAGAATGTACATTTATATAATAAGAATAATAGAAAATATTAGGTAATGGAAAATAAGAGTACGACTTCGGTAAATTTTTAATTTCAGGAGATACTTTGAGATTCTTTTGCAATGAGATCTTTATTTCTTTCTAATTTTCGATATTTCGTCAATGACCAGAAATTTAATTCAAAAATAGGTGATGTTTTAATACATAAAAATTCAATAAATGATACAATTATTGTCAATGGACCATTATTAAAAAACTATAATTCATATATTAATATCAACAATTTGTTTGTTAAACAAATGGAGTTATCCTTCTAAGCATTGTAAAATTATTTGAATGGTATTTATAAAAATTTAAATGGTAAAAAAGGAATAAAGAATATGGAAAACTAAAAAACTGAAATAAACACACGACACTAAATATTCCACTTCTAATTTTAAAGATTGTAAGTCGAATATTACAAAAACAGAAAGGTTCGAGAAAATTGTTAAATAGAAAACATTTATTTTAAAACTGGAATTTCTCGCGTAATATGTTTTGAGGAAAAAAAGCAGATTTTAAATGCAATTTTTTGCAGTTTTTTTCCTAAAAGACTCCAACTTCAAAATTTTTCCTGATAATTATCGTGCTACTTAGTTTTATTAGCAATAAAATATGGAAATCTTTTATTGCTAATAAAACTAAGTAGCTTATCTAACATCAGGGATAACATTTTTAGTGTTAAGAAAGATGAAAACAGTAGTACGCAAACTAAGGCACACATTAATCTGTCCAGCGAACATACTTAACACTTTACTTATAAATAATAATGATATTTTATATATAGAATATATAAAATAAGCTTTCGCTCCCTTTTCTTCTAAAGTATTGAATTGATAGAAAAAATATTTCGAGAAAATTTGTTATACTTATAACTTATTATAATCCAGAAAAATATCACTTTTGTACTCGACCGACATCTTGGCCAAAACATAAAGACTAAAATTAAATAAAATAAAATCTGGCAATGATCCATCGTTGTAGGATATTTTCTAATGTCTTATTTATTATAACACTCCATTTCCAACTATCTTCATAAAAATCAGTGCTATGTCCCCGCAATTTAAAGAAAGTTTATTTAGTTCGAGAATCAATAGCTTGATAGAGACAGATGAAAAAATTATTTTCATAGATTTTATACTGCAAATATTTTTTTTTTAGAATTAGCAGTCTTTACGAGCCATTCGTGAAAAATATATCTATAATAACATGACTCGGAATCAGGAGATATTAATAAGATAAATTGATTCAAACAAACTACAGGGTGTCTATAATTAAAGTATATTAATTAAAACACTGAAAAAAAACTGTTAGATACATTCATTTTTTTTCATTCAATATCTTTTATTAGGTACAATATAGTACATGCCCGGTACCGCAAAGCATTGCCGGGAGTGGAACAGAAATGTGATATAACACGTGGTGGCAAAAGTATAGTTGATTACAGGAGACAGTACAAATACAATAAGCAATGTTCACATAGGTGAACAGTGATTACAGGATAAAGCTAAATGGTTACAGAATATAATGAGATGATTACAAAATTATATAGTAATAAAATAGCAAATACAGAATGGTTACAAAAATAAAAGTAAAGATAAGATATAAAAAACAGGTATAATACAATAGTATATACAATATGATACAAGTGCAAAGGTACGGTATACATTGTAGGGTTGAGCACAACTAGAAAGACAGTCAGTCAGTCCCTTGTGGTGTTGGTTGCAATCCTCGAATAGTTGTGAGCGAGTTTTTGAAGAAGAGGATAGAGATCCTTATTGTTAATAAGTTCGTGGTGTGGACAGGGCCAGGGAATGTTCATATCTTTGGCAGTGATCTCGATGGCTAGCCTATCCCGCTCAAGACACACACATCTGTACAAGTAGTGGTCTGGACCATCAACCTCCCTGCTATTGTAGATACAATTTTGTAAGCACATTTATTTCGACACTGGAAAAATATATTCAGTATCAAAATAGTTATAATTGTCGCCGCTAGGAGTCTGTTACGATACTATTGTCACAGCATCATGGAAGAAACTGTTTAACTTGCTTTTCACCATTTTCAGTCACATATTGCAATCGAGTTATTATTTTTAAATTAGCCGTGTGCAACATGTTCCTCATTTCCCTTTCAATTCACCTGATTAGTTCTTATAAATCCGCAACTTCCACCTATATAAACCATGCTTTTCAAATAGCCCCATAACTAGAAGTCACAAGAAGTGAGATCGGGTGAACGAGCAGGCCACTGCATTAAAAAAAGTGACTGATCACCCTTTCATTGACAAAGGTATTAGTCAGAATGTCTTTCACAGTGAATGCAGTGCGCGATCTTACATTGAGTGATAAACGTGACATTACTCAAACATCCTTTCTGCTATAGTTTAGAGATTACAAAAGATTTCAAAATGTCTTATAGTGTTACTGGTGAGACAGTGGAATCGTTATAGACTCCTAGTGAGAAAAATACTTTAATTATAGACACCCTAATTTTACAGGAAAAACTGAAATAAATAGATTAGTTAGCATATAAAATAAAAATATAAAAGCAATTTCACTAAAAACAAATATTAAAACTGGAAGTTTTAGATGTAGTACTGTCTTAATTTCAAAAACTTTCGTCCAAAATGGTTATTCTATAAATTTTACGATTTTAACTGATTTTTTATACTGTGAGTAACCGGTTAACGAACATAATCCGTTCCAAGACTTTGTTCGCTATCCGAATTGTTCGTTAACCGATTATCGATTTGCCATAGGTTTTTAAGGGAATTTGATTAATTCGTTCTGGAGACTCCAAAAAATAAAAAATATATACTTTCTTACTACTTTTATTTATATGTAATAATAAAAATACATATATATGCAGTCTTGCATTTCTGTTAGTCATGTTTTTTTTCCGTTTGTGGGAGTTAAAGAATCTGTCTGATGTCGATTGCTTTTCTCTCTTCTTTGGAATTTTTCAGAAGTAATGAATAACATTGTAATTGTAGAGATCCCTGAGCCTATTAACATCAACCCGGTTTGGATGCCGTTCTAAGACCGTTGATCTGACATCCTCTCACTTCTTCAAAAGATATTTAATAGCAGATATCGGCATTAATCCTCTTTTTCAGATAAAACATATCTAGCTGAGTTTCTTGGTGTTCTTCATTCAAGAGTTCTTGACGTTCTTCTGTCGTCAGATCCGTTTCAGGTTCCATTATGCGTTCTTCAATGTTCTTTATTTCTCAGATGTGATTTTTGTTACTCCTTACTCTGCTTGAGTCTTCTTGATTATACAGTATCTTTCTTATATAAGATTGAACTGTGGCCTACTATACCTGTTCAAGCCATACATGCAAGCAACATCAGACATCTGCTCACTCTCTACCTTTGCTATTATACTCTCACCTTTCGACCTAAAAAACGACGCAAAACTTAACGAGTGCCCGCCCGACATCCTCGCGAATACTATAAAAGAATTGTTTCTGTCAGAAAAATAAACGGCTTGGAATTACAAGGGAGAGTTTCAAAGTTCGGAGGAATAATATCCGATCAGTATAAACCGAGTTGAGTGTCGATGTCGACGTCTGCCGCGCTCCGAAAAGTTTCGAATTGTTACCTGAAGAAAAGGGAAGACCAATTGGTATTCATTATTTTACATCGCTTCTTCTTGCGTTTGTTCTGTGAGATGTTCGTTATCCGAACATAAAAATCTTTCACGAAAGTGCTCGTTATCCGATTTGTTCGTTAACCGATCACCCACTGTATTACTCTGGGAGAAAATAAATTGAAAATATCAGAAGCAATTAATGAATCTTTCATATTAGAAGGCTTACAACCGAGCATACTTTAATACCATTCAAAGTTTTTAATTTACAAAGAAAATAGATAATTAGAAATAATTATTGATAAATAATTTAACCCTAAATCCGTTTCCACTTATTGATATTTAATTATTGTCAGAAATGAATTTATTATGATATCTTAAAAATAGATTTTGGAGGATATATTTTCTAAAAAATCAAGTATTAGTACACAGAAAATCTTTAAGATTGTCATTTTATTCTTTAAATTTATTTTTTGTCTGGAGAAAAACTGTTGTATCATAAACAGTGATAATAATTATTAATGTGATTTGGATCTACTGGTTTTAAAATATTTAAAAAACAAATACCGTTATTCAAAATTTTAGGAGGAAAATGTATTTATTCGTCTTTGTCGAGATATGAAAAAGTATCTTTTGTCGCTAACCACAAACTGGGATAGATTTTGAGTCCGTGTCATATATTTTTGCGACATTTAACACAAAGAATCAGATTTTCCGCTACATGAGACACGAGATGAGCTTCCATTCTCGCTCCTTTAAATTTTTTATCGCACAAGTTACAGCGATAAGAGTGACGAATTTTTCTTTTGGCAGTTGAAGACCCTACACTCGCTACTAGGTCCTTCCACTTTCCTAGAAAAGCATTTGCGTCGGAATACGACTTTTTACAAGAACTACAAGTAATTTGTTCCCAGAGAAGGTCGACATTGAACATCGATGACGATTTTGTGAACATCGAAGAATAACATTCAGAACAGAGCACGCTTCCAGAAGCTATGTGCTCGATCACGTGTTTCGACGCTTCTCTTTTACTTCTATACGTGGCGCAATTGCAAACTTCGCATTTGTAAATCTTATACCTTTCTTCCAGTATCTTCTTAGATAATAGTCTCTTAATTAAAATCTTTCCGTTACTTAGATAAGATCGGCAGAGTACGCAAGAAAATGTTTTAGATCTCTCTTTAAATAAAGGCCGGAAAAGATGTCTTTTGTACGCAGACGATTTTTTAACGCGATACGTCGAAACATTGTCTAGAAATGATTCTTTTTTGTATTGGCATCGAGGACAAAACATTTCCTTATTAATAATGGATTTCAATTTACTGTGACTAGAATGATGATTGGTATTTCTATGCAAACACAGATTCCATACAAATGTGGCCATTTCTTCGTCTTCTTGGCGGCTAGCAACGGCGTCCAGTTGGTCTACGGAGAGAGAAAAAGAATTGTTGCAAAGCCCGCAATACACTCGCAACGAATTTTTTCTCTTCAAATAACATTTTCTGATACTTTCGATTTCGTGCGAAGAAAACGGTTTAGGTAAAACGATCACCAGTTCTAAATCGGATCGTTTTTCCGATAAAAATTCGTCTGTAATTATCTGGAAAATCGAAATCCCAGGAAATTGGTTCAAAGGAATAATTTCTTTCACGACTTCGTTTTCAGCAAAACCACCGGCTGTCGCTGACGACTTTAAAACGCTCTCGAAGGTTAAATCTCTTGAACTATCTTTGGATAAACGTTTGAACGAAAACGAAGAATTTGAACGTAAATCCAAAGTACTTTCCGACGGACAAAAGTGAAGAAAAGTTCGAGGAAGAAAGTTTTTCAGTTTTTTCGATTTCGAAACTTTCGTACTTTCTTTGTCTTTCTCGTCCGACACGTCAGTTTTTTCGCGAGTAAACAGATCATCAAAGGAAAGAACTGATTGAAAACGGAACTAGAATTAATATTTTCATTTGCGTTTTAAATTCATTGGATATTTACCTTTCGTCCGATCGTCGGAAGAAGATCGATCGAAGTTTTCTAGCGTTATTTTTTCACTTATTTTTTTATTTCTGAAGACGGTTTCCATTTCCCGCAAACTATTCGGAATCTCCATTTTCGTCTCGACGTTGGGAATTTCCGTTTCGTCGTCTTCTTCCAGGAAACAGAGATTTTTATTATTACGAAAATGAAAAGATTCCGAAGAATTCGAATTTTTTTTCATTTTTGTTCCAGAGACGGCATTACTAATAAAATGAAGATTTTAAAATGACGTCTTTGAAACGCGATCGTTACTAAATCGATGTGTAAAGAATTGTGAAATTAAGAAAACTATTTAAGAGTACTACCTTCATTGAATTTCAGAAAGAAATTACTGAATTAAATTTTCTTTAAGTATTTTATTTGGAAAATGGCATTTGTTGCGAAAAAACTTGACAATGAAAAACCTCGTCGTTGTTTCTAATTATTGCGTTTTCGATGAATAATTAATTAATGTTACAAATTTTTAAAAATATCTTAAAACTTTAATATTTTATAAATTATATGTGCGGTTTAAGATTTTAAATAATTATTTTGTGAATATTTTATCTTATATATAGAGAACACAATCGAAAAATTCCAAAATATTAAAGCAGGTTTCCATACTAGCGTACCTTTTTACTTGTAATGTCTTAATCATTTTAGTTATCCCATTAAAAAAAACTGTGGAATTAGGTTGAAAAATAAAGCGTTTTCGTCGCACCTACAATAATTTTTCTGAACGTTAGAGCATCTTCGAGCAGATCAGCGAAGGAACTTTAAAGCACAATGTAAACCTAGAAACCATTTTTTATGACGATGCTTGTTTACCTGATTTATTATCATGATGACATTGCTTTATTCAACATTTCCTATAGTTGTAAGGCGCACTTTATTCATGTTGAGTCTTACTGCCAAACTTGGTTCCTGTTTTCTCATTCCTGTTTACTTATTTAGATATTTTCGCGGTGCTTTACTTTTCAGCTGCTTCCACCAGTTTTCTTTATGAAATTTCAAGTATTTTTCAGTCATCAATAACTTTATAATAAAATTGTTTTATGGTAATTCTATATTCATTTGACAGTCATATCACATGATAACTATTTGACTAATAAAATGCCAAAATTTAAAGACAAACACCAGTAATAAGTTGCGTGACTTTCCCGGCTATTAAAAAATAATATTTACAGTATATTTTTAATTATCACAAATAAAATTTTTTGTGACGCCATCCGTTATGAGATTTTGTTTTAAAAAATGTTTATATTTTAAATTTTTATAAAATGGCATAAAGCTTAATTTTAAAGGTAGTGATAAACTTCATATAAAAATCGCAAATGCGAATAACGAATATCGTCTTCATTGCGTCCGACCCCTCTCGAGATATGACATATGATTCCCTTTATCTCCTCACCCCCTCGATCTTTAACCACCAAAATTTAATAGCATCGATGCCGCTTATGCATAAGCTACCATTATAAATTTGTTTCTTCAACATTATCCTATCCTATCTCTGCTTCTTCCGATAGAAGTGGCGGAGATCGGATGGGATAAACAGAAAAGAAGAGGCGAACCTTGTACTTCTTAGCATAGAAGAGGCGATTCTTGTATTTGCGGTCGCGGACGGGCGAACCTTGTACTTTCCGCCACAAAAGAGACTATTCTTGTTCAATACCTATATATGTGGCCAGACATTTAGCACCAGGAACAAACTTAAATATGAAGCCTTTTGTATGGTCTTTCATTAGTTTGTTACAAATTTAAAAATTATAGAACTTACTTTTCCGGATGTTATATATAAATAAGAAAGGAATGTATTGGAATCGTGTCAAATTTGCTCCTTTGAGTTTTTGCAAATCTTAACGTTTGAGGCCCTCTAAACCCAAAATAGTCAAAACACGGCAAAAATGGATCTGTGTGCACATGTGTGAGTGTGTGGATGTGAGTGTTGGCATCTGTTTTATTTAATATCTGAAGATGGGTGAAGATTAAGAAACGAAATTTGACATGGTAGTTTGTGTTTAAGAGGGATTGATGCCATTAAATTTTGGTTTATAGTGTTTTATGTCTCGTGTCTCTCTTCTTCTACGTCTCCCTTTCTCAGATCGACATCACCGGAAGTTGACCGCATTGTCCAGGACCCGTCGAGACGTCGAAGAAACTCTCATTCGCGAACCATTTAGGACTGTCTTGGAAAAGAGAGGAAGACTCTAATGCCGCCTCCAACGACATATAACTACTAGACCCCGAATTGGATAAAAGTTGACGTAGAAACTAGCGCCGCCGTCTGAAACCAAAGAAACTAGGCGCCACCACCACAGTCTGAAGCAAAAACTGCGGTGAACGGATTGTTGTGTCCCGACTTATGGTAACTATTTCTGGCGTAATTGCTATTTATTTAGACTCGAGTGTGCGAGAATTGTTACAAGAGCATAACATAAATGCCACTGAGTTGCTACGCAGTTAATTGTATAGGTATAAAAAAGATCTGTTATCACGTTTCACTGGTAAGTTAGATATAAGCCTAGTTGCTCTGATACTATATCGTCGGTTGGCGATCAAAATCTCATAACTCTCTCTAAAGATATTTTTCTGGAGAGACATTAAATTTCTTTCAAAATTCCGTTATTACCTTATGTTAATTATTATTTTTTATTTATTTGTGTATTAAACTAGGTTTGACTCGGGATCTACGAGAGTTTTACAGATCACAACAAACGTGTTTCGTTATCCACTAATGCTGTAATTCAAATTTGAGCAAATATTGGAGTTACGAGGTTTTGATTGCCGACAGATGATATGGTATCCTTTTTTAAGGCGATAACACGATGGATATTTTGTTGACAGATTTCCTGAAAACAATTAATAACTTCGATCGGTAGTTGACAGCGATACTCCGCGACAAATGAAAATTGAGCAATAGTAATGTTTTTTGCAGTCAGCACTGACTGTTTCTACACACAGAACGGATACACCTATTTGCATAAAATATCAATTTCTACAAAGTTTGATTTTCCTCAACGTCTAGACAGCCAGTTGTGCCTTAACTCCATTATTTGCTCAAATTTGAATTACAGCATTAGTGGATAACGAAACACGTTTCCCGTGATCTATAAAACTCGTCAAACCTAGTTCAAAGCGAACATTTTTGGCTAACAGATAATATCGAACGAATTGATGATACCTATGATGAGCAGAGTGTGCAGCAGCAAAATGTAGCTCAAATTCCTGACTCCTTAAACCTTTATCACTTTATAAATGATAGATACCATAAGTAGAAATGACCACATCTAATAATTAGGCTCATCATGGTGTTTCTGTAAGATTAATGTACACCAAACTTGTCGATTTTAAAGGTCAATAAATTGCATTTATTGATGAGTTACTGAATTTAAAAATATTCATATGGGGCTGTCCATAAATTACGCCAGCATTTTTCTTGAAATTTTTACTCTCTTGTCCCAGTTTTTCCAAATTTCCGTAAACCCCTTCCCTCTTCGGACGTCCAACAAAACTCGACTCTCTTAAAACCTTTATCACTTTATGAATGGTAAATACCATATGTAAAAACGAAACATATAAGAAATTCTGAAATAAATATAATAGTATATAATAAAATGCATAAATTGTATAAATTTTAATGAAACATACGGACATCCACTGAAGCTCAATCCTCCTCTCGCCCTTGTCCAAGTTTTGTCCTTGACTTAACTCCCCTCCTTCCTTTCCAGTGTGGATGTCATTTATGGACAGCCTCTAGGTACGGTTGTATATTATCCATTTCAAGCGCTCCGCGATATACAACAAAATTCCAAGAACCAATCGTGTTCGTAAGTCGATGAACGCCTTAAATATTTCTTGTACTTTGTATTCCTTAATTTTGCGAAATGTTCAGCCGATATGAATAATAATAATTTAACTACTGGTATTTACTATTAAAGATTAGTTTAATATTTTTCAGAGCATTTTGAATATTTCATTTATGATTTATCAGTTCTGCAAATTAGTCATGAAAATTGTCTATTTATGTGATGAACAGTCGTATCTGTATTAGGTATTTCCAACAGATGCACAGTTAATGCACATGCCTTAAAGTGTCATGGCGGACTCACGTTCAATTCGTTTCAAAGATGGCGGCCCGGTTCGGGGTCTAGTAGTTATATGTCGTTGGCAGCCGCCGACTTAGAACTTAAGATCGCGAAAATCTTGTAATTCCTTTCGTGTTAAATAAACGGTATGTTGTAATCGCAGAGTCAGTCTCAGTGCCGTTAGCACCATCATATGATCCTCTCAACCACTCGTCAGTCTTGACTATCGTTCCACCATCGGCAACTCTGCAGTTATTTCTCGCATGAGGTCGGACATAATGAAGATTTTACTTGTTGGAGTTTATATATTTTTCTTTTTTTATAAAACTCATATCAACCTTCAAATTTAAGCTTTTTGCCATTTTATAATAATTAAAAATATAGAAAGTTTTTATAACAAAATCATGTAACGGATGAAGCCAAAAACAATTTTATTTATTTTTTTATGATTAATAATATAAAAGTTATTTTTTAAAATAAAATAAAAGTGGGAATAATGTTGCTAGATTTTTTATTAATATAATGCATGTTATATTTCATATAATTTTTCATACTCGTGTATGACAGTTTTCTATGAATTTATTAGTTCGTTCATGTAACAATTTTGGAATTTTGGCGCTCTGGGCACGGCCCCCTCAATTCCTGCCTTTCCACGACCCTGCTTATAACTAACGGCCACGAGAGAGGCGATCCTCGTAAACTGCCGGCCATGGGAAATGCGATCCTTGCACTAGCCAAGTACGGAGATACGTTCCTTGTACTGTACGTTGACACGGAGAGGCGATCCAAGATCAAAGTAATCGATGGCGATTGCTTTGTTCTTGTGCTTTGTTCGTTTTTCGTGCTTTTTCGCCCCTAACTTCCGCTAGGCGCTTAATAGAGTCAGGGAGAACGGACATTGTCACTTTATTTCGAAAACGAAGTCACAGACTCCTACTTTTTACATTTAGATTCAATTCTATAAGCACATAGCAGATGTGCTAGCGACTTTAAGATAGCGATAATAAAAGCAATAGTTTTTTTTTGGATAAGACTTGAAATTAGATGATAAAGTTATTTTAAAGTAGCGTAAAACAAACTATAAATTGTGTTCAACGATAGATAATTATACATGTAATTGGTCGTTGGCATTGGAAAATCTGTTAGGTCGATGCGATTTCTCATTTCTTCGATTGTTCTCTTTCAACAAAGATCAATCTTCTTGTATGCTTTGTTCACAACACACTTTTATAATCAATGTTCGATAACTTTTGATAAAATGAAATCTGCAGACAAGCATTTTCAATTATATCGTATTTTTAAAACAACTTATGGGTGAGGATGATTTGTTTATGATCATAAATCATCATATAAAACGATTAATTCTGCAGTTGAGATGTGGTCAAAATTATATTTTGAGGTATACTCTGAGACTAATAGACTCCCAGAGAATTTTCAGTAATTATAGTATGGAAACTTATGAAACTTGGAAACATATACTTTTTCACTGTATTAAATTTGAAACAAGTAGGAAAAAGTATTTGACAAGATTTAAATCCTGGAAAGATATAATTAATTTATTGCATTTTTCAAAAAATGGTTATTATTGTATATTTTATTTTGGTTATCCTGTACTAAGCTATTTCATTAATTTGTTAAATTTTACTAATTTCAGATTTATATATGTATAAAAATGATTACTATTGTGTTTTGTTGTGTAGTACTAAGCTATTATATTAATTTGTTATATTGCACTAACTTCAGTTTTTATATAATACTTTAACCCCCTTGTAACGAACTAAGGTTTATACAATGAAGAATTGAATTGAAATAACTCCGATGGTAATGTTTGATTGCTTGCTATAACTCCTAGGATGTGTCAACATCGCATTCTGCGAATTGTTCGGTTAGATGCATTAGCCCTTAACAAATAAATGGCTGGCGAGAGAGACTTTCTCTCAGTGGTAAATTGTTACATTAATAGAAAAGTATCAGCTCGATATTTATAAAAACTTTTATACTTACCTTTAATCCAAATTAAGATTAAAACTTAAATGATTTTAATATTTATAACAAAACAAGTTTCTCTATATAAAGGCACAATATAGAAAATTAATATTCATATTGAATTTTTACGAATGTAAACGCTACTTTATCTGTTATAGGTATATTTTTTCTAAAAATTATAAATAAAAATTGTAAGAAATTACAAATTACAAAATACTAAACGAGAAATATGGGTTTATATTTTCTCGTTACAAAACATTCGCATAAAAACGCTTGAATTTCTATCTTTTAAACTTCGTCCAGCTGTTTCTTTCTGAAATTTGATTGCAGATGCCATTGGAAATTTTTAGCATAAAGATTTCTATAGTAAAAGCGATATCAGATTTTTAAAGTATTCATGAAGTGTTTTTTGAATATATATACAGGCCTATATATATGTATATATATAATATCACGAATATACAAAGAAAAAATTCTTGCTTTTGTATACGTTTCCGTCGTTACTACTAGTGACAGTCCAAAATAAGAATTCTCATACACGGAGACAACCTTTTCTTTGAGGCTCCGCCTGGCAATAGAATGCAAATGGAGCAGCTTTCTCTGGTAATTTTGCCAATATTACAGCATAATAAATAAAGTAAAAATTTAAAACTTGGCCGACGGTATTTAATTTTTTCTTTGTATATTCTTGATAGTTTTGTATATATATATATATTAAAAAAACATTAAATACCGTCGGCCAAGTTTTAAATTTTTACTTCATTCATGATTATCGATTTACTAAATACAAATAAATTACAAAAGATTAATATTCGTCAATATCATTAATAACTTAAGGAGGACGCTTAATTGTATTATCGAAACTGTGTATTTTTTAAACAATTGCGGCAATATTTTAAATTTTACTGAGCAATAGAGGACGATTATAATTAAATAATTTCTTTTCAAATTGTCAATCACGAGACGGATTTTTATCCTTAATATAAACATATTACAGTATATAATCTTATAGATTTTTATTTGACCTCGCAACGACAATTATTTTAAATTAAGCTTCGATTTAATAGGAAAAAGCACTCGATTTATTATAAATTTCTCCAAAAGAATATTTAAATAATTTTCCGTTTTAAAATTTATAAAATAGTTGAAAATGCTAAACGTAAATCAAGGTTTTTCTTATTTATCTCCGTAACCGCTCACAGATCATTTACTTTGGAATTGTCAAAAATTTATAAACGAGGACTACTTATTTAAATCTTTTTGTCAAGAAAATAATCAGTCAAAAAAGAATTAGAAAGACTTCAGCAAATTTATGCTCGAGAATTTCCATTTAAATCTTTCTAATCAGATGGTATATTGGTAATAATTGAAGGGTCGACGACACTTTCGAAGACAAGACAAACAGCGTTTGTCGAACGAGCAGCTTTTCTCTTTTGATAAATCCTAGAAGTCAACAGGATGTTCCGAGAGATTAAAAGTGGGAGAGGCGAAATCTAAGAAAATTCGAGTCGTTTCGTCCATTCCATTCCATTATTATTTACGAAATAATTTCTATAGTTTATTAACTTTGGAAATCAATTCGAACACGTTTTAAGTACTTCCCGTGCGACACAATTTTCTTAGGAGTTATCGAATTTCTTTCGTCTTCAAAACGAGAATTTCGTCAGATTGTTTTCGACGTGACGTCAATTTATCTCGAAACAAAACGCCAAAAATAAGGCCAGATAACGACGAAACCAGTTTGCTTATTTACTATCGCAAATTGTTATGAAATAAATTACAGATAAATGACAACGAAAACATGCGAATCGGGATAAATAAAAATAAATATCTTGTCATCCAATAACTTTTTGATATATTTATAATATAAATCGGAATTGAGCAATATGTAAAGATCTAACCGATGGATAATGCAGTATACATTAATACAGTTTATAAAGTTTAACCTGTTCTAATAAATTAAGAGAAATTCCGTAGGAAAATGTTTCTTCTATAAACAATCTTAGTAACAATTAATCGAGTCTTTAATATACACAAAGGGTCAGAACAATCTTTAAACAAAGAATATTATTTTAAACTATTTATCGAATCGTATTCCCTGTTTTAACTGAATAAAATAACATTGTCAGGAATGTTTCTCGAAAGGAAACTCTTCCTCTTATAGCAGTAATAATAATAATAATAATGTTTATTTCTTAAAAGATGATTCGATAAAAATACATTAATGTCGAAATAATTGTATTTACCACGATTATAGATATCGACGAATCTAAAGTTCTCGTTAAGAAATCAAATTTTCTGGAACGATACTTGAAATTATACAATTGATAACCTTTGATAGATATCTGGCAGATAGGGAATTCGTACATCTACTTTGACATTCGAATTGAAGACAAATCTGTATTATAATAAATAATAATCCAATTTCGGAGGAATATTTTTGTTTAGAGAATTCTTCGCATATTTTATAAAGAAGGTGCGTACGTAAAATATGCAAACAGACGCATTCGTCACTTCCTTAGAAGTGGCGAGAGGATGTCTGTTCCAGATAATAAATATGTCGAAGTAATGCCATTGGTCTCTTTGAATAAACATCTTCTTTTTAAAACTCGTTCGAATTCGTTCCCCGGACGAATTTCGTCGTTGTCCTTCGAGCCTTCATTTTTTTATCCTAAGGCTCCGGCATGAATCTTGGCTCGTTCCTCCTCCTTTCTTCTCTGTTCTTTGGTTCCGTTTATGGCAAAAGGTAAATTATTCTACCTCCATTATTATTAAATCGATTCGGTCTTTGTAAAGTATATTAAAATATTTTTTAAATTTTAAGTAATTAATACACAAATATCGACAATTTTTAAATTATTATTATTAAGTTAGTACGCAATATTTAAATGTTTATATAAAAATTAACAAAGCATTAAAATTTTTAATAGTTCTCTTCTCGGTTACGGTTGCAACGTATGTCAACACGGAGGAAGCGACGTCCATTTGGGTAAGAGCGACCACTATAGTTTTACGTAACAATCGAAGAGTAAGTCAGTATGTCTTAGACTCGTTCTAAAAATCGCCAACGCCAACCTACATTCGAATAAAATAAATATTTATTCGTAAAGATCGACATTATTTGAATTCAAAGTTCGCCAATCGATCAGATAACGTAACCTACTACCGTTACTCGCCGGACAAAAGATGAGTAACGCGGTAATCGGCGAAATAATCCTAAACAATTTTTGATAGAAAAAATTATAAAACTATACGTTAACCACAATATATATATATATATATATATATATATATATTTTTTTTTTACTTTTAGAAACTCTTCACGTTTGCAGAAGACCCTCTCCTCCAAGTCCCGGTTACATCAGTTGCACTTACGACTCCACGCACATGTACGACAGATAAATTTTATTTAATCGAGTGTTTTTAAACCTTCTACCTTCTTCTTATTAATAATATTTATCTTTAAAACGTAAATATTTAAATTCAGTAGTTTAAAGTATTTGATTCGATCGTATCTACGGAAATTCGAAAATTAAACGAAATATTTATTTACGAAACGAAATTATTTTGAACTAATATTTTGCTTATTGTAGAAAAATATCTCCTCATTCTTAATTTAATATAAAATTTAAATTCTTGTTATTTTATAAGACGACAGACCGCTTTTCTTCTATGTTTCCAAAAGAATATTGAGTTAATGTTACCTTAGGTGCCAAGATGACGGCTCGTCTCTGATTCCAGCAAGGAAACAGTGGGACGCACGTTCTAACATAACCTAACCTATTCTAATAATTTGGTTGCTAATAATTATGGTAATTTATTAGAATAGTTAGGTTAGGTTAGGTTAGAACGTGCGTCCCACTGTTTCCTTGCTGGAATCAGAGACGAGCCGCCATCTTGGCACCTAGCGTAACCTTAACCGAATATTGCTTACGCTTAGTTTTTTTCTTTACAATTCATAGTCTTAGGTGTGTAATTGGTAATCTCATTGTGGACTTTAAGAAAATTTATAAAATAATAAATGCGCGAATAAAATGATCGATAAAGTTTTCTATAATTAAATTTTCTTTTATTATTAAAATTATTTCCTCATAAATTCGATTTTAAAACGAAGGACTCTTCGAATTTAGAATATTTAAAAACTTCTTCCTACTTTCTAGAGCTAATTATAGAAGTAGAAATTAATTTTTGTGTCTTCTCATTAATATTTATTCTAATTAATATTTATAGATGGTAATTTGTTAAAATTACTTTACTTAAATTTATTATTCACGTAACATTGTAATTATTTACGATGGAATTTAGCCTATAATGATAAAAGCGCGAAATTAATTGAAATTTCTTTCTTTACTCCTTAGATTTGCGAATTTATCCGTATATTAACAGAAAGTAATTATATTCTATTAGTTTTTTTTTATAACGGTAGAGACAGTTAATTAAACTCGTTACTAGCTTTCATCTAATTATAATTAAACATTTTAAGTTATGAATTTTAACATAGAAAAATTTCCTAATAAGTAATTAAATTACATAAAATTTGATCGCGTAAAAAAATAAATAAATAAATCCATTAGATGTATTCAATTCGAAAGAAGAATGTTAATGTGTCATTTTGTTAAAGTTCGGGCTTTGAAAATGGTGTCCGATAGCGGTATAACACGATATTTCATTTTTCAGGAAATGCAAGGGAGAGTGTCCTTCCGGTTACAAGTTTCCAGACGGAAGAAGCGTCATAGAAATTCAGTGTTCCACCAGCGACGCCGTTTGGTACCCAATAAAGAGTTTTCCCAATTGTCTACCTCCAGGTATCCGCGTTTTATTAGTAAAAATTACAGTACTTTAAAATACAATTTTAGTTGTAAATTAAATAAAACGTAAATTTTTTTCGCTCGGATAGATTATCGTCCCTACGATCAACCGGGAGACCAATCTTACGATAACTTGGACGACCAATCGGGTGCGTTTTTCTTCGTAATATTCCAATTTTAATATAAATTTAATATATTTATAATACAAGAGAAAAATTAATTAAAGGTTGAACTTTTTTTAGTCTAAATTAAAAACTCGTTTATTTTAAACTAATTCTGATTGTGGCAGGGATATTAAAAACATTAAATTAACCATTAATTGATTGGGAAATATCTTCTTTTAGTCACTTTGAGCAGATGTAAAAGACCGAACGCTCCAGCATTCGGTTCCATTCATTGTTCATACGATTCCGAAAACCTGTGAGTATCGCTTCACGCAATCATTAATTATGGTTCTCTCTTACAACATTTAACTAACAAATTCATTTTTTTTTTTTTTTTTCGTGTCGGACCAAAGCGTCTGCACTGCTAGATGCAAACGGGGATACTTCTTCCCCGACGGACGACCCGAGCGACAACTGCAGTGCAACCTCATCAGAGCCACTTGGTATCCACGTGGCAACCTTCCCGATTGCATTCTTTGTAAGTTTTAAGTCTTTGATATATCCGTCATCTCTCTTTTGCCTCTTTCTTTTCCGGCTTCATCCCGATTGACATTTTATAAAAGGGAGTCGAAGTTTTTCCGTGCCAAATCCTTGTTATTTAAGATTTAGGCATCCGTAGCGGCTGATATGATTATGATCGATACTTTGACCTCGGCGTCATTTATTTAATCGGTAATGGTAACAGCGTGTCGTTTTTGAAATTTTAATTAATTGAATAAAGCTGAAAAGTTTTGTCTTCGTTCCGCAAAATTCTTGGAGGACTTAAATTAACTGTCGTTTAAACATTTCGGATCGTAGATGAGAATACAAGCAATACATAATAAATTACATTTTAACGTTTACTTCTTTCGAAAGGGAATCGAAATGGCGGACACGAAGATCGCGATTCTTCTACTCATGGAGATTCTCTTTCCAGTAAGTCATTGACCGATTGTAAATATCTTTAATACTGTATTTGATATTAAGAAATATTAAATTTGCGTGTTATTCAGCGACACTACAGAGATGTCGAAGACCCCCTTCTCCTGCTCCGGGAACAATTTCCTGTACTTACAACACTTCTCAAATGTAAGTCAGAACTTTTAATTGTTTAACTGTACCTCTTTATTATGTCTTCTATATATTAATGTAGACGTTAATTCTTTAGGGTCTGTGTGGGAACTTGCGATTCGGGTTACTATTTTCCCAACGGGAGATCGGAAATGACTTTGCAGTGCCACACTAGAGACGCCTATTGGTATCCTCTGCAAGAATTTCCCAATTGTGTCACCTACGGTTCGTAAAGGAATTCTTTTTCTTCGTAATTTAATTAATTAATATTATTTCTAATCGCGAGAGTAGAACTTGTTTATTTCTCGTGATTAAATTTACATCGCGTAGGTCCTACGGATTATTTAGTAAAGTTTTACAAAATGATATTTTATATTACTCGACTTTCGATTCTTAAACGTTAATTTGGTACTTTTTCATTATAGTTCGCATGTCGAGTCTCTCTCTATCGAATCGCCTGCTGTTGCGTTTCTTATGAAACGACAAAGGCTAATTTCATTACGATTTCAAATGAATCTAAAGTGTGCAAAAATTAGAATCTCAGTATGAATTACTTGATTCTAAAATTTAAAAAATAATTTGTTGAGTCTACGTGACAGCGATTCGAACTTCAACAGTTGTTTTAAAGACAGTCCATTAGAGGATCGTAATATGCGAGAGTCTTTCAAGTGCTCTCGGATATTAGCGAGGTTGCGGCCAACGTTTTCATCGCGAAAACGTGTACGTTGGACGTTCAACGCCGCCTTTTCGTAAGCCTAGAAGTTTGACAATAGCATTTGGAACGTCAGTGGAATCATGCTCGACGTTCCAAATGCCATTGTCAAACTTCTAGGCTTACGAGAAGGCGGCGCTGAACGTGCAACGTTCACGTTTTCGCGATGAAAACGTCGGCCGCAACCTCGCTATTACCGCTTTCTATCAAAGCTTTTAAAAGTTAGTACATTCAATTCATATCAATTTTTGAATATTTCAATAGTTCTAGTGATTTTTCGTCGAAACATGTTGCTCCTTTAAATGCTAATATATTATTTCTCCAGTGATACTATAAATTTATTCGGCCGAATAGTTAATGCGATATTCATGAATTCGATACGAAGAGGAAATTATTTCTTCGAATTGTTAGATTTTTTTTTGAAATATTCAGCAAATAGATAGCTAATATGACTGTGTAGGGACTAGATCGCATTCAAATCGACTGGTACAGTAAAAGAATAGAGAAAAATGAATCCTAACTATTCCTGGAAATTCTAGATATGGATACGATCAAATTCAAATCCGGATGAGAACGATATAGACGAAAATTGTACTTTATTAAGCGACCATCAAATAGTCTATCTTTTTCGGATTTTTGTTTTGGAACTATACATACTAACCTTTTATATGATGCGGACGAGATATCACGATGAGATCAATTAACGCGAGGAAATGATGTCATATAATAATGTAAGATTTGTTAAACACAGTTTAATTTAGTTCTAGTATCTTTACGATATAAGTAGACCTAACATAAATTAATAAATTATATTAATACTATTCGAAAATACAATATATATACCATATTTATTAAAGCACTACTGATGGTATTGTTTAATAAATATGGTATATATATTGTAAGTATACCGTTTAAAGAAGTAATTCAAACAAAAGAAACAACGGAAAAAACTATAACTCCTGCAGAAAAAACAGAAAGATATGTGCGAGTTGCCAATAAGCCCATGCGTTACCGTCAGTAATCATCAAATAGTGGGCAAGAAGACGGTTCTTATTCATTCGGATTCATGCGAAGAAATCTAATAGTGATGGTGATGATAATGATGTTGAAGAGAAAATGGATTCGGTGCACCAAGTGTTTCAAATGGAACTACTAGAACTGTAACTCAAAAGTCACGAAGTCTATTTGATTGATGTATGTGAAAAAAATACATTTCCAATTTTTTTTTATTTCGTTATCATGTTTTTCTTATGTTTTTATTCTCTTATCGTCTTTTTACACTTATGTATACATCCGCTTCAATAATACTGTAAAATTAACTCCGGTAATTTGGAACCACGTTCAAAGGTTAAGGCAATTATTAATTTTAGCATAAATTATTTTTCATTCATTCGCAAAATGATTTAAAATGTAACTAAAGTAAATGAATACAGATAAATTTATGTACTACAAACATTGTTTTATTTTCATATATTCTTTTTTAATTAAAATAAGAATCCTTTTTAAAATAGAGGGTAGTATTTGGTTACTTACTTTCATTAATGTTTTTAAAAATCGTCTTTCATTATGTATGATATAATTTCCTCACGTTGACTGGATCTTATCGCGATACCTCATCTGCATCATATAAAACGAAATGCATTATATAAATTTACACTCAAATTTAAAAAGATAAATAAATCTGACAAACATAGGCTATAGGATGGCTGCGTGGTGAAGTATTTTACATCCATCATGTTCTCATTTGAATTCGAATTTGATTATTCCAGCTCCTAGATTTTCACGAGTAGTAAGCACTCGTGTGAAATATATGTTGATATCAAATATAAGTGATTTAATGTGGAAAACAATTACCTACACTTAACTATATTTATTGTTGCGATAAGTTAAAAGTAGGCATTTTAGAGATTCATTCGATTGAAATTGGTTACTCCATTTGGTTGTTCTCTATGGATATGATAGATTAGTTAACTGAATATTCGGATCAAATTATAAAAATTATGTTTTCTATTGTAAGTCTATTAATATTACAAATACAATTGTTTTCTATACTAAATCCTGGTGGTAATTAGAGATATAGAAAAAATAAACTCAATAATTTCCCTCACAAATCTGTACGAATGTAACATTTTCCAGTAATTCTATCAATTATTTACAGTTACATTGATACGAAAGAATGTATAGAAAATATGTTCATATATAAAAAAATTATTGCAGATCGTATTAGTCGTCCGACGACATCGAACGAAGGAAACGACGAAAAGAATATTTATGCAGGTATTCAACTTAATTTTAAAATTTGATGTGTTATTAATTAATAATAGAAGATAGTTAATTTTTAGAATAGTTTTCGTTTAGTGTATTTTGTCTATATTATATTATTTTACATAATTAAATCTGGCTGATAATATTAATTTTATTCCATGCACGCTTGTAATTGAAAATAATATATCATCAATGGTGTGGACTTATTCTTTAATCTGAATAAAAAATACGATTGTTTCTCATTCAAATTAAAGTCAAATTATCTGAGAATAAGTTAACTTAAACTATATAACTTTTATGCTCCTGTATTGTATTCCAGGAAAACAATATTGCAGAACAAAATATACTTCAAATATAAATGAAGAAAAACTAAAAAAGTTTTTAAAAAACACTAGAGAGCCTTTATTTTGCTCTCTCAATTACACGCATGAAAAAGTAAAACGGCATTTTATCTTCGCAATAAGCTCTTATATTTGGCTTTATTCTCCTTCAACAAAACGACATCTTTCAATCAATCCTTTTAAGTCTACTAGACAAAATGGATGGGCAAACTTCCGATGGCCGAGGCTTCGGCCTATTTATAAATATAATTGAAATAAAACTTTTTCGATATTTTAAAAGTATTTAGTGTTTATTTTCATTTTTATCGTCAAATATAGTGAATTTCAGCTTTTAAGGTTTCCAGAATGGAAATATTTCTATAATAATTCTGATTTCAATATTGTGTCATTTATTTAATAATGTCTTATTGAATTAAATGGTTATTTTAAGAATAGGATAAACTAAATAATATAGTGTACAAATGAAGTATCAATTACATACAGTTTCTCAGAAATTTTGTCTTAGAGAATTTCTATTTTTGACTAAATAAAATTACGATGCGCTAACGCACTTATTATTATTTAAATATTGAATTTTAATGACAATAAAGTCTATTTCGGGAATACAAGTGTTAAAATAACAAACAAAATATTAATATTTAATGCTTAATTCAGATATGAAACTTAATATATAAATATTATCTCGTTTCAAATATTTTCCAAGAGGAAAAATACATTTATATGGAATAAATATAGGAAACAAATAATCGACATTTCAGTTGAATCGATCAAAATTTATTTCCTTTCAATGCCATTAACACGGTGAAAAAACTTCTAAGGCAAATTTATAATGTTCAATGTGTCAATTAATGTACTGTACAGTACAATATTAAAAGGACTTACTAGAATTCTTATAACATTTGAAAAAATATTGATGTACAGTACAGTACTTAAATAACATATTCGACATATATTGTAAACACACAATACGTAAAATAAAAAGGTTGTATATATTTGTTTTATATCGTATGCATCTAGAATAGATGTTATAACACTTGTTATTTTTTATAGTTTCTATACAATATAAACAATTTTAACTTTCTAAAAAAGTTTTGTTCTGTTCATTATTAAATAATTTTTTAAAATTCTTATCAAAATATAGAAAGCATTGATATAAATTAAATATGATATGTTTCATTAATAATTATTTTGTGACTGACAAATTCAATTCAATCAATATTTTTTTTTTTACTACACGATTAGGGATTTTTTCTTTTTGCATTATAAATTCTTGTTTAATAAAGAAATAAATAGAAAAGTAAATTTCAGAAAGTCCAGAAATTTTTATCAGCCTTATCTAGGTGTAGCGTTAAAAGCAATAGAATTAAAAGAGAGAATAAATATAGGATTTCGACAGATACTTTGTTAACTTATAAGCAATATAATTATAAATTATTGATATATTATCTGACATTTCAGTAACTTTGATAAGATGTAGAAAACCAGAAGCGCCCGAGTACGGTGTCAGTTATTGTAAATATGACACAGTCAGCATGTAAGTATATATTTCACGTTATCTATTATTTCGATCGAAAGTGTCGAATGCAATTTTGAATTTTTGTTGATAACGGATTATTGATAGGAATTGCACGGGAACGTGCAGAACGGGTTATTATTTTCCAAATGGCAAAAGAGAAATGCTTCTTCAGTGCAGAACCGAGAGCGGAGTTTGGTATCCTGGAGGAGAATTTCCTGCCTGCTCACAATTCGGTTCGTAAAAATACAGTATATATTGCTATAAACTATTTAATAAATATACGTAAAATAATAGAAAAACAAATATATTGCATTTTAATTAATTTTAAAGATCAAATTTATCTCTTTCTTATTTATTTGAAATTGATTATGCTAATATGTATTAGTATCATTTATTCACACTTTTATGTAAAATTTTTATAATTTGAGATTACCTTTCCTTACATATGATAAAATTTCATTTAATCGTATAATTTTATTCATCTTACGCGCATTTTCTTCACAAATTTACTTTTATTTAAAAATATAAAACACGATTGTTTTAGACAACGAAAGATACACAGATGATTCTCAACAACAACAAGTCAACGATTACTTAGCAGGTATTGTTAACAATTTCAATATTTGCTTTTTATTAATATGAATTTTAAAAACAGAAGAAAAAAAACACGGAACTGCGTTTAATAAAAATGAATAATGATTTTGCTACAATAAATTAAATATGTTTTAATAAAATTCAATATATTTTAAGTAACCCTGAGCAAGTGTGGAAGAAAAGACCCTCCCACTGCTGGATACGTCAATTGTAAATACGATGCTTTTGGAATGTAAGAAGTGTTTATATTAAATTTTTTTCATACCAGATAAATTACTATTTATTACACACGAAACTTGCTTATCTATCATCCATCATCGTTTAAATCCATCATTTTCTTTTCTTATTCATAGGAATTGCACGGGGACGTGCGTAGCGGGTTACTATTTTCCTGGGAGGAGATCAGAAATAATCCTTCGATGCAGGACACAGAATGGCTATTGGTATCCTCGAAACGAATTTCCCTCTTGTGTACGGGACGGTAAGAAAATGATTAAAGTTTAATATTGATATATTAATTTAAGTTATAATAAAAGTTAATTTATATTTAAAAAGAAAATTAGTTTTAATGATATTGCCATTCGTATTTACTTGAGGTTATTTTAAAAATAAAAGTTATAAAGTAAAAATTGATTTACTTAATGAAAATATTTATTTTCAGAAAGTGATAGATACACGGAGGAATCTCAACAACAGTTGTTGGCAGGTATTAAACAGTTTTTAGATTTAATTAGCCTACACATAACTGACTTTTTTAAGTAAGAATTTCATTAATTACTTTTATGTAATTAAATGTAAATATTTTAAAATAATTATCTGGATGTACAGTATGTTGTAAATTCTTTTGTAAAATTATGTAGGCAGCTTCGATTGATTACTGTTTAAAAAATCAAAATAGTCAATGTGGTTTTCACTACTTACAACTTTAATATTATTTCATTCTAATTTATTCGTTTTTAAATTTTAATAAATTTAATTCTATTTTCATTTTTGTGCTCAGCAAAAACAATAGTATTTAGTCGATCTCATTCTTGGACAGAGTTCATTCTTTTCTTTTATTTCATATTAATTTAATAAGTGAATATTTTAATAAGAAAAACATTTCATCATAAAAAATCGTCCACAAAACAGAAAGAATTTATCGTCAGTGAAAAGTAGAATCATAATATCATAAAAAGCAAGAAAAATTGAGTAAAGATTACTTCTAAGCAATGATCGATAAACGCGATAATTACTTATTCATTAACGTTTTGAAAATTTAATATTTCATTTACAGAATGAAATCTTATTCCTGTATAGCTTGCTTGTAATTTGTTTAAAATCGATTTTACTGCTTCTTTCTTTCATCGCGTGCTTTTCGACTATTCCTGTATAGAGAGTGTTTATTTTGTATACTGAATTTATTTTTGCTTATCTATCTAATGGATAAATAATTACCTATGTACCTTTAAAGATGTGTCAATATTTATAATTCGGCAACATGAAACAGGAAAGTAAATTTAAATCTTTTCTTAGTTACACGGATAATTTTTAAGGCAATTTTCAGGTGTTTTGAAACAAAACGGAATGTTTATTTAAAATTGTTTTAAAACACTTGATTTTCTGTGGAAATGATTTCTTCTTTGCTTTATATCTTCTGTATAATTGCAAGTTAATTTTTTGTCCTCTTTCAAATAGTACTAAACATGCTTGATTTTGAATATTCATAATTCAAACTACATCCATAAAATAATGAATTTATTTAAAGATATACAGAATAAAGTAAAAACTTTGATATTTTTTGATTTATTTAAAAAATTTAAAAAATTTCATAACACATCGGTTATAAACTTCGTAGAGTTTTTATTTTCCGTTTTCCCAATTATACTATATATGAATTAATTTCTGTGCTTTTATTTCTTTTCTATATTTGTAATTATTGTAGTGTTTTTTGTATTGATATTTTGTGGGTTGTTTTCTTTTGTGCAAGCTATACAATATGACAAAATAATATAGGATTGCTTCGTTTTACGTTTCCTCATTTACAAATATTCAAATTAATAAATAGTTTCAAAATTAAGAAGAAAAAAATGAAAACAAAGTACAAAAACAAAAACATAAATTTAGCATTTGCGATTCCACTGCCTTAAAATAGAATATAAACTATTTTAGTACACTAAATCCTAAAAATACCCATAGAATCTACTAAAAACCACTATCTATATATACCTATCTCCATCAAAGTTAAGCTACAAGTTTTACCTAAGCCCTTAACATAAAAAATATTTATTTTATTGATATATAAAACATTAAATCAAAAATAAAATGAAAACAGTAGATATGCTTATTGTAATCGCTGATATTGTTATCAATCATATAATATTATCAGAATCAACATCTCAAAACATATGAATAAAATAACAATATTGTAAACAGAAAATCACTTGAATTTAAATGGAAGGTTAAAAATAGCAAATAACACAAGTCACATCGTTTCAACAAAAACGCAGCACAACTATTAGAACCAATTTAAATCATTCAATTACATAGGATATTTATTCTTAATGCGTTAGAGCCGGAAATGATACTTTCATGGCGAAGTTGAGTTAGCTTTGGTTTAGTGGTATTCGTGAAAAAATGCATGTGTTAATGTACCATCAATAAGTCATAAAGCAAAAGAATTAGCTAAAAATATAGCAAGGATTTTAGTGCAACCGATAGGGGATCAGCAGCGGAGAAAGCGAGAGAACTTTGTGGGTTGATCATTCAAGATGAGGAAAAAATTCTGATTCTGCATCAGCTGAATTATGGATAAAGACAAAGTGGCTAAGAGTACATACAATGCAGACAAAGTAATTTGCATACTTTGTCTGCATTGTACATACCTCCAACTGTTTATTTTAAAAAATCTTCTAGAGTAAAGTAGAAATGAATGTCTGCACGCTATCAGAAGCTGAATGATTGTTCAATATCACAATAATGTTCAAGATCACATGAAAATTTAGAACTGCCAATAAGTTTTTTCATTATACACTTTTTTCCTCGCGGAATCTCTAACATTTCTTCACAGAGTATCCATAGAGTATCGCAAAATTCAGTTTAAGAAACATTGTTCTACAGCAATTTGGATACAGATTACAAAGCAATTTAAGTTTTTTAATTAATTAGTTAAGATTTATTAATTATTCGAATTATTTTTTATGAATTAAAATATATCTAATGATTTATTTTCAGTAACTCTGAACAGATGTGGAATGAGAGAGGCACCGGCAGGAGGATATGTCAACTGTAAATACGATGCTCGTGGAATGTAAGTTTCCTCTGAGTATAGTAAATTTTTTAATAATCACAATACCCAATCCTAAATTTCAATGTATAAACATTAAAAAAATAAGTCTTCCGAACAGGTACATTTCAAGATATTCTCCTATGGCTACTAACTTTTCGAGTGGAATATAATTTATTGTAAACATTCTATTATTTTGATTATTACAGAAAAACTTTGTAAATTTAGAAGACTAAATAACGTGTTTTTCAATACCTGATGTAAACATGAGATTTATTTCGTTGTTTCTTTTATTTTTATTCTGCTCTGTACATAAGTTACACAAGTTTCTTATTTTGAGGAAAATCAAAGGAAATGCATCCTGCAGTGGGCTTTATGCTTTTGTATTTTTCTAGATTACTTTTTTGGATAGACACATGGTTTACACATCGACCTATAAATAAATGATGGAAGTGTAAACTTTGTTATTTGTAAATTAACAGAATCGGTCATTCAGTTATTATTGATATATTACTCGATTCTTGGATATGTCTTCACGTCAGCAATATTAATTATTTACGCTTGTTACAGGAACTGCACCGGGACGTGTGCGACGGGTTACTACTTTCCGGGAGATATCACAGAAATAATTCTTCAATGTCAAACAGAAACTGCATATTGGTATCCTCGAAACGACTTCCCTTCTTGTTCATCTTACTCCGGTCTGTTTTTCTATTATTTGATTTTTAAAAGAAATTTCTTACTTTTTATTCATTAATATTTTATTTAAAATTATTTCTTATAAAGTAATTTTGTGTAATTAAATTATTTTTTTTAAATTTATTTTTAAAAAATATCATAAAATTTAGCTATTACAATCTAATTTATATTATTATTTTTAAGATAAACCGTTATAATAATTAATCTAAGTACCGTATCCCAGAATCTGAATGAAATGTCAAACGAAATCCTAACAAATTATACTTTATTTCCAAAATAAATAATTTAAATTAAAACGTGCTCTTCTAGAACAAAAAAGAATATTTCTTGTAATTTTTTGGAAACTTTTAAGAAAATAACAATTTTTATTTCTAGTCATTAAATTCAATGTTTTTTACTTCCTCAGCTATTATATTAACTTAGGGAAAGTATGGCGATCGGTAAACAAATGATTTCCCCAAGATTTTTACATTTTTAGACTCGGGATCTTAAAACGTCAAGAAGCGTAAAAAAAAAATAATAAATAAAAATTAAAAAATTGAAATTTTTTCCCTGTATGTATGGATGTTGGTGTATGTGTATGCATTTAGCAGGAGTTTGTTTACCCATTTTGAATCTTAATTACTCCTGTTCGTTTTGTCGAAAATGTCTGAAACTTTGCAGGAAGGTTTCTGTATTAGGGAGATTGATGCGGTTAAATTTTGGAGGGTAAAGGTTAAGTGGGGAGATAGAGGGGGTTGTGTGTCGTATCTCGAATAGGGTCGGGTCTAATGAAGATTTTACTTGTTATTAGCATTTACACATTGTTTTTTTATTCAACTCATATCTTCCTCTTCCCTCAAATTAACCTTTTTGTTTTTTTATAGTAATTAATCATATAAAATCTTTTTAAATAAAATATCATACCAGATGGCGTTATATACAATTTTAACTTTTCTCCGGGAGAGTTACGCAACTCGTTGCAGGATTTTTGTATTTGCTCTTATTATAATACTTTTCGTCACGTCACATTTAATTAACTAGGACATCGCGAGACTTTGTCGTATTTCGAATAGGCATATACGAATTTTATGCTTAAATATTGTTTGTCAAACATTTCTATTTTACACGAATACAGAAATTTTCTCGAAAACTTAAACAAAAATATGAAGAAAATAAAGAAAAACAACATTAAGAAAAAATATTTTGTTTTATTATCTAAATTAATATCTTTTTTTTTAGAGGATAGAGAATTTTATTTTATTATTTCGTCCTAAATACACGCTAAACAGACATAACAGTCAAGATAGAAAATTTAAAGGTTATTCCGCATTATATTATACCGAATAGGAATTTTAATTATAAAAATTCGATAAAAATAAGATCAGAATTTCGTTTTTTTCCCTTATTTTTGGATTGGATAAAATGCAATAACAGTAATTTAATACCAAATCAAAGCAAAAAATTAGAAATATTAACCTTATAAATAATTCGTTTTCTTACTTTTCGATAATGATTTTTTCAAATTTTGTGTCAGAAAATAGGAAATAAATTAGTAACACAAAAGAAAAAATCTTAGTGAATTCTTACCGAATTAGTTTTATATGATATAAATTCAGAATGAGGGGTAAAGCCCCTCATTCTGGGTTTTTATCACATAAAATTATTTTTGTAAAAAGAAAAACAGTTAAATTGAGTTTATTTTGCGTTCTACTTTTAAAATAAAGATAAATTGCATTAATTTAATTGCAATATTTCGAATCTTTATAATACTTTTATACCATTAATGTTGTTTACGTTTTCTGTTGTTTGTGTGTAGAAGTCCACATTTTAATATTATTAAATTGTTTGCTGATTGTTAAATCTTTAGCAGTAAATAATCGAATTAGCTTTATTTAATAAATTTTCACAAAAAAAAAATTTATTCTGATCTTCGTTAAGAAATATACTTTACTGTAAGAAACTTCTATAAACCAAAGAAATAATTAAATAATTTAAAGCAGTTTTGACTTAAATATCGTTTTCTGAGAATCTTTTGTTCGAATAATGGCCATTTCTCGCCCGGAAAAACTTGTCTAGGTTTAAATGTAATAAACAAAACATAAGTGAACACAGAGTAAAAAATTACAATTAAATAACTTTATGTAAAAACATAAAATTATTCGGAACAATAGTACACTCTAGCCTATCTTTCCTTAATCTCGAGAACGGTGTTAGATAGATGAAAATAGAGACCAGATATGGAAATCTTTGGGGCAGGAGACTCCGATTAACTATATATGATATATTAACCCGATTAACTATATATAGTTTGCACAGGAAGTCACGTTATTTCAATTCAAAAATTTTCCCTGAAAGGAGTTGGATAGATGTCTGGCACGACTCTATTGCTAGCAGGGAAAGTATGATGTACAGGGGCAGGACACATTACTTTGAGGCGGAAAATGTATAATTTAAATTAAATTAATTAAAAATATGGTTAAAAATTGTGACGATGTCGTTTCAAATTAAAGTTTATCTATTTTTCTTATTAAAATATTACGATGATTAAAATGACTGTTAATTAATTATCTATATTCAATAATTATCGAAGTATCGTACGTGGTCAATCTTCTAGATATTATCACCACATCAAATATGCAAATTGGAGTATTTAACGGAATATATGATATTTAAAATTTTTAATTTTGAAGGTCCATTGATAGATTATGTAAATTATAAGCATTAATTTCCGAATTGACTCTTTAAAGCTTATAAGCTCATTAAATTAATGAAAATAAAATTTATCCACGTTAAAAATGCAATAGAATTGTCGGATATAAACTGACTTTTTCGATCGATTTTATGTAGAAATTCCTATTTTTGATAGAATTGAAACTTTTTGATTTATTTATGTTCATTAACAAAATATATTTTAAAATCTTTTTTTTAAAAAATAACGGCGTAACGTATTTTTGTAGACGGAGGATGGGATGAGCTAATATTTGTAGACGTTACGCAAATGATACATGCAGATGCAAATTTGCGTAAAAAATTCAATCATCTGGACACGTTAGAATCATTCTACGTTCTAAAATATTCTGTTGGCAGTTTCGTTGAAAAAATCCTTAAATATGACAACGAAAATAACAGCATATTGGGAAGAGTATATTTGTGAACTTTCCAATGTCAAATATCCTTTTCATGACAGTAAAAAAGGTTCGGTAAAAGGTCTTAGTATAAATAAATCGATTGTAGGCAGCATTATTCAAAAGTGCAACCGGCTACCTCCTGATGTCCTGAGAAGCAGTAAAAATATCATACCCAGCCATCCTGTCCGTTGGAGAAGATCCGACAAATTAATGCCAGTATGTTTAAGGAGAATCTCGCTCCTCAAAGAAGCTTGTCCCGAAGACTGAAAATATCACAACCAACAGTGGGACAGATTATTCGTGAAATTCTTTGTTTTGATCTTAAGAACAAAGCCAATGGACACCAACTCAAGCCAAACTATGTCAAAGAGCACTTTATGAATATAAGAACGTTGTACAAAGGATATCTGGCAGGCTATGGTGGCAGTGGGTGGTTCTCTGACGAAGCGTGGATGCACCTTGATGACACAAACAAGCTACGATTAATATACTACAGAGAAGGAACGACTGCAGGCTTCTACGACTTTGTCGGGCAGTGCAGAGAGAGTTTTCCAAAGGAATTCATGAAATCAGCTAAATATTGTTCTAAAATTCTACTGCTACTATGGCAAGCAAACATTGTCGATGGAAAAAACAGGAAGATCAATGCAATCTACTTTCGGACAAAGATTAAGGACCCACTGTTCTCTCACGAACTTATACATTTTTACGAGACAGAGAATGGTGTAGATCCAGTCATAAGGACCACCAAGTCTTCGGTAGCCTATTATGCTACGAAAATAGTTAAGACTGGCATAAAGATGATTCCTTTTTCGTCCATTCCTCCCAAATCTCTAGACGCCTCACTCGTTGATTTATGCGGATTTGTCTAATTAAAAAGAGGTCTTTCAGAAAGGCTTTCCAAAACTTTTGCAGGACTGTATAAAATATTCCAAAAGGCGTGGAACGAAATTTTCGTTGAATTTCTGCGTCAGTGTCTTGCGGTAGAAACTTTGCTGCAGAATGATAGTTCCAGCTCGAGTGAACCTCACAGAATACAACCAGTACGGTATAGGAAATGTTTTCAGAGCTTAGAAAACGTTCGTAATTAACTGACTCAACCCTCTGAAATTATATTATACTCACTGTATTAATCGATAATTCGTTTTTAAGGCCGATGGATTTAAAAGAATATTAATAAAATTTAAAAATTTAAAAACGTTTTCAAAAGAATTAAAATTTTAATTTCTAAAAAGAGTTTTGTGAAAACGATTAAGCTCTTGGGATATATTTTTGTTTATAAATAATTAATAAATGAATAAATGATTCTTTGTATTTAAATTATAATAATGGTTTCAGATTTCGGAGGAACTCAAACAATAGACGACAAGGATGATAAAAGTACTTACACAGGTATTTAAATTTATTTATATTATTATAAAAGAAAATAAATTAATAAAAATTTATACATGTAACTTTTAGAAGCAAATTTTATACAATATAGATTAGTTACATCGAGTTTAAGTTAATTAAAATTTATAAAATATACAAAACCGATGCTTATTTATATATCTATTTTGCAAACTTCTATGAACTTGGGAGGAATAAAACTGTAGTCCATGATGCTGTAGGTCATTTCCCATAATTTCAGATAACGTATTTTGGTATAAGTTTCAAGGTTTTATACATTTTTACAAGGTTTTATATATATAATCAGCGTTTAAATTTTTTCCAAGCGTTATTCATCCTTTTCCTCAGAGTTTAATTCTCAATAAAATGTAAAATTTGTCAATATGTACCCAAATATGCTTAATCTTTTCAAATAATAATTAAGTATATTTGGCTACATTTAACGCTGGAAAAAATTTAAATAATAAACAAAGCTTAATTTTAATTTTTAAGGAGTGTATTTCAGTGTTTTTTTTTTACCAAGGATTCCAAGTCGTGGAGCGCCTATCAGTGGCCGAGTGGTTAAAACTACTGACCACTGGTAGTTGGTCTTGGGTTCGCGCCTGGCCAACAGGCTGGCCATGTGGAGTTTACTTCACGTTAGTAATACCAAATAGGGGCCAGTTTCCCATAAAAAATCTCCCGGAAGGCATTTTCCCTCGACAGATCTCCCATGTTTTGCGTTGCCGTAAACGAATAAATCTAAACTAAACCAAATCATGGATGCTGGATAAAGCCGTTTATCCGGAAAAACAATTCCAGCCGATTTCTATTTGCTAAAAGAGTTTACATCCAGAAATCTAGCAAAACATGTACCAATCAGTGTGTGAGACGTGAAGCGTTCATTTAACATGAGAAAGGATATTT
Source organism: Centruroides vittatus (assembly GCF_030686945.1). Taxonomy (NCBI): domain Eukaryota; kingdom Metazoa; phylum Arthropoda; class Arachnida; order Scorpiones; family Buthidae; genus Centruroides; species Centruroides vittatus. The sequence continues at coordinate 765,943 of NW_027121927.1, forward strand.
TAAACAATCGATGACACAAACTAACATTTAAAAGTTTATAGAAAATACTAGTTTGCCACGGGTATTTTGTAGATCAAAATTGCGAATAAAAATCCCGAAATTGTTAAATTAGATCATAAACTAAAACTATAAAAATAAAAGTTTTTATCGTTTTGTTTTGTATTATTATTAACAGATACGTATATTTTTTCGTATTTTATGTTAAAAATTTACATATAAATCCGACGTTTAATAATAATATATAAGTTCTTAGAAATTTGAATATAAATTACGTTCTAATCAAGAAGTTCCCGATTTAAATTACTGATAATTGAATATAATTATTTTATTTTTTATTTTTCAGAAACTCTAATTAAATGTAAAAAACCAGCAGCACCAACACTCGGTGTCAGCTTTTGTGAATACAACGCGTTCGGCATGTAAGCATTGTTTTCTTTTTCTTTCTTTTCCTGTTTTAGTAATAAATTAAAATTCCGCATTTTTATTGATAGGAATTGCACGGGAACGTGCAGAACGGGTTATTATTTCCCAAATGGCAGAAGAGAAATGCTTCTTCAATGCAGAACCGAGAACGGAGTTTGGTATCCTAGAGGAGAATTTCCTGCCTGTTCACAATTCGGTTGGTTGCAATATGTTTGTAATTATTAGTATTTATCGATTTAAAACTGTAATATTGACTAAGTAGTTTACATTTAATTTGTCGGAAACTTGATTTAATATAAACTAATTAAATACAGCGAAGCGCGAATGAATTCTGATTAAAGGTAAAAATTGAAAATTTATTAATACTCACGAAGAACAAACATTTTCTAGAATTTTATCGGCAAAATTTTACAATATTCTGAATTGTCTTATTTTAAATTTAAATTTTATTTAAAAACATATGTATATGTTTCAGATAATGAAAAATATACAGATCCGACTCAACAACAAGAGCAATTAAGCAGACTATTGGCAGGTATTAAAATAATTTGCACTTCTATAGTAATTATAAATTTAAACTGACATTTTTTGGAAACCAAAGAAAAAACCGAAAGACTGTTATTGTATCAAAATATTATAAGAATTTATATTTCCTTTTATAGCGTAATGAAGCAATAAAACAATTTACTTTTCAAATTTTAGTAACTTTAAGTAAATGCGGAAGAAGAGAGGCACCAGTTTCTGGATACGTCAATTGCAATTACGACACTTTAGGAATGTAAGAATTGTTGTACAGTTCATTTATTAAATTTATTTAAACGTATTTGTGTTGTTATTATTTTAGAAAATTTTGAATTATTTATTTACTGTACTGACGGAGTTTTTACGTCATTTCAGGAATTGCACAGGGACATGCAAAACCGGTTATTATTTTCCGGGAAAGAGAACAGAAATGGTCCTCCGATGCAGGACAGACATTGGCTATTGGTATCCTCGAAACGAATTTCCTACATGCATATCATACGGTTAGTAATATAAAATGTCCCGTAAATAAATTCGTTAGTAAAATAATGACTGTATTTATTAAAATAACAGAAAGAAATGGATTTTCATTTCTAGTTAGTTCCATTTCTATAAGATTGATCTACTTCTCATTAGATCATTTATAATACGAAAAGATGCGTAACAACATCCGAACAGATTGATACAATCGAAATAAAAATAACCAGGTTTGATAAAACTGTCCGATTCCATATTACTTTCCGACTTGTTTTAATTTATTCAAAGTTTACTTAAATATGATTCAGCTATAAAAACTTGGCAACAAACAATGCTATTTGAATAATATTTAGTTTTTCCATGTAAGTGCTATAATAAACGTTTCTTCAACGTGTACTAATATGGGGAAACACGGTATCTAAGCAGAAAAAAATGTATAAGTTTTAGATACTTACAAATCACGATTTAATACCAACAGTAATATCAGAACTCGCAATGGGAAATGATTTGAATGATTACTTTTAGTTTTTTTTCCGCTAGTAAAACATTTTATTCTTCAAATAATGAAGTGTTTTGTCGACTCGAATGACTATTCAGATGGTTGCAATATATGCATTTTGCTGTATTCGTTGTTGTCTTGCTTCGGCACTATTAACATGTTGTTTTATTTACCGGCAACCATAACAATTTTCTTAGAAATGTTATTGAGCATTAACATTTTAAAATTAATTTCAATTGTCATTCTTCGAATCGATGACGTTAAAAATGATCCAAAACTATGGCAAAACAAGACAGATATTTAAGAAATGTCGAAGGTAAAGAATGTAGTTGCGGCACATTATGACATAGATGAAAAATTCTAATTGGAATCACGCACCCACGCAACATTTTCTAATTTTATATAAGTTAGCGATTTAACATTATGAAATATTTCAATATGATAATTTATAATCGGCAAATATTTAAACACAAACATTTTAACAATAGGTAAATGTTCTGTTTATATTAAATATTTCTCTAAATTTAATATTATGTTGATGCAAATAAATGCTTTCAGACGGCGACAGATATACGGACGAGTCTCAGCAACGACCCCAAGAAGTAAACAGCCGATTGCAGGGTAATTCAACATAATTGAATTTGGTTCATATAATATAATTTTAAATCGATTAATGTTGCTTTTAAGATTTTATTTTTTTAGTTAATGTTTCAGTCATTTCCTAATTAATTATGTTAAATTTTAGTCACTCTAGCTAAATGCGGAAGAAAAGAAGCTCCAGCAGCCGGATACGTAAACTGCGAATATGACGCTTTGGGAATGTAAGAACTATTGTTTCTTAAAAATGAATTTAAACTAAATTACTTTTTTAATAAACGAAATTATTTGTGTTTTTAACCGTCTTTTTTCATATTTTTAGGAACTGCACTGGAACGTGCAGAACTGGCTATTATTTTCCGGGAAGAAAAACGGAAATAACCCTTCGATGTCGAACAGACAGCGGTTATTGGTACCCTCTAAACCAATTTCCTTCCTGCACCTCATCAGGTAAATACAGGTTTCATTTCTCTGATTTATTTCTCTCAAGTTACTCCGAAAGACAATTTTATGAGATAATTAAGTAAATTCGTCTACTGCATAATTTATAACTATTTTCTATTCGACTGAAAAATAAGGAGAAACTAAGATTAAACTCTGTCGGAAAGTTCTTTTTCCAGATTAAATTGATCATATTTTAAATCTGAATGCTTTTTCTCAGAAAGACATTAATCCCGTTCAGAATATATCATTTAGTGATTTCGTTCGATATTCTCGAAAGACGAGAACGTATGGATAAAGAGAAAAAAACACGATCGTTAAAATAGCAAATTTTTATATTTTACAACTCCAATTTCATAAAAATACATATTTTTTAGAGAACGATGGATATACCGACGAATCTCAGCAAAGACCCGAAGACGTCAACAATCGAATACAAAGTATTAAAATAATTTCAACTTTATAATCTTTTGTTATAAAATAATTTTGGTTAATGTTACCCTTGGTGGCAAGATGGCCGCCATAGGGATTTTTCCCTACATTCTACACGGCGACGGGGAAATTTTTTCCTCTGTGATCACGTGACCGATGCGTTTCCGGTCGCCGACGTGGTCTTCTATGGAGACTGCGCGTTACGCACTGTATCGTAATAACACGACCTAGTAACTCCTATACTATAATAAGCTAATTCAACCCTATTTTAATAGAAATAAAAACATTTTTTTACTCACGTTGATTGTCTGTCATTTCCCTTTTTTACTTTTCTTCCGGCCTTTGGAATTTTGATCTTCGTTTGTTATAGATCTTTTTTTTCCCCCTTTAACGGCTTCGTTTACTACTGTCGATGACTTCTTATTTCTTCCTTTTTTACTCGCGGTGGACGATGTTTCATTATCCTGATCCTTCTCTGATTTCTTTGAATAATTCTTCTTCTTTTTGTCGACGTTTTGAACGGGTGCAGACGGAACCGTCTCGGGTTCAACCCATTTCGGAGTTTTTCCTGTCCCTGGATAAATCATAGCAAGATGTTCGATGAAAGTTTGAAATCTTTCTCCGGCAGTTTTTTTAGGCCAGTCCATGAACTTCTTGTACATGAACAGATACATGTACGAGTCCGATAAATCGGTTGTGTAATGCTTTGGCAGGTGTTTTTTATTTTTTAGGTATCCCCATAAGCGTTCTATGTTTTGAGTGTGGTCCCCTGTCTTCGGATTCACGAAGTTTTTCGAGTGATTTACAGTTCTATGCACTACATCCACGCCTTCGATGTCGTCAATGTGGTTGTACCCCTTCCACTCGTCGGTTATTATCAAACTTCCCGATTTGACGTATTTGTAAACTATCCAGTTTAGAGTTTGTTCAGATCTGTCGTTTACCTGACAAATAAAACAGTTCCCGTCCTGTCTACATATGCCGCCCACAACCCATTTCGTTGATTTCAATAACCTGCCTTTTTCGTACTTCCTTTTGCAAATGACAGTTTCGTCGATCTCTACGATCTTATTCGGCCCACCTATTTTGAAGCTCGTCATGTTACTTAGTGATATCATCATTACTAGACGTATGTGATTCGACCAATCCACACCAGCTTTTCGAGATATCCCGGATGCTAAAGCCGAAATGGTAGCTCCACATTCTAGACATAGGTAGTGCCATATGAATGACAAGATACATCCCCAGGAAAGACGACCGCACTTGCTTTTAAAAGTCCCTTCGTAAACTGAATATTTAACTCCACACGAACTGCATCTTAGAAGACATTCATTTCTTTCTCTTCTGTAATATAATTTGCATATCTTATCGCACGCAGAACACGTCGACTCTATCTGCTGTATACCTAATTTGACCGCAAATTTGAATGCATTATCAATTGCCGGGTTCAATCCCAATTCAGAATAATCTGCTTCCATCATTTTATAAAACTTCCTTGTAGTACATTTTGCCCATAATTCCTTCGAACTGAAATCAACGTCGCCCATGACTAGCACAAAATTAGTAACCGCCTTGAAAAAAATATCCTTAGTACCGAAGTTACTAAAAAATAAAAAAAAACAATTTAACAAAACAAACGCGCAAAAAGAAAGCAATTTCGTATTGTTTGTACTTGTAAAAAATATAAATTACCTCTTTAACAATTCGGAAAGAACAGATATTGTAAAAAAAAAAATTCTATGCCAACAACGAACATGCACCACACCACTGTCTTCTACACTCCCACCAAACAAAATTTGCATAATTCGACGATCTCGGCACCAACACATTACGTCACAACATTTCGAAAGAGCTCCCTCTCACGTCACAAACGCGAAATCGCGCGTCTCCGTTCCGAGGTTACAGGAAACGCGGTCGCCACGTCGAACGCAGGGAAAAAAATTTTCCCCGTCGCCGTCTAGAATGTAGGGAAAAATCCCTATGGCGGCCATCTTGCCACCAAGGGTAACATTAACCATAATTTTAAAGTTCAATTTAAAGTAATATAAGATGAAATAAGCACAAGCGCGTATATTTGTTTATTTAACTTTTAGTGACACTAATCAAATGCGGAAGAAGAAACACACCCAGCGCGGGATACGTCAATTGCAATTACGATGCTTCAGGAATGTAAGAATGTTTTGGCAAATTTCGCTAAGCGATTAAAATAAGCCAATTGATTAGTCGGTAACTAAATTAAACCTCTTATCGATCTGTAGGAATTGCACGGGAACCTGCAAAACCGGTTACTATTTTCCCGGAAGGAGAACCGAAATAATTCTTCGATGTAGAACCGAAAATGGTTACTGGTATCCTCGAGACGAATTTCCTTCTTGCATTTCATACGGTTTGTACACTTTTCAATATATATTCAAAACGTTATTTTTATTTTTTGATTGCGATCGAACAACAAATTTATTGTTCTTGGCTCGAATGCTATAATTTTTCAATTAAAATGATATTAAAATGTATTTACTTAATATTAACGAGTTTATATAATATCGATATTGCATTTTTATACTTGTATTGTTTTAACGTCGCGCGTAAACAGTTTAATTTCGATGGAGTCAAAAATGAAACTGGTCTGGAGAAGATGGGAAGAAATTCTTTAAAGGAATTGAATTTAAAAAAGAAAAAATTGCGAGAATCTCTCAAGTAGATGAGAAAATGTCAAATTTCATTATTAATCTTTAATAATGACGCAACGAATATTTGAATATTAAATATTTTCGTTTTAATTTTTCAGAAAAATGTTTATTTTTAATTATATATTGTTCGTTTTATTTATAAAAATCATTTATTTCGGTATTTATCGATCGAACTGAAAACATTTCAGAAAAAGAAAACGTTGAAGATTCGTCTTCTCAAGTGCAAGTCGAACAAAATCGACTTATTCAAGGTAAAGTATTTTTTCGTAAAACGTCCACAGTATTTTTTATTAGCATCGCGTCTAATAATAATGAATTCATTTCCGATAAACTTTAAAATTGCCGCATAAAATTCGACTAGACATTTTCAATTTTGATTGTTTAATTAGAAAGATTTAGGAAACGAATTTAACGGTTAAACGAAGTGTTATTCATTTATTAATAACTAAAAAAAAGTTTTACATTTTGTGAATTAATACAAATTGATTTCTTTTAAATTTAATAACATTTTAAGAGAAAAACTCAAACTTTTAATTATTTTTCGGCTAATAATTGATATTAGTATTCATAAAATACAGTTCTGGATGACGTTTTTACATTTAATTTTCTCTTTTTCTTAATTAGTTTGAAAAGCACGTTTGCATTTGTTCAAATATTAAAGGAATTGAACTTCTACAGCTGTAAAGTTAAGGAGCGTAGAATTTCTAAATATTAATATCCTGATTTCATTGAAATAAATATAGTTGAAAATACATTTAATTAGTTCTTGAACAGTATTGGTAATTAGGACTGGATTGATGGAACGTTGAACGCAATGCATAGGAAATTCAGTACATTTTATTTACATACGCTACATAAAATCACAAATACACAAATTACAATATTAATAATATTGCGATTCCGATAAAATGTTAGTTTAGATTTTAATATCTTTTCATTTTTCTTCCTTGAAACCTTTTCATATTTTTTTTTAATGCGTTATGGTTTTACATCTCGAACGAGGTATTGAGAATACGTCAGTGAATAGCGCGAAAGACCACTTCCCTTATCGTTATACAATAACCGTAACAAGAACAATATTCCCGCATCTGTTCGATGACAATTCGACCAATTTTGTAATGGTGGATATCTTCGTCCAACTCGATTATTCGATCTCATTCGGGGATCGATGGCAACTGTCTAAGTACAGTACATTGCCGGGAAATCGTGTCCCGCTAGTGAATATGCATAATATCGCCTTCGTCATGCTTCCGTAACTAACAAAACTCTTTTATATAAAAATTTATTTAATCCGATTAAAATTACAAAATCGACTTTAGAGACTAGCGAGCGTTTTTTTTTTTTTTTTTAACGTTTGTTGTATTTCGCGCTCGACATTTTTTTTGAATCGATTTTAAGACGATTTTTTAATAATGAAAATCGATAACTGACAGCGGGTGTGACTTTGATGATCGCCTACTACGAAAATCTTTTACAGAAGGAAAAGTAAAATTAATGTACAAGAAGTGGTAAATTTTAAAAATTTTTAATTGTAAAATTACATTTTTTGAGTCGATCATGTGTCCGCGATATTTATTTTAAACTTTTCTCGTTGCAAAAATTACATTTACTTATTTAGTTTTTATTTTAAGCAAAAATTACAACTCGTATCAAAAGAAGAATATGTTAATACTAATGTAAAGTACCGTAGTGTAATGTAACACATAATGTAAAACGTTTAATTTTTCATTGAAATGAAATTAGCAAATTTTTCAATGGTATTTCGATATAATTGAAAACTTTATTTTTGATATTAGATGCAAAAACGGGTTTGTTTATTTCTTTACACTTAACGTCTTAAAGATATCCATTCGATGCTGTAAAAATATATCGATAATGTCAATAAAAAGTTTTTGTCTTGTAAAAATTTTTAAAGACCATAAATATAAAAATTCTAGATAAAATTTTGAGAAGAATTAGTGTTAGGTTCGTTTGAAATACTTTATAAATCATCGACACAAGATTGACACTTTTTCATTATCCGATTCACCAAACGTATTTTCTCTCTTCCGATACCTTCGTGTCATCATACTCTTTCGTCAAGTATTCTCATACTTAACGAGAGGAGTTTAACAAAATTAGTTTTAAAGATTTGCAATAGAAAATATAAATTTTTGATCGTTTCCGTTCTTTAATATTCTATCTTCATTTCTCACGATTATCCATTTCTATATTTTATTCACTTCACCATTTCCATTAATATTTCTTTTTAATCGTTAGATAAAATCGATCTGTTATTTTTTTTTGGTCTGCTTTTTATTTTAGAAGAACGTGATGCTTTTATTTTATCGGGTGATCAAATAAACTACGTCTTTATTTTTATTGCGTGGTCAGATTACAAACGATGCAACAAAGTAATCTAAAAAGACAATTCTTTTCTCATTCGACCATCAGATTTCTTTTTAATAAATGAACGAAAGCATTTGAAGAACGTTTTGATTTCTTTTCAGAAACTATAAGCAGGTGCGGAAGGAGGAATGCTCCCGAAAATGGATACGTCGATTGCTCTTACGACTCATCGACAATGTAAGAATCAATTACGGCTTTAAATCGAATAGCCTTATTTCCCTAACAATTTTCGTTAAGTCAGAGTTTTTAATAATGCTTAAAAGCTTCTAAATACTAAAGGAAAATTAAGATATAATAATAAATTTTTATAGGAACTGCACGGGTACATGCAAGAAAAATCACTATTTTCCAACGGGAATAAGAGAGTTAGTTCTTCAATGTCGAAGAGAATACGGAACTTGGCTTCCCCATTCTGAATTTCCTACGTGCAGAAAATTTAGTAAGTTAAAATAATAATTATAGTGAAAATGTTGGTTATTATTTATATAGTTTATTTTTCGTGTAATATATTATTCATTAAAAAAGCACTAGTAAATATTTGTGCTATGTACAGTACAACTATCAAAACTTCTTAAAAAATTAAATATATTCTTAATAGACGACAAATATATTTGAACAATTTATTGTTGTTTTTATTTAACTACAAGGGTTTCTATTAAGAATATTATTTACACTAAGAGAAAGAGTTTAAAAATTAATGTAAAGTAAAAGTTTCCTTACAAAAATTATTTATAGAAGTCAACATAAGCCGACTCTATAAATTTGATACACATTTTTTATTAAACGTATCTCATCCACTATTTCTATATATGATTGATATTTATTATAAATGACAGAACAAGGAGAAAAATAATTTCTAAGATTATAACTTAATATTATTTCAGTTTTTGATAAATTGGAAGAAACACCGAACCAAATAGAGGAAGACTTACAAGGTATTTATATCGATTACATACAAAAATTATTTTGTAATAAAATATTTCGATTTATATTTTTGTTAAATTAAATTATTTTAAGCTACTTTGGATAAATGCGGATTGAAGAAAGCTCCCTACGCTGGATACGTCAATTGTAAATACGATGCCGTAGGAATGTAAGTATTCGTTATATATTTTATTTTATTCTTTAAGTAAAATTAATTTTAATTAATTCGAACTTATAGAATAAAAGATTTTCTTAATAATATAAAGAACTTAGTATTGAAAGTATTCTCGATACCCATTAAAGAAAATTAAAAGAAATGAATTGGTAAACAGTTTTTTAAAATCTGTTTTAAGTAGTCATTTTTACAGCAAAAATTAATAAAAATAAACAATTAGAAACACGTAGAATAAATTTTGTTATAAAAAGAAGAAAAAATTTAAATTAATCTTTTTATGTGATCAAATACAAATTTACAAAATCATTTTTATTAAGTTAACAACTTAAATATACATCATGAATAATAAATCGTAGAGATATGTCAAAAACAGCAGTGCATTTTTCCAAAATAATTAAATAAAAATGACACTTTACACTATGAAATATTCATAAACACGTTGACATTTAATGTAATGTATATGATATTATTATTACTTTTTAGAAAATGTAAACAGGCAGTCTCTAATTTTCGGACTTTACGAGTGGCTAAAAATGTATATGATAGCCGAATACTCTAAAGTCAAACAATAATTACACGTTTCTTTCTCCGTTTGTCTGGATACTTTTTACTTTTGCAACAGTATTGCAAAGACGGAAGTTGAGTCATGCCCACTGAAAAGCCTATGATGGTTCAGTAGCCTTTTTTCAACGCTTCTGTATATATTGGTGACCTCTTCATACCGGATTTACTGCTCGCATTTTCGTCTGAAAAATAATGTAAGGCAATATTTTAAAACGCTGAATACGAACAATTTTTTGAGGTATAATACAAGATGCTTGTGCATTTAAAAATGTAAGAGGGTGCACTTGCGACGAAAAGTAAATTTGTTGTCTCTAATTAATGTTGGAAACTCGAGAATACCATTACATCTTACATATCTCTATCTAATCCGTGAGGAAAAAATTGATTGTCTAATACCACTGATTTTTCCGTCCGACGATATCTTATTCTGAAAAATTTAAATATCGACATTAGAATTTTAGTTACAGACAACAAAACCTTTTTACCACAGTGACGTCTACAAAATACTGGATACACGGCTAATAATTTGATTATACAATCACCCGAGACAACGTTACAAACAAGTTTTTTACTTGTTTTTAAACTAAGAACATTCTTTAATATGAATGGTTTTGAACCACAATCCAGGTTTCGATATTTTCATCAAATACGTACAACGAAAACACTCAGATATACAGAATTTTTACAATTACTATATTATTTTTTATAAAGCTGACTTCTTTTCTTAACTATGGTTTTGTCAATGTGTGTAACGTTTAATTCATTAGTGTAAGTAAATGCGTGTTCAGATACTTTTGGTTTGAATACATCGATGAAGATAGTCAACAGCAAGAAAAGCATTACAATATACAGTATAATGAATTAATGATACAACAATTCCTAAATCTTTTGAGAAGTTGAAATTGTTGTATCATTAATTCGTTATACTTAGTCATCAACTTCACGTCTTGATCATCATTAATGTTAAATTTGACATTTTTGTGAAAAAAAATCCTTAATACAACTGCACAATTGAAGAAATACACAACCTTTCACATTATTTAAGTCTACATGTTTCCTAATGAAGCTCTTGGCTATCTCCTCAGAAGGTTTACAAACTGCCTTAAAAACATAAAATTTGAATTAAATACTAAACTTTGCTAAATTTGTTTGAATTTTGCTAAAATTTTCTTAAAGTAATAATGTTAGCAGATAAGAAACAGAAATATTGACGTTTTCCGATATTATTTATTGTACTATGTATATATATATATCGGACCACAAAAGAAGGTTGACGTTAACTGTCAACTAGGTTTCTCTTAAGAGGAGTAAATTAAAATATGAAGTTTCTACAAGGACGTCAAAATCTAATGATACTCACCGACATTTGACGCTAATCTGGATTAACATTAACGAGATTCTACTATATTTGCTGCATTATTTTAAATTACAATGCTTTTGTTTTGTCGTACTATCGATTATCTTCATTAAATTTTTAATATGTATATGAAATAAACTTTCTATACAGTAAGAAAATGGAGTACTGGATAATGCCGGTTTTATAAGTCTTGATAAGAGAGCTTATTCGTTAAAAAAAATTATTAATTGATAAATTTACCCATTGAAAGTTATCTATAATTTTTAACGGATAAATGTTTGAAATTTACAATGCAAATGTACTGTACAGTACAAAACGATACGTTATTTAATTTTGTGTTGAAAATAATAGAATTTCTAAAATACTGAATTTGCTTTGCATTAAAGCTAACTCTGTTCATTTATTTTAACTTTATTCGCATATGTGTAGTACGATTTATCCTTAAAAGTTTTATTACAGCATTATTGAAAGAAACATTTTTCTATAATTGGTCGCAAGCTTATTTTCTATTAAGTCAGTATTAACGTATCCGGAGTTTTTTTTTCTATAGAAATTCTCTGAAAAATGAGGAATGTTTTAGTACTAATAAAAGTTTTAATATAAATGTTTCAGGAATTGTACAGCAACGTGCAGAACAGGTTATTATTTTCCAAACGAAAGAACTGAAATGATTTTACAATGTAGAACGAACAGCGGAATCTGGTACCCTCGATCAGAATTTCCAAGATGTTCAGAACAAGGTTTGTGTCAACTAATAAGTATGAATTTCGCAGTTACCATAAAATCACTATGCCTAAACAAACGCAGTATTTTTTAATAATTATTTTTCATTCAAAATCGACTAAATTACTTTTAGTTTGAATTTATTTCTCAGTATCAGTGCCGTGATTCGCTCTTCGTGTGTCATCTGCAAGACTATTTTTAGTTCCCTAGCCAAAAACGATTCCCACGGCTGCAAAATTTAAAATTTCAAAACAATAATATCATACTGATCAGTTTTTATACGCCATTTTAGGGCCCTGGATTCTCCTAGTCTCTGTGTCTGTTCACCCTGTCACTCTGTTCACACTGCACAGTATTATTTCAAAAAATAATTTTTTTCAATTACTGTACTTTTAATCAATGATAGTATTTCTACGTATGCTACGTAATATAATGATAATTTTAAGATAAATTTTAAAGCAATAAAGCACCAGCACAAATAGATCCCGGTGGATTCGGCTGAATCTTTGATATTTTGTAGGTTTAGTGACTCTGATCAAGTATCAATAGACACAATATTTTGATATTGTGTCTATTGATACTTGATCAGAGTCACTAAACCTACAAAATATCAAAGATGGACAATTTTCGAGTTATAGAGCTTTGAAGGTGCAAAAACAGCGTAACTCGCCCACATGTTGTGAAGTTTTAAGTCTTTTCTTCAAAAAAATAAAACAATGTGTTTTCAAACGTTCGACACGCTATCTAGATTTTCTTGTGGGAAAATCTAGATAGCGCGTCGAATTCATTATGCGCTCCGTTATTTGATGCATTGGCGCCTCCCCACAAGGAAACACCCTGCTCCGATCATTCTCACTGCAAGAGAATCTCTCGAGTGATCACCTTTATCAAATCTCTAACGAGATTCGATATCGGTTGGAAGAAACTCCGGTGTGGCATTTTGAGGCAATATACTTATTATTGAAAAGGAATTTTCTTTTGTTAAAGTTTTGTTCTTCATGTAGGCAAATGCCCATGACATTTTTAAAACTTTTATATTAATTTTCATAATTCTGAAATAGTTTGATGTGAATTTCAAAAAGCGTTTGCGAGTTACGTTTGCGCTAAAGTATTACTTCCATGGCAATTGGCTTGACTAGATGAAGATGAAAATTCCGATAAACGCAATATTGCTGTTCAAATACGCGAGAGATTTTTTTAGCCCACCTCCTGTCGTAACAGTCTGTCGAGAATATGTATAAACTGTAACTTAATGTCATGAAAGGAAGCGAAAAATATCATTTGCATCTTGAACGCTGGATAACTCAAAAACTGTCCATCTTTGATCTTGTACTTATGGCGGCTTTTACTAAAATTACACTAAAATTATAAAATATCAACAATTCAACCAAATCCACCGGAACACGTTCCTCATAAAATTTTTGCTACTGCGGGGTCTTTACTTAAGCAGGGAAATAACTTGATTCACGGACATATACGGTAAATAGTCGTCACTATCACGAACAGTTTTCATTTAGGTCTTAGAATCTGTTCTTTTATTTCTTTGATTTCTTTATCAACTTTATCCCTACAATTATGAGAGTTTTTTGACCATTATTAGAACTTATTAAATTAAATAGGCAACTTAATAATTTAGATTTTAGAAAAAAAACTAAAAATACACAATATAGTAGTAAATAACAATAAATCATATCAAATATAATGGAAAGATCACCTAATTATAATGAACGACAACCGCTCTTATAAATTAGTTTCGAGGAAAGAGGGAGGTAGTTCGATCTGAAAATAGATGAAGAGATTAGAAACACTGTCTCGGATAGGAAAACAGAACAGATCCTAAGACCTAGACTAGAATTGTTCCTGATATTAAATTAACGTATATATATGACCGTAAATTAAAATTAGAATTATTCTGTACATTTATTTCGAAATTTACGTTTTAAAAATGACAGCGTATAATTCTATGTAAAATTATCGTCGTTTTCCACACGACTATAATAGTCACAGTCTTCGATTGAAATGAAAAATGGTATCCAATTAGCAGTGTGTTCCGCTCGTAATTCGTTGATAGTACTTGCTTACATCCTAAAAATATAACACTTCCACCTAAACTAAGCGTAAAATTAAAGTTATTTTTACGAGAATGAAATATTTTAGTTGATTTCGAATTTATATTTTGCTGTAATTATTATGGTTCTTTGATTTAATTTTAGATAGCGGAAGCGAAGTGGATTCAACATTGCAACAACCAAATCAAGGAGAAGAGAGTAACCTGTTATTTGGTAAATATTTAAAAATTTCATCAATTTAATTTTAGATCTATAGCATTTGCATATGGAAATGAGAAGTTATTGAACTTCTATTTAACTGGGTATTCATATTCAATATATAAATTAAATTATAAAAATGTATTCGCAATGAATTGTCACTAAATGTTTTCAATTTATGCAATTTTACACAGGAGTTAAAGATTTTATATTGTCATTAAACAGAAAGTTTTGTTGTACAACTATACTAGAAAAGTATTTTAATCAATAAGGCGTAGTTTCTATGTTTTTAAAATTCTAAATTTTTATATCGAATTGTGTTTGTAACCAAATGAATTGATTTTAACAATTGCAAATGATAAATGATTTATTTTAATGGTTTTTCAGAAACTTTAAGAAGATGTAGCAGACGTACGAATCCGACGTCCGGATACGTCCATTGCAAGCACGATGCAAGAGGAATGTAAGATTTTCAATTTTTATTACATTTTATCAGATCGGTATTGAGTGACGGAAATATACATTTGATTCGAAAGAATGGTCGAATCATTATCGCTGTGCCTAAAATGGGATTGTATTTAAAACGGAATTTTTTGGTAGGAATTGCACGGGGAGATGCAGAAGAGGATATTTCTTTCCCGGTGGAGAAAGAGAAATGGTTCTTCGATGTCGAACCGACGACGGATTGTGGTACCCTCGAAGAGAATTTCCCATCTGTTCTCAGTCTGGTTCGTATTACAAATCGAAATTAATTGTTAAGATTAAAAACAACTGCTATTAACAATTACTTAAGGATCTCTCAGAAACGAAATTTTGAATAGTTTAAGTTTTTATTTATTATTAATTTTTTTAGTGGGGAGTCTACACGAAGATCAAGAAAAGGATGATTTAGGTAAATCTATTTTTATTTTTTTAATCGTTGTGTATAAAACATTAAACTGAATACATTTACGCAACTTAACGTTTTTATACTCTAAATTGGATAAATATAATTTAGCTTATTTTAATCTACATCATTTTGAAGAAAAATGTTTCTTGAAATTAATGTAGACATGCGCACAAAATAAGTGGAATTAGTTAAATTGTCGGCAAATGATTCATTTTTCAAAGATTTAACTTATTTCAAGAAATTAATGTCTTTACTTTGGATAACTTTTATATTGCTTAATGATTGTTACCATATTAAGCAATTATATCATAAAAAATAAATACAGTATATATTTTAGCATAGCGTACTTAGTATAATATTTATGTTATTATAGATAAAAGAACGATCGATTTCGCTTTTATTTTTAGTTCAAAATGCATTGTAAATATTCATATTTTTTATCTCTATAAATTGATAATGCACAATTGTATCTAGTTATTTCTGTAGAAATTTGAATGTCTTTCGTTAACTTTTAGATATAGCCAAGGGCGTCGCCAGGGGGAGGGGCAGAGGGGCAGTTGCCCTCCCCTAGAAATTCGAAAAAGTTATTTAAATGCTAAGTTTTAATTAAAATAATCTTCTTAGGCTTCTTGTAAGTTAAAGAATATGTTTTATTTGAGATATTTCTTTTCCGGTACATAGTGAATGATTAAAATTTTATGAATCGTTTTTATTTTACCTACATACAATTCATATCCTCTATCAATTTACATCATCTTGCCCCCCTTACCCATTGGCTGGCGTCGTCCTTTGATATAGCATGGAATAACATGCTACGATTAGTAAGTTACATAAACTAAAGCCAGATCGTATTAGCTCATGCAGTTTTCTTATGAAAAATATTTTGAAAAAATTATTATATATATAATTGCATTTAATAAAATTTTCTAGATAAATGTTTATTATGGAAAATTGATTTTCCTCGACGATGTTTACGTTTTAATTAGACCAATTCAAACTTGAATTACGGTTTACTTTTTTCGAACAATTCGAATTTATTTCTTTTTGACGTTGTTACGGTTTGAATGGTAAATCAAATAAGAGTTTTTACCCGATTGAATTTAAAGTGTAAATCGGTAGCGCGTTACCAAGCGATTGATTTCTAAATGAAAGAAGCGAGTGGAAGGTCACCAAAGTCGACATCATAAAAAGGAAGTGGATCCGCTAACACTTCCTTCCATTGTTATCGTATAAATTGTGAATTATAACGTATACGATCACGACCCTTTGATAATGTATAAAAATTATAGTGGAATCCATAAAAATACTAAAATTTCTGCCATTTATGTTACACGAAAAAGCTTTCAACAACCAAAACATTCGAAACTAAATAAAAATTAAACCTTGTCATTTTTATTGACATGTCGTTAAATTAAATGTTTAGTTTTAAAAAAAAGTTTAAAAATCTATTTAAATGATATTTTTACAATTAGAAATTCGTTAGAATTTTATAAAGGCAAAAATTGGAAATGGGAATCGCTTAAAACAGTAAACGAAGGGAAAAATTTAGAATCTCTACGTAATTGATGAATGTAAATAATAATAAGAAGAAGAATTGATTATTTTCCTGATTTAAAATCGTAACGTATATATTTTAGTTTGCGACAATCTTAGATTCCCATCGCACGGATATATTTCTTGTTCCGACGACTCCACCTCGAAAAATAAGTAAGTAAAAGAATTATATATCGACAACGTGAATCGATATATTTAGCTTACAAATAAACAAATGTTGCGTAGGATTTGTGTGGCCAGATGCAAATTAGGATATCGCTTTCCTAACGACGAATTCGAAATGACATTGAGCTGTTCCAAAGAAGATGGAAAATGGCGTCCTTCGCAAAAGTTTCCCGATTGCGTATCCGAAGGTGTGCAATTTATTACTTTTTGTTTGTTTGAATAATTTAAATGATACAGTAGTTGTGGCTTTAATTTTTATTTATTTCGAATCAAACTAATGCATACGTATACTATACATATTAAAGAGAAGAAGATTGAACTTAATCCAAATTGTCTTAAATCTTATAGGCCCAACTAAAAAATCTTTTGAGTAAATTCGTTTTCTTAAATTTTAAATTAAAAATCGTCTCGTCTTTTTTAGTTAAAGAAGATCAAACCGATGACAAACTCACTCAAGAAAATCTGGAACTGGAAGGTAAGACAAGATTATTTAGACCTTTTTAAAAATAAATTATTGAAATTTTTTAAATTGAGGTATAAATTTGATATAAGGAAAGCCTCGTTACTTTTTACCTATATTCAGGACAGTCCTAAAAAGAATGTAGCCTACCTTCGAATTCTGTCTGATGTCTGTCTTCGAGTATCACTTGAGAACGGCTGAAACCTTCTCAGGTTATAGAATTTATTTAGATTGTTCGAAAGAAATCATTTATAATCAAAATTTTCCATCAAAATATACTACATGAATACAGCAAATGATGATAATAATGTTTTAAATGGATAATGCTTTGTTTAATTGGAGTTGAGCTAGTTAGATATTGCCTGTAGCCTACCTATTGAAGGCCGTTTAGGGATTCATTAGCCTATGGGAGATCGCAGTTTCACTTATAAGACATGGCAATTTTTTAGATAAAAGTTGTGTCTTATATTTCGTAAAATACGAATACACATTTTTATATGTGTATATTTTCATATGAATACCTTTACTTAATATATTATTTTTCTCAACCGATGCCAGGTAGTACCTCATTTACTTTATAACTTTATTCGAATTTCATACATATTAATTATTTTAAAATGCTAGTTCTCGTCAATAGAAACTGTAATTGCACGCAACAGCGTAAAACGTAGAAACTAAGTTGCAAAACTTCCGTTCATCACAGATACTAAATATTTGGACAAGAAAAGTAATTGTACAAAGGTTTAACAGAGATTTCCAATTGTCTTGTTTATCGTGACATAAATCATTAAGCCAGAGATAAGTACGGAACGAATTTGTCAAGTAAAAATAAAAAGTTTTGTTCGAAACGTTCCGAGTGAGTGGCATCAAAATAATAATAAAAAAATAAATCTTCGACGCTAATTTAAACTGCAAGTGTAGTTGTTAGAAGTTTGTTTTCTCTCCGTTCTATTTATAAATAATATCATTTTCAATGTTTTCGAGAATATTTGCTGTTTTATCTTTTTATATTTAGTGCAGGTTGACCAATACGAATATGCTATGTTTCTCTCCTTTAAGACAGTTTACTTAATAATTAATAGCCGTATTTCTTAGTATGCTTTCCGTTAGGATAAGAAACTCAATTTCGAAAGTTATTAAGTATAGAAAAAGATGTGAAATCTTAATAATGAAACGATTAAAATCAATTTTGAATTCGACGTATACGGTACTTTAGAATTAAAAATGAATTAATACTTTATTCTAAAGAAACCGAGTAATAAATTGAGGACGTTTAGTTCTTGAGACCAAATAGTCTGTAACTTTTGCAAATATTATTATTAATTTTTGTTTATTTAAAATATTGGTAACTCATCTATCCGATTAAAGTTCTATTTATATTTAAATATGATCGAAAAGCATATTATTATTATTATGTATTATACTTTAGTTCTGTGAAGGACATCTGCGTTTCGAAGGATTGGACAGTCCCATTGTTTTCTATTGTTTCGCTGTCTAAAATTACGTAAAATAATATGCATCAGTATTATCTTCAGTATCAAATTAGTAGCATAGTTTATTAAATACATTGAAAATCATTCTCAATAATCAAAAATAAAAAACGAGTAACTTGCACAGAATAAGAACAATACAAACATTAGCAAAGTAAATGGAATGTGAGTAATAACGCGATTTAGTACTGGTTAGTACCGCGAACACACTAGCAAATTTGAATCGAGAAACCTACTAATATAGTTCCTATAGCTATTACATATAAATAGTTATATATAGTTATTTATATATAATGTTTACTTCAAAATGAAAATGTATAAAGGAAATTCAAAATTATACTTTTTCTTTTAGCTTAAAGTCTTTTGGACAATATCCAACCGCAAAAATGAGAAATGATGGCTAAACGAGTTTCTAATGATTAATTTAAAGTTACATTTCCACGAAATTTATAAATAAATAAATAAATAAAAATATAGTAAAATAAAATAAAGTATAAATATAAATAAATACAATTTCGAATATAACTTATTTTCTTCTTTTAAATGTAAATTCTCTTAAAACTTTTATTGCAATATTTTTGCAGCCATCGAAAATAGATGTCGGAAACCAAATCCTCCGCTCACCGGATATCTCTCTTGTTTAAATCGTTCTCACGCTTTGTAAGTCTTCGATTCAATTGATCGCAGATTTTATCAGCGATTGCGATAACAATTTGTTTGTTGATTCGAACGAATAATTGTATTTTTTTCGCTAAATTATTTTCCTAACATTTTTAGAGAATGCACTGGAACCTGCATGCCCGATTACGCATTTTCTAATGGGATAACCTCGATGACGCTAACTTGCTCCTTTACTTCCGGAAAATGGTCTCCTCATAGCGCCTTTCCTCCGTGCTACGAGATAAGTACGAACCTTTCAATCTTTACTCTCAATATTATAATTTTGTATGGAATGTAATCATTTTCTGGCGTGTTTTTATAGTCTGCTTTTATGTTTATTCATTTTTACAATAGAGTATAAGTGGAAATTTGAAAGTAATTCAAATTATTCGAATTAAAATATTTAATTTAAAAATAATTTTAGATATTAAGAAAATCTAATTTACGTATGCTTCAATTGTTATTGCAGAGGAAAATATTTATTTTTTTCTTAACGTTGTTTACATCTATTTCAGGTAATACTCCTAATAATGATAACGAAGAGAAACTCGACAATGAAGATACTCGAAATCCAAGTAAGCTACTTAGTAACCGATGCACGTCTTTACAGGTTCTACTTCGAATTAACTAAACAAATTTTGTTATTAATTAAAATAAATAATTAATCTGACTCTTTCGATAATTACATTTCAAATCATGATTTAATTTTCCTTATATAGAATCGACAGTAAAGAAAGTATTCAAATATTTTTCTCGTTTAACTAAATCTGTAGATAACGTTTATTGGGCTGCAATCTTAAAAAATTGTAGACTGTTGTCTGTTTGTCTTTCCTTAACCTCGAGAACGATATTAGATAAATGAATGTCGAGAACAGATATGGAAAGCTTTGGAGCAGGAGACCCCGATTAACTATATAAGAACTTCTGATATAAACTGGAAGTCACATTATTTCAATTCGAAACATCCCCTGAAAGCAGTTAATAGATGACCAGCGCGCTTTATTGTTATTATTATTGTTAAAGGAAAAGTATGATGTACAGTACTGTATAAGGAGAAGCCACTACTAATTTGAGATGGAGAGCGTATATTTTAAATTAAATACATTAAAAATATTATGAAAAATTGCAGCCTGGCATTCTGACCATGTCACAATAAATAATTGCTCGTTATTGAAATAGTTACGGATAATATATGGATTCTAGTTCCAAAACGTACCATACCTCGTGGTTTTTTGATATTTTGAAAAAGTGGCTGAAGACTTCTCGCGTGAAAACTGTGGAAGCTGAAGAAATGATGTAACTTGATAGTTATCAATACCAGTGTGGACGTTATACTGCGATATTATCGATAAAATAGAATCCCACAGATTCGGAAGTACAATGTATCGGTTTTGTCACGATGGAGCAAGATTGATAGCAAGATTTACAAATGTGCTATAACTTTGAGGCTTTTACAGACCGTCTTGGCACATGGTGCACTTTAGGAATAAGTTTGCAGTATAATGTAATTTATAGTACCTCAATTTGAAATACAATATACCGCATTAAATAGTATTTAAGATTACTTTTTTCACTTGGTATGTTTTGCAGCAGAAAAAATGTAATTTATGATTTTTTATTATTTTATTTAATACAATTAAGGCCAGTATTTAATTTAGATTACATAGAAAATAGTGAACATTGGAAAGCTAGGCCTTCACCATGTGATACACCTGGACAAAAATTCCAAAACAATTAATATTGAAAGTAAAGTGAAATAATATTAAGTTATATAAAATAGATTATACATGTAAATTATTTAAGCATTTTTATTATTTTCATTATTGCAAAGAAGTCGCTTAAATAATCTCCAACTCTACAATTTCTTATTAAACCATTATACATAAATTATGATAGAAAATGGGATTAAATATCATTTTATAAACAACACTTTAATGATGTTTGTATCGATTATAAATAATAATAATAACGATACCCATGTATTGTATTTCCCCTGCGAATTTTTAAATGAAATATTTTTAGATACAGGAAAAGTACTATAGATGTTCATATTTGTCTCATTTCCTATTTATCTATTGTTATAAACATAAAAAATGAGAAATAATTTTGTAGATATATTATATTGTACTAAGAGAGGAGAGAGAGAGTATTATGATGTTCATAGATTATTCCTTATTTTGTCAACTTGTGTGTGTGTATGTATGTATATGTGTACTGTACATATAGATACATTAAAATAGTTTTAAAATTTTGAGCATCAAACACAAGACCGTGTTATTTATTAAACACTTGGCACTTTTCCACTTCTATTAGTTGAGACGAGATTTTATTTCACTCGTTTCGGGCATTTCGCCCCTCTTCAGTCAACGTTAATTCCTTGAACTCAAGGGTGCGCGTGCATAGCACAATTTGGACCTCAAAGTTACAGCAACAAATGTACATGTTCTACGTACGGTTTTTTAAAATCGAACCCTTGAGTTCAAGGAATTAATGTTGACTGAAGAGGGGCGAAATGCCCGAAACGAGTGAAATAAAATCTCGTCTCAACTAATAGAAGTGGAAAAGTGCCAAGTGTTTAATAAATAACACGGTCTTGTGTTTGATGCTCAACATATAAGAAAACACGGTTTCAAGAATACCTAGTTTTAAAATATTAAAACTAAAATTGTATTCTCAAATTCTTTTTTGGTATTTTAAAAGTAATCTTGCGTTATTTATTTATGATGAAACATTCTTACAGCCTCGAGCGTTCTTTGTCCCAAGCCGTCGACACCGAAAGGAGGATTTATTCATTGCGAACAACAATTTTCACACGGCTACAGGTAAGAAGGAAATTAATGAAATTCAAATGACGAAAATAGAATTTTTAGTTTTCATAAAATATATCGAGTGTAATAAATACGTATTTATTTGTTAAAATTAATGATTCGCAGTTTAGATTATAGAATTGTTTTTAGCATTAAATAATAATATATTTCAATAATTTTACAGACTAAATAAATAAATTATATATATATATAATAGTGGAATCTTCCGAAAATTAGATTGTTTTTCTTTGTATAAAAATTGCGAATTAACTTTATTATTTCGATTAATAATAATGGAAGGATACAATAAAATGTACTCAAATGCATTACGATAGAAATAAATGTAGCGAATTTTAAAGGCATACTTAATTTGTTTAAGTTAAGATATTAAAAAAGTCAGGTTACGTTCAGAAAGAAATGCATTGTAGTTTTGTAACAGAATGGGGGCTTTTTGGTGAATAAAATATAAAACAAACTATGAATAATTTGTCGGTATCATATTATAGCCGAAATGTTGATATTTTCGTATTATTACGTCACAAAAAACCAGCGCATCATCAAAAGTAAATATATATAAATAGCTTTTAGAAGGAAGTGTACTTTCCATTTTTCAATGAATATCATTATAAAATATGAACCAATGAAATATATTCGACGTTCCTTAATATTCTTGTTACTGAAAGATAGCGCGATAAAAACGAGTGAATATTATATTTTCACTCTTTATTCGTCGTCGTTACCAATTCTTTTGCGTTGTTTTTAAAAGATTTGCGAAGATAATCGGAAACAAAAATAAAGATATTTGTAAAAGTTTACCAAAAAATAACTTATAGGAAAGACATTAAATTAAGTTCCTTCATTTATAAGTCAAATTAAAAATTTTTAATAGAGTTTTTTATGAATCAAAAATATGTGAATATCTGAAAAACTGTGAACTGTGCCTAACGTTTGATTTTCCACGTGTCGTGAAATAGTCAAAACCGTAATATATAAGTATAGGCCTACCTAAAGAATGAAAAGGCACGAATGCCTTTTAAGGTATCATGTTCAAATTATAATTACATACATCTTTAGTTTACAAAAGTTCTTAAAAGAATTTAATGGAAATTAAATAATGTTATTTAGTCGAAAACAAGATTACGCGTGAAAACAACTTTTCCATTCGAGTTTTTATTTTCATTAAGTTCATTAACTTATCGATTTTATTACGTATTAAACACGATTTGAAATATGGATATCCATATTGTTCTTCGAAATAAAAATTTTATAAAATAAAAAGTACGGAGATGTAGGCCTACGAGTTAAGGATTTTATGTATAGGAATAACTTTAAACGTATTTTAATGAAGTGATACATTATATTATATTATTATTGTTGTTGTTGTTACAGACGTTGTACGGGGACGTGTATGACCGGATTTTCGTTTCCTGACGGCAAAAATACCATGGTACTTCGTTGTTCGGTAGTCAGAGGATGGTTACCCGTTTCTTTTTTCCCCTCTTGCAAAGGTTAGTCGATCGATAATGACATCTTCGCCGGAGAACGACGTAATTGACCGACGACACCACTCAAGTAACACATATTAGCTTCAAATAATAACTGATGACATCGAAACCCTTTCGTTTGTTCGTCGTTTTATTTATAGCTTTGTGCGCTTTGTTATCCTCGATACAAATAAACGGAAGAGGAAGTGGTTTATAAGGTTTTCATATTATTTCTGTCATAAAACAACTTCTTTTGATAAGTTATTACAATATTTCGATACAGATTAAAACCTTAATGAATATTCTGATTTTTTTTATTTATTTAAATTTTTGTTTAGTAACTTTTACCGATTTATTTAAGTGAGGAATTTCGAAAGGAATTAAACAGAAATTCGAAGGGTGGAAATGTTTTTATAAAAGCTACTTGATGATAACTATTGGACGGGATCAAATTTCGCGGCTTAAAATCGATAAATTAGGAGAGAATATCGTTAAGAATATTCCGTTAACATCTTGGAAAAATATCTTGATAGATTTTTTTTATTTTTTCCGGTTACGTTTACATTTTTTTTTTTTTTTTTTTTTTTTGCTAGAATCAAAGTTTTTAAACCTTTGATTCTAATTCTGTGCCTTTGTAACTTTTTAAATAATTTTAATTAAAAATTTTAAAATTATATAAAATTTTGGCAATTTACAACATTTATATTTATTTATTTAAAAGTTTTAATGTTGGAATATTAATAAAACTTTCTATCGACGAACACTTTCAGAAATAAAAGACAGAATTTATCGTCCCGATTCCGAACCAATTAATCAAGACATCGATTCGACCGGTAAAATACTGTGTCAAAAAATTTCTTTTATTTAGAATACATTTCAAACGATTAAAGAATGTTTAAAAAAATAATTATCCGAAATTAAATTATATTTGAATATTTGACAATTTAAGCTAAAATCTAAAAAATCCGGGCCAATCGAACGTAACATTTAAAAATATTATTTTAATTGTAGGACAATCTCTTGTCTCGGAAGACGAAAATTCTCAGACATCCGATGACATTTATGGAAATAGAGGTGACCTCGGACACGACCAGACAGGTAATTTCATTCTTAAAACTCTGTAATTAAATAGAACTTTTAACCCTTCATTTAAAGTAGACAAAAAAATTAAGAGAAATTCCAAATCTTTGATTTTTTAAAGTAATTATTCTTGCGTTTTTGCTGGTTCTATTAAAGTTCTCGAGATTGAATTTTTATTTTTTCTTTTCTCTTTATTATTAGGCGGAACGGCGGGCGTTATCTTAGTATTCGTTTGTCATTAATCATTCCAGGAACAGATACAAACATCGGTCGTCCGTCGGCCGATCCGACGGAACACAAAAGATGTTATTTCCCCGTCACTTTTTGATTACGTGACTTATCTATCTCAAATAATAGCGACCAATATCATCTCTACTTCCACCAAATGATCTATCCAAATCGATAATCCCTGGCAAAAGATCGATAATGCTCTTTTCGCCCCGTCCGAAACCAAACTCGCAGCTTATATTTTCCCATCTTTTGATAGAGCCTATATAAATAACGAAAAGATCTTGAAACGTTTATAAATAGCCTATATATTCGAATTAATTATATTGTAATAATAATAATAATTTTGGAATTTTACAAGCGAAGGCGATATAAACTGTAAATTTCGCAATATCTTCTTAATTGGTTGTTCTATCAACAGTCTCTGTGATTAAATTTTAAATTTAATCTAAGAATTTGAAGTGATTTTAGCAATGATTATTAACTTTGCGTTGATGTTTTACTTTGTAAATACCATAATTTAATGAGCAATATTTAATTTAAAAGGCTAATCTTTCGCATAAATCCATTTTCAATTATTAAATAAGTTAGAACATATAAAAATTTTATAATTTTTGTTTTTTTTTTTTTAAATAAATTACAGGGATTACCAGAGGTTATTGTCGACGACCTCCTTCGCCTAGGAACGGTTACATTTATTGCGTGCCCAACGCAGAAACCTTGTGAGTAATTTTATTTTTCACATATTTCGGCAGTCGTGTCTACAAAATACTTCCAAAAGTAATCCTTAGCCATAAGGATAAAAGGAAAACTAAATTCCGATTTTGTGGAAAATTTTAATGATTTAAATAAAATATTTTTCTTTTAAATTATGTAATCAAAACATGTTTGAAATGAATTGTGTTTCGTATTTGTTAATTAGAATCATTTATTCGATTCGTGTATATTATAATAATAATAATTAAAAAAAAGATATAAATATTTCACTTACGCCTATTAAAATAATTAAAAATAACGTTTTTGTAATTAATTTAAGATGCCTTTTAAAATGCGAAAAATTACAAATGACAATATTTACTTACACGATAATGAATTAATTTTATTTAGTGATTGTACGGCGAGATGTTCTCAGGGTTTTCATTTTCCCAACGGAGAAAACAGACTGTTG
Organism: Centruroides vittatus; assembly: GCF_030686945.1. NCBI lineage: Eukaryota > Metazoa > Arthropoda > Arachnida > Scorpiones > Buthidae > Centruroides > Centruroides vittatus. Next base: position 792,404 of record NW_027121927.1, read on the forward strand.
TACAGATGCGAAAGTAAAAGCGGAAGATGGAGTCCTTCCGGTCATTTTCCCGATTGCAAACGTGAGAATGTTTTCGAATAATTTAATTTGACGTTCTTTTAAAATTCAAAAACGAAGAAAAATGAATAATTTAAAAAGATGCTTCGTGAATATTTCAAAAGAACTTAGAAAGTTATTTTTATACACTTCGAGCATTTTTAATTTCGCTTATCGATGCAAATATCCTTCGCACGTAAAATATTTAACGCACATTTGCTTTATTTTAAATGAAATTTTACAGGTTTTATTATAAAGTTTCTTTTTAAATCGTCTTTTTAATTTTAAAATACGTATAAATTATATATAACTCTAAATATTTTTTCTTTATTCCGAATCTATTTCTGGCTCTTATAAAATATTCACGTTAATAAAATTGTAGCCTCCTGTACGCTGCATGGAGGATACTTTTTGTCAAACTAAAAGTTTATTCTAACTAAAATCTTTTAAAATATTTACAAAATTGTTCCTCGAAGATACAATTTAAATAAACTATTTTTATTGAGTACAGTACATAAATATAAATATTCTAACGTCTAGAACTAAGCGTGAGAGGATAATATCCGTGGAGTCAGTCATTAATTATTCTATAGAAATGAAAATTGAAATGAGCATCAAAAGGACTTTATAATCGTCGACGTCGTTACAAGGCGCCAATACGAGTAAAGTACTGACACAAAGTATTATTTTTCGCAGCTGCCTGTGACGTTCCCTGCCATAACGGAGGGGTGTGCAAAGGACGAAACCAATGCGACTGTACACAAGATTACAGAGGAAATTTCTGCCAATATCGTACGTATTCTCTGTTAAAGTTTATTTCGTATACGATTTACCATAATATTCGATTAAAATGGGAAACTTGCACAATTTTTTAAATTTGATTAATAAAAATTCGTACGCTTGTTAATAGTTAAACATAGTTTTTAAAAGGGGGAAACTGTTTTTAAAAATTTTTGTGACGTCGCCATTTGTATACAGTATAGTGATTTTTTTATGCCAATCGTATTAGTAACTAATTTCAATCATTTTCTGCGATAAAATTACATAAATACATGCAACTACTTGTCTAATTTATTTCATTCTTAGATTAGATTAGAAATGACGTATTGTACATTTTGTAATAAGACAAATTCCGTAAGTAGAAAATATGAATATACAAAAAGATTTAAGAAACACCGATTGGGGATCGTCGAATGAAAGGAATCTAATCATCTTTTCTGAAATATCTCATTTATTGTATTGAGAAAATCACTTTAATGCAACTACTAATTTATTGTGCATTAGAAAATCGATATTGCTGTTAGAGAAAAAATGTTAAATAAAATTAAATGCCGTCATGCATACTACGACAATACCAAAATAACTAATGCTTAGTTTCGTTTTATCATTATTTATTGATTAAATATGCATTAAAAATTATGGACTGTGGAGAACAAATTACTCAATTGTATCTATTAAGCAAATACTGAATTTTGAAGTTTTATATCGTACTTATATTTATATATTTAACGTTATGCCTGTTAATAAATGTTTTATCCCAATAGGAGTAAGATAAACATTTTCATTTTCACTTACTTTATCACAATATAAAGATGCGTGGCAAAGATCTAATAAAATGATTTAAATATTAATAAATTCCTATATTAAATTAAATAATATATAAAGTTTATACATAAACATTGTAATAAATAGTCTCTAAATAATGCAATTAAATAAAACTAACGAAACAAAATCCAAATAGAGTCATGGTCAGACTTCTCGTAAAGGTATTTGTATCCCTTGTATCTCTCGTAAAAGCTATTCTTATCAAAATAATTGACGTTTTATGCGAGTTTTCCATTATAAGTTATTAGCAAAAATTATTTTAAATGTAAGATTTTGGTTTTTTATTTAAAAAAATAGAAACGCAAAAGAAATATGTGATACCAGAAAATCGATTGTTTAAATTACACCATAGTAGAAATATATTGCATTCAATCGTTTTATTTTAAATATTTATTAGAAGACTCCTTTAAAATTTTATTTTAGCACTTTCGAACTGCGATCCTGTACATCTGAAGTTCGCCGGAAGCATTAGATGTAATCACACTTCCGACGAGACACACTGCGTTCTGGGATGTCCTCAAAGAATGATTCTCGAGCCCGCTTATAGTACTTATCGATGTAACTTGGAAGGAATTTGGAGTCCTCGTCTGACGCCTAGATGCATCGAAGGTTTTCATTTTACTTAAAATACTATATATAAGGTTTGTTTCGAGGAATACTAATATAATATCTACATTTAAGATCCGAGATATAAGGAAATCGACTCGGGCGATCGTCTCTGTCCCACTTCACAATGCCCATCATCTTCCCTCACCACTTACGAGAATGGTATGTTGTTTCGCGCTTTATAATGCCAAAGCGTTAGCTCTTATTTTTACGCTTTCGTTTTTATGATTCCCTTCTTTTTAGGTTTGTGTCGTCGCCCTCCTCCGCCTAAACCCGGATACATAAGATGCATATACAACCGGTTGATCATGTAAGTTTGTCTTTGTAAAATGCATTTCTAGATAAGGGAATTAAATTTTAAATTATAATCGTTTGGCTTATTTTAATAAACAAACGAAGCCGCAAAACTAGAGATCAGGTTTTATTTTATTTTATTTTTTATTTTTTATTTTTTTGTTCATTTAACACCGAATTTACAAAGATTTTAATATTAGTTTTTAATTCGGCTCACATCAGCATCATTTAGGGGCCAATCAAATATTAGTTATGACGGAAAAAATAATATGATTATAATGGAAACAAATATTTCGTTTAATGAAAAATCTAGTATTTATTTAATGATAATTTTTCTGTCTGAGATTCATAATTAGTGGCTTTTAAGACAGCTTTCGGGCTGCGCTTTCAATGACATATGAAACCCATCAAACTTTTTTTTGCAATTTATAAAATCCTAATACTTTCTAAACATTTAGTATGGGTACTTTGAAATTATGCTATTATGTCACAGGTTCACTATCACTGGTCTAGTGAGTCTCCATATTTAAGAGTTTAAATGTCACTTAGTCTATTGCCAAGTATCCATCTGGTAGACTTCTATTGTATACATTTAACGTATACGTCTAGCATTAACTTAAATCTCCTCTTAGAGTTTGCTTACGTCGCCATATTCACTTCTGTATAGGTTACATAATATGGTTACATAATATTACAAATTATTTTATTTGTCGGTAATAATGTTCATTTTTGATTATAGAATATAGCCTTATCATTATCATAATATTACTATTTAGAAACCTAAAATATAAATATATAAAAATTTTATAGAATAGTCTTTTGAATTCAAGCGCGTTTAGAGACATTTTAAATTAGAACCAAAATATACGACAACTGTCTTTATACAGTTGACACAGTATAAAGACAGTTGGTCGCCGGACGTAGGCTCTCACCTAACCGACGGGCTGGCCACGTGGTGCCTCGGGTGTCTACTTAAATAGGGGCCTGTTTCTCATAGAAAATCTTCCGTGTGGTACTGTACCTCTCCTTGGTAGATCATCCAAATGTTCGTTACTTTATCACATCAACTAAGAATTATAGTATGATGTCACCATCTTGCGGTAGCAACCCGCATAGTATAACAATAGTCTAATTGTGATGACAATAGAATCAACTGGAATGACGATAGATGGATAATTGTCGTAACCGAAACTCCCTCGAAAAATCGCGATCGAAATGAAATGTATCCTTTACTGCCAGAAGCAAATGTCGTCTCCGCGCGAATTCTTATTTTGAAAACGTTCTAATTCGAATTTTATTACAATCTCTGCATAGATCATTTCTCTAAGCACGTCCTCAGTAAATTATCAATTATTAAAAGTGAACTGTAATTGGAAACGCATGGTTTACTTTGAGTAGTATTAAAATTTTTGACTTTTAATATTGTCGTTGAATTATAAAAATCGATTCTCGAATTTGACGTAGATAAAGTTTACTAGTATTTATTAATAGTTTTCCATAATCAGAAAATATAATAATGAAACGGCCTCTTACGTATTCGTGCTGCCATCTGTTGTTAAATCTTATCATTGCATCGATGGTATTACCCGGAGAGTAATTTACGATATATACTGTAATTAAATTCGAACAGCGATAAGCTAATCAAATCGTTCTTTGTAAAAAATATTAATTGTGCTTTTAATAAAGAAGAAAGAGTTAGGTTAAATAAAATATCGAAAACAACGAAAGAAGAGGAATGGATTATGTAAATCGATGAATTAAATATGTAATTAATTAAATATGTATAGTTTTAAAACAGTTTTTACATTTACAAATATGGTTAAGAAGCAGCTGCAGTCCCATAGTCGGGTGTGGGGTTATTGGGACAAACTGAAAAAACTGTGAATGGTATTTTTCTCTTTTCCGGCCGGCACCAGGCCTATTAGCTACAGTTTAGGGGTAAAAACGTAACAGTAGCCAATATTTTACGTATACGGCAAATTGGTAGTGCCTACTAAGCTGAGGGGGCTTAGACACCTCAAGCCCCCGAAGCTATGTCTCTCCATTTTTTTGGACAATTTTTCTTAATAGAATTTTAAAGCAAACTTTTTATATATACGATACAATTGGGTCACCAGTGGCCGAGTGGATAAAATCACTGAACACTGGTTGTTGGTCGTGGGTTCGTGTCTCCCCAACGGTTGGCCACGTGGACATTTCCGATTTTCTTCACGTTTGTAACATCTAAATAGGGGCCAGTTTTCCAAAAAAAGTCCTCCCGGAGGGCATTCTCCCTCGGCAGATCGCCCATGTGTCGCGTTGCCAAATAAGTATAAGCCTAACTAAACTAAACGATACAAAGTTGTCACAATAAAATGATTAATTTTATGGAAATAAGCTATTCGCATCTTAATATGCGTGAAAATATTATTAATAATAATTAATAATGTGACGGACAGGGAATGCACTTCTAAATGTGCCGATGGATATCGATACGCTAACGGACAGACGGAACAGATTAGAACTTGCGACAACAGAACTGGTATTTGGACTCCTACTCACTACCTAACCGAATGCCAACGTAAGAAAACCTTTTTTTTCTGTCACTTCTAAGTTACTAAACTGGTAGAGTTGCAAACATATTTTATTTTATTACAGCTGTCTGTGAAAGGCCCTGTCAAAATGGAGGAAGTTGCGCTGCTCCTAATTTCTGTTTCTGCCCCGTCAAATACAGAGGAAAGTTCTGCCAATATCGTAAGTGTACAATTATTTTTACGACCATAACATTTTGAAACAAAATAACTTCTTACTTTAACAGAAAATATCGGTCTCAATGCTGTATATAGCTACACTTCATCCAGTTTTTTATTGTGCTAAAATAAGTTTAAAGATTAAGAAACTATTTTTAAAGTGACGTAATTGTGAATACGTAGAATTAAAATAATAATTTTTCCTAAGTTATTTTATTGTTTGTTTCTATATAATGCAAACATGCAATAATCGTAGAACTTCAGCCATGTAACTGTTTATAAACCGCCGATAAAAGTCGAACGATTGGCTTTCCCATTTGTTTTATCGAACCAAATCAATTCGCTGGATGAGTAATGTTTTTTTTTTTTTCCTCTCATCTTTTAACACTCTCTCCCTTGTGTCACTAAGATGACTTTTCCCCCCCATACCCTTGCGGGTTCGTCCAAGCCCAAAATGGGACCGGTCGGATGGTGAGGGCGGGACCCGATATATCCGAGACAAACTGCTCATTAAAAATTCTGAAATATTTGATATATTTTTAAATTTACCTCTGAGTCTGTGGGTAGTGAGAAGGGTCTTTTATCATATCTGCCGAGAATTGGACCAGACTTCACAAGGGACGAACGAGAGAGAATTCCAATGTAGCAGAAATTACCGTGTATGTGATTCGAACCTGAAACCGAGTCTTCTAGATGGGCAAGACGACGTCTTTATTGTCTCGGCCGTCTCTATATGACGATTTGTCTTAAATTTTGTTTTTATATCATACAACTTATCATTTAAATACGTTTTAATAAAGAAAGTTACTAGGAGACAGTGATTCATAGTTAAAAACGCGTTACGTGAAGTTAGAGAATTACTGTATTACCGTAAATAGTATGCATCGGCCTATACTTTATTCAACTTGTGGAATTGTTTACATATTATATAAGCTAACAATAAGTTGTTTACTCGTTTTAAATTAATTTTAAAATATTTAAATTGTGTCTAAAAGTAATTAACACTAAAACTGGTGTAAACTTTAAAGCTCTTTCGAACTGCGATCCTCATCGTTTGAGATTTGCCGGAAGCATGAGGTGCAGCCATTCTTCGGAAGAGACGGTTTGTAAATTGGGATGTCCCGAAGGAACTGTTATGGATAACCCCTCACTAGATACCGTCCGTTGTAGCTTGGAAGGAATTTGGACTCCGCAATATACACCAAGATGTGTGGAAGGTAACGAACTACACTATGTTGTTCTTTTCGAATTAACCAATAAGACCTATTGTATACTCGATGTAAGTTGTTAGTAGAATAGATCCTACTTATTAAAATGAGCTCTTTCAAAGTATGTAAAATTATATTGTTATTCGAGCGCAAATCTTCGTATATTTATTTTCTGGGTATTTTTAACCGAAAAAATGCACTAAAGATTCAAAAGTAAACTTAATTATAACTTTGTACATTAGTTAATACTAATGATTAATTCTTCAACCTTAACTTACAGCAAACGTACCGGGAAGACCGACATATTCAAATCTCGATTATCACCAGCAACTCAGTCACGCTTCGCAAAGTAATTACGAGCAACAATATCGACAGAGTCAAGCCAACGAACATACAACGAACTACGAACAACGGTTGCAACGACAAGACGGAGTCTCTCTGCGAAATTCGAACGAAGAACAACAAAGGTTGACCAAGGCAGAGGAACGAGCAGAAGATAGCGGATCGGAGGAATCTCGACGTAGCGAAATGGATAAAGAACAGTTTAGAGGTTCGGAATTAGAAAAGGAAAGTTACGAGCAAAGATTGCAAATGAAAAGAGAAGAAGAGCAAAAAAGGTTATACGACAGAATTCTTAAGCAAAGTCTGTCGAATAACACGGATCATCGACAAAGTCGAAACGAATCTCGTATATTAGATCGGTTGGAGGAAGAAGGGGAACAGACCGAATCCGACGATCTCCACCGCCATCATTTCAAAAATTATGACAAATTTGACACCGACGCCGAGAAATTCGGTCACCAACCGGACGGAGGATATCCCTCGACCCCCTCCGAAACTCGTCATACGGGTGAAGAGGAAATCACGGGTTTCGGTCATCGTTTCTTCCGTCAGAGCATCAATCGGTCCGAGTCGGGAACTTACAGAGAACACTCTGCTCAACAGCATCACTACTTTCATCAGATTCAACGCACCGGACACAAGAGCACCGACAAACATTCGTGTGTCTTGTGTACTACCGGATAAGTTCGTCACTGTTATATGATTCTTTTTATCTTGGCTTCGACTACAGATCGTTTTGGTTGGCAGTAGTCGAGTTCCAGTATAAGCGACTACTTCCAATCGAAACGGCAAATGCGCGCTTTTTGTTGAATGTTACTTGTATTTGATAAAATTGCATTTTTATAAATATTACAAACTCAATTTGTAGTGGCGAAATTTATTAAACAAATCGCAAGAACAAATTTCGTACGGCGCGTGTAGTAACGTTATGTCTGGTAAGTAACAGCGGTTACCCGTTTAACCAGAATCCGGTTGAACAGATAGGAATTTATAAGCAAAACGGAATTCCAGATGAGATTTTCGTACTCCAGTGGTTCTCAAACTTTAGGAACGCGGAATATATTGTTTATTTTCGGATATAACTTCCTCGCGTAAACGATATTCTACACAAGAGTTTTGTACAATTTAGCGTTAAAAGCTGTAATAAAGTTTCTTTTATTGGAATAAAGTACATCCTAACATAACTACAAGTCAATATGCTTTTACGAAAAGTGTAAGGAAACGCAAGATTTCCAAAAAAAAAAGAGTCTCTAGGAAATTGGAGTCTTATTCCAGAAGAATTAATCTGACAAATCCAATTATTTTGAAAAATCCTCTTTTCTTGACGGCGAAACGCAAAACTTAGTTTTTCTCTGATAATTTGATTATTTGATATTATATTATACGTTCATCTAAACCCAGATCAAACATTTTTGTATATACTGTACACATGAATATATTGATTGTGGTGTATATATCTCATGCATACATACATAATAATTAATATTAGTTTTATATTATTATTATTATTATTATTATTATACGCTTTTTACAACAACACAGAGTAAGTATAGATAAAATCTTGTAACTCAGTTTTCACCCAATTCCCAATTTCTGATCTAGTTGAAACTTTTCATGGCTGTTGTATAGATTTTTTCCGGCGGAACTTCGGGACTTTGAGCATGTATCTGAATCGAGGTGAACGAGACGAGTTCAACGGTATTCAACTTTTGGACCGGAGACCAAAAATAAGAAAGTTATCACATTTACGATTTCTTGCCTTTCACAATGCATTCTACGCCATTTTAGAGTTTTCCGTGGTAATGTATTTAATTCAACCGCGCGTGGACTTGCAGCCTTGATTGAGCTGAAATAAAAGGTTTCCTATTAGCCTAACTAGGAACGGTCACCTCCCGGAGGGGTAGGTTAGGTTTTTTGGACAAGCCGCGAAAGCGGCGCATAGTACTAGCCGATCGCGAGCGATAGCGAGCGTGTTGGCGGTTGAGGAGCCTTAGGCCCCTAGGTCGAGGAGCGCGGGGGCGTGCGGAAAGAAAATGCAGACGATCAGTGTGCCCGTGGATCAACATCTGCCTTTGTTGAAGGTGAGTGTACAATCTGTTTTCTTGGCCTTTTTACGTGGGCAGTTTTCTTTAGTCTTTGCCGATGTGTCTTTAGAATATAGGCCGGTTTGCCGGACTGCCTGTTAAACGCGCGATAGGCTTAGCGCAGAGAGCAACACGACTCCCGATTGCGATGTAAGTTGTTAAAGTTTGATTATCAATAAACATGACGAGATAATGAATACTTTTTTAATAGGGACAATATGTATGAAGAATCAGAAAGTGCCACCTTGTGAAAAACTCTAAAATGGAGAAGAATGCATTGTGAAAGGCGTTATTTTTCATCTCCGGTCCAAAGGTAATCTAATCTGAACTGAGGGTACCGTCGAACTCGTCTCGGTCCTCTCAGTTCAGATTAGTGTTACCACCCGTCCTGTTTTCACCCGAACAGTCCGGGAATTGACTCACTGTCTGGGTGAACTATTAATTTTGTCCGGGAATTTCGTAGAAATTGTGAAATTACGATGAAACAAACTTCTTGCAAATATTGTTATAAATTTAACCATTTGAACAATGAAAGACCTCACACTCACTGAAGCTCATCTGCCATTACGCCATGTTACTCTGTTTATGCCGACGTGTGACGCGCAATCTGCCTCTCGATCTTTTTTTTTTTTTTTTTTTTTTTTTTTTTGGTTTTTTATGTTACTCCTACGCAAGTCCCTAGTCCATAATTGTAACTGATTTAGAACCAGTATGTACATTATTCTTCGCATTGTAAAATGACATTTCGCATGCGTCAGGAACTTCTTTTCGAACAAACTTGACCTGCCGTCCGGGTCAGCGATTTTGTAAAGGTCGCAACACTAGTTCAGATACATACTCAAAGTCTCGAAATTCCACCGGGAGTAATCTATACAACATACCTTTTCATACATATGTATTTCGGGAAGTAATACATTTTAAAAGCGTTTTTAAAGATAATTTATTAGCAAAAACATTAACGAAAAATTAAAATTTGTAAACAAAACCTGATAACAGATGGCGCCACATTTAGCTTAATAAATTGTGAGCGCTGTTTGTCGTGCAAAAGCGGCAAGCTTTTACCCCTTTTTAGTCGGCCGGATGACCGAGCGGTCAAGGTAGCAGCCTACCGCTCTAGAAGACCCTGGAATAGCATCCGGACGGATCGAAAAAGCTCCGGAAATTTTTCGGGTGGTGATCTGTCGGGATATGTCGGGTCCTGTCCCTCACCACCCGGCCGCCCCATTGTAGGCCTGACCGAACCCATAATGGGCTTGCTAAAGAAACCCTCTTAGTACCCAAAGGACAGAAAGGGTTTAACAAGTTTAGTCAAGTAATTCAGTCAAGTAATTCAGTGTCTACATAAAATCTTGTAATTGAATTTTCACTCGCTTTCCTATTAAATGCTAAACCAAGAAGAATTTCGATAATTCAGTGTTATAGATATAAAAGTATATAGACCTAATACTGTAAAAACTAGAAAAAAATTAATTTTTACTTTTTAGTACATTTATGGGAATAAAAAGCGTTTCTTTAAAATTAAATAAATAAATAAATATAAATAAATAAATAAATATATATATATATATATATATATATATATATATATATTTGTTTAAAATTAATAATGAAATTAATATAAAATTAATGAAATAAATAAATAAATAAATATATATATATATATATTTATTTATTTATTTCATTAATTTTATTAGTAGTCTGTTCTTAACTTCTTGCATTTATTTAAATATAATCTGAATTCTCTCTTGTCAGCCGCCATCTTGATCTAATGACGCTTTCTTCACTTGTGTATGATTGGCGGATCATTTCTCTATTCTCGTTTCCCGAAACAAACGATAATAAAATTAGCTAAAGCTGGATACTAAAGGTTAGTTCACACCGAGCGCAATTCCATAGCGAAACGCGAAAAACCAAGCAAATTTCACCGGAAACGACATCATTATTGACGTCGTTTCCGGTGAACATTAGTTTAGCCAATTGCGTTGGCAGTTCACACATATTGAACTTTATTCGCTAGCGAAATGATTCCCACCAATCACAATGGTAGATTTATTAACGTAATAGAAGGGAAAAATACAAGATGCATCGAATATAGCACGTGCGACCTACGACCATTTTTAACCGAAATGAACAATGCTCCATTTTTGGTTTGTTCTTGTCCTTTCGAACCAAATTCTCCAAAAAATAAAAATAAAAATAAAAAAATAAATAAAAGACGCATTTCGCATTTCGCATTTCGCTTTTGCTAGTAAATGTCTGAGTGAACTAGCTTTTAACATGCGGTGTTTGTTTTTAAAATACACACAACTTTCCTACATTAGTAATTCCGTAATGATAACTTATAAAGCCGGACAAATTGGACGAAGCCTTCAAACGGTTTATTATAGTGCGTCAAAAAATATCATATTTAATATTTTCGACGTAAAATACGGAAAGTTAGTAATTTCCGTTTGATACATTAAAATTGAAAACACTTACACAAATTTTCCTGAATATAACGAGGAGAAGGTCGGAAGTTAGACAGCGGTTGTCCTCGATTAAATCGGAAGTGCTCAGTGTTGAAATTTACATCCTAAATCTTTTAAGATCGGAATTACTGGTAATTTGTGAAAATGTTTGTGTTTTTTTTTTTTTTTTTTTTTTTTTTGAACAAAACTAACCAGGATAAAGAAACACGAAATGGGTATCAAATAAGAGAAAGTCCTACGTTTAGGAGTCACGCGCGAACTTTTGTTGTATTGAAAAGGACTATGAACCCAAAGTTGACTTTGGCTTTATTTCCATCTTTATTTAGTTGATACGTGTCATTTGCACGTTTCGGGCATAGAGCCCCTCATCAGTCAACATTATCATATTCGATCTGCCATGCATACAAGGTTTAAACTCAATCGACACATGTATCTTATTTTTTCTATAAACGGAGTAATTCCTTTTACACACAGTATTTATATCTTGTATTTTCTCAATCGTGTCAGTCCAGTGAGTTGGCCGTATTATTTTCTTGATGGAATTCGCCGTTTCTGTAATTGAAATTTTCTATCTCTTCTTTGAAACCGTGTTTGATGATTGTTGGACTATGAACCCAAAGTTGAGTTTTAATTAAACACTTGGCTTTATTTTTATCTTTATTTAGTTGATGTGTAGATTGAGATTAAACCTTGTATGCATGGCAGATCGAATATGATAATGTTGACTGATGAGGGGCTTTACGCCCGAAACGTACAAATGGCACGTATCAACTAAATAAAGATGGAAATAAAGTCAAGTGTTTAATTAAAACTCAACTTTGGGTTCATAGTCCAACAATCATCAAACACGGTTTCAAAGAAGAGTATTGAAAAGGTAGCCATAATCAGTATTGAAAAGGTAGCCATGTAATCAGTACCGCAACTAGCCGTTCCTGTGTCTTGTGTCCTGTGCAAGAATTTGCATTTAGGCTCCTTAATTAATTAGGTTTGGGAAAATAATAAAACAAGTACATGCATTTTGGGCCCCCTTCGAAGTGGGCCCTGTGCGGGTTTACCTGTTGCACCGGCCTTGTTACGGCACTGGATGTAATGGTCTTATTTTAAAATAATTTCAACAAACAATAAGTCGGAAAGATACTTCATAAGTATAATTCTGAATTTGTTATATGAAATTTTATTATCGAATTTTCCTTTTATAAAAAATTAACTTTTACCGAAAGGTCTCGAAGCCGGTTAAAATCGTTATCAATTAACATCGTTTTGGTATCTAGTTATTTTTTAAACAAATTTTGTTTTGCAAATTCGATAAGATTCTACAATTTGATTTTTTTAAATACAAAACAAAAAAAAAGAATATTTAAGCGACATCGAATCGATGCATCGTTTATTTTTGACTCGATTTTATTTGTTTTCGTCAACTCGATAAAACGTCAAAATTTTAACAAATATTCCATAACGTAAAACATAATTAAAAGTAAACGAGACATTACTGTTTCCCCTTTCTAATAATATTTATCTTATTGCGGTAATAAGATTTATATACAATGTTGCCTATAGTTTTCTATATTGCAGTCAGTCGATAGAAAAAACCCGGATTCGATTGTCAGGGTGATATAAAAATACGCGCAAAAATGCGTATCGAGAAAAATAAGAAGGCAAGTCGGACGTTTCCTCAACGGGCATTATCTTCCCTTCCAAGTCGGAGATGTTTCCCGTTTCAAGTGATTGTTTATCGTTATTTGGTCGGCAATATTTCCTCTTCTATTTCGCTTCCCTTTCCAATCGTCCGCTCGGAAATTACTAATCTTGTTAATTGACATCGGACTGAAAAAATCTATTCAAATAACTCTCTCACGTCGTCCTATTCCAAAAATGTCACTTCCTGCCTGACATTTATTGCAATGGTCGCGGTCGAGTTTCATAAATAAATATAAATATGCGAGACAGAAAAAGTAATATTTATTTTTAACTTAGTAAAAAGAAATAAAATATTTTTCATTAGGCAGTAAGGCGCAACTTTATTTAATTTCGCTTAATATTGGCGAAATTAAATTTAACTGTATCGCAATTATCCTATGATTACATGTCGAAAATATCTTAATGTAGCAATTTAAACTAAAATTCTAAATAGCCAAGCTACTCTATATTCATAACATTAATACTTAATTAGCTTAAAATCGTCACGACACTTTCTCAGTTATAAAAAAAACACAAAAACCATAAACAGCAGAAAAACTGTGGCATTGAGAATCGATTAATCGTCACGAAATTTTGAAACGATTCGGCAAAGCGAGCGAAGAGAGCGTGGTGTTGGGCCACTAATCTACAAATTCTATTATTATTCACAAACCCGCTCATTAGAAGAACGTTTTCGAAAAATCATTCAAAAACGTTCAGGACCTAGTCTGCTTCTTTTCTTGTCGTAAATTCAACCATAAGTGGTGAGGAAGCGAAGAGAGTGATTAAAAAAATTAATTCGTAGTATTTGAATTTATTTTTTATCGACGTTATATTCGAGTATTCGCGGATTGTATTTTCTAGTAATGCCATGCGGCACTTTAAGCCAATTAATACGATTGAAAAAGGTATTGGCACATCTCCAGATAATACCATTGAACACTGATAGTTCTGCATTCACAATCCAATGACCAGGCTCCGTCTCTCGGCCATCCTCCTTGTGGGCTTGGTTGAACCCGCGATGGTTATGGAAAAAGGTTCTTTTGGTGCCCACGAAGATGAAAGATCCAAGAAAGAAAAAACTGGCGAGGAAAAATAATTATGCTTTAAGAACGAAAATAGTGACTTTATAGTTAAAATTAATTACTTATTTCTCGAATTTTTAGAACATTTTCTTAGAATAAATATTTTTAATTTGGATTTCTGAATTCTTTTGCTCGCCAATCTAATTTATTTCTTTTAATGATCGGAAACGAATAATTTTGTTTGTTTGTTTTGTTAAGTTTCGACAACGCAACACTTGTGCGATCTGCCTAGAGGGATGCCTTCCGGGAGCTCTTTTTAAGGGTAATTGGTCCCTATTCAGGCGTTACAGATGTTTTCCCTTTTACTTTGTGAACCTCTAGATTGGACTTTAGACTATGTGCAGTACGGCGGTCAAAACAACTAAGAAAAGTATTATTAATTTTTTGACCGTAGACTAATTCTTGAACACTTGCACAATTTCTTTGTGCTGATTACTAATATATAGGTCATTTTTGGTGCATTTAAGCCATTTTACAGATATTGCGCCCATACAAAACTCCATAGACGGTGGCAATTCAAACTCGGGACGCCGGTTAACGCCTTGGAACTTTTTAATTTACACTCTTGTTATATACGTAACAACCGGAGAAAGTAAAATGGAAGGTTCATTATTTTTCCAAATTGTCTGACAGAGATAGGCAATAAAATAGTTGAAGTCGGTGACGACTCTCCGAATTCTGTTTTAATTTAATAATCGTGTTAAACGTTAAGTAAATTTATACACTTGTTGAAATTTACGTATTTGCTACAATCGTAAACATTTATTTACGGTCTAAATCTTTGTTATCTTATCTGGTCGTCACGGTTACGCTTTCGATATTGGCAGCGGCACTCGACAAAACGATAAGCAAAATGCAAGCGGGAGAAATTCTGTTTTTCATTTTTATATTTCAGTCTCTTCCCTTTTCAGGTAGGTCCTTTCCGACCGTCGTCTATTCTAGCCAACTTTAAATAATACAAATTTCTTTTAGTCCTTTGCGGATTATCCGAAAACTGTTCAGAAAAAATATCTCGATTCGCGCTGAATAACCCGAAATATTCGATAAATATCCCGACGACGGAAACGGAAATGAAGAAAATTTGTCTGTAATTAGGCCTATAACCTTTTACTTCTGTGTGTTTTAAAATACGAAATAAAATGACAACAAATTTGAAATTTCAGAGAACGGTCGAATGTCAGTCGGTCGTGGGGAGAAAATTCTCCGGACGAAAATCTTTTGTTTAAGACAGCTCTCTACGGATTCTTCACTTTGCAGAAAGATATCTGCAACAATGAATCCCTTCAAACAGGTAAATATCGTTTCACGTACTATAACAGTTAATGAAAACTAAAGTATCGGCGCAGTCGTGGCCGAGTGGTTAAGGCGTTGGACTCGAAATCCAATGGGATATTCCCGCACAGGTTCGAATCCTGTCGGCTGCGTACTTTTTCTTTTTTAATTTATAAAATATAAGTAATTCTTCTAATCTTATTTACTATAGAACGGGTGTATTTAAGCTTTATCGTTGTTCCTTCCGTACCAAAACTGAATGCGGAAATACTTTCTTTTTAAAGCGAATGTGTTTAAAATTATTTGTAATCGTAATATGAAGTAAATACAGCATTCAAATAAAAATAAATCTAATGATTACAGATGAAGTGGATTGAGTAGAATTTAACATAACGAAAATGTGTTTAAGAATCGTAGGAAAAAAGCAATCTTAAGGCGTCTTGAATAACTTATTACTAAACTTCCATTATTATATAAGCTAGCTTAAATATTTATGATAATAAAATAATTTATTTATTTATTTTTCCTTTCTTGCGCAGACAATACAGTGACAGTTAATTTAAACACTGGGCAAATTTTCATCCTCTATTCGGTTGGTCACATTTTTGTATATTATCAATGATTTCTTTTTAATTTCTTGAATCAGCCTTTCTTTTCTTTTTGTCGTATTTTTGTAAATCTCGCTTCAGCCTTCTGATTTTGATATGTTTAAACTTTATAGCTGATCTTAATATTTTAAGATTGATGTATTTTCTATCCCCTGTTGGAATATTTTCTGTAATGAACGTGGAAGAGAAAGTGTTCTTAAGGGTGTGTTCTCTTTAAGGTGAGTTTTGAGGTAATGTATGTCTACTAGTATCTATCAATCTCACCTTGTATCAGCGAGATTTACAAAAATACGACAAAAAGAAAAGAAAGACTGATTCAAGAAATAAAAAATAAATCATTGATAATATACAAAAATGTGACCAACCGAATAAAGGATGAAAATTTGCCCAGTGTTTAAATTAACTGTCACTGTATTGTGTCTGCGCAAGAAAGAAAACATAAAACACGGTTTCATCAAGATAAAAATAATTTATATTAAATTTAAAACGTCTATATAAGCGTTATACAAAAAAATTATACCGTATTTTAACTTTAAGTCTGATCTTATCGTAATTTAATAGAAATGATAAAATCCAGATCTTGCTTAGAAAGTGTATCTTTCGAAAAATGCCTTTCGTCCTTCTCCGAAGATTTCGAATACAATTCGATGGAAATTTGTTCGTGAGTATCCTTAATTAAATTATTTTTTGTAATTAAATTCGATTAGTTTAATTACGTTCAATAACGTTTTTGTTGTTGGCAGAAATCTGAGAAAATTGGTGGAATGTCAATCGGAATTAATTAGAGAGAACTGCGGAAAATTTTATTCTCTGTTCGAGAAATTAGTGAACGAATTAACGGGACCTTTAATCTTCGTCTACTGCGGCGCCCTGGTCTGAACACCTTCAAATTTTCGACTTTTCTCATCCTAAATTTCTCATCACTTTCGACGAAATCGCATACCTCTTCATAAAAAAGGGTGGAAGGATTAAGTATACCAACTAGCGGATAAATTAAACCAATAAATAAAATAAACATTAAAATTTTAGCATAAAGCGTACATACGCCAACAATTAGAACAAACTGTGCTTACTTTTCGATCATTAGTTCTTGAAAACAACACGAGCATCTTGCTTTCTTTTTGAATCTCCATTGTTATCCTGATGTTGATGGAGGTGTCGTGCTGTGATTTCGTGTGCTACAGATACTCATATCGCTTTAAATAGGAGAACTAATTATCTACTTCTAGGATAAATTGATTAATATCAAAACAGATTGGTGATTTGCTTAATTATAGCCAAACATTAATCCAATAATTTTGGTAAAATTTTATGTTGAGATTAATAAATGCAAGCTTATATAATACAAAAAAGCAGAAAAATCAATTTTACGGATTTTTAACATACTATACTAAGGGAGCTCCGAAGGAACTCCAAGCGCTTTTTAATTTTTTAAATATTTATTTCAGTGAAAGTTCTGTAAGCGTACATACGTAATATTAACTCTAAATCAATGTTGGACACATAAAATAATCACAAAAAAGATAAAAATTATAATTACAAAAAGTCACTAAAAAAGAACCTCTGGGTTCTTAGAGGACTCCGCTTGGAATATTAAGGATTAACTATCTCAAGTTCGTCTACACGATTACACAATAATAACTTTAACACTTTAATGCCGTAGAAACGTTTTGGCTATTTTGTATTCACATTTTAATTAAAATCGTAATTTAATGTTCGTTCTTTAAAAACAGAAATTCATTACAGTTTCATACAATACCATTAATTAATTAGGAACAGAATCTATAATATTTAATAACTTGCAACTTTTTCTGACTTAATTATCGTCAGTTTTTTCGTTCGAGATCCGGATTATTTTAAGACGAGATAGAAGATTTCCGAATAGAAGTTTCGGTACCTTGACCGACAGTTTAACACGAAAGTAAAATAAACAAAATATAGAAAAATTGTACTTTAAAAGCAAGCGACTATCTTAAGAGACGAAAATTTATTAAGAAATCGAATTATTATTCAAATTTTTTTGTCGAAGTTTTAACTACATCAATCGTCTATTATCTATTTATACAAAAAAAAAGTTTAATATAATATTCTCCGGGTTATACAAACCGAAGGAGTTTATTTTCAAATTTTGGAATAAATAAAACCACCGGACACATCGATACAATAATAATTCATAAAATATTTCCATAAATTCGAATACTCTTATGAACGAAAAGAGAAATAATGTAAGAGAGGCGTGAATACAACAGTAAAAGTTGTCACTAAAAATTGGAAAATGTTCTTATGCAAATGTTACAAAATATTTGTCAAAATAAAGCCACCCGAAATTTTAATCAGATCTTTCGAAAAGCTGCCTGCCCGTAGGAAATTTCTGTTAAAAAAATTCAAAACGTCAAAAATTCGTTAGATAAATATTATCATTAACCATGTCATTTTCTTCTATTTAACCAAACAAATAAATTTTCTTTACCGATGACTAAATTAAATTATACATTTATCGAATAGGTCATTACGTAACGAAATTTTTTTGGGTTACTCGAAACGTATCCGTCGGTTACGTAGATTCCGACGACCATCGACTGTCCAATCCGGTACTGGATTTCGATAAGACGTAAGAAAAGGATATTATAAAGCCAAGTTTAAGGAGGACTTGATGGGAAGTAGAATTGAGGAAGTATGCCTTTAGGATTACGCCGTGTTGTGATTTACTTGATCATCGCTTGTTTGGTGCAAGCGAATAGTGCGGCTAAAACGTAAGTCTTTCTTGTTTCTTTTCGTCCCTTTACTTTTTGGTGTACCTATACATTTGTGTGTTAATTTAGGATCGGCGGCATTCCGAAAAATAAATTATTATAAAATATAAAAAATTAGTCTATTACACTATAAACTATCATTTAATCAAGATCGTTTCTACAAGTAGTCTATAAAAACTCAATAGCGAGGTTGAGGCCGAAGTTTCAAACGCGAAAACGTGTACATCGGACGTTCAGCGCCGCTTTCCTGTAAGCCTAGAAGTTTGACAATAGTATTTGGAAAGACAGTGGAATCATGCTCGACATTCCAAACGCCATTGTCAAACTTCTAGGCTTACAGGAAAGCGGCACTGAACGTCCGACGTACACGTTTTCGGGTTTAAAACTTCGGCGTTAACCTTGCTATTGATAGCTGTAGCTTATTTCTTGATATTCGTATTCTGTTAATCAAATATTCATAAGTTTATGAATTCTCTCTTGTGCTTGATACGTTTTTTACTTGTTAATAAGAGATTACTACATAAGTGCTCATTAACTCTAAACATCTAATTTAGTTGAAGTAAAATGCTCTTCATATTTTCTCCGGGATCGTTCGGGTTCGATTTCCTTTTCCGGGATCTCCCTATACTTTTAGAACAAAATATTATGTTATTGCTCGAAATAATCGTGCCGGGGATTTTCAACAAACCCATTTGGTTTATTGAAAAACCCCGGCACGGTTTTAAATATATATGTATATAAATGAGGATGTTTGTTTGTTCGCAATGCATTCCTAGGCTGTTTGACTAATTGTTATGAAACTTGGCAGTTATGTTAACCTACTTCTAACTTAGATAACGTCGTATTCTATTCAGCTCAAAATTTTTTTTTTAATTTCTATATATCAATTAATGTCTGCCTACTGTACACCCGACTTGCTAGCTTTACATGTATATCGCTATCTGTTGAAAAAAAATTTAAATAATAAACTAAATATAATTCATACAAAAAAGAGATATAATTGGAATAAAAAACAAATATTATATTCACTTGATTACTGCGACAATGACATAGCGCGAAATAGACGAACTATATCATTACTGCGATTGGTAGCACATAGCACTCACGTGTATCGAGTCGAAAATAGGCTACACTGTAAAAATTGTATAAGTACAGCATTTGGTATTCCACATCTAACAACTCGGATATTTTTCTCTTGTAAACCCGGGTAACGAGCTAGTTTAATTATAAGTATAAATAAAGGAAAAATAATGTTTTGGTTAAAATGGCGAAATTGTTAGAAATCGTTTACAAAGAATTAAAGACATTCTTTCAAAATATTAAAGAAAAAAATTGATTTTTTAATCTTTCGTGCATCAAGATATTTACATCATTGGAATGTTAACTAAGCAGTCGTTCGTTCAGACTATACACTATCATCGAAATGAAAATACTTTTCGCACGTGTGAATTAATTTTAATTTTTTTTTTGCTTTAAATATATTTCTTAACTTGGAATTATTAATCTTTTGTAGCTATATTTTTATATATATTGCAAACGCGTGTAAGTATAAATACGTAAACTATACAATAAAGTGTCTTACGAAATTTATAAAGCATTAGAGAAAATACCAATGACTATTTCTAATTCGTAATAATAAATTATAATTGTAAGTATTGTCTAGTTCTAATATTTTTCTTCTTTTATTTTTAGAATTATTAAATTATCTTTCTTGGGCATTTGCGTCCTTTGTAATTATTTCCAAAAGTTTCTGATAGCTGAAATTTATTTTCGTCCAGCTCTATTCTCTGAAACAGATATAACAACACAACTATTTAAAAAATTTAATAACGAAATTCGATGTTGGCTTTTTCAGTTTCGCTTAAATTTTAGTAAAACTTTTACGTGGTAGATACGCAAAACGTCTTATTGTTTGTTTTAATGGCAATTTTTAGTTTTTCGACTTTATCTCGAACAAATTGAATAGGCTATAGTAAGCCACGGCAGAGATTATATCGAGTGAAGTCGTCGCTTTAAATGATAAAGACGACACGCACAAATCTTTAAACTTACGATAAAAACCTCGCGTAAAAATATTCCAGTCTGTTTTACTTTAATCAAACAAATTATAAAAATGTAATTAAATCATTTAAAGTGTCAATTACAATTTCAAAGCTTAGTAACTCTATTTTGATAACATAAATAAAATTACCGGGTATTTGTAGTTGAGAAACATCTCTTGCAATACAGTATATAGTTGTAATTAATTCTGCATTTCTACCAGTTCTCTACAGAAACTATTGACAAACTATTTTTGTTATGGGATGTCAAAAATGCTTTATTTATCCGTAATACAGATATGTACTATACTTGCTAATGCATTAATAAAATACCGTACCTCCAATAAAACCAATTACTGTTTTGTACAGGAACCTCTAATATATATATATATATATATATCAAAATCTGTCTATTTCCAATCTTTTTCTCATTACATTGAAATTCGACATAGACAGATTCAACTGTATATTCAAAAGCTAAATAATTAATTATTGGGTTGTTCGGAAAGTAATTTCGTTTTCTCCATAGAAAAATAAACGCAATATTCTTATAATAAATATTTTATTGAATTATATATTGACCATTTTGGTCAAATACCTGTTGTCATTGTTTCTGGTAGTAGCATGATGTCACATTCATAAAAATTTTGATCGTTGTTTACAAAAAACTGATCCAAGTGATTTTTGACATTGTCATTTCAAGTAAATGTCTTACAGTTAAAAAAAATTTGTATAGTCCGGAACAAGTAATAATCTGAGTGTGCCCGATCTGGCGAATATGGTTGGTGTGATAACACATCCCATCTAAGCTATAACAGTTTCTGACGAGTTACCAAACTTGTGTGAAATTTGGCATTATCATGGTAAAACACTACACTTTGTTTGTTGATCAATTCTGGCCTTTTCTGTTTGATGATATTACTCAATTTGTTTACTCGATGGCAGTACACTTTCGAATCAATTGTTAAATTGTCTGGTAAAAGCTCAAAAAAAAAAAAAAAATTTTTTTAAAATCCCACCATAGAGAGCATCTCTCTTTAATAACATGTGGAACCCATATATCGAGCTTTGAAACGAAACCAATTCGTTTTAAGTAATAATAAATGGTTCAATTTAACATATTTAATCTCTTAGTGATATCACGTGTTGTTATACGGCAGATTGCTTCAATCGGTACCTTTATTTTGTTTTCATTGGCTTCAAATGGCCATCCAGAATGTGATGTATCTTCGATATTAAAATTGTCAGAACGCAATTTTGTAAACCAGTTTTGGCACTGTCTTTCTCTCAACACATCTTCTCCAAACATGTACCACAATTTTTTTCTTGTTTGAACAGCATTTTGGCTTTTTAGTTATAAAAAAGCAAAATATGCCAAAAATGATGCTTTCGATTTTCCATATTTGACGGATCGCCGAAAAAAAAACAATTGTACAGAATCAAACAAAATTTTTTTACAAATAAGCCTTAAAATGTCAGCTGTCGAAGTATATAATGAAAATGTAGTTTAAAATAAAATTGGCTGGTAAAAATACATGTAATTCCTCTAGTAATAAAAAAACGAAATTACTTTCCGAACAACCCAATATTTAAATTATAAAAATCTATCTATTGCCGCAACAAATGAATTAAGTTAACCATTTAGCGCAAGCGTTTCATAGCTACATTCGTCTAAAATTGCTTCTAATACTAGATATTTTATGTTTAATGTTTTATTTTACCGAACGCTCTGCCGAACAATTACTAATAATTATCAATTAATATTTTAAACTGAGATTTGAAATAATCCAACATATTTTTCTCACGTTTCAATTTAGAATTAAGTTATAAACAATATTTGTTAATATAATGAATTTCGGAGAACTAACTAACCGAAATATTTGTTTTTATAGAAAAAAAGGTGGAAAAACTGGATCTCACGAATCTGGAGGAGCTTTTAGAGGTAAAATTTTATTTAATTAGATAATTTTTTAACGCATTTTCGATACGACGAGGAATAGCCCAATGTTCGTCGGAAAAATTATTTAAATATTTGTATTTTTAAACCAATGGATAAAATTTCATTTTCTTTATAGAATAATATAAATCACAATGAATAATTTATACTTGAATTGCATATAACGCATTTTTCTGAAATTCATTTAAAATAAATTTCCATTCTTTCATTTATTTTTTCCCAATGCAATTATCGCCGTACGTTTTTATCACTTATATTGTGATTACGATATACATTATAAAACTTCACGTAGAAAACTAAAAACTGGTTTGTTGTTTAACAACAATATAAAATTTCAATTAAAAATGACAAAATATTTTCCAAACTTATAAAATAAAATTTAAATAATTTAATATAGGCTAACTAATTAAAAAGAACTTTTACGATCAATGAATTGTCTATTAATTTAAATCGTAAATATAAGAACCCTATAGAATTCTAACCGGAAATTCTAAAACAAAGAAATAAGTTTATAACAGTGGTTCTCAAACTATAGGGCGTGCCTCCACACTGGAGCGCGAGCTTCTTTCTAAATCAGTGAGAAGTTATAGTTGTGGTTGTAATTATAATGTATGCCAAATGGTTAACGAACTTCTACTGTACTAATTTTTAGGATAAAAGAAAAAGAGAGGCTGCGTTTGAATCATTGCAATACTTTATCGTGGATTGCGTTTTTGCAGGATTTATGTACAGAAACATTTTTGATGATTCTCGTGACGATTTATACGTCGATTGACGATTTTGAGTCGAAACGTTTTATTTCCGACTTATGGATTGTTCAATAATTGCACATAGAGTTTTTGAGCCACTTTTGAGTTCTTTCCTCCCTGTCGTCTACAATGGTGTACTTTTCGTGACCCTCCTTTCCCTTAAAACTATACAAATAATTAATGGACGACCATTTACGTAATAATATTAAATTAAATTCTTATTATAATTCGATATTATTTTACTTATTTAATCGATAAACCTAAATTTTATAGGAATATTTAAGCAAAATACTCCTATAAAATTTCTGTCCAAAAAAGGAACTACTATTTATTCACTTTGTGTTCCAGAATACAGAGACTTTTGACGACCGACCTTTCTTTGTAGGCTACTTGGCCGTCAAAATTAAAACGGCCTTTAAAAAGCACAGAAAAATATCCAATTAACACCTAAATAGAAGCCATTTTCTTATAAAAGACCTCCTGAGAGGCATTCCCCTCCACGGTTTGCCCAAGTTCTCGTTGCCGTATAGGAATAAACCAAAACTAAAAGCAATCGATGCCAATTGCTTTGTTCTTGTGTGTTTTTTTTTATTTTTTAAGTCTATTTTCTGTTAGGCGTATGCAATGCTTTTTTCTACCCCTACATTCTGTTAGGCGTGCTCAAGGAGCACGGTCATTGTCACTTTGACCCCACTTTAAGGCCCACCAGTGGCCAAGCGAAACTGGGAGTTCGGTCGTGGGTTCGCTCCTCGCTCGGACGGGCTGGCCACGTGGAGTTTTCCGGGTTTTCTCCATGTCTTTAATTCCTAAATAGGGGCCAGTTTTCTTAAAAAGACCTCCCAGAAGGCATCCCTTTAGGCAGATCGCCCAAGTGTAGCGTTGCCATACCTTGTCCAAACAAACAAACAAACCCCACTTTATATTAAAAACGAAATTGTAGACCCCTACTTTCTACATTTATAATTTTTACATTTCTGTATTTTTCATCGTAATCAATATAAAATGACAACGTTTTATCAAAATCGGTATAACAGATTTCGAGAACGAACGCAATTCTGTAAGCTACATAGAAGAGACTTCCCTAACGCTCTGCCTCAATTATCAATTAAAATTTATAATAAAAGGTAATATTATCTGGTCTAATGTATTCTGTATCACTATATAATAAATATAAACAAACCAATACAATCCACAAGAAAACGACTAAGAAATAAGCAACGATAAGCAGCGACTGAATACGCCATATCTAAGCTTATTTTAAGCTTTGCTATGTTGCAACAGTATAACTTTTCCGGACATTTTCAGTTGTTTTCTTAAAGTATATGTACTGTACTAAATTCTTGAATGTCAAACTGGAGAGTAAATATAAAAGTTAATTTTTTAAATTAATTTGCGCTACGATTGCAATCCAAATAATTTTACTACGCTCCATAAACTCGATTTCAGAAATTGTATCACTTTTTTCTACAATAAATAGTATCTCGGAATTCTCGAATCAAATACTTCAATCATCAATAATTTTATTTTTTACACAGTAATTTGCAGTTTTTACCCGTGTATTAATTATAATATATTAAATCATTTC
Organism: Centruroides vittatus; assembly: GCF_030686945.1. Classification (NCBI taxonomy): domain Eukaryota; kingdom Metazoa; phylum Arthropoda; class Arachnida; order Scorpiones; family Buthidae; genus Centruroides; species Centruroides vittatus. The sequence continues at coordinate 817,501 of NW_027121927.1, forward strand.
TTTTATTTAAAAACCTAAAATAACTTCAAATGAAACTATATTTAACTTGTTCTTGGTTAAATACTTTTGATTTTCATGTACCCGTTCTTTTAATATTACACAGAAGTTAAAATTAAAAGTTTTCGAACATTGCTAATGCTAACATTTCGGATATAAAAACTTATGAAAAATTTACACAAATTAAATAATATACTGTAAATTAAATTAAAATTTTGCATTATTTAATTTAATCTCATTACGTAAATGAATTTCTTTCTTTCAATACTTTAGCATGTAAAACCTATAATAAAATTAATATACGAGAGTGATTAAAAAAGTAAGATAACAAGAGCTCTCACCGATGTCATTTCCCTTCTCTTGTTCGAATTTCCCATTAGGGCAGCAGCAGAAGACCACAGCTTTATCGCACAGGCGTTAGATGGTGCAAATGTTGCGTCATACTTTTGCAATATCATTTTGAAAATGGCTGCGCGCTCACGAAAACGTGGTCAAACGTGGAAGTGCATAGTGTGATTCGGTTTAATGGGCAACTCACCAATAGAAATTCATCGTCAACTTGTTGAGGTGTACAGTGGTAATGTCATATCACAAAAACAATTGTGGGTTTGGTGCGCTGAGTTCGATAAAGGCAGGACAGATGTGCAAATTGAATTGTTACGGTGCTTCAAGTGGGAGGTACTGGAACATCCTCCCTATAGCCCTAACCTGGCATCGTGTGATTTCCATTTCTTCAGACCATTAAAGAGTATCTGGGTGGTAGGCGATTCCAAACCAATATGGAAGTTCAGCAAGCCGTCATGGCGTGGCTGAAAGGACGACGCAGATTTCTTCTCTGCCGGCATGGTTGCCTTGTTATATTGTTGGAATAAATGTATGGACAAGCATGGTGACTATGTTAAAAAATAATATGTACCAGTGCCATAATAATCTGTATCACTATATCTGCCTGTGAAATAAAATTTGTACAGGAGAGCTCTTGTTAGGAGTCTTTTTAAATCACCCTCTAAAATTTTATATAAGAATACTTTATTAAAATAATTGCTTTTTCTATTTGCAGTTAAAGGTCCAGATATCCCTGAGCCAGGTAAACACTGACCATTATCTTAATTTTTATTTTATTCTACAATAGATTCTCCTTTTCCGGAGTGATCAGAGCAACTAAAATTTAAAGCAAACATTATACACTTCTCCAAATCTTACTTTCTATAAGGTAGTCAGGGGCGGATCTAGGTTTTTCGGGGCCTAGGGCTTATTGAAGTCCAATGGGGCCCCATTTTTTGTTAATAAACATATTATTATTATAAATTATTATAATTATTATATTATTAGTATTAACTACTTTTTACTAGACTATAGGTGTTCATTGTTAATTAAAAAGTATTAAAAATTTATAATAATAATTCAATTTTTGTGTGCCCTTGACACCTGGGGACCCAGGGCTTAAGCCCTATTAGTCCCTATGTAGATCTGCCTCTGAGTGTAGTGTGTACATTTTTATTAAGGTTGTTTTAAATTTTGTAGAATAGTACAATGCAGCAACTATCGCTGACATGATAAAGCATTGTCATGATGTAGCAGCTCGTCAGCGAATCGAGAACAACAAAACAAACGACTTAACAGTACGGTACGGTAAAACCTCGATTTAACGGACATTCTTCGCCCGAATTTGTCCGTTAAATCGATGTTTTATTGAAATTTGAAGATTAATTGTAATTGTAACTGTTAAAAAAAGCGTGAAAATAAACATTGTTTATTCCTAGTAGGCATATATGTTACATCTTATTAAAGGATTCTCATTCTCTCTTACCCAGATTTGTCCAATACCCGGATTACTCACTCTCACATTAGTTCGGATATAGGAGAATCTAATCGTATCTGTAAATTTTAAACGATTTTGTAATTTTTAAACGGCACAGTGTAATCGAACGAAAGGGAAAATGTTGTTTCTCAGTGACAACTATACACACATTTAGCTGTAGTAATTGTATTATACTTTGTAAAACAACATAGACAGCATGAAAAATTAAATGTATTATCTGAAAAGTTCTTTTGGCTTGTCGATTTTAACTTATCTAAGGCCATTGTCGGAAGTAGTTATTATTCTTTTTTAATATTAAAAAGCCGTATTCTATGCTGAAAGTGAAAGAACCAAATCAATGTTTCAGATCCTCCTCCAATTTGCGAAAATCCTCCTCCGCCCAACAATGGAAATGTATTTTGCAACCCTAAACCGGATATGAAGTAAGTTTTGGCTTTCTTCGAAAATTTAAAATAAATATTGTTATAACAATTTAAATCGGTCAATTTAAATAATGTTTTATAATTATTTATTTCGTTTAAATATTATCCAATATAGGCCTGCAGTAGGCTATATTTAATATTTGTAAAAGTATTCGTCACTAACCTTTAACATCATTAGGTTTTAATTCGGAAACTTTAAGTATTAATTCTTCGGATTTAATTCACTTGGGGTGGACATATTATATAACATTGTTATTATTCAACGAACCATTAGCAATCCTATTCATACAAACGACATTAATTCTTCATTATATGCATTTTGGTCCTTAATGGCACTTTCCACCTTTGAGATCTTATTCTTCCTAGCAATGTTTTCCTCCTCCAAATTCAAAATTCTAATAACCAAATCTTGATTGTATTCATATTCACTCAACGATTCACTGTCTCTTCTAACTTATGAGACAGATCAACAAAAGATGATTCCAAGAAATTCCGAAGAGAATGATCATGAATGAGTCAAGATCGGCATCCGAATTTGCATTTTAAAATATGAGTCTACGGTTTTAGTTTGGTACAATGTTTATTTGGTAATTTTTTTCTTCTTTCTAAAGAGGTAAACTCCAGATTATTTTTGACTCATTTGGAAGAATTCATGTAGTCGTTACAAAAATTCACTTAAAGTTAGTTGCCAAAATTTTGAGCCACAATATTGTTACAATGCTTATATAGTGCTACAGATTTCAGTGAAGGATCCAAATATAAATTCATCAACCTATAAAACTTATTATTTAAAAGTACGATATAAGTCATTTTTTATAATGAAATTTTAAAAACATATTCATTATTAAAAATTTCAAAGGGTGACTAATAAATTTTGCATATCGATTTTACCAATTTATTTTTCTAGTTTTGAGTTTTGAAATATTTGTCATCTGTTTTGGCATTCGAAAAATATAAAATATGTAACTGTGACCGATGGTATTTACATTTTAAAAAATATAAAAATATCACGAATATACAAAGAATTTGGTTAATGTTACCTATGGTTCCAAAATAGCGGTCGTCTGTTCCAGCAAATGGAAGAAAGGAAACAGTGGGGACGCACGTTCTAACCTAACCTATTGTAATAAATTTCCACAATTATTACCAACAAAATTATTAGAATAGGTTAGGTTAGGTTAGAACGTGCGTCCCCACTGTTTCCTTTCTATTTTCTGGAATCAGAGACGAGCCGCCATTTTGAAACCATAGGTAACATTAACCAAAAAGTTTTATATATTCGTGATACTTTTACATATAATTTTTAACCTAACGAAAATATTTCTAACAAATTACAGTATACTAATAGATTTTAAAGTTGTTATTAAACATCTTTTAGTGTCAGTGTATATTGTATTTGTTCTATTTACATAATATTAAATGTTGTAATTCTTTCTTTAAAGAGTTTGTAAAGCCTACTGTTCTCCAGGATATCAATTTCCGGATGGTTCCACCGAAATGATGACAGAATGCTTTACTCACAGTAATAAATGGATTCCTTACAACAAGTTTCCTTCTTGTACCGGTACAGGCAAGTTTTTTTTTATTATTTTTAAGAACGAAAAGCTACAAAACCGGAACAAAAACGCAAAGTTTAATATAATTTTGATTTTACCAAATCAAAAGAATAAAAAAAAGGAGTTATTTATTATTATTTGAAACTCATAAAATTTTTAAAAGCTATTTTACATCAAGAATTTCTACAAAATTGACATGTAAAATATTCCCAATTAAAGTCTAATGAAAACAGGAGGAAAACAATAAATAAATAATAACAATAAAACGTTTTATCAGTTACAGCGAAAGTTTCAAACATTAATGAAATTATTGTAAAATATATTATATAAATGAGTTTTCGAAGAGTGAAATATAGCAATATTAACTGTATTTAAACATAAAGTTAATTTATATTCCAAATAATTATGAAACTGAGAAACAATATTCCTTACTTTATATTTCTTAAGTTAGTCTATCAAAAATAACGAAAAAAGTATTTATATAACAGAATTATTTATATAATTGATTTTTTAAAACACTTTCCGTCCTGGGGCTTTGGCAAGGCCAATATAGGCGGCCGGAAGCTGAAGGACGGGGCCCGACGTATCTGAACGGATCACCTCCCCTAAAAATTACGGGGGTTTCACAAATAAGATGAAGGACGATATTTTTTTGCCCCTTTTTGGGCAAAGTTGCTTCTTTTATATGCTGTAAAATACGCTTAAATACGTAAAATACGTAAACATATATAATTATCTAATTATAATATCATTGTATAACTATATTTATAATTTATATAAGTTATATGAGCTCATATTACTTTTTATTACCAACTAAAAGTTTCACCTTTACGCTGGAGAAATTTTTATTTTTAATATATAACTTACTAAACGTTTTTCGGCCCTACATCAGTCTATCTGTTTTTTTTTATTTTTTATGTTTTTATTTCTGTTTTTTTTTTCAAAAACAGAAAGAACCACTGACGAGGACTCATAAATAGGGCTGAGAAAAGTTTAGTACGTGTTAAAAATAAAAATGTTTTCAGCGAAAAGGTGAAAGTTTTGTTATTACAGTGTAAGCTGGACAAGAATAAATAATTTTTTTTATTCTTTTTCAGGAAATGATTATCAGCAAGTAGGTAAGTAAGAAGCTAGGCAAGATTGTTTATTATTATTATTGATAATTAGATAATAACACGATAAGTTTCTTGTTTATCGCGACGAAGAATCGGCGATTTCTATCTGATATCTAAGAGTTTTTCACGTTTTTTTCAAAATTTTGTCGATCCTGTTTTATATCCTACGTAAAGAGAGCTTCTCTCTTTGAAAGAAAAGAAGGGAAAAACAAACAAAAAGCGTTATATTAGTTCAATCTTTTCAAATTTTTTTTTGATCACACTTCAGTGGTTCTTACTGCGAGCACAACAATTTCGTAACGAATAATTTCTGGCTCATTTGTGATGAAGCCTGCTTTATAAAATTCTCGTGTAAGATACAATTGTCTACATAAATTAAATTTGATGAATTTATATTTGTTAGGATATTTATTATGTTCAGTTTTTATGTTATAAGTTAATATACTATACATTTTAAATATTATTTCTAGTAAGTGCAGAATCTCTATGTAACGCACCGGATTCTCCGGATTCGGGTCGAGTGGATTGCGTCTCGGATAGTCGAACTATGTAAGTCTTACGTGTGTACATTCTTTGTATACAGAAAGCATAAAAATAGAGGAATTCCCTTCGGTTAATTACTCTATAAATTTTGATTCTTTTACTAATAATTTCTATCACGGATTCTCGCATACTGTAGTCTGTACACTTTCGCATACTAAAAATGTGTATTGTATTCTAAACTTGTGACGTTTAGATCGGGTCAAAATGAATAACCCAGAAGAGCAATATGTCGGGCCCCGTCCCTCACCACCCGGTCACCCCATTGTGGGCCTGGCCGAACCCATAATGGGCCTTCTAAAAGAGGTCCTCTTAGTGCCCACAGGGCGGAAAGAGTTAAAAAAAAAAACCCCAGAAAAGCACTAAATAAAATTTACCATATTTTCCGAAGATTTTAACGAATGTGATTGATGATCAGACTCGAGAACTATTTCTCTAGTCCAGTGTTTTTCAATTTTTTTCTAATATAGCCATAACACGTTTATTACTACGTGTTATGGCTGCTCTGGACTATTTCGCGGCACATCTAAGTGTCGCTGCCGCATCCTACTGTGCCTTCACATCTGGTTGAAAAACCACTGCTCTTTAGTTTTAAGTATGCAAAACTAAAAAAAAAAAATACTATAAAAAGACCATTTTCCATTAGAGAAAATTTCTACCGTAGCTCGAGGAGCCCGGGTAGAAATTTCTCTTTTCTATCCTTCGGATGATCTCTCTTAGTATTAATGCCATAAGAGAACAAATGCAAACAGAAACAGAATGAAATCTGAAATATTTAAAATGTTTTGTCATTCGATATAAGTCTAGGATCATACATTTATTTATGATAATATTTATATAATTTATTGTTGTTCATATTTGTAACTATCGGTATTACTTATGTTTATAGGAAATGTGTGGGAAGGTGTTTCAGTGGATTTTATTTTCCCGACGGTTCGTCCCAAATGCAATTGATATGTGATAGAGCGAGTGGAAGATGGACGACCGCTAGTTCATTTCCTGCCTGTTCCGGTAAGATTCTTTTTGCTAAAAGAATTTGAAATTTGACAGGTGGGTAAAATATAATCATTTTTGCCATCGATACTTACAGGTGTAAAATTGTCTTGTCCGAAATTGGCTTCTCCCGTTCCGGGAAGTTATAAATGCCAAAGTTCTTCGAATAAAAAGTAAGTGCAAAGAGCTTTAAATATTCAAGTTATTTTTAATATCTCTGAGATTACAATAAATAAAAATTTGCTAAATGTATACAAAAAGTATTGGATAATGGATTTAAGATGTTAAAAAGTGTACTTAGACTTTAAAAATCCGTCGTTTTAAAACACAGTTTCGTTACTGACTTGTTTCAGAAGTTCACAATCACAAATTTTAAAATACTGTGCTTTTGATACAGACGCATCAAAAACATGCAAGCTTCATGTTTAAAGTAAAAAGTCAGTTGAAAAGATATTTAAGACCCATTTGGACGGATGTTAGTTTTCGGTTGTAACGTAAATTAAATGCAAAAAGTGCACAAGTCACTGTACTAATTAACTGGCAGTTTTAGATGTTTTACATCACTTGTTGTAAAGAAAAGGGCGGCGTCCATGGATTCTGTGGAAGAAGTGATTGAAAACAAAGGAATATATATATACTAGCAGACCCGGCCACGCGTTGCTGTGGCTCAAAATGTATCTATTATAAATGTATAACGCCTCCCCCGTGGGGAAAATTTCAAAAAATCCCTTCTTAGTGTACATTCTCTTGACGTACCCTATTAAAACGCAATCAAACACGCATCTAAAATAGTATAATAAAAGTCGAGTTCTTCACAGTAAGCCTTAATCCTGTCCCTCTCCCCCCAGTGGGGGGAATTTCGACATGTATATTATATAAAAACACGTGCGTATTCGAATGCAACGTTGTGTCAAAATTTCAAAGGAATCGGTAGGAACAAACGAACGTTATATTTTATTTATATAGATAGATAGAAAATGATCTGCTTCAGTCCATTCTCACAGAAAAGCATAATGCCTGCACAGAAAAGCAAACTTAGGTCGTCGGAAGTTAGCGCCATCTGTTGGACATGAAAGGCTTAATCCATATATAAATATATTTTTGAAAGGGGGGAAATGGTGGTCTTCACATATGCCACAAACCTTCGCGGGAGTGTATTAAACAACTTCCCGAAGTTTCATGGCAATCGGATAAACGGTGTGGTAATGCATGAAGGACAGACAGACACACACACACACACACAGACAGACATACATTCGTTTTTATATAATTGGAAAATGAACGCTAAAAAGACTAATAAACAATGTCGTGAGTGCTTTTTATTAGTATTAGTCAGATTATTAGTTATGATTGGAAAGGATGATTAGGTAATACGTGTATATTTCACTGGTTACTTTTGTTGATTATAATGGTTATTATTTCGACTAAAATATCGTATTTCTTTAATGTACGGGTTGTTATCATTGAAACTGTGTAATTATAGTTCTGTAGTGCACATTATATCAATAAATCAAGCTATTATTTGATATTATAGCAGGAAAATCTACTATAATACTGGGTTATATTTTGTAGCTAAATATCCACTCTATATGGAAACAACCATGAAACATATCACATTTTAAATGAATTTTGATTTCCTTTTTCCTTTTTCATAAAACTTAATACACGCAGCATAGAGCCATTGTAGGCTAATGTCCCAACATTCAAATCTCCTTCCCTTAAATGAGTGACATACTTTATGAGTGTTCTTTACACTGATGCGACCAATATTACTGTATGAAATAATCTTATTGTTATCTGTAACAAACTGTATTTAATAATAAATCTCATGCTCCATGTTTTGATTATAGAAGCAATAGAGAAGGGTCTAAAGAGATACCTTATGTTAAAAAGAAGTAAAAAATCAAATATAGGCCTATACATTTTTAATCTAAAATATCTTATATGTAAATTCTTGTTTAAAATATCCCGCAGGTAAATTTTTGATTATATTTCTTATAAGAAAAAATCGAAATTTATATTATAGACTATGCATAAGTTTAACAATTTTGTATTTTATCTTTCTTGGATGTGTTTTGTCGATAAAATTAAAAGTGAAAAATAATACATATTTTCAGAACTTGTATCGGTTACTGTTCGAACGGTTATTATTTTCCTAACGGTTCTCTCGAAATAACTCTGACCTGTACTCAGGAAAATGGTGTGGTCAGATGGCATCCTTACGCTGAGTTTCCGAAGTGCGAAAGTAAGTATACGTTATCGTTTTTATTCCTTAAGTTGGCCATTTGATTAAATTTGAGTATAATTCCATTCGTTTCCAATTTTCTTCGTTTTTTTTTTCAAATTTCTTTGGCTTAGCCTATAACTATCAAAAAGAAACGTTTATTCAACATATAAACTTACGCATTTCGTGTTAATCAGTAATTATTTAAGCCGCATTCTATTTGTCATGTAGAATTCATTTTAATCGTTTGTTGGAAAAATAATTTAATTAAGAAATTTTTGAGAATTTATTCATTCACTTAATGATTATTATTATTATTATTATTATGTAAGAGAACCCAAATCAATTAAAGATTTAATTATTTCCACTCTAAAAGATCGATATTAAGATAACAAATATGAAATAAGCAAAAAGGTAAATATTAAAGAAATTTATTTCAACGTATTCATGTACAAAATGTATATTAACGGATAAAAAATAACGATTTTTATTTGATGTCAATTACTCACAAATCAATGCTCAGACGATGGATGACGATGACAATGCATCAAGAACAAAAGTGTGCCCATTATTAGCCGAGTGGATACAACCACTAAACTCTGATAGTTGGCTGTACGTTGGCGCCTGGCCAACGAGCTGGCCAAGTGGAGTTTTCTTTATATTATGTATTATATTATAATAACTTTTATATTAAATATAATCTTTTTATTATTTTCTTTCAATATACTAAATTATCGGCGTAATACACCCTATTATGCTACTAAATTAATATAACGTTTCCAATAAAAAAATTATAAAATAATTCTTTATTACAGGATTAAATTTATGCAAACAACCACCAGCTCCTTCCAATAGTAACATGCGGTGTTATTCCAGACAATACTCCATGTGAGATTTAATATAAAATTTCTCATTTTATCTTTTTAAATACAAAGGTTAATACTGGTGAATTTTTGCTTTACAGGGAATGTACTGCCGAATGTCGCTTAGGATATAAATTCGATAACGGAAATACCAAACTGACTCTATATTGCGATACTTCCGACGGAACTTGGAAACCCGCACCCACCTTTCCCGACTGCCTAGGTATATTTTTATTCGCATCTTAATCAATTATGATCTAAAATGAATGTCTTCGGTAAAAACATAAAGTAGTTATTTTATAAATATTTAATCTTTGAACTTCCTCGTTTCATCTATAATTCATCTAAACCAGGCCTGGCCAACCCAAATTGTTTCGCGGGCCACAATTTAGGCAAACATGCTTTTAAAAAATTAAAACAAATACAAAATGAATAAGATTTTATTGTTATACCAAAAGTTCGTACTCACACTTGTGCATTATAACAATGACACATGCAAATTTTCATTTATTTAATTGTTTTGGTATACACGTAACTGGAAACAAAAGTTTTAAAAGATATATAATATTGCTTAGCGAGCCACACAATTTAACGTGACAGGCCGCGGGTTGGCCAGCCCTGATCTAAACGACTCCTTTAAATTGCTAAAATGTCAAATATATTTGTTATATTTCGTTAAGTGATCCTGTGTTTTTCCAAGAGATGTTGGAATTGTGAATAAAAACATTCCACAATAAATACCTTATTTTCCGGCGTATAAGACGACTGGGCGTATAAGACGACCCCCGACTTTTGAGAAGATTTTCCTGGGTTAAAAAGTCGTCTTATACGCCGGAAAATACGGTATTTTTGATTTACTGTTTTACGAAATTCGACAAAAATCTAAATAATTATAACACATGATCTAATTACTTAATTAATTAATAATTTAATTCTTGTTAACAGTGACCTGCAATCCGGAATGCCAGAATGGCGGAGTTTGTACCAATCTCAACACTTGTTTGTGTCCGAGAGGATATCGTGGCCACATTTGCCAATATCGTAAGCACTATACGGGAATATTTTCTCGATTAATTTATCAATTTTTTATAAATTTAAATATAATTTAATCGTGATATATTATCGTGTATTAACGGCACTTTAGTTATTATCGTACAATTGAATATATAGATTAAGGTTTACGCTGTGCCACATTTTTCAAACGGAAATATTTATTGGTACGCTACATTTTATTTCGAAAAAAGCTTTTAAAAAAAGTATATTTTATAATAATTATCCAACTACGGCCAAAGTTTGATTTTAAAATGTTATAGAATTGCTTCGACTCATTTTAAAAGGATTTCATATTTTTAATTGACGGAAAATCGAGTAGAAAGGAAGTGACTTTTTTAATTATTTGGAGACTCTCATCCCTAAAGAGGACAAAACGGAAGACAAATTCTAAAATCAAATGACTAAACTAATTACTTGTATTATGATAAGGTTAAAAAACAATTAATTTAATCAGTAATAACTTGAAAATAAATTATTAAAATAATATAGCCTTTTTAATCTTCTGAAACCGTATTTCCTTAATTTCAACACTTGGCTGCATTTCATCTTTATTTAGTTGATAATTTTAGTTAAAATTAATTCAAAAATAATGTTACTATTTTGATTAATTTATATTTTCGTTTATATTTATGAAATTCAAAACTTTCTATTAAAAAAAAAAATTATATTCAGACGAATCGAACTGCGACCAACGAAGATTGATGTTCTCCGGAGATATCAAATGTCAGCATTATTCTAACGAGACTTTGTGTCAGCTAAAATGTCCCGCCGGAATGATATTTAGAACCACTTTCGATCCTCCTCTCATCAGATGTAATTTACAAGGATTATGGTCACCGCAAAATATTCCTGCTTGTATGGAAGGTAAAAAGACTTTTAAATCAACATTTTTTATTGTTAATAATTAAAAAACACAATATACTCGAGTTACAAATATGTATTTTATTTCCAATTACGTTTTTTAACTTTAATTTCCAGTTAAAATTTATTATTATCGATGCACTCTCCTATAAACGATTTTACAAAAAAGTACTCAATTGAAAAGCTATCTGAAAAACGAATAAAAGATGACTGGTGACTGCTACATAAGATACAACGTAACATTAATTTAGTATAATAAAAGAACTACAATAATTTATCATTTTGATAATAAAATAAGAAATAGAATAATATAACGTAGTTAGAAAAGTGAGATTTATTGTTAAATGTCATGTATGATTTATCTTATGTAAGCATTGACTCCACCTTTCTCCTATAAACGATGGTAAGATCTTTCATCCTCTATTATGACACGAAGACTTCTTAAAAAAACGAAAATAAGCAATAGGCCTATTAATATTTTGTAAATGAAAAATATTAATATTATTCGAGTCTGCAATATAACACTCTTACTTTGTAAACCATTATTTTGTTCTAATTTTGCATTATGCAAAAAATATTTTTAAGTTTACATTTACAGAATACAATTTTTATCTTATAAATTATTCGTTTTCCTCCAAAATACGAGGTATTTTTACTGAACTTTTATGTCCGAAAACGATAGAATTTCGAGACGATTATGGAATTTAAAATTATGGTGATAATAATAGAAATTATACTGCCTGATAAATAAGTTTTTATTTCTTATCACTTTCTGTTTAGAAATCGACTCGACAGGATATAATAAATTGGAAGAATCGAATTTACGCGACGAACAGAACCAGATTATTAACGATCAACAGAACGTTAATCCTGATAAAGAATGGATGTTTGTCAGTGATGTAAGCCGTACCTATTTCCTATGTGCTAATGATTAATGCTTTTAAATATATATTTTAAGACTGTATAATTCATTTAAATAATATTTATTGCTGTAATGAGATCTCATTTAAACTATTATTTATAAAATTATTATGTTAACAGCTCGAGAAACTAAAAACATTTTGGATGTTTTTTTTATTCGCAAATAGAACACACTACCAGTAAAAGGGGTAGATGCGAACAGCATTAATATTGAAACATTCAATAATTACATTGCATAATTTTTGATGTTTACGTAAAATAGATTTATCTGTGTATTTTTATCAGATGTTTAGTAGATTGTAGGTGTAAGTGACTCGATGTACAGTACATTATAATAATATTTTAATACATTCGGCTTAATGACAATAGCTAACACATCTTACCTCAATTAGTCTGTTAAAACGAGGATCTACTGTATTTTATTCGAACAACTTTTGTAAATAGAACGAACCGAAATCGTCCACAGATGTTTTGCCAATAAAGATCGGGTGTTCCAAAATTGCTTTATTTGAACACGTTAAAATTTCTTCAACCGTCTCCAGTCTGAGAAGAAACATCAAACATTTAATAGGAATTTTTTGGCTAAACGAAACTAGAAACTCGCGGTTGACCAATGACTTGACCAATTATGGAAGAGCAAAGAAAAACACATCTCGATAAATAAGTTGGTTAGATTTATTGGGAAAATTTCTTTGCTGAAATATAATCCAATTTAGCGTCACAATTTAGTTAGTTTGGACGATTTTACATTCATACAAATTTTTTCTTGGAAAGGAATTACGGTATTATTATTGGAGATAAATAATCTAGGAAGTTGAGTAAGCACTGTGAAATACAATATATTTTTGCAGGAATTATTTTAATAAAAGATGTTTTCATATTATTAATGCAAAGATATAAGATATTTTAGGACTTATTCGTAGAGATTCAAATAAATTTTGATGTTGATTATATTCGTTACTTATTTCAAATGATACTTTTATATTTTAAGATTCCCGAAAAGAATGATGCTAATGAAGACGTGGAATCTTCTTTTCGTCTTCGTGAGTATTTTATAAAGAATTTTGTGATCCATTTAACTTAAGAACTTAAAATGATGAACTTCGGCAGTTATTTGATTTCATTCTAATCACAGTAATAAAAAAGATCGTCAGCCATCGTCCTTGGCCAATGCGCATTCGAAGCCCCATAGTTTGGGAAAGATTTTGCTTCCTTGAATCATATTTTATAAATTGTTAGAATTTTTTTTGACTATCTAAGTCTGTAGAAAATATAAGAAAAATTGGACGAAGAATTATGGGTATTAACTATTTTGTGTCTCAAATATATCGCGAAATATGTTCAAAATGAAGAACAGAGCTTGTCTCGCGTGAGAATCGAATCTCAGCTTCGAGAAAGAATGTTTTGTTGTGAGTATAGTTTACAACTGATAAACTTACAAAGATTTATTGTACGAAAGTATTGTCCAATACTGATCATAGATAATGGGGTATTATATTCGTTTACTGTTGTCCACGGGTTTGAATTTTTCAAAAGTAGGCGGAAGCCTAAGGCAAACTTTGTAATATATCAAATTATTTTCTCGTAAAAATTCTTACATGCACAGTACGTTGTCAGCTGCATAATTTGTAGGAAATAAATAAATAAAAATATGTAAACGTTAATTTAAACAAGTAAACTTATTGAATGAAAATCTTCCAAGGTGACAATGTGGACGGCCGGATGGCCGAGCGGTGAAGGTGGCAGCCTACAGCTCTGGGGGACCCGGAATCGAATCCGAACGGGTCGAATAAACCCCAGGAATTCGGGGGGTGGTCCGTTCGGATATGTCGGGCCCCGTCCCTCACCACCCGGTCGCCCCATTGTGGGCCTGGCCGAACCCATAATGGGCCTACTAAAAGAGGCCCTCTTAGTGCCCACAGGGCGGAAAGAGTTAAAAAAAAAAAGGTGACAATGTGTACATTGCGATATTTAATATTTTTCTTCGTTTAATTAATTATATATATAACATATATATATATATATTGTCATACTGAATGTTGCTCTGGTATGGACACGTTATGAGCAATGATAACAACTTGATCGCAAAGAGTATCCTCTGTTATAGTACAGAGGGGAACTAGACCTCGCGGACGCTCCAATAACGTTGGTTTGACCGAATCATAGAAGATATAGAAACAATAGAAATTTCACTAAATGATGTGCTAGATTGGGTAAAGTGGAGGAATGCATGTAAACAAGCAGATCCTGTACCAATGCTGGACAAACGCTCGAAAAGAAGAATCCATTATATAAATTAGGCATTTTTAAATGCTTTTTTAGTTTACATACAATAAATTGATGATTTTGGTAATTGAAATTGATAATTTGATTCAAAAATTTTTTAAAACGTTATTATGGTACTTTTTTTTTTACCTAAAGAGGGATATAAAATGTTAAATTTGTTTCTAATTGACGGATTTAAAGCAATGTCAACAGCTCTGTATCGGCTTTCGCAAAGAAAAGATTCTCCGACGGAAGAAGGAAATAAACTACAGATGGCACTGTAAGCAGAAGACACGTGTTTTGAACGTAAGAAGCATGCGATTTGGAGAGTAATGGATACAAAAATCGAGGTAAACCGATGATGATCTCATCTCGTATGTTAGAACATTATGGAAAAAAATAGGAATCTGGTTTGTTTGATGCTTAGGCTATAATTACGAATATGGATTCATAAGGAACAAAGTGGACTCTCCAATATTTCAGTATCGGCAAATTGCTCCTTCTTCCAACATAAACGTATACGTATTTTTTAATTTTATAAGATACTACAAAAATTAAGAATAGAAACAAATACACTCTACACAATAGGTACACCATATTTTTTGTATCCATTCAAAGCCTGACAATGAGAAATTTTCGTATTCATTTTATATAATATATAAAATAAATAAGAAAAATTTCTTGTATTGAGTATATATTAATTCAAACTGTTTTTTACATTATGAAAACAGCTCAAATCAATAGAGAGGTTGTGACTGAAGTTTTAGTCTCAGACGATCGGCGCTGCCTAGAAGTTTGACAATGGTGTTTGGAACGTCAAGCACATTCCACTGACGTTCCAAACACCATTGTCAAACTTCTAGGCTTACAGGATGGCAGTGCCAAGCGTCTGACGTACACGTTTTCGAGATGAAAACTTCATCCACAACCTCTCTAATATATGTTAAAGTATGAGAATTTATGTTACTATTAATGTTATTTCAATCTCATTCTCCTCAGCTGATGAGAATAAATCAGGCCTATGCCCTTGTTTTTGTTTGTCTCCAACTTTCTTGTCTTGTCTTACTGAACCTGACTGTGACTGACTCCTGATCCCTCAAGAAATATACAGACCAACACTGATGCACACATGATGTGTATTACAAATTCTATCAACTTTGTAAATCTGTTCAGATACCATCAAACCAACTTCAAGTTATGTTAAAACTGATACAAAGTATGATTTCTTTAAGATTTTAATATGAAATGACAATTGTCTATGCTTGTAGACAATTCATTTTGGAACAATTTAGATCAAACTTTTAAGTTTTCAGTTGCAGAATGAGTAGCACAGGCATTAGCCCTTCCCAGACAACTCAAGAACTCGCTGTGCATTCTTTGAACTTCCATATTAAATCAACTACATAAGAGAACTGCATAATTGGGCTGCAATTTGAAAAAATTGTAGACCTATAAATTTCTACTGTCTGTCTTTCCTTAATCTCGAGAATGAGTTAGATAGATGAAATCTGAGAACAGATATGGAAACCTTAGGGGAAGGAGGCCGGATTAACTGTATATGAACTTCTTATGTAAACCAAAAGTCATGTTATTTCCATTCAAAACTTTCCCCTGAAAAGATAACTGGCAAGACTGCATTGCTGATGGACAAGTATTATGTACAGGGCAAGACACTACAGTACTAAATTTGAGGTGGAAAGCATATATTTTAAATTAAATAAATTGAAAATATGATTAAAAATTGCAGCCTGGCATTGTAACAATGTCACAATAAATAATTGCTTGTTTAGAGAGTTTTTAAATTGTATTTCTTCAAAAACTGTTTTGTTTGTGAATGTCCTGTTCACAAACTCTTGTAAAAAATGTAGTATGAAATAAATTAATGTTATGATTTTTAAAAGCTGTCTACCTCAACTTTCATTAATTGATGTTTCTTCTATTTTTTATAATTGGTTACTTTTTATTTTTTTTTATACATTTATTTTCTTTAGTTGGACTTTTTCTGCCCGTGGGCACTAAGAGGGCCTTTTCATCATGCTGCTTATGGGTTCAGACAGGTCAGAATGGAACAGCTGAGTGGTGAGATCAACATATCTGGAATGGATCAGGAATTTTCCAGGGGTGAAGTTTATGACCTGCCCAGATAAATTTCAAAGTTCCCCACAGTTTTAAGCTGATACTACAAACCTCTCAGCTGTCCAGCTGTCAAGTTTTTTATTTATTTATGCAAAGGTTATTTACTTTAGGACTTTTCCTTTAGTAAATACTTTCAGAGAAGTCAGCATTGTTGATTTTCCTGAAAATCATTAAATCATTCAGCATTGTTCTGATTTTTAACTATATTTGAAGAAGTTTAAACAAATAAAGTGTTTTTTTTTTTAATTATAATTGATACTTAATTTAGTCAAACAGCTTGAGAATGAAGAAATAAAAGTTTTAAAACTGCAACAAGACAGCAGTATTCAGATAACTATGAAATAACAGATCTAGAAGATTACTATCAAGTGTCTGTTTTTGTTCCATTTCTAGATATGTTTATAATGTCATTCAAAGAGTGATCCATTATACATGAAAAGATGCTTTCAGGCTCTTTTGCCATAAAGAATCAGAAGAAATGAAATTTTACAGATTCTGTACAAGAGCTAGTTAATATTTATGCTCTTGATGAAAATGTTGGAACGGTAAATGTGATAAAAAGTGAATTGTGTTTATGGTATGCTAGTATACACTGTGATAAAATTTATCCAACTAGTGATGAATGGATGCCTTAGCCTTCTCTTATGCAACATCAACTATTTTTAAAAAAAACTATTAAACTATTACAATTATTAGGCACCCTTTCCAACCCAACATGCAGTAATGAAAGATTGTTTTCCCACTTTAAAGTATCTAAAAACTTACCTTCAAAACACAATTGGACAATCAAGATTACACGGACTGGACAATTCATAGAAAAATTCCAATTAACATAAAATACTTATGTTAATTGGAATCTTATTAAAATCTTAGAATCATTGTTTCTCAAAGAAAAAGATTAATGGATTTTGTTTTGTGATATAACTAATCTGCTTTTTGTTTTTATATTTGCCAATCATCATGACTGTTATCTTATAGTGATTTATATTTAATGAATATTTTTAAAAATATGTATTTATCTAACTGTTATGAACAGTTTTCAAGTTATTATATCTTTACTAATAAAATGTAACTTAGTATTATTTGATAGTCATGTTTCTTTTTCTCCTTTCAAAATTTTTACTGTCGCATGCTATGCTTTCCAGAAATTTTTTACAAATCTGCCATCAAGTTTGTTATATACCTAGAAAAGAAAGTCAATAATAACTACAAACAAATACATTAAAAAAATTTCTGTATATGGTATATGCATTTATATTAAAATATATAGTATATATTCATTTTACAAATTTATTGTGTTTAAAAAGTAACTTATGAGTGTTTTTGTTTTTGGCTGTAACATTTAGCAGAAAAATGGACAACGTTGGATTAATGCAAATTTAGATTAGTGAGAGTGCACTGTATATTCATAATATACCATTGTAAATTTCATTTATGGATATTGATATTTTTCTAACTTTAATATTTTAATATTTTTTATAGCCTCTTCTAAACCAACCGGTATTTGTGCTGTTTGGAGCACCTTTCACTATCGTACTTTCGATGGATATATGTTTGACTTTCCTGGAACTTGTTCCTATATATTGGCGCAAGACTGCTCCACTGATATCTTTACAGTCATTTTAGAACATGATGAAAATTGTATAAACCGAAGAGTTACAACAAATGTCCAGGTTAGTAAATTGAGAACTTTGTATATAAAGAATATATGACTTATTTTTATTTGATATTTAATATAAAAATACATTTAGTGTTTTAGAACAATAAGAATTGAATCATCTGGAAAATCATATCGTATTTATGCTGGACCAGATGGTGTCGAAATACTAAACGACGGTTTTTCAAATTTGGCTACTGAAGAAATACCTTTACTACGTGTCTCTAGATACACCGTGGTAACTATATATCAAGATGTCATGCTATGGATTGATGGAACGGTAAATACTTATTTTGATTTACAATAATTTGAATTTTCTATCATTTTATTTAGAGAAAATTATAGAAGACTCAAAATAAAATTGTTAATTGAATAAATGATAAATTTGTTAATTTTATTTATTGTAATTTTGTTTGTATGTAACTACAAAAAGTTTTATCAACACTAAAATAATCATGAGAAACTTAATTTTGACATATTTCATAATTTATTTAATCTTAGTTCAAACACAGTTGGAGAGCTAAGGTAGAACAGAATGAATTTTTATTCTTCCAACAGAAGAATAAATGTTGAAAATTACAAATAATTTACACTTATTTTTTTTCACATTATCCAAGTCTTTTCTGATAACTTTACTCTTTTAGCACTGTGATATTTAAATCAGAAGAGCCACAAAAATAATAAAAATTTTAACTTTTGATATGATATAAAGTGCTACTTGGAATCTATAAATCCCATTATCAGATTCATACAGTCAAATTTTAATGATTTTAACATTTGACTAAAACAACAACAACTTACATTTTTGAATACCATCAACCATATGATTTTAAGTTTGTACACAAAATTTGAATTTACATTAAAAATTGATTTCTTCGTTATTTTCATGGTTTTCTTGATATATAGTTTTGGAGTTTTCTATTTAAGTTTCATGTATTATGATCTGTTCTCTTAAAAAATTCTTTCAGTTGTATTTTATCTGAAGAAGATACTTGCTGACACTTTTCATCATCACATTGAATTTTAATAACATTAAATTAAGTTCTAATAATAAATTTATTATTAATTCTTTTATACGTGTTAAAAGAACGTTTGAAAAAGCTTAATACTTGAACTGTAGAATGACCACTTTGACTTGTATTAATAGATTAAAGATTAATCTTGAAAAATGCTGTTTTTTGGATTTTATCTATAGTTTATAGTTTAAAATTTATAGTTAGTTTAGGGTTTACAGTTTAAAATTTGTACACATGTTTTTTTTCTTTTTGAATTTCATTTGATATTCCAATTTCAATTTTGTAGTTTCTAAAGTTTGAAATGGAATTTGAAGAGTGTGTTGATAAAAATGCTATCCACTTAAAAAAATTGAAAGAAATTCATCCTGAATACCATATTTTACGGACTATAAGACGCACTTTTTTCTTCAAAAAATTGCCTCCAAAATTCAGGTGCGTCTTATAGGCATTTTTTAAAAAAATTTCTTAAAAATTAAGGTGCGTCTTATAGTCTGTAAAATACGGTAATGAATATTCTATTTTAAAAAAGTGTTTTTTAAGAAGATATTCATTTTAGATGCAATATTGAGAAAAATGAATAATTTTATTTTTATTAATTTAATTTTATTTTATTTATTTAAAAAAGTAAAGTATTATTATTTATTTTTTTAGTTGATTTTAAAAACTTATAGAAAAATTTAGTAGAAATATTCTATCATTTATATATTACATATTAGTTTTATATCTATACATTTTAAATGTGAATAAAGTTTTACATCAACATTTAAATTTCATTTAATAATTTATCATGGAATTATTTTATTTTATTTTATTTTATTTTATTCTATCAATTAAATATTTTTATTTTGAGTAAAGAGGATACATTTTTTTTTTTACAGGATGCTATTTATATTATTGCATCTCCCACTTTTAAAAATTCACTTTGTGGTCTTTGTGGGAATTATGATGATAATTATGAAAATGACTTAACTTTGCAAAATGGTAACATAGTATCTAATCCTGTTACTTTTGCTAACAGTTGGAGAAAAAAAGACAAAGGTAAAGTTGTAGTGTATGTCATAATAATAATAATGTTAATGGTTAATAAATAATAGTTAATGTTTAATAATTATGATTAAACCTTTCCAGCACTAATCTTTGATAAATGCTATTAAATCTTGCAGTTGCTTCACTCTGCCAGTTAAAAACTTATCATGAGTGTCATAAATATCACTTCCAATCAGAAGCTAAACAATTGGACTACAGGTTCATAATCTGTTAACCAAATTCTATGTTAGTTGAGCTCTTTCATTATGTGATATTTGACTACATAAATATTGTGATATAAAAACTCAAACTCTGGTAGCAATTTTGAATTCATCCCAACTGCATGTAGTTTTATACAATACTTCTTATGAGGTTTAGCATCAGTCTGAGCATCTTCAAACAAGTAATGTGCAATATTCTCAGTGAAGATGGATTCTAAACCCAGATCCTCGTCTACTGACGTGTTTACAGTTCAATAGTGCCATAACTATTTCTGAAGCTCACTTTTTATAATTTCTACAGATAAGGTTATTAATACTGTTTCTTTCATACACTCCAGCTTAGCTTTGTGTAATGTGCTTGTAGTATTTAAATCTTTCTTTCCCATTCCTTCTAAAGAGATAATTCTGAACAGGACAGGATCTTTCTTATAATGCACTTGACACTTAACAATCAACTTTTGCATTTTTGCCGTAGCTTTGGATTCTAGACATTTTAAATAAATCTTTTCTCATATATTCTTGACATTTTATCCTTAAATTGCATTGACTATGTAACAAGAATTGATTTCATAGTATTTCTAGTTTTATTTGCTATAATTTAGATTTAAGAATTTCATAAATTGTTGATTTATTTTTTATTATTAACTAAAGTTATAGAAGTTATGATTATAATAACTTAAATTTATTTTAGCTTGCCAGAATGTTATTAAGGAAATTAATTTTTGTCGTCATAATACAGAAGAAGATAATAAAATTTCAGAAACTGCAGCTGAGAAATGTCTTGCTTTAACTGACAAGGAATATGAATATTGTCATAAAGTAAAATTTTATTTAAATATTTTAATTTTTTAAAAAAAATTCTATTGAAGTATTTTGATATAAAATAGTATAATACTCATGCCAAATAATATTATTAGGAAGTAGAGTTCACTGTGTACAGCATTATTAATAATTTTCCTTTTCTAGCACTTTCAATGAATTATTTACAATCTACAGTACTTAGAGCCTGCAGCAATCAAAAGCTCCTCTTTATGTGGGAGTCTCTATTCATAACAACTTCAGAAACATGCAATGAACCCACTCTGAACTGCCCAACATATGGATTGTTCTACATAAGCGGTTAAACAGCGACCTACATCGTCTAACACACCGTTGACATGGACCAGAACCACGCATGCGCCGTATTACATCACACGTACTACATTGTACGTATTTGAAATTTGTGGTCGATTCATATCGAATGTGGTCCAAAGATTCATTTTATTTAAAATTCCATGTTCCTTCCATTTTGAATGTTTATGTTTGATTCAAAAAGTTTTATTTCACCTGAAGATGATGAAAATATATTCGTTGAAAGCACTAGAAAAGAAAAACTATTAATAATGCTGCACACAGTGAACTCTACTTCCTAATGAAGTATTTTGTTTTGATATTGAAATAATTTGAGAAAAGACTGAGTTAAATATACAAAATTCTGACTTTCATAAATTAAATGTAATGGAAAAGATTAATGTTTTTGAAAAGAGTTTAAAAAATATTGCTGTTAATAAATGTGATGATAAAACTCTTCTTATAGCTTGGTGGTGATTGTTTATAAATTTTAAATAATTTTAATTGTTATTTCTTTTATTTTATTTCAAATTCAGTTATGTAAGTTATTTTATTTGGAAGTTTGTTTAAAAGCAGTAAATAATCTCTGATGCTGAGCTCCTGGATTTCAAGTCAGTGAATAGTTTAACATAGCCTTAAAAGGTCATGTTGAAGACAACTTTTCTGACTTGAAAACACTAACTTTAATTTAACTATCAAGCAATGTAAGCAGTTTTAACAATATAAATATAAAAGATATACAATATAAATTTTCACTTAGATCAGAACTTTACCCATACACAAAATATAATTTATAAATTATATTAACATAAAAATTTATCTATATGCAAAATCTAAAACATTACTATAGAGCAATTAAAATTATGACAAAACATTTTTAGAATATTGTTGAATTCAAGGATTCAACATTTGTAAAATATAGATCATAACAAACAATTGCTATGCAATATACTTATTCTTTATAATTATTAAGAATACTATTATTCTTTGAAGTTCAAATAAATATGATTTTAAAATAATTTAATATCAAAAAATTAAAATAATAGCAAACTAATTCTCATTCCTGTCATCTATATTCAACCTTCTGCCATTCTTTTTTTCTT
The DNA here is from genome assembly GCF_030686945.1 of Centruroides vittatus. Lineage (NCBI taxonomy): Eukaryota > Metazoa > Arthropoda > Arachnida > Scorpiones > Buthidae > Centruroides > Centruroides vittatus. The sequence continues at coordinate 840,402 of NW_027121927.1, forward strand.
TGTAACTTGTTTATATAGAGTAGAAAATAATATTCTATCCTTTTCATTTATTGTTTCTGTAAAATTCCCGTGAATCTTACAATAGTAGTGCCTGAGAAGTGAATAGATCGATACTTAGTACATTACAGATTTATTTTACATATATCTTGTATATACAGAACAGGGTCTAACAAGAAAGAGGTCTCTGCCCTCGGTTACAGAGTTTATATATCGGGCGTCTCGCCCTCGGGCGCTGCGCCCGAGGGCGAGACATGACATGTAAAGGGCTCGACGCGCCCTTTACATGTCATGGTAAAGCACCACATGACATCCCTTCCCTCTTAGAAAGATACATAATCTTTCCAATATTTCGGAGGTTGTCTCATGCGTGGCTGACGGTCCTCTCTGGGGTTGCTGGTAGGTGCATCCAAACTCTGTTCCACTTCGTCTGGAGCTAGCTCTTCCACGTCCGACTTGTCATTGGGAGAAGACTTTTTGTTTGTCGGTTTGGCTGTAGTCTCCTCTGGAAAACGTGGTCGAATTTGGTCTGTATGTTGTTTAATTATCTGACCATCCTCTGTACGGGCTGAATAAGTAACATTTCCTCTCACATCCGTGATGTCAGCTGGAGTCCAGTTCTCGGTGGAATTGAAGCTTCGAACATAAACTGGATCACCCACTCGGAAGGCTCGATTCAGAGATTTCGTTTCTACTTTCTCACTGTTGCCTTCTTTCGTTGAGGGATAGCAATTATCTATGCAAGTCTGCAACTTCCGCCCCATCCGCAGTTCAGCTGGACTCACTCCCGTTGCCGACGACCATGTCACATGCTGTGATATTAGCATTCTCGCTAACTTCAATCCTATGTCAGCTCCTTTCATTTTCTTCAGAGTCTGCTTTGTAAATTGCACCATCCTCTCCGCTTGTCCGTTAGACGATGGATGAAAGGGTGCCGTAGTGATATGTTGAATACCGTTGTTATTAAGAAAATTGCGAAACTCGCAAGATGTAAAGGCAGTGCCTTTATCTGATACGATCACTGTTGGTATTCTGTGCGTGGCGAACAGTTTCTGCAACACTTTAATCACTCCATTTGCAGATGTCGACGGCACTATATCCACTTCCAACCACTTGGATCTGGCATCCACCACTATGAAAAATATTTTGCCCTGAAAGGGACCAGAAAAATCTATGTGGAGCCTATTCCACGGAGCTTTCTCCGGTTCCCAAGTGGATATTATCTTGGGAGGGTTACGTTGGACTGCTTGACAGCTCGCACATGACCTAACTAATTTCTCAATGTCGATGTCCAGGCCTGGCCACCAGATGTAACTCCTAGCCAGTGCCTTCATCTTAACAATACCCGAGTGTGTGACGTGCAACATATTGAGACATATTTTCCGTTGATGGGGAGGAATTATGATACGACTTCCCCATAGCAAACATCCTTTATGGATTGACAGTTCTACACTTCTGTTTTCGAATGGTTGAAAAAGGCCTGAAGTTTTCTGCTTGGGCCAGCCATTCACAACCCAAGTCTTCACCCTAGATAAGATTGGGTCTTTATCGGTTGCTAGAGCTAATTTTCTAGCTGACAGAGATGGAAACTCCATGACGTCTATAAGGAAGATGTCTCTCTCGTTCTGTTGTTGCTCTGGGACTTCGACCACCGGAAGACGACTCAACGCGTACGCGTTTTGTATAGATTTTCCTTGTCTGTAGACGAGTGTGTAGTCATATGCTGACAGGAGGTTATTCTATCGGAGCATCCGGGGTGAGATGATGCTTGGAGTCAGTCTGGATGACGATAGTAAGGCAAGAAGAGGTTTGTGATCGGTCTGTATTTCCACTTGCCGTTCGTAGATATAGTCGTGAAATTTCTTAACTCCCGCCACGATTGCCAAGGCCTCTGTCTATCTGCGTAGTTACATTCTGTTGCTGATAGCGTACGTGAATAGTATGCAATGGGTGCCTTACTTCTGTCTGGCATGCGGTGGTTAAGGACAGCTCCAATACCGTAAGGTGACGCATCACATGTTAGCACTAACAGTTTTTTTGAGTCGAAGTGCGTTAGTATGGCGTCTGATGTCAACAATGATTTGACGGCCTTAAACGCTTTTTTGTGTCTGGGCCCCTACTCCCACGGTGTGTTCGCATGAAGACGATGCAAAGGTTCCGCAACCGTGGCTTTGTTTTTTAGAAAAACATGATAAAAATTAACTAGTCCCAGGAACCTTGAAGCTCTCTTTTGTTAGATGGTACAGGACTGTGCCAAACTGCCCGGACATTCTCCTCCGAGAGATGAATTCCGTTTGCATCTATCTTAAACCCCAAAAATGTTACACTTATAATGCATTTCTGTGTTTTAATGCACAAGCCCGATGATTGGAATCTCTCTAGAACCTGCCTAACCTTATGTAGCAGATTTTCCTCAGATTTAGCCACAATGAGAATATCATCGAAGTATGGGATTACCCCTTCTACTCCTACAAGTTGTTCGATAAATGCTTGGAAAATCCCCGGCGCCGCGTTGATACCAAATTGTAATCTATTGACCTTAAAAGCCCCTTTGTGTGTAATAATCATTTCAGCTCTCGCTGTATCATCATCTACTGTGAGCTGCTGATATGCCTGGGCCAGATCAAGTTTGGCAAATACTTTTGCATGTCCTAAATCTGCCAACAAGTGATTGATTGCTGGAATGGGATAAGCGGTGGGCCGCAGTGCTTTATTAAGTGTAATTTTATAATCCCCACAGATGCGTACCGATCCATCTTGCTTCAAAATCGGCACAATGGGTGTAGCCCACTCAGGATCTGTTATCGGCTCTAAAATTCCCTGCTTGACCCATTTCTCAAGTTCGTCGTCAACCTTTTGACGAATCCCCAATGGTACGCGCCTTGCCTTTAATCTGATAGGCGTTACGTTCGGGTCTAATTTAATTGAAATCGGTTGGCCCTTATATGTTCCTAACCCCTCTTTGAATACACTTGGAAACTCTTCCATCAACTCCTGGATTCGATCTCGGGAAATGCGATATACATCTGAGACACATATCCCTAACTCTTTGAACCAGGTTCTCCCTAGCAAACTTATGTTGTTTCCCCTGGCCACGATTAGTGGAAGTTCTCGGGTGAAGTTGTTGTATGTGACCTTCACTTGGCATTGGCCGGCAATTCGAACTTGTTTCTTTGAGTACCCACGCAAAATGGTACGGAAAGGGTATAACTTTGGAGAATTGTTACCAAAAATCTTGTTAAACGTGTCTTCTGACACAATAGTATACGGAGATCCTGAATCTACTTAGAACCGACTACTCTTCCCGTTAATTTTGACTAACACAGTGATAGCTTCGGTCAACAAAGGATCAGCTACTTGATTCACGTGGACCCCTGATTTGACTACTTTTTCCGTTTGAGACGAAATGGAAAAAGAATGTTTCTCTGAACGGCATACCTTCTGAATATGACCCGGATTTTTACAAAGGAAACATTTGCTTTTTCGGTACAGGCATTCTTTGCGATTATGCTTCCCACCGCAGCCTTTACAGACTTTTATTGACTCAGGGTAGCTTGGTTGTCCCTTACTCTTAAAATTGACCCTATTATATTCTTGATGCATTCGCGAGCGTTCAATGCCCGGTTCCCCTTTGTTCTGGATTAGACCTACTTCAGTTTCAGTGCACGCGTTAGGCCTAACTTCTTTTGTGTAACGAACAGCGGCTTCAGCTGCTAAGGCCTCTTCCTGTGCCTCTAAAAACGATAGGTTTTTTCGAGCGAAGAGGCGACGTTGGAGCATCTCGTCCAACAGACCACAAACTAATCTATCACATAACATTTCCTCTAAGTGAGGACTGAATTTGCAAAATTCTGCGAGTCTACGCAACTCCGCAATATAGATAGACAGAGATTCTCTCACCTTTTGATCACTTCTATAAAATTGATTCATACGAACAATTCGTGAGGGTTGAGGGGCGAAATGTGACCTTAAGATGTCTTTCAGTTCTTGAAAGGATTTCGTGGCTGGCAAGTTGGGAGACAAAAGAGACCTCAATAGGTTGTACGTTTCTTGTCCACATGCCGTCAGCAGAATAGCTTTTTTCCTCTCTGTCTTCTATATTGTTAGCAGTTAGATATGCGTCGAGCCTCTCAGCATAAGGAATCCACTCACTTGGGTGTGTAGGGTCAAACTCTTCCAGACAGCCGAAGGTAGCCATTGATCTTGCTCCACGTGGTACCGGTGAAGATCGTGCTATTTCTATTTCCTCAGGACTTATTCTCAATCCAATCCCATCCTCGTCGCCAGATGTAAAATTTCTGTGAATCTTACAATAGTAGTGCCTGAGAAGTGAATAGATACGATACTTAGTACATTACAGATTTATTTTACATATATCTTGTATATACAGAACAGGGTCTAACAAGAAAGAGGTCACTGCCCTCGGTTACAGAGTTTATATATCGGGCGTCTCGCCCTCAGGCGCTGCGCTCGATGCGCCCTTTACTTGTCGTGGTAAAGCACCACATGACAGTATCTGTTTTACAATTTTTGCTTTGCACAAATTCACTTTGTAGCAAGAGTGCTCTCTTGCTACAAAATAAATTTATAAAAAGTAACTCTCAAAAAAGACTGAAAAGACAGAAAAACACTTGACAAGGTTGACAATCTCAATGATGAGTCTGATTCCACTCCTTCCCTTTCTTATGTATGTGATTGACAATTATATTTTAATAAACAATATATCCATTCTCAATGTCTAGTTCTAGGGAGACATAGACAGCTGCTTTGTGACACACAGAAAAAGTGCAATATAGGGCACATGGTGTAATGTGGTGCCCTATATTGCACTTTTTCTTTGTGTCACAAAACAGCTGTCTTTTTAATTTTAATTCTACTTAAATGTATTCAATAAACTTTTTTTTTTTTTACTAGAAAAAGATATACAATACTTCTTATACATTGAGAAAAATTTTTAATTTTCAGTTAGTTGATCCACATCTGTATTTAGAAGCATGCAAAACAGACTGTTGTGATCGAAGTGGTAAAGATGGTTGTGAATGTAGCAGTTTAAGTGAATATTTTCGTGAATGTGCACGTTTACACGGAAACAAAAATACTGCATGGAGAAAACGTGCTTTATGTAGTAAGTTAGAAGTTTATTAAATTATTTTCTAGTTTTTAAAATTTGAATTTATATATATATATATTTTTTAATATAAATATAAAAATTAAAAAACATGCATGCATGTTTTTTTAATGTCATTTGTTGATTTTTAAGTTGTTAACCATCTGACTCTAGTTGGATTATTAAAAAAGGATTTTGTACTGACCCAAGTTTATTTGTATGGTCAAAATTTGATTTATTCAACAATTTTTTCCTTGGAACTTTGTTAATCATTTTTTAAAGTTGTTTTATAATTGGCTACTAGTTTCATTACTTTGTAGGGATTAAATATTGTCATGTTCTCTGTTTCTGACAACTTTATTCTTTATTTTCTATGATAAAAACAATTTATCTTTAATTTTTTCTGTTTCTTTATTATGTGAAATTTTAAAGTAACCTATATTTCAAATATAGACTGCCATGCAGATGACAAATTGTTATCATTTCTGTAATTGATGCAATGCTGTCTACTGTGGGTTTGTAAATTTTTACAGCCTCTAAGTATCTGAGGATAAAAAGATATTCTAGATAATCTAATCATTGCTTATCAAACCAATGTTAGATTTACAAAGAATAATTTAAATCACTATGTAGATGTAGAAAGTATTATGAAGCAAAGTGAAAAGCTGAGACTGTATTGCCCAAGATAGTTAGAATGGAATAAAAATATAATTGTTATAAAGAAAGAACTTGAAAAATTGTTAAATGATCTCAAAATGTCCTTATAAACACAAATTTCTTCCTCTTTATTATCAGTTTAATCATTAATAGGGATTAGATGTTTTAATTAGAGTAATTGCTTTTACAAATGACGAAACACATTTTGAGGCAACTGGAAGATAGATACTGTTTTTATGATGCTGTTCATTAGTAAAACAGTTTGAAGTATATGGTAGAAAAACCTTATGAATTTGACACAGAATATAACTTCAGTAATAAGAACACAGAAGAAATCCAATATTTAATTATTTAGCTCAGAAAAAAAGCTATAAAAACTGTTGTGGATATCAAAAAATATAATGTTCTTTGTAAACTTTTTTGTAAGAATAAATTTTTTTAATTCATAACAGTTCATAATTCATGAAAATTAGAATTATCAATATGACAATTCTAATTACTATATGAATAATATTTTGTCATTATTGAGTATATTTTTGTATATACTCAAAAGTAAAAAAAAATTTGCTATGACAACGATATTAATTTCCATATTTATAAACATTGGAGCTATTATTTTGTCTCATAATATGAAAATGTTTTAATATCTTTATTTGTAGATGTACAATGTGAAAATGGCACTGTATTTCAAGATTGTGGTAGTGCATGTCCTGCAACTTGTGAAAATTTAGAACCAGTATGTTTAATGAAAATGTGTGTTGATGGCTGTCATTGTCCTGAAGGAATGGTTCTTCATGAAAATCATTGTATTTTAAGGAGTGAATGTCCTTGTGAACATAATAATCATTGGTATCCAAATGGTGAGCAGCTTCAAGTGGATTGTAATGTCTGGTATGTTTACATTCTGTAGTATTTGCTGTTATCATAATTTTGTGTTGATAATTCTTGAGTTATTTTTGTTTAAGAGTCAATTTGCAAGTGAGGTATGGTTTATGCAATGATGTGAGTTATCTGCTGATTTTAACTCATAATTACAAATTTATTAAACAGTTTTTTCCTTTGTCTAAACTTACCAAGACCATTTTTTGAAAATGTGAAAAATTCTTTACATGCTATGGACATTCATCTGTCATCACAAGTTTTTCCAAAATTTTCAGACATGTATATGCATCATCTCTAGTTCTTTACATTTTGTCTTTTCATTCCACTTTATCTGATACTTCTACTTGAACTTTAATCTTAAAAGTTTACAATAATGTTTTCTTCTGCGTATTAACCCTCACAGAATTATTTAGAACAGGGATGGGCAACCCGCAGCCCTCAGGCCTCATGCAGCCCACGTTGCATAAAATATGAATAAATGTAGCTCATCTTTAACTGCGTGACTTATCAATACCCAACTCGTACCACCTTATATAACCAGCCTTGTTTAAAAGAATCTAACTAACGTTTTCGATCATGTTTAACGACTTTCTTCAGGTTAGAACATCGAAAAAATCGAACATAAGAACATTTAGCAGTAACGGCCACTCGTTTGGAACGTTTTAAGAAGAACATTTAAATAGGATGGCATGCGCCATCTCTACGTCGATGAGTATTAAATAATATGATACAGGAGAATAATGTAAAGATAGATAACAAACAGTGAACAATAATAATAAAAAATATATGCCTCGTGGGGATATTGAAAATAAAATACTAACAGAATATGGTGCGTGCTGAACATCTCATATACCGAGGGAAGGGTAGGGGCTGTGCGGAGACTGACCGGCGGGTTCAGCGTAAGCTTCTGCAAATCCGCCTTTCTGGCGTTTACGTGTCGCCTGAGCACCAGGCCGTAGATATTTTACTAGCCTCTCGGAAGTTTATGGATTGCCCTTTCTGGCTAGCTTTGTAGATATGCCATGCCTCTGTATACCGTAGGTGCTTTATGTTACGAACTGTTTGTATTAGTCTTGCTTGGGCCCATTCGGCTTGGACTTCCTGGGGATCTGCTAGGACATAAGTCGCCAGCGCAGTGCAAGGCTGTTCGTTTCTTATGTTTCTTTGATGTTCCGCTAGCCTTTCCTTGAGTGATCTTCTGGTGGCACCAATGTAAAATAATTTATTCTGCCTCCGTGCGTCCGTAATCGGGATTTTGTAAACTCCTGGGAGGGAATTAGTGTCCGAGGGGTCTTTATCAGCTCTTAATAGTTGGTATATAGTGTGACTCCTTTTGTATATTATTCTTTTGTTTGTAGCATTTCCTATGCGTCTATATATGCCGCTCAGTGCCGCTCTATAGTCCATCAACGTAAACTCCTCTGTGTTTAGGAGGTTTCTCTTCTTAGTGTGTGTCGTGGTGAGGCTAGTGATGGCTTTGTGACTGATCCCGTGCTTCTTAGCTAGCTTCATGATGTAATTCATCTCCTTATTTTCGTCTTGGGTGCTACTGCAGTGTGTGTGTGCTCGAGCGGCGAGCGCTCTGAATGCTGCGAGTTTATATGCTGGCGGGTCGTGCGAGTTCCATGGGATGAATATTGGGTTGTAAGTGGGCTTTCTGTATACTTTAGTGTGGAAAACTCCTAGGCTAGTAAAATATCTACGGCCTGGCGCTCAGGCGACACGTAAACGCCAGAAAGGCGGATTTGCAAAAGCTTACGCTGAACCCGCCGGTCAGTCTCCGCACAGCCCCTACTCTTCCCTCGGTATATGAGATGTTCAGCACGCACCATATTCTGTTAGTATTTTATTTTCAATATCCCCACGAGGCATATATTTTTTATTATTATTGTTCACTGTTTGTTATCTATCTTTACATTATTCTCCTGTATTGTATTATTTAATACTCATCGACGTAGAGATGGCGCATGCCATCCTATTTAAATGTTCCTCTTAAAACGTTCCAAACGAGCGGCCGTTACTGCTAAACGTTCTTATGTTCGATTTTTTCGATGTTCTAACCTGAAGAAGGTCGTTAAACAGGATCGAAAACGTTAGTTAGATTCTTTTAAACAAGGCTGCTTATATAAGGTGGTACGAGTTGGGTATTGATATGAATAAATATATCAATTTCCCAGCTTAAGGAAGTATGCAGCAAAAATTCAAACATTATTTTCTACAACTTATGTATGTGAATAGTTTTTCTGCCATAAATTTAGTAAAAATTAAAACAAGAAATTGGCTAACAGACATATTGAAACTAATTTGAATCTAGCAGTGATTAATATTTAACCAAATATTTCTGATATATTACATTTACATCAGTTCCAGAAGCTAAATTAAGTATACATATGCTAATTTATAATTATATATGAATGAATAATTATGATTTACTGGCATTTTTTTTCTTTCTTTTCTTTTGTATGCGTCCTACGTCAGTTCAAAAGTTTTGAAATGCAGCCCTTACATAGAAAAAGATTGCCCATCCCTGATTTAGAATTGTTCAGCTTCTGTTTAGAAGCTGAACAATTGGTTTTCAAACTTGTGTTAATGGATGTCATGACATTAAAACTTTTTCTGTTTAATTTATTTGTTTATTTTAGCATTTATAATTATTATTAATAAAATATAACTCTGCCATGGAGGAGTGATGTAATATCATTACACATACTGATTCCTAGCCTGTATGAATGAGAAGGGTTGATGTTTACCAGACATCAATTCTCAGCATCATCATCAGGCTAGTAAGTTCAATAATATTAGGGTGTAACCCATAGGTGATGTGCAATAGAAATACCTGGCTGCTGTGAGAGGTGGGAAAGGGTTTTTCTGACCATTAGAGCATTGAAATGAAAAGCAATCAGTCCAAAAGGAGAGGTGGCAATCTAGAATATTGGTACTTTAGTAGGAAAAAGTGCAGAACTGGTGTAAGTAGAGATTATTTGTCGGAAAGAGACAAGATGGAAAGGAGAAAAAGCTAGAAAATTGGGAAAGGGTTTTAAATTATGGTACAATGGCAAGAGTGTAATGAGGAGTAGTGTAGGTTTTCAGCCTGATTTACAGTCAAACTTCAGGAATGTAGACCTTAATTTGGATTATAAATCAGTCTGAAAAGATTTGCCCATGCATCAAATATTCCTGGAAAGAAAAAAGGTTGTTTGTTTGATATTTTGAACTGTTTCCAACTTTTTCTTATAGAATAGTAGAATAAAATAATAACATTTCACAAATCTTTTTGAGTAAATCTCTCAACAACTTAGATGTAATAATTTTAAAATTTAATTATTATCATGAAGATTCTTAACAGATATTTTGAAGTAATATTAAATGCATACATTTTTAGTAATGGCACCAATATTATCATGAGAATAAGATTTCTTATATTATTAATTGAATTGCTAATTTTTCCAAGCAGAAATATTGTATGTAGTTAATTAAAATACTTTCAAACAACCAAAGTTTTGCAATACTTCATGCTATTTGTTACAATTAATACCAAAAAACTTGTTATATTGTTAAATATGCAGGTTTTTGAGCCTATAAATGAATATAATCATAGCATACACTTGTGAGAACGGGAGGATTTGGTCTACTTTGTTCCATATATAGAATGGAAATTTAAATAAAAGAAGATTCAGAAAAATCCTTCTTGGTCAGTCCTGACACTAGCTAGGATTATCTATTTCACATTCTAACTCACAATTTAAATTATATTATTCTTGAAGTGGCTAAAGAATAATCTTAAATGACTGGAACTTTAGAAGGGTTTACCTTAAATGTTAAATGACATAAGATACATGGAATACGTGAATTACATGGGTTAAGTGGGCCAATGATGAAGTTAGGCATTAAATTAACTAAACAACAAATAATCATATAACTTATTTATTATAAGCAATTATAACTCTTATATATACATATAAATGAAACTATGATAAAACAGAATGATTAAGTTCAACAATCAAATATGTGAGAATATCTAACTCTAAACCTCTAAGTCTATCCTGATGAGAGAGAGTTTACATAAAATAATCATATTACGAGGGCTATTTTTTAAATAAGGTCCATTTGTGAATGAAAGTGAGAATAATGCGCAATCACGGCGGTATGCATGTGCTTCTGCTCTGAGCAAGCTTGGCGCGTGTTTTGAAGCCATTTGCAGCCGTATCATCTGTCTGTATGCTGAGCTGTAGAAGTTTAAAATGTTTAAGAAAATTGAGTCTCCCGCCGACTGTGAGATACAATCTGTTATTTGATTCTTGAATGCAAGAAACTTGGCAGCAGCGGAAATTCACCATCAGATTTGTGAAGTTTATGGTGATAATGCTATGAGTGACAGTAAAGTTCGAAAATGGGTAAGAATGTTCAAGGATGGGCGAGTTAATGTGCATGATGAGTCACGCTCTGGCCGACCTTCTCTGATTTCTGAAGATTTGATTCGTGATGTGGATAACAAAATTCGAGAGGACCGACGATTCACGATTTCAACGTTATCAATTGAATTTCCACAGATTTCAAGATCAGTTTTGTATACCATTGTTTCGGAGAAACTGAATTATCGAAAATTGTTTTCTCGGTGCGTTCCAAGACTGCTTTCTGACGATCACCAAACAAAAAGATTAAACAGTGCTTTATCGTTTTGACTCGATACGATCATCCACACAGTCCAGACCTTGCACCCAGTGATTTTCACTTGTTTCGATACTTAAAAGAGTTCCTTGGTGGTCAACATTTCAACGACGAAGAAGTGAAAACTGCAGTCGTGGATTGGGCTTCTTGACAGCCGGCAGATTTCTTTGAAGTTGGAATTCAAAAAATTGTTGAGCGGTATGACAAATGTTTAAACAAAATGGAAATTATGTACAAAAGTAGATAAAAGTATGTAGAATATGGAAAAAAATATATTTTAATGATATTTACAGTATTTTTCTTCTTATTAAAAAACAGACCTTATTTAAAAAATAGCCTTCGTACCTATAATGGAGTGTCCTTGGGACGAGCAGAGATGATGAACCAGGAGAGGGATAAGTGCATTGGCTAAAGCATTGAGCACCAAGCAAGAACATCAAAACAAGAGCAAGTTGGAAGGTGATCTCTTACCTTTTTATGCTGAATTCTGTCCAATAGGATTATTGGAAAATCACACTATGCTTCCAACGTGTGATGGACGTCAGACGGTCTTGCGGATAGAAGAGTGAAACATTGCGCTCAAACTATCAGTTTTGGAGGAACTAAACTGTTTCCTCTCTGTATCAAAAAGGAAGTTTCCTTTTTTAACATAGATTGATAATTTTTCTATCAAAAGAATTTTAAAATATTATTATTTTAACAATTTTGTTAAAATAAATTCTTTAACTCCAAATTCTCACACACTAGATGGTTTATATATTTTTGTTTCATATATCTTTATCTATTATTTAATAAAAATTTATTTCTTGTAGAATTTCATATATTATTTTTTATTTATTCAGTCTTTGTGAAAGTGGAAAGTGGAAATGCACTAAAGAAATCTGTTCTGCAGTTTGTTCATCAGTTGGAGATTCTCATTTTATAACTTTTGATGGAAAACAGTATGATTATATAGGTCAGTGTACATATTATTTAGTGTATCTTGATGATGGATACACAATTGAACAAGAAAATACAGCTTGCATTGGCGATTTAACTAATCATAATGCAAAAGAATCAATTTTCTCTTGTAAAAAAAGCATTACATTGAGAACACCACAAGGGACAGTAGTTAAAATGAAACAAGGAATGGAGGTGAGTAATTTCATAAAATAATTCACAAATAACTGAATTTTATAAATTGTTTACTTAAAATTAAAAATCAATTGGAATTTATGATGTATTGTTTAAATACAAATTTTTTTAAATAATATGTAATTAAAATTTTGATTAAATACTTTTATTAGATAATTTGTCAATTGTTCAATAAATACAAATTAAATCTTCTAAACAGTGAAACAATGACTCTATGCTATTCAGTTACACAAACTAAGCAGATCATTATTTAATCCTGTGGAGGTTGTGGTATATTTGTTTGATATAATAATAAAAAATTGCTTTAAAATGTGTGTTAGTTATCAAAAGTTTAAATGAAAAACATTTATTACATTTTTAATTGAAGATGTTAATTGTTTTTTAAATTACAAGAAGAAACATTAACTTTTAACAGAGTTTAATAAAAAACGTCACAAAAATAAATTGAAATAAAATCTGTAATAATTGATTTACAAGTAGCCTGTAGTCAATATTCTCAGTTTATGAACATGTTAGTTGATAAAGTGAGAATATTGACTATATATCTTAATATATGCATAACTTATTGACTATATATGTATTAATATGCTAACATATTATATTAGCATGATAACTTCTTTATCATCAGAAATTTCTTGTTTACTGTGAGAATTTTCTGCACATTTTTCTACTATATCATTTTTATCTACATTATTTTCATGTCCAGATTCAATAATCAAATTTTTATCATCTAACTGAAGTAGCATCTGCTGTAATTTTTCAATATCTTGTTGTCAATTTGATAAGCAATATTTTCCATTTTCAGATGAAAAACCAAAATATATCTAAAAACATATAACAAAATACTCTAAGTTGTGGTATCTCTCGCATAAAAAGTAAGATAGTGTTGAAAAAAAGTGTAGTTTTACCTAAGTAAAAAGAGCTGATGAAACAATGTTAGCTAATCAATGTTGTCAGTCTCTTGAGATTAACCACTCAAATTTCCCAGATTATATGCATTTCAAAACAATTTTTATGTTGCTTGTCATTGGTGATCCATATACAGGTTGTTCATAATTAAAGTTCACATTTTAAAAAGATATAACTCAGGAACTAATAAATAGAATGACATTATATTTCACACAGAGACATCTGTGTTGATGGAATTTTACATGAAAACAAAAAAATATTAGTTACAAAAACATCTGCTAGGGCATTAAATTGCACTGTGACACCACAGTGAATAACTCAAAATGTTTTAAAACTTACAATACACATGTTATACAACAGCATACTTGATATGCTATCTTCCAAAACTCTGAGTGCTGTTATTGAATGTGTGATTTAGCAATTTCATTATATTGCCAACAATGGAGGCCAGCATATCAATCATGCTCTATTGCTTAACCACACAATGTACCTTGTGTATTGTAAGTTTTGAGACATTTTGAGTTATTTACTGTGGTGTCACAGTCCAATTTAATGCCCTAGCAGATGTTTTTTGTAACTAATATTTTTTCGTTTTCAAATAAAATTCCATCACCACAGATATCTCTGTATGAAATATAATGTTATTCTTCTGATTAGTTCCTGAGTTATATCTTATTGAAATGTGAACATTAATTATGAACATACTGTACAATATTTTAAACCTGAATGGTTTGTTAAAAAATCTTGATTAGGGAAATGTTGCTTCTAACATGTGAACAAATATTAGCAAGTTCAATTTCTATAGTCAGTGAAATCAATATCCTTATGCCTTTGCCAAGTAATTCAGGAAGTCATCCACCATTATACAGATTGACTATTTTAAATGTAATTTAACCATTAAAACTAAATAGCATATTAAAAAATTAAGCAGTTTAGTTTTAAATGTGCAGTAGAACATAACTGCAATTTTCAAAAATTCAGTTTAACAGAATGGATCAAACATTTTTTCTATGTATTATTTGTTATCCATAAATCTAAACTTAAATGATTGATTTTCTTCATTGTTAGGCTATTATATTGTATTTCTTTACTTCTTTACTCAGTTTTGTGCAATAATAGGATTTAATAGTAATTTTTATTAATTTTTTTAATAAGAAGTTTTATATTTGTTTATTTTTTTAAACATAGAACTCCGTGATTTGGTACAATTAAATATTTGCTCAGTTGACAAAAGTAACCTTCCTTTTCTTAGAAAGAATTTTTTTTAAAATAGATAAAATCAATTATTAAACTTGTTTATTACTTTTACAATTTCTGTTATTATATGTTATAAATATGAGAATACTCAATTGTCTTTTTCACAAAATCATTATTATAAAAGAAAATATCCATTGGACTATAATAATAAATGAATGAAATTTCATGTAACTATTACATAATTGTCTAATTAAATCAGTTAACTCTGTTATAGATTTCGAAAACATTTATCTGAAATAAATCATACCCTGGCTCCTATAACAGAGTTAAGTGATTTATTTAGACTGTTACATATAGAATTGCGTGTGTCAGTTAACATTTCATAGCTTAAGTAATGTAAAATTTAAAATAAAAATTCTATAATAGTAATTAATAGTTTAAGAATTTACTTTGAAAGCTAATATTAAATATATTATATAAATATAATTCATTTATAATTTTATGTTAGGTTATAATTAATGGAAAAGAGATAAATGTATTGCCACATTCAGCACCGGGTGTTTTAATTCAGCAGCTGACATCCTTATATCAAAAGGTAAAAATTTAGATGCTTTATTGAAATATTATATTTTAAAATTTCAAAAGTATATGAAAATGAATATTTAATATTGTGTAATTTTAGAGATTAATTAATCAAAAACCTGAAAATTTTATTTTCTTAAAGGTTTATATTAATCAAATTGAGTTTAGTATTTCAATTAATTATTATTATTATTATTAAAATGCTAGAGTGATGGAAAGAAATACAGAAATAGATGGCAACATTTGGTAAAACACATTGTTTTAGATTTTTTATTTTAATACTTATTATTTAAACTAAAGCTTTGTAGAAGTAATCATACAGGAACACTTTTTGATGAGTAATACAGACTTTCTATTGTACAATGGAAGTGTATTTTGGACTATTTGTCCTTCTTCAGTCCTTATTATACAAATTGGGATAACTGAAATTATATTTAAAAATGCTGGAGTAATTAAGTATTTAAAACAAAGGGAGACAAAACCAGTAAAACTGTAAAACATAAAACTTAAAACTTGTTAAAAAAGTAGAAAAACACAAAACCTTAAAAATGAATCAGTAAAACCACTAAAATAGCAGTTTTATTGATTCGTTTACTATTTCAATTTTTATTGATTTATTGAAATATTTTATTAAAATTTCATCAGTTCAATAGCTTTTAAATGTCATCATCAATCAAGAATCTACAAAAAAAAAACCATAACATTAACAACTTCAAATATAACAAATTTGTATTTAATAAGTTTTTAAACAAAAATTATGCTGTTTTTTGAAATTGTTCTTAATATATATTTTTATGTATTTAATTTCAGATGATAATAGATAAATAAGAGGTACATGAAGGTTTTTAGCATTAGTATAATCTTTGATATAATATTTCATAAAACAGTTTAATTATAGTTTATTGCCAATAGATCTAAAATAAACTTACAAATTGATTTAGTAATGCTTCATTAATCTAAATTGAAATTAACATTTACAGGCTGAATTGTCAAATGGTTTAAGTGTTTTGTGGGATGGTTGGAACAGAATTTATGTGATAGCATCTCCAAGTTTATTTGGCTATACATCTGGACTTTGTGGTACATTTACTCATAATCAAGCAGATGACTTTCTCACAACAGCAGGAGATGTAGAAACTTCTGTTAATTTCTTTGCTGAGAAATGGATGATAACAAATGGATGTACAGAACTTTCTAATCATAATGTTTTAATTCCTTCACCTTGTGATTTACATCCTGAATTAAAACTATCTGCTGAAACTATATGCTCCAAAATAAAAACAGAAGTATTTAAAGGTACAAATAAGAATAATTTCCTGATTAATATTGTTAATATAAAAATGTAAGATTTAATTTTCTAAATTAACAATCAAATTATCAAAATACGACAATATTCACATTATTTTAAGGAAGAAAATGATAGCAGTCATATAATATTTGATTCATTAGTAATTAATCATTGCTGAGTTAATTAATACAGGCCTCGGAGTCGCTCACTTTTCTCACTTGTACTCACTTTTCTGAAGTATCCTCACTTTTCTCACTTTTCAGGTCATTTTCTCACTTTTCTCACTTTTTTGGTCATTTTCACGTGCTTAATTAAGATGTGGGGCAAACCAAAAATAATTTTAAAGCCAAACGAATTGCCGAATTATCGGACTATCAGAATAGAATTTTTTAGAAGAAAATACGCGGCCCTGAGCAGACTCAAAATTGCAACTGCCCGCTCAGTGTCGTTAGGTTATAGAAAACAAAAATTTATTTAACGTATTTAAAAAAATCTTTTATGCACTTAAAAAATCCCTCTCATTACAAATTCAGAAGCCAGTGTTGAGTAAAGTTATGTACTCATGCCATATTTTCATTATTCGCCAAAATCTACCTTATCCGAATTGCATTTCCTTCTACAGAGTTTAAAAATAAGTATTCTAAGCATCCCTGCAGTTTTGGCTGTTTTCTAAGAAAATCACTAAAGTCCTTTTGCAGGGGAAAGCACATTACGCAGAGGGATTAATCTCTCAAGCTGACAACACTGCTGCCGCTTTTAAATTCAAAATATATAATTATTAAAATTAACACGAGATAGTAGCGTAACCTCCTACCACTAAAAAAGATTTCGTTTCTGACCATTTAGTTATCCTGGTTATAGCCCAATAATTTGGCAGATTATTTGGTTTTAATTAACAATCGGGTTATGGAGTTGTCGTTTACAAAAATATTTTTTTACTTGATTTATCTTTAAATAATTTCATAAACTTGAGTTTAATAAAATTACTTTAATGATTTCATAGCATATTGTTAACGTTAAATCACATCTACATCTTCCCATAAATGTATGTTTAAATTGACTACAAGTATAATTATTCCATATAGTAAGTGTTATTTTCATAAAATGTGTGATTACTTTGCTTGTGAAATATCCATTTTTTAATCTTCTCTTATGCCGATTATAATTGTGCATTAATTGAGAGACTAAAAAAGTAAACGAAAATGTAAATTCATATTTACATATAAAATTTACCAAATAAATTAAAATATTCGAAGTGTTGTAAAAAGTACAACACGTAATTGCTTGTGAGAAAGATTTTCACAGGCTTCCCAAAGGTTAACAACTTTGCAACGATGTTGGTTTTTATTCATCTGCAGGAAAAAGTTTTTTGTTATTTATGAAATCATTAATAAAATATTATTTTACTTATATTATTTGGAGTATATTTATTTCAGATTTATTATTTTATTTGGAAATCAATATTTACACATCTCGAAGCATTAAAAAATAAACAGTTTCTGATAATGATAAAAATCCGAGAATAGCCAAATTAGTGAAATCAGCATCGAAAATCTCGTTCCCATGAATGAGAGGATCAATTTTATGCCGGGCACTTTCTCCTGATAGAGCATCAGTGTTGGAAAGAATGCTTAATTCACTTTTGATTGTTAAGGAGGGACTAAACATGTATGACCAAAGCCCACACCTTGTACCTATTGCAAAGGACGACTGAAATTAGCTTCCTCGGTGCATAGAAATTATCAAGAACGATTGGAAAATGAAAAGAAGTTAAAAGAATAAGAGAAACGGAAAAAAGAGCACAGAAATGTTTTGAAGAACAACAAAAGAAAGCTGTTCGTAACATGAAGATTATGGAACGGCAACTGAGTTTAAACCAGAAAAATGTAGAAGAAAATGAAATACATGCGACAGTCTAAGTTTTGTTAGAAGCAGCAAACAAAAAAACTGGAGAAGGCTATTAACAGCAAGAACATGAATGAAGTACAAGCAGCACG
This sequence comes from Centruroides vittatus, assembly GCF_030686945.1. Taxonomy (NCBI): domain Eukaryota; kingdom Metazoa; phylum Arthropoda; class Arachnida; order Scorpiones; family Buthidae; genus Centruroides; species Centruroides vittatus. The sequence goes on from NW_027121927.1 coordinate 858,820, forward strand.
TGTGATGCTTATTAGTGTTAAGTGTTCAAAAGCAAGAGGAAGCGAAATAGAAGGAAGTTGATAACATGCAGAATAATCTTAATAAAAGAACATCATCTTTCATGACTGATTATTTACAGAAGCCAAAGACATTTCAAGTATTCATGGTTTACTGGAAATACAGAAGCCACTGGTTATCGGGAAACAGAAAAAAAACGCGATATAACCGAGTAATAAAAATTCTGGGCTTTTACTAAACAGATTATACATGCTATGGAATCTCTGTTCTTTCATCAGCAAGTGTTTCTGATATAAAATAAGCTTAGTTTTTCAATCCTGAATTTTATTCGTAGGTTATATCGAATTAATTGACGTTTACGTAAACATCGAAACCATGAACGCCCATTTAGCATTGTTTCTTTAACAATGACATTGAAAGACAAATACTGTCGATATAAAAACAAAACATCAATTGCGATTTTATTATACAGTACTATATAAATCGCTTATTAGAAATTCGTATAGTTTATATTTTTCAATAAAAATTATAAATGCTGTAATTGAAAATTTAAAAAAAATGAATATTGAATATATAATAGAACATCAAAACTTATAAAATTACAGAGTAAAAATTCTCTAAAAAGCAAAATGATGAAGTTACTACTGTATAAAAATTTTAGAAGTTTTCGTTCAGAATTAGAGATCTTTTCCTTACACGTTATGCGGTGAATTCGAAATTTCACACCTTTATGTGAATTGACGCAATACCGTTAATTCACATAAATGTATGAAATTTCGAATTCACAGAAACTTGTAAATGAGGAGACTGTACTTAAAACTAATAAATAAACAACTTTTATATCAAAAGGAAACAAATGACAATCGATCTATCCACCTGTTCTGCATATTTAGCTCTTTCTCTTATTTCGTTGCAAATAGAAATTCAGTGGTAATTGGTAATTTAAAATTAATTGACTCAAATGCTTTTAAAATTTAGGGGACCAAAAAAACGCGATATAACGAGTGGCTACTATATTACAGTATATACAGAAATTTTTAAAATGTGTTTAACCATAACAGAATAAAAAGAAATAACAATTTTTACTGCTGTTTTGCTGAGTTTTCCTTCTGTGTTTTCACTTTGTTTTGTCACTATTGCACTCACTTTTTATTCACTTTTTCTGTATTTCAACTCACTTTTCTCACTTTTTCAAAGGGGAAATAGCACTCCTAGGCCTGTTAATATTATTTTATGCATATAATATCTAAAATTTTCAATCATGGTAATTTTAAATAGCATTGTACAACAACTAGACAAAAAATTAGAATATTCACGTAACTGAAAGTTTAGTGTACATTTTTTCATGAACAACACAGTGTATGAAACTTTTCTCGACACTACATAAACAGTGCTTATGCATATTTATTATATCCATTAATCAGACAAATTAATTCAAATGTTTTTCTGTTAGAAATGAAAATGAAATGACAAAAAAATAAAATAACAGTTTGACCATGATAAAAAATTAGAATATTAGCTAAATGTGGATTAAATATAGGAAATACAACTAAATAAACTTAATATTTTGTGGCGTCGCCATTTTCCATAATAAGTGCTCACAATCTGTCGGGCATGGTGCGGATTAATGCTTCACATTCATTTCTGGTGATACAGTTCCAAATGTGTTGAATGCACATCACTAGTTCCTCTTTAGAAGTTGAAAACTGTTCATTAAGTCATCATTTCATAACTCTCCACAAATTTTTAATGGAGTTTAAGTCAGGAATTGCTTGGCCAAGGCAGGATTGCAATTTATTGTTCTTGTAAGCAATATATCGTTGATTTCTCAGTATGAGAGGATGCCCTATCTTGTTGAAATAGGAATGTTTCCTCAACTAAATCCTCTGCCAATGGTGTCATATGTCTCTAAGATGTCTTTATGTCTGTGCATTGATATGTTCCCAAAGAATGCACAGTTGTCCTATGCCATTAGCACTCATGCTTTCCTAGATCATGACGGACGATGCAAACTTCACAGATCTCTTCATAAAGTCCTTTTCAAAGGCCTCTTTAGTTGTTCTCCATACACATGGGCCTTGGTCACCACAGGAGAAACAAAAAGGAGTTCATCACTGAAGAGAACATTATTGCAGTCATCTTGTCCCCACATGAGCCTCTCTCTGCATCATCTGACATGCGCTTGTTACTTTTTTGTTAGAGATGGCTTGGTCTTGGGAACACGGCAGTTGAAGTGCAAGTCGTGCAACCTTTCAGCTAGTAATGTTCATTCCAGTTGCTCTCCATTGTGCATGCAAGTATTTAACACTTTTAAAGTGATTTTGCATGACAATCCTTCTCAAGTTTCTCTCATCCCTGGCAGTTGTTGCTCATTTACATCTACATTTCTGGCATTTGTTAGTTAAAACTTGAACATGGTTTTGTTGTTTCAGTACTCTAGAGACTGTTGGCTGTGAGCACTTTATATAATTCACAATTTCTTTTTGTGTTCTTCTTGCTTTGTGCAAGGCTATGCTAGTATCTTTTGTTCTATCACTGATGTCACACTTACGTTCCATGTTGTACTGTTATACTGCTCTGCCCAGAAATATGCAAATTTGCATTATAATTTAGTTTTTTATGGCTGTTTGTCTGGCAGGTTTTGCAAATATTCTAATTTTTTGTCATGGTCAAACTGTTATTCTAGTTTTTTGTCATTTCATTTTTCATTTGTAACAAAAAAAATTTGAGTTAATTTGTCTGATTAATGGGTATAATAAATATACATAAACATTTAATTATTATGCCTTTGTGTCCTTTCTATTGTAATTTAAAATTTATCCTGTATACTAGTACTTTTTATATATTAACAGGACTTATTATACTGGAAACTATGGATGCAGATATTTAGTCTTACAGATCAGAAATAATTTTTTTTTTTCAGGTGAACTAAATAAAAAACATTATTTCTGATCTGTAAGACTAAATATCTGCATCCATATTTTCCAGTATAATAAGTCCTGTTAATATATAAAAAGTACTAGTATACAAAATAACTTTTAAAATACATAAACATTGTTTCTGTGGTGTTTAAAATAATTTTCATAGTCTGTGTTGTTCATGAAAAAACTGTACACTAAATTTTCAGCTAAGTGAATATTCTAATTTTTTGTCTAGGAGTTGTACCTATTTAATTCCCATTGAAAGTCTGAATATATCATATGCTAAGATATAATAATATTTCTATATCAGTTTTGAGAACAGTGTGTATTTACTTAATATTGATGGGAAAACTAGTTTTACTTATGTATTTACTTATGCTCTAAGACAGGAGTGTCCAACCTTTTTGTTTCTCTGGGCCACATTGGAAGAAGTCATGGAATTTTGGGCCACAAGTATATATAATATTCTTGTGGCCCAATCCTTAAATATACAAGAATATTTAAGGATTAATATGTCTAGATTATAGCAAGTAGAGTAATAAGTATTAAAACTTTAACTTTAAAAAAGGATATTTTAAAAAATTATTTCTACAGACATTTTCAATTTTTACTTAGAAATAGATAAATTCACTTATTATAAAGAAGACAAACAAAAATTTATTTGAAAAACACGAATATTTGTTTTATTTGGGTCTCTAATTAAAAAACGATGAAACACCATTTTAAAGTGCATTTTTATTCAACTAATATATTTATAAATAATAACAATAGCCCAAAAAGTAGCCATTGTGCCAAATGATGTTTTCTATGCCAAACTAAAAAAAGGGTAGCCAAATGTGGTGCAAAGTAGCCAAATCTTGCAATGCTGGAAGGAATACTAAATAAAGCTGGAGTTGGGACTCAAAGGATTATAGACCCAAATGCAGGGAAAGGAGAGAAAGGACAAAAGATAAAGAAGTGAGGAAGGTTGGAAAATTAAGGGTCAATATTTGCATAAAAGAAGGTCTATTTAATCTTTCTCAATACTTTTTATGTTTTGGCCTTTCTCTCCTTTTCCTGCACTTGGGTCTATAATCCTTTGAGTCCCAACTCCAGCTTTATTCAGTATTTCTTCCTCATTCACACATTTCCAAATATTTGAAAATATTTCCCTTCCACTCAGAAATAAAATATGTATAAAGGTTTACAGCTTTGTGAAACTTCTTTTTTGAGTTTATGCCATTGAAATAAATAAATAAATAAAAAATAAAAAAATTTGTTGGTTTTGTTTACACGTTTATTGGGCTGCATTGCAACTTGCCTTGATCCTCGTGGCCTGCGGGCCTCGGTTGGATACCCCTGCTCTAAGAATTAAAAATTCGATTTTTCAAATTAATGAATCACCAAATTGTTAAAATGTAACAGTATTTATTTACATCACCTTTCCTATTTCATAATATCAAATAATTTATTCTTTGTAATAAAAATTGAAAGTATAACTGTCTTTTGGTTATAATGCACTTGGTTTAATTATAAACATAAAAAATAAAACTATTTGCCAGTATTTGTGTGTGCTTTTCCTATTTGTTGTTTGTCTATAGAAGATGAATTTGTTTTTTCCATTGAAAGAAATATAAAAATAATTTTATTTTTTATGTTTTAAATTAATTTAAATATATTAACACCAAAAAGACAGTTATAGTTATTACTTTCAATTATTATTTTTAAAATTTGTTTGCTTTGCCAAGTACTTAAATACTATATTCATTCTAATAAATAGTGCAGCTGCAAAATTAAAACATTTTAAATAGTGTGCTGTTTTTAGAATAAATATGGTAAGTAATTTTATTATTTCAAAATTTTATAAAAACATTTAAAATTTGGATAAATTATCATTTTATTTTTAAGAGCAAAAGATAATGAAGACAAATACTTAAAATGTCCTTAAAAATAAAATATTGAAATTACAATATAAGTTTCTAAATGTGAAAATTCGAAATTTTAATAATTATATATTTTATGAATAATTCCTAATAAATAATAACTACATAGTACTTATATAAACAACAACAGAAACCCAATACTAAGCAACATAGTACTCTATAGAACATTTAAGTTTTTTATTTTCCTACTATTTTAGCTTGTCATGCTAAAGTTGATCCATCTCCTTATTATGAAGCCTGTATGTATGATGTCTGTGCCTGCAAATCAGAATTATCATCATGCTTTTGTTCTTCACTAGCTGATTATGCTTATGTTTGTGCAATACACAATGCAACAATTGACTGGCGTCCTCATATTCCTTCTTGTGGTATGTATTTATAACAAGGTCTTGATAATGATTGGTAGTTACTAATAATTATCTATATTAAAAATAATTCAGTACATGTATAGATTAATATATTTATTCATTATTTTATAATTACAAATTAATAATAATTGGTTTTTATAGTAATAGTAAAATACATTTTTTACAGTAAAAATTATATGTTCAATTATGATATTGTTATCAATTACAATGACGAGAAGTTAGCATAATTGGAATTGGTGAACATTATAATAGTATAGATACTATTCACAGGTAAAAGGAAAAATTAATGAAAAATTTGAGTACAAAATCCATCCAAATTAGAGAATGCAAGGATTGAATTGCAAAATAAGAGTTCTGTGTTTTTTATACAAAACATAGAATTTTTGAAGATTAATGGAATTTATATATTATGAAGATTAATACAGTAGCCTCTCATATATTGTGATTTTTTTTTGTTTACCAAATATGAAAGTACTTTAGCTGATAATTTAAAAAAAATCAGTTGTCATTGAATTCCTATTGACAAAAAACTATAACCTTGTTTGAAATCATTGGCATTGAAACTACTATTGTATGTAATACAATCCATAAAAGAACAAGTCAGCATGGGGCTCAAAAAATAGAAAAACTGTGGATAAGTATATCTGCTCATTTGCTTTAGTTATATTGCACTATCTGTTATACACGGCATTTCGTAATGTTATTGGAGTTACAAAAAATCACTACAAGAAAAGGACTGAACTCATTTCAACAAAACCAATACTGGATGGGGCAGGAATTCAAATAGTTTTTTCAACACTTACAAATGCTTACTACATGTATGGTACATTTTTTTTGTTGAAGAAACAGTAATGGGATCAACATATCTGATATGTTAGTTGTGACTTATGCTCAATTACTTGATGCGTTTTCAACAAGACAGTTATCCCAACTGCTTTGATAATGAAGGTATCTACCTTGATACAGAGTTGCCAAGATATTGAGTAGGACCATCTGAAAATAACCAACACCTGATACTGTGCCCCCAAGATAAGTAGACCTTGCACCATATGATTTTTTTTTTATGGAGTTGCATAAAAGATAGTGTTCATCTCACTATTGCTGTGGAATATTGCAGAGCTTAAAAGAGCTTATTGTTGCAACACTGTCCAGTATTGATGGGCCAATATTGCAAAAGAAGTGGGAAGCACTGGATTATCGTATTACTTACTTACTTACTTACTTACTGGATTATCTTATTAATGTTTGCTGTGTCACCCATGATGCACATATTGAACATTTGTAAGTGTTGTAAAAAACTGTTTGAGTTTTCTGCCCTGTTCAGTGAAGTTTTGTTGAAATGAGTTCAGTACTTTCAGTACTTCTATTGCAGTGACTTTTTGTAACTCCAAAAAACATTATGAAATGCCCTGTATTGTTCATTTGATTTCTTTTCCAATATGTGTATTATAATGAGGAACTACTGTTTGTTGAATTAAATAACAGTTTATATGGGCTTTAATAAAATTAAAAAATACATATTTAAATAAAGATAAATACAGTAGAGCGTCATTTATCTGAATCAATTGGGGATAACTTATTTTTTGGATAACCGATTATGTACGAAAAAATATATTAACTTATCCCATGTTGAAATTTTTCTCCATTGCATGTCGCTTCGTGTTGAATTTTTGTCGATTTTAAGCTAATGAAAATTTTTATAATAATAATCGTGGCTATTGTATCGTTAAAAATTATTTCTTTATTTTGTACAAAGAAAATAAATATATTGAAAAATATAAAAATTATATTTTGGAAGTTAATCTAGTATAAAAAAATGTTCGACTCAGCACGACACAGTCCGACTGAAAAGCTTTCGGTTAACTGATGTTTTGGTTGATTGGCTTTCGGATAAACGACATTCTATTGTACTTTAATGAATAAAAGAAAAGTTCTTGCTATGAAATAATTTAAAAATAAATAGTTCTGCAAATATATATATATAGAAAATATAAATCAAAAAATAGTTAAATGAAATGCACTTTAAACATTATCCAAATAATAAATATGAGAAAGCAATAGACATATCCAGCAGTAAAAAATACTCCACATCTATTCTATTAAATTGTACAAAATAATTAGGAAAATATTTCAGAAAATAAGCTATTCTTAATTCAGAAAATTCTTAGTTTAATTGATGACTTCACTTTGTTCCAATATTTGACAACTTTGAATTTTTTTAGAACAAATGTCTGACAAATGTAAGTTTTAAAATAAGAAGTGTTAGACTTCTTATTTTAAAACTAAACTGTAAAAACATACAGTACATACATACAGTTTTAGATAAGTCATAACTTTTGTTCCTCAACTTTTTTGGAGATTTATTTGTCTTCATTGTATTAGATGAAACTTTCTAAAAACAGTTACAAAGTTTAAATGACTGAACACAAAAGTTTGAAGTCTTTGGCACATCCATTCACAACCATTGGAAAACAACAGTAATGGAGTTGACCTTTCTTTAGAGGCTCTTCTCCACCTACACATATATAAATTGTCTAAAAATTCTTTCAGTGTATATTTTTAAAAATTTCTTTGTAAAAATAAAAATATTAAACAAAAAACTTACACACAAACTGGAACTGTATACTAGACAAAACACTATGTTAGTGTTTTGTTTAAAAATATTATAATAAGCAATTCAGGATGAAATGTATTTATAATGAATACTAAATGCAAAAAAAGTGTTTTTCTAAAAGCATTCTATTTGAACAATTAACTGTATGTGTTGCTTTGGCAATAATTTAAACAAAGGAACTGTACAAATTTTTTTGAGTGTATGTACAAATTTTTATTGTATATTAAATTATATTAGCTTTCTGACAGTGTATAGCTTTATTGTTATTATTATGTATTAGGATGAGACTTGCATTTTTTAGTTTATATAATGTGTTATTTATGGTTAAGATCCACAGATCTATAATGTTCAGATCAGAAGTTCTAATTTTTAAGCTGGGTATCCAAGTGAATGATTTCATTGCACCAAGTCAGCATATAATCACATGACTTCCATGCAAATTGTACTGCTGATATCTATTACTACATTTGTATGCTATCTGGTGGAAAGAAAGGAGAATAAATCAAAGATGATGATGCTGCAGATACCTTAGTGATTTACCTGCTCTTTGTGGAAATAAGAAAAAGAAAACAAAGTATTGATTTATTATTATTTTTATTATTTTACATCTTTATACTTTTAAAGCCTTTTATCAAAAATTCCAGGAAAATTGTGAACTACTACTATTAATTTTTCAGTTGCTGCATTTATCCACTAAGCAATTTTGTAGAAAATGACATTGAACCATCTGATGACATTTACTCATTGCTAATTGGCTTTGTCTGATTCACATGATGGAAAAGTATATTCAGTTCAAGCTGAATTGTCATGTGATTTGGATGCTTGTTTATTTAGGTTACCAATGCACAGTGCCGAATGCTTTTAAACCACATGGTGAAGTTGCTCATGTGAATATCCAGCTTTATTCACAAACTTTTTTTATTTATGTACATAAATTAAGACTGCTGATTTAAAAAGACAATTTTTATCTAGTTAATTTCTACTAAAGCAATTAGAAAATAAGACTATCTTGTCCTTTTTGAAATTTTTCTATTCCTAGTGGTTGAAAAATTTTAATACAAAATAGATATTTTTTATATAAAAAATGATTATTAAACTTTTTATTTGTATCTCATAAACTAGATTGTAATTTGGACATTTTTTAGTTACATGTGATATGTTGCATTAATGTCTGATAGAAAATGAAATGACAAATTTTTATGATGATAAGAGATTGTTACAAAATAATTTTTTCTTATAATCAAGTTGAAGAAATAATAACATGTCTAAATAAACAAGGCTACTAAGAAGATAAAAAACATCTGTCCACAAGTGTTTGTTGCAACTTTTCCAAAGGGATAAAGGGTATACTTCATACTGTCATAATTGTTATTTAAATCAAGCTAATCAAGCTTAATAAAATTGATGAACACACTTGATCCCAAATTAGTACAATTAATAAATACACACTGTCTTTTGGCGTTAATTTAGTTTAGTTTTCTGATACTTCTTAGAGAATTAATTATAAAATTTCAACTTCTAAACTTCCTCACCCTTGGTTAGAAAACCTGATGCAGTGAAGACAAATGAGTTGTTTGTTCTCCCAGCAGGCATCTGTGCATCCGTGCATCTATCTTCATTAGTTGCATTTATGTATAATTTATGACATGTGCTGGTATTGTATTAGACAATGGACTTGAATCATTAATGTGGTTTATTTTTAATTTATTTATTATAATTCTATGTAAAATAATTTTATATAAAATACAATTAAATATAAAATTTTAATACAAAGTAATAGAATTAAATAAATGAATTAAAATGTAATATTTGTAAATCTTTAATTAATGTATTTAAATTTCTATTTAATTTAATTATTTGCTTAAATTAAATTTTTATTTAACTTTTATAATTTTATTTTACTTTAAGTATAAAAATTATGCATACATTACAAAATTTTTGAAATGATACTTTTTATTTGTAAAAAAATTAGATGCAACATTTCTAGTATTATATATTGAATTGAAACTATTTTTTTTTTCTTTTTTTTTGTGAAACTAAAGTTTTTGAGGAAAAATAAAAACTTATATTAAAACAGCTTTTTAGAAAATATTTTATGTATGCTATAGGTATTTATTGTTCTGGAAATCAGCAATATCAGTCATGTAGTGATTCGTGTGCATATAGTTGTCATCAAATTTCTACTCAATCAAATTGTAAAAAAGAATGTTTAGAGGGTTGTTCTTGCCCACCTGGAAAATCTCTTGACTCTAATGGAGCTTGCATTCCAGTTTCAAGTTGTCCTTGTATTTACCATAATAAAGAATATCCACCAGAATTTAGTCAGCTACGTGGGATAGAGTTATGGTAGTTATCAAATTATTTAATTTTTTTTCTTATAGATTAATTCTTTAATATCAATAAAATAGATAAAATAGTTATATTATTAAAAATATTTGTAAAATGTAATATTTCTAGCTTTATTAATGAATTTAATTTTTCTATAGAAATTACATTAAAAAAATAAATTAAAAATATTAATAGTAATGTGAAAATTCATGTAAGACATACATTTATTAGTAACATTCATAATACCAACAGGTTTTTTACTCAACCATTATATTATCAAAAATTATAATTGTTTTGCTAATATTAAAATATGATGAAGAATAAATAAAATTATTCAAAACAGATATTTATATTATTAAAAATATTATTATAAATATTTGAACAAATAAAGATAACTGCTTTAATTAAAGATTTTATTGTATAATTATTAAATATATGTTTAGCAAATTTTTCACATATTTTTCACATATATTCACATATAAACAACTGAAACATATTACATCCAAGCATGGATATAGCCTTTCATTTATCAACAATATAACTTCATCACATATACAAGAGGATGGCCAAGGATTTAAACATACACATAGCGTACAAAAGGAAACCCACCATGTTCTGCCTTTTATCTAATGCAAAGGATGAAACTGAGGATGCTAGAGCACCTGGAGTTTACTGCATCCCACTACAGGATGACAGATTCAACAGGACACTAACCTACATTGGTTCCACACACAGATCATTACAAGCCCAGTTACGAGATCACAGGTATGACGTGGCAAAAGGAAACATCAATACAGCCCTGGCCTGGTATGCCACTGAGCCGGGAATTTCACCCCTATGGGAGGAGGCTACCCTAATATACAGGCTATTCGACAGACAACACATAAGAACATTAGAGGTCGTAGAAATCTACAGTGCTGATATAAGAGGAGCATGCATCAACATGGATTACATTCCCATACCAAATGCATGGAAGTATTATTTAGACTCTTAAAGGAAATATACATTGCTTAACATATGTCACAGCCAATGTTTGAACTGATTTTAAAAAAATTTTTAAATTACGTGTGCAATGCGGAAACATTCTATAAATAGCACAGTTATTTTTGTTTGACTTTGCTTGATGAAGGCCGGTTAACAAGTGGCTGAAAATGTTTGAATGTTAAATTTGGGTGTTTTGCTGGAAATTTGATGTTTAGGTGAGAGTCTATAAATGTGATAAATTCATAAAATTTTGACAGTGTTGACATTGTCAAAATTTTTTAAAATTTATCAAAGTTATCGTTGTTGATCTGTGGAGCAGATATATTTATATAAATTTGGAATATTTTTTTTTTTTCAGAATATATAAGTTTCTTATATTTTTGGAAATTAATATATCAGATCTTTGTATAAAAACAAATCTTTTATGTAATAAAATTTTATAATATCATTTTCTGTTTTCATTATTTAAATTCAAGATAATTCAAAACTGAATTTTTTTCAGTTTGAGTAATGTATTTGATTAAATATAAAATATTTTGATCTTAACATGTTTATTTTTACAAAAAAATATACTGATTAAGGATCTCAATATTTTTTGCTAATTATTTAATATTTTTTTATTCTTATAAATCCATATGCTTTTATTTAGTTTATGTGTGAAAGGGCAATGGCAGTGTCGACTAGCAACAGGAGAGGAAATGGTAACGACTCCAGCTTCAGTAATACCACCATTATGTTCAGCAGCAGATCATCAAGAATATACTGATTGCATCTCACATTGTCCTCTAACATGCCAAAATTTTCATGAAAATCCTTCATGTACTATATCTGTTTGTAGGTCTGGATGTAGGTAAATAATTTTCATAAAATTCGTAACTTTAAAAAATTGAGATTTTTTTTGATAATACAAATTGAATTGCTATAATTAGATTAATTATATACTAAATTATTTTAATAAATGTTCTAACAATGCACTTTCTAATATATTAACTTCTTTCATTTAATTAAAACTGTTTTTCTCAATAAAAAGTTTTTAGAAACTCAAGTGTTTAGGCTTTACAATCATCATCATACAATCAAGAAGAATAAAAATAAAAATCAAGAAAAAATACCAGATTATTATTGTAAGCTCGACAAAAAGGGGGAAAAGACTTAACTTTAGCCTGTGTCAAGAATGGCTAAGGACGTTTGTGTATGTGAGTGGTGTGACGGAGACAGTGACAACAAGTGTCTTTACATAGAAACTATATATTTTTACAAAACTTTCTTACATGATCCTCTGATTAATTACAGTCCTTCAGTAATATTTACTGTTGTTTAAATGAAAAATGAAATTGATTGATTCAAGGAAAGCATTAATATGTTAATGTGTTTATTAATCTCTCTTTTTTCAAAATTCTCTTCATGTTGTAACAAAATTACTTTAAAATGAGTTAAAATGAGAAATTTTATAACTAAGTTATTATATAATTTTACAACTAAGTCTTAAAAATTGCTTTAATTCAGTGATTCCCAAACTTTTTTGAGCCACTGCCTCTTTGGTTCCATAGACTTATATCCAATGCTCCCTAACTGTACCCCAATGCCCCCTAATCCATTTTCCCTTGTGTGAAAAAGGCTTGGAAATATTTTTGAAGAAACTTTCCTATGAACCTCACACACTGTATCCTTACTGTACATTATTTTCCATATGTGTAAACCATTAAATGCAATGTTTCTTCTTATCTGTTTTAATGTTGAAAGGAAAAGGTTGTCAGTGATCCCAATTCTTGCCTATGGTTACCACTATAGTACCCTGCCCCCTGTTGCCCACTTTCTTCTTTTTGCCCCCTAGATTTACTCACTACCCACAGGGATGGTAGTGCCCACTTTGGGAACCATAGCTTTAATTGATTTTTGTCTAATTTTAAAGATACAAGATAGTAATTCTTATTTAAGACAAGCAAAGAAAAGTTTATCATCAGCTTATCAATATGTAAAGAATAATATTTACAAAATTCCTTATGTAGTTAGTCTACACATTGATTAAAGCTTATGATTATTCAAATAATCCAAAACAGTTTTTGCATTGTTGTATGATATTGCTAACTTTTGCTTATTTACAGTACACATTTGTCTAATTTTTCTTAAAACACAAAAAGAACTCTTGGAAATGGACATGTAAACTTAAAAGATTCATATAAAATTGAATTTTTATGAAATTTAATGAAAACATCAATATTATATTTTGATTTAGTTTAAGAAATTTAATTCAAAATTTAAAAATTTTGAACTAATTTTATAGACTATTAATTCTTGTTTATAAATTGGATTTTCATATGAAATTTACATTACTAATTCTGTGTCATATTCATGTTTTACTTTTTATTTATTTGTAAATTTTAATTATATATATGTATAATGTAAATTTAATAAAGACATTATAAGTTTTGTTTTATATAAACTTTTACAGATGCCAGGATGGTTATATCCTTAATGAAGTTACAGGAACATGTGTTAAGCCATCAGATTGTCCTTGTCATCATGGAAAACATAACTATAAAGAAAAAGAAACCATAAAAATTGATTGCAAACAATGGTAACTTATATATGAATTGTTTATGATTTAGTACAGTTTAAATGATTATAACTGAATAGTAATTTTTCATTTTATATAAACATTATTATTATGCTTTTTGCTATTATTTTGAAACAATAAATAAATGTTCTTTATAATCTATACTTAATGCTGTTTGCTATAGTAAAGTGGTGTTAAATAAATATACAATTTTTATATTCAAAATTAAATAGATATATCTAATGAAATTAAGGTATTATTTAATTAAGCAATTTAATTAGAAAATGCCTTGATTGCTTTAATTATTTTTATTCAGTTTCTCAGAATAGTTATATATTAGACAGTTACTTTGGAAACTTTTATTTGCAATTATTAGAATTAATTGTTGTAATAATGTATTGCATGTTCAATTGTGAGATTCTTATTTTCACACTTGTCAACTTAATACATTTCAAATCAATAGCAAGTTTTTTAAGAAATTAGGTTTGTGCTGAATTTGTGATTCAACTATAATTTAATTTTTGCAAACCTATGCCATATGAAATTAAACAGGATTATAATTTTTATAATCATTTCTAAATTTGCCCATTTTTCCTTTTTACAATTAATTCAATAGAATATTCTACAGTTTCAGAATCCTTCATCCATACAAGTCAAAAAATCTATTCATAATTTGAAATAGTCTTTAAACACAACAAAGATAATATTTTCAAAATAATATTATGAACAGATATCAAAACTGAGACTCAATTCAACATGTAAAATATATGTAAAATCAAAATATGTAAAAACAACCAGAACATATCTATACATTCCAATATCTATCCAATATTCCACATCTATACCAAAACTAATGAGGTAAACATGTACAGTACAAAGTCAATGAAATCAAAACACTAGTGTAGAAACTTCTAAAATGCAACAGCTGTGCAATCTCACATGTTTTTGTACTACAAACTACCTGTGTGAGGAAGGCACTTGGTGATATGGTGATTATGTGAACAACAGACATAATAAAATGTACTTCACTAGCACTGGAAACATGTAATATCTCCAGATTACTAAACTTTTTCAGCTTCCAACAAAACATGTAAAATATAGCAATTCACAAATGTTTTCAGAATCCATCTGATTTCAGCTTCAGGTTTACAGAATTCATTTGAATTGGAATGCATCAAATAGAACACACATATAGAATTCAAATTTTAACACACCAGTATAAGATATGCATTGAGCCATATTATGTTACCCAGGTTATATTCCACACCCACCATACTTTGAATAGCTTTATCTTGTTCCTAGCGTTGATACAATTGGAGTTATGGTTAGCTTTAAATATTTCAATGAACTAAGAGTCTGATGTGGTTCCAATTTGTAGGGGATCTGATGAGCTGGGCCTGATTTAATTTGGCCTCTATATGATCTTATGAAACAAACCTTGACAAAGTGGTGGTCATTTTAGAATGCTTTGTATCATAACTGTATTTATATAGCCTCTGTTCTAATGATTTTTTTGGTACACATACGAGATCTCTCCTGAACCTCTCATCTCTTAATGGAACCCTATACACTGAGGAAGGATCTAGTGCCACCAAAAGGATATTAGAACTGAAGATATGTGAACACAATTATGATAGTATGATTAGATAGTAATAAATAGATGAAAGCATTCAATTATATTAACTCTAGGGATGAGATACAGTTATTCAAAGCATTGTGGGCATGATACAAAACATTGTTATAATCTGGGTGACATAGTATAGCTCAGCACACGTCTTATACTGATCTGTTCAAATTTGAATTCTATATATATGTTCTATTTGATGCATTCCAATTTGAAACAAACTTTGCAAATCCGAATCTGGAATCAGTGGATTCCAAAAATGTTTGTGAGTTGCTACACTTTACATGTTTTGCTGGAAACTGAAGAGATGTAGTGATCTCAAAATCTAATTGTGCATCTTTATACTTTTGTTTCTAATAATACAACTAAAAAACAAAATTATATAAAAAGAAACACAAAATTATTTTCTAATAAAAACAACACTCCCTATATTGTTGAAAAATATATAAACATTTTAATGCAAGTATCCATGTGGCATATAATTGTATGCAATTTGTTAAGTTGATTCAGACTAGTATTAACAGAATATATCAGATGTATTTATCATTATTTGAATGATAATCTAATTTTAAATAATTGCCATCTTATAACTTCCACCTACATATTTTTACAATTATTTTCTACACCTGTTTACATATGCAGCAATTTATAACTCATTTTTATAATTTGTGTTGTTATTTACGAGAGCTGTTCAATAAGTAATGCACATAATTTTATTTCTCAACTGCCTTTCATTGGAATTGAATGAAACTTTGAATAACGTATTTTTAACAGTTGTTTAACGGCATGAAGTTTCTGTTAATTCCCTTACATGGTTGTAGTGTAGTTTAGTTTTAAAATGGCAGGTGCACTTGAGACACATACAAAACTGAGAGCTGTGATTGAATTTCTTTTTGCGGAGCATGAGACCATCTCAAACACTCACAGATGGTTACAACATATCTATGGGGATGAAGCAGTGGATAGGAGTACTGTCAGTCATTGAGTTAGCAAAGTGTCAACGATAAAGTGAGACTGTGCAAGGTAAAGCGAGACTGTCAAATCTTTCATGCTTGGGACAACCACATGCTGCTGTGACTCCAGATACAGTTCAGTGTGCTGATAGGCTTATTCAAGACAACAGGCAAGTAACAACCAAACAACTTGTTGTTTATCTCTGTGGGTAGTGCCAACACAATTATCCATTGCTTATGTTATTCTGCATGTCAGGAAGTAGCTGAGAGAGAGTCTAGCTGAGTGTATCAAACTGGCATACAGGCTCTGGCATCTAGGTGGCATAAGGCCATAGATTTAAATGGAGACTATGTGGAATAAGGGTGCTTGTAGCCAAATAATTGGGGAATAATGTATATTTGAATTTGTAAAAAAAATAAAGCTTGAGTTAGAAAAAGACCTATGTGCATTACTACAGTGCCTAGTATTCTTATCATTTATTTTTATCTTTATTTAGTTATATTTATGTAATAATTTGTCACTTAGACATCTATTAACTAATTTCCTGTTATTGTGATCCATTTTGTAAAAAGAATGTTTCTTGAAAAACTTTTTAAAAAGCTTCGTTTTATTATCTGTATTACTAAAGAAGTTTACATTGATGCAAATGAAAGGAATGAAAGTACTTGAAGAATATTTAAATCTGGTTTTTATGTTTTAACACCCAATTTAAATTTTTAAATTTTATTTTTAATGATTGTGGTGTACACCTTTACTAATTTTTGTAAATTATTTAGAAATACTAAGTTATGGAACAATATGATTTAAAGGTTTTTTTTTATTTAAATTAGTTGATACAATGATATTAAATATTACTTTTACTTAAACTACTTTTTGAAATATAGTGTTTGCACATCAGGACGATGGATATGTGACAATACTGCATGTCCTGGAGTCTGTTCAACTTGGGGAAATTCTCATTTTATTACATTTGATGGCCACATTTATGATTTCCAAGGGACTTGTGATTATATTTTAGTAAAAGGAAAAATAAATGATGAAAAGTCTTTTTCTGTCATAATACAAAATGAAATATGTGGTACTGGAGGCATTTCCTGCAGCAAAAGTATAACATTTGTAATTGGTAAGACCAAATTTAAAAAGTTATTTTTATTTAATATTTTATTTAGCATGATTACATTGTTTGAGGAATAATAATTCAAGTATAGACCAATAATATAAAATCATATATGCATACAGTATCTTAAAATATTTATAAATTGAAATATCATTAACAGTAACATAGAAAAGACACTGATCTCATAATTTGAAGTGATTGAAGCTCCATGGGATCTCAAATATCAGAATTTTAAACATTTTTGTGATTTTTATTCATAGTAAATTCTGTTTTTATGGCAGTGTGTTAATCTGATGTAGATTAGTTTTGATATGATTTGACTTTCTGCATCCAAGAAATATTAATTTGGATTTAAACTGTAAATCGTTTTGATAAAAAATTTTTTTGTGCATTTCATGAAGTAGTCTCATAACAGATATATCAGATTTGTTTTATAACAAAAATTATTGATGTTATAGCAAATTTTGTTTTTTCCAAAAGCAATCTACTGTTGTAAAACACACATGGTGAAAAATAGTCTGACAAAGGAATAGGAGAAAAATACACTTCTTTAATTTTTTTTCACCCACGTTTGTTATTTTATACAGGATTATCGTTTAATTCCGACACTCCTTGGACAAAAATTATAAATTTTAGACATTCGGGCAGAATCATTATTCTAAAATCTTGCAACAAAAGAATTGAGATACACGACATGACACAAAAAGGAAACTGAAAAAAAAAAAAAAAAACTTATAACTAATTACTTAAAAACTACTTATACTAGAGAAGAAAAAAAAGAAGGTGTAGATGATAGGATAGAACCAGACAAGAATGGGTACCCAAACTTAGCTAGCAACCTCGTGGCGGTGGCTATAACTCAGGCCTTCTTGGACGATACGAAATTCGATGATTGTGGAGTTCGAATTTTCTTTTTCCTTTATGTTTCCTTCGATAAATTTCCAGAAGAGCTCTTGCACTAGAATACTATAGTTCCTCTCTAGATTTTGCTATGTTCGACTTGCTGTCTCTTTGTTCTCCCGTCGGTGCGAAATTCTTGGAGACCTCACCAAACACGTTCTTACAGCTTGATGTCTCAGCCAAAAGTGTCCAGTCTATCTCTCCTTTAGCCCCTCCAGGCTATCCGTTTCTTTTGTCTTATAATCAGTTCGTCACTACTCGCAGAGAGAAGTTTCCAGAAGGAGGGGGACAAGGAAACAAAGGGTAGAGGAAAAAAGGGAAATGAGAAATATATATACAAATAAAATATACAAAACAAAAGGTATGGCATAAGACCACACTACTTAAAGTTTTTATTTTATTGTATGAAATGTTACAAAACTATAATAATTATAGATGGTTTGCTTATTGAATTGCAGGAGAGGATCTGATTTATTTTTTATACTATTGATTGTTAATTTTTTCACTTCAAAATGTTTTATTGGAAATGCTGAAACAATTGAGATTAAATGTTTTAGAAAGTGAAAAATTTTACACTTCTATTGCTTGGACTTCTCTTTTATCTCTAAATGATAGTAATACATCCAAGTTCAACATTAATCATAACTGTTTTTTGATAACAATAGTTAAACTATCCTATTAATCTCCATCTAAAAAAATATGCATTTCTACTTCTTTTAATTGTTTTAAAGTGAAAATAATACTAACTTTGCTTCATATCTGTATGAAAATTTATTTTAGTTAGCATTTTGAAAAGATTTCTTAACTTCAAAATCATCATGCAGAAATGGTTAGATATAAAACAAGAGAAAAAGTTTTTGTATAATTCTACTAAAGATACCCCATATACCAAAAATATTAAATGCTGTCTTGAATAATGTTTTAGAATTTCATTTAAAATTAAAATTTATTTTGATTTCTCTATCAAGATTTAACTCTATCTGAAATAAATTTTTTTATTTTTGAATAGTATATATTAAATTATTGAGTATCATTATCTTTGTTCTTTTATAACTTATTTCTTTTTGTTAGTCTATTTAATTACTTAAAAATGAAAAATCTGAAACTTAATTACTTAAAACTGAAAAATGTTATGTTATAAAATCTAGAGGATTTTGCAGATCCTAAATTAATCAAATTTTTCATCCAAAACAATTCTGTAAAGAACAGGAAGGTGATAATTAGAAGGAACAAGATATAAAGAATACAATACAATACAATATAAATTGAAAATGGCACAATACAGAATCATTAATGTTAGAAAGATTTGTTGCATATGTCATAATTAAGTTACTATCTTTTTTGTTAATTATCTTTATAATAATTAATCTATATTATATATATATATTAGGTGGTGAACATTTGATGTTGTTTAAGAATACTCCATTACTATATAAACACTTAAATTCACAATTTCAAGTAAAAGAAGTAGGAATGTTCCTTCATGTTACAACTGATATTGGTATATCTATACAATGGGATAAAGGAACAAGAATATATATTCGTGCTGAACCAATTTGGATGAACAAAGTAATGAAATTAACTACTATTAATTATACATATATATATATATAGCAATAAGTTTTATATTAAAACAATAATATTTAATTAATATTAAGAATTAATTAATAAGAATAATAATAAATGGAAGAATTAATATTATATAAAAGAATTAAAATATATATTCTTTAAAGTCTTTATTTTCTGTTGTCAAAAGAAAAGCTGTATAAAAATATAAAATAGTAACAAGCAATTAATTATTGTGACATCATCACAATGCCGGGCTGCAATTTTTAATCTCATATTTTTAATTAATTTAATTTAAAATATATGCTTTCCACTTCAAATTAGTAGTGGCTTGCCCCTGTACATCATACTTTTCTTTTAACAATAGAGTTTTGCCAGTCATTTTACCTTGAAAGGTGTTAGATAGATTCTAACATCTTTCAGGGAAAAATTTTTGAATTGAAATAACATGACTTCCAATTTGTGTCAGAAGTTCATATATAGTTAATTGGGGCCTCCTACTCCTAAGGTTTCCATATCTGGTCTCGTCTTTCATTTATCTAAATCCGTTCTCGAGATTAAGGAAAGACTGACGAACGACAGTGGAAATTTATTGGTCTACAATTTTTTTGAATTGCAGCCCAATAATGTTTTTAAAAATTTCTTTTTATTCACAGCTTATCATATTTAAATGCAGTTATAAATTTTTTAAGTTGTTATTCGTATGATTCCTATAACAACAGAAAATAGATTATATACTTCTTTTAGAAGTCTAAATGTTTTGTTTATTTAGTGCTTTTGAAGGGACAAATGCCTTGTCATCAGAATACAGTACAAAAATGTACAGAAACAAACTGATTATAAGAAAAATAAAGAGAGAAACTTTTGACTTGTAAAATCAATGATGGTAGCAATAGTAAATTTAAACTAATTTTATAGCTTATTGACTGTTTGTGCTCCAAAAAAGCAGAAACATTGTGTTACTTATCAATTAAAGTTAACATTGGATTCTAAAAGAAAGTTATAATTTATTTTCTGTTTTTTTATATTATCATCATAAAAAATAAAAGTTATGATAGATTATTTTTATTTATACTTTTCTAATGAATTGGAATTTGTCTTTCTCACAACTAAAATAAACTTTATATTTTGATTGTATACTGAATGCCAAAATTGTTAATGAATTGTTAATCTTTGGTAGATTTTGTTTTTATGTATTGAATTAAAATTCTTGTTTCTGATCTGATTGCAACTTAATGAATATATAAAAATAAGTATACTGGATTATAAGTCTGTGAAACATTTTAAAAATTTAATATTCATAAACTACACAACAGATAACATATTTTTTTAATATTGAAATGAAGTAAACTTTCCAAGTTTTTCATGAATAGTAAATGTACATAGTTGTTATGATTTGTTGCTAGAAGGCAGCAGTAGCAAATATGGTGTTAAGCAAACGTGAAAATCATTGTGTTGTAATAAGCAAGAACCTTGTTGGTTGTGACTATATAGTGATGTTGTTTAACAGAATTCCAGAAGGTGTTACTTTTATGCAACACTATCCTGAAATGATATGCAAAATTTTGGGATGAAGAATGTCTGTGCACTACTACTTATCCTGGACGTCCAGAACCAAGTGAACAAATTGTGGATCATGTTTGAAAGTTTGACAAGCCTATGAGCATAGCCTCCATAACTCCACTACATGTGCAAGTTTAAAAGTTGGCATCTTACAATCAACAGTGTGGTGAATTCTCCACAAGAGACTAAAGCATAAACTGTTGACTATAATATGCAGATACACATATGGGAAGAAATGGATTATCAGCTAGTTGTCTGCTGAATCAGCAAAGGTGATTCAGCAGACAACTACAGGTCACATTAAACATTTGTGACTCATGTAAAAATACTTGGAGAGTTTACCTTTATTTCAGTTTTTAAAAAGTATAGTATTTTAAAAGAATTAAAAACGATGGAGTTGGTTGTTTTATCTTAAAAATTGTTCATAATGTAAAATACCTCAAGAAATTCTTCTCTCTCAATATTGACTTTTGAGAAATTAAAAACGTTTTTATAATGCTTTAAAAAAGTTTTTAACTTCTCAAAAATTGGTATTAAAAGAGAATTTCTCTGAGTATAGTATCTGTTATGTAGTTTATGAATAATAAATGTTTAAAATGTTTTTCACAGACTTATGAGTAAGTGTGTATTTATTGAATTCATATATGTTATTTTCATATTACATATATGTAAATTGATATTAAAACATTGTTTCATATTTTATTTAATTATTAGTTGGAAGGTTTATGTGGTGATTTCAATGGCGATAGTGTTGATGATTTAAAACAGCCATCTGGAGATATTCCTGCAGTTGATGTAATAGATTTTGCAAACAGTTGGAAAATGCATTTATATTGTCAGAAACCAAAGCAGCTTATAGATTCATGCAGCTTACATTCAGAAAGACATAATTGGGCTAAAAAAAAATGTTCTGTTTTAAAATCGTCATTATTTAGCAATTGTCATGAAGAAGTGAATTTAGAACCTTACTATAAAAGGTTAGAATTTAATTTAATAAATTATATTTTTATTATTTGAAACCAAGATATAATCTATTAAAGTAAAATATTGACTTATATATTTTCATTATAATATAATATTTTTGATACTATTTTTAATATACTGGTGTGCAAAACTTAAGCAACGATTGTATTTTTGCTATAACTCCACAAGAAATCACCTGAGAGACATGAAATTTAGAATACAGAGAGAGTTTTTTATACTTAAAAGATGAAGAAAGCATAGTAGCTCGAAAATGAATAGAATGCATACAGTATGGAATCAAACAAAAAAAGGCTTAATTGAAAGAGTAGCCGTTGGTACAAATGATTGTCTGCCCAGGAGGGAGAACAACAAACAGATATCCCTTAGTGAGGGATATGATCTCCCTTAACTGCAATTGTTGCTTAGCACCGTTTCTCCATATTCAAAATCAGATTATCAAACAGTTATTGAGGTAAGAGTGCCCATTTCATGAGCATCTGTTTCAGTTGTTGGGTGTTTTCCAGCAGATATAATCATGCTGAAAAGTGTCTCCTCAAAGTGTCCCACACATGTTCTATGGGATTTAAATCAGTGGAGTACACTAGACAATCCATTCTTGTGATATCTTCACTTTCTAGAAGCTTCTCAACAGCACGAGTCTGATGTGTTCTGGAGTTATCATGCATGAAAATGAAGTCTGCACCAATGGCACTTTGGAACAGATGCACATAGGGATGTATCACTTGCTGACAATAGTGATCTCCGGGTAACAGTACTTCCGTCAAAAATTTGGAGCTCAGTCTGCCTGTTCATCATAATGCTTTCTCAAATGAGCACACCAGAACCATCATAATGGCTTCTTTCCATGATGTTAGTGGAATAAAAGAATAAAACCATGTCCTTACTTCTTTCCATATCAACTAGCATTGAGAATCACTTGTCAACACTTTCTGGAACCTTTTACCGGTGTTAGACGCAAAACGAAAAAATTTCCGTTAACGTTTTCGAACTTTGTAGTTCTTCTTCAGACGGTAAAAAACGAGGAACGCAGATCGAATAAAAGAACGAGTTATTTTTAAACCGAAATCGAATGCTTCACGATGCAGCTGATCAGACATGCGCATACGGTGCATGTCTGACCAGCTGCATCGTGAAGCATTCGATTTCGGTTTAAAAATAACTCGTTCTTTTATTCGATCTGCGTTCCTCGTTTTTTACCGTCTGAAGAAGAACTACAAAGTTCGAAAACGTTAACGGAAATTTTTTCGTTTTGCGTCTAACACCAGTAAAAGGTTCCAGAAAGTGTTGTTACATCCCCGGTGTTCCTTGATGTATGTAGATAATCACTTGTCATTTTAAAACAACTCTCATCTGTAAAGAAGACGTGACTCCATTGATGAGCTTTGTGTTCCTTACACCAGTCTAAAGACCCTGCTGATGGACAGCTGTCAATATAGGATGCAGTGTTCAGGACAGCAGGTGAATAGGCCACCTTTATGAAGGCATCTGGCCACATTAAATGGCAACACTTTTTGTCCTGTTGCTGTATGCAGCTGCTGAGCAATGTTGCCTGCTGACTGGTATTGATCTCTTTTCACCTGCAGAATGATATATTGGTCATCCATTGGCATTGTTTTTCTTGATGACTATTACCAACCTTTTTTACAGCTGTACCTGTGGTTTGGAAGGCTTTCCAAGCTTGTGAAATGACACTTTTGTTGATTCCATACTCTTGGGCTACATTCATTACACTACATCCTGCTTCAAGCCTGCTGATCATTTTACCACATGTAAAGTCATCCAGATGGTTTCTTCTAGTCATATTGCACATAAAACCTCACTTGAACTTGCAGCAAATGTCTTTAATAGTACCTTTTGTTTTTCTTTTTATTGTAGTTTTTCACTATGTGTGCTGACTGCACATGTTTTTCATGCCCTCACATCACCTATGATGTTTTTTTCCTGATATTTGCATACGAATCGCCTTTCTACTGAACTGGGTTCATTGTACTGATAGCAAAAGCTCTTTTTTACAATTTCATTGCTATCTGCTTAAAAATTACAATGTTACTTAAGTTTTGCATGCCAGTGTAATAGTATTAAAATATATATATATAAATTAAAATTTTTATATTTATGTTTTCAGTTGCATTTTTGATGCTTGCAGTTGTGACATGGGTGGTGATTGTGAATGTATTTGTACAGCAATTTCTGCTTATGCTTATGAATGTGCTCGTCATGGTATATATATTTATTGGAGATCACAAGAACTTTGTCGTAAGTTTTGAAGTTGCTTGTTTATTACTCTTTGTTTACATATTTCTTATTATTTTTATCATATAAAATTAAAAATTTTATTTATAAATATAAGTAATGAAATTTTAAATTCCTTACTCTACAGCTTTTCAGCAATAGTTCCATTATAATCAAATATAAAAAAAATGTTATGTTTATCATTAATAAAAGGAAATTATTTTGTTTCTATGATGAAGTGTAGTAGAAACAAAATAGAAAAACAGACATGTTTTCAAAATAAGAAGAAAAAAAAGGAAATTACTTATAATTTATTGTTACTCTTAATTGAAGATCTCAAATTTTGAATAATGTTTATAATAATTAATCAAAATTTATAAACTGTTTTTGTTTAGATAAGTGTTATCCAATAAATATTCAGACTTATTTTATTACTTCACAAATATTATACATAGAAAGAAATTACAAACACTATTTTTCAACATAGCTTTCTGTTAGTTTTGGACATTTTCTCCATTAGTCTACCAACTTCAATATTCTAACATGTAGAAATCTTTTGATTGATGCTACAATCATTGAAAAACTGCATCAATCACCATATCATCATTTGCAAACTTCTTTCTAGAATCAAATGCTTGAACTTGTTTTTGAAGAACAATTTGTCATGCTGTGCAGTGATTATTATACCTGAAGGCACTTATACTTATTTGTCTACAAGTTAATCTTGTTGGAATCTTAGCCTGAAAAATGTGAAAAATTAAGTTACAGTGTAAAATACTCACTGTTGTACAGTATTTTACATCATAACTACTTTGGTGTGAAATGTATGTTGTTTTGTTTCAAGTTATGTTATATTCTTTGTACCTGGAAACCTCTTCCATCTCTGCATTATACAGATTTTTGGCTTATAGTAGAGTTTAACATAGAAAATTGCCTTGTTCTAAAGTCTTTTGTTTTGGAAAGTTTCTGTTTTATTTATGTTTCATTCTATACAGGATTTTTTAGCATAAATCATTGTAAAACATACAATGTGATGAAGTGTACTTTGTTTAATACTGCTTTATTATAAATATTTAAAATATTTATTATTCAAAACAGGTATTCCAAATCATTTTTACTTGTTGACTCCTTTCTAAAGTAGATCTAATTCCAGTGATCTCTTTCTATAGCAACATAAAAGAATAAACTACTAATTGATGAAATAAATAATAAAATAGGATTTTACACGAATAGAACTGTGTTACATTTGGAAACTTGTATATAACACAGGTGTAAGACTCACCATAATACAAGTCTTGCAAAACCATATTTATTTTCTGCTCTTAGATTTTCTCTTTTAATATCTTGGTCTCAAGAACTTAAAGTACTTCATGCCAAAATCACATAGAAAAGGTAAAAAAAAGGTAACTGTTTTTCACTTTATAATGCTTGTTACAAATTTGAAAGGATAACATAAACTTTTTATTTTAAATGTTTAGAACAGAACAAGAACAACTTTTTAAATTTTAAATATATCATCACTACACTATCATTTATTCCTGCTGATACCCAGAGGGTGTATAGGTCAACATGGTAAAAAAAATCAAACTTTTATACTACCATTTACTACTTTTTTCCAAACTCCCCTATCGACAGACAAGTTTTTAGCCTGGAATAAAGTTAAATTCTTTTCCTCTAAAGCCTACTTAATGCTATCAATCCACCTTTGTCTAAGTCATCTCTTTGGTTTTTTCTCTTTTTGATTTTAGCTTTGAATACCTGTTTTGCTAGTGAGTCTTCTCCTAATATTTCCAAATGGCCAAGCCACTTCAGACTAGCCTCACTTACTCTCAACTGAATATTTGTTATCTTAAGGTTTTTTTTATATCTTCATTTTTAATATGCTCTTGCTTCTGTATCCATCTATTAACACCACTAATTTTTCTAAATACTCTCATTTCTGCTCCTTTTAAATTTTGGTAAATTCACTTATTTCTCACCCAGCTCTCAGAACCATAGGTAAATATAGGTTTAAAAACTGTGTTGTACACAGCTACTTTTGTCTTATGACTTATTTCTTTCTTGTTCCAGATATATTTGCTCAATTGGCTCTCTGCTTGATCTGCCTTGCTTAATCTATTGCGGATTTCCAAATCTAACTTTCCATCTTCACTAAAGATTGTTCTCAAGTATGAGAACTTATTGACATATTCTAAGCATTTATTCCAAGTTTAACTAAACGTTCCTTTCCCTCTACTAATAGCCATAACCTTTGTTTTTTCATAGCTGATTGACATACCGAAATTCCTGCAACTTTCCTGTAAATTATTTAAAGATTGCTGGAGGTTCTCAGATTTATTGTTTGGAATATTGTATTAGTAAGCACCTGCCATTTATTTATTATACTTTTATAACTCTTCAGCTAGTTCTAATTCCTTTCCATTCAGATCTCTAATATTGATGGTACCAACCCTGATTTGTATTCCAGTATCATATTTAGCACTGTGTGTCCTGGTTCTCTGATCAACATAGCAGGGAGGGACCTTGTTGATATGGGTGACATCCCAGCTGGTATGACTTTTTGTTGATTTGATTTACCATGCTTAAAAGTTTTAAGCAAAAAAGAGAACCATCAAGGTCGGTTAATGGCAGCCCATCCTCATTCATTTCAATAGCCCGGTTAATTGGATATCTACTGCTAGGTTGGCTGTCTAGGGAATGTGAGAGTTTCCCTCTGGTTGAAAGGCTCAAACTTTTGACAACCTATTTTAAATATATTAAATTTTTAAAATAAATCTTAAAAACTTATAAATTATAATGAAATACCAATGATTTCCTTAAAAGTCGGGCTATAAATTGGCTAATTAAATGATTGACATAAAGTAATTTGTTACTAGAGGTAGACATTAGGTTCCATCTCTTAACTAAGTTAATAATTATAATTTAAGAAATTATTAAATAAATTTAGAACCTTTTGGAATAAAAGAACTGACCCGGGGCAGGACTTGAACCCGCAACCTCCACTTGCCATGCAGTGTGCTTGCCAGTTACGCCACCCGACCTTCGCTTCCAGAAGTATATTAATTTAGATATAACCTTACTTGGTTAAATATGGTACTGGCTGGGGACAGATATAACCTTACTTTACCAAAAGGTTCTAAATTTATTTAATATTTACTTAAATTATAATTATTAACTTAGATAAGAGATGGCACCTAAAGTCTATCTCTGGTAACAAATTACTTTATATCAATCATTTAATTAGCCAATTTATAGCCCAATTTTTAAGGTGATTGTTGGTATTTCATTATATACTCATCGGGCTTAGTGATGTTTATTTATATTAACTTATAAATTGTTAGTATTTCTAAAGACTTTTAACAGTAATTGTAGAGAGCAAAACATATATTTAAATTTTAAATAAATCTTAACATCTTATAAATTATTATTTGTTTCAAAGATTTTTAACAATAATTATAGGGAGTGAAACACAAGCTAAATTATGTATAAACTTAAAACAGCTACTAGAGTAGCTCAGCTTCTGTCTGCTGAGGTTTGCAATTATGTTCTAGGATCATCTTGGCTAACTCTGTAGAATGCCTGTTACGTTAGATATCATCTTAGTGTTCAGATATTCTATTTCCAATTATTCTAGAGATTACCTCTATGTATTAAAATCTAGAAATACCCAAGTCCTGTTTTAAGGGAATTTTATAGATTCACTGACCTCTCAAGCATGAAATGGTGGTTACGGTCATTGCCTAATAACCTCTATAATTTGGGTTAGGTCTGATAGAAAGGAAAAAGTTGTGTTTCTAAAGAGAAATGGCTGAGGTGTAACA
Source organism: Centruroides vittatus (assembly GCF_030686945.1). NCBI lineage: Eukaryota > Metazoa > Arthropoda > Arachnida > Scorpiones > Buthidae > Centruroides > Centruroides vittatus. The sequence continues at coordinate 887,273 of NW_027121927.1, forward strand.
TTACATGCTCAAGGAAAGTGATGGATACCAATGTGTACATGGTATCAGACTTAACTACCATGATGGAGATCAGGAATAAAGCTTCTGTAGCTCTTGCTTTGATCTGATTGAATTTTTCTAATGTATAACCTGTGTTCCTAAGTGCAATGCTAACAATCTCTAATTCTTTGTCAACTAGCTATTGTGTGGAGGGGTATGGGAAGACCCTACATTTTAGAATGCTGATAATCATGTTTATTGTAGATGTTGAAAGGAGTTTGTAGGGATGATCATGGGAAGAAAATCAAATTTATGATACTCTCCAAAACTGAGGTCCATGGGGGTCATATGTACAAGCAGATCTTAAAAGGAGATAAGCGTTATCATTACATTCTTGTTTGATGATGGATATTGAGAAATAGCAAGATGAGTAATGTTTTACAAAGGATTCTTATTGCTGATGAGAACCCTTCTAGGCTAATAGGGTATTGTTCACATGTATGTAGAGGATGGGATAACAAGTCATAAGGGGTTCTGCAAAGATCTTGTTTTCTATAATACATATAATGAGCTCTGCTAAGCTGGTTGATAACAGAGAACTCATGGGCATCCCTCATTTTTTCAGATAGCACTGGTTATTAAACTGAAAGGGTTATTAGATGAAGTACTTCTTGAATGGCTAGGATTTGCTCTATACAAAAGTTGTTCCAGAGGAATAGGATATTATTGACATGAATGAAAAATGAAGACTTTTGTAATTCTTCAATTCATTCTGTGAATGTTTGAAAAATATAATCACATAAATTATATTACATGATTCAAAAATTTTAATATTTTTTTTTAGCTATTCAGTGTGAAGAATGTGAACAATATTCACCTTGTGTGTCCTCCTGCCCACTTCAAACATGTGAATCTCAAAAGAATAATGTGAATTTAGAAAAACTTGAAATGGAGGAAGCATTATGTCAAGAAGAGCCTTGTGCTGAAGGATGTGAACAAATACCCTGTCCACCTGGAAAAATTTACAATAATCAAAATGAATTAAAATGTATTCCATTAGAAGAATGTGGTTTTGTAAAAGAATTTTGTAAAAGTATAAATGGCAATATTTATTATGAAGGCGAACATATTAATGATACTGAAATATCTGATCCATGTCAATCTTGGTAAGTAAATTTTCTAGTTTAATCGAAATTTAATTACTTTTGTAATTTACTTGTTACTTTTTAAAAATTTTATCAATAATAATAATAATAACAACAACAACAAGGGTTAGGAGATTCACTTCCATTGCTCTAGAGCGACTTATGCATATGCAAAACTCCATGATCCTCGCTCCAAGAACACTTAGGATATTCGCATTTGCCAAGACACACAAACCGGGAAACCTGATACGTCCAGTGATTGAAAAATGTAACTCCCCAATGTTCTTGATTGAAAAACAACTAGTCAACTTTTTCCATGCTAGGGATCAGCACCATCCATATTCCATTACCAACTCACTACAGTTTGTGGAGAATCTTAGGGGCATTTCTCTTACGGACAATGTGTTGGACTACAAATCCTTGTATCCTTCGATAAAATTACCTCTTTGCTTCTGTGCTTTACGAGATTTTTTATGTACCAATATAGATAATGCACCATGTTATCATGTTCATATCCTTGAGCTTACACATTTGAGCTTATACATGTTTCTTTTAGTTTGAGGGAAAAGTATTCTTACAAGAGAGGCGTACCTATGGGTAGCCCTATGTCTGCAATCCTATGCGAATTATTACTACGGCAACTTGAAAACACCGTCCTATCCAGGGTTCAACAACATATCACTTTGTACGCTAGATACATGGATGACATTTTTATACTGTGGCAAAGTTAGCCTAACCTGCAACAATTTTTAGACACCATTAATGATAACCCTTACAGCTTATCACTACAGGTTGATCAAAAGAGTGATACTAAGGTTAACTTCCTTGACATTTCCATCACTTGCAACCAAGAGGAAATCTGGACCGACATACGAAGCGTGTTTTTAAAGTAAGTACTGTTTTGAAATATAAAAAAAACAAGCAAACATTTTTAACAAAATTTTTATTTATGTGAAAGCCCATATTTTACACTACTTTTCTACATAATTCTCATTAATATTGAGACACTTATCGTATCATGGGACCAGCTTTTGTATTCCATCTTCAAAGAATGTTGCCACCTGATGAGACAACTACTGCAGAACGGTCGTTTTGACTTCGTCGTGATTGTTATGGCACTGCCCTGCCAGATGCTTCTTCAAATGCAGAAACAAATGATAGTCACTCAGCGCTAGGTTGGGACTGTATGGAGGGTGGTCTAATTGTTCCTAGCCAAATGATGTGATTAGGTCTTGAGTTTGATTTGCTGTATGTGGACGAGCATTATCGTGGAGCAAAACAACACCTTGCTCAGTAAGCCCTGCCTTTTGTTTTGTACTGCATGGTGCAGTTTTTTTAAAGTCTCACAGTATGCAGCTGAATTGATCGTTTCACCATGAGGCAAAAAATCAACAAGCAACACTCTGTATCTGTCCCAAAACACCGTGCACATGATTTTCTGAGCAGAAATTGTTTGCTTGAACTTGACTTTCCTTGGAGATGATGAATGTCACCATTCCATGGATTGTTGCTTTGATTCCAGTGTAACGTAGGCTACCCACATTTCATCGCCTGTAACAATACGGCTTAAAAAATCATTCCCCTCGTCACTGTAGTGCTCAAGAAAAGTCAATGCACTGGCCAAACGTTTGGTTTTGTGCTCCTCCGTCAACATTTTCGGCACCCAACAGGAACACAACTTCTGATAATTTAATTGTCCGGTCACAATTTCATAGAGAACACTTCTTGAAACTGCAGGAAACTCTTTAGATAAAGATGAAATCGTGAATTGTCTGTTCTCTTTCACTTTACAGTCCACTTTTTCAATCAAATTGTCGATAATGACTGAAGGTCGCCCACTTCGTTCCTCATCGTGAATGTTTGTGCGGCCATTACTAAAGGCCCTAACCCATTTTCGTACCATTCCATCACTCATAATGCTTTCACCATAAACTTCACTGATTTGGCGATGAATTTCAGCTGCTTTCAAAACCTTTAGCACTGAGAAAACGAATAACGGCACGTACTTCACAGTCGGCGGGATTCTCAATGAGTGGTGGCATTTCAATAACACACAAACAACAGTAAACACAGTCGACTGGCTTCGTAATGGCGTTTGTTGCTTCCCAACAGATGTAGGTACACAGCGCGCATGCACTAAGTGCCGACTGCAGCGCTCCAGCGGTGTTATATTAAAACAGTACTTACTTTAAAAACACGCCTCGTATACGGTAAACCTTGTTTTCAGCCTGTTATTATCCCACATCAATCTATTGATCCCAAGCACATCAAGTTAGCGTCTTTCAGGTCTTGGATTAAATGTGCTTATACACATTGCACAAGCATTCATGACACGATAAAGGAGCTGAATTACATTCTTGAGATAGCCAAGCAACAAGGATACTGAAGAGGAGCGGTAGAGAGGCTTATCTACCGCTCCTACCAAACGCTTATCTACCAAACTGCAAGACGATATGCTCCCAGAGTAGAACGGGTGAAAAGAATGGTGCTAAATTACATCCCATTTTTAAACAAAATTCATAGAAATATTGCCAAGGCTAATAATCTTCAACTTGTTTACCAATGTAATCTAGGCGGCTATTATCAAAACAATGATGAATAGACACGCGGTGAGGCATCTGGAGAAGTTGGAAATCTTCAACGCACATGAGAACTAGTTGTATAAACCATAGAGACGCAGACGCGTTATCTACTGCTCGGAGATCATTTTACAATAATTAATAATTCTATCGATGTTATACCTTACATTTATTCTTTTTTGTTATTCTTGACCATATTTATGTCATTTATTTTATTTATTTATATTTAGTTTGCAAGGAAAATTTCTGTTAATTTTTATATTTGTTCCATAATCATTTTGTGTTCTATTTTTTTTAATGTTTCGTTTTCTGTAACTGAGGAAGATTGTTTAAAACGATTGAAAACATTTTTATGCTATTAGATTCTTCTGGATTGACAAAGGTGTAGATTTTTTTTATGTTATTCCATATCCAGTACATAGTTTGTTAAATATTGTAATTTCTTCCTATAGACCAGTGGTGGGCAAACTTTTTAAAATGGGGGGCCACAAAATTTAAGAAATTCTAGAGGAGGGCCAGAATTATAGAAAAAATGCATTTTGTGTTAAAGCTTTTAATCATAATATTATAAAAACATTACAGCATTACACACAAATGTTACAAATTACCTTTTACCTTAAATAATAATTAATTTAACTTTTATTCGAAGGCCTTGCCATGGTAGGCGTGTGAGACATATGGAATTGTTTTTGATTTTCCATAATATTTTCGAAAGCAGGTTCCAGCTGTGACAAAGCAACTTTCAGCAGTGCGAAAAGGTGTTCATCAGTCAATCGGTTTCTGATTGAGTTTTTCCGCAATTTCATGGTCGAAAAAGTCTGTTTGCACACATAAGACGACGCAAACATCGCCATAATTTTCTGGGAGTGAGCAGTCATCTTTGGGAATTCAGCTTTCCGCAGTGCTCTATAAAAATCTAGTTTTGTGGAATTCAAGAACAATTGCTTTAAATGGGTACTGCACTGCATTTCAATAATTTTCAACTGCAATTCTGCAGATACATTTTCCGGATCTACATTAAACGGCATCGAGAAAACATCTAGCGATGATTGAATGTTCTTAAAATCTTGAAACCTAGTTTCAAATTCTGTGTGAAGTTTTTTCAACGCCTGACTGAATTCTTTTAGTTTGTTCTCACTCACTGGTGACATGGATTTTAAATGCAGAAAGTGAGTTAAATCGTTCTTCGCCATGTAGTTATAAAACAGAAAAAGCTGAGTTTTAAATGATTTCAGACAACCCCAAGTCTCATCTATAAATTGGTTCTTTCCTTGCAATTTTTTATTTAATTTGTTATAGTGTTCGAGCAAATCGGTAAAAAATGCAGAATCGGTATGCCAATCTTTGTCTTCGAAGATTTGGAAATCAGACCATTTGTCTGTTTTATTCTTTAAGAAATCTTGTATTTCCTCTTTTAAATTTCAAACCCGTTCAAATGCATATCCACAACTTAACCATCTTACTTTCGTGTGGTAAAGAAGGTCAGAATAATCTGCGTCGACTTCAATCAGAAATTCTTGGAATTGTCAGTGTACCAAGCCCCGAGATCGAATCGTATTAATTAGTTTTAAAACCACATTAAGTACATGGGTAATATCTATTGCAGCTTTACAAAGGATGTCCTGGTGAATTATACAATGTAAAAATACAACATCGTAATTAGCATTCTGGTTCCAAAAAATACCTGAAAATCCCGCGTTTTTTCCAACCATATTTAGGGCTCCATCTGTAGTTATATTGCATAATTTTGAAATAGGCACATTTAAATTTTGAAGACCTTCGGAAAATTCGTTATAAATTATTTGCCCCGTCGTTTTTCCTTTTATCGATTGCAAACAAGCTAGCTCTTCAGTAATATTAAATTCGTCGTAAACGCCCCTAATGAAGATTAATAATTGAGCAGTGTCACTTCTATTCGTACTTTCATCCATCGTCACAGAAAAATATTTAAAGTTTTCTCTATACGCTGCCTAAATTGAGTCGACAAGTTTGATGCAATGGCATTAATTTGCGTTGTTACTGTTTTTCGCGATAAGCTGACAGACTCAAACTCTTTAATTTTTTCTGGACATAAAATTTTACTCATACTCACCATACAATCTTTTACAAATTCTCCTTCCGAGTATGGTTTGTTATTTTTAGCTATTTTATAAGCCACAACATATCCAGCCAGTGTAGAAGCCATTTGAGCAGTGTTTTGCTTTATAAACACATTCCGTTGAGCAGATATTGTTTTTTTTTTAGGTTTTCCGCATTTACCTTTTTTTTCTGCGTCATTCATCAAAGCATATTTGGTTTTTTTGAATGTTTGGTGTTGAAATGACGAGCAAGGTTAAAATCTTTAAATACCGCCACTGCTTCATTACAAATAAGACATACTGGCTTACCGTTGTATTCCGTAAAAAAGTATTTCCAAGCCCACTCTTCTTTAAACAGACGACACTCGGAATCGACTTTTCGTTTTTTATACGCCATTATCCCAAAAGCGCAGATTTTTTTATTTAACGATTATGAATGTAAAGCGTTACGCGAACAAGCAAGAACAAGAGACAAAATTAACGTTAAACGTGCGGCTCGGTCAGTGACAGCTGGCGAGTGGCGAGTGGCGACTGAGTTCACTCGCCCCCGCTGCTCGCGCCTCTCATTTCACCACGCTTTGCGCCCCGTATTATGCAACACATGAACTACGCGGCTAGTTTAGCTTCACCTATAGGTTATGCATCTATTATTCTACTAAGTAGAATCTACTTTATACTTCTCGACCGTCAAAACGTAATTATAGCGGGCCATATACTATCCATGTCGATGGACCTTCGGCGGGCCGGATTAAATACTTTCGCGGGCTGGAGTTGGCCCGCGGGCCGTACTTTGCCCATCACTGCTATAGACCTTACTGGCATGGTTGGTCTTACTGGAAACTTGTGCTCTTGCTAATATTGAAGTACTAAACTTTTTTTCATTTTGACAAGGTGGTGTGAGAGAGTTTTTGTTATTGATTCATTCAATGTTGTCTGTCTACTGCTATTTGCAATACTATCATTAACAACAAATAGTGTATAATAGATGTAAGAAATGCTAACAAATTATACTGTAACAAATAATGATTAAAATGAATTAAAATGATTAACAATTAATATTTAAGGCACTGGTTAAGACTGATAATGATAACTAATGAACAACTGCATTCTAGTCATGTATTGAGGCTAACAGTGCAAAAAGACATCTTAAAAATACCTGTTTACCTGAAGAAAATGATAACTATAACTGAAACTCAACTTACAATAAACTCTGATTTTTATAAGTGAATTATAATATATATGTTTTGGAATGTGTTAATTCTAATAGCATTAAAAGACTGGTATCAATATTCATTATTATGATAAGTAGAGTTTGTTGCATTATCACTTTTGTTTTCTCGAATCTTTTCTCCTCCATATCTTTTCCTATTCGTGTCTAATAAATATAATAATTCTAATAATAAGATTAATAATAATATTAGTAATTCTCTAATATATTCTTAGAGTAGATTAAATGTTTTATAAGTAAGTCCAAATGTTCTTTATCTAGCTCTACATCATTGATAACTTTCTAAACAATGTTTACATAACACATTCAGATCATTTTAACATTCTTGACATTTTTTTGTTTGACATTCAAATGAATTTATATCAATGATATACAAGATACAGTGTACATATTTAGGAAACGATATTATCATTAAAAGAGTCATTTATTGTCTTAAATTGTTATATCATGCATATACTTTTAACCTTCAGTTTATTTCTTATAATGATTTCTTATCACTTAGTTGAGTGAAGGAATTTTCTAGAACATTCTGCATTGTAATATACAGTGTGTTAATAGATCTTTATCTGCATATTTTTAATTTATCTGTCATTTTCAAAAATTATTGTATATATTTTTTATTTACAATTTATATATAAATTGTAAATAAATATGTATTATATAAAAGTGTATTGTATAAAGTATATAAATATTTATTAAACATCTCAACTTTTTTTACAGTTACTGTATCAAAGGTGAAATATCTTGCATTGGCCAGTCTTGTCTTCCTTCTCCTCCTCCTCTTTCTTTTCCTCCTCCTTTTCATTATTTTTCTCTTCCTCCTGTTTATTCTTCTCCTCCTCCTCTTCATCCTTTACCACTTCCTCCTCCATCTAAACCAGAACTACCAATTATTATTCCACAAGTTCATCCTCCTCCACCTCCATCTAAACCAGAACTACCAATTAATATTCCACAAGTTCAGTGTCGCTATACAGGATGGTCTTCTTGGATTAATTCTTTTTCTCCAACACTTGAGGTAATTATAAAATATGTTGTTATAATTTTAAATTTATCAATAAAACTATTTATTGACAGTTTTTTAAACTTTATTAATGTGTTTCAGAGTGATGGTGATTTTGAAAAATTGAATAATATTTCTAGCTCATTTTGGAAAGAATTCAATATGTGTCCCTTAGAAAAAATTACAGATATTAAATGTCGACCAGTAGGGTCTAAATCAAGTGAAGTTCAAAATATTACTTGCTCTTTACCAGATGGATTGATTTGTTTCAATAGAAATCAAAAATTCAATTCTTATTGCTATGATTATGAAATACAAATTTATTGTAACTGTGGTAAGTAATTATATTTATTATTATTTTATTAAGTATAAAATAACTTTTATATGGATAATAACCAATGACATAAATTTAAGAGTTGATTCTAAGCTCTTATGGGCTGTAGAAGACTAATTGAAACTAATCTAGGCTCAGGTAAGCAGCTACTGATAGTGAATAAATTGTTTTTCCCATTCTGCTTTGAATGTGAGAAACAATTTATTTTTGCATAGTTAATTTAATTCCCACTGTCATTTCTCAAAGCAAGTACAATAGAATGAGCAGTCATGAAATAAACTGCAGCAAATATTTTTAAAACAAGATAGTGGTTGATAACTCAAATTGCTTTTTATACATGTTTTGTCCATTTATTTAGCAAAAATAAAATTTTAAAAATTAATTATAATAATTATAAGAATATAATTAGAAAGTATATTCTTCTATATTCTTTGTAGTTTTCTTGTTTAACCCTTTCCTGGCCAGGGTACCGATCTATCGTTGCCCTAATTGTTTAGCAAAACAGCCAGGGTACTGATTAATCGTTACCCTGTTAAGAATCTATTTTTATAAAATTTATCGACAAAAGATGTCAGAGCTTGACGGCATCGTCTTGTTTATTGTCTGTTTCACATATTTTTGTCCAGGTGGTGTTTTGTCGACTTAAAAAATTTTAATTATCGGTTTTTTTCTTCATTTTTCATTTTCTGATAATTTCTTATTTCATTTTTCGCATATTCATGCAATAATATTACTATAGTAAGTTCATTAATGCTATAATAAGTTTATTCAGCTATAATATGTTAATGCATTATAAATATTCAAGTTATGACCTTCAGTTCTGATATTTTATATATTTTTTTAATTTTTAATTTTTTTTTAAATCTAAAATATCAGCAAATGTTACATCTATTGCTACTGGTAATCATATGTTTATTACAAAATTATATAATTTCGTTTGATATGAAATGAATAAAGTATATTAGTTCATTATATTAGTTGAAAGCAGAATAAAGTTCAGATTTCAAACAAATGTTTGATATAATGTGCGATAATTTCACAACGAATAAACGTACATGCATAAATGTTATATCAAATTGTACAGAACAATATTCTACATCATTCTGGCTCAGCGACAATAAGAATGAAGTAACCAGACAATGTTAATTTTGACAAAAAGTAACAAATTTTCAAGTTTGAATGTCACTTATTATATATTTTTTTTTTTCTCATAAATTTTTCAAACAAACTTTATTGAAAAATGTTGTATTTAAAACTAACTATATTGATAAATATGTGTGATTTTTTTCATATGAATAAAATAATATTTTAATTTTTGATGAATTTTTAAAATAATATTGCCTGATTTACCTATTTTGCCCTTGGCCGTTTTACAAAATAAGGGGGCGTGGCAAACGGCAGGCAAAGGGTTAAATCTCTCTTGCCTCCAGAAATTTATTGTTCTGACTAGTGTTACATATTTTTTGCTAGTGGTAAAATTCACTGTGTTAAATGCTATTGCAATTTGCAAAACAAAAATTAACTGAAAAATATCATTGCCAATCAATAGTCATTCTTCTTTTCACTTTTTGTCAATGATTTGCTTTCCATATGAATTAAGCATAAAAATTAAGACATTAAAATTATTTTCTATTTAATTTTTTCATATTTATTTTAACAATTATTAAGATTTGTATGGTGTTGGTGGAATGTATCCTTCTTGGTTAATATGTTGTGCTGTTCTGTACCAAGGTCAGGGTATATTAGCTATAGAAAAAAACATTTTGTATGTACTGTTCATATAAATATCTGTGCTTAAGAATTTCTTAATTATATGACAGGTTTTGTATGGTTGTTTTCTGTAATGTGATATATGTGTTGTTGTGAAACTAATGTTTCTAAACTTTTGTATAGTGTAGAAGCAAGGACTTCTGGTACTGTAAGCATCTCCATTCTTCACAAATATTTTGTTTCATGGAAAAGTTCTGAGTATTTATTAATTTTTTTATTGTGGATGTTTGGTACTGCTATATCTGTAATGTATGTGATTTTATTTTGTTTGTCAATGAATGTGATGCCTGGTCTGCTGTGATGGACTGTTTTGCTTGTGATTATGGCTCAGTCATACTTTGTGTATGTTATTTTCTATGACTGTCTAAGATGTGTATGTTTGCTGGGGTTTATGTAGAAGCTTTTGATGTAGTAACGGGACAATTAATTGGAATCGGAAATTGAAAAAATCGGGTATTTTCTGGTAATTGGAGTTAAGCAAATCTCATTATGATTTCCAATTCTATGAGATTTGGGTTCTGGATGAACATCCACGCAGGCTTGTCTTTGGTAAGTGCGAAGCCCTGGGCCAAGAAAAGCTTGGAGGCCCCCTTAAGGAATTCTTAATGGAGGGTTAATGTTTTTATATGCACTTTTAAACATCTTTTAGTGCCTCCTACATAAATCATTTTATTTTTACAATTACAATTAAATTTATATACAACATTACTTTCCTCTAGTTCATCTATTTTAATATGTTGATCTGGTACTAATACTATATAAAAACAGACAATGGATGGTATGAACACATTCATAAAAATAGATGACTTAAAAATTGATGATGTAAAAGTGAAATATAAATATGTAAATTAATATACTCTGATGGTTTTTGCTGCAATTACTGATTGTAGTTGTGTATGATAACTGATTAAATGTTTTGGTGTAATAATGTCATCAATTCTCCAAAAGTGTCAATGTGAATATCAATTCATGGAAATTTACTGTTTAATACCAAATTTAATTTATCACTAATTGTGTTAATTATGTGTAGTTTGTTCATGACTGGATTAAACATAAAAAATAGAGAAAAGAGGGAATCTATTGTATAGCACATACAAGAAAACATTGGTTTCTTTAATTGTGAGGTTTTCATAGTTATTTGAATGTTTTAATGTAATTTTTATGTATATTTTGTTTGGTTTTATTTTATTATTTTAGCAAACTTCAACTGAAGAGGGACTCCAAAAAAGAGTTTAAAATGCATTTTGAGTGTACTAGTATATATTTGTTAAAATTAAATCATTGTAAGTTTTATTTTATACTAATTGTAAAATTTAGATATTAAATAAACTATTTAATATCTAAATTTTTGTTTGTAATATCTTATTCACTAATTATCACAATTTAATGTAGTAACTAAGGGCTAAAAGTAATGAATAATATGTTTGGAATAAGATATTTCTTTGTAGTAGAAATTCAATAGCAACTGATTGTTTTTAAAAATTATTGTCTAAAGCACTTTTACATTTGCACAAAAAAAAGTGCAATATGTCTAAATGAATAATATAGTGAGACATGATATAATGAGGGACTATTGTATAAACAGATATTTTGCTCCTCTGCTGTATCTCTACAAAGCAAACTAAAGCTAAAATTTTTCTGCTGTGTTTCTGTATCTTATTTTATTTCTGATTTTCATACAGTTGTCTAATTTATTTTACATATTACACTTTATTCTAACTGTTATACATTAGCTCTTTTTCAAAATATTGTAGTACTGACAAGGAAGTTACTTATTATTTAAAAAAAATCTAGAATCTATTACTGTATTGAAGCTTGACCAGATTAGAGTAATCTAGTCAAGCTTAATAATAACTTAGATTCTATAATTTTGTACAACTACATCTAAGCTTTCAGCATGCCTTAAAGACAAATCTGTAAAATTTCATTATGAATTAATGGAATTTTACAACATTGGTGTTCTTCTGGTATGTTATTGAAGATAATTATACTAGTGAAGATCCTTCTTACTCGTCACGTGATCTTTACAAATGTTCCGTCCCGAGTTGTTCTTTACGCCTCGAGATTGTCCGTTAAATGGTCCGTGGAAAGTCACATCTCCACACTCAATAATTAGTTATATACAGTTTATTTACAAATATTTACAAAGATGTACACTATGCAATAACATTACGTACGCTAATGTACCGAAGCTGTGATGCCGCACGTCGGCTTGTCTGGCCGGGGAACACGAGTCACTTTTCCGGAGATGGCTTAACCGCGTGGCCGTCCGTCTCTACACCAACCTTTTTCCAGAGGACTTTCCAAGAGGAGAACACTCTCTCTATACGCCTCAAAGGCCTACCTAGTGTTAGAGTCCGCCACGTATCCGGTCTCTCGCCCTTTCTCCTCGTTTTTCTGCCACCCTTCCAATTTAAGGGATTCTGCTACTACCTCCTGCGACCAATCAGTTCCTTCCCTTTCTTAGAGCCTTCAAAGACGTCCGCCCTATTTCCCGCCGACGTAGCTTACATTTGCGTCCGTGCTTTATTTACATTTATTTTCCCAAGCTGGCCGGCACGTGGCCAACACATCGACCCTTAAGTGGTGACGCTACACCTTTGATCCTTCCGGCCGTTTATGGCCCCGGCTCCAGGTGGGAGCAATTATCTCAGTCGGGCGGTTTCTTCGACTCAGGCCACCAAAGGCGACCTTTACAATACTGTATTCCTTTGTGGGCTAATTTCAAACTATTAGTCTTTTATTATGATACCAGACTTGTTTTTATATTTAATAACATTTTTAATAAGATTTCCTTCTATTTTCTCAACATTGAGTTGATATTACATTTTATAAAACAATATTCATAAAATGTTCATTTATATTTTATTGATTATATTATTTAAATAAATTTTTAAAAATGTTTTTCTTTATTTTTAATAATTTGTGAAAATTTTAAAACTGTTCTCTATTTGAGTATAATGTTATTTTAAAGAATTGTTGTTTTATTTATGTTGTTGTATTTATTTACCTGAAGATAATGAGTTGAAATGAGATATGGTCATCTTGTAATGTCATTAGTCTTCCAAATCCAGCACATTTATGTATTTGGAATGAGTTTTAGGTTTAGTTTTTATTATGTATATTTTTTGAAATTTACTTTAATGTATTTATTGTTTTTTTGTATTTATTTAGCTATGGCTTTTGTTTTTCAATTGTATTTCTTGAAAAATTAATATTCAAACTATGCATGTTATATATTTTATAGATTGTATTTATCCAAGAGGTATGGAAACTGGGAAGATCCAAGATGAACAGATTTCTGCTTCTAGTGCAAAAAAAACTGGTAAACCATTTAAAGCAAGATTAAATAGTGATTGGGCTTGGTATCCCCAGCAAATATCATCCAATGAATGGATTCAGGTAATAGTTATAATTTTTGAATAAGTTATTAAATAAGCAAAAATTTGACATGTTTTATAATAAATTGTAAAAAAGGATAACAGAAAAAGTATAAACTAAATTTCATATATGTTGTTGATTCTTATTCAAGTTTCATTATATCAAATTTAAACTGAAGTATATCATTACTTTAATAAACTGGTAAGAGTATTTCTTACCAGTTTATTTTTCAGCAAATGATATTTTTTATATTTATATTTTACATTTTGTGCTTAAAAATTAAGGCTTACATTTTTGCTTGAGATTTTAAAAATATAATAGTAGAGATGATTGATTTATTTGTCTAATACTTGCTACAAATTACAGTTTAAGATTGGAATATATATAACCATTCATTACCGTTATGGAATAGGCTATAGACAGTGGGGTTACATTTGTAGGTCAAGTTAGCATTTTTGTAATGTGCTGTTTCTTTGTATAGGGGGATGCATATCACAATTATCTCAATGCAATACAACCTGGGTTATGAATGTGCTTAGTGTTATTATTACAGATATCTTCATCATCTGTAACTAGAATATTTCAAGTTACAAATCCTGTCTGATATTTCAAATTACAAAATATAAAAAACGAGCCTTTGTATCACTGATTGATGTAGTTTGAGAGTTAGCCCATAGGGCTAACTCTCAAATATCATCATCAAACTAGTCAAATTTAGTGTTGTCATTCATACATTGCAAAAATTCATCTATAACTGGTTTAAATTTCCAAAGGCTAAAAAAGTCATCAACATACCTCTTATATGTTAGAATATCTGGGAGATTTCAGATCTACACATACTTTTTTAGAATGGCCATATTTACAGTATATGAACATCTATTACAAACCATGCTATCTACTGTTGTTTATCTCACTCAAATCTAGCAACCCCTATACCTACAAAATAGCAGTTTTTTAGAGCCCTTATAAAAAAAGCTTTCACACACTGCATTAATTTTATGGACACTTTAAAAGAGCTAAAACATTTACTTGTAGGAAATTGCAGCTAAACACTGTTACTGGAAAAGACTTATTCACAATTTAGCTTCTACTTTTACCAACTGAAATACCCAAGTTACAAGCCCTAATGATGAGAAGATCTTTATGTGAGATTTAGAATTCCCTCAGAATTAAACTTGTAATAATTCGTTTTAGGAATTTTCCCTTAATATAAACATCCTGTCTAAAAACGGCCCTGGACGAGAAAATATGCGTCCCCAGCCAGATAACTGTCAACAATCCTTTGTTCTTAAATTGTATCCAGAAATTGTATCCAGATCGTCTTGCAACCTTAGTTTACACTTAACGTCATGTATTTTGAATCCCGGGAACACCTATGACACAAATCGTCATCCACCTACGATCACGTGACCTAATTTCCCAGGCTGAAGCTATAAAAGCCACTCCTTTTCCCCCCCTTTGGGGAGTCTCTTATCATCTGCCGGACAAACGCCGTCGCTCGTCGTCACCGCTCGGACCTACTGTCCTAACGTCTCCGCGCTCAGTTGTGACATTATAAACTGTGCCAATTTCGGATACTAATCTCCACATCGAGGATATCAAAGTGATAACGATAAAAGGTACTACTAATGAGGTATGAACCGAACCTGTAAGCTCTCTCTCTCGAACCCTACGCGACTTAGGGAATTTAGTCAGATTTTGTAGTGGTGTCCTTGTTAAATTTAATAAATCTTGTTTTAATTGTTAACTGGTGTCCTCTTTGTCTCGAATATCGCTTTGCCTTATCGTCGACCCCATCTCACCTACTATTCACTCGCGGAACGCGTAACGCTAAGCCAACGTAACAGCCATCCTTGACACGTGAGTTGCTGGAAAGGGAGGCACGACCTTCTCCTATCTCCCCGTTCTCACATTTAATTATAACTATAAGTAGACTTCAAACCAGGTCATATTGTGTTGGGATATAATTGTGATATGTACATCCCCTGTACAAAGAAATAGCACATTATAGAAATGCTAACTTGACACAAACAACCCCACTGTCTATGGTCTAGTAAGGATACTAATAACATGTTTAGATTATTTGGTGTATGTAGGGTTTTGATGATGGACTACAGACTCTAGTAGAACTTGGAATACATTACGTTACATGTTCTCTTCAAAAGAGACTGACTGAATATAGATATGATATTGATAACAAACAACAAACCATTGCTCTGGCCATTTATGTCTCTGAGAATGAATCTTGGGATTATGCAAGCCCATCTCAAGAATGTCTCTCTCATCAGATAAACTCAACAAATGAATCACATCAGAGCCCTTGAAGCCTGGAATTTTAAGGCCAAAAAAGGAATGTATATTAATTTTAAAAAAGAAAAATGTTCGTCTTATGCCTAGCAATCTCTCTCTACGAGAATCCTTAATGTGGTGCATACCAATCTAAATCATTTTCTTTAAAACTTATCAATTCTATAATTTTTGTATGGCTGCTTACTTTTATTTTTGTCAATTTCTATATGCTAAATGATAAATTTTAATTTGTAAGTGCTCTACACTGATTTATAATTTAGAATGTGTTCAAAATTTGAATATATTCAGAATGTTTATAATGCCATTCTTTATGCATTCCAATTTCAAACATTAAACCTGAAGAAGACCTCATTCAGAGATCAAAAATGTTTTGTCCATAATTTATCTTCATTAAAGTTTTTACTAGAATTGCTTAAGGTTCTATGCTGTATATTGTTTCTTAGAGAGATGAGAATCTTTGAATTTATAGAAGAAAAAGGAAGCATATTATAATAATAGATTAAAAAAGTGTTTTTAATAATATTTATCTTAATTAAAAACCTCTTAAAGTGAAAATTAAAAAAATATATAAAATCTTCTGTTGCCAATTTCAAATTGTTATTACCATTTCTTTAAAACTGTTTCAAAATGCAAAAATAGCTATTAACAGTTGTAAGGTTGCTGACTGGTGGGGCGTCAGGATGAACCTAAGGGACATTTGCATGTGGGTGTGGCTGAGGAGGCAAATGATGACCAGTGTTTTACATAAGGAAAACCGTTTATTGGATAACATATATGCTTACATCCACAATTGACAGTCCACTTCTCTATAGTCCTTCTGAGAGGCGAGAACTTCGGCTTTGGTCGTAGTCCCGGGGCGGATGAGATGAGAGCGATGGGCCGACGAGATGAAGTCGCTGAGATGCAGATGTGTCCTTGGCAGCGACACAACACAGATCACTGAGCATGTCTTCTGCTCTGGAGGAGACTTCTCTTTGACCTTGGAGATTCAGATTTTTATAGTTTTTCGCTCGCTATTCCAATTTCTGATTGGTCCCTCATTCCCTTTCCCGCTTTCCGATTGGTCTCTCCCTCGTTTCTAGGCGAAACTCGGGACGGCTCAGGTCACGGGAAAGGTTCGATTCGCGATGTCCATCTGGTGTCTTTTCAACCATTGTGCTCAGAGATTGTTGATAAATTTACAAGACTCGAACTCATAATTTAGTCCATTAATTGTGATTTTTGTCATCTGGGAACTTTTATGATCAAGCGCGATGGTTTTTTATCTATTAAAACTGTCTTCCCTTCCGAAGTTGTCTTCTTAGATTGACTATTTATGAGCACTCAAGTCAGAATTTTACCTATTTATGAGCTTTTTGTGTCATAATTCTATTTATTTATGGGCTTTCGTGTCAAAATTCTACCCTTCTGTTTGACATAGACGGATCGTTTTTAACACGTGTTTTGGCACGTTTTTCGGCACGTGTTCCAACACTTGTTGTTTACATTTTGCGTTGCGATGTCTAGATCAAGAGTTTTTTTCTCTCTTTCTCTCTCTCTCTCTTCTATATAATCTATTGTTATGATTTAAGTGCAAGAATTTTGTAATTTACGGACCTCGTCTGCAAACTCACACAGCGGGAACACTTCTTATAAATTCCTTTAGTTGTAAAAATGACATATATCAAAATCAGTATTATTTATATTATGTAATAATATGCATTAAAAATTATATTAAAGCCAAACAATTGTCAGATTATTTTGTGCTATATTAACACTACTATTAATAATTAAATGGTAAGTAATTTGATACAAGAAGTAGGTGTTAAGTGCCATCTCTTGCTAAATTTAACAATTATAATTAGATTAATATTTTAATAATTAATTAAGAAGGTTATGGAAGAAAAGCATTGACCCAAAGTGGGACTTAAACCTGCAACTTACACTCACCATGCAGTTGTGCTGCCAGTTATGCTACTTCGACTTTCATTTGCTCTTCACTATTAATTTAGATATATAGTAAAACCTGTCTATGGTGAACACTCACGGTTCCTTCAAAAAGTGGTCTTTTTGACAGGTGGTCATCCAATACAGGTAGTGCTGTAATATCATATTTCCATATGTATTTTGCACACTTTTTAGCCATTTCTACTAAGCAAAACTTGAGTGAGCAAAAATAAGCAAATTTTTTCAATGATAGAGCTATATTGGTATTGTATTTTAATCTTAACGGATAACTTGATTTACAGGAGTCATGGTGATTTTATAAGACAGATTTAATACCAATATTTTAAAGATTAATACAATACTTGCATTTTCTTGATTATAATGCACACTTTCTTTTTTCCAACTTAATTAATTCAACTTGGTTCTTTTCGTTTGCTCCTCAGTTACGTGTATTATGTCTTCGATATGCAAGTGCGTCCTATCTCTCCATCACTTTGGTTTTGGTTTTCCTTTAGTTTAATCTTATTTTAACTTTAAAAATACTGTATTTTTTTTTAAATATTTAATATTTTCTTAAGTACAATAAAAAAAATTATTAATCAATAATAAAATTATTTTATTATTTTTTCTCATAACACGATTTCATTACTTTCTGCGATTGTCCAATGACAATAGTGGAATCGAAAAAGGAAGGATGCCTATAAAACTGATTTTTGCGTTAATGTGTTTATTGTTTCTTGAATATTTTGCATGCGAAAATTACTTGGATATTATTTTTCTAAAAACATCGTGCAAATAAGGTAGGTTGATACAGAAACTATTTATCGCACATGTACTGTATATGAGCATCAAAAAAATAAATAAATAAGTAAAATAAATTTTATCAAATGATGAGATCAGCCAATTAATTGTATCGTGTACAATATTTTATACCCCTAAGGAAAATACTATAGGTCTGCGGTAAAATAAATTCTGTTTTCCCACAGTTAAACTTTGCTGCTAATTGCCATTGTGATAAACCATTTTCACTTTCTCTGATAACTTTAACATGATCTAATGACAGCACTTTGTATTTCTTTCATTTTTGGACAGTTTCGAACAAACTGAAATGAATTTCCTTTGTTGCTAGAATAATTCATTAACACCTATACCTAATTTCAAGGGTGAGAGAAGTGCCCGAGGTGGGTTTGAACAAGAGTTTAGACTAATACATTATATTAGGAAGGGGGAATGTTGTTGAGATGGGTTCGAACAATAGTTTAGACCCGATATATTCGTGGAAGTGGTCGCTTATTACAGTTGTTGTATGTTGTTTCAGAACAAAAATCGATGCCTGTGGTCACATTACACAGATGGTCATTTAATACTTGCAACTTATATGAAGACTCTATGTATAAACTATTCCGTGCCAGAAATTTTTGCCTGTTTTGACAGGTGCCCGTCAAATGCTGGTGGTCGCCTAAACAGTTTTTACTGTAACCATATTTGGTTACTTATAGCATCAGTTACAGATGACTCAGCACCCATGGGCTATAACTCCCACTGTGGCACTCAGCTGGCTATTGCTTCTACTCTAGCATGGTTTATATACACAAATGAACAGAACCTTGTAAATTAATTATTAAAGTGCCTAACACCTACCTCTAGTGTCAAATTTTTTAGCATTTAATTATTAATAGTAGTAGTAATATAGCCGAATATAATCTGGCAATCATTTGGTTGGCTTTAATACATAACTATCAGATTGAAGTTGATATTTGTTTAAAAATTATAAATTATGTCAAGTATATTACAGTACTATATTAAATTTTTCAGAATATAAGCTTATGAAGATGTATAAATTAAGATTTTTTTGTAAAAGATATGAATTTATCTATTTTCAGTGTTTTGTTTATTAGTCTTGTATTTTATTCTGACAATTTTAAGAGCAAGATACATGAGAATAATGAAAACAAAATAAATTTCAAATAAAAATCAGTCTTCAATTTTTTAGTTTAGGAAATGGAAACATATTACACTTCTATCAAGAGTGGCAAACATAATATGGTTTCAAATTATTGGCAGACAAATCTTTTAGTGAATAATTTTTAATAAAAAAAATCAATTGTAATTTAATGGATTAAAGTTGAATTAAATAATAATATTTTACTGAATGAACATGCTATTTGGAATATATTAAAGTAGAATGTATTTAAGATTTATGTATTTTATAAAAAGGTCACTATTTCAGGTTAATATGTTAAAACTAGAAGAAGTAACAGGAATTGAGATACAAGGAGGTGCAAATGGAGTTAGTCAATTAACAATGTTACAAGTTCTTCACAGTATTGATGGACAACAATTTAATTTTATAACAAATAAATTTGGAGAAAGACTTAATTTTACAGTACCTGAATTAAACAAGGATGAAGTTGAAAGAATTATATTTCCATCTAAAGTTGTCACACAATACATAAGAATAAAACCATTAGCTTGGAAGTACAATATAGCTGTGAGATTTGAAATTTTAGGATGCGATCATGTTTGTAAGTAATATTTATCATGTAATAATCTTTTTATTTACTACTTTATCATTTATAAAAAGATTAACAATTTAATGTATAGATTCATTTATTTAGTTATTCTGAACATTAATTTTTTTAATATTGTATAATAAATAATACATATAAATTATTTTGTTTGATTAATAATAAGTAAAATGAAATATTAAAAATAAAATTGTTTGTCACTTTTAATTTTAGTGCCTAGTATACCAAAAATACAATGTGGAACTTGGTCACCTTGGATTAATTTAGATACTCCTTATGATGATGGAAATGATTATGAAATGGTAAATCAAATTCCAAATTTCAAGGAAATGTGTCCATTTATTCTTGCTATGCAATGTCGTAGTGTAAATACAAAACAGTCCATTGATACATCAATTCCAAATTTAATACATCCATGTACTAAAGGAAAATTGATGTGTGAAAGCTCAGAAACTCATCAGTGTGAAGATTATGAAGTTAAGATATTTTGTAAATGTAAGTGATTGAAAATTTATAACAATTTCCATATTTATGTTTTCAGTTTACACTAGAATTGGCATCATGTTTTCATGATGCAAATTCTAGTGTGAATCCTGACATAGTGTGTTAAATACAATTTTGTTCTTTACTATCCATAGTTTATTTTATATTTTAAGTATATATTTAGCCTGTGTCCAAAAAACTGGAAAGTCCAGAAATCCAAACTAATTCCAGTTGCATGCTTGCTGGATACTTGGTCTGGTACAAAAAATATTTCAACCATACCAAGAACTATGTTACCATAAGAAATTGCTTTCCTAGAGGAAAAGATTGTTGTCTTTCATCTATTGGCTTAAAACTTTAGTTAATCATATTTAATAAGTTTTCAAAAGACATTTTCTTAATTGAAAATGTTTTCTGTTTGGATTTAAAAATAAAGTGACATAATGTTGATATATAATGTTACAAACTCAATTTAAAATCTTAACTAAGCTTTTAATACTTTCTTTATGATAATAAATTTTTTGCAATTTGGTAATCATACAAATAATGAAATTCTTAAGTTCCACTTATCTGAAAAGAATTATCTATAAAATAAGGAACAGTATCTACAGTATCTACAAAATAATAGCAGTGTTTTCTGTTGAAAGATATCTTCTGAGAATTTCCAATATTTGTTTGTCTTTGTCACTGTTTCCTTGTTTTCTATGACATTTACTATAGTATTAATAAAAAACAGCACTGCTAGAGGCAATGAGATCTTTTGATTCTGTCATCTTGCTTAGAATAATTTTTGTTAAGCATGTAACACACTAAATGTATGAACTTACACTGTATGATGATGATATTCAATCATATTTAGTGCATTTCATATGTCCTTGCTCAATGCAGATTAATATTGGTAATAAAATTGTTGCTTAAGAATTTTAACTATTTATTTTATAAAAAGTATTTAACATTTTATTTTATTCTGTAGTGAAGTCAAAAGTTTTTGATAAATTTTGTTGTATAAATTTGTATTATTTTCCATTTATATGATTACTAATTTTTAATTTGCTTTTTGTAAAAATAGTTTTATAGATTTCATAAAAATTAAATGATTTTAATTGTAAATTATACTTGGAATAAACATTTTGTTATGCTTGTTGCATTTTATCAAAATAAGGTAAGAAGAGACCAAAAGTAGAAATTGAACCTATTCTTACAACTTTTGTTGGGTCTCCAAGTACCATTTCTCCTGTTAGTAGTACAAGTAAGTATTGTTAGTGTTTTAATGAAATTTTTATGATAAAATCATGTTCTAATAAAATTAAATTTTTTTACTTGATAATTTAATTTAATTCAAAAATCTTATAATTAAGAATTAAATGTACAAAATGGTTCCAAGTCTTACAGAAATTTTCTAAGAATTGAAGGTTTATTTCATTTCATTTGATGCTTGAAACAATTGAAATTTAAATATTTAGATGTATTTGAATTATGAATTTTTGTAGCCTAAAGACAGCTTCTGAAAAGTTGAAAACATTAATATGAAGAAAATTTTCATAATAGATTTTAAATGTTTTAAATATTTATTTATTTACATAGATTCAGCATAATATCTTCAACTCACTATATTGACCCTATTAGAAATTCACCCGGGTTTAAACATTTTCCAAAATATGGACTTTTATATAGACCGTTATTTACTTTAGAAACATTCTTTATGACAAAGCTGTATATGAAGTAAAAATATATCTTTAAAAAATGTTCTTTTTATTATCAGTATTTTAAATCCCATATATAGATAAAGCAATAATACAAATCACACATTTATAGACAATATATACAGTAATAATGTCCCATCCTATTTGGGTGCACTACTGCTAAATTATTGGAAATTTGGCTTTCTGTTGCTCACTGTCCTCACTGTTGCTGTGGCTATAATTATAGAAGCAATTAGAAAAAAGACGCTATAAATATTTATAAAATAACCCTTGAATTTTATTAGAATGTGCTGTTTACTGTATATTAAAATACTGATTTCTCAATAACAAAATGAGGAAGGAGCAGAAGTAGCCTCATTTTTTTCACCTGTCTATTAAGACAGTTTTAACCAAAGAAATAGAAAAAGGTAGGGATGGGCCTCTAATAAAGTAATATTTTATTCTAGAATAATTTTCATTGTTTAGGTTGAGGAAATCATCATAAAATTAATATAAAAATGTACAAATAATAATTTTAGGTATAATCATATTTGATTAAGATTTTAATAATGATTATTATATTTCATTTTTCTTATCTTGTTATTTCTGATCCAATGATTAAGATTTCATTATTAAGTTTTTTGTTGAGTTTAAGCTTTCCTGTCTCCCAATATTGTTTAATCAATATTGTTTTTTAGTCTACCAATGGACTATTATTATTCTGGACTTATCAAACATTCAATAACAAAATAACTTTATTTTTTGGTATGCATATCCATACTGTACATGTTGTTAGGTATCTAGAGTAGAATCTTTTGTAAAATTGTTTGAAAACATTTAAATGAAAGATTCCACAGAAGCTATACAAGCACTAATAAAATATACAGTATATCTTTTCCATACATAACTAATATTTTTGAAAAAATAAAGAAAATAATAAGAGAATTTATGATAGAATTATTTCTGATGTATAAGAATAATAATATATAATATTTATTGAGTTCTCAGGTAAAAAGTCAAGACTTAATAAATACAACAATAATAGTATATGCTTTTAATTGTAGTTGTAAAGAGCCAAAAATGTATGTGGGGGAGACTGGCAGAATATTAAAGGTAAGGATTGCAGAGCATTCCTTATCTTTAATATTCTGCCAGTCTCATATCAAATTGTGAAAAATCAGAGTACGGTTGCAATTAGTGAGCAAGTGTAAGTTAATAGTAATGGGTGTGAGATAATTTTGGATACCTTGAGAATATTATGCATGGAAGAAAATCTGTATAAAAGAAAGTTATTTGAGCTTATTGAAATTAAAAAATATGTGGAGATAAAAGGATAAATGAAAATGAGGGATTAAGAATATTCTAATTCTGGATCCCAGTAATAACCAAGAGTAGGTATCAGGTAAGACAGTAGGGTGAAGGTGTGATTTTCCTTAAGGAATAAGTGGAAACAAAGAAGTGACTTACTGGACTTGTAAAGTTATGTAATAATAGAAGTTTAAAACTTGTGACTAGTATTAAGATATTTATGTACTTTTACGGTTTTATGTTCAGGTCAAAAACCCAATTGTAATGTTTTTTCTGTATGGGTTTTAATCAAATTTTAATAGTTTTGTGATGTTTGGATTGGTGAAGTGTTGAGAAAGTTACATATTTAATAAGTTGAAAAATTAAGATGATATTTGATACAAATGATTGGTATAAGTGTATTTTTATGTAAATTTCAGCTGAAAAGGAGTTTGTGGAAGACTTGAAATGCATATTGGAAAATAAAACTTTCTTTAAGTTAATTTATTTATGTCCTCATTATTGAATGTTTGGTAAGTCTTATTCTGGACTTATCAAATATTTGGATCAGTATATAACAGTCCATTGATAGACTAAAATGTGTATTAAAGTTTTTATTGTTTTCTACATGTTACTACATGTAATGACTCTAATAGTCTAATAAATATATTTTGATTTGCTGATATTTTTTTAGCCAACTCTAAAATTTCTATTTACTTGTAATGCTTATTTTCTAATACAATCTTAAGACATTTTTTACATAAAATTTCTCACTGTTCATTCAGCATTGTTTTTATATTTATATCAAATTATTATTTTAATTTTACAGTTTCTATTTAATTGCATTGTTTATGAGGAATAGCTATTTTAAACGTTTATTCTATATATAGGTATTTTTAACTTTCAGCATAAAACATTTTAATCACATTATATTGAATACTACATAATATGAAAAATTACTTAACCAACTACAATGAAAATTTATTTCTCTGATAAAAATTTATGAAATAGACACATTTAATAAACAGTTTCACTTATTTAATTAATTATGAAATTTTGAAGATACATTAATATATGTTTCTTATGTATAAACATATGTATTTTATTATATAATTTATAGCTCCTTGTCCACCTGGATTTGAATGGCAGGAATGTAAAATTCATTGTGATTTTACATGCGCAAATTTTAAAAATGATTTAATATCACAAGGTTATTGCATAGGAGAAAACAAGTGCATTTCTGGATGTACAGACATGACATGTTTATCTCCCAAAGTCTATCGTGATTATCGTACTTGTGTTTCTCTTGATGAATGTCCTTGCTTGAGTGGAAATGGAACATTAATATCAGTAAGTGTAAATAATATTGTAATTATCAATTTATACACTTCATTTAGATATTAATTGTAAAGTGTAAAATATAAATATTATTAAAATTAGATATACAATTATAAGAAAAATACTCAAATATGTAAGTTTATATTTTTAACTACCAGAAACATTTTTATAAATCATTTTGGTTCATCATCAGCTGATTTTAGTCCAAAGAATATATAAAATAATTAATGAGTATATTTAATATAATTAAGAATGAAGAAATCAAAACATTGTCATTTTTAAGGCAATTAATTGTAACAATTAATTAACATGAGTTGATGATAGTGAGTTACAATCTCTATACATAATTTAATATATTTTTTATTATAATACATTGTATTCTAAATTTTGTAAGTGTATTTGAATATTTAAGTTTTTTTTTATTTAGTTTTATTTTAATTCTTAATTAAGATATTTAGATGATTTTTGTATTTTGATAATGTTATATATTCTATTTACTTGTAGATTTCATAATTATAATTTTAAAATCAAATTAACAAAATACATTCACACTAGATTAAAATCAAGTTATATTATAATATATTTTTTTCTGTAGTAAATAGCCATTAAAAACAAAGATAAAAGGATACTTAGAAAATTTTAAATCAAAAATAGTTTGTTTAAATAATTTACAAGAACCAGAAAAACTTTTACTGTGAAAAATGTTTTCAGGAAATATCTATCCCAGGTTTAGATTACTATAAAAGGACATTATTTCATAAGGATTTTTCATAACATTATGAGAGTGTTTTGAGTAATTCATGGTAAATGATAGACTACTTTAAGGTGCGTATATTGAATATTAGAATTTTTGATTTGATAGAAATCGAGTAAAAAAAATAAAAGTGATTTTCTTTAACATTATGTCTATGGAGTATTTTCTATTTAAAAAAATTTATTTGAATCCCTTCTAACCTAGATAATAAAATGAAAAGTGGTTAATAAAATAAAGACAATTAGTAGATGTTTTTGAGATAGGTAGACATGCATCTGCAAAAAGAAATTCCAAAATTTGGAGTTTGGAAAGTTCTAGAATGCTCTAGATGGTTTTGTAATGGCTTTAAGTAAAAAATAATTTATTAAAGTTGATGATAAAAGAAAAAAATCTATTTAATATGAGAGTATAGAAAAATATTTTTAATGTTGAGGCTCACGAAATGTTTAATAATGAAGATTCTCTTTGAATGGATTTTTGTAATTAATTCATTACAACTTTTCAGTAAAATGTTTCTAATTAGAATCAACTGATATTAATTCAATTTTCTTCTTAAAATAAAATAGCTTTTATTTTCAACATTGAATTCACCTTACTCTCTTGTAAGCACTTCCTTACTTATCTCAAAAACATCTACTAATCATCCTTATTTTATTAATCAATTTTCATTTCATTATCCACTTTGGAAGGGATTCAAAAAAAAATATTTTTTTAAATAAAAATTTCTTCATAGACATGTAAAAGAAAATCACTTTTTATTTTTTTACTTGATTTTCACTAAGTCAAAAATTCTAATATTCTAGTACTGTATGCATTTCTAAGTGTTCCAATATTTATCACAATTTGGTCAAAATTGCTCTTACAATGCTATGAAAAATCCTCATGAGATGATGTTCTTTCCTAAAAATGTTTATTACAGTAGACCCCCCTCCTATAACACGGTAGATATGTTCCATGTTATATGAATCCCGTGTTGTACGAGTCACTTAGATTTTACAAATACATGAGCTGTTCACAGCCCAACACTTGTGCAGTTTAGGGGGTACGGCTGTTTGAAAGGTTTTCTTCCATAAAATTAATCGATTCTAGACTAATTTGACTCGAACATTTCCAAAACACGTATAATTTTTTGGGAATAATCTATATAAAAAATGCTGTAAACAAAAAATTTTAGGAATACTTACTGAGTGTGCACCATTTGAAGATGTCATTGATTAAACTTGTTTTTGTTGCAGAGTGGCTCATTGAACAGCAGATGCATTTCCTGATAAGTTATTCTTTCTGCAAAAAATTTACTGAATTTTGGAGACATCATTAATAGAAATATAATTTTTATGGCCTTTTAATAATACATGTTTTTTAGTAGGTCCACTGCTCGTTTAAACTCAACGGTTTGTGCAATTTTCCTTATGGTCCAGATTCAACCAATCTTGTTGAGACACAAGTTGACCATGACAGTCTTTCTCATTCCTTTACCGTGTTATACGAGTCTCTTTTAGCGTGTTATATGAACACGATCACAATTTTTCCACTGTGTTATATGAATTCATCTTATATGATTTTTCTATCGTGTTATAGGGGGGTCTACTGTACATTAAAAAATTTTTCTGGCTTTTATAAGTTATTTAAGCATACTGTTTTTGTTTTTTGGATTATTAAGTTGGAGTTGAGGAATTTAACTAATGAATTTTAAACTTTTCCAAATAAGAAAATTTCCAAAAAACAGAAAGTTAAAAAACACAGACAAATGCTTTTACATATTACTTTCAGTACAGATTTTTAATAGACATTAGATAAATGGAAGATGATAAACATTTTTCGCCCTTTCAATGGCCCTCCTCAGGTTACAAATATGTTTCAAATTTTAAATGAGCTTATACTGTACCTGCAATAAAAGAAGTTTTTACAATGAACTTCTTAAAAAAATATTAACGATAATACACATTCAAAATACAGAGCATTCTAAAATGGAGTGTATTAATAACAGAGACAAGCTAAATTTGCAGCAAGCATTGCTACTCTGAGAATGAATATTGTTTTATTTTTTAAATAGTATATTATAATTTTTTATTTTGAAATGTTTTACATTTTTTTAATTGTTAAATTTTGAAAATATGTTTTAATTTTAATTTACGTAACATCATCAAAGTTTAGAATGCTCCATATTTTGAATGTGTGTTCAAATTTTTTGTAAGAAGTTCATTTGTAAAAAGTTTGTTTATCAAACGTACAAGCTCATTTAAAGTTTTAAAAAGATTTTGTAATCTGAGGAGTGCTACTGAAGTGGTCAAAACAGTTTGTTATCTCCCACTTATCTAATGTCTATTAAAAATCTGTGCTGGAAGTAGTATACAAAAGCATATGTGTGTCTTTCACAAATAAATTCATATTGTACAGAATGGTAACAAACCAAACAGCATAAAGATTAAATTTATAATGACTTTTTATTTTATAAAACTATATTATATTTATATATTATAAATTTTTTGATAGCCTGGAAAAGTAATTTATGATAAATGTGAGAAATGCCAATGCTTAAATGACCGATTAGTTTGCTTAACTATGAGAGAGTGTATGTCTGTATTACCAACTATTCCTACTACAAGAATAGATTTAATTGGTAAGTTGGAATAAATCAAATATAGCAGAAGTTCATTAATCTAGCACTTAAAGGATCAGAGTAACACTGGATTATTGAAAATGCCAGATTATTAGATGTTTTTGTATTTTTTGCAAAATTCAGTCTGAGTAATATGTAGTCTGAACATTGCAGACATCTGAGACTGTGCATTTTGCACCAGTATATGCTACAGCATTCTTTTTAATTAGTCTGAAGATGATTCAGCGCATAACTATTCTGTATTAAGATTGATTGAACCTGAAAAAATATGTTAATAGGAACACATTATTGCACAAAAATAAGCACTGCAATGATTCATGTGCATATATTGTAATATTCACTTTTCAGATATATTATATACATAGAATTTACAAAAGTTACACATGCTTTGAGTATGAAATATTTCTTTTTAGGTGTGTTGCCAAGCAGACAAAATAAGGATTTGGATTCTTGTTCAAACACACAAGAAAGGTGATGCTTTTAAGTCAGATCCTGAAAGATGTTCACACTAATTTGTTCATCAATTGTGGTGTAAACATATATTCAATTTACAAAAGCATCTGACCTGACAAACAAGATGCTGTAACAAAATATATTTTTCTCAGTCACATTACTGTGAACTCAATGATGGCATCTTGGCATGTAACAATGTGCACAACTTCATCCCTACTTTTATCTTAATTTCTTTTCAGAGTCTTTAATGTGTGAAGCTTTGGAAGTGGGCCTAGAATTTGAGGGAAAAAAAATTTTTTTTAAACTGTTATATGGAAGAAAATAATAATAATAATTATAATGTTGTAAAAAGAAACCATCAAACGAAAAACAAATATTTTATGTCCATATAAGGACAAGTCTGTAGAAATTTCTAAGAAAATTGAACTACTCAGATTAAAACAATAGATGAATTTGAGTACTTAGATCGAACATCTTCGATAGGAATTGAATTGTCAGCCAGCGTAGACTCATCCCATGATCTGGGTTACTATCTCGTTACAATTTGTAATGAGGAGCGGGATCAATTAGAGAACAGGGACAAGTCAGCATTGACCTATTGGAATGTTTGATCTGGGACTCAAAAGAAACTTATAAAAACCGTCTGAAAAAAGAATGTGACGTTCTTGGTTCTTGGTTCATAGCGCTCCTCTCACAGAATTTTTTGGTGCTCCTATCCTTCCACACCGAAGGCTTGTCCCAGGATTCGTTTTCCTGTCCTGTCAAGAACCAACTCAAGTTCACCTGGTCATTAGTGGTCGTCGCTTCGGGTTGTACTGTGTGCCCCAGAGCCATTCTTTTCTGTTTCACCTTCGCCGGAGGAACCTAAACGACCGTCAGGACATTTGGACTTTTTTTTATTTTTGAAGGACTTATTTTCCTTTGTTGGATTGACATTATGCCTCTTTGTCAGCTTAGTTGTAAGGAATTTTTATTATTATTAAACGGATTGATGATGGGGAACCCATCTCTGAGAGTTTTTCCTACGTCCACACATTGGTCATGAGTGTGTGACATCCTGACTAATGCAGTTGGTCGGCTAACCTCACAAATGCATTATGTGTTCAAACAAATTTTAATTCAGAGAATACAAAAATGCCAGAATATTATCAAACAATTATGGATTATTGGCTACTTTTCAAAAAATTCTGCATTACAGGACATTTCAGATTATTGGTGATGGATTAATGAATTTCTACTGTAATAAAACAATTGCAAATGACTTTGTGATTGTTTCATTTACTAAAGTTAATTTTAGAAAATACTTTATATATCTTATAATATTTTAGGAACACAGTCTATCATTGGTGAAGATTGTTGGACCAAGTGGATTAATATAGATGATCCTATTTCTGGTGGAGGTGATTTTGAAGAAATAAATACCATAGCTTCTAGATATGATCTTTGTTCTAATCCAATTGAAATTCAATGTAGAAATGCTATCAGTAAGTATTTTTGATGTCTTGTGATATTTTAAATATATAAATATTTGAGGATAAAATTTTTAATAAACTTTGCAATAGTATTATTTTTAGAATGTAAATTAAATGTTTAATTTACAATGCATTGTAATATAAAATTATCATATAAATATGATAATTTTATATTAAAGCCCAAAAGTATTTTGAAAGTACTGTAATAATATTTTTTCATTATGGATATTATTCATTAAATCTATCATTTATAAAAAAATATGTGAAATAAATAGTTTTGTGCAAGGTGGGTGCTCAAAAATGTTATAATCACAAAATGCAGTTAATGGGGTCTGCATTGCAGTTTTTGTAATGTTACCACATGGAGGGCAACACTTTCCTGGACCAAATCATTATAGGTGACAAAATGTGGATTCAATTTGTGAACATGGAGACAAAGTAACAATCAAAGCAATGGATGCCACATGAACTCACTAAACAAACAGAAATCCAAGCAGTTATTATCTAGCATAAAGATTATGGCTACAGTTTTTTGGGACTGTATGGGAGTATTGCTGATACAGTTTATGGAACCTGGAACTACCATTACTTTGCAGGTGTACTTTGAAACTCTAAAAAAACATCAAAGGGTGATTCAGAACAAGGCAAGGCCTATTGTTCTTAGATGTGGTTCTTGTCCATAACAATGCATGTCCATATACAGTCGCACTATAAAGGCATTGCTCCAACAGTTTTGATGGAAGTTGTTTGATACCCTGGCCTACAGCCCCAACCTCATATCAGGTGAGTTTCATTTGTTCTCAAAAATGAAAATGTGGTTGGGGACACAGCAGTTTCAGTCTACTGAGGAACTGACATGGCATTAGTGAATGGCTGAACTCTTTAATGAGGGACTACAGAAATTGGTGTCTTGTTATTATATGCCTGAATTCTGGCGGAACTTACGTTGAGAATTAATTAAGATATGTACATACCTTTTGTGTATAATAAATATAGTTTGTCTTTATTCTTGGTTTTTTACTGCCTACCAGAGATTAATTTTTGAATAGTCTTCGTATTACTTCCATTTTCACTAGCCTGGACATATAAGGTCAGCATTTTGAGTAGAGTTGTATTACTTTTTTTCTTTGTCCCAGCCATCCTTCCATTTTAGTAAAATTTTCATTTTTGTCCTGTTTTATGAAAATTAAAAACGGCTCTCCTATTTGTATATTAAACACATTTATACATTGCAATCTGAAAATTTGATTTGTTAGAAAATGTAAATTATGTATTGATAATGGTCTTAAATTTGAATAGAAACTGCTGAGGAAGATTCACAGATGGCAAGAAATACAGAATAGTTTCAGTGAATTTAAAGAATGTATTACACAAACAAACATGAAATGTGACTATTTGAGCACTAATAAAGACAATAACTAAACACTTGGAGAAATGAAATGAATGAAAAAAAAAAATTGATATAGCTGATAGATGGGTCAAAATATTTAATGGAATGTAGGATTGTAGGATTAGTGGGATAAGGCAACACAAGGATGACCTGCTGAGAGGAAGGACTTCTTGGGAAACTGGCTCCTATTTAGGTGCGAGACTTGTGAAGGAAACAGTAGTCACTGGTTTTATCCAGTTGACACTGGTGGACATTTTAATGAAATGAACAAATATGATCTTGAATTCCAAGATTTTAAAAATTTGATAGAATTAGATCTTTGTTTGCCAGGAATTACAGCTTATGTAGAAAGAATATTTTCAGTTAAGAATTTTGTGTTCAAAAAAGAAATCAAGATTAAATATTGAAATACAATGGGTGATTGGTTAACAAACATAATCCATTCCAAGACTTTGTTTGTTAACCGATTATCGATTTACCATAGGTTTTTATGGGAATTTGATTAATTCGTTCAGGAGACTCCAAAAAATATATATATATATATATATACTTTCTTACCACATTTATTTATATGTAATAATAAAAATACATATATATGCAGTCTTGCATTTCTATTAGTTATGTTTTTTCCATTTGTGAAGTTAAATAATCTGTCTAATGTCAATTGCTTTACTCTCTTCTTCAGGATTTTTCAGAAGTAATTAATAGCATTGTAATTGTAGAGATCCCTGAGCCTATTAACCTCAACCTAGTTTGGATATCATTCTAAGACTGTTGTTCTGACATCCTCCCACTTCTTCAAAAGATCTTTAATAGCAGATGTTTGTATTAATCCTCTTTTTCAGAAGAAAACACATCTAGCCGAGTTTCTTGGTGTGCTTCATTCAAGAGTTCTTGACGTTCTTCTGTCGTCACATCCATTTCAGGTTCCATTATGAGCTCTTCAATGTTCTTTATTTCTCAGATGTGATTTTTGTTACACCTTTAGCTGCTTGAGTCTTCTTGATTATACTGTATCTTTCTTAGATAAGATTGAACTGTGGCCTGCTATAGACCTGTTCAAACCATACTGCCCAGCAACATCAGACATCTTCTGCCTACTCTCTACCTTTGCTATTATAGTCTCATCTTTCGAAAATAAAAATGGACACAAAACTTAACGAGTGCCACCTGACAGTTTTGCGAATACTATAAAAAAATTGTTTCTGTCAGAAAAATTAAAGGCTGGAATTACAAGGGAGAGTTTCAAAGTTCGGAGGAATACTATCCAATCATTATATACCAGGTCGAGCATCGATGTCGATGTCACCTGTGCTCTAAAAAGTTTCGAATTGTTGCCTGAAAACAAGGGAAGACCAATCAGTATTCATTATTTTACGTCACTTCTTTTTGTGTTTGTTCTAGCGAGGTGTTTGTTATCCAATCATGTGTTTGTTGTCTGAACATAAAAAATCTTACACAAAAGTGTTCATTATCCAATTTGTTTGTTAACTGATCACCCACTGTAATGCTAATTATAAAGCAAAATTGAAATTTACAATGTGATAAATTTTACAATAAAATTGCAAGTCTTGGGAACTTGCAACAAAAGGAGCTCCACACCTGTGAAAGGACGTTACTATTCTTGTAATTGATAGCAGGATTTTTCTTGCTTGTTTTGTAAATCTCCAGTTTTTCTAGATATTTAAGATGATGAACTATTTTGTGTGATGTATAAGTTGGGCATTGTCTAGATCAGTGGTTCTCAAATTGGGTCCGTGGTCCTCTAGAGGTCACTTCAGGCAAAACAAGCTTCAGGTGCACCCATTCCATTGAATGTACATTTAATGACTAAGATTTGCCATTTTCTGAATAAATAATTGTTTGTCAAAAAATGTTTTGGTAACAGTAGCCTATATGTTAATTGAAGTTAATTTTAAAACGTCTGTGAGCAATCTAAAAAGTTGTAAAATGACTGTCACACAAGAAATCCTAAAAAATTTGAGAACCATTGGTATAGATGCACTTGAACTTGGTGTTCCATTGCAAAGGTTGTATATGGTTCAGTTGTGTCTCTGTAATTGATGTTAGATGTTTCTTTAAATTGGAGCTTATGAACCATGGCTCCAATGTATTTTAATTGATGGCCAATTTGTCAGCCATTAATTGGAATGTTTGATTTAAAACCATTATTTTTTATAACTGTTTTGTAACCTGAAGATAATTGCTTAAAGTAGTTGAAAACATTTGTTTTTTGTTAAATTTATACCTTTTGTGCTAGACTTTAGGTTTTTATTTGCATTTCTTTAATCTTGTCCAATTTTTTAAGTTTTTTGTAGTTTATGATATATTTAGTTTTATTTTTAAATATATTCTCCTATTATAAATAAATGCTCTTTTTAAAATAATTTAATGGAAAAGTTAACACAGTTAATATAAATAAATTTATTATTTTCTGGTTAATAAATATGTATTTTATTTAATAGTTTATATAGTATAATTAATATTTCACAAATTAATATTTTAGCCAAAGTGGATGCTAAAGATAGTAATGAAGATGTTACATGTGATAAAAATGTTGGCCTCCAATGTTGGAACAGTGTTACAGTTTGCAATGATTATGAAGTTCGGTTTTTTTGTTCTTGTTCAAGTAAGTATTACAGGAAATCCTTGTTAGTTTGAAATTCAAGAGATGAAATAATTGTGATTTCAAATTATCTGAGATTTATCTATATCTATACAATATACCAAATGCCATGTTACTAATGTAATTCGTTTAGCAAACTGAATACGGTTATGTATACAGAACGCTATTTTCTTTAATTAATAATAATAATAATATAAATGTGAACGTAAACAGCACACATCCAATGAGAATCTCACAGGTTACCTGATAGGTTTTATAAAAAGTAAAGCAAAATTCCTTGAAATGTAGCTCAAATTATTTTTAAAGTGGCCCAGAAAGTAGTAAGTCATCCAAATGTAAAACCTAGTGCACTATGAATATCTCAATCTGCTACTTGTAGCCCAATCTTGCAATCTCAAAAATCAGCTGTATTTTATAAGAGAAAAAAGGGTACTCCACATACCTATGGACTAACCTTTTTTTATCTTGACATCTAAAATATGTTGTTGTAAATACAAAGCCATATTGACTTGATTAGAGTTGTTCTTGGTCTATTGCTCTCTTATAGTGTGGAGGCACTTCAATCTAAATGAATGAGTTAACATACACATATCACAATTTGGACAGAATTTTTACTTTAAATTACCAAGTAGCTGTATTTTGAACCAACAGAATTCCTTAACATATAAATCTCTATAGCCCAGTCAAGTCAAATAATATAATTACAAACTAATGGGCTTTCAAGCTATTTGAGTTTGAATTAATGAGGATTTCCTGTATTTTTCTTGGAAAAATATATTATTAAATTGATAAAAAATTTTTAAAGTTGGTATTAAAATTATATTAAACAAATATATGAATAATATATTTCATTAATTTAATTTTATTGTTTTGTTAAACTCTTTTTGTTCAAGTTCAGATTAAATATTTATTGTTGCAAACAATGGACATGAGACAAATTCTTATAAGAAAGAGTTTATTGAATTTAATGTGACAAAAATTTGAATACTTAAACAACTTGAAGTAAATAAGACACAAGAAAAAACTCAATGAGAAAACTTTTATTAAGTTCTAATTCAAGATAAAAATTAAACAGAGATTGATCTCTGAGAAGTTATAGAATAGGACGGTTTCATAAATGTTCCTCTATTTGAACAGTTTGAAATATAAACATGATTCTCTCTCATTGGACAAAGATACAGCCGACAGAAATCCACTTTGCAGCACTTGTCTACAATTTGTTCTTTCTGAATATACATTCAGAAAGAACAAATTGTAGACAAGGGGCCAACTTTTATGTTGAAATTCAGTGGTATTAATGTCTTGTCATTATTACCTAACTTATTAATTAATTAAAAAATTTATTATGAAATTAATAATTAATCAAGAATTTAATGATTTTTTTATAATTAAATTAGTGAATGCAAAACTGTGTGATACAATAATCCATTATAATGAGAGAGACACAGGCTGCTGTAAATGATCCATAATAGAGAAATTCATTTACATCAGAATCCATAATAACAAACAGGTTTGCATATACAAGAACATCAGGCTCATTTGGACATAAACTAGCATCCATAATATTGCAAAGTCCATTATATCAAACTTTAACTGTATAATGTTTTAATATTCTAATTAAATTCAGTATGAGATTCTTTTGAATATTTTTTCTAAATGAAAGAGTGATAAACACTAAAAATATTTTAAAAGGAATAAATATAATTGAGTTTAAAAAAGTACTGTTTATTGGTTTTATTTAATGTTATAAATCTTAAAATTTTTGAATATAGGTATCAGTCCTGTTATATCCCAAGAGAATGTTACTATTGCTTCACCACCTGCTTGTAAACAGGGATGGTCAGATTTCTTTAATAGTCGTACAGTAGATGACTATGGTGATTATGATACTTTACAACTTGTTCAGAGTCAGAACGGAATTATTTGTTATGGTGGAACAATCAATAGTGTTAAATGTTACACTAAGCAATCACAGTTACCACATTATCAAGCAGGGCAAAGATTTGTTACTTGTGACCTTCAGAAAGGATTATTATGTGAAAATTCAAAACAGTTAAATGGAGAAAATTGTTTTGATTATCAAATTAGCTTTTATTGTGATTGCTATGAACAAACAACTGAAGAATTTAGTTCTACAGTTCCATCCTTGACTTCTACCGAATCAGAAGGTACTTTTTAATTTTTTCAGTCTACTTAAATTAAATGACTTAAATTTTTGTTTATTTTATTA
This sequence comes from Centruroides vittatus, assembly GCF_030686945.1. Taxonomy (NCBI): domain Eukaryota; kingdom Metazoa; phylum Arthropoda; class Arachnida; order Scorpiones; family Buthidae; genus Centruroides; species Centruroides vittatus. The sequence goes on from NW_027121927.1 coordinate 923,869, forward strand.
TTAAATTTATGTTTTGAAATGTTCAAATAAAAATATTTCAGAAGAGGAGGAAGAAGAAGAGGAAGAGACTGAGGAGGAAGAGGAAGAAAAGAAAGAAACAGGAGGAGGAGGAGGAGGTGTTGGTCCATTCGGTACAACTGTTGCACCATGTTCTTATTGGTCAGACTGGATTAATGATAATAGTCCATTAAAAAATGCTGGAGATTTTGAGAATATTACACCTATTAATTTGAGGACAAAATATCATTTCTGTAAAGAGGTAATGATATTAAGTATATTGTATACAATAGAATTTAGGTAAGAAATTTTTCAAGAGACTAATTTAAAAACTTCTTAAGCAGAAGTGAAAATAATATAGCTTTTCTTCCAATAATCCATATTTATTATTTAATGTTTTGCAACATTATGGGGAATTATGCTTGTATGGTATTTATTTAGATATTTGTTTAATGTAACCTGATTTATCTATTTTGTTATGTAAAAAAGATATTAATAATATAAAAGCCATCATCTGTGTATGTGTGAATTCCTTATACTCCTGCAATTTTTGTCCAATCCAGATGAAATTTTGGTTATATTCATTTTATGTTCTAACAGAAAGTATAGGCTACTTATTCTGTGGAAATATTAGCTATAGAATAAATGTTTTATCAATTTCGGATTGGTGATCACACTTATGTTGCAGTAACGTCAGTGACCTCATTTAGTTTATGATTGACAAGGGAATTTCTCTTAAGTTGCATTTTTAAATATTTTGACAAGTGGCATATTTAAATCTGACTTAATTAAATTTAAACTTTAAAAAAAAGATAGCTGCATCATGTCACTTCTATAACAAAATTTAAAAAAAATTGTTTCATAGTTACCATGTGACATTCTATTATCCAATTGGAATTAATGATCTAACAAGCCTGTTATTTAAAATGTATTATCGTGTTTCAGTTATGTTTCGATCGGACAGTACAAGGACACTATTGAATTTGTAGAAATATTAGTTATTCTTCTTGAATTTCTTAAGATCTATACTCTTCTCAATTCTTCAATCTCTACTTTTTTTTATGAAAAAGTAGAGATTGAAGAATTATCATGCTTGATGGGAGAATTTCTAGTGTTTTATAATTTTCATAAACAAAACCACAGATGTGCAAATACTGTACTAAAATTCTTTGAAGACTTACAGTATCACTCATACTGGAAGTGCTTGTCAGAACTTACTATTTGTTGCAAGCATTATTGTCAAATAATTGTTTAAGAAAATTATAAAATTTGTATTTATAAATCCATGGTCTATAAATATTACATAAAAAGGACAAATTTATTTCATCTAGGAGAAAACAGGAAAAATAATTTTTGTTTGATTGTCAAATACATAATTTATTTCCAAAGTTGAAAAATGCTAGACATTGGTAGTATAACATTTTAACACATTAAGTACCACAATAGAAAAGTATAATGTACATACGTAACAAGCCAACAACTACCAAATTATATCGAGCTATTATATCATGATTATTTTAAAATTAATTACTAAATAATTTTAATATAATCTAGAGTCTGATATAATCCAGTAGTTGTTGCTTCTTATGATGGATATTTAATATAATTTTGTCTTTATCGTTGAAAAACATTTTTTTTTTCAATTTTTAGGTATGTTGCAGAATTGTATATGTGGCCTGTATGATCTTTTTCTGATTATGTTGACACTTTGTATTATCATTAGGTTTTGAATTTAGCAGAACATCTACTACATAAATGCATAAAGTTTAGATTGCATAAATCAACTGATATAAATTTACTAAAAAACAGAATAATCATTAAAATTATATACTTACTGTTTTTATTCATTAACAAAAAATGAAGATTGTTTCTTGAATATTTGTTTTTGTGTTAGTGTATTTATTCACATTCATTGTGGAAGAAAAACATTAGGAAAGACAAATTTTGCATATTTTTCATATTTTATAGGGGAAAAAATTAAATTTCTATTAGCATTCTGTCATAAAAAAATTACTGGGCCAAGTGCAATTTCTATTTCTAGAGGCTAGCTATTTCTATTATATTTATATGGTATAGTGTCGCTCCAAAGTAAACACAGTACAGATTTTCATGTGTTGCATAGTTGCATCACATGGTGCTTAATATGTTAATCAATAATAGTTAATTATGTTGGGATTTTATCATGTTTATATTAAATTTGAATAATTTTAATATTGTATTGATAATTAAATTACTGTTTATGAAGCAGTTTACATAATTTGAATATATCAAGTGATTCAATAAATAAATAAACAAAGCTTACTGGAATTGTTTCTATTCAGTAAAATAACAACTTTTTTTTTTTAGTCACATAAGCATAAGCAGTCGGTGAACAGGAATGTTGATTCTATGGTACTGGCAACATTTGCAAAAGAGCAAGGGATAATGGTATTTTGGGATAAAGCCTCAATTGTGAGGGCTGCAAGATCAAGACAAGCTGTTAAGCACATTGAAAAACTGGAAATACACAGAGCTCATTTAACCACAAACTGCATCAACCATAGATATGCGGACACGTTAGCTTCAGCCTGGAAATCCTTCTTTGATAACGTAAATTAACAGAGCATTGTTTAAGCGACAGAGCATCATTAAAACGCCACTTTTAGTTTATCGTTATATTTAATGTAAATATTTTTATGATGCCTAGGTAGCTATGTTACTACCTTTCTGTTTTTTACCTTTGGATTAACACGCAAGCGCATTACCGACAATTTGCGCGAGCACAATAGAAGTTCATTTATATTTCATAAATTTAGAACTCTTAGTTCTTATTTTCATAATTTTATAATTCTACGTTCTTTTTTGCTGTATGTTTAACTGATGAAGGCTGCTTAAAGCAGTTGAAAACGTTTTTACGTAATTAAAATACTGCTGGAATGAAAAAAAGGTTGTTATTTTACTGTATAGAAACAATTCCAGTAAGCTTTGTTTATTTATGGAATAGAAATGTAAATTTTAAATTACATAGTGTTTTTTTTTTTATAAAATTGAAAAAAATTATTTCTTTGTCTAAGAAAGCTTTTTAAAATTAACATTACAATGGAGTAAGACTGCTACATTTTTATTATTAATTATTTTATTTATAATTTACTGAATATTTAAAACTTGAATATTTTAGGGTCGCATTACAGATATTGAATGCAAAGATGTAAAATTTAAAGAGGATTACACATTAAGTAAGGAAACTGATGTTACATGCAGTTTAGAAACAGGATTGAAATGTTGGAATAAAAAACAACAGTTTGGTTTATGCTCTGATTACATGATTCGTTATTTCTGTTCTTGTGGTAAGCTTTTTGAAATATTTATGTATATAAATAACAGATTATACTGTGAATTATATACATACATGCACACACACACACACAACACACACACACACACCACATATATATATAAGTGTATGCATGAGAAGAGCATTAGTATAAAAAAATTATATAGAGAAATTCGTAGATTAGGTTGATTGATTGAATTAAATAATTTTTTAAATAATAAAATTAATTAAAATTTTATTTATGATATTAAATATGAAATTTAAATTTTGAATGCCATTTCACATATAATTCACAGTATAATCTGTTATTTATATCATTTTAACATGATGACTGCCAGTATGTCATTAGATGACAAGTTCTCTGATGACACTTTCAGTTAGACATATTTTATGTAATAATTAATTTATAACATTTATTCTTCAGTTAAATGTGTAACAAACCTCTATACAAGTCAGGGCCGGCCATCGGGGGGTGCGGCGGATGCTACGCACCGGGGCCCCGCGATTGAGGGGGCCCCAACATTATCAAGAATGCAGTATTTTTAGTAATTTTTCTGAAGTAATTAATGTATTAGCAAGAACAAAATCACGCTTTAAATAAACATGCATTAATATATGTTCGTGTTTGTAAATTTTTTTATTTTAGAAAAACATTTGGGCCCAAATAGTTTCTTGCACCCGGGCCCCTTTATCGAGAAGGCCGGCCCTGATACAAGTTATCTTGTAAATAGTATATGAAATAGAAAATTCTTGACAGTGGCCAACTATGAGATAATTTAATCAACTCGGATAAAACCAAATATAATTTGAGATTTTAATAATGGAATAATTAACAAGACTCAAAAAGCTAGAATTTTAATACTTGAACATTAAGTTATTCAAAAATTATTAATGAAAAAGAATATGTTCCAAATAATCAGCACATTATATTTGAGACAATAATTATCTTCATATTATTTATGAAAGAATACAGTTTTTAAAAAATTGAATAAATTCATTTAAGCAGATTTCAACTGATTTCTTTATTGTAAGGAGTAATTTTAGACTTAACCCTTATACTGGAATGGAAGAGAATATTTTGTGCCTGCTATTTATGGTAATATTGGCTTCCATGAATTTCTTTATACTTAATAACTTAGAAATGATTAACCTGCTGCCAGGTTTTACCAAGCAAGAATCAAACATGCTGGTGAAAAGGTGAAATTGTGATATTTCTGTAACTTGTTACAAAAAATTAAAATTTTTTTCCATATCTTAATAAATTGCACAAAGATATTAGTATCAAATCAATATTATTTTATCCACTAATTTCATATTGATTTAATTAATACCTTTCATAAGATTTTCAAGACTACAGAATGTTTTTATACATCTTGTTGATTTAGCTTAATAATAAATGAATCTCTGTCTGCTAGAAATAGTGTGTGAAAGGTTTTTTGTGCCTACGATAATAAATGAATATATATACATACCTATAATTGAATATTTTATATATCTATTCAAATTCCAGACTTTACAAAGATATTTTGAAAATGGCATATACTCTTAGTATTGTAGAAAATAATTGGGAGAGATACATTATATAAATTTTGAGGAAGTCAAACTATATATTATTCAAATATGTTTACATATTCATTTATTATAAATTTAAATTGGCAAAATAAAAAAATTCATAGTTGTTTTCAAAGCTATAGTTTTTTACAATAATAATAACAGTAATAGTTTTTAAATAAAATTATTGAATATTTATATTAACATTATTTTAATAAAAACTTATTTTAATACTTTCTTAATTTTTTATTTAGAGAAACCTACATATACAACTATTTCATATATTGTGACAACAGTTCCCAGTGTTGCATGTAAGTATTTTTACATGCATTATATAAACTTTAATATTTCAATATACCATTGTTTTGATAGATGGACAACTACTATCCATGAATAATCAAATACTTTATAATATTAGGTCTGATATCTCAAATATTATGTGCATAAAAAATAAATTTGAATACTACAAATACCTCCAATATCATGCCAGACATATAGTCTCTTGGTAAATTCAGAAGTACCAAAAGGAGGGCTATTTCAAAAATTAAAATTATTTCAATAATTGATAAGGATCTTTTATTAACACACACATGATGATTGTATTGCAAATAGTCCAATAAACAATATTCATCACCATAAATCTTTTTAAAAAAAGTTTTAAATTTGAGAAAGTTAATTTTAAGTTTTTTCATCTGTCAATGACATCCCCTTGTATCTATCACTGAGTACAGACAGTACCTCTGGCTTAATTGTAGCAAGAAAAGAAGCAACATTTTCTGCCTTCAAGAAGTGGAGCAGATCTTTACGAGCCTCAGTAGGAAGAGAGCTCCTGGTCTAGATCACATTACTCAAGATATTTCCCTTCAGATCTGGAAGACAAACTCAAATCAAATCCTGGATATGTATAACCATTGTTTACTTTTTGGCATTTTTCCTGAATCCTGGAAAATTGCACATATAGTGCCTATTCTTAAGCTTGGTAGTCAGGATAGCTTTTTTCACATCTCTCTCTCACCAATCTTGGGAAAGGGTCAAGAGGCTGCTCACTAACACACTGAACATTTCTGGAATCAACCTGCTCTCTCAACAATCAACAATTCAGATTTCATAAATAAAGATCTGCTCTGGACGGCATCTTTACTGCTGTGAAATCAATCACCTCCATCTTCAGTGGTTACAAGTATATTCTTGGCATAAGCCTGGACAAACAGAAAACCTTCAATAATGCATGGTGGCCACTGATCCTTCTTCATCTTTGAGACATGAACTGCCCAGCAAACATATACTTCACTATAAAGGACCATCTATGAAACAGGAAAGTTGTCATCACTTTTTGGCACTCTTACCTTCCAGACAGATATGGTTAGGGCTCCCCCAGGGCTCTGTGTGTGGGCCTCTCTTATGGGTTGTCTTCTTCAACTCATTTCTCAACCAAAACTTTGGTCAGGACCACATTATAGCCTATGCAGATGATGTGCTAGTCCTCGTCAGAAGTAAATCCCACTTTGATCTGGAATATTGTGCCAACCATATTCTCAGGAAAATACAAGTTTGGGATTCAAATTATAAGCTGAATTTCAATTTTGAATAAACTCAGGCAATTGTTTTCAGCAAACCACATTTTTATGCTAGAGTTCCTACTATAAAATTTAACAACAATTTCATCAAAGTGGTCAAGAGTCTTTGATATCTGAAAGTTGTACTTGATCACAAGCTTCTCTGGACTGTGCATATTGATTTTATCACAAAGAAAACTGCAAAAGTCTTTTACCACTTCTTTACAAGAACACCTGGGGCTTCAATTCAGGAGCTATGAGCATAATTTATGACTAGGTGTTCTTCATCATCATTTCATATGCTTGTGACACTTGGGGACACTGTCAGTAAATCTTATCTTGCACACAAACTCATCTCTGCACAAAGGAAGCCCTTCTGTACATCACAAAGGGTTACCATACCTGTTCAACTAAGAGTTTTTAGATTGCCTAACTAAGACTCTCTGATTGATCTTACCATTACCAAAATGGCCAATCAATCTTATCATTAAACTAACTAATCTTGGCCAAATCTAAACTCAAGCATGGGATTGACATTAATACTAGTACCATTTACCTTCAAGCAAACTCTCTTAAGATTCCCACATGTTTTCAAGAAACCATATATCTGTTCTTTATCTATAAATTTAATACCAAGTTTCTCGCCAATCCTAACCTTTAAGTTTATACTGATGGCTCCAAAATGACTGGGGGACTGTAGCTTTGTAATCTTTGATCTTGGGCAGGAGATCTTCAGAAATTTAAATTGCATTGTCATTACAGCATATTCTAAGCAGAGCTAGTTGCCATCCTCCATGCCATCGGATAAACTTCTTCCAACTATAATAACAAATGCATTTCTATTTTTACTGATGGTGACTCTGCAGACAAACTCCTAAGCAACATTACTTTTCATCCATTGGCCATTGAGTTACACCATGCACTCATTCTCTTTGGCAATACTTACATTTTTTGGACAAGGGCACATGTCAGAAATGAGGGCAACGAGCATACTGATGCCCTCACCAGGTCTACCATCACAGACCCTAATCTGGAACCTATCTACTGTAAAATGCTGCTGGACATTCCAGATTCTTGGGTGTCAGATTAATAAAACTTTACTATATTACATTTAAAATTTTAAAAACAAATTCTTTTAAACACTTTAACTTTTATTGTGTATTAAATATTAATGCATTAAAATTAATTAATTATAAAAATAGTAAGTTTTACAAATACATTATTTTCAATGTATGCATAAAATTATGGATAAAAAATATTTCAAAATGTTGATAGTTTCTTAAAATTTAGCTCAATAAATAATATTCTCAAAAACTTTAAAATGTTAACTAAACAAAATTTAAAAATTTAATATGTAAAAGATTTTAAGTTATTAAATTATTTAATTAAGAATTTTAATTTTAGTTTCATTAATTTTACATATACAAAATCTCAAGATATGAAGTTGTTAAAAATGCAACTGAACTTTTCAGTAGTTTACAGTAGAGCATCGATTATCCGAAATAATTCAGGACGGGTTGTTCGGATAATTGATTTTTCGGATAACCAATTATGTACGAAAAAATATTAACCTATCCAATGTTGAAATTCATTCAAATCCTGGTGCATCCTTAAGTACCCTGACCCTGTCATGGTCATGCCAGTGCTGCCAGTTAAAACACACACCAACAAAAATAATATTGGAGTAGCCCAAGACATAGCCAAATATTGCAGTGTCACAGCACTTGCAGAAATTTAAATTTGTCGACTGGAATGCTTTTGATTAACCAATGTTTCAGTTGATTTATATTCGGATAATCGATGCTCAACTGTAATATTATAATTATATCTAAGTTAATGGCTTTCATCTGTTAAGAAAATGTATTATATTATTTTTTTTTTGTTTCAGATGAATGCTGGGATTACATTCCTTTAATTAATGGTGAATCTTCTCCATTACCTGATTTTAATATAAAGGCATCCAGCAGTTTGAATTCAAAGTCTGGACCAAATAATGCTAGAATATCAACAGTGTCTTCTAAGTATTCAGGTATAGTCAATGAAATGTGGTTATGAGACAACAATTAGATTGATATTACATTATATTTATTTAACTTCTTGTATGTATTTTAAGCATTAAAACTGTAAATGTTATAAGATTATACAAAATTATTTATTAAATTCTGAATTAATGCTTTGTATTAAAAATCATAAATATAATTAGCATTTGGCAAGAATATATTTATTTTTAATTTTTTATTTAAAAGCCCAATTGTTTTAAATTTTACAAAATAAAAGTTCACCTTTTATAGCCTTGTTAGTTTATAACTGTAAAGAGATAATGATTGAATATAAAAAAAACCTTTGTTTAAGATAATAGCTTAAACAAAGTTTTAATTAAACTTTATAAACTATTGGCTTTGTTTTAAAGCTAATAGTTTATAAAGTCAAATTGCTTTTTTAAGTGAAGTTCTAGAACTAACTATATTTATTAACAACTAAATTTTTAACAGCTGGAGCATGGATTCCTGGAATAATTGATAAAAACCAATATATTGAAATTAATTTAAATGAACCTCATATTATTTATGGAATTATTACCAAGGGAAGAGAAGGGTATTTGGAATGGGTGACATCTTATTATCTACTGTATAGTACCGATGGCATCTCCTTTTCAATTTATAAAGATTCCCACAGTTCTGAACAGGTATTATTTTTGTATTATTATTGACTATATATTAATAATAATGAAATGAAATTAATTTATAAATTATATATTACACATTAGAAGAATTTTCAAATAAAATCTAAGTTTTTTATTATTAAAATCTACCTAATATCACACTTTTAAATTAATATATAAAATGTTTTGAGATAACTTACTCAGCTATTTTCTCTTGTAATTTTTGATTTAGGAAAGTTTTGAAAACAAAACATAACTATTTAAAAGCAATTTAAACACTATAAATTTATAATATGATGATAAAAAATGATCCAAATAATAACATTGATTATATGTTTCAAGAAATAAATGCAAAATGAATATTTTTATTAAGGTAATAATCTGAAAACGAAAACATTAAGAGATTACATTCAGCGTATTTTTATCACATTCTAAATCTGTTACTTTTCAATATAAAATATTGTTTCCAAAACAAAATTTTATAAATATTAGAAATTGAGAGAAAGTGCTAAGTCATCTTGGAATAATTGTGTAATTATATTTATTATTTAGCCTGAATGCATGAGACATGAACACAAAATATATATTTATTTGAAATAAATTCAGTTTGTTTATTTCAAGCATAGTTTGAAATTCACTACTTCCTGCTGCTTCAATGAAGCAATATAGGTAAATAATGAATTCTAAAAATTGGAGGAAAAAATCATAATTTGAAATTAAGTAGCACTTCAAACATTAGAATAAGTTATAACATTTTAAATTTTATTTTTATTCTTCATTTTATATGTTTAAAATATGTCAGAGCATGTGCAAATTTAGGGAAAGAGAATCCACGTATAGTGACTTTTAACACTATGTATATTGCTTAGTAGGTTTTCATCTTATATCAACAATCTTTCAGATTTCTGTTTGTCTTATCAGCAATTAAGGGCTGTGACAAGTCATGAGATTCTTATCCCAAGGAAGGATAATTTGTATATATTTTTCCATAAGGATTTTTGACATTACTTGAATATATGTCTCCAGAACATTTTATTTCTATCTCATAAAAAAACTGGTGGAACCAAGTTGAAAAGTAAAGCTCAGCAAAAATATCTAAATAAAGAAAACTTTTGAAAATATAAACATCCATTAACTCTATTTTTAGATTAATACTAAATGATTGCTGGATTATAATAATATTATTATGTAATAATTAAATGTCAAGTAATTTGGCCTAAAGGTAGGCATTAGGCTACATCTCTTGGTAAATTTAATAATTATATTAATACTTAATAATTAATTCTGAAGGTTCTGGAAAAAAAAATTGGCTCAGAGCAGGACTTGAATTCACAACTCCTCTTTGCCATGTGGATGAATTGTCAGTTATGATCTTGGACCTCTGTCTAAATTTCACTATCAAAACTATTAATTTAGATATAATCATACTGATACTTACTTCACCAACTGGGGATGACACAACTTGTACATGGCACTTAGTTGGTTATCACTTTAACCAACATTGTGTATATATATATATAAATATAAACATTAATCTGATTTTAGATTAAAGCCAAATTATTCCAGATTATATTAGGCTATAATAATTCTGCTATTTAATAATTAAATGTCAAGTTATTGCACCTACAATAATTTGGCTGAATATTAGAGCACCATTGAGCAATATTAGTGAAGGCACTTTAAGGCAAAAAGTAAATTTCAAGACTTTTTCTATGATGATGATTGTTTTCCTTGATATATTATCATAGTGACATTACTTCATCCAAAACTTTTTGTAGTTATAGTCTGTTTAATGTTCACTTTAATCACATGTTGAGTCTTATTGTCAAATCTCGTTCCAGTGTTCTTATGCCACAACTTTCAAAAATTTCTTTTATTTACATGCTTTTGCTGAGCTATACTTTTCAATCTGGTTCCACCAGTTATGGGATTTCAAGTATTTTTTATTCATCAATAACTTCGTAATGAAATAGCTTTTATGATAATTCTATATTCACTTGACAGTCACGTGATAACCTGCACTGCATCATGTCATGTAATATCTGATTGACTAATAATATAAATATCTACATACATCCAGGAACACCGGGGATGTAAACAACACTTTCTGGAACCTTTTACCGGTGTTAGACACAAAACGAAAAATTTTCGTTAACGTTTTCTAACTTGGTAGTTCTTCTTCAGACAGTAAAAAACGCAGATCGAATAAAGGAACGAGTTATTTTTAAACCGAAATCGAATGCTTCACGATGCAGCTGGTCAGACATGCGCATACGGTGCGAGTAGATGGCGATTAAAGGTCTGTGTCTATGAGGGTCTGCCAGGTGGTGGACAAATTGAGTTCCTCTTTATAGTTAAGGCAGGTGGTGGTGCGGCTGTGTTTGTAAATGGAGATAGCCTCCAACCACCTCAGATGTTCAGGGTGAGGCGATGCGATGATAAGCCTGGCTTGGTTGAGGGCCGCTTTGATGTCCGGATCGGTGGCGTAAGTTGAGAGTGCCGTAGAATTTCTCTCATGTAAAATATCAGCATTGTGCTCACGTAATCTGATCCCCAAGGATCTCTTGGTTGAGCCGATGTAGACAAGGTTTCTGTCGAACCTGTGATCCTTAAGAGGAATGGAATAAATGCCCGGAAGTCTGTTGGGGTCGGGGGATCCTTCCCATTACAGAGTATGTTTAAGATGGTGGGACGTCTTCTGTATGCGATCTTAATACGGCGCTTGTGGGTAATCTTCTTAAATAATGTCGCCACATACGGATTATATGTGACGGGGATCCGTGTCTCATCTTCAGGTTGATTGGCGAGAGGCGATTGGATGTCGGAGATACGTGCTGTGCGACGGTGACGGTTAACTAATCTATTAATAAGCTTGTGGTACCCGTGGATGGTCACTACGTGTCTGACATGCTCCAATTCGGTGGCCAGTGCTGCTGGAGTGGACGATTCGAAAATGCCCTCTTAATTAACGTGTTGAAAGCGGCGGACTTGTATTGGAATGGGTCACATGACCCAACAGGGATGTAAAGAGAAGGCGTACCAGGTTTACGGTAGACCGAAGTGTGTATATATGGTCCTTCAATGATGATGTTTAGATCTAAGAAATGGACCCCAGTGCTGTTAGCTTGTTCCAATTCCACGGTCAAGCCATAAGGGTTGTCATTAACCGCTTCCACGAATGCCGACACATCAGGTACATTTCTCCATAATATGATTATGTCGTCGATATACCTTTTGTATAAGATGTCAGGAAGATAGTGCGGCAGGACCTTTTGCTCCAATTGTCTGATGACCATCTCGCACAAGTCTCCAGCTACTGGGCTCCCCATTGGGACTCCTCTTTTTTGTGTGTAAACAGCTCCATTGAACATGAAAAACGAGTTATAGCACAGCATATGGGCCATCTCCAGCACTTGTTTATGCAAAGTGCGGTCTCCAACAATACCGAGAATGAGGTCCCTAAGAGCGCAAAACGCTGGGGGAGCTCCAGTGATGGGTATAAAGATTTAAAATTCAAAACGGTGATGAATCTTGGGGGAGAGGGAAGATCTTTAAGGATAGAAATGAGGTCCACAGAGTTAGTGATGTTGAACGAGTAGCCCTCCAATAGGGGGGCTATCAATGAGTGTGCACCCCTTTCGAGTTTACGAGTAGGGGTTCTAGCTTTATCCACCACCGGTCGTAATTGCCGACCTTGTTTATGTGTCTTGGCGAATGCGAAGAGCCTGGGCGTGTTGGGGGAGTCAACAACAATGTTACCCAATTCCAGGCGTTTAATTAGCTTTGAACAGGCTAGTCTCTTGACCTTAGATTGTAGTTTGTCTACCATATCATCTCCCACCTTGTTGCACTGTGTGAGATTAAGGTATTCGGTTAGATTTCGTTCATAAGTGGAACGCTTCATAAGCACCAATGACTTAGACTTATCTGCTCTGACCATCGTTACGTTGTTAATTCGCATCCACCTGGTTGTGCGCCGTAGTTTGTTTCTCAACTCCGCCACTTCTGAGGGTTCCTTAGCCTCTTTGATTCTGAGTGTTGCCATCCATCTATAATATTCCTTTTGCTTGTCGGGCAGGCCTTTAATTAGGTTTTCTAAGTCAGGAATGAGGCTCCATGATCCAGTTTTAGGGGGTGGAGGTGCGAAGGATGGTCCGTACCTCAGGATATCCACCACAAAATCGGGAGGATGCAGGTCGTCCCACACGATAAACAGAAATGTCGGGTGCTCATGATACCTGGGAACTTGGAAGCGTAATATCCATTGTAGTTTCTTGGCGTACTTTCTCCTGAGATTGGCATTTAATCGGTCTTGTATGGACACCAGATCTATGTTCTCCCGTGCTAACTGTTCAGGGTCCCGTAGGAACAACAAATCCTCAATCTCCACGAGATGTGTTAATTTAGAAAACACTTGCTTTCTGGTAGATCGGATGGCCCTGTTGAGGCACATTAATTGGACCTTACTGAGAAGAGGCTCACTACCGGGAGGTAGTCGTATGCGAAAAAAGGACATAGGAAGTATTCGATTCTTCTTGCATTCCATCATAAATTGCAATCGAACTCTAGCTTTAGTTAGAGCAACGAGCGTTTTACGATAATTACTAGTTGGCATTGCTATAAGGATTGACCATGGAATTGGAACAAGCTAACAGCACTGGGGTCCATTTCTTAGATCTAAACATCATCATTGAAGGACCATATATACACACTTCGGTCTACTGTAAACCTGGTACGCCCTTTCTTTACATCCCTGTTGGGTCATGTGACCCATTCCAATACAAGTTCGCCGCTTTCAACACGTTAATTAAGAGGGCGTTTTCGCATTTGTCCACTCCAGCAGCACTGGCCACCGAATTGGAGCATGTCAGACACGTAGCGACCATCCACGGGTACCACAAGCTTATTAATAGATTAGTTAATCGTCACCGTCGCACAGCACGTATCTCCGACGTCCGATCGCCTCTCGCCAATCAACCTGAAGATGAGACACGGATCCCCGTCACATATAATCCGTACATGGCGACATTATTTAAGAAGGTTACCCGCAAGCGCCGTATTAAGATCGCATACAGAAGACGTCCCACCATCTTAAACATACTCTGTAATGGGAAGGATCCCCCACCCCAACAGACTTCCGGGCATTTATTCCATTCCTCTTAAGGATCACAGGTTCGACAGAAACCTTGTCTACATCGGCTCAACCAAGAGATCCTTGGGGATCAGATTACGTGAGCACAATGCTGATATTTTACATGAGAGAAACTCTACGGCACTCTCAACTTAACGCCACCGATCCGGACATCAAAGCGGCCCTCAACCAAGCCAGGCTTATCATCGCATCACCTCACCCTGAACATCTGTGGTGGTTGGAGGCTATCTCCATTTACAAACACAGCCGCACCACCACCTGCATTAACTATAAAGAGGAACTCAATTTGTCCACCGCCTGGCAGACCCTCATCGACACAGACCTTTAATCGCCATCTACTCGCACCGTATGCGCATGTCTGACCAGCTGCATCGTGAAGCATTTGATTTTGGTTTAAAAATAACTCGTTCCTTTATTCGATCTGCATTTTTTACCGTCTGAAGAAGAACTACCAAGTTCGAAAACGTTAACGGAAATTTTTCGTTTTGTGTCTAACACCGGTAAAAGGTTCCAGAAAGTGTTGACTAATAATATGTTAAAATTTAAAAAATGGGCTATTATTTTATAAATACTGTATTTTCACAGATTGTCCAGCAGGTTGGTCTGTCTGGAGAGATCATGAAATCATATATTTCCTTATGGTAAAAACTGGCATGCTGGTTTAAGTGAGCTTATACATCCGTCTCTGGAGGGCACATTACAAAAACAAGCTAATTTTTATTCTAAAACTGAAACTGTCAGCATTACATCAAAAACTACAACTGTATGTTTAATTTCTGAATTCTGTCTTTCTAACAATGTAACAGTGGCATGCCGTCCATGGAAGCTGTGGAAGCACTGCTTTTCTTGTATTTTCTAAAATATAAATACATATAATGTGATTATTTTCATATTTTAATGTACTTTGAATTAATTAAAATTAATATTTTATTATAACTGCATTATGTATCTTATTACAAATTTCTATACTACATGTGAAAAAAAATGATAAGATTGCTATTGCATAGTTGAATATAAATTTGTATATGCATATTTCCAATGGAAGTGCTGTATTATTGAATACAGCACTTCCACAGCGAAAATATTTGAATTGATAAAGCAGCCAGATAATACTCATTCGCGTGCTTACAGAGCACCAATCTCAAACGGTTTAGCTCATGGATGCTATACACCAAAAAATCGTATAACGCTTCCAATGATTCTATTCAGGGCTGGAATAGCTTCCCTATCATCAAATATCACTGCACGCCATTGCAATGTAAAATATTCCTGGAATGCTGAAAGTTGCTTTTTGTTTATTTTATTGTAATTTGATCCAAAAATGCAAAAATAAACACATTAAATTTCAGAAACTGGCTGTGAATTATCTCAACTTATCCCAATTAACATCTGCTTTATGTGAAATTTGAAAGGAAGGTGTTATTTTTAAGATCAGGGTAGATTGCCAGTGTAGCCTGTACTCACTAACTACCACTACAACTAATGTCACTAAGTCATTAATTAATTGTTTTATTGCACTGTAAACAAAAACTTTCTTTCTGATTTTAAGTCAGTCAAATTACAATGTTATTATTTTATTGTACTCAGAATAATGTTTTCTTTAACATTTATTTTGCAATTACTTTTGTTATATCTATCTGTTTTGATTTTTTAGTGCAGTTTAACTGGCATACTGGTCAATCCATGAGAATACAGTATTGGTTTTACCTTAAGAAAATTTTTATATATTTAAAAAATTGTTTTATATTTTATATTGAAAAATTATTGATTCAGCAAATTAAAAGCTTTTTATGAAATTTTTAGGAATATTGTATTTTTATAAATACAGTGGTGCCTCATATAACGTATGCCTCGAATAACGGATGCTGCGAACAATGGACTTTCTCTTTGGCCTTTATGTGATTTGAGCAACAGACTGGCTGCAAACAATGGACTTTTTGTTCAGCAGTTAAGTGAGGTGAAGAATGGACTTTTTTTGCAAACAAATGTGAATGATGTTTCCATTCTTTTGCCATTGCCAATGACAATCTGCTATTTTTAGATGTTTTCCCCTTCTTGGCTTCCCAGAATAGCTTTCTGATGTAGTATTTTGGGAGCCTTTGAAAACAGTTGCTCTTCGGCTGCAGAATAGTAAGCTGTTTTTTTTCTTCTTCGTGAGTAGCCTCGACGGTTCAGCTCCTTTGCCGCCTGAAGTACAGAGCTCCCGTTGGGATTCGGTTTGCTCACTTGTTTATTACATACATCACCTCAGTGCAGGATATTTACATTTATTCAAGTGTTGTGCAAATCATGGCTTCTAAAAAGACAGAAAGGTGATTTCAATTGAAACAAAGCAAGAAATCATAAGGAGTGAAAGTGGGATAAAACAGTGTGACCTTGTCAAAGAGTTTGGTCTCAGCAAGACCACCATCAACACTATTTTAAGCAAGAAAGACACCTTTAAGTCAGCCAAGGTTGCCAAGGGAGTTTCCAAGATCTTCCATGTGAAGCATAGGTCTTCACTCCATGACGAAATGGAAAGGCTGTTGATGGTTTGGATCAATGACAGGCAGGTGAGAGGTGACACCCAAGAAGTTATCTGTCAAAAAGCCAAACTCATCTACGACAAGTTGAAACACTCCTGGAACAAGCAGCAGCAGTGGCAATGAAGAAGAAGAGTTTAAAGCCAGCAGGGGTGGATTTTTAGGTTTAAGAAAAGGTGTGGAATCCACAGCGTCACCATGCATGGTGAAGCTGGCAGTAATGACAAGGAAGAAGCAGAGAAGTTTTCTGTTAATTTTCAACAATTTCTCAAGAATGAAGGATACCATCCTTTTAATGCTGATGAAACTGGTCATTTCTGGAAGAAGATGCCCAACAGGACCTTCATGACCAAGGAGGAAAAGACCTTGCCTGGACACAAGCCCATGAAGGACAGGCTGATACTCCTGTTTGCAGCTAATACCAGCAGAGACTTGAAGATCAAACTCCTGCTGGTATACCATTCTGAAAATCCCAGGGTTTTCAAGAATAACCACATTGTCAAGTCTAACCTGCCTGTCCATTGGAAGTCTAACCAAAAAGCCTGGGTGACCCAGGTTGTCTTCAAGAAATGGATCCTGGAAACCTTTGCTCCTGCTGTAAAGAAATACCTGCTGGACAAAGAGCTGCTGCTCAAAGAGCCACTGCTCAAAGCCCTGCTGATACTGGACAATGCCCCTGGTCACCCAAAAGACCTGGAGGAGATCCTGGAAGAAAGCTATCTTTTCATCAAGGTGCAGATACTGCACCTTGATGGAAGGATCAGCAAGCATCACTGCCTTCCTTCAACCAATAGATCAGCAAGTCATTGCCAACTTCAAAAAACTCTTCATGAAGGTGTTTGAAGAATGTCAGCTTTGTGGAGACATGACTGTCCGAAAGTTCTGGAAAGAGAAGTTTGATGTTCTTGTGGCAATCAGACTCATCCAGAAGACCTGGGGAGAAGTCATGCAGAAGACTCTCAATTCAGCCTAGAAGAGGCTTGTTCCTGAATGGACCCAGGAAGAACCAGTTGAGGATACAGAAGTGGTGCAGGAGATCATTTCAATGGCTCGAGAGTTGGAATTCAAGGTGGAGGATGTGGAGGAGTGCATTGAAGAACACCATGAAGAGCTGACAACTGAAGAGCTCCAAGCACTTCTGGCCCAGGAACATGATGAAGCTCAAAGGGAAGCTTCATCTGACGAGGAGGAGGAGCAATCCAATCAACCAATTTCAACTGCTGCCATCAAGGACTTCCTTGTCAAATGGGGAGAGGTTCAGCAATTTACCAACACTCGCTATCCAAACACAGCTGAGGCCAACAGGATCTCTATAATGACATCCTTGCCCATCATTTCCGACAGTTGTTGAAGAAGAGAGAGAAACAGACCACCTTGAATATGTTTTTCAAGAAGCCAGCTGCCTAAAAGCAAAGGATGGAACAAGAGTAGTTGACCCTGCAAGCCCCGGTAGCCTCTCCTGAAGCTGACTCCAATTAAAAAACAATAAAAGGAGACCTGCTGCAATGTGTAAAAAGTGTGTGTCTGTATGAATGTGTGAAGAAAGTGTTCCTCCACCTCCTCCTCACATATGACCACCCGGCATAATTGGTGACTGCTCCATTTTCATTTTTTTATTTTATGGTACAGTATGGTTATTTTATGCTGCGGAACAAATTAGATGTTTTAACATGTATTTCTATGGGAAAATGTGTTTCGTATAACAGACTTTTCACTTAAAGGACGTGCACCTGAAATGGATTAAGTATGTTATATGAGGCATCACTGTATTCAGTTTTTAAATAAAAATTTTAAAAGAGCAAATAGGAAACACTCAGCTCTCAAACAAGCTATTAAACATATACAAACTCTTTCTACATTGTTCAGTTCAGTAGCTTGGTGTTTCTATTCTCTCTTGTTGTAAATCTAGGTGACAAAATACTGATCACATAAGTCCAAAACTATCCAACAAATTTATTCAAAATTTAAGATGACAATAGTATTCATCACACACATGAACTATTTTAAATTTTATCCAAATCAGTTCATTAGTTGTGGAGATATTAACACCTTTCAGGTCTGACCTGTTAGGTTTCATGATTCTGTGAACCTTTGTTGATCTTTTTTAAAATTTTGCACATTTGAAAATGAATAGCTTTATGGTTTTATGACTAGTCTACATTATAAAGATTGTTTTTTCCATTTAATTGCATATATAATAAGTTGGTACAGGTTTAGTTGTTCATAATATAAATATTACATACAAATGCAAAAACAAATTTCTTTAGTCTTTATTTATAATTGCACCATTTGAAAAGTGTGCACTCAATTCTGAATTGTTTATTTTCATTCTGTTTAGTATTTTCTGTCCTTTGTCAAAGATATGTGACAATAGAGTAGAGCATCGATTATCCGACTTAATTGGGGACTGGGGTTGGTCAGATAACTGAAAAGTCGGATAACCGAAAAGTATGAAAAAATACATTATTAGTATAGTGTATTAGGCCTGGTTTAAATACTAGCCTCCCTTTCATGGTCGAGCCAGTGCTGCCAGCTAAAACATGCAAAAATTTAACAAAAATAATAATAAAGTAGCCAAGACATAACCAAATATTGTAGCGCCACATCATTAGCGGACATTTGAATTTGCCAACTAGAACACGGTCGGTTAACCGATAAATCGGTTAATCAAGGGTTGGATAATCAATGATCTACTGCAGGGGTCCCCAACCTTTTTGTACGTAAGAGCACATTCTAGAATACCGGCTGGACGACGGGCACCATTTATTTTTTCAAGGTGAATTTATATTTGGACATAGTTAACAGCTCTGGATTAAGCCTCTAGCGGGCCCTAGACAAAATTTAAATTGGGGCCCCATTTAAATAAGTTGCTTCTAAACAAATCTTATATAATGTGACATTAGCATGGGTGACACCTGGTGCGGATATTGCGGTGTCACCCAGGAATATATATGTTTTTTTTTTTTTTTTAGTTAACGACTGCTGAAATTTGTAGGTCACTCCAAGTTACGGGCCCTACACGTTTCCCTACTTTGATTTTACGGTATTCAGAATGGACCATTTTACTTCATTTCAGGTATGGGAAATTGCATTGGTGCAGATTTGGCGGAAGGGAAAAAGAGATCGGTCGCATTTCGCTTTCTGCTTTCATCTGTGTTGGACGCCATTTCTACTTTTGAATGGTTAATCATTCAAAGTGAAAAAACTTTTACATAGCATTTTATTGAAAACCGAAATATTTTTATTTTTATCGTGGTTGCACAGTGGCGGGCACACGTAAAACGATTGGCGGGCGCCATGGTGCCTGCGGGCATAGGGTTGGGGACCACTGATCTACTGTATGTGCAATAAAATTTTAGTTTTTGTTTCATTTAATTGTAACAATGGTGGACTTCACGCCGATCACTGAATAGGCAAGAAACGAGAAAATTAACATTTAGGCATTAAACTATGTACAAATATTGCTATAATTACTAGCACTTTCGACAAAACTATTTTCGTCTTTGTCAGATAGATAATAACGGTTAAAATCCTTTTTCAAACCAAAAAATTTTTTGAAATGAACAAACCGCTTTAGAACTTTGGAACAAGACCAACGATGGAACTGAGCGAGAAGAAATTTAAACATGTGTACGTGGTGACGCAGCACATGCGCTATAAAATACTGAGACGTGGAGCTAGAGGTGTTGCCTTAATCTGTTATATAAGTTGACCCACATAACAGGCAAATCAAGCGTGGGTGTGTTGCACGGATTTAGTGCAGCGGTAAGAAAGGCCTCCCAAATAAACACGATGCTCCTGTTATTACAATGCCTGAGCATCACCACCTGGTCCCACAGCAGGGTGTATAGTGCTGTAACACCATTCTTGCTAGTTCGGTATCACCTTTGCCTGCCCTGATGGAAAGTTGGTGTTCGGAAATACGACAAGCTAACATTCTAGTTGTTGCACCAACATAGTGGGTGTGAATACTGGATGTAGTATTTTCCAATGGGATAGAGTAAACTCCAGACCTCTCTAGTACGGAGGTAGCATCTCTGTCATTACACAGTTAGTTATTTATTGATTAAAATACCAAAAAGGTACATTTCCGATTCCGTAGTATAACATAACCGGGTGCAAGCATGACAAATGATAAGAACACGGTAAATACGGATGGTGACTCAGCCACAGAATGGTAATGTGGGAAGGACTACTGTGCATTCCTTTGGAACATGTAATGCCGTGGCAGGAAAGAGCGATCTTTTGACCTTGTTTAAGACGTACCTATACTTGGCATTAGTGTACCCCGCCGCATTTACTGCTGAGTGAATGGCATTAAGTTCAATGTCGACAGCTGTTTGATTGGAGGATAACAAAAAAGCCCTTCTAATTAATGGGGCAATGGCTGCATTAACATAATGCTGCGGCTGGAATGCTGTAGCAGGGATTAAAGGTGGTATGCAGCTGAATTTATGGAACGCGGAGTACGATAAAGCTCCCTGGGATTTGGAGATGTTTAGATCTAAAAACACAATAGTCCCTTCATTTTCTTTTTCCCAGGTAAAGCTGATGGTAGAATAAATTTTCATGAGTGAACTTTTGAGGGTGAGGAAATCCTCCTCCGTGTCTCCTCCAGATTAAGGCAACACCTCTAGCTCCACATCTCAGTATTTTATAGCGCATGCGCTGCGTCACCACGTGCGCATGTTTAAATTTCTTCTCGCTCAGTTCCATTGTTGGTCTTGTTCCAAAGTTCTAAAGCAGTTTGTTCATTTCAAAAAATTTTTTGGTTTGAAAAAGGATTTTAACCGTTATTATCTACCTGACGAAGACGAAAATAGTTTTGTCGAAAGCGCTAGTAATTATAGCGATATTGGTACATAGTTTAATGCTTGAATGTTAATTTTCTTGTCTCTTGCCTATTTGTTTCATTTATATGTCATTTTGGTAAATAAGTAAATTTGCATACTATAAAAAAATAATGCACTAATTTACAATAATTTGATGTTCATACTTATTTTCTTATTTGTATTTACATTTTACAAGAACAAAACATTAACTTATTTAATAATAATAGTAATAACTTCAACAAAAAAAATGGCAGGAAAACCTTTTGTTGTGAAAAAAAATTTGATAAAAGTTGCAAAATTGTGATATCGATTTCAAATTTCTATCTTAAAGTTTTGTCAATAGATGGAACTAGAAGCATTCTTCTTACAAAAAGATGATTGCTGTAGGAAATGCAAGCAGACATGTTTAAACCAAAGGTTATGAGAAATTAAGATACATTTCTGCATCACAGGTCATTCCTGTATCTTAACCAGAAAGTATTAAGTGTCAAAGTTGGCAATTTAACATTAAACAAGCTTTAATATGGAGTGTTAATGCACTCTATAATACTCTGAACTAGTTAGTTACTAACTGTTCTGCAAAAGTTAAATTAGTAGCATGTTATTACCTTATTTTCATTGTTTTCAGAAAGTAAAAATAAGTTATCAGAATAAGCTTTACATTTGTTGCTTGTATTTAAGAACTCAATTCTTGGAGACATTCAAATTTTTAAAGTATTTGATTTTGTCTCTGGTTAATTCCAACAAAGACTAATATTAATAAAAGTCTTGTGTCCATTTGTCCCTTGTTATGTGATCTGAGAAAGTTTGAAATCATTTTCAGAATATAGTTTGCCATGCTATCTAATGACCATTGTACTTTATTTATTTGTTTACAAGTGGAATCTTATTTTTCTGCTTTATTCAGGTTTAAATACATTTTTACAACCCAAAATCCACTTCTGTTTTTGCATTGGATACGTTTCTGACTTGCAGTAAAATTTAACATAGAAAATCATTTCATTCCTAAGAATTTGTTTCTGTTCAGGCAGGTTTAAATTTTATTCAGGTTCCATTTCAGACAGATTTTACTGTATATGAAATTTTATTATTATGCAAATATTATAAATAAATCATAATTTATGAAAAGGATATTATTTAAAATATGTTTTTATTTAAATTTAATAATTATTTTGAGAAATCAAGGAAATATAAAAGAAAAAAATCTGTTATTAAAAATATAAATATCAATATTTTTGAACTTTTTTCACAGTTACTATCTGGAAATTATGATAGCAAAAGTTCGGTTCTTCATTTATTGGATCTTCCTTTTGAAGCACAATATATAAGAATCCAACCAAATACTTGGTTTGGACAAATAGCTTTACGTACTGAAATTCTAGGTTGTTCTGAAAAAGGAGGTAATCTATATAAATAAATATTAATCATATTAATAATTTTATTATTTAAAAATTAAATACTCTTATAAAGTAATTATAAAAATAAATAATTTTTTTAATAATGTGTAAGTATAAAACTTATGTATAAGAGCAATATATTAAATTATATATTGAAATGCATATCTTGTATATAAAAACTTAATAATTTTCTTAAAGTTTGTCCTTTGGGAAACAGGAATGGTATTGAACTATTTAAGTATTTTTAATTAAAGAATAAATATTTAGTCAGGATCAAATTTATTTTAATTTAATGAGATTGTTTAAAAAATATAAGAAAGAAACCATAAAAAATGCAAAGTGGTACAAAAGATAATCATTAAATTTAATGAAGTTTCAAGAGACTTAATTTTTAATTAGATCAAAAGGTTTAATTATGATTCAGATTTGAAAAATATTTCAATAGTTAAAATATATTCAACTGCATGCATTAAACAAAGTTAATACAAATGATGGATTATATGATTAAATTTGAAAGTATCGAAATCACCAAGAAACCAATACTAAAAGTAAATCAATTTTAATAGTATATTATTGATAATTAATAACAAAATGAGGTTGTTATTAATTATAAATTTCAGCAAAACACATTTCAAACTAATATCTGAATTTTATGGCTTCCATTCCTACAGTAATAATTTTTCAGCAGAGCTCTGCGTAAGTCAGAGTGTTTTTTCTGTGATTGGAGTTTAAAACAACCACACGACTATTAAACAGGATTTTTGCAAATATATACAACTCGGCAAGACCAATGTCATGACAAAGCTGGAATTTTGAAATTTGATCCATGGCTGAAATATTTAAGGTCAAAGTTTATTATGTAAAGTCTATGGGCCAATTATTAATTGTAAACTGGTAAATGTGCTACATCAGTTGAGTTTCCAATTGCTGTCGGTTTACGTTGATCTTTATAACATTTTTTTAATATCAGATTTAGATGAATTTCAAACCTCTTTTTGCACAGTTTTACTTTTTATATGCTGTGGAGCTCAGTTTTGTTTTCCTACAAAATATCTAGCTTAAAAATATAAACATCTGTAAATTTGAGTTTTAAATTAAAGCCAAATTACAAGTTGGATTGAAGCTATACATGAAGCTATATTAATGCTACTAACTCCTAATTAAATTTTAAATAATTTGGCTTAGAAGTAAGCATTAGGTACCATCTCTTGATAAATTTAATAATTAAAATTAAATTAGTATTTAATAATAAATTTAGAAAGTTCTGGAAGAAAAGAATCAGTCTGAAGTGGGACTCAACCTGCAACTCCTATTTGCCTAGTTACACTAACCAGACCTCTGTTCTATCTTCACTTCCAGAACTAATTTAGACATAACCATACTAGTTATTTACCAGGCCAAATTATTTGAAATTTAGTTAGTAGTTAGTATCATTAATATAGCTGAATGGAATCTGGCAATCATTTGGCTTTAATATCTAGTTTAATTGTGTTGTGTTTATGTATTTATCATATTTATCACAATATAACTTGAACTTCATGCCAAATATCAGATAAGAGGAAGTAAAAATACACTGAGTGTGGTGTTAACAGTTTTTTACATATGCTATCATTTTCAATGAACTTATGCTCATTATCATCAGGCAAATGAAAACTTTAAAAATTTAAAAAATTTTTAAGTTTATTGAAAGCAGCTAGTGAAAATAAAACACTGTTAATGCTGCACTCAATGTGTTTTTACTTCCTTTTTCATGTACAGTATTTATTTTTAATATCACTAATTCATATATATGTATACTGTATTTACTCGCATATAAGACGAGTTTTTATTCATTTTTTAATACTTCAAAAACCTAGGTCGCCCTATGCAAGTGAAGGATTCTTTGCATTTTTGCAATAATTTTTGTAAACCATGTATTCTCACTTTTAACCAGATTCTCACACTCTGGTGTTTAAAAACAAAAGTATTTTATCTGGGTCGTTTGAATTGTTTTTATGTATTGTCATTAGTAAAAATGAATAGCAATAGGGAAAGCAAAGCTTTTGAAATGAATTCCAAATTGAAATTCCAAAATCACACAGGAGCATGATATAAGTTTTAATCCATTTCCATGTGAAAACATAATTATTCAGAAATCAGAATTCAGAGAAACTCATAAGTGTAATCAACGGAGAGTGGATTCTACTGTTAAGAATTGGCAAAAAAGGGGCGTGGCTCGACAGTGGGAGGTGTTGGTGACTTTTGCATTGTGGTTCAACAAGTGTTAAGAAACTACTGTATTTCTCTAATCTTATTAACCAAAAATTACTAAAACTGTATAGAAATCATCGTTCTCGAAGAAATATTAACAATTAATAAATATGCAGCGTTCACCAGTTAAACGAGGTAGACCTCCGCTTAACAGAACCAAACCGGAAAGTAAAAAGTCTCAATCAGGTGCATCCAACTCCAAACTTATAACGGATTTTAATCTATTAATGGACAAAGAATCACAAGAACCAGCCTTAGAAATCAACAACCAGCATATGGATACAACTCCACAAAGACTACAGAATTCACCAGGTGAGTCCAATATAATCCATCCATCATCTTCGACAAATTCGAATGACACTCTAACAACAGATCTATGGTACAAAATTTCGGAACTTATTAATACTTCTAATAATAAACTATCTACCCAAATGGAATCTATAAAAGAAGATTTGAATTTAATCCATGAAACTATACGTGAGAATAAAATACAATTTCAAAGAATGGACAGTCAAATTGAAAATCTAAAACTACAAATCGACAATTTAAAATCAGGAAAGGAACTGATACAGTATAAAATGGACACCCTGATCAACGACCATCACTATAATAATATAATAATATATAATTATCCCACGTCAAATAGTATCTCCAAATCAGAAATTCTTAAATTTATTAACTCTTCATTAAACCTGCACAAAGTACTCCAGGAAGATATTCTTGATATAACTCAATTAACCAAATCAACGAATCCTGTTATCAGATTATCACTCAGTAATAAACAGACCCGTGATCAGATTTTTAATTCCTTCATATCAAAGAAACAACAAAAATTATTGGAAAACTGGGGAAACATCCAAATCGCACCAGACCTTACTAAGGACTCACGTAAAAGAAGAAAAAACTTATTACCGATTTATTTCGAATTAAGAAAACAAAATCATTCAGTCAAACTACGTAACGATATTCTACAAATAGACCGAGATAGAATAACTTTTAATATCGATACGGGAAAACTGGTTTATGTGGATACTTTTCTACCTTTTTCTACCTTACCAGAATCAGCAAGTTGATATACATTACAAAATAAATCTCATCAGGAAAAAGTTAACAAAAATATACACCCAACTACTGTCATCAATTGGAATAGTCAAGGCTTAAAGAATAAAATAACATCACTAAATCTTCTCCAATTAAAATATGACCCTGATATAATTGGAATAACTGAAACATGGATTACACTGGATCTGTTTTATAATTCTACTTTCTTCAATAACTATACAACAATTACAGTCCCAGCATATAAACCTTCTGGACCTGGTCGCCCAAGTGGTGGATTGTGTATCTTATTAAAAAAACATTGCTGTAAAATACAACAAACCAAAAAATCTGACAACTATATATTACTCCTACTTTCAATGAATAAACCAATATTAGGCAACAAAGATTATCGACAAATAATAGTAATGATCACCTATATTCCACCCAACTGTCTGACAAAACTCAATGAAATATTTAAAATAATCGAACAGTGGCAACATTTAACTCCATATATCCTTTTACTGGGAGATTTTAATGCAAGAATCGCTGAAATGACAGATTCATATTATAATGGTCCTAATTACCAAATACAAAATATCAGACGATCCAAAGATAATACTACTAATAAACTAGGAATAAACTTAATAAAAATAATAAAAGACCATAAACTGTACATTTTAAACGGACGTCTCAAACCTGATTATCCAGCCGAATTTACTTGTATTGAATATAATGGCAAATCCACCATAGACTTAACAATATGTTCTGAATACATGTTAGATTGTTGTCTAGATTTCGCCATAACTACGCAAGACACATCGGACCACTTTCCAACCATATCAAAATTCCTATTGTCCTCAGAAAATTCATCAACTAAGGAGTGCAATAAACAAACGAGAATCTACTATAAAATGTCGAAATTTTCCAATGAAATAGAAAATAGATTCAACAATATTCCAGAAATAACCAATTTGAATTCTGATATAATATATAACCAAATAATTCAGATAATGAACGATTATATCCAAATTAAAAACGATAAAGGAACCATTCAGAACAAATTTAAAAAACCATGGTTTGACAAAGATTGCTACAAGATGAAAAAGATGAAGCAAACAAGTCTAAAAACATTCCGTGAAAACTCAAATAATTTAAATTTCAATAACTACAGAAAGCTCAAGCAAACTTACAATAACCTAATTAAAGCAAAAAAGAAAAATTATCTTTCTAAACTTGAAACAACATTACTAAAAAACAGCAATGATAGCAAAACTTTCTGGGCACTAATACAAAAATTTCGATTTAAATTCGACTTATGTGACAATAACTCAATGATAAGTTTTGAAGCCTGGAAAAAATTTTATCAACGCCTTCCTGTTACCCAAACTATACCTAATTTAATGTCCAACTACAACTCCAACAACGAATGTCTTAATTCTAAATTTACAATCAAGGATCTTGATGATATCATAAATAAAACTCGCATTAACACATCACCAGGAAATGATCACATTCCAACTAAGTTCCTAAAAACATTGTCAAATCAAGCAAGAGTGAAACTGCTACAACTCTTCAATTCTATGTACAAAACAATTAATTACCCGGACTCCTGGAATTCAGTAATTTTATCAATGATACATAAAAAAGGTGATAAAATTTCTCCAACTAATTATAGACCAATAGCACTACTGTCAACATTAAGAAAATGTTTTACATCTTTATTAGCTACAAAATTCCAATACTGGACTAAAATAACTGACCTCGAAGCAAAATTTCAATACGCCTTCTTCAAAAATAAAGGAACAGAATCTGCTATTTTCCTACTATCTTCTATAATACAACTTCATCTGAGAAAAAAGCAAAGAAAAATATATGTTGCATTCATTGATATCCAAAAAGCATTCGACTCTGTTTTTGTTCCGCTACTGGTATATAAACTAAAAGTTAACGGAGCAGGTAATCAATTTGCAAACACTATATCTAAGCTATTCTCAACTTATAACGCAAAAATTAAACAGGGCAAAGCCGTCTCACCATCGCTAACATTAACACGTGGAATACTCCAAGGTGACCCTCTTTCGCCATACCTATTCAATTTTTATCTACTCGAAATTGATCACATATTTCAGAATTGCTCAGATGGAATAGAACTTGGTGACAGGACCTTTCATTATGTATTATTTGCTGATGACCTTGCAATCTTCGCTCCGACAAAAATATCACTACAAAGAAAAATTAATCAACTAAATTCTTACCTCAACTCAATCCAATTAACAATCAATCCTACCAAAACGAAAGTCGTTATATTCCGTAAGAATAGTAAAATCTCCAAAAAAGAAACAACGATATATCTAGACAAGCAACCTCTGCAAATGGTAAATGAAGTCAATTTCCTAGGTGTTATGTTCGATTGGAATCATACTTTCAAAGCACATATTTCGTATTTGAACAATAAAGTAAAACTTGCTATAGATAATCTGCTAAACTTATATTCTAACTTAAAAACCTCCGATTTATCTATTCATATGAAACTGTATAACGCAATCATTAACCCAATCATATATTACGCATCCCCAATATGGGGTCTCGATTATATATATAAATTAGAAAAATTTCACATCTACTTTCTTCGCAAACTTTTTCACTTAGAAAGAACTGTCCCAGGCTACGCAATTCGCCACGAAACTAACCGTATCTGCTCTTATCCATTGTTCTTAAAACGTATCATTAAATTCTACTATCGTTTAAAATTCAAATCTGACAGTAATATTACCTTTCTGCACCACGAAATAATCAAAGGCAGTAAAAAATCAACTACAATACAACTCTGGCAAACTAAACTAAATAAAATACTAAATTCTTTTGGAGTATCAGATCTTCTATTCAAAGATAATATTCAGGACTGGAAATTTGGATATACTATGTTAATGGAATCAGCTATCGCTCAATCTATAAATATGGATCAAAATAGCCTAAATCACAATACCTATCATCCCTGGTACTTAAAAATTTTACAAATACCTTCTGTACAACCTTATATGATAAAATCAATTAACTTCAACGTAAAAAGGCTAATTTCACAATTACGTCTAAATAAATATTCTCTTTATATCAATAATTTCTATATTGACCTATCAAACAATCATTGCCCATGGTGCAAATTCGATAACTTCTCAATTGAACACTTACTTCAGAAATGTCAAAATCTCTCTAATGTACGTGATTCTTTCAACATTCCTCGAATACTCCAAAGTGATTCATCCCAAGATTATAGAAATTCTCTCAATAACCTAAATAAAAATGATCTCTATTCTCTGTATAATTATTTCATTAAGATTACAAAAATGTTGTAAATCTATGCCAGTATGTCAAAATATATCAACATTATATAACTTCATTATTGTATAATTATATTACTGTGTTTGTTAAAATAACTGTTTTTATTTATGTTAATAACGAAATAATATAAAACCAACGTATAAAGACTGTTAAATTTTAATAACCTAGTTAATGTTTTAATAATACGAAAATTTACAAGTCAATTTTGTACAACCCCCTGCAACAGGGATAATCCCCTTTTTGTGAATAAAGATAAAGAATTGGCAAAAAAAGGTCCCCAATTGTCCAGCTTTACGTGAAGAAATTATATCAATTTTACAAGATTTTTTTTTCTTAAAGTTTAAAATGCTAGTAATTTTTGTGGGACAATGTGTACATTTGATATTTTATTTGTGATTAAATGAAATAAAATTAGAATTGTATTAATAAATCTAATTTTCTTTATTTTGATCTTTAAAATCACACCTCATCTTATATGCGAGTAAATATGGTATATTATCTTTTTATGTTATATTTTTTGAAAGATATTTTTTTTCAATTAAATATAATAAAATAATAATAATAATAAAACATTTAAATTTAAGAATAGTATCAAAGAAAATAATATTTTTTTCATTATTTAACAGAAACAACAACGGATATTCATACACATGGTAAGACTTTAACTTTTTCTGTTTACTCTTTAAAAAGTTTCTTCTATTTTTATATAATTGAAAGATTCTAGAAAATCAAAATTTAATGATGCAAAATTATGCTGTATACAAATAGAATTCAAACCAATGTTGATTGCAATTTGATGTTAGTTCTGTCTTCTGATGATTAAAAGTTAAAAGGTTTTTTTTATTTTTAATGTTTAGTTATGAGCAAATATTCTTCTACTTTGAGTCTTTTTTTTGTAACTTTTATTAAATCTAATTACTTAAATTTAAAATTTTAATTTTATAACTGATTATAATATAAATAAGTAAATTAAATGCAAATTATTTTTATTTTATTTGAATTAAAAATTTTCAAAAAATATAAAACAGTGATAATATATCCTACTTTCCTCTATAATCCTTTATTAGTAGTAGATTTGAGAATTTTAAATGCAATTTCATCATCCAGAGGTTTCCAATGATGATACAATTTTATTAACTTATTTTATTATTGCATACACATTTCAGACCAACATAAAATTTCTACAAATTTCCAATTTTTTCTTCTTATAATAGGAATCTTTCTACTAACAGTTTACTCAAACAAACAAAATTTTCAAATGTAATATATTCAACAAAAACTATAAGCAAAATTTCAAATCTATTCTTACATTACTTATTTAATAAAAATGAATTTAAAAAGTATCATGAAATTACCAATATCACAGAATTACCAATGTTTACCCCTATACATCATATTAATATTTCCATTTAATATGGCACGTCATATAATTTTTATCTTTGCAAAATTATATAAATTATAGCAATTTCTCAATCCTAGTTACTTTTGAACCATCTTGTATACTCTATATCTCTAAAATGTGTAATTACTTCTAGTAAATAACTTTTTGTGATATCAAGATTAAATAACGAATTGCAGGAATTTTAGTTTTTTTTTCTAATGAAGCTTTTTCATTTTATTATTTTTTAGAAGTTAAAGCTTTTAAACTGAATTTCCTTCTGATCAGCAGTTCCCTTACTCTAAATTTTGGATTTAAATCTGATTAATCTTAATATATTTTATTATGTAAAAACTATTCTAATTTAGACAGAACTAAAATTATTTTTTTTAGAAAATATTGTAATTCTAGAATAATTTAAAAGATTTATTTCTATTATTTTTTAACAGTTAACATTAAATCTATTGTAAAGGAAACTCCAACTTCAGAATTTTCTGTGAATTATTAAAAATTATTATTTTTATTTTATCTTACAAAACAATTATGAATGAAGTTTCTTTTTAATCATGAGCAGCAATTATTGTCACACATGAATTAAGGTCATTTAATATATTGCTATTTTAGAGTTAATAGCAATACATTAAGTGACATTAGGAAATTTAATTTAATTTAGATTGATTGCTTGTTGAATAATGAGTGAGCTCTTATAATTTATTTAAGTAGTGATTATTTACTTTAATGTTATATATATATAGTGTATGTGTGTATGTATGTGTATATATATAAATATATATATATATTTATTTATTTATTTATTTAATTTTTTTTAATAGAATGTCTTGAACCAATGGGTTTAGAAAATGGATTATTAAATAATGCTCAGTTGTCATCTTCATCATTTCATGATTGGAACCACGGTGCAGAAGATGCTCGAATTGGTCAAAACAGTTGGGTCGCTGGAAAGTTAGATGATAACCAATATTTACAAGTAAGCTTAAACATTAACTTGAAATTTTTTAATTCAAAAAATAAAATAAAAAGAAAAAAACAGTACCCAATAACTTTTACGTTTTTAAATAACATAGAAAGATAAAGCTAGGATTATAAATAAGAAAATTATTCTAATATTAAAAAAACTGATATTATAAATTTATGCTTATTATTCACAATATTATCTCTGCCATTTGCCACTTAATATTTTTTATTCAAGTTATTGGGTTTTGTAAGGATATAGCATATATTCCAGATTTTTCAAAGAGTTAAAATACAAAAATTTTTGTAACTGGATGGCTAAGTAGTCTACAGAGGAAGGTCTAATTGTCTAAAGTTTGTACTAGAATATGAACAAAATAAAATGGTGATTGCCTAAGAATTTTTAGAACAACTGTCTTTTTATTTTTGCAATAACTTTCTTTAGTAATCAGTCTTAAGGCACTACATAACAACAATTTTTATGGCTGTTGAATAATAAATGTTTTTTTTCCACAAGAAAACTCAACTTTCCCACCTAAACTGTCTGTATATATGCGTGCCGCTGGACAGCGGTCATCCAAACATCATCCTATGCTGGTAGCTCTCAAGTAGGTCCACTGCTTGTCCACTATTGGTCCAGATTCGACCAATCTTGTCGAGACATGAGTTGGCCATGACAATCTGTCTCATTCTTTTACCGTGTTATACGAGACTCTTTTAGTGTGTTATATGAACAAAATTTGACTAACAAAGGTAGAAAAAACATAAAACCAATAATAACTGGTTAAAAAGAGGGTGTAAAGGCACTATATGTTTATCTGGAAGTCTGATACTTTATACAATACAGTGGAATCAAACGGTAGGGATGAAGGAAGAACATTTTAAAATGGACTTTTCTTGTTTTGATAGTAATGGTTGCCAGATCTCACTGACGACAATGCCAGTATTTAAATTCATTGTATTATTTTTATTTATTTTGATAATTTCAATCAATATATTCAAAAAATTTTCTTTTAATAATATTTTTTTCTTTTTTGAGAATTTTGACGCTGTCAAGTGAGATCTCGTAATTGGCATGATTGCAATTTGTGGCGACTGCTGAGTTGGTGTAATTATACTTCATAGCTTTACATACTCTCTTATGCTAACTTTTAACATTCTAACCATCTCACCTATGTAATAACGTTTTGATTGACAATCTACAAGTGAAAATTAAATTAAATTATTATTTAACAATACATCTATTTTACTATTACCGTATTTTACGGACTATAAGATGCTATGGACTATAAGACGCATCTGAATTTTGGAGGCAATTTTTCGAAGAAAAAAGTGCGTCTTATAGTCCGTAAAATACGGTGATTGATTTTTTGATTTTGTTGTTCAGTATGGGGGCTAGAATAATATTATATGGTGTTAATATTTTTTGGATGTTTTCAAAAATTATTGGGGTATAATCAAGCTTTCTATAAATTTCTCATATAGTTTTATTGATATATATAACAAAATATGGACTGAAGATGGGCATAGAGTTCAAAATGCATATCCGTTCTAAATTGTAGAAAATAAATCTACTTTTTCCATCAAAAGGGGTGTTCCTGTATAATTTGTTCTCAATAGCAACTTTATGCCAAGTTCTGAAGAACATACAATTAATTTTGTGTATTTATTTAAAATTATCATTAACATATTTTTATTTTACTCAAAAACATAATGCTTTATAAGGAAATGGTTTATATCATATTACTTAGTTGAAATTATTGAGGATATCATAGATAATCATATAGTATATTCATGATAGTAACTGTCTCAGTAAACATTTAAAAATAAAAAATTATTTTCTTGTTAATCAATAATTTTTTTTTGAAAATTTTTTGTTTTATATAACAATATTCATACTGTTACTGTTGTTTAAAGCTTTCATCTCCAAATTGAAATGGTTAAAAGGATTTGAAATATATTTTACTCTAATATAGATAGAAACACTTTATTTTAAGTAAATAAATAGATTGCATTTACTCAGTTTAAATCTTAATATTTCTTAGATCAATTTCTTAGAACCAAGAAATATATCAGCAGTTGTTACTCAAGGAAGAGAAGACATCGAACAATGGGTAACTGCTTATTCAGTATCTTACAGTAATGATGGAGTGAATTGGAATTCAATATTAGATGAAAAAGGAAATCCAAAGGTATATTTTAATATAATTTTAATCAAAAGTAAATATGAATTTTTAATTAAAAGAAGATAATCAATATCTGATTAGATTTTTCCAGGAAATTTTGATAGTGTTACTAAAACAACTGCTTATCTGCCTCAAATGCTTCGAGCCCAATACATAAGAATAATACCAAAAAGATGGAATAACTGGATAAGTTTAAAGCTTGAGATTTTAGGTTGCTTTCATCCTTATTGTAAGTTTAACATATTTTTAATATGATTTTGTCCATTTCATTTGAAATCTTATGTAAACTCGTTAAAATTAATATTTTGATTGTTGAGTATTAGTTTTTTAGCAAAAATTAGTAGCTTTAAATATATTTTTTAATCACTTATGCTTTATTGAATATAACTGATATATTTTTAATAAATTATAACTTTTAGACCCAAAAATATTATGTTTATAACTTACTTTAGTACTAGCTCATTCAGTAATAAGTTTTTTAATAATATATCATTAATATAATTATTTTTGTTGTTACAAAGAAATTAGTTTTTGTTGTTATATAGAAAATTATAAATAAAATAATATAACTTAAATAACTTATTTTATTGACTTTATTTATTATATCTTCAGAAGTAAAATGTAAGTTGGGCATAATGATTACACCACTGATGAACTGAGAGCTAATTGCTACCAGTTCATCAGAGGTGTTAAAAAATATCAGAAAAAGTTATTTGTTCTCTATACCTTCAGTCTCTGTCTATTGAAATCAGGAGGTTTCGATATCACCTATGAATGACTCTAATATAAAGCAACTTGATTGTTCTAGTAATTATGATTTTATATTTATCTGCAATGAATAATATAACCCTTTAATATCTAACACAGATTATATTTTTCAAACTAACATTTTTGAGCTACTTTATATCTCTTCAACAGGTTTAAACTTAAATCAAATGAAGGAATGCTGGTGTTTGAAAATGTTTTAACTGTAGGGCATTCTAATTAATTTTAAAGAATGCACACAACATAACAAAAATAAAATAAAATAAAAACTTGAATATATTCCAAAGTGTCTGTATTGACAAAATGACATCAGTCATATATTAACATAAAAATGTTCTATGTCATAGTAAACAAGCAAATATTAAACAAATCAAAACTACAAATGTATAATACATGCCATACAATGTGATTACATTAAATAGGGTGTAATAAACATTTAAAAAGAACTTATGGGCAGTAGAAACAGTGCACTATGTACTTCCAAAAGACTAGTTTTGTTTACCTCTAACAAGAAAAATAAAATTTTTTTTAAGAATTATGAAAAAACATTTGAATAAATGTAGTAATTATTTTTTGCTGTTTTTATATTACTTTTCTAAAATGAATTACTAGAATTTTATCAGTTTGAGAAATCATCAAGTAGGCAATTTTGCATTTGTGATCATTGACAAGGAAGAGGTGGCAATATTGCTAGCATTCATTCTGGTTTAGTATTGCAAAATGATTGATAACAATTGTGGCTATGCCTGGCAGTGACACAATGAGTGAATTACTCATTGATTTTTTATGCAAAGAATGTAATAAAACACAATGTTCAGTTGAAAATAAAATTTTGCAGTTCAAATGTCACAATGTCTGTATTTGAGCACTATTACAAAATGAATAAAATTACTTGCAATAACTATTTAACTTTTAATTTAATAAACCCTTCATTTTCTGCAGATCTACTGAGAACAGACCTACAGACTCCTGTTTTAGGACCCACCACTGGAGTTTGTCTTGGGCCCTATAACACTTAAATCAGTAAAAAAATTTATACACTCATATACTATATTATCTTACTATGCCAAATATAGTATATGGGAGGAAAACGTACTGACTTTAGGTGTTAAATTTATTTACTTGAGGAATTAAATATATAAAAGTACTTTTGACATTTAGAAAAGTCAAAAGTACTTACGTGTATGCAAATGTGAATTTTCTTTATTACAGTAAAACTGTTTAGATTTTAATAAGTACATGTGTAATAATTTTCTTAAATGATATATTAGCAAAATCACAAAATTAACATTATTTCTATGCTTATAATTTGACAACAGTAAATTATATTGTAAGTATATAAATAAGAATTTTTATTTTGGTTATTTTATTCTAGACAATTTTCTTAATAAAATTTTAAAATTAGAATATAGAAAATATAATAATAATTTTTGATGACATATAGTATAAATTTTTGTTTTCTAGTAAGTGTAATGTCAACAACAGTTGGAGAACATGTGCTTTCTAATAGAGTGACAACTGGTAAATTGCAATCTGTTCTTATGCATTTTATAATTTAACTATAATTTATAATTGTTTGTTTAAAAGTAATTTAAATGTTACACAATAATTCATTATACATATTTTCAAATATAGAAATGCAAAATATTTTCTCTAAAATTTATTATTTGACTTTCATTGAGTTTCTTTCTAAACTTACCATCCTGATCACTGGAAAAACATTTCTTTACTTATAATTGCTATTGAATTGTTTATTTTTTGTATTGTTTTCTTAAGGAGTTTCATGGGCAGATCTTTTGTATAGTGTAGAGCAGTGATTCTCAATCTTTTTTTTGTCACGGTACACTTTTAATAATTTAAAAATTTGGCAGCACACACGGTTCCTTTGGTAAGTACCACAGGGTTACCAGTGACGTCATAACAGGGATTTTTAAACGCAGTTGGTTATTTAGTATTTAGTATTTTCTAAACATCTTGGTAAATACTGGTAGTTACTGGTAACACTGTTTACAATTTCCAAATGCACTCTAGGAAGGTAGAACTAATTGAAAGGTAACTAGGAAGGTAAAACTACTTGTCTGATGTTGCTTATGTATGCGTATTCACAGTGGCAGCACACTTCAAAAATCTTTCAGCACACTAAAGTGCCGTGGCACAATGGTTGAGAATCACTGGTGTAGAGGGAGTTTTGTAAATGGTAAAGTGGTGACTTCAGCATTGCATTCTTCTTATTACAGATTTTTTACGGTATTCTCAAAAAAGAATGGATACTCAGATTATGTTTGGAGACTAAGGTCTCTATATACAACAATTCTTTTCTTAAAAAGATCCCAGCTAGAACATATATCTAAGGTTCAATGTATTAAAGTTATGAAGACTTTGGGCTTTGAAATGTTAATACTTTGAACAATATAAATTTTATTTCACTTATTATTTTTTCTTTATGTTAAAAACTATTTTATATTCAATGTAAGATATACATTTTATCTGCAGAACATTTGTTTTCATTTGATTCCAATTACCATAGCAACACTTTTCTTCATTGTATTCTTTTTAGAATGTTTTTGTGTCTTAAGATGTGCAACCAGTTTAAAAGTACTTATACATCTATTATTTGGCTTGTTTTAACTGCATTAAAACATTTTTTTTCATCAAAATTAAAATCATTTAAATTTTAAATATTGTGAATATTTTAAGATGCATTTGTCATAGACATATATACAATATTCAAAATATTTACAATGGTAAAATCAATAATTACACATATTGTGGCCAAGAAATAAATTATGTATGGAAAATGGATAATATAGTTATTGTTTTTGTAGTCTTCTATTTTATAGATGTTATACCATATATACTGCATAAAATTCTAGAAACATTATATTTTAAGAAATACATCAAAGCACTATTAAATGAAACATATTATATAGTCAAGAACTTTTTAAAACAGATACATATGGCATGCAGTTTTTAGTAACTAAGTCTTGATTTTAATTAAACTTAAAAATTGATACTAGTAACAGTCAATTATCATATTTACATCACAACAACAACAACAACAACAAGAATAATAATAATAATAATAATAACTAAAAACTACAGAAAACACATACTCAAAGATGCAACACTCACAAATGACACATGCAGAAAATGTCACATCATGTCAGAAACTATACAACACATCACCTCTGGTTGCAAGCTCTTGGCACAGACAGATTATTTACACAGACATAATCAAGTAGCAAATATAATACACCAAGAGCTTGCAAAGAAACACAAATTAATAGACATCCACGAACCATACTACAAATACATTCCACAGACAGTATTGGAAAACAACACGCACAAAATGTACTATGACAGAGCAATAATCACAGATAAAACAATTTACCACAACAGACCAGACATCACACTCATTGACAAACACAATAAAATCACATACATTATAGACATATCCATTCCAAACACTCACAATATACAAAATGCATGCACCGAAAAAATTAGCAAGTACACAGAACTCGCCCAGGAAATAAGGCATCTGTGGAGGATGGATAGGGTGCTTATTGTACCTGTTGTTCTCTCCTCTACAGGTATCACACCACACATGCTACACAAAAGCCTGGGCACATTACAATTGAATAGAAACACATACATCACACTACAGAAGGTCACTATATTGAATACATGTCATATTGTGAGAAAATTCCTGAATACAGACACACACACTGATACACTTCTTTAATTTCTGTTTTGGTTACTATGCCTTGACTTTGGTCCGGCATAGTACACAGCCACCGGTGTTAACCGAGTATATCTCACTTAACCCAACATAATAATAATAGCTGTTGATAATAAAATGTTTTGCAATGATTTTTTATATAAAATTGAGACTTAATTTAAATGCATGTGTAAAAAATATAAATTATGTCACGAATTATTTTTTTCTAAAATAAATAGATGAACAGAAGTTTAATTTTAAATTGTTTTATGTTTTAGTTGAACCTTATTCAACATGCAGAGAACCAATGGGTTTAAGAGACAAACTCTTACCAGATCATTTGATATATGTATCATCAGCAGTTGTAAACAGTGGTGCATCACGTTTGCGACTAAATATCATTGCAGAAGATGGAAAAACTGGTGGTTGGGTTCCAGGCATGGAAGATGAGCATCCTTATGCACAAATTGATTTTGTTAAACCTTCTACTTTAACTGGTATTATAACCCAAGGTAAAGTAATAATTTAAAATTAGTTAGTAAATTGTCTTGATATATTCTAAATATTGAGATAAGTTTTATTTTAAAATTTAGGTTTATATGAAACTGACGAGTGGGTAAAATCTTATAACATTCTAATAAGTAATGATACAATCAACTGGAAACCAGTGTTATCATTAAACAATACATATGTATGTATATTTTACATTATATTTAAGATTTTAATGCATTTGAATAAATTCTATACAGTATTTGGTTAGTATTAAAATAAGAAATTTTTCATTTCCATTGCTCAATCAAATGCTTATTTTAGTATAGTCTTTTTCATTATAACATATTTCTAATCTACAAATTTATTCATATGCAATAGATAAATAGGGGGAATAAAATTCCAAAAATACAGAATTATGATTGCTCATGCCAGTTTTTTACAAGATGACTATACTTTGCAATACTGAATAATATGTGTATGTGAAAAATACAATCCAGTTTAATGTTGTTACCTATATAGGAATACACAAAACACACATCTCATTTTCTCTCTGCCCTAATTTACCTACATGAGTTATTCTAAGAGTTTGTATCATACTGTTCTACTGAATTTTTATACTTTTCTTGACGAAATTACTTAATACAGCATACCAAACATGAGTAAACATCTTGATTACAGGAATCTAAGTTGTGATTGAAAAAGAAAAGCTGTAAGTATTGAGATGAAGCTTGAAATACTAAAGCATTTGAAAAGACTGCACAAGTTTTGAGTGTTTGAGATATTATTTGAGATAAACTATAATATTTAAGAGTATTTCAATACATAACTTTTATAACAATTAATTTTTACATTGGAAACTTTAATCTTACAGAATAAACAGAGCACCTTGTAACTCCAGCAGTAAATTTAATAAATCAAAACGTTTTCGATCTAATATCATAGGCCTACCTCAGTGAAGTAAAAAGAAAATGAACAAACTTAAGTATATCGAATGCAACAGAATAATTGAAACGTTAAAAAGTGTTCTGAAGAAAGTGCTCGCATAGAAATTAAAATTAACTAATTAATTAAATATACAAATAAACAAAAATAGTATGAAAGTGATAAAAATAGAAATTAATATAAACAAAAACAAATATAAGATGACCAAGTCCCAAATTACATTTCATAAATGGACTTCCATGCCATAGTCAAGGTGTCAGCATCCCTACAATTGATACAAAATAGTTTATGATGGGCTTTAAAACTTTCTAACATTTTTAGGAACTTAGTAGTATTAGGGTTACTAGGTCTAATGATTCTGACCTCTTCCCATTTTATCCGTACATCTCATTTGATGGCATAAACTGCTAATGCAGTGATGTTGAGATGCTTTTTAACAGTGTATTTATGTTTTGTAATTCTTTGTGCTAAAGTACATCTGATAGCTCCCACATAGATTAGATTCATGTCAAAATGCTGGTCCTTAATTGGAATCATGTAAACACTGATTTTCATTGATTTTCTGGCTCAAGAAACTGGTTTACAATTTTTTTCTAAACAAACTCAATGATAATCCATATGGTCTGCTTCTATCAGGGGAGGTGTTTCATCTCTTGAAAGTCAGGACATCTGGAATGATTAGTTAATTGTCATGTAAAGTGCTTCCTTTGTCTTTCTTTTGTATATTCAAACTGAAAATTGCCAGTTTTATGAATCTCAATGTTTTCAATTGATCACTTTTCCAGCTTAACCCTTTCCATGCGGGCGATCTACAGCAAATAATTGAGTGGAATTTGTCATGCGGCGCATTTTTTGCAGTTTTTGGATGATTTTTAAATTGCAATATTTCGCTTTAAAATTGCGTTATGTTTAATCTGTTTTTTGCGTTTGATTAAGAACATATTACAGTTTACGATTGCTTAATTTTTAGTTTAATAGAAATTTTAAATAATATTAAAATTTGAAGCTTACGAACAAAAGAAAAAATAATTAATTTACAGAAAATCGCTAAACTTTGTACATTTGTTAGTTAGATACATCTGTCTTCTTTTAAATAAAAGAAACCGCAGCTCTCTAGCTAGAGCGGGGAAGAAGTTATTGTCATTATTTACACTATGTCTCTAATTACTTGGCAGGGAGAGGGTCTATTTTACCGAAATATTTATGGCCCAGGGGTGGTCACAAAACACTTTTTGGCTTAAACAAAGTCAATCGACCTACAGAATAGAGAATTAAAGCTAAGATCGCTGGAAAATCAAATATAACGCAAAATAATCGAATTTTTTGATTAATTACGCCGAAAGGCGTATGCCGCATCATGAATTAACGGCAAGTCACGTGACATACGCCTAAAGGCGTATAACCGCATGGAAAGGGTTAATCTCTTTCCATCACATCTCTCCTATCTCTAGTTTGATAAATACATTAATTTTACAACTGTTTTCTAAGATTGCAAAGAAAGGAAAGAAAAAAGCATAAACAAGTGAGGTGGATTCAGACCTCACATAGAAAATACATTAATTGGCAATTCTTTCAATATAATTCAGTTCAATGTATGTCAACAATATTAGAGCAATGGGTGTAGGCTTGTCATATTAAGTACCTGAATGCTGAGAGTTTTAAGGATAGCGAATAAAAACAGTATAAAAACAGGTTGGTATGTGGGTTTGTAGTAAATATTAGTGTGGATTCTGCCATCATTGAAGGTAATAGATATGTCCGAAAAGTGTACTGAAGTGTCAGCCTTTTGTTCTAATTTTAGACGGAGACATATGGATTATCATTGAGTTTGTTTAGAAAAAAATTGTAAACCAGTTTCTTGAGCCAGAAAATCAATGAAAATCAGTGTTTACATGATTCCAATTAAGGACCAGCATTTTGACATGAATCTAATCTATGTGGGAGCTATCAGATGTACTTTAGCACAAAGAATTACAAAACATAAATACACTGTTAAAAAGCATCTCAACATCACTGCATTAGCAGTTTATGCCATCAAATGAGATGTACGGATAAAATGGGAAGAGGTCAGAATCATTAGACCTAGTAACCCTAATACTACTAAGTTCCTAAAAATGTTAGAAAGTTTTAAAGCCCATCATAAACTATTTTGTATCAATCGTAGGGATGCTGACACCTTGACTATGGCATGGAAGTCCATTTATGAAATGTAATTTGGGACTTGGTCAACTTATATTTGTTTTTGTTTATATTAATTTCTATTTTTATCACTTTCATACTATTTTTGTTTATTTGTATATTTAATTAATTAGTTAATTTTAATTTCTATGCGAGCACTTTCTTCAGAACACTTTTTAACGTTTCAATTATTCTGTTGCATTCGATATACTTAAGTTTGTTCATTTTCTTTTTACTTCACTGAGGTAGGCCTATGATATTAGATCGAAAACGTTTTGATTTATTAAATTTACTGCTGGAGTTACAAGGTGCTCTGTTTATTTTGTTTCTTATTCTCCAGTTTGATCTTATTTATTTTTTAATTTTATATTTTGTCATTAACAATGCATATTTGATTTTACTTTCTGATCATTTATATTATACATTAAATTAAATTTATTTTACAGATTTTTAAAGGCAATTCTGACCGCTTCAATTTAAAATATAATGATTTTTATAAACCTGTTGTTGGGAGATATTTACGTCTAAATGTTATTTCTTGGAATAACCATCCAAGTTTAAGACTGGAAGTTGTTGGTTGTTATCATTCTTATGGTAAATATCGTATTTTTCTTGTATCATTATATATATATGTTAGATATTGACTTCTTCTCAACATCAGACTTTTGCATTATTTTTGATATTAGGAGAAAATATTTTTTTCAAAATATGAACATAGCTGCATATTTTTTTGTTGAAGTAGAGCATTAGTGAAACTTTTTCTAAGACTTACAGAATTGTGTTTGTTCTCAAAATTTACTTGATAAATTTTGATTAAATTTTGCCATGTTCCATTAATAGCTATACTGAATCCAAAAATGCAATAAAAAATAGTCCATGACTTTGTTTTCAAGATATAAAGTTGTTTCGTAAACACGCACAATAAAGTGATACCACACAAATTGTGTGACTTTGTTGTTGAGAACTTTCACAGTTGCTAGTATATCTTGTACAGACTTATAGAATCAAGTTTTTTCTCAAAATTTGACGGACAAATTTTGATAAAATTTTGTCATTTTTTCATTAATTGAGATGAGGATCCAGAAATGCAATGTGGGTCCATTTAAATGTTAAAAATCCAGCAATGAATCACTTAACTTTTCTGGCAACATTTAAAATTCTGGTGGCGCTATCTGTTTACAATATTTCATTAAAAAACTGTTTACATTTTTAATTATTATAAAATGGCAATAAGCTTAATTTTGATAGTAGAGATGAGTTTTATAAAAAAAATTATAAATGTTAATAACAAGTAAAATTGTCATTAAGTCAACCCTACTTGAGATATGACACATGACCACCCATTGATCTTAAACTACCAAAATTTAATAGCATGACACTTTCTAAGACACAAATCTTCCTGCAAAATTTCATAAATTTTCAAAAGTAGTTATTAAGCTTCACGAAGGGTAAACAAAATCATACCGCACACATTAACATCCATACATACAGAAAAAAAACTCTGAATGTTTTTTGCATTTCTCGACATTTCAAGGTTTCAAGTCCAAAAATGTAAAAATCTTGAGAAGGAGTCATTTTTGACAGATTGCTGTACTTTCCCTCTGTTATCTGTAACAGAGCCAGCAAAATAAAAATAGGAGCCCATGACTATGTTTTTGATATACAAAGGTATTACAGTGACAATATCCATGCTCTCTGATGTGGCAAGTGCACCTAACAGAATTTTAGGCTGAGGGGTCAAAAATAAAAACAGTATTATGTGCAAAAAACGAGCAAAACAATTTATGGCAATTGCTTTGTTCTTGGATTGTCTTGTTGTACCTGGCCAATGCAAGGATTGTGTCTCTCATGGCTTGCAGGTATGAGGACAGCCATTTTTGTGGTGGCAAGTGCAAAGTTCACCTGTCCATATCTGTCAGGTACTATTGCTCAGAATGTAACACCACTGTACTCCATGTCTTTCTACCCTGACTGTGCCTAGCGGTGTCGGGAGAAATAAAGTTTATTTTGTCTGTCTGTCAGGTACTGTATAAAATTGCCTTTTCTGTGTCTAACAGGTTCAGGGGTCACTTCTTTCCTTCTGGCTCTGCTTCAACAAAGTCATGTGATGTCCTAGTATCTTAATAGACATTTTTCTTTAGATACTCTGAATTTTTAATTAATAGTTTAGTCATTAGTGTCAAAGGAACAAGTTTTGCTCATTTTTATATTTAAATATGTCTTTCAATTTAGTTTGTAAACAATTTTGCTAAGAAATTTAAATTTTTTTATATCATATAATTTTGAATTCAAATTGAATTAAATATAGTTTTACCTAATGTTTACATTCTAACTAAATGGATAACTAAGCTAATTAATTAGATACAGCATTTTTGAAAATAACATGTTATTTATTAATTTTACTCTCAATTTAATGCAAAATGAATAGAAAATTTCTCAAATTAAATATTTGTGCTTAATGGATATCATATTTAAATTCTGTACTTCTTTTATTCATATTTTTATAAAAAATGAATTTAAATTATTGAAATATAAAAATATTTTAAAATGATTAATATTTTAAATTTTTAATAAAAAGTTT
Organism: Centruroides vittatus; assembly: GCF_030686945.1. Taxonomy (NCBI): domain Eukaryota; kingdom Metazoa; phylum Arthropoda; class Arachnida; order Scorpiones; family Buthidae; genus Centruroides; species Centruroides vittatus. Next base: position 968,693 of record NW_027121927.1, read on the forward strand.
GTATGTATAATTGATAGAAATTAAAGACAGTTAAAGAATAAGAATATAATTTGTAATTATGCATCAGAATAATGTTGATTTAAGGCTATTAAACATAATTTTATTGAAAATCAATGAACCAAGTGAACAAGCTTTCCTGGCAGTGACTCAAATTGACAATTTGCTGAAACATGTTTTGTGAAGTAATGTCTTAACCAGTTTGAATGAAATTTTATATGTTAATAGAAGCAATAAAATGGCATGTTGTTACAGTGGTCGAATTTTAAAATTTAACCTAGAAACTTAGAATGGGAGATATTGGGGTCAAAGGTAATCTTGTGTTAAGCCAATGGAAAAATTTTGCATTAAGCAAGCATAAACAAATGAGTGTGTGCTGTCGAACATTCAAAATATGGTGAAGCTCTTGCAAAATTTTTTTTAACATTAATTTTTTTTTTTTTCTATTTTTCTAATTTTTTTACCATATATATATTTTAACTTATATATGTTAACATGTTATATCTTGCGCAATGATTATTATGTAAATTAAAGAAGTTTTAGAACAAAGGTAAGAATTACTGCTTATGTAGAGTGGCAAGTCACTTTAAGTCTCTTCCTAATGATCTAATGTGAGTTCTCAAGCTATTGCTGTGTTTCAGTCAGGGACAAAGTTCCCCTAGTCATCAAAGAAATGTTTTTGGTTTTCTTGCAACATTATCAGTTTTAATTAAATTTTTTATTGTATCCTTATAAGGTGGTGCAAAATTTTGTACATATTGATAATTTGTAACGAATATTTTACTAAAATTTTTTTATATACTTGATATATTTTCCTTTACAGATACTTTACCTGAATTAAGTACCACTACTGTTGGTTATACAATAACTGAAGAAACAAGTTCTGTCACAAGTGTCTCAAGTAAAAATAATATATTTAATAACATTTTTATTTTGTTAACATATACTCTTTCAGTAAAAGAATCAACCACCTGTAATTACTTTTTGCCCTCTAAAAACAATATGAATACTGCATATAGCATTTTAAAGTCTTATTAACATAAATAAATGTAAAATAAATTAATAAAAATACATTATTACAAAATAACACAAAGCAACACAGCTTCCAGGAAGAGATTTCCTTCAATGCAACAGAAAAACAAATAATAATGCATGTAAAATATCAAAAAATAACATATATATAAACATGCATATAAAAATATATGTTTAGAATAAAATATAATAGTGACATTAGAATTTACAGTATACAAAATATTATAAATTCCCATTTAAATAAATATTTCAACTTTGCTTTCAATTAACTTTTTAATTAGTTTCTTAATACTGGTGTATAAAAAGTAGCACTTATTATAAAGAAAGATACCAGTTGCCATTCAAGTATAATTCATTTTGAAAATCAAAATTTTCAAAAATAAATATTAAAATTTATTAATAGTGGTCATCAAATGAGTATGTGCAAAGGATATAATAACCACCTGTAAATAGTAACCACAGAGAAAATATGCAGTTTAAAACTAGTTACATCTATTAATTCATACCATGAAATCATGTACTACGATCATAGGTATGGTTGTAGTGTGTGATTTTAGCAGGTCCTAGGGTAAAAGGTCTGGTGAGTGTTCCTGCCTATATGATATTCTTCAGAGGACTGAAGCTTGCTGGATGCTGTGCATAGAAAATCCACTTTTTTCTTGGCCACTCCTTTAGAGACTTCCATGATAGTAAAGTAAAACAATAGCTGAGTCTATTATTTGAAAAAACTAATACTTGTTATTTTATAAATTTTTCTTTTGTAGAAAACTCATATCAGGATTTGATACGTGAATAATTTTTTAAATATTTGATCAAAATACAGTTTTCTGGAGACATTTTTCTAATAAATTCCATACTCTGAGATGTTATAAGTTCTTGAATTTGAGTTATTTGACTTTTTTGAGTCTTTTTTTTTATCTAATTGTTTTACAAATGGTTGGTTTGTTAAATTTGTTAATAAAAATTTTTATTGATTATATATTAAAAAAATTCAATTAAAAGAAAATAAGTCAAATACTTTTAGAAATTAATAAATTTTTATTTGTTTTTAAATAAATACATTTTAAATAATTTTTTTAAAGAATTGATTTAACAGAATAATATTAAATTTCTGTATGTTTACTTTTTAGATGAATGTATAATTTATGGTCCATGGTTAAGCCTTTCAGACCCTAATCTTCCAACATCTGTTGGTGATTTTGAAAATATTCAAGATATAATTTCTACAAGTAACATTTGCAAAAATCCAATTGATATTGAATGTAGAGATTATGTGACACATCAGAGTTACAAAACAATTGGACAAAAAGTATCTTGTGATCTCACCAATGGACTCTATTGCTTAAACAGAAACCAGAAGGAAGATTATTGTAATAATTATGAAGTTAGAATTAAATGTTGGATTTGTAGTAAGTTAATAAAATTTCATATTTGTGTATTCTTTACTTTTGAAATTCAATAAGTATATACCGTATTAGCCCGAATATAACGCGACCCCGAATTTAACGCGACTCCAAAATTTTTATAAAGATATTTAGAAAAAAATAATAATACTCATAAAAGAATTCAAAGAAAGTAAAATTCAATCAGATAAGCATTTATTTAGGTATTTATAGCTAATAACACAGGTTACATTCATGTCAATGATCGAGTTAAGCCTAACACACGACTATATCACATAAAAAATTAAAAATAAAATTCATGTGTAAAAATGTAAAGAAAATATCTGTTAAATCTTAAACACATTTTTCTGAGTAAAACAAAATAAAAACTTAGTCAATTGGTCGATTTACAACTCAGAAAAAAGCATTTGAAAATAGGGTTATAAAACAATTAACGTTTATTGACTTTCGCATTAGGGGTAAAGCGGGTCTATTGACAAATTTTCTCGCAGTAGTACGAAATTTCTACTGACTTAACTTGAATGAGTCATATTTCTTCCCCATTTACAAACAAACCCGATGGCAATTGGTGAAACATGAGATAAATTACAGCGAGTTGAAATTTGATATGTTTATTTTTTGCGTTTTACGTATCAAATTACATTAAATTCGACACAAATAAAGCATTTTTGTCAATATAGAAATATTTTACATTGTTTAAAAGTAGAGAAAATAAAGAAAAGAAAGATGTAATAATAATTTTTCGAGCAAAGCCAAAAATTTCACAATTTTAAGTTAAAAATGGCGTCTGTGAGAGCCCACGTGACTAAAAGGAGGTCGAAAAATCACGTGACTAATGAACTTCGAACAAGCGGTGACATAGCCTTACTATAGTAGCGCTATGCAAACAAAAGTGCAGGCCTACTAACTATATCACATGGTTGTTTTGAAGTGGTCGGTCGAGCTAGGTCTGACGTTCAGTCGTGTTTTAATCTCTGTAGGAAAATGTCCTTGTTTATATTACATTCCATTACTTAAACCCCGAATTTAGCGCGAGTCGATTTTTTAACGGAAAATAAATGGTGGAAAAATATCGCATTATATTCGGGCTAATACGGTAATAAATTTATAAATATTATTTATTATAAAATAACAAAACTAAATAATAATGATCATTCTTATTTTTAAAATCAAAGTTTCTATAATGTAACCAGAATTTTTCTATTTTCAGAATTTTTCAATAAAGCAAACTAAACCAAATCCTTATACGTTTTTGACCCTCAGTGAAATTGGCTGAAATTTTAGTATGTTATAGTTTTTGAGTGATTGATCAAAAGTCTCAATGATATGGATATGAAAATGATCTGATTTAATAGAAAAATATCAAAACACTTTTAAATAAAGCTGTGCTAACCTAATCACCATATCATTTCTAACCTAACTATACATTCAACTACTCCCACATTGCATTTGTATTATGCATCAGTAGTCTCTTGTTTGAAGTGAATCATTTACCTATCATATTTGATGGACTATTCTGGGGTTCCCCGTAATACTTGATGATGCATTAAAAGGTAATAGTGCATTTTTTTTTGTCTAAGTGAAATTATCATTCCTATTACTTTTTGAAATGATTGAAATAAAGAGAAATTTTTGTTTTCACCTTGTATATACACCTTCCACATATTTGAATGACTGTAGCTAAAATACTATTCATTTTCAAGCTTTGTGCCCACTGAGATTTGATCAATCAGTCTAAAATTTCAGCTAATTTCACTCAAAGCCAAAACCCATAAGGATTGCGCAGGGTCTTTTTGTAAAGTAAATGTATATATTTAAATATTTTTTATTACCTAATATTTTATTTTTATGTATATTAAATTTTCAGAAATTTAAATATTATATATATATATATATTTTTTTAATACTGTTTTTAAAATATATTCTAAAATATTCACCAATATATAATGTAAGCTACAAAATAAAGATTTCTAAAAATACAGCTTTGAGGGATTACTTGATGAAGGTCTTAAATAATAAAATTGAAAATTTTTATTGTATATATATGTTCTTTGAAACTTAGCATAAAGTTGCTGTTGAGAACAAATTATACAGGAACACTCCTTTTGATGGAAAAAGTAGATTTATTTTCTATAATTTACAATGGATATACATTTTGGGTTTTATGTCCCTCTTCAGTCTTTATTTTACTATGTATCAATACATTGATATAACTATATAAGAAATTACAGAATGTATTTAATAATTATTTATATTTAACATACAGTTAACTTACAAAAATTTTCAAAAAAATAATTGCCTAAAAATAATTATAGTGAGAACTGGAATAACTAATTATTAATACTGTGCAGTAGAACAAGTAAAACTAAAATAAATTAAAAAATAAATAAATAAATAAATGTAATAAAATATTGTTAAATAATAATAAGAGGGCATATCTGTAAAAATAAAAATATTTTAGTTAAAATGTATAAAAAATTGAGATGGTAAAAACATAAAACCCTTAAAATCAATAGAAACTGGTTAATGTATTTTTTAAAGTGATAAAATTATCATATCACTGTTTTTAAACTTATCTTATATTTTCACATTACATAAAAATTATTCAGCTAAAATAAAATTAATTATTAATGTTAAATTCATAAGTTAATTTTTCGATTAAAATGGTGTATTTTGTAACATTTTTTTTTTTGGTTTTTGAATTGGTCTTTATCAATGATTTTTTCTAAGAAAATTACTGCCAGCTTGCATATATGGTAACTGAATATATAGAATTGTTTATATTGGGCAACTATCTGTATTAAGTACTAGCTACCAATACTTCTTATGCTATCTGTCAGTATGTATATTGGTATGTTCTGGCTAAAAAATAGCCATGATCTTTATAGAAAATATTTATTCAATACTGATTTAGAGAATGCATTAGGTTTGAACAGGTTACAAAATTTAATTTTTCATGCGTTAGTAGGAATCATATTTTAAAATTTCTTATAGATGCATTTAATTTTTATTTTCACATTAAAAATTTTGATTATTTTATTGTCAAATATAATGTTTCAGAATGACATTAGTATTTAACTAAGTTTTTTTATGCTTTAAGCTTTAAAGCATTGTTATTGAAATTTGAACTCTTATATTGCTGGATGCAGACACGTTCAGAATGATGTCTTTGAGTCGAATATTAAGAAATAATAAAGTGAATGAATTATTTTTATCCAACTGCTATTTAGCAGTTATTAGAGAAGTTTACACAAAAAAGCATAGAACTGTCTGAAATTGCAATTTAAAACTACTTGTATACCAAATAGTGTTGGCCATTGATACAAAGGATTTTAAATTAAGGTATACAATACAATTTATATACCAGGTTGTTCAATAAGTTTTGTCGTTCAATAGGAGATGGCGCTATTAGGTTTGTCGTTTTATTACTCTAAAAATAGTACTACTTTTTTATAAACACGTGTGAAGTTTCATGTAGATCTGTCAACTCATTTCTATATTTGCAGCTGTTCAAAGTTGACGTGTCAGTGTATTTTTTTACAATGGAAAAAATTGAATATCGTGCAGTGATAAAATTCTTATTTTTGGAAGGTGTAGCACCAAAACAAATTCATGAACGATTGGTAAAAGTGTATAAGGACTCTTCACCTTCAATTAGAACAGTAGAAAGATGGGTTGCTGAATTTAAACGTGGCCGTACAAGTCTTGAAGACGATCCACGTGAAGGACGTCCAAAAAGTGCATCAACACCAGAAATCGTAGCAAAAATACAGCATATGGTTTTGGAAGATCGTCGATTAACTGAGAGAGATTTAGTAGAAGCCCTAGGGATCTCATTAGGCAGTGTGAGCAATATTTTGGCTGATGTTTTGGGTTACAGAAAGCTGTGTGCACAATGGGTGCCGCATTCGCTAACTATGGAGCAAAAACACATTCGAATGCAACTTTCTCAGCAACATTTGGAGCATTTTAGAAAAAATAAAAAGGATTTTGTGCGTCGTTTCATTACTATGGATGAGACTTGGGTCTACCATCATGATCCTGAATCAAAACAAGAGGCTAAGGAGTGGTGTGAACCCGGTACTTCGGCTCCGAAGCGAGTTAGGGTCCAGAAATCGGCCAAGAAGGTGTTAGCATCAGTTTTTTGGGATGCAAAAGGAATTTTGTTCGTGGATTATCTCCAAACTGGTAAAACAATAAACTCAGACTATTATTGTAATCTTTTGGACCAGCTGGATGTAAAAATTCGTGAGAAAAGACCTGGTTTACAGAAGAAAAAAATCATTTTTCATCAAGATAACGCACCCTCTCATACAGCTCAAAAAACCATCGCGAAAATCAGCGAATTAAAATACGAATTGTTGCAACATCCTCCCTATTCGCCAGATTTAGCTCCCTCTGACTTCTGGCTGTTCTCACATCTTAAAAATTCATGCATGGGAAACGATTTTCATCGAACGAAGAGGTAATAGCAGCCGTGGAAGCGTATTTCGACAGTCTTCCGGATTCTCACTTCAGGGATGGAATCCATAAATTAGAAGATCACTGGAACAAGTGTATTGAAGTTCAGGGAAATTATATTGAATAATATAATGTATTTCAAACCATAAAATTGTGTTTTTTTTATCGAATGACAAAACTTATTGAACAACCTGGTATAGGGATGCTATGAGGAAAAATCTCCAAAAGTTTTTGGTATAAATAGGTTAATAGGAAAAATTTAAAAAATAACCTTTACTATTTGTTAAAATAGTCTCTCTATATGTCAATGTCAATATACTGTTTACATCTCTGAAAAACATGTTAATGCCAATGTAGAAATAGTTATTATTTTTGTAATGAAAATTTCCTAAAATAGCAAGACTTTACTTTTTCATTATTGGAAAAGTTTTCCTCTTGAGTTAGATTCCAGTTTTCAAAACAAACAATAGTTACTTGAGGTTATGTTGTGGTCTAGGAAAGATAGCTAATTTCTTTGAAGTCACAATTAAGAATTGTCTTCTTTGACACTGATGTTGAAAGGAAAGAGCCAAAGTACTTCTTCCAACTTAGTTTGCTAATTTTTTTTCTTTGATGAAGTATTGCAATTTATGTAATAAAGAAACCTAATAATTGCTCTTCGTGTTTCTCATTTTAAAATCAATCCTGACAATCCCAAAAAATGATAGTAATCAACTTTTTAGTTAATGGTTAAACCCCTTCCTTTTCTAGAGACTTCATTTAGTTCATTTTGTCAACTTTTTTTTTCTTTTGACAAAGAATTATAATACTGTGTAATATTATAGTTTCATCTCCAGTTGCAATGGATTATAAAATTTCATTTTCTCTACAGCAGTTCTTTCTATACTGCACTGCAGACTGCATTAACTTCTATCAATTAACTATTGATCATATCTAAGAGAGTTAGTAGTCATAAAATACCATATGTGCTCAAATAATTCATGCTTCAAGTAATCTGTGTGCACACTTTTTTAAGATACTGGCTTAAAAAGTATTTTAAATTTGATTAATTTAATTTATTACATATTAAACAAATTCTACTAATTTATGGAAGTAACACAATAGCAATTTTCACTCTTTTGTAGCATTCAATATGTCAGCACTCGGTTTACAAATATAAATGGTATTAAAAGATAAAAGTACTGAGGCTTAAATTATTTATAAATTAAATTATCTGCAATTTATATTAATGCATTTTATAATTAACTTACCTTACTAATTAAATGAAAGTTGAAAATGTGAATCAACATATTTTTGAGTTTGCATGCGTACAACTATGTGAGGCTGCAAACTTTTGGGGTTTCCTTGTATATTTCCAAAGACACCATCAAACAATTCTCTTTTTATTAAAAGACAAAGTTTAATGTAAAACATGTTGTTAATCTTTTTTTAGTGGTGGATACAACAGGAGGACTACAAGAGAATAAACTCTCATCTTGTTTGTAAAATTGGGGATTGTAAAATTTCAATTTATTTGTTTGAACTTCAGAATGTTTTTAAAATATTTATGATGACAAACGTCATTTATCAGACCATTCACAATACAATTGTTATGCACAAGTTAATTAGAGATCCATATTAATTATTCAGATGTTTTCAATTTTTGAATTAGTCATCTTTCTTTGTATATTTCTGGATTTAGATAGTTCTTTGATTTTAATGCAGGTTTGGTGTTTAATTATCTTTTCAAGTAATTATAATTCTGCTTATAATTCACATTTTTAACAAAATTAAAGTAACGATTTAAATACGGCAGTTATTAATAGCATGATTGTAGATTATAAAGAAGAAATATTCTAAGAATGAAAGATTTTAAATATATATAAGCAATGGAACAATGCCAAAATTTATCCTGATTCTGATTCTTTTGAATACTTTCTAAAATTTAGTTTAGAAAAATTAATAATTTACATTATGAGCATGGTACATTCATTAATTAATAAATGTCAAGTTTAAGAATGGAAAATGATTGGAAAATCCAAAATCAATCTTTCAAAAGAAATATTAAAATTTTTCATTTATATATGGATATACATGTTTATATTGTGTACTACAAAATAGTAATCTTATTTCAGATAAAGTTAATATTTCAACACTATCCTCAAAGAAATTACAGCGAATTTCCTTTTACTCAAAGAACTATTTCATCATGTATCCCCATAAAATGGGAATAGTTAGTATTGACCAAGTTCAGTCTCATTGTGCTGACTGTATGAAAGAAAGAGGTCTTCTGTGACAATATCACCTTATATGGGGCATTGCATACTCTGCTTTATTGTCATGAAAGTTTTAATAATATAAGATTAAATTCCTGTAAACAATACATTAATTACGCCCAGAATTACAGTATATAAAGGATAAAATTACAGCTAATACTTAATTGTTAATAATTTAAAAAATTTTTAATCTTTGACTGAAGCAAATAATTAATTTTCTTGTTAAATGTGGAAGAATAATTTTAAGAATCAGAAATTGTGACAAGATTTGTTTGATTCCGATTCCAATTTTGGTTACTGGAAAATTCCAATTTTTACAATTCTCAATTCCAATGAATCATCTAACCACTAATTCACTAATGTATATATATTTAGTGAATTAATGATTAAGATTAATCTATATATATATATTAATCTTTTGCTTGCATACTGTGAAATGTATATTTTTCTACAGAACCAAAATTCTTTTTATGTAGGTACTATTTAGCAATTATGATATTAAAAATACTCAATATTGAAACATAAATAAAGTTATAATACAAAATTTTTAAAAAATTTTAATTTTATTTTATATGATTTTAAATTTTATCTATTATTTTTATTTTTAAAATAATGTAATTTCAAATGCAGCAAAAACTTTTATTTGTAATTATTTATAAATTGCAAATTAATTAATTACAGTAAAAAATGATGAACAGAGATCTCATCCACCATTATGTCCTGAACTCCCGGAATACATGGCAAAAAACTGTCCAGTGAGTTGCCCATCGGGATTTCTTTGTAATGGAATTGATTGTGTGGATCCAGTTGATTGTGTTTGTGTACAACATGATAAAGTATTTAAGGTAAATTTTATTCAAAATAGGGTTGCCACCCTTTAGATTTTGAAGGCTTGGCTCTGGCTTTAAATTTAGTTATTATTTCTTTGGGTCTATGAATCATATTAAATAATTTAAAAACTATTTGGATTTTTAATGTTAGAAACTTTATATACAAGTATTTTAAAAATACATTAATGTTAGAAGATTCATAAAAAAAATTAATAATTTTTTAAGTTCAAGTGTACTGTACTAAAGCATGATATATGAATAAAGACAGTGGATAGTTTTAGTTGTGTGACAGAGCTTTTCAAACTCAATCACTAATGTTTAATATTTATTTGTTATTTTATAGTTTCGAGTAAAAAAATAAAACTATGTGAAGAAGATATGTATTATCAAAGTGTAACATTATTGTAAATGATTAAGAAACATTGCTCAGTTTAGTGAAATTCAACAAAAGTTTTGTAAACATTAAAATAACCTCTGAAATATTATTATTGCTTGTAACTATCAAATGGGTTTAATGTTATAATACAAATTTTGTAATAAATTTATAAATTCAGTAATCAGTTTAAAGAGAAAGCTGCTTATTTTAATTTAATTTGTTGTTATATTATTATATTTTTTAATTATTTTTAGATACTTCGATTTGTATAGTGTGAAGTTTCCAAGAAAAAAGAATTATTATGAAAGTACAAACATACTTTCATAATAATTTTTTTTTTGTTGGAAACTTCACACTATACTTGGAAACTTGAAAAGACAAGTGGATTAAAAAACTGAATATGTGAAATAGTTTCAAAAAGTAGATAAAAAATCTGAATGTGCATAATATAAAACAACAATTTGCTGTAAACATGATAGAAAATAGAATCAAAATTCATCTCAGTAGTAAAACAAAACAAACTGCATCAAATGTTATAACTGAAAATTAAAGACCATTATGATAAAATTAAATACAATTGAGGAGCATAAGAAAGCAATATTTCAGGTAATCAAAATATATCATGGTATAAGACATAGCCACAGTTACCTAAGAATTGACTGTGGCAAAAAGTTAATTCAAAACTGTATTGTGATTCCACTATTGGAAAAAGACTTCCTTGTGGTAGAATGAAAATCAAACAAAGCAGTAGCCAAAAATGTTTTTGCACGTAAGTCAATTCAAATAACACTTGATAAACTGAGAGTAAACACTAGCATTAGAGAGGATGCGGCTGATGTTTTCAATGCAAAAACATGTATGTTGGACGTTCAGCACCAACTTCCTGTAAGCCTAGAAATTTGACAATGGCATTTGGAATGTTAAGCATGATTCCACTGATGTTCCAAATGCCATTGTCAAACTTCTAGTCTTACAGGAAGTTGGCACTGAACATCCGACGTACACATTTCCACGTTGAAAATATCAGCCGCAACCTCGCTATTTTCTTCTATAGGGAAACTGTTTTTTTACAGAACGAGCAATTATTTATTGTGGCATAGTCAGAATGTTGGGCTGCAATTTTTAATCATATTTTTAATTAATTTTATTTACAATGTATGCTCTCCACCTTAAATTAGTGTTGTAGTATCTTGCCCCTGTACATCATACTTTTCCTTTAGCGATAGAGTCATGCCAATTATCTATAACTGCATTCAAGGGTAAAATTTTAAATTAAAATAATGTGACTTCCAGTCGTTTGCATCAGAAGTTTGTATATAGTTAATTGGGGCCTCCTGCCTCTAAGGTTTCCATATCTGGTCTCAGATTTTGTCTATCTAACTCCATTGTCAGGATTAAGGAAAGACAAATGGACAGATTACAGTAGGAATTTATAGGAATATAGGAATATATTCTACAATTTTTTCAAATTGCAGCCCAAGAACTTTTTCTATTTTTCAAACAAGGGAAACTGCAAAATTTTTTGAATTGCTGCTAAATATTTTAATATAAAACTTGATTCAGAACAAAACTATAGATTGTTTTGAAGTCAGCAATCAATTTTCTAAAGCAATTGTCAAACTTATATCTGAGCATCTTATATTCAAATGTAAGTTTGTATAAAACATTAGTAAACAATGGAAAATAACTTGATTTTCCATATTACATTCCCAATTTATCAATTCTAAAACCAAGTATAATTGCCATGCCATATACACAATGCTGCCAGAAGTGCTTGTAAGTATTATCATTTGATATTGAATATTTAATTTTAAAAATGTATATGAGAATTCTCAAATAGTACAAAAATAAACATGTACAAGAATTGAAAGACAGTTTTGAAATCTTGAAAATGGAATATAAGAACAAGTAAAAAGATAATTATTATTATTATTATTCAAAGCTCTTAATGAAGTATAAGTTCTTGGCAAGAACTGAAAATATATGTTGTACAAGAAGAAGAAATTTGTCATTTTGGGCCTAGCCCCTCTTCAGTACAATCTGCACATATTTTGTAAATGTATTTCTTTTACAAAATATCTGCAGAATGTACTGAAGAGGGACTAAGACTGAAATGCATATACATTAAGGATTTGGTTAATGTTACCCTAGGTCACAAAATGGCGGCGGCTGGATTTTTTCCCTACGTTGGAGACTGCGACGGGGAAAAAATTTTTCCCTCGATTCAAGATGGCCACGTGACCGGCCGCCATCTTGAATAGCTCGACAGTATACGCGGATTTTATCCGAAATATAACAAATTAAAAAAAGCGAAAAAGTAATTTTTTACTCACTTTCCGATGAACGTTGGCTACTTCTTCCTTTGTTTCTTTCCTGTCCGATCCTAGTTTTTCTCGGTTTCGCTTACCTCCAGATTTCCTTTCGGTGCATTTCTTTTCTTCCCTGTTCTTTTTCCTTCGGCCGCTGTTTTATTTGTCGATTGGCGTTTTCCTTCTTTTGATGTGGAAGCACTTTCCTGCTTTTTGGCATCTTTCCCTTCTTCTTGTTTCTTGTTTCCTTTCTGCTTCGTAATCGCCGCGGGCGCCGAAGGAACGGTTTCGGGCTCGCGCCAAATCGGCACTTTTCCACTGCCAGGATAGATGTTGCGTAAGTGTTGAGCAAAAATTTGAAATCTCTCGCCTGGTTTCCTGGAGGGCCAATTCAAGAATTTCTTATACATAAACAAGTACATGTATGAGTCAGATAGATCACTAGTATAGTGTTTTGGCAGGTGTTTCTTGTTTTTTAAATAGTCCCAGAGGCGTTCGATATTCTGAGTATGATCTCCTGTTTTGGGATCGACGAAATTTTTCGAATGATTTACTGTCCTATGTTCGACTGCTACCCCTTCGATGTCGTCAATATGCATGTATCCTTTCCATTCGTCCGTTATTATAGTGCTGCCTGAATTTACGTATTTATACACGATCCAATTCAAAGTATTTTCTGATCTGTCATTAACCTGACATACGAAGCAATTCTTGTCTTCCCGGCAGATTCCGCCAACCACCCATTTCTTGCTCTTTAATATACGCCCTCTCTCGTACTTTCTCTTACATATGACAGTCTCGTCAATCTCCGCTGTTTTATTTGGCCCTCCGATTTTAAATGATGACATATTGCTCAAAGCAATAAGCATTACCAACCTTATGTGATTGGACCAATCGACAGCCGCCTTTCTAGATATGCCTGCCGCAATCGCAGAGGTCGTCGCAGTACATTCCAGACAAAGATAGTTCCATATAAACGACAGAATGCTACCCCAGGAAATGCAACCAAATTTACTTTTAAATGTACCTTCGAAGGCTGAAGTCATTGTACGGCACTTCGTGCATCGCAGGAAACAGCTTTCTCTATTACTCCGGTAGTATAATTTGCATAGGGAATCACAATAAATGCAAATGGCCTTGGTCGGCTGTATTCCTAATTTCGCAGCAAATTTAAATGCGCTATCGATAAGAGGAGGTACAACTAACTCCAAAAATTCGCCTTCCATCAACTTGTAAAAATCACGGCAAGTGCATTTCGACCAAAATTCGTCGTTGGAAAGCAAATCGACTAAATCACTCATTTCCGAACAATTTGTAATAAACTAAAAGAGGGGAGGTTGGGATGTAGGTAAAAAAAAAACAAAGCCTTTCCTTAATTTCTAATTATAGGTTTTTCTAACGCTTAGCGAAATATTACAATAAAAGAAATAGGAATACTTACAAATACAGGAAGTAATAATAACAAATATTAAGCGCTAATAGTTATTTCGAAACCGATAAATCGTTATGAAAAGAAATACGACTGTTCAACTGAACTGTAACACAGCAGCAGGCGTTTCCAACTGGTAGGCAATTTGCATAAAATTGAATCGAAATGAACAGAATTCACGTCACAGATCAAGCATTTGCATATTCGTTCGTAAAACCACTACGAATTACCCGCCGATATTACTCTCGCACGACGTCACGAAAAAGCTCCCTCTACCATCCCAAATTTACACACACGAAAGTCGCCATTTCGAGGTTACAGGACACTCGCCAACGTCGAACTCAGGTATGAAACCGAACAGGGAAAAATTCTCCAAGGCATCACAACTCTAGGGAAAAACTAGTCGACATCACAACTCTAGGGAAAAAATTTTTCCCCACCGCGGTCGCCAGGATGGGGAAAAAATCCAGCTGCCGCCATTTTGTGACCTAGGGTAACATTAACCAAGGATTTTAATAAAGTATACTGGTGATATCCTTGTCTGCCTGGTCTCTGTCATTTGGAAGAGGCATTGACTGTTTACATTGGAAATGGATAAATACAACATTTAGTTTTAGAAAATTTGTGGAGTATTGGTGTTATTAATCAATAAAAAATAGAATTTTTTCTGTTAACCCTGGAAAGATTGCAGTGTCAAAACTATTGACTGAGGTTGCAGTTTATCTGTTAGATACAATAATAAAATATTGCTGTAAAATGTGTATTGGTAATCAAAAGTGTAAATTAAATAAAATTTGTTGTATTTCTAATCGAAATTATAACATTTTTTCAAAGCTTGAGAAAAAATATTTTTTAAACAGAGTTTAATTTTAAAAACATTGTACAAAAATAAATTGAAATAAAACCTGCAATACTTGATTGTTTATGCATTAATATGCTAACATAATACATTAGCATGTTGACTTATTATCATCAGAAATTTCTTGTTAATATCAAAATTTTGCATTTTCTTCAACTTTATCATTTTTAGATTTTGTCATCAAGTTTTTATCATTTGATTCAAGTAGCATCTGCTGCAATTTTTTAGCATTATTCTTATTGTCAATGGATATGCAAAATTCTCCATTTTCAAACAAAAAACATCTTAAAAAAAGTAACAATATTCTCTAATAGATTGCAGTATCTGTCAGATATAATTTAAGATAGTGTTGAAAAAATATAATTTTACCTAAGAATGAAGAACTGATGAAGCAATGCTAATTAAAGTTGCTAGTCTATTAATTGCTACTCAAAGTTGCCAGATTCTATGTAACTTTGAAACAACAATATTTAAAATATTATTAACAGTCTGTATGCAAGAGTGGCCGTGACCTCCATAAGATTGAATTAATACTGTTAAGTGGTAATTTAACTAACAAAATTAACTTAATTAAACTAATGATTTTGAAAATGATATTGGCGATTGTAGTCCAACCTATGAGGAAAATAGATGGAAAATACCTGAAAATATATCTTACAAATAGTTTAAAGTAACTGAATTTTTACCTAGATGTTTTTATATTCTATAATTTTATATCTATATCTAGGTATTAAATTAGAGAGGTATTTTATATCTATATTTGTATCTAGATACATATATTTTTTATCATTAAAACCAAACATACTACCAGATTATCAGGCTATATTAAGGCTATATCAAGCTTTAATTTAAAAAATTGGGTTATGCATTGAATTGAATGTTTATATATATATATATCTTTTCCATCATTATTATGAAATTTCAAAAAAAAAAAAGAAGTTATGTGAATTCTTTCTCAGATTACCATTTTTTAGTCTTAGTATTTGCATTCAGTAAAAAGTATGAGACAATACTTTAAACACAGCTTTTTTTTAATAATATTTTTAATTGGAGAACATTTTAAATATAATAACTCTAAATTTAAAATTAAATTTCTATGTATTTCTAATTTTCAGGTTGGAGAACTTTCAGAGAATAGCCAATGTCAACAATGCAAATGCATTCTTGGAGGGCATTCTGTTTGTTCTGCAAAATCATGTGGAACATGTTCAAATGTAAGATTTTACATATATAACTATTTTAAAGATCTAAATTTAAATATTACATTCATAATTTAGCATTAAAAAATGAAAATTTTAAAAGAAAAAAATTGTTTTTAATATGATAATGTTCTGAACAAATGTGTCAAAGAAATTAAGTATTTTTTATATTTTTATATTGGGACTATGTTAAAAATAAAATATAAAGTCAAATAAGGTTTAAACTTTTAGAAATAATTAATATTGCACTTTTTTTTGAGTGGTACTTTATCTTTAAAATCTACATAAAATTATTTGCTATCTAAATTAGGAAACATTAGGAAAGATGATTACTATGATGAAGGCAGTGTTATATTGTGGGCAGGATGCAGGAAATATGATGTCATGTCAGATGCAGGGACAAGACTTTTTGAAATGCTCATGTATGTCTTTGAGGGAAGCATTTTGACCATTCATCACTGTAGAGAAGAGATTCTTTAGCTTTTTCAGGGTGTCATTGGGTGCCAGTTTATTTTTATGGACCACTAGGCCACATAAAGCTCAGCTAGTTACAGATTTCCTTGAAGATGAGGATATTTGCAGGTTATAGTGGCTAGCTAGGTCTCTGAACCTAAACCTGATTAAGCATGTCTGGGATACTCTGGGGAGGCCATTGCAGCTCGTCGAACTGGAAAAATAGGATCTATCAATATATAATAATAACATTGTTAGAACTAATAGTACTTAGATATGAACACAAAAAACAGCAAAACCAGTTGTAAAAGTCCAATATATGTACTTAAAATAAACATTTTCATTCATTTTAAATGGACATCATAAAGTTACATGCCAGGACATGCCATGAGCTAAAGTCTACTCTTGTGAAGAAGAAGGATTTTTTGCCCCAAAGTTTTTCAGAACATCATAAAAAGTAAGATGGTTTGTTGTGGATGCTGTATATCTATCAGAGGTGGTCACACTGTGTATTAGCCTCTTTTTTTCTGGAATCTACTACCTCATGCTTTAGATACTTGTGGCAAAATGTCCATATCTCCAGATGCTAATATATTGTTTTCATTTTTTATGACTAATTGATCTTTTATAGCATGAAGTATTGTTGTATCAATTTTTATCCCAATATACCAAGCATTTTACAATTTGTGTTTGTTATCTTCATTTTGGACACCAGTGTATTATAACATAGGTAGTAGCCTATAATAAAAGATCAGTTTATGTGTTTTATTGGGGGTTCTCCTCATATTAGAGAAGGATTTTATAGATAATTACAAGAATTTTTTGTACAAATGTTAAAAGTAACGAGCCATTATTTACAGCCTAGCATTAAAATACATGCTCTCCACCTCAATTAGTATTGTAATGTCTTGCCCCCCTGTACATCATACTTTTCCATTAGCAATGGAGTCGTGCCAGTCATCTATTAACTGCTTTCAGGAGAAAAATTTTGAATTGAAATAACTTGACTTCCAGTTTGCATTTGAAGTTTACATATAGTTAATTGGAGCCTCCTGTTCCTAAGGTTTCCATATCTGGTCTCAGATTTCATCTATCTAACTCCATTCTTGAGATTAAAGAAAGATGGATGGACAGATGACAGTGGGAATTTATAGGTATATATGTTTTTCAAATTACAGCCCAACAAGTGTATGTTTTCCTCAATTTATATGATTTGTGCAATTTACAGCTCATCTCTCAACAACAGACATTTTTTTTGTTTCCGTTGGGAAACATAAAAAACACGATCCTGTTTCCATTAGTGGCTGTTGTTTAGATGTTTGACTATATTATTATTAAGTGTTATGAATTTGTTATACACATGCAAACAAGCAAACACACAGATATATGTGTATTCCTTGCATTTTGTTGATAGTTTCTATAGTTTTAAAATTTAAATTTGATTATAAAGTAATAATCAAAACATTTTAATATATTGTTATTGATTCCATGTATTTGTTTGTTTTATTTCATAAACTTACATATGCTGAAATGTAATCAAGAAAAATCCAGCTGTAAATATTGCATCTGAAATCGATGATTTTAAAAAATTAATAAATTAAAAATAATTATAATGTAACTAAAACAACAATTATAATATTTTTTGGCTTAATATTCTAATTTAGTCAATTATTAATGTATTAATTTAAGTAATATGAATAGCAAAATTAATGTAATGTTTGATGTAATGTAATTGAAAATGATTGTATTGAAGAATATACTGAAACTAAACTATTTAATAAAATTTGCTTTATTATACTTTATACAGTTGTAATAATGATATTTTATTACTTAAATTTTTATTTCTAATAAATATTGTTCTAAAAAATACAGTATTAATTTTACAGAAATCTTATAAATTTTTAAAATGTAAATTATAGTTCTTAATAGAATGCT
This sequence comes from Centruroides vittatus, assembly GCF_030686945.1. Classification (NCBI taxonomy): domain Eukaryota; kingdom Metazoa; phylum Arthropoda; class Arachnida; order Scorpiones; family Buthidae; genus Centruroides; species Centruroides vittatus. Next base: position 987,231 of record NW_027121927.1, read on the forward strand.
TAAATTTCTAATCTTAGGGTCAAGTGTCAAAATTACTTCCAAATTGTTCATGTATATGTGAAAGTTGTAAAGAAGATGAAATCTTATGTCCTACTAGTAATGAATGCATTTTAAAAGAAAAATGGTGTGATGACATTATGGATTGTCCTGATGATGAAATCAATTGTTTCAGTAAGCTTTTTCTGTTTCCTTTATTTATATTTATAACAGTAACATGGTTTTTAAAGAAAATTATAGTTTTCTTTTATATTCTACATTTGAAATACTAAAAATTACAGTATGTAATATATTGTAATTTTTATAACTTTTCTTTTAATGACTTTTATAACTATGTATATATTTAAATATAGAATATTACATATCTTATTTCCCTGATTCTAAGATATGTTTTTACCTATTTTTATTTGTCTAAAATACAGATGTGTCTTAGAATCAATGACATCTTACAACTATAGTTCAAAATAGCAATCAGCAGCCAAGGGGACTACATGATTGACTAATAATAGATATTTCTGAGCATACTGCTTAGTAGTCAATCACATATGTTCAAATGAGTTTTTCTGTAATGATCATTTAATTTAAACTTTTTCATGTTTAAAATGCACATTTTGAAATTATATTACATTATATTAATGATAATACAGATTATGTAATCATTAAAAGAAAAGTTATTCTATATACAGAGAAGGATTAAAATAAAGCTGCCAGATATTATCTGTTTCTTGGCATTTGTATTGCTTTCTAACTTGTTATTACTTAAGAAAACTTAATAGAAATGATTATTTTAAAAAAAAGTTTTTTCATAAAAATTCTTATAATTTAATTTTTAAATTCATGGTGCAAATTAGAATTAGGAAATATGAGAATTAAAAAAAATGTATAATTAATAAATAATAATAGTTAAAATTAACCTATAATTAAAAATTTATAGTAAATATTTACTTTAGCAACATCTCCTGAAGAAATAATTTCTACAGTGTTACCTGAAATTGGACTTCCAGGTAAATTTTTCTGTACTTTATTAATTACATATGATACTGAAATACATAATATAATGAATGTTTAACAATTATAAGCATTTATCCCATTGTTATAGGATGAAAGCTTTTTATTCATTTTAAAATTTACATTTGAAAGTAAGTGTTCATTTAATTGGTTTTTTTTCCTCAGGCTTATGATATATATATTTCTTAAAGATATATTTTGAAGTGTTTGACATTTATTTTAGTAGGAAATTTCAAAAGTGAGCTGTTATTCTGTATGTGTATAGCTGTCATATTTCTTTTATAACGTATCTTTTTGTAGGAGAAGCAGAAGGTGCCCTAATACCTAGCAACAACTGTAGTATTAGCTGATTATTTCAAATAATAGATTTAAATATTATACAAATAATGCAAAATAAATAGCATATTTATACTCCACTGAAAAATTTAATAAAACTTTACAAGTTTAGTACACTGGATAACATGTATAGATACCCAACAAAACCTAAAACTCCAGCACAAAATGTAATAACTTAATTTAAAACAAACATTTTCAGTATTATTAAACAACCATTACCAGGTTAAACCGAACATTTGAAAGTTGAAAGCCTGAAAGCCTTTTAAATGTAACCAAACAATATTCAAAACAAGATCTGAAAATATATGCAAAAAAGTCATTTACACACTAATGTTTGAAATTGGTAGGAACATCATGTCATGTAATGAATAATAGTTTCCTTGACACACTGATGGAAGAACACCTGAAAATAAAATGTGAATATTTTCTGTAGTTTCATAATACTGCATCATTTTGGTGAAAAAGTTAGAAAATCACAGTTTTTGGTGATAAATACTAAAGTAAATTATAAAAAATTTAACCATGAACTTTAGTACAGAAAAAAAGATAACAATTGAAATGAAATTTGCACATATTTATTTTTTATTAATTAATAAAGTAAAGCAACATAGTTTGTTTCATTATTTTTCATATATAAATTCTTCAAACCTGTTAACCGGAGTCAATCTATTTTAGAATTGCAAACGTTTTCACAGCCCCTCTTGGGCTCTTCTTCAGGCTTTGTCATATAGGCCGTTACTGTTCGAAAAAACATTCGATTTGAATTTCTTTTCTGAATATTATCAGCCCCCGTAGTTTATGTGGGTTCTGTACAAATTAACTTTTTTTTTTATAAACATCTGAAATTTTATTGATATTTTTTGTAAAAATATTTAGTATAATATATAAGATATTTAAATTTCCAATTTGAAATTAAATATTTTTAATTGTAATAATAATACTAATGTTAAATAAAGTTAATTTGTTCTATTTATAGCAATGAAAGTGGATCTGTTTATAGAATTATTAGCACATTTATTTACAGAATTTTTAACTTATTATTTCATCATTTGGATGCCAGATGGACAATCCAGTCCTATCTGCAATGATTTTGTCTGTCACTATATCATATCTGTTCTTTCAACCACTTTTCTAACGTTATGAACATGCTGAATGGCAGCAGTGGCGTAGCATAGTGGGGGCAGCAGGGGCAGCCCGCCCCAGGTGGCACTTTAAGGGGGTGGCAAAATTTCACAATAAATAATAATAATAATAATACCTAAATAAGGGCGCAGCGAAATTTTCCTCTGCCCCAGGTGGCTGACACCCATGCTACGCTACTGAATGGCAGTACTTCAAAATCAATATCATTCACACTTTTCCAGCGTAGGGTTTCGTTTTCGTTTCATACTAAAAATATTTAGTATAATATATAAGATATTTAAATTTTCGATTTGAAATTAAATATTTTTAATTGTAATAATAATACTAATGTTAAATAAAGTTAATTTGTTCTAAACTCAAACCTGTTTTTGTGCGGTCTATTTTTGTACGATTTTTTATATGTGCAATGTGTTTTGTGCAGTATACCAATTTGATTGAAATTCATATACTGCACACAAAAAATCGCACAAATAAAAAATCGCACAAAGATAGACCGCACAAAAACAGGTTTGAGTGTATTTATAGCAATGAAAGTGGATCTGTTTATAGAATTATTAGCACATTTATTTACAGAATTTTTAACTCATTATTTCATCATTTCAGCTGCCAGATGGACAATCCAGTCCTATCTGCAATGATTTTGTCTGTCACTATATCATATCTGTTCTTTCAACCACTTTTCTAACGTTATGAACATGCTGAATGGCAGCAGTGGCGTAGCATAGTGGGAGCAGCAGGGGCAGCCCGCCCTGGGTGGCACTTTAAGGGGGTGGCAAAATTTCACAATAAATAATAATAATAATAATACCTAAATAAGGGCGCAGCGAAATTTTCCTCTGCCCCAGGCGGCTGACACCCATGCTATGCTACTGAATGGCAGTACTTCAAAATCAATACCATTCACACTTTTCCAGCATAGGGTTTGTTCAGTAAATGAACAAACAAACATTTTTCAGTTTATTTTATAAACCTGCCTCAGGTTTAGCTTTGAATTTCAGATATTTTCTATCAGATAGAATGTTTGAAACATTCCAATTTAGAATTTCAAAATTTGTAATCCAAAGATAAACCTGTGGCATGTTTATAAAATAAACCAAAACATTTGTTTGTTTGTTTGTTGAATAAACCTTCTGCTGGTAAAGTGTGAATGGTATTGATTTTGAAATTATCTGTTTCAACTTTGTTATCAGACTTTAGAATGACAGTCCATTCTGAATGTTAAAAAAATTTCTAAATATGAAAAGTTTAATGTATTTATAATATTTTATTTATTATTTTTTTTAATAGAAAATGGATCTTGTGATATAATAGGAAAACGTATCAGAACTTTCGATGGCCAAGAATTTGAGTATGAGATATGTGATCATATTTTATTACAGGATGCCATATATAATAATTATAATGTTACAGGTAAGATTTTTTTTATAAAAACATTACTATAATCATTATCTTTATTCTTAAACGTTTAATACAACTTAATCACTTGCCTTTAATTCAAATTACATAACATCTGTATGTTTAATTAGTGGGTTATAGCCTAATGAATCCAGTGTTACCATTTAATTATTAATAGATAGTTTAGACTTGGTTTACTATATGATTGTAACAATCTTTAGCTTTATCAACGCTCATAATATTCTGGATACATTAACAGTAATAACCAATGTTATCTATATAATGATAGTTAAGATTAGCAATATGTTCAATTTCTGTTGAGATAACCAAAATGTAGCTGTTATCAGATTATGTTTATGTATCAAAGCTTCACATAATGTTGCCACATTTTTAATATAAGGACATTTTTGAGTCAAATTTATGAAAGGATGTTTCTCTATTATAAAATTAAAATTTTATGTGTAATACATGATATTAGTATTAAGGAAATATAACAGTTGAAAAGAAGAATAATTACCACTTGGCCAACATATTATAAACCAAGGGGAGAAGGTTACCCACTTCTTTACAAATATTACTTCTGGATACAGTTCTTTTCTTGAACTGTTCTCTTCTGAAGCATAACTTACTTTGCCTTCATGTTGAAAAAATCAAAGCCTAATTTTCCTAGGATGAGATTCCATCAATACCATCTTTTCCATACATGAACTTTTTTCATCATCTTTGTGTGGCACTTTCTCTCCTAGTTTTTTTTTCCATTTTGAACTCCTTTTGTCCATCTTGCTTCAGTCCAAACTTCCACTTTTTTCTACTCCCCTACAATCCTTCAATGAAAAATTTTCATTCTTCTTGTGTTGGAGCCAATGATTCACCTTGCATATATTATCTAGCTGATGAATGTTGAACCAACCAAGACACAAAGGATGCACTGACCTGAAAAAATAGCGCTAAGAAATGTAACAAAGAGATATGAGATAAAGGAAAGGAAATACTATAAATTAAATGCCATTAAATATATATACTGTTGAATGAGATTCAATGAGGTTAAAATAAAATTTATGTATAAATCTTATTCATAATTTATATAAAATAAGAATTATTTGTTATTAAAATTTTTAACAAGAATATATTATTTTATTTATAGGAGAAAAAATATGTGAATCTCAAGATAAGTCAAAGTGCCATCAAAAATATACTATATACCAAAATGAAATTTTAATAGAAATTTATGATGACATTCATGTTACAATTAATGGAAATAATTATACAGCAAGTCAATTAGTTTTATTCAATAAGCAGAATTTTAACATCACAGTTGAAATTTTTGGAAATCATGTCAGAATTAAATCTCAAAAATATAATTTTACTGTCATCAGAGATAAACAGGCAAATCTTCACATAGAGGTAAGAATCTTTTATTTAATTTGATAAAATTTTAAACTAAAAATATTATGCTAAGATGTTTTACCTATATTTATTCAATACAAATACTTATCAAATTCTGATTTAATATGATCAATAAATTTTATAAATCTTATTTACCTAATTTATAAACTTGTGATCATATAACATAGATATTCTCAATCTTATAAAAGTTTGATCTAATGAAACTTACTCTAACATTTTGTATTTGCAATAATGTTTATAAACAAATTATTTTTCTATCACCTAATCAAAATGACATCAGAAAAACTTATTAGTTTCAAAATTTTCTTCATGCTTAAGTGGGAACTTTGCTAATGAGAACCAGGGGCTCTGGTCTGCTATGTGAGAAGTTGTCAAATGACATTTGGTGACATTAAATCTTTAGTACAAATCTGGTACTTGAATTTTAGGATATGATCTATTGGGAGATGGTATCTTGTTCTTGAGATTTAAGAGGCTTTTCAATTTCTTCATATGTCCCATCCTTACATTTCTTCTAAATTTAATAACTAATCTAGCATCAATTAACTGTATTAATGAGTCATAGAAATTCTCGTATGATCAAATGTTCAAAGGCATTATAACATTCTAAATACAAATGACATAACAAGAATCTTCATGATTAATTTATCCACAATGTCTAATCATAAAATTGAAATTCTCAATTTAAATAGAAAGTTTCTGCTGTTTTCTGACAGTTTAAAGCTGAGAATGCATCTTGGATAAACTTCATTACATCTACATTCTATGATCCTTATGAAGGTTTTCTGCTGCAAAAAATAATTTTATTTGGTGACTCTAACTTTAATAAAAGCAGTTTAAAATTGAAAAGTTTGTATAATTCGTTATAAATATTAATTTTCTATAATTCTATATAAATTTGTGAATTAAAATCTAATATTTGAAAATACTATTAAAGTTGCTTTGTAGTAATATATTTTTATTTATATGTTGAAATTTAGACTCCTCCAGAGAAAATGGAAAAGTTATTAGGCTTGTGTGGTTTTTATAATGGTTTGATAAGTGATGATAAGAAAAAACCTGATGGAAAAATTACAGCAACAGCTAAAGAATTTGGTGACAGTTGGAAAAATACTAATTCTACAAAACATTGTGTTTCTACATTTTGCCCTGTTGAAATTAAAGAAAAAGCATTAAAAATATGTAATAAATTAAGGTACATTCATAAAACTTCTTTATATTTACATCTTCTAAAACATATTTATACTCTGTTTTGAAATATAATTTACAATTAATTTTTAAAATTCTGCCTTTCTTGTTTTGCTTAATTCATAAAATCAATGCAATTAAGAGGGATAGGTATATAGAGTCTCATTACAATAGTTTGTAGTTCTTAAGTAATTGAGTTTGAGCATTACTTTGTTAAAATATTATATTTACTGTTCAAATTTTTTAAAATATATATTGACTACATATTAATTTTATTAGCTTTTGTAAAATATAAATACAGTGGTGCCTTGTATAGCGTACGCCTCGAATAACAGACGCTGCGAACAACAGACTTTCTGTTTGGGTGTTACGTGACTCGAGCAACGGACTGGCTGTGAACAACGGACTTTCCGGCATAATTGTTGATTGCTCCATGGGTACGTTCTTTAATAGTGGTCGCTCTGAGTCTTTGCTACTATGGGAGTGTGCAGATGTTTGTAGGCATTTAGGAATGACGGTGAAAGAAAGAAAGATGGCAGCACCCGCGCTATCAATAGTGTCATGATGGAGGAATCTATAATTCTAAAATATGAGCTTTTAAAGGCAAAAGAAGGGTTTCAATTGTAAAATTTAACCATAAAATGGATTATTTGTTGAAAGAGCATTCAAAATAGCCATGAAAAAAATTAGAATGCCGGCTACCATTCGAAAAAAATTCGTAAAGACACTTACATCATCGTGTGCGCTAACTTGCGCTTTCACAATTTCTAAATTTTCATTCATAAAACCACATAATGGACCCGGAAACGAAACTATCTGAGCCATGGAGGATGTCATGTTGCTTTCCACAGTAAACTACTGCTACAAGCGGCCATTTTTGCCGTTTGCCGGCGCGCACTCCCACCAGAATTTAGGAACACGTTCTGCAGGAATTTTTAAACGGATGTTGCTCGCGCAGAGTTACACGGAGGAATAAAAAAACGTACCCCATGTTTATTTTTTTTATGATACAGTACGGTTATTTTATGCTGCAGAACAAATTAGATGTTTTAACATGTATTTCTATGGGAAAATGCATTTCATATAACGGACGTTTCACCTTAACGGACGTGCATCTGGAACGGATTAAGTATGTTATATGAGGCACCACTGTATAGAGATATGAAAATGTACAATTTACACAAATATTTTTGCTTTAGGATATACACTAGTTTATGAGGGTTCTGTACAAATTAACTTTTTTTTTTTTATAAACATCTGAAATTTTATTGATATTTTTTGTAAAAATATTTAATATAATATATAAGATATTTAAATTTCCGATTTGAAATTAAATATTTTTAATTGTAATAATAATACTAATGTTAAATAAAGTTAATTTGTTCTATTTATAGCAATGAAAGTGGATCTGTTTATAGAATTATTAGCATATTTATTTACAGATTTTTTAACTCATTATTTCATCATTTTTTGTATAATTTCTTTTTAGTTTTGTAAAGAAAATTATGGCTTGATAAGTATCAAAATAAGTTTAATAAAAGTAATCTGAAATAATAAATTTTAGTTTGTTTAGAAATTTTTTACATTTTGATAAAAACAAATTTGCTAAAATAATATATTGAACTATTTAAAATTTATTTAATTTTTAGAGAAAGTCCATTTGATCAATGTTCTGATGTTTTGAATGTTGAAATGTATTTTAAAGCCTGCATCACTTCTATGTGTGATTGCTTGAGACAAAATAAAAATTCATCATCTGAATGTGAATGCAATAGTTTCCTTCCATTATTAGAAGTATGTGAAAATAAATTAAAACATCCATTATTAAATTGGAGAATGAAGTATGGTTGTGGTGAGTAATCTTTTGAATTTTTTTCTTCTCTAAATTTTTAAATTAAATGAATACTCTTCACAAAATATATGTAAAATATTTCAGTAAACACTAGCTATTAATTTTCATGATAATAAACTGATATAAAATTTAAAGATTGCCAAATAAATAAATCTTAGCTTAGATTTTTATTTGATTTTATGAAATTGTTTTTAGCCACTACATTAGACATAGAATAACAATACATTAATAAAAAAGATGGCCAGATAGATGGCCAAGGCAGTTAAAGTGCCAGCCTATCACTCTCGGAAACTCGGGATCAAATTAAAGCAGTCTAAAACTCCAAGAATTTTTTTAAGGTGTGTTCTGTCCCAGATATGTTAGGCTCATTCCTCATTACCTGACCATCTCCATTATGAGCCTGTCTGAATCCAAGGTAGACTGATTTAAGGGCCTTCTTAGTTCCTACAGGGCTGAAAGAGCCAATAATGAAAAAAAATAACAACAATGTATTAAATTTTAAATATTTATCAGATAAAATACATGATCAAAACAACAAAATATGATAGTTCAAAATAGAATAAAGAATAAAAATATTTTTTCAAAAGAATATGTGTTTTAATTCTAATAATAATAAATTCTTTTGGGAGAAGCCTGAAAATGATATTAACTAATGATTTTTCTTGATGTACAATGTTTTATTATGTGTGTAATAAATATTAGTATAATTGAATAGAAAGTCGAGTTTCTGGGACTCTATATATTAGTTATTTTTATTGGAACAAGTTAGGCAAGCATGTGTATGCAAACTACAAATTTTGTTTTTAGCTCTATAATAACGCTCATCCTAATGCATATATGAGGACCCAATGATGTCTTATCACTGACCTGATATTTGTTTAGCATCATAGTTGACACTCTCCTATTTAAGGAGTGTTAGTCACGATGGTAAGAGGTTGTGAACTGTGTATATGGTTGGTGGCGTCAGACATTGAGGCAAGAACTCGATTTACAATTAACACCCATTTATTAGAATATAAAAGATAAATTTTAGGAGCTTTCCTTTTCATATAAACTAATCTGACAGGATACAAAGCGAGTCCAAACAATGGCGATGGGTTGGGAATACAATGTTCCAGTATGGTGACACAAACTTCCCAAGATTCACTGCTCCTTATCAGCAGGTCAGTGTTCTAGATGGATAGTCCACTGATAGGAGATATTAAGGAACACTGTTTGTTGCGCACATGTATCATTTGATTAAAATTGACTGTCTTAGTGGAATAAGCTCTGCTGTCCTTGAGTTTCAGGCTTCTTAAAGGTTTTGCATCCTTGATTGGATTTTCCAGTTGGTCATGATATTCATCTTCTCTTTTCCTAATTAGTCCTAGTTTGTTGCCAGGACTATTTGGGACTGAAGTTGGAGATCAGACACTGGCTGGAGTTATTTACTGATTTCCTCCTGAAACTCAGAGTTAAGCATTTTATCCCGGTTGTAAATATTACCCATTTGTACTTGTGTGACATTTGGTTTTATTAAATGCTCTATTTTTCCATTTTTGTGATTTTAGGAGAAAACAGTCAAATTCACATTCTACTCTCTCACAAGACAACCTTTCTTATGATGTTTTATCAGCTAAGAACATTTTTATATAAAACAAATTTCTCCTTTAAAACAGATTTTGGTCAAGGTTTTGGACTCCAGTCAAGACCTCACATATATGAATACAGTACTAAAATAAGTGATTGATTAAAATTTTAGCTTTGAGTTTTTCTAAAAGCTCTAGTGAAAATTGTCTTTTTGTTATATCAGTGATTGCCATATTTGAATTTCACAATTTAAATTTAATACTTTTTAAATAAAAATTAACTCTGTCAGCATGTTATTACAAATTGTCCACCCAATTTTTAGAAAAGTTCATTGATGACTATGTTGACAAAATGAAATAATGTTGCCTTTTTTTTTTTATTATGTTTGATATTATCTAATGTTAATAATTATTGATAATTTAATATACATCTGATTAATACAGCTTTCTTGTATTTCAATTATTTTGAATTTCTAGAAATTTTATAATTAAAGTTATGAAATAGAGTTTTGTAAAAAACAGCAATTATAAAAGATTTAATACATTTTTTTTAATTTGCTGAATAAAATAAATTTTATTATAAATTTTTCATTCAATAACTATTTGTCTAACAACATTTTAAATTAAATACACACTACTTAAAAATGTCTTCATTAAAATATAAAATAAATAATTTTTTGACTTCTAAACATTTTATATATTAACTAGTTGAATAATGATTTATTTCAATTAGGTACAGGTTGCAAGCCAGGATTTGTATGGGAAGATTGTGGACCAGCTTGTCAACCCACTTGTGACAATTATAAAGAAAAAACTTGTTCAGAAATGTGTGTGCCTGGTTGTTTTTGTCCATCTGGAACTGTATTAGATGGAGAGATATGTAAATTACCAGAAAACTGTTTAAATGGCAAGTAATGTTTTTAAATTTAGTTTTTGGCTAATTATTTAAAGAAATATGGAGAAATTTATTCGATTTATCTGTTAAATATAGAAGAACATAATGTATTTACATAATAAATTTGTATTATTAAATATTTTTGTTATTTAATTATTATTTTTTCAAGAAATGCTGTTGTATTATGTGAAAAAGTAATAATTAAATTCATTATTAATTAATTATTAATATGGTGTGCAGATTAAATAACTGTGTTATAAAATAAATGAGACTTATTTACCTGATATATTGTATCTGAAGAATTAGGTTATTTTGTTCACATTAATTATTTGAACATTAATCATCTTATGATGACTTAATATGCAAAATAAATGTACAAACCAGATGAATTTTATATATTATATTGTTTTAAAATCATCTTTCTGTAAATATTTAAAAATAAACTACATGCAACACGTGATCACAAACAAACATTTTTTAATAGGAATTTTGGAAGGTAAATTTATATTAATTCATTATTAGTAACATGAAATATCACATTCCAAATGAATCTGAAAATAATTGAAAATATTTTTAAAGAATTCAATATTTTCCTTACTTTTTTTTTGTCTTTTTGAATTTAAAAGTTTTCTTTATAAAGTTAATTTCAACAATTTAAAATTTATTTAGAAAGAAGCTTTAGATTTAATTTTTTTTTATTAACTTTTCTAAACAAAACCAAAACTAATTAAAAATAAGATAATATTTAAATTTGACTGATTTTAAAAAATCAAAAGAAATAAGACTTCAAACCAGCAAAACTTATTTGAAAATGAACTGGGATTCTATTCTTATATTGATAAACTCCCTTTTATTTCTCCTATGTTTATGCATGCTGCTCCTTAGTAGTGAATGTTTTTACTATGATAATTTTTACAGTAGGCTAATTTTTATTACATAATAAAATTTAAACTATAATTTTATTTTGTCTGTTTAGATTAGTTTTGAGATAATTTTAGTTGAAAATACCTTAAAATTATACAATTTTATTTATTGTTGTATTACTAGTTACAGGGTAAATCAAAAATCAACATTAATGCTTTATTATAATTGAATAATGAAGTATGAAAATCTTATTCTTATAAGATTTAGATCTGCATCTTCAAGCCATCTATATATAGCATTACAACATGTTCAATATTATTGTCTTTTCTTCAATAAACTTTTGCATTATGAGAATACCCAAAAGTTGAACTGACTGGCCTTAATAGTCTTCACATTAGGAATTTTTAACTTTTTTTATGGAGATATCTCAAGGTTAAAATGTATTAGTCCAATTCAATGACTTCAGAGAATTTTACTTTAACTTTTAATTTGGTCTATATCTCAGGAACTAGTTTTCAAAACAGTGTGAAACTTAACACACAAACAGAACAATGTATTCTTTACGAAGAAAAACAGTTGAAAACAAAATCTTTGTCTAAGTTATATCAAATTAACTAATGAGCATTGTTGTAATTCTTTTTGCACAGAAAATGATTAACAAGGTGTGTGGCTGCCTCCTGCATGCAAACACATTGCACAGCAATTGTTTATGCTTGTTATAATGTTGTTTATTAATTCTGTCAAGCAAAACTCATTTTGAACAGGAGCATCTTGAAACTCCTGTTCAAAATGACTGTTCTTGGTGGAGGTTATCAGGATGCAACTCTTCTCCATAAAGCATCCCACATGTTATGTGGTCTGGAGAAGTTGCTGGCTGTTCTATGCAACAAATATTTTGATCTTTACTGTCAAGAACGTCATTGACCGTTTTTGCAGTAATGGCAACTTTTGCAAAAATGTAACCCTTCAATGCAGACATGCATAATGATGTCCCAGACCATAATACTGCCTCTTCCAAACTGTTTTCTTTCCATGATGCCCACAGGGCCATATCAGATTTCCTGTTTTCTCCAGATTCTAACCTTGACATCATTTAAATGGACTACAGAGCACAGGGATCAATGAAATGCAATCTACTGGGCATCTGGCAAAAAGGCCATTCACCTGAATCTTCCTATACAGAGTTTGTCACGAAACTCAAATACTGGTAATCATAGACAGCTCTACAAAGAACTGCCTAATAGACATTCTTCTGATAAAATGCACTGTGCTAACATCAAACAGTCTTATTAAGGGGATAGTAATGCTTGGACATCCATTTTCTAGTTAACATTCAACATCTCTTGTTCTTTTAAATTTGATCCAAAGCCTGGATATGGCATTTACTTTGTTGTATATTCAGGGTTCTGGACATAGCTGTCTGCAGTTGATCTGCTCTTAGTTATTCATAATTCTTCTTTTCATAAAATTGTAGTATCGTGGATTGCCAAAACGAATCCCAATATGAGTTGGAATAAGAAAAAATTGAGGACTTCACAAATTAACAGTTTAAACACAAACTTATTTTAATAACACTAAGACTTAACCTAAACAGATACAAAAACTTAACTTAAACTACTAACTTAACTAAAGTACGATTATGAATTACAATATATTTACAGATGAACCCCTTTTATAAGACAATACAGGATATACGTTACGATAGGAGTTAGCACTCCTTTTCTCTCTCTTACAAAGGAACGAGAAGCACGTGTTTAGATGACTCACCTTTCTCCTTCAATATTCTTCTTGTAACTTTCTTCTACTCAAATGGTTTCTTTGTCTCTCTCGCTCTCCCTTTAAGTGAGTGAGTGACGTAGTTTCCCTACTCAGAAGACCATGTCACTCACTTAGTCCAAACGAAGAAGCCTTGAACGAAACGAAAAAAGTGTCCACACACACAATGTCATGTTCTTTTATAATTTCTCTCCATCCAGGCACATAGTCAACACGTGATTTCCTACCAGCCAATCAACACGTACAAAACTTACCAGCCTAAAAGGCGGTACGTGACGATAGCACAATTTTACAAAGAGAATGAATACCCGACACGAACAAAATGAACAGCGATAATGTACAATAAATTTTAGTAGCGGAGCACTACAAAATCACCTTTTTGGCATTTTCATTGTCAGTATCAAACATTAGTCAAACAGAAACAATGCCATGCTACTGCTTTTACAAATTTGCATTTGTGTGTGCTTTTTTAATGGAACATTTGGCTACTACTTGAGTATTTTTGTTGCCTGGAAAGTCCCAAAAATTTTTCACTGCTTATTTTGATAATGGTTTGCTCTATCTATGGATTGGACAATTATGATTATTTTTTGGACAAGAGCATAAAAATGATTTTAGCTGTTGATATGAATGATATTTGTGTAACTAGTTTACAGTTTAAAAAAATTAAATTTGATAAGTATTCCTGTAATTCTGTATTACATGTTATACTAAATAACCAACCTTAAAAACTTACTAAAAAAACAATTTTAATGGTGATTACTTCAGTCTTACACAGATTATTATTAGGTTCACATAGTAAAAAAAATATCTTATTTTAAAGAAACAAAATAAATATATACAATGGAACCTCACTTAATGAGCATAATTCATTCCAGAATCTTACTTATAATGCGAAACACTTGTTAAGCAAAACAATGTTTCCCCTACAAATTAATGTAAAATACAATAATGCATTCCATGCCAAAAAAATACTCAAATATTTTATGTATAATGTTTATTTAAAGAAAATTATACAATATACGTTGTTAAGGAGCGTGAATCATCTTTATCTTTTCTTCTAGCATGGAATGAACCAACCTGAAATGTGAATTCAATTTGCAGAAAAAAAAATTGAAATTTAATTTGGAATTGGTCATTAAGTTTAATACAAGATGGCAGCATAACTGCCTACTTCTAGTCAAATTATTTAATTTTTTAATATTTAATTATAGGCTTTACATGGTGCAAAAATTTAGCATATTGTTTGGCATGTATATTGTATAATGGATTATTGTTGTTGATGTTTATATGTAATATGTGTGAATACAAGTTTGGAAAAATGTGTGATCATAAGCGACACTAAGATGCAAGTGGAACAAGTGCTAAATAGACTGATGTAGCATGTGAACCACAATCTGGGACTTTCCCTCTCCTCATCACTTGTTAAGTGAGTCATTTTCTTTTACAATTTGTTTTGCAGTCTACAGACACTCAAATAGTAGTCAAATGCTTGTTATGTGAATTACTTGTTATGAGAGGTGCTCGTTAAGCGAGGTTCCACTGTACTTGAAATAAAGTACTCATCATATAAACTGTATCCTGGATTTTAATATTGGTTATTTAATATAATTTATTAAATAACCAATCTTATATAATTTATTCCAGTTGGTTAATAAATTGGATTTTATACTTTATAACAATAAGATATTTTTCTGTTTATTCCAGCTCAATGCAAAGGATTTGGTGATCCTCATTTTGTAACATTTGATGACTGGTATTATCCATTTCAAGTTGTAGGACGATTTGTCTTGGCCACAGATAAAACAAAAAGTTTTGAAATTGTAGGAGAAATTGATGAATGCTATTTTAACAGCAATATTAGTTGTATGACTGGAATGAATATTTCCTATAATAATAACATGGTTAAAATTAAAAAAGGAAAAGAAGTAAGTAAATATAATATATTTTATAAATAAGCCTATTAAATTATTTTTTTATAAAAAGCTACTAATTTCATAAAAGAGGTTATACAAACATAATATGTAGAAATATTTATTACATTAATAAGAAAGCAGTCAATAATTCTCAAAACTAGTAGTAAAAATTACTTCTAAAAGTATTTGATTCTTATAATGAAAGATTTATAAATACTTAACATTAATCACTTTTGAGAAAGAATTCTTCATCTTCAGAATAGTTGATCTCTTTTCAAAAGCTTCAGATTAAATTATCAGTAAAGGGAATTCAGTTTTCTTTGTGAAACAATCCAATAAGAAACACAAACTAATTGTATATGTTTCTTTGGATAGTTTGTGTTTCTTA
Organism: Centruroides vittatus; assembly: GCF_030686945.1. Lineage (NCBI taxonomy): Eukaryota > Metazoa > Arthropoda > Arachnida > Scorpiones > Buthidae > Centruroides > Centruroides vittatus. Next base: position 1,002,964 of record NW_027121927.1, read on the forward strand.
TCTGAACATTTTACTCCCAAAAAACTGAATTCTCTTTACTGAATTGGATAGATGACCAGCATGACTCTATTGTTAAGTGTAATGTACAGGGGCAAGACACTGCTAATTTGAAGGTAGAGAGCATATATTTTCAATTAAATAAATTAAAAATTATGATTAAAATTGCAGCCTGACATTGTGACGATATCACAATAAAATAACTGCTCGTTTCTTTTTATTTTTATTTTATTTTTTTGCTTTCTCTGAAATGTTGCAAACTTTGTTATAAGTTTTTCACTCTAGATCAGTGATGCCAAACTACAATGTCTGGGACAAATTTGACTCTGGCACTTGTTAATTCAGCCCATAAACATATTTCACATATCACTTATAAAAATGGTAGAAATAGCCTATTTTTTGTGTATATGGAACACAAAATATTTGTAGTTCACCTACTTAAGATTTGTGTGTAATTTGTCCCACCAATCAAAAAGTTTAGCACCATTTCTCTAGACCATTGATATGAATTATTACATTTCAGTTAAAATATAGAATAAAATTGCTAAAAATTCTCAATAAATAACAATAAACAATAAACAAATGGTTGATTTTGTTAAATGGAGTTAAGAATGTTTTAATTATAAATTCATTTAAAAGCATTGACTGTATACCTAATAAGTTTAAGATAATTTTTACAAAGATTACAGTAATACCTCAGTTTTCATTGACTTTGGTTATTGTCAGTTTTGGTTTTCATTGATTTTTTTTGCAAAAAATTTGCTCTGTTTTCATTGGTTGCCTCAGATTTCGTCGGTGTGCCCTCGTGACCTCACTGCTAATTTTGCGAAACCACACCTTTTCCTGCTCAGTGTGGCATTGTTTCTCATTGTATGAGCATTATATTTCATGTCTAGCCAAACAATGGGTGTATTCAAAATCTCAGCAAGCAGCCAACACCTCTCAGCATTTCTGTTCAAAATCTCAGATACTTCTGGTTGCTGCCAGCATGCTTCCAGCAAACTGCAAGCATTTTTTTCAGTGCTCAATACACCAGCAAACAAGATGGCAGCCATCATGAGGCTCGTAAGAGCTCTATTTTGCATTGACAATTTTGAATTTAATTTATTTGTTGATGAATAAATCTTGAATAAATTAATATTTGGTTATTACATTAACAGAATATTTTAATATACTAGTATATTTACTGAAGACATCACATATTTTTTTTAGAATTAATCTTAGTTAATTAATTAAGTGTAATCTTAGGATTGATTTAATTATTTAAAATTCCTATGGAAATGTAAAAAATCTTCATCCCTATTTCTCATTTCAAAATATTCATTTTTCATTAAGCTGTTCTCATTAAATAAGTTCAAAAATAAATTTAACGTAACATGGAAGTTCAAATCATTTGCTATTTTTATTTTGCTCTCTCGAAATTCCCGGCAGTCAGCATTTGTGTTCTCTAGAAAACGCCAGCAATTGCACCATTTCCAGAGCATCGCACTTGGATTGATGTTGAGATTTTGAATACACCCAATTCCATTGCTTTCCTTTCCTTTTAGCTGCCTTATGGGAAATGCCATGTTAAATGTTCATTTATTCTTTACATTAGTCTTTTATATTCATTTTATGTTAATTTCTTATTGTTTTTAGTATTAAACACTATATTTATTCTCTATAAAATCTGTTATTGGTATGTATTTTGGAGTGTCTAGAACAAACTAATTGGATTTACATTGATTCATATGGAAAAATTGCCTTGGTTTTTGTCAGTTTCAGATTTCAGCGATTTTCAGATGGATTATTGATGAAAACCGAGGTATCACTGTATTCATAAAATAGAATTTAAAATATTTCATATTATCTAAATAAACTCATTGTTTTTGCCATTTAAAGAAACAAGAGTATTGATTTAAAGTGTGTGATTATATTAATACTAATAAAATAACAAAATAAAGATTATCATCATTAATATTGTCATAATAGTATTACTTATCTTCTTGTTATTTTGTATTTTCATATTATAATATTTATTTGAAGACATTCTTATTACAGTTAGTAATTGGAACAGAATTTGTGAACATAGATATGCTTCCTAAAGAATTGGATGGAATAATAGTATTTGGATTTCCTGGTCAAACATTTTTAATTATGATCCCAAGTTTAGGGATTGAAATTAAGTATTATGAATTAACTGGTGGATTTAGCATAAAACTGCCATCAGAGAAATTCTTCAATAAAACCAGAGGTTTATGTGGTAAGTTTTGGATTTGTCTTTTGATTTTAATAATAATAATAATATACAGAGTGTCTGAGAAAGATCTTTATTATTCTAAACATTAATAACAAAAATAGTAACAGGTGAAATGAAATGCAGTTTGCTGCAAAAGAATGAAGAAATCTAAGAATTTTTTTCTGGTATCAATTACCAGTTGTGATAAGGAAAGAAAATGGCGACTGCACAAGAGAAAGCGCAGTGTGTGTTGTGGTTAGCCGAAACAAAATCACCGATAACTGTGCAAAGAAATTTTCACCAGATGTGTACCATAAAGACCCACCAAGTGTGCCTTCAATTTATGCATGGATGGAGAAGTTTAAAGAGACAGGAAATATTGATAGGATACAATTAGCAATCCTCACTGTTACACCGCAAATGTTAAAAAACACTTGGAGGGAAATTGAGTACAGACTCGACATTGTTCATACTACTAACAGAGCTCACGTACAGCTACATTGAAGATACTGTAAAAAATCTCTTAGATTTCTTCATTCTTTTGCAGCAAACTGCATTTCATTTCACCTATTAGTATTTTTGTTATTAATGTTTAGAATGATAAAGATCTTTCTCGGACACCCTGTATTTTATTAAATTATTGTGTAGTCATGTTTTTAGAGTACTGTATTACATACAGAGAAAAATCTATACAAATTAAAAATTCCAAGAAATACATTAAATTTCAAAGGGCTATGCATATAAATATACATGGTTTTTCATAAGTCATGTACTGTATAGTACATAGCAGATTGTGCAGAGAAGCATCAGAGAGAAGTGTATAGAGTACTGATTATATGATGTATCATTCTCAGTCTGCAATACAGTCAAATGGAAATTAATGCACAAAATTTAGTTAAGCAATAACCAAACAACCAGCAAAATCTAAAATTCTTTACTTAAATATTTTCATCCATATACAATGGACATCATCAGCTTTGTTTTCATCTATATACAATGGACATTGATATCTTTGTGTCAGACTTCACACAAAATTCATAGACTTAATTGACTTCCTTTTAACTAATGTAAGCCCAACTGCATAGTTTTGTAACTCACAACTAAATATGTTGTGAGGATTGAACTTTAACACTAGACATGCAGACAACAGCAAGAACATTACACATTATCAGTTTTTTAATGTTATTTTTGGTTTTCTTTAAGTAAAATTAAGCACAACAATAATAAAAAACCAGTAATGTTTCATGTATTAAATAGAACAAGTTTAACTTCACAAGATATCTAATTGTGAATTACAGAACTGTGCAGCTGGACCTAAATTAGTTGAAAATGATTTGACCACACACATGAATTTTGTTCAATTTAATTTCCATTTGACAGTATTGCAGACTTAAAATGTTTTATCATATAACCAGTACACTATACACTTGTCTCTGATGCTTTTCCAACAATCACTTGCTTCTTTGCACAATTTTTTATGGTGCATAACTTACAAACACCCTGAATAACTAACTAATCACCAATTTTACAATTTTTCAGTTTATTTTATACATAAATAAAAATTAAAGAATTTTTAAAATAATTATAAGATAGAATTAGTGAAATTTGTAATGAAAATTTATACACTGTATGCAGGGATGGATCCAGACTATAATCCTGGGACTGGACCTATAATGTAATACTAGGGAGAGCAATACTATCTTAAAATAAAATCAAGGAAAATTGAATTAAATTCAGAGACATTGCTTTACAAAGCATCTATTCCCTATCCTTTAATATACAAAAAATTTCATTATATATTTACTTCTATCTGCTAAATAATAATCATTTAATAAAAAATAATTTTATAGGTGATCATATCAAAGAGTGTTTTTACAGATTAATTAGCTGTTGAGAAGTGTTTTTTTCAACTGCTTACTTTTCAGAGTGAAAATAGCCTTATTATTCGTAATTTATCTTTGTAGAAGTTTATAGGCAACTCAACTTTCTATAATCTGAGAAGGCTGTGAGAAAACATGGCTTGTGAGCAGATATCATTTTTATTCTAAATTTATTAAAATGTTATTTAGTTAAAACAAATTGAAATGCAAAAAGCATTATTTACAATCACCTAAAAAATTGAACATGTGTGGTGTTCTGTATGTCTTGAATAATGACGATGTAATGTAAAGAACAAGACTTTATTTTCAAGCAAACACAAGATACATAAATTTAAAGTCCCAACTCTATTGTGTCTCCTTATCACGAGTACAGAAACAAAATATGGCGACAATTACACCGAAAATGAGCCCACTCAATCACTATCCAGACTTGTGTATACAATTTCGTCACGTAATTTCACAATTTTTCAACCGCACTTAACAACTAACTTAATCCTATATTCTTAACCTACTTAATATTAAATAGAAAAAGATTAGAGAATAAGATCTTAGGAAGAATAAGTTTTTAGGAAAGGGGTACCTGTAGCTCCACGTGTTTCTCGATGACGACGAAAGGGTTCAATGTTGAGATTTTGAAATAATCCACTTTTTTCTTCACCAAAAATTTCTTTTACTTAACTTTCTTCAAGCGTTCTCTGTTTTTTCTCTCTTGACGATCATCAACGATCACACTCCTTTGTTCTTGACGCTGTGTTCACAACTTGGAACTCACCGATCGCATGTCTTTTCTCTTAGGTGTCTCTGCCAAAAAGTGTCTCACTTATCGGGAACTTGCCCCGAGGTTCTCTTGCTTCGATTGTTTCATTCCCCACACCTGCGGAAGTTAGGGGTGGTTAGGATGTTTTTGAAATCAGTTATTCTGCCCAAGGGAAAAGTGTTAGATAAAGTATTAGAAAAGAAAGTTCTGGAAGGAGGAAGAAACAAAGATCAAAGGAAAGAAATAAAACTATACTTAAATTACTATATACATATATATATATACATTAATATGGTGTACAGCCACATATGTCCCCCCCAAGAGTTAAACACCATAATGCAATTTACGGTAGTTTACCCGATTGCCATGCAGATTATAACAAGGTTGTATTTCAGCATCTCTTGCAGAGTTATCTTTAGAGTCACACAATTGACTGTTCCTTGGAGGATGCTGGGTAGGATTCAGCATCAGATTCCCTCGAGGCATCCAGGGTCTGATGTACTCCTCCACAAGCACCTCTGAAAAAGTGTTATTTTCAGCCTTGTCATATAAATAACTATAATTTCATTCTGAAAAATTCTGGATGAATGGTTAATTGAATCAAACAAGATATAAAGAAAAATTATTTATTATTAAAAAATCTCAAAATAGTAACATTGTATAAATCATTAAATGCGAAGAAGGGTCACAAATTCTCAATTATGCATACAACAAGAAAAACCAGAAATTTCTTTAAACAATATTTGATTCATTTTTGTTGTTGATGTGCATGGTGCACCTTTATAAGACATATAAAACTTAGCATAATAATTTGAGGATGATGTGCAATAGATTGAAATGGTTTGTGTCAATGGTTAACAGAAGTTGTATATTAATTAAACATTTGGTTTAATCACACTAACAACAGACTTATCATATACAAACCTATGTTTATTCAATAATTAAAAACTTTATGTACCTGATATATCTATCAATTACATCAGAAATGTGTGCACATCAATTATAAAAAATAATATAAAGTTAGCATTACAGGAACAGAATTGGTTATACTGGCTGATACATTTAGTAAAATTTGTGTCTAATGATGCAAGTAATCTCAGCACCACCAACTTCTGATTCAGTAGTCTTGTTGTTGATTGATCAGTCTGTCAACTTTCTTTAACATAGAAAGTACAGGGAGTTGACCATGTGTGTCTCTTTAATCTGTGGCTGGCTCTTCCCGAGTAACTTGTTTGGCAACCATTGTAATTAAGAGTTCAAAATTTTGTTCATGTTAATGATAAAATGGAGACAATTTAACGTCGATTTTATATGATACTTGATTGATATTTTATTCAAAATACAAATTCAATCCAAATTAATTCTAATTTATATTTTTCACAAAATAATTTGAAATTCTGGAAACAAAACTTTTTCATTAGAAGCCTTATACCACTAAAAGAAAAGATCTATTTTCTTATTTTTACTTTTGATAATTTTTTATCAATCATTTTTTTAATATGAAATATGAAAAACTTGTGATTGAAAAATAATTTGAAATTGTAATGTACAGGTAACCCCCATATAACATGGCACTTCTATAGCATGGATTCACTCTAACATGGTTCGAGAATTGGGAACATCCCCCGTATAACACGGTGCTTTTATAGCACGGATTCACTCTAACACGGTTCGAGAGTTAGGTGAAACCCTCGTACAACATGAAATGTATTAAAAACTGTTACCAGTTGATGATTTTTACACTGAGATCATCATGTAGGATGAATAATCTCTGGTAAAATATTTACTTAAATGAGTGTTTTACCCATAAAAAAAATCTACTATATAAAGCTGAAAAACTGGATTCTATCACTGTATGCCAAAAATGGCCACTAGGGGCGCCTCTAGCAATTATTTAAATTAATTTAAATTAACAATATAAATTATTTTATATATATTTTATATTTTTACAGTATAATATTCAGTATATTATTATTTTTATTTGTAATTTTGTATGCCTTGATGCCTGCATTGGCCTTTTGTGAATCATAAATCCGATTTAACGAAGGATTTAACAGCATGTTTTTTTAATTTTTGGAACTTAAGCTCCCTTTTTGCACTAGTTCTTTGTTTTGTATAACACGGATTCGCATAACACGGCAATTTTTTGGATCGTAACTCCTGTGTTATACAGGGATTACCTGTATTTGCAAAAATAACTGAAGATAATTATTTTTTAAATTTCTATTTTTCAGAATATAAATCATGATTCTACATTCTTGTTAATTTGAGAATTTTATGTTCAGATGGAGCAGCTCTTTCATGAAATCAATTTTATTTATAATCTACATAAATTTATTATATAAATTGAATACAAAAAAAAAATAAAAAAATAGCTTTTACTCTCTAATATACTGATTATGTACATAGATATTAACAACAAGTTTTTGATATTTACAGGTAATTGTAATAAAAATAATAAGGATGATATCATTTCTCAGAATGAAACTAGTGTAAATGAAGTTGTTGATTTTGTGTGTAGTTGGTCAGAAGATAGAAACATAAAAAATTGTAAATCATCTTTTTATAAAAAGGTATGTTTATGATTTACTTTTAAATTATATATTATTATTTAAAGAAAAGAACATACAATCGGTAAAATTACACTCCAAAACTGGAATATCACATGTAAACAAAGACACACCTAAAACCGGCATAGATTAACTCAAAATAGTACTTTTATTGACATTATTTGTTTTCTTTTGTAACAGATATCTTCAGGTACAATATATAAAATGCAGAACTAAACAAACAAATCAAAATCAATGTTTAGAAATAATAGATGTTTCTCTTAAATAATTTTATTTATTGGATAAATTATATTTTTACAGCATATCTCTAATGAAAGTGTAGAAGAAAACTGTACAGAAATTTTGGATCCAATGTTCAATGCATGTCATTTGATCATAGACCCTGTTTTGTATCAGACTGCTTGTATCTATGATGCTGCTAGTTCAGCAGATCCTCATTCAGTAATATGCAATAGTTTAATGGAATATGCAAAACAGTGTTGTTCAGCTGGAATCTCAATACAAGATTGGTACAAAAAATATAATTGCAGTAAGTTATTTTCTTATAATGAAAATTTTAATTAATTGCTTAATAGCAAAAGTTGGATGAGCAGTTATGTTTTCAGTAATTATTGATATATCTGATCAACAATTTATTTTACAAAATGTAATTAATATGTATTACCTTTTCTAACTTTTATGATTCTTACATATGTAATAGAGCATTAAAAACTAATAAGGAAACCCTTAATTATGATATATTATATATATAATATTTATTTTAGATTTATACATAATTGCTTGAAAAATAATGCATAAATCTGAAATATTTATACATTATTGTAGTGTGGAAACAAGTGAGGAGAAATGAAAAATGTATGAATTGGCTGAGAGCTACTATATTATGTTGAACACCACTTTCTACACAATCCTCATTTCTATCTTTTTTACAAAATAGGAATGAAAACTAGTAGAACTATTGAATAAATATAATTTATTTAATTAAATGAATTTACTGTAGTTTCAGAATAACTGAAGAGTATTTCATAAAGTTAAATAAAAAAATTAAAGGAAAAATTTAGGTGGTGAATGAAATGTTGATGTATACACTAGGAAATTAGAAGAATCTGAAAATTCATTCAAAATAAATTGATAAAATTTTTTCATTTATATACATATAAATTTGTTTTTTTTTTCTTTTCTAAAATTTTCAATAACAATAACCTTCCTTATGCTATATAAAATAAAAAGTGAGAATTTATCACATATAAAGAAAGAAAACAACACAGTCATAACCAATAGAAATTCCACTTTTGAACAAAAATAAATTAACCTAAATTTACTTCTAAGATGTAAACTGTAGCCGAGTAATAAATAACAGAATCCTGAGAATCGCTCAGCTTTGATAAAAATTTAAAAAAAGTTTATTAATTACGGTTAACACCGATAGTTCCCAAAGAAACAATTGTACACACTTACTAACTAGGAAAATGCAAAGACACCTGGGACCACTCGTAACAATATCACCAATTGGTCCCCACGTATCGACAAAACAAAGGACTTATTCTAACTTATGTCTAGCTTAACTATATTTACAAAGTAAAGGGCCCTAGAGCAAGATAAGGTTGATAAGAATTATACAGGAGTTGTTAGAATGAAAAAGTTCAAAGGGGTGACTGGCAATAATAATAAAAAAAACCTCGGATCCGTTCCTTAATAATTGTCTTTACAAAATTTGTGCTCGTGCTCGTCCTGCTTTCCTCTCTCCCCGAAAAATCTTCCTTCTTTCCATTCCAATCTCCTTCTCTCTTCTGCCAGTAAACCCTCAACCTATTGGGTTTCACCCCCTTTTGTTTTATTACAGTTCAGACCACATGGGTTAACCAACTACAGTGTGGTTAAGTAAACAGAAGCCGGAAGTACAGTTTTTACCGCAAGAAGATAGTATAAGGAAAGTAAAGAAAAGAAAAATAAATAACAAGGCTTAATAAAGCCACAAAACCTAGAGCTTATGCTAATTATGGCTCAAAACAAGAAGCTAGACTAGTGGTTATAATTTTGAAAATTAAGAAGGGAGCAAGAAAAAGAATGATTGACAGCACTTCCATCTTTTTCTTTCTGTCCTCCTTCAATCCTAAAGGGATTTTCTTGAGATTCTTTTTTCTTTCTCCTGTCCAAAAAATAATTCAAATCAAAAATTCAGCTCTTTATATAATATAAAAATTCAGTCATTAGCCCTGTGATCCAAGGAGATAGTTTTTATTTACTTTGTTAACACATTGAGAAAAATTTATATACATTTAGTAACTTTGTGGTTGATTTTTGTGTGCAGTCCTTATAGCAGTGAGTTTCCTCCACACAGTGGATATACGCAGGAGATTTAGGAATACATTTGTTAGCAAGATGCCTAAATTTACCATAGTTACAACATTGTATAATAGCTATATGATCTGTAGCTACACAAGATTGAAGACCCACAAAAACATGTTTTAATTTTAACAATTGGTATCTTATGACTGGATTGATTTCTCATGATTTAATTTCCAATATACTTTGTTTGTTTGTATCTGAAAGGAAATAGAAGGTCAAATTTACCACCATTATTAACACTATTGGATAAAGGCATTTTGGGCCAAAATATAATCCACTATATCTGTCTTGGAAAATGATTTATTAATATTTGCAATACAGACTAATGGTAATCTTTTCCATGATTCATAAACACTATATTGTAGATTAGAGGTATTGTTGGAAACAATTTCTCTTTACTCTCTTTACAGTTTTCCTGTTGGGAACTTTTAGTTTAATATTCCCATTATTCATAATATATAGAGACACCACATTATCACTTCCACAAAAAGTATTTATGAGCTTCATTTTTAATTCCTCCTTCGTCTGTTTTTTTTTATCATTTTCATTTTTTAGTTTTAAAATTACTGTTTGACTCATTTTGCTACTCTATTAATTATCTACTTTTGATCTTCTTAGTCTTACTAAAACAATCTGCAAAACTTTTCAGTCTTAGATGTGAATTCACTATTTTTTTGTAATTGTATAACTTTATTCTATAATACTTCATGCTTTTCTAAGAAATAGAGATATTCATCTCCAAGTTTTGTCAGAATTACATTTACCCTGAAATTTTTCATTTTGTTTATTGATTTCTTATTAACAAGCAGGTCTAGGAAGTCACAAAGTTTTGCTATGACATTCACAAAGAGACATTTTGATAATTCCTAAATAAAAGTGTCATCCTCCTGGAAAGAAATCTAAAATGGCGGCTGTCCAAAAAAAGACATTTCATTAGACATATTATAGAAAAGATAGAGCCATAATATTATGTCTTTTCTTTCTCTAGAAAAGAGAGAGCCATAATATTATGAAAAATGTTCACTTATAAACAATACACCATTTACAGCATACTATTCCTGGAGTTAATCAAAAGTAAACCTCATCTTGTAAATAAATTGAAAATAGGATAATGAAAAGAAAATCGTGAGCCAACTTCACTCCAATGTATCTGCTATACACCACCTGGCAGTCTCCGTTGAAAGTACTTGTAATTATAACATTATAATTTAAAATTTTTATTGTTTGTGTTTATTTCACAAAACACTCATCAGTTTTAACATCCAAAAGGCACTTAAATGCTTATATTAAAATTATTTAAATTAAAAATTACTAATAGATATATATTGCTCATTTAAAGCACAAAATTAATTTAGAATTAGTCTATAAATTGATTATTATATATATTATCATATAATTCAATAAATATAATTAAATAATTTCAATTAAATCTAATTGTTAGAAATGAAAGTCAAGTCACTTTTTTATTTTACATAACAGTTAATTATAATTATAAAAATAGATGAGTAATTTTATTGTTTTTGTGTAGATTTCAACTGTCCAGCTGGTACAATTTATCAGCATTGTCATGATGCCTGTCCTCAAACTTGTCATAATGATTCTCTACCAATAGATTGTCATAAACTAAAAATTGATGGCTGTTTTTGTCCAGAGAATATGGTGTTTAAAAATGGATCATGCGTAGAAAAATTATATTGCAGTAAGTATTTGCGATTTCTTTATTTTAAAAATTTATGATTTGAGAACTTACTACAATAATTTTAGAATTTTCATTTCATTTTTTGTAAAGAATTTTGCTATCCTAACTATCCTAATGCATCATTAATTAATGTATTAATTAACTATGCTAAGAACTATCCTAATGCATCATTAATTAATGTATTAATTAAATAACCATAAATTAAATGTAAATCTGTTTAATATTAAAAGATTATAAATAATTTGTTTAAATGTAGAAATTATTTACATCTATATTAATTTTATATATTTTTATTAATTATTAAAAAAAGTGAATCTAAATTCTTAAACATTCTTACTCATCTAATAATGAAGAGTTAAGCTGGGGTCACACTTACAGAAAACATCACTGAAAATGTGCACTGAAAGCCAAATCCAGAAAAATTATATGTCCCTCATGTGTAAAATTTCTGGAAAATCAAGTTGAGAGGTGTTCAGTGGAAATTTTTTCTGGTCACGTAAAATGTAGATGTTGACCAATCAGATCCCTGGGAGTGATGACGTGTTTACAATGTCACTGATGTTGCTGCTGTGCTGTCTGAGGCTGAAAACAAGAAACTGCATGTGTTGCATTTTTATATTATCATCATATTCATGGATAAAAAGTGATGTGATTTTAGTTTTATTAGATCTATACTACCAAGTTAATAAATCTTTTTTAAAAACTTAAGAGTTAAATCAAAACAATTGTCACTTAAATTAAAATGAAATTAAAATTTAACTTTTATTCAATCAAATTTACAATGAAATATTCTGTGTAAAAAAAATTACAGAGCTGAAATAAAAGACACTTGGCAATCCTAGGCCTCAAAAAGCACACTGTGAAATGGAAAGCTTTACTTACTCATAGTAATATTGCCAAACATGCAGACAAAGTTCTTTAATCAGGCTTCCACTGAAACCGAGCTGCTCACGAGCCATAAACAGCTTCTTCACCCAAATATTATGCTTCTTCTATTGTTGCCGAAGCATCGCACATACAGTTAAAAATTGAGCAATGCATAATTGGTAACCAACAACCATGAAAGAATCATGTTTAGCTTGAATTGGTGGGAGCCAGAATGAATGTAGATGTAGCACTGCTAGTAATGTGAACTGACACTAGATGACAAAGAAGTTTGTAATTGTTTTCATTCTTCTTTTTACATGGGAAACATTGAATTCACACTGAATGGAAAATTGCCATATTACAGGTCAGTGAGCTTTTTTTTGTTTCTGTAAATGTGACCCCAGCTTTTAGTAACCACTAGCAACTGAATTGACAGCATTTGGTGTGAGAATTATCCCAAACTCTGTCAGTTCAGCTCCATATATTCAGTTGTACCTTCAATATTAGAGAGAGTAAAGCTATTTTAATAAATTTTACTGTAATGTTATCAATTTTTAAAATGTATTTTTACACTATGGAAGAACAGATTTTGAATTAATTTAAGAGAAAAGTCTTATTAAAATTCTAAAACATTGCTTGTAGAAGTTTTGATGTATATCAATAAGTACTTATGTTCTCTTATTGATAAATATAAATTGAATATTTTTAGTATTCTGTTAATCTATCAATCAAGACAAGAGTTGTGCTAAATTTTCAGATTTTAATCTAATTTATAAACATAAAAAAAGATACAATGTTCCAAACATGTTGAATTCCTTCCTATTAACTGTGTGGAAATAACTTGTTAAATAACATTTTAATTTTCTATATTCAAAAATTAATAATCCACTCTTATTTGTTATTTTATATGGTTTTTTTTGTAATAATTTTATACTATTTATAAAATAGTATAAAATTATAGTTTGTTATTTCACTTATATATAATGTATTTGATTTATTCTCTTCTACAATTTAAATACAATCAAATAACTGTTGATATTAAAACAATTAACCAACTTAATAAGGATAATTTTTGATATAATATTTGACATACCATACATTTCTAAATTCAACAGTTACATCACCAGTGAGTTCTTGGTTGAGTCCCACCATTAAATGATCTCACATTAGAAAAAAGAAATGCTTGCGTTGAAAGGGTACTTTTCATGATGGCTGACTTAATTAAGGAGAAGACAATGATTGTCTGTTTTGCTAAATAATTAAAGTAACTTACTTAACCATTATTCGAATAAATCCTTTTATTCAAATGAACCTTTATCTGTATCATTTTCTTCTATACTGGGTCTTTCGGTTGTAATCATTTTGGACAAATTCATGGAAGTAGTTTGTTTTTGAAAAACGTCTTAATATTTCAATATTGACGAAATTATCCAATATAATTATGCAATCACATGTTTTATTATATACAGATCATTCATTAATCTTTCTGCTATTACAGCATCCACAGCAAGAGCAAATTGATAGTTTCTGTAAGTGAAATTTAATTGTTTCATGGATGCTGCAATGTTAGTTTGTTGAATACTGTTATGTATTTATTATGTATGTAAATCTCCACACCGAATTGCCCCTTGACCTAGTTAGGCAACCCCGCATCTCTGACCTTTGTCTTTGTCGTGTTCCTTTGTCTTCGGGCAGTCATGCGTTAGTTGTAGTAACACTTAGACCTGAAAGCACAAACATTACATTGTATTATCACATAGTTACATTTCTATTATAATAAAGTTATTTATATACATTAACAGTAATCGTTTATTTTACGGACACAACAAATACTCAACAGTCTTTCAGGTCATTCAGACCAATGGGCTCAATGCTGAAACAGTGCTGACATCACTAATCTCAACAGAGAACTCATTGGTCCATTTAGAAATGTTGTTTTCTCATCATTGAGTCAACTGTTGAATATAGAAATGTATCGATAGTTAAGCTCTTGGCAATTCACTTTAAAAGTGTTTAGAAAATATCAACCAAACATTGTTTCAAATTTTTGCTTTCTGTATTTATTCTTAATTATCCTCTGAAAACATCATATTGTTAAAATAAGAATTTAATCTTTCATCATACCATCATGTTAGAAATTTCAATAATTAGAAATGTAAATAATATTTTATAATCAAATTAATTTTATTATTCAAATGTTTTTAGTCTATCTCTGACATGTCTTCTTGTTTAAATATAATTGAATATTAATAACATTTTTTCATTATTTATGAATTACTTTTGAAAGAAACTTTTGAATTGAACATAGTCGGAACTATATATATAATTCCAATTATGTTCTTATTTTTTCTTTCTCTGTACTTCACACTTATTAAGACTTTTATCATAGTCAACATTTTCCAGACTAATATCACTTTAAATTGGATTCAATAACTGAAGAATAAAAACAAGACAACTATTGTTTTATACCATCCTATTAACACAGAAATGATTAAGAATTACACTTGTTATTTTTATTGAGGAATGCAGTTTTCTTCAGTTATATTTCCTTAAAGAAATATCATGAATAATAATATCTAGAAAGCATTTCATTTCATAAAAATAGGAATGAAAAATGGGATTACCAAAATCATCCTTTTGTAAATCAAATTAAATTATTTTTTGTCATAATTATATATTATAGATATGTTTTGTGTTATATTTATTTTAATACATGTTTATCAGAATATACAGTATATAACAAATTTGATTTTTAAAAACTTAATTTTTACAAATTTATCTTAATTTTCAGATACCTGTGATGACAATGGACATTTGGTGAGTTTATTAATTTATTCAAACTTTTAAGACATTTATCAAACAAGCATATTTATTTCATTATCAATAAAAATGCAAGAAAATCCCATTTAGTGAAATGCAAAATGCTTAATTCTAATACTGAATCTCAAATATTGTTAATGTAAACATCATTAGAATGAATTTGTAAAAAGATTTTTTTCAAAACTGATTTATTAGTAAAACTAATTATATTCATGGAGATTGAATTTATTGCCACTTATTATATTTTAAATAAAGGCTAATACATTCTAACTCCTTACAATATATAAGTACTCAGATTGAGAAATATGAATTTAACATTATATTAATGTTTTTGAACTTTTTTAGTTCATCTACATGTGTGTCACTTTACCTTTGTCCAAAAAGAATTGAACAATTTTGTGTAACATCTTTACAATGGTTGTGTAAGCAACAAAATTAGCAGCAAGTATCTAGTTTATAGGATGTAACTTATAACAGTACATATTTATTAAATTTATTAACTTATTAAAATGATAGATTAATTAATATATTAAAACATTATGCAATTGATAGAACATAGCATTATAGTAAGTAAACAATGTAAATAATATAAGATCTTAAATAAATATTAAACATAGTTATTCAGATAAAAAATATAAATAAAAGGAGAGTTATTTGCAAATTGATTGCTAAACTATCTTATTCAGTTGGTTATACATCAAGATATTAACTTACTGCTCTGGAATCAGGATTCTAACCCAGTGAAGATTATAATTTATAATGGATAATTTGGGTTGATGGTAGTGTTCTCTATCTCTCAGCCATTTTGGGTCAGCTCTTCTATGAAGGGAATAATTGTGTCCTGTTATGCAAGCTGCACTGTGTTATTGCTTCAGTAATCAGTCAATCAAACAGTTTTCTGTTTATCCACATACTGAAAGCTAGACAGCATCTTGTTTTCTAATTTATTATTAGTAGTCTGTATATTGCTAGAGTATAATTAGATTTTTTGTTGTTCTAAGAAACATAGATCTTGGAGTTTAATAATGGGTTTTTCATTAAAATACATGTATATATTGAAATATAATTTCCCTTCTGATCAAACACATTTTGACTTCTGGGCTGTCAACCAATCAAGAGCTCACATTTTTATTTTTTATATTGATTGGTTTTTATATTTGTATGAGGGTCATACAGAAAATTATGTTTGACTATAAAAAACAAAAAAAGCAATAATGATAGGAAAAAGTTTTATTAAATAAATAGTACAAGACTAGTTACTTTTCTGCATAGTCACCATTACAATTAAAACACTCATCGTAGCACTAATTTTTGGATTCCTTTGTCATAGACTTCCACTGCCAGGTAGTGACAGCTTCTTTTACCTCTTATCTGTTCCAAAATGTTTCAAATCCACCTAAAAACTCTTTCTGCTTGGGAAAGACCTCAAAGTCATTGGGGGCCAGCTCAAGACTGTATGGTCGGTGGTCAAAAACATCCCAGGCAAATTTCTGAAGCACAATTTGAGTGGTTGCAGTAATGTGTGATTGTGCATTATCTTTCATGATTAACCATTATTTTCTTATAATTGCTTTGTTCGTAATGTGATCACACTTATGCAATTTGTTTATGAATTTCTATAGGACAAACTTTCTTTATGTTTAGAAATCAAATAACACTTGGCACTTTGCATTTGGCAAGATTTCCAATTTTTGTACACATTTTAACCATTGACAAAACAGTAAAACTGTTGTTAAACTCCACACGTGCCAAACTAACACATCACATCAGAGAACAAATTGACCTTGAATCAATGTCAGTGATTTACCTGTGCAGAGTGCAATGCACAAATGTTCTTTATTTTCTGGACACCTCTTTTATATATTGATTCTTGAGATATTCAGAGCATTTGGCAATTGTGAGGATCCAGAGGCTGTTTTTTTTTTTTTTTCAAAAAGAGAAGCTTTAGAAACTTCCCGTTTTTTCCATCCAGTTCCCACAGAAAAGAACGGGAGAATATCAAATATTAACGTAACTGTCAACAAGTCACATCGACCTGCGAAATTAGCACAAATATGTTATAATGGTCGACTGTCAAATGTGAGAAAGATGATGATTAACAAAGTTTAAAGGAGGAAATCTATAAACAATTGCTAACAAACAATTGTGTCCATGCTACCAAACAAATGGTCACCTGATCAGATTCCAATGCTAAATACCCATATAATGACAGCGCACCTGACTGTCACAGCAAACAGTCTCTGAGGAGTAGACTTGACTCTGTGAATTGTGACTTTTTGCCTTTCTCCCCATTCCCATCCGGATATGGGCCACCCGTAAATTCCCTCGACTAGATCCATGATCGTCTTACCAACATCGAATGAACAAGATCTGGAACCATCGAGTCACGAGGTATTATATTCTCGATTGTAAACTCTTTCTCTCTTGATCATTTAGTATTCAAGTTAGGGCTAGTAGTAGTAACTATAAATGCCTACAGTCTAGGTCATTGACCTCTAGTGTCGTAACACATAACTATAATTGTATCTGTCACTAGTATATTGTATCTTATGCTTTATTTTTATATTAAACTTGTTGAATTTTAAATAGTTGCTCTCACTCATATATCGCAGACACCCTATTGACTTACCCAACGCAAGACTAGTTACTTTTCTGCATAGTCACCATTACAATTAAAACTCTCCACTCAACTTTTTGCCCTCTTAGCCATTCAGTGACAAGGTGAGTGGATCCTGCCAATCCATTGCTGTTAAAAGGGGTTTAGAATTCAACTCTCTACTCCCTGGTTTTTCACACAATTTAAGGTTTGCATTACTATTAGAAAGGACTGATTTTCAATTGCTCCATCACAACAATGTTTGATCTAAAACTATTTTTTTAATTTATTACAGTTAAGAGTTATTTCTTTTGTTATTATAATTAGCTTTTGCATTTGCTTGGAATTATTACAATAATTAGTATAAATTGTCATTGTCAAAATAAATGCATTTTATTACATCCATAAACATCTCAAAGCCCAATGTTTTAATAAGCTTGAGTTTCTTATAATTTAATTATTAATAATAATGGTAAGGTAACCTAATTCAATATGGCAATCATTTTGCTTATAAATTATTTTGTCTTGAACTGTTGCAATATAAACAAATAAAATTTAAATTTAAATGTTTTCATACATTATAGTGCTGGGACTAGATTAATTATTTACATCATAAAATAATAGATTAAAAATTTATATTTATAAAATTTGCTATATAAAATATAGCTATTATTTGATATTGTATTAGTATTATATCATTATTATACTACATAATTTTTTAATCTAAAGAAGAAGGAATATTTACTATACTTTGTTTATTACACTTATATAAGCTTATTTATAATATTGTCCAAAAGTTTTTATTATTTTAAGTTTACCTGAATGATAGAATGTCCGACTAATATAATTAAAGTAATATAAAATTACATAATTTTATTAAAACATATAATAATAATGTATAAAAATATTTTTTAGCCCGGTGATACTTGGTCTGAAGAAAAATGTACTATATGTACATGTACTGAAAAATTACGAATTGAATGCAGAGAAAAAGTTTGTCCAAGCCCACCAATATGTAATGCTGACGAAAAGTTAAAAGAAGTGTCCGGCAATGACAACTCCTGTTGTAGCATGTTTATTTGCCGTTAGTATACTTTAATTACTTAAGACATTCTATGCAGTCATCTGTAGTACTAAAATAATATAAAATTGGCTTTATTATTCAAATACAGTATTAATAAGAAATGCTTTCAGAATTTTACAAACAATAGGTTTAAATATTTATAACTATTTGTATATATGCAAATGGGATAGATGGGTAGATTGGGATGAATTATTGTTTGCTTAATTATAGTAATGCTTACAAGGAGAGGGTCAGATGTTCTGATCTTTGATTTGAATGAAACTTGGTGAGCATATAGCTTAACAAACAGCTCCTTGTCCAAATAATAGGATCTACTTCTCAAGCATTTCTGAAAAATGGATCTCTGAAAATTGACTGTTTAGTTTATTTTGAAAGAATTTTGGATATTTTTGCTCATGATTACATATTATGTCACCACAACAGAATAATATTCAGATGTTACTGCAGATGGACAAAAAGGACAAGTCTGATATGAAAATAGAGTAGCATAATTGCAGCATTTTTTTAATTGTTAATGTTATGGACAATTTCCTCATGCATTCGTGTTGCTACATTTCAAATATAACAATACTATCATATTGAAAATAAATACAAACAAATAAAACTTTTATTTAGTGACAAAAAAGTTAAATCTACAGAGACTTCTTTTTTGCTAAACAGGAAATGACATCATGATTTTTTAATCTTTTGTTTTATAAGTGTTAAACATGAAAAATAATAATAATAATAATAATAATAATAATAATGCTAATGATATGGTAAAATAATAAAATAATTTTGTTACATGTAAAAAAAAACTCGAAACTTGTGAAGGTTTGAGCCAACATCATGTAGCACTAGCATCTTATCCACTCAGGTATTGCTCTTCCAAGAATATGTGAAACTTCCAGACACATAAGCTAAATACTCAATTTTCAGAGGCCCATTTTTTCAGAAATGCTCAAGAAGTGGGTCCTAGTATTTGGACAACATGCTGTTTGCGTTTACGGTTACATGCCCATCAAGTTTGGTTCAAATAGGAGACCTGATTGTCTGACTCTCTCCTTGTTAATACAGTAATGTAAGACTAATTTGGATTCAAGGATTCAGTGTTGTTTTATTCATATTTTATTTGTTTATAAATAGGTAAACTTACTATAAAATTTATCATAATACTGAATTAAATATAAGGTAATTAAAAAATAGAAATCAAAATTATCAGAAAATGTATATTTATATTTATTGATTCTTCCAATGTTAATTTTAGTTAAAGTTGATAAGAATTAAAGTAGATTTAGTAGCACATGCTAAAGGTGTGAGGGATATGTTTCACACTTTCCATCTTTAGCCGTGCTACTAAATCCACTTAATTTCTTACTATTAATATATCCACTCTTGTGAAAATATTAGCAGCCTTCTCCTGAATGACAGTTAGAAGAGAGTGCCATAACAAGAGTTGAAATACTAGTACAATTTAACAAACAAAATAATTTCTGAAGGAAATTTATTAGAGGCATTATAAGCAGAAAAAAGAGATGAAACTGTACTATTATGATATCTTCTGACAGAATTTTGGGTAATTTTGTAGAGAAATTGACTACTTAAATATTGATATCACAATGCTCTTTCATTTGTGCATATATACAGAGATAGTGTGCTTTTTCACAGTGCTCAAATGTTAACATTTAACATGTCTATGACTAGTATGTATTGTGTTCAAGCAGAATTGCCAATTGTGACTTAAAATTGAATTTTTCAACTGGCATAAATTAATTGTAGGGATACCAAAGGAAGCATCTGTTTTGAGTACTAAATTCTTTATGTATGCTTCTAAGTAATCTTTTGTGAATTTTGTGAATGATTTCTATCAGGATATTATTTTTTTCTAATTTTAAATAATGCAGTTTAATCAAGCAACAAGGAGAATTATTATGCCTTTCTTGTCTAAAGTAAATTATAAGTATAAACTTAATGATAGCTTTCTATAACTAGACTTATGTGGTTGTACGCCTTATTTTGTATATTGTTGTATATATTATTCTTAGTATTTATTCCATTTTTTTCCTCTTTGTTGGTTCTTTTGTCTATCACTTCCTAGAAACTTCTTTCTTCCCTAACCCTTCCCTGTTCAAATGGTGGTGACCTAATTAAAAGATAAAGAAAAGGTGGTAGCCTGAGGGCTAAGTGTAGGACAAGAGGTCACCTTTTGGCTTGGACGTTGGAGAGATAGGACGTGTTGTGAAGACCTCCAGGTTGTTCTGGCAGCGACTGGAGAACAAAGGAGATGACAAGCCTAAGCTAGCATTCGAGAGGAATCCAAAATATATCCCGATATAGGGACCTCGAGAAGCTTATTCAGAGAATCGGATAGATGTCTACAATCAACAAATTCTACAGTTCGGAAGTTAATAATCTAGCAAGCACCACTCTATCATCCCAAGATCGTCGACACTTTGGGTACCCATTCTTTTCTATTATCATATATCCAACTATCCTATCTTCTATCTTTTCTTCTCTTTTTATTTTTATTTATATAAGTAGTTTTAAGTATTTAGTCGTAGTTCCTTATTTTTGTACTGCGGTGAATATTTTTTTGTCGCGAGGTTGCTTAACGATTCTACCTGAGTATCTGCAGGAATTGTATGTAAAAAGGTTAACGGAAAGCACGAGGAGTGTCGGAATTATAAAAGAATCCTGTAAAGAAAATAAACACGGGTGACGAGAACATATGTGTGTTATATTCTCTTGTTGAATCACTCACCACGTGCGTATCCTACACTTATTACACTGTTATGAATACAGAATACAGACTATGAAGTCAGTACATTACTTTTTTATCATTGGAAACAACAAAGGAAAGTGTTTAAAAAATGATATACTGACTTAATAACTTATCTGTAGATTTATTACACCATAAACTATCATTAAGTTTATATTGTAAGGACAATTATTGTTGTATAATTAGTATAATAAATGGCTGATGGAAAAACAAGCATTTTTGAGAATCCTTTGAAAGTTAATTTTTCTTACAGCCTAAGTACTAAGAATAAAACATACATTAATATTATTAACATTAATAATTAATTATTTTTCACTACATTGAGAGTGATTTATATAAATTATACATGTTAATAATAAATTTTACATAAGATAAATCTATAAAATACAAAATATATGTATCATTGTATTAAATGACTTTAAAATTAAAGTGTATATTTTCTAATAATTACAGAATATTTTTCATATTCCAGAAAAAGCTCTGTCACAAGTATCATGTCCTGCTGCTGAAGTACCAACCTGTAAGAGAGGAGAATCAGCAAAACTAATAACAGAAGGAAACTGTCCAAATTATACCTGTGGTAAAAGCATTTATTTATTTTTCCAAAAGAGTTTTTAATAATCTGACTGAATTTCAGAAATAAATGCAAGGACTTCCGTGATGACTTACAACGGACACGATATTGTCAAACATTGTGATCAACACCCCTATTTAAGGAAAAGTTATCATTCAGAATGGCGATAAGATATGAATGTGGGTGGGTAACATTAGACACTGAGGCAAGAACTTCATTTATAATTAAAACCTGTTCATTAGAATACAAAAGATATCTTACAAAAGTTTAGGAGATCTTTTCTCAAAAGTAATTTGATGGGATACACAGTAAGTCTTGATGATGATGATGTTTTTGGGATACGATATCTCAGTACTACAAGCTTCCCAGGACTCATTGCTTCTTCTCATCAACAGATTGGTGTTTTGAATGGATGATAGAAGAATTGAATTGAAGGAATTAACACACTGTCTGTCACTTGTACATATCACTTGATCAAAAATTGGACTGTTATGAAGGAAGAAGTCCCCCAGGTCCTTGGTTTCGTATCTCTGACTGGACATTCTAGTTAGTCATGATATCCCGCTTCACTTTTTTCAATTGGCTCCTAATTTCTTGCCAGGGCTATCAAAGATCAAATTCAGAGATCAGACACTTGTTAGAGATGGTTATTGAATTATGATTTTCACCTGTAATTCATTGTTAAGCATTTTTACCCCATTATAAATATTGCTAGCTGTACTCACGTGACATTTTGTCACATTAAACATTTTATTTTGTTATTTTTGGATTGTCAGAGAAAAGGTTGAATTCCCATTCTAGTCTCTCAAAAGAGACTAGAATGGGAATTCCTTTCTTTCGATTTTTTACTGACTAAGATTAGTTTTTTTTATATAAAACTATTTTCTCCCTTAAAAGAAATTTTGGTCAAGGTTTCATCACAATTTTTAATCTCTTGTTTCATAAGCTTAAATGTGAGGAATAATAATAATAATGATCCGGTAAAATAATAATGTTACAAATAAAAAACTAAACTGAAATTTCGAAGAATCGAACCTACATCATCTAGCTCCAGTGCTTATTGTCTTATTCACTCAGCTTTCACCACTCTTGGATATGGCACTTCCAAAGACTTATGTGGTAAACACTAAATTTTCAGAGGCCCAATTTTTGGAAATGCTTGAGAAGTGGGTCCTGTTATTTGGATGACGAGTTGTTTGTGTTTAGGGCTATGTGTTCACTAAGTTTCATTCAAATCAGACCTGAATGTTTGGCACTTCCCTTGCTAGCAATAAGAATAATTGTTTATAGCTCAACTTCTCTTGTAACCTGACATATAACTTTTCACATCTTGCTGGATGCTATAGCTGACATCTCATAAATGCTGGTAGAATAATGAGTAGTAGAATAATAATAATAATGGAAGTGTTTTTTATTTTATATAAGTGAAAATAGTGTGTTGTTGTTTAACGAAATATGTATTTAAAATTTTATATTTTTAAGTAACATAATTATTGATTAAAATCGAATTCATTTTTTTTCTAAATTATAATATTACATTTTATATTTTTACAGTTTGTGAGCCAGTTTTGTGTCCTCCCATTACAAAACCAAATAATTTAAAACCTGGACAGACAACAGAAATTATTAAATCTGAATGTTGCCCTGAAATTCAAATTATCTGCAAGAATGAACTCTGCCCACCCATAATTTCATGTCCTTCTCATTTAGAATTAAAACAATATGATGATGAATGTTGTCCTATATACCAATGTGGTAAGTTTTATCTTATACTTTATTAATTTTTAAAAAGTTTTAAAAATTAATAATAGTAATTAATTAAAAGAACAATTACTATAATAATTTTTAATACTTTTTTTTTAGTCTGGTATATAAAAAAGTTGGAAAGGGTTCTTGCACAACTTTATAATTTACAAAGTTAAAGTTATGTGTAGTGCAATCTGTTATGAGATTTTATTAATTAAAAAGTAATTTTTATATTATTAATTATTTTTGTATTATAAAAAGGAAAAGGCTTATTTTTGATTCATTCAGTCCTGAGATATAATGCAAGATAGATGCCAACGTATACGATAATTCTGTAGGGGTTTTTTCATTTTTGGACTCTAGTGTCAAAATATTGAAAATTGCAAAAAGAATCAAGAGGATTCAAAATTTGACCAATCACCATTGTATCCCTATGTTATATTCTAAAATAACCAGAAATTAAAAAATAATTTATGTGTATTTAACAATGAATAAAAATTTACATTTTACTAATTGAAACTATAAATAAATCTTTGTTTACATATTTAGAAATTCCAAAAGAAAAATGTGTTTATACTCATGAATATGGAATCGATGAAACTGGATATGATTTTCTAATACCTTTGGATGAGTTACAAGTTTCAGTTTATAAGGTATGGTTGTTAAAAACATTTTTAACAAGATGTTATTTAATGATGTATTAACATTCACTGGATTACAGTAATTTTCATGCCTATGTGGTTTGAAAGAAAAACTAATTAAATTAAACTTATTCTAAAACTAATGTAAATTCTTTTAGTAGACTTGCTATATAGCAACTTTTGTGGGACCTGTCAAAAACAGATGTTATATTGAATGGTCATAATTTAAAATTTTTCTAATATTTTTTGATTTCAGCAAGAAAATGCTGATTACTTTGTATTGTTTTGTATCTTTGTAAGAAAAATTACAAAACTTATTTTAAATTGTTATTTAAAGTAATTTTTAAAAATGAATTTAAAAAAGTAAAGAAATATAGCACTACATAAATTTGTTTTTAATAATTAGAGTCAGTTAAAACAAAATTAAACAAACAATTGAATGATGTTTACTATAATAATAATTTCCAGAATAAGAATAGTTCTGTGTTCATTATGAAATACAACATAAGTATAGAACTTTATGCTTTCCTTTCATAACGGATCTTTAGTATACCATGTATGTGAACAAATCAAATTGACAGAATATTAGCAGGCCAAATTATTATCAGACAAGTGCAGAATGTCTGGTGCCAGATTAATGAACTTCTACTCTATTTATTTTAAAGTAAAGAGAGAATTTATGTATGAATGTAAATAAACTAGTTATTTATATACATAATTTTGATAATTTTTGATTTTAATTATTAGCCAAATGAAACATGGACAGATGGTTTATGCAGAAACTGTACTTGTAAATACAATCATAAGAAATATGTTGCTCAATGTGCTGTTCAAGAGTGTCCTGATATTTATAGTATTCCAGAAAATTTAGTAAGTATAGTCTTATTTTATTAAAGTTTATTACATTGTGAAGCTAACGAGCGGTAAGAAAACAAAGAGACGAAAATGAGAGAAACAAAACACAATGAGTTTTATTTTCTTCACTCGTTAATAAACAGGATTCAAGGGATACCAACAAACACCTTTCCCACCGACGATACACGAGAGCAAATTCCGAATCTGGTACAAGAATGGGACTGAGGAGTTGGGCACACGTTTGTGTAGGTAGGGAGATGATTAACAAGTTAATTTGGTCGTTCCACAGTTCACCCCTCTCAGGGCACTTGGGAGTTGAGAAGCCATGTGACCTCATCGATAGGTATTATTACATTAGGAATTTGAATAAACACATAAAGAGCATAATTAAGGGATGTAAAGTGTGCCAGTAACATAATTTGCACAGGGGTTGAGCCCCATTCCAGGAAACGGAGGTTGCTGACTTCCCCATCTAAAAGGTGGCAGTTGATATAATTGGCTCATTGCAAACTACCCAAAAAGGTAATAAATACATTCTAATTATAGTAGACATATATACTAGATATGCCAAAGCTGTCCCATTCCCGAACCAATCCTCGCAGCAGATCGCGAATAGTTTCCTTTGTAACATAGTATGTAGATATGGTTGCCCAGAGGTAGTAATATTGGATAGAGGGGCGAATTTCACTTCGAGCATATTCCAGGAAATGTGTGACGAATTGGCCATTAAACGCAACGTTACAACTGCATACCGCCCTTGCACGAATTCCATATGTGAACGGTTAAATAAAACTATCTGTAAAATCATCGCGAAGATATCAAATGGGAATAACAGGGAGTGGGATGAATTTATCAAACCTGCTCTGTTCGTGTATAACAATTCTACTCATACGGCTACCAACGAGTCCCCAGCGTTCCTGTTACATGGATTTGAACCTCGATTTCCGAACGCTTTTCCGGAGGAGAGCGTGGAAGGGACAGATGCCCCAACTCGAGGATCAGAGTTCTTCACAAAATTAAATATGATCAGGAGGGTCGCGTACGAGTTGGAAAGACAACAGAATTATAAAAATAGGGGGCGTGAAAATAAGGGCAAGAGAGAATGTATATGGGAAAGAGGGCAGCGTGTGTGGTTACTTCGTAAAGGGAAAAGAAAAGGTACAGGGAAGTTTTCCCCAAAGTATTCGGGTCCTTATAGAATCACACGCATCTTGGGCCCAGTCACTGTAGAACTTGGCACTAATCACCAAACTGAGAGGTTAGTGATGCACACTGACCATATCAAAGCATGCTATTCCCCTATATATGAGGAGAGTAGAAGGCAGGTAGTACGGTTTCAGAAGAGACAAGAGACTCAGACCGAAGACGAGGAAGAAGATGAAGATCCCAGCGCTTACGTTAGGACTTGGTTGCCATTACCAAGAGAACAGCCCACCCCAATCACCACAACGCAAGAAGCGGGAGGAGTGGAAAGTGAGGAGACCAGAAGGAGAAAAGACGATGATAATGAGGAGAAAACACGGCACCCTTATAATACAAGGGGATGTAAGGTTGACTACCGTAGATTGCACTACGGAGTGTGATCTTAAAGGGGGGCGTATGTGACCGTCAGCCATATTGTATATATATATTTTATTGTATATAGTTATAATCCTATCTTATTTTTGCAATTTCCTCTTTTTTCCTTTGTCTATTCTTTCTTAAACTTTCCAAGATGACCGTTATCGCCATGGGCTGGATTAGCTGTTCTGAGAATCGGTAGAGACAATAGCAGGTAGTGTGGCCTGGGGAAAAAGTGGCTAAGAGAGGGGTCACTTTCGACTAGACACGAAGAGAGTCGGACAAAAAGAGCGAGGCTCGATCATGATTTCCGAGAGAGGAAAGAAGTTTGCGATAGTCTAGTGAGGAACTGAAATATAGAAACCGGCATATTGGAGAACCCCGATAATTGAGAAAAGAAAGGATAGTGAAGAAAGCCACTATCGTCAAACCCAGATCCTACACAAAGTACGTATCCGCCGAAAAAAGAGAAAACCCTTGGTGAATCATCCCTTTATTTCTTCTACCTTTCTGCTATCCTATCCTTCTTATTTTTCCTTAATATTAAGTTAGATTTAAGCTAGATTTAAGTTAGGTTAGTCACGCGATTACGAGGGACTGATTGTTACGCGCTTTAAAAATAACACACCATTGTGCTTTGTATAGGGACAGAGTCCCATGTGAAACACCTCGAATTGTAAGTCAGTTGGGATCCCTTAACAACAAAAACCTTATTTGTTCTAAGTGGAATAAAGGGACATTGTCTATTATTGTAGTCGTTGCAGAGTCCTTTCTGTACATTTCATTCGCGGACCATACTGCCTCACTTTTATAGAACACCACAATATCTCATATATTTACACATTATTTATTTATTCACATCACTTTGCTTTTACTTGTATTTGATCTAAAAAATTTGTAAATTTGCACATATTTACCATGCCAGCATAAAGAGATAGCTGGCTGAGTGCCATAGTAGATGACTATAGGCCATGGGCATAGGAATTGTCCCCTCTCAGCGCCATGAGTAACCATGGATGGTTATATCTAAGATTAAATATGTCTGGAAGAGAAGAGTTAGATGGAGGTTCAGGTAGTGTAACTGGCAATGCATTCGTACAGTTAGTGGGAGTTGTGAATTTGAGTCTTACTCGTGGTTGATTTATTTCATTTCTTCCAGAATATTCTAAATTATTTCATAAATATTAATTTAATTATAATTATTAAATTTAATAAGAGATGGTGCCTAATGCCTATCTGTAGTACCAAATTACTAAGAATTTAATTATTAATAGTAGCAGTAAAATATCCTAATTCATTTCGGCAATTGTTTGGCTTAGATTGATAGATTTGTTTAAAAATCATTAAGAACTTCTATTTAAAACTCAATGATGTATTTGCTTATATTTTGTTTTTATTTTAAATAAGTTCTATTTTATCTGAAGACAACATTTGTGAAATGATGAAAGTATTTGCATGCCTATTCTTATTTGAATTGAACTAAACTAATTCTGAAAAACAGTGTATATTTATTAATTGTACAAGTTTGGCATTGAGTGTGTTCATCAGTTTTATTAAACATTGTAAATTAAGTAATTCACTTTTGTCTCAGGTAGTTTATTGTCCATTGTTTAACAGTGAGAAAAATTGCTAACTGTGATTCCTGTTACTTTCTTAAATTTAAAAGAAGCATTTATATGTAAATAAATACACATTAATAATAAATACATCATGCATAAACAAAATCAATTATAAATCCATACTAAATTAAAGGAATCACTTACATTGAACTGCAATCTTTTCTGAATTACTTATGTTAAAATAGATGTTAAATTATTAGATTTTTATTTCAAGTAAGTAGGGTAGTATTTTATTTAAAAGAATTTTAATATAACAATTTTTAAGTACTTAGTACAACTGAGTTGATCGTAAATTGAAAATTGTATCTTTCTTTCTATATTATAGCATATTATAATTTAACAATAAGTGTATCAATTTTTTACATGAACATTTAATAATAAAATAATGTGAATAATTTAGTACTGTTTTTCTAAATTAATATTTAATATTACATTGTAGGACTATGAGATAATGGATTTATATCAACCTAATCGATGCTGTCCAGAATTGATTTATGTAAGTTGTAAGGATGAAAATGGCAACATATATCAGGCAAGTGCATTAAGAATTTTAAACACAAACACACACACACACCCTTCTTCCTAATTATCAAAGTAATTGTCTATCTATAATCCAGGATTATTCTTCTTTAACTAAATATATTTTTTCAATATATTCACCTAAATTGTAAATTCTTTTATGTGTATTCTGTTCTAAAATTTAAATTAAATTAAACTTTATTTAATTTCTCAGTAAATGTCAGCACATTAATAATGTAAAAAATTTACATTATAATTAAATTTAAGAACAAAATTTATTTTGAATTGTTACATATGATAGATAATTTTATTTCTGTGTTTAGCATGTTACTAACATTTATCATACCAGTATATTAAACACTTAATATAGAAAATAAGCATTTATTTTTTTTGTAAAAAAAAAAAATGTATAAAATATGAACTTTTCTGGTTGCAATAGATTGGAGATCAATGGCGAAACAAGAGTGATCCCTGCCAAATATTTGAATGTGCAGTTTCTCCTAGTAGTCAAGCTTTGAAGATTGTAAAGAAAGAAGAATGCAGCTGTGAGAAGGTATTTAAAGTTATAAAATTAAAATATTAGTTTTATTTCAAAATTACAACTGGAAATACTATCTAGTGATAAAATCCACACTTTATATAAGTCCTGAAAGCAGAATTTGCATAACAAACATTTTCAGTTTATTTTATAAACCTGTTTCAGGTTTGAAGCAGGTTTATAAAATAAACCAAATACGTTAAAATATTCAAATAACATAAAATAATAATTACAAGTTACCAAAAGATCTAATCCATTCTATAATTGAGGTGTTCACAGGCCAAATCGATTAACTCCATTTGTAAATCCTTGATATAATTGTTATTATTATTACATTTTTTGCATAACTAATTTTATATATTGTTACATTAAACGATACTTTAATATAATGATATGTAAGAATAAATTCTACAATGTTTATTTAAATTTAAAGTTTTTAAAAAGAATTTTTAAAAATAATTTATATTGTCAATTTTCCTACTTTTTGTTTTTTAGAGTTAATCAATTCGGCAAGTAAGCAGCTCAATTAATAGTACTTAGTAACTGAATTCTGAATATTTAACTAATATATTTTCAGTAAATTTAAATTGTTTTCCAAAGATAAAATAGCAATTTTTACTTTCCCAGCTCTGTTATATATAACAAAGGAAAAGTAAGGAGAATGGTAAAATATGACCTCTCCATATTTTTACATTTTTGGATTCTGAATCTTGAAACATTGAGAAATGCAAAAGAATTTTGAAGTTTTTCTGTATGCATGGATGTTTATGTTTGTGTGTGGGGGGCATAATTTTGTTCACCCTATTTGAAGCTTAATAATGTCTGTGCTTTTTGTTATAAAAGTTCAAGTATATTACCAGAAATATCCAAAATCTCAAAATCAAATAGTTTATGAACAGCTAGCTGTCAAAGTTTGATCCTTATTCCTACACAGCATTATTATACAACCTATACAAATCATATGTACTGTGGATGTCATGCCAACAATTGTTCTAATTCAAGCAAAAAATCACACAACAGGCGTTAAGAAGCGTTTTAAGGAACTTTTCATTTTCTGGTAGGCAAGCGCTTTTGACGTAGTTATTAACATCGTCCCCAGGCAGTTATAAAAACAAACAGATTTCGAACAAATTTTTAAATTTAAATGATAACGACATTAGCCATTTGGAACATAACTTTTAAAAATAAGTAAATTTAAAATATTAATTTGAAAACACGTAATAACGATGCGCATGCATCTTAACATACATATGATATGGTAAACGCAAAACTCGTTTGGAAGAACATGTAAAATTAAACATTAATTTAAAACACGTGTAACACCGACGCACATGCACCTTAATTTGCAGTGAAGGTGGGGGTAGTAGATGCAGAGTTACTGTTGATGTTTTTTAAACATTTGTATAAACTAATCCAAACTATACAAATCAGTTATTTGTATCCAAATAATTGATTTCAATCATCATTTGCCTATTTTTGAGAATACTTTTATTATTTTGTTTCCCATTATTTTAAAATTATATATTTTATCTTACTCTGAACTATTTTTTAATTTATAGGTCAAATAAATGTAAATAATATATAAAACTAATATTGTGTACAAAGAATCATTTTAATTTATAGAAATGCAAAGAAAGTTATGAAATTTCAAGTTGGACTGTCAAAGATGGTCAGAAATGCACCTCCAGTATCATTATTATTAGTATTATTGAAATAAAATTTTCTATATTTAACTATATATGCAAAAATTTGATTATAAACATTAAAGTGTAAGAAGTTGCATAAATTTATATTTTTCTTAATTTCGTAAAAGTAAATTATATTTTTTTTATTAATTAAACATAGGGAGAAGAACAACAGTTGCCATCAGTAAATGAATGTTGTGGAAAATGCATAAAAACTCGTTGTTTTCACTTCGATACTTTATATTCATTGAATGAAACATGGAGTAATCCAGTTGACAGATGCCAAAAGTATGAGTGCAAATTAGTAGATAACGAATTAACTATAGTAAAACAAATGTGCCTGCCCATTCCAGAAGACTGTCCAGAGGTGAGGGGAAAAGTATACTTTTTAATTTTGAAACTATACAGAGCTGTTTCTTTTGAAAATTTATCTGTACCAATAAAAGATAATCATATATTGTAGTCTAGCTCAACCAATTTATGAATTAACTTAGACTAAACTAAATCATTTGATAATTAAGTAGTAGCTGTACTTCTCAGAATGTAGTATTTATCACATTATAATTATAAATATTAGACTATATAAAATTATTATGCATTTCTTTTTTAAATAATCTAAGTTCACTTTCTAACTTTCCTAAAAATGAATTTACCAGATTTTGGGCTTTAAAAAACAACTACAATAAAAAGGCATGAAATATACAAATAAATAATTTAGAACATATACATATTTTTTTTTCTTAAACAATAATTTTCTTTCACAGACTAAACATTCAGTCAGAAATTTGTTATTTGTAAAAGAACTGTATGAATTATCAAAGGTAACAATTGAGTTTTAGAGAAATTAAGCATATAAAAATTTATTACTTTTGTTTTCATACATCTCTTTTTTATAGTCAGTTTATATATAATACTGGTAGTAATTTTATACATTTATTGCAAGCTGTTTTTGATTTATTCTTATTAGCAAGAGTGTGTAAAAGACAATACAATATGTTGCTGGATATTTAGATTACCTCACCCAGACATTAGTCAACCATTGCAGGCATATATTATCAAGTGAATAACAAATGATCTCATTTCCATCTATATAAATCTGTTTCAACTACATAATCTGCAAAATTTCTAGAGATCACACAGTATGAGACATTATTGGATGACATTTGACCATAATGCCTCTGAATTATTAGACCAAATGAATATATGTCCAAAATATTGCAAGATATCTTTAGAATACTATATATTTTCTAGCTACTTTGTATCTGTGTGTGAGTGCATTGCAAACTTGATAACTATATAAAATATTAACAGATGCACTTTTCCTTGTATTTCATTCTAGAAACAATAAAAGTTCCAAACATCACATTGCATATGGAAGCATATGGCTATCTTGCAGACAAGGTCTGAAGATGGTAGCAAAATAGGTGTAGTCTGAAAAATTATTAACAGGATGCCATTCCAGAAATGACAATAAAACTATTTGTAGAACTTCATCTATGTGTTATCAGATTTTTTCAGTTTTGTTATGTGTATCAAGATATTATTGATCATATATTATAGCAGGATACTATATGGGAGAGCAGTCTGATATTTGCAGATGATGTTTGCTCTTTGCTTACATCACTCCAGATATATATTGATCGTTAGTATCAAGGAATAATTTGGACTCATTGTTGAATACAAGATGTTGCTATTTGTGTTGTCAGACACTTTTTTCTGTCACTACTTCAGCTAAGCTTGACAATGTTTTTAGTCCATAGTAACCATTATAACAAGTACCAGAAGTGCAAGCTTGCTCTGAAGTTTCCTAATTATTGTCCAAGTCATACAGAAATGTCATATAATAGTAGCTACAGTTCATCAATGCTTATTGCAATTGATAGTGACTCCATAACTGCCTGACAATGAATATATTGATTTAGTCTATATAGGCATTCACTTAACTAGATTAGTTCTTCTATGATTACTGTGTGTGTATTTTTACAACTACTATTACCAAGAGTGTTTCACTATTCTGCATCACAATTCAAATGGGATATGATACATCATGTCAAACATCCAGCTTTACAAGTCTTATTATCTTGCACTCTAAACTATGAGTTTATTCATTGCTGATAAGGATGACAAGCTCTGTGAATCATATTTGATCATTCAGAAAGCTAAAAAACAATATCCATAATATAGCTTTTCCATAATATCTGCAGCAGTTGAAGAAATACCTGCATTTATCTTTTTAACTCTCATACACATTATGTGATTTTTCTGCTTAATCATAAGGTTTGCATAATGCTGATATAACTCTTTCTGGGTGGGGTAATTTCAGTATCAAGCAACATATAGATTTGGCAAAATTTAATGCTAAATATAATGCAACAAAAGAACAGGAAAATTGCTTGATTTAATTCAGATCAATTAGTTTATATACTGGATTATCAGTATTGAATCATTTAAAAAGAACAATTACATTTCCTGCAGGAATCATGCAAACCAACACACACACATACACACACATACATATCCACGGAATTTTTTCCGTTTTACTTTCCCGACTGTTATGTATAAATAGCAAAGAAACATATTGAAATCGTGCCAGATATGACCCTTCCAATTATTATTATTATTTTTTTTTTTTTTTTTTTTGCGAATTACGTTTTGAGACTGTATGAAAACCCAAAAGTCAAAATAATGGAGAAAAATTCCGTGCGTGTTGGCGTCTATTTCATTTAATATATCAGGATTAAGAAGCGAAAATTGGCATGGTAGCTTGTATAAAAGAGGCTGCATTGATGCTATTAAATTTTGGTGGTTGAAAGTCGAGGGGTGGGGAGATATAGTTTCATGTATCTCATTTCAAGAGGGGTTGGATTTAATGAAGATTTTACTGGTTACTAGCATTTACAATTTTTTATAAAACTTATCTGAACTTTCAAAATTAAGCATTTTGCCATTTTATAATAATAATAATAATAATAAAATTTATATGATAAAATCTTGTAGCAGGTGGTGCCACATACAATCTATTTATTAACGGTGTGATCAATAATATAAAAGTTTAATTTTTTAAATAAAATCTCTTGATAGTGGAGAAAGTTACGCAACTCGTTGTTAGATTTTTTTTGTGTGAACAAAACGAAACATCACACTAGAGATGTCATAAGTTAAAGAGACTGTCATAAAAAAATGATTGGAAAGTTCACTTTTGTTAGATGGACTTCAAATATAATAATAATAATAATAATTTGGATAGTATTTGTTGCATATTTTGAATATACTACACGTTTAAAGTTTGAAGAACTATCTGAAGTCCAGATGAATTACAGTTGATGTGACAACATAGCTGGTGTGGTTCTGGAATGGTTGCCTTACAAATTGTATAATAGTTTTTTTCTGCATTGATATAACAGTATTTGCCATTAATGTCATTGTTGTCGATTTTATTAAGGAATTGCGCAGTGGCATGCCGTCATTGGAAGCGCTGCTTCCACCTTTCAATGACCTTCCCTTGTATTTTATAAAATATAAATTTTCATGTTTTAACGTACTTTGAATTAATTAAAATTAATATTTTATTATAACTGCATTATGTATCTTTTACAAATTTCTATACTACATGTGAAAAAAACGATAAGATTGCTATTGTATATTCGAATAATTCAGTGGCGGAAGGAATGTTGAAACCGGGTCAGCTTCCAATCAGTCAGATTATATAGGCATTGGCACATGCGGTTTACAGAGCACCAACCTCACCCGGTTTAGCTGGTAGAAGCAACACACGCATAAAGCATCCAATTTTATATCCCGGACCGGTTCTCGGCTGTTAGCCGCCTGCCTGCTAGATATTCGGCTGCCCTCGCCCGATTATGTGAATCATGAGTAGACTAGATCAACGGCGGGCAACCCCCGGCCTGAGGGCCAGCTACGGC
This sequence comes from Centruroides vittatus, assembly GCF_030686945.1. NCBI lineage: Eukaryota > Metazoa > Arthropoda > Arachnida > Scorpiones > Buthidae > Centruroides > Centruroides vittatus. The sequence goes on from NW_027121927.1 coordinate 1,038,219, forward strand.
TCGCAAAAAGTTTCTATCCAGCCTGCGAGATCTTTAATAGATAATTAGTTATTTTTCCAATTCTTTGTAATTTTCGAAAACGATAAGAGAAATAAATGTAGTAATTAACTTTTTATTTATTTATTTCATATTTGCAGACTAAAAAAATTATAAGTCACAAGAAGGCGTCAATTAACTACTACGGCCCGCGGAAAAAACGTAAAATTTATTCTGGCCCATGTTATAAAAAAGGTTGCCCACCCTAGACTAGATTTATAACTTAACCCAACCGATAGGAGTTTACTGGCATGTTTTTATGATAGTTCTGTATAGTTGACAGGAGTTTTAAAAAAACTCCATTAAAATATTTGATATATTTATTCTGCGTTTATTCTGCTCTCCCATCTTATATTACTTACGGATTTCAATGTTAAACCGGTGATATTACGATTATAGTATGTCCCATCTGTAAGGGAATGCAGAAAAAACGTGTACAATTCTTGTATAATGTTAAAAAATTAACTGTTACTTTGGCAGCATCATTTACAACCAAATTTAATGAATGAGACGCACAAGGTACAAAAAAAAGCTCTAGAATTTATTTTCCTTAAATTTACGATTTGTATCTCCGTTGTCATAAAAATTTGTCTTTCCAATGTTTTCCCAAGACTACAGATATTCAAGTACAAAGTACTGTGACAGGTTTCGACTTATTTATACTAAGAAGTAGTTAAATAATTAAGAGATTAGGGAATGGGGACATAAATAAAACCCTGCCGAAAGAGCCAGAATTTTACTTAAACAAAAGCTTAACCGAACCAATTACTATCTCAGTACAGTGGGAACTGATTTCCGTGTACATCTGGTACTAAAACGAATTACAGTAGTTAGAAAACAAATGACTATTAAGTTTAACATAGGGTAGATGTACCAGTTTTGGCCAGTGTACCAGTTCTGGCCAGAAAACAAATTTAACTAAAAAATATAATTACCACATATTCAAATCTGTCCAATGAAACAAACTTTTATTGTTAATTGTTCACACAGTTAACAGTAAAAGTTTGTTTCATTTGTGATTATATTTTTAAGTTAAATTTGTTCTCTGGCCAGAACTGGTACTACACTGGCCAAAACTGGTACATCTACCCTATTTAGATTTTTACAGCTATGGTGAGAAACGTTTAAAATTTACAACAGCTCTGTGGCGTCCTTTGAGATATACTAGTGATGCGACAAAAGCATTTGACATTGACCGGTATCGGCACCCTCGGGATTTGGCAGCCTGCGTGCATGCACGCGCCGCACACTTACCAGGACGTCTCTGATTCCATTCATTAGCCACTCGTAGGGAGCTATTTCACTAAGTGGATTCTTTTAAGATTTAAAGTAAAGAATATTTTGTTATTTTTATGTACGTTTCTTCACAAATTATATTTAATTATAAGTTTCTTTAAAAGTATATTCATACAATTGAAGAATTTTTTGTACTAGGTATGTATATTTGTCACACATTTTGTTTTACCAAGTAAGTTTTTCTGATAATTTTAATTTTAGCCCTTATATCGTGGCTAGTGATTAAAAAATTTATTTCAAAAAAGTTTTGGCTCAAGACCATATAATGAAAAAGAAAACATTATTAAAAGAGAAAGACCAATGCCTAAATTAACTATAAATACGTCAACAAAAAAATTTCGACATTTTGACGATAAAATTTATGACAAATGACGATTCTTTCGTAAAATTGAAGCAATTTGGAAATCAAAGCGGAATAGAATTTAACATTGGTAGACAATATAAAATAAATATTGAAAATTATAACAAGATAATTACGATTAATAGATATATCTAAATTAATAGACGTTATATGTTTTTTCTCAAAGCAAGAATTGGCATTTAGAGGGCATAGGGAATTTATTGAATCTAATAAGAAAGTTCAATATAATTACCTCTGTTATTTATTAAGTACGTCAGATAATCTATTAAAAATACATTTAAAGAAGTATACGGTTTTTTACTGGCTTATCGAACAAACGAATACGAACGGGCCCTGACGCGCAATTAACTGATTGCCCCTGTAAGTCGGCTTCTTACAGAAACACAGCCTCCCTATCATCAAATGTCACGGCACGCCACTGGAATTGTGCATACACAGTACTATATAGGGTTGCCAACATTTTGTATAAAAAAAGAGGACATTTATAACAAAGTGGCTTGTTGTAAATATTTGTTGATTAACAAATTATGAAACGTTAAATAAATAATAAATTGAATTTTAACTCAATGTTAGAATCACGGGCATCCGCAGAAAGTTTTCCAGGGAGGGAAAAGTTTGGAGGAAAATTAATTACATCAATAAATTTTTTAAATTATTTTGTTATTTAATTTTTAGTTGTAATTAATATTTGTGGTTTTTCACAAGTAGATTATAGAATACAGTATTCCATGGTGGCCCCATAGATAATCTTACAATCTATATCAGTAAATTTTATGATTATAGGCTAATATATGGAATTTTTACTCACTGCCTTTTGGAAAACTTGTTGAAGTTTTCCAAAAGGCATTACATAGAAAAAACAACTGGAAATTTATCAGCTTTTCAGATATAAATTTCATTAAGATAATCACAGGATATTATGTATAAGTGAATTCTTTTATTGAGATATTACGCATCATCATCTGATGCTTTTAAAATAGTTTTTATAAAACTATTACAGAATATTTAGCGTTTGCTTACGGGCTTAGCAATACTTGAGATTAATTAATTGCAATTGGAAAACTTTTTTTATACAAATAATAAAGGTACTAGGTATAATATTCTTTATTTAATGCTTAATTTTGCCATTCTCTTTCAGGAAAATATGATATTGGATAAAGATAATTGTTGTACAATATGTAATGCAACTTTTGGTAAGTTTAAAAAGATATACAAGTGTGTGTGTGTGTATAATATATATATATGTGTATATATTATTTAGGTAGTTTCAAATAAATAGAAATGTTTACTTGTAGGTGTAATAGGGTGCAACACGTTGCCAAAAGTAATTGAAGTAGGAGAATTGAAAAAGAACGATTCCAGTCACGGATTATGCGTAAATCCAAAAAGGTTATCCGATGTATTACAATGTGGGGGTACCTGCGAATCACATTCAATGTATTCATTAGGTAAGATTGTTTCTTTTAATGCTCTGTCGAATTATTTTTCCAATCGATCATACTTATATACCATATCATTCCTGTTAGAAACTGGTATATAAAATAATCTACTTATCATATTTATAATTTTTCAAAATGTATATAAAAATGGCGTTTAAAAATATGAAAAATAATTTAATATGGGTTTTATTAGGCATTTTCTATAATTGATACGAAGTTTAAGAAATTGAGAGATATGCTTTTGACTCGCATTCCAGAAATAAAAATACAAGCACAGTAGCGTTCGAATAATGGATATAAACTGAGTGTGGCATTAGATGGCCAGCGAGATACTGAACTTATTTAGCTTGTTGAAACATGATCTAATCCAACAACAGGTTGTTTATATTTATTCCTAGTATCCCAGATAACATGTCGAAACATGCTCAACCTCACCAGTGATATTACTATCAACTTTTAACCTGTTTTTACACGATCGTGCGACCTTCCTCCTAATGATAAAACTACTTAGCCCTCCTCCTCCTACCACTACTCTCTTTAACCATTAACATTTTATGTTGGGTTAAGTTAGATATACTCGGTTAACACCGGTGGCTAAGTACTATGCCGGACCAAAGTCAAGGCATAGTAACCAAAACAGAAATTAAAGAAGTGTATCAGTGTGTGTGTCTGTATTCAGGAATTTTCTCACAATATGACATGTATTCAATATAGTGGCCTTCTGTAGAGTGATATATGTGTTTCTATTCAATTCTAATGTGCCCAGGCTTTTGTGTAGTGTGTGTGGTATGACACCTGTAGAGGAGAGAACAACAGGTACAATAAGCACCCTATCCATCCTCCACAGATGCCTTATTTCTGGGCGAGTTCTGTGTACTTGCTAATTTTTTCAGTGCATGCGTTTTGTATATTGTGAGTGTTTGGAATGGATATGTCTATAACGTATGTGATTTTATTGTGTTTGTCAATGAGTGTGATGTCTGGTCTGTTGTGGTAAATTGTTTTATCTGTGATTATGGCTCTGTCGTAGTACATTTTGTGCGTGTTGTTTTCCAATACTGTCTGTGGAATGTATTTGTAGTATGGTTCGTGGATGTCTACTAATTTGTGTTTCTTTGCAAGCTCTTGGTGTATTATATTTGCTACTTGGTTATGTCTGTGTAAATAATCCGTCTGTGCCAAGAGCTTGCAACCAGAGGTGATGTGTTGTATAGTTTCTGGCATGATGTGACATTTTCTGCATGTGTCATTTGTGAGTGTTGCATCTTTGAGTATGTGTTTTCTGTAGTTTTTAGTATTTATGACCTGATCCTGTATGGCAATCATGAATCCTTCCGTCTCCCCAAAGAGGCATCCCCGAGCTAACCAGCTGTTTGACGCAGTTTTGTCAACAAAATCCTGGGCCAGATCGTAAGGATGCCTGCCATGGAGTGCCTTTCGAGCCCACGATTGCTTAATGGTGTCTATGCTTTTTATATGTTGTGTTGTGTCCATATGATGTGAGTGTAAGTTTAATGGTGTGTTATTCGAGTCTGCTAGAGTTACTGCTTTATGTAATTGTGATGTTTCTTGTTTTTTGTAGAAAAACTCTCGCAGTGACTGTATTTGTTTGTAGTGAAGGTTAACTATGTCAATCAGGCCACGTCCGCCATCTTTACGTGGAAGGGTTAATCTTTCTGTGGCAGATTTAGGATGATGTTGTTTATGCTTAGTAAGTGTTGTTCTTGTTTTCCTTTGGAGTTGCTCAAGATCAGTGTGAGTCCAATGTATAACTCCAAAAGAATATGTGAGTACTGGGATGACATATGTGTTTATTGCTTTAACTGTATGTTTTGCATTTAATTGTGTTCTGAGAATAGCATTTAACCTACTTTGGTATTCTTTAATTAATCTTTGCTTTATTTGTGTATGTTCTGTTAGTTTGGCCTGTTGGAATCCTAAATACTTGTAGAACTCGCCCTCTTCCATGGATTCAATAATGTCTCCATTTCCAAGTGCAAAATCTTCTTTCTTCAGGATTCCTTTTTCTATGTGAACTGTTTTGCATTTATCTAGGCCAAATTCCATTTGTATGTCCTTGGTGTATGAATGTGTGATTTGTAGGAGTTGATGAAGTTGTTTTTGTGTGGATGCATAAAGTTTTATGTCATCCATGTACATGAGATGTGACAGTGTAAACTGTGTTGTTTTTTTGTGTCTGATATTGTAACCATATTGCGTGTTGTTTAACATGTTGGATAATGGGTTCAGGGCTAAGCAGAACCAGAGAGGACTCAAGGAATCTCCTTGAAAAATTCCTCGCCTAATAAAAATTTGGTTTGTTTGTATGGAAGTGTTATGGGCCCTGAGATGTAGTGTTGTTCTCCAGTGCTGCATAGTGTTTTGAAAGAATGCAATGAGTGATGGATGTATTTTGTACATGTGTAGGATATGTAGCAGCCAACTGTGTGGAACACTGTCGAATGCTTTTCTGTAGTCTATATATGCCATGTGTATGTTTCTGTGTTGTCTGTGTGCTTGCCGTAGAATGACTGAATCTATGAGTAACTGTTCTTTGCATCCCCTGTGGTTTCTACGACAACCTTTTTGTTGTTCTGTTAGAATGTCGTGTTCTTCAACATGTTTGTATATTTTGTTTGCAATACAGGATGTCAATAATTTGTAGAGTGTTGGAAGACATGTAATTGGTCTGTATTGTGTAGGGTCTGTGGTATTGTTGTTTTTAGGTTTCATGTAGGTGATGCCCTGAGTAAGAAAATTTGGCATGTCTTGTGGATTGATGATGATGTGTGTTAGGTGTTTAGCTAGTTCCTGGTGCAGTGATGTAAACTTTTTGTACCAGAAATTGTGAATGTTGTCTACACCAGGTGTCTTCCAGTTGTGTGTTCTGTTAACAGTGTATTGGAAATCCTGTATGTTTATTTCAACACAGGGCATAGTTGGTATGTTGAGTAAGTTTTTGTTCTCCTCCTCGATCCAGCCTGCTTCAGCATTGTGCGTGACAGCACTGGACCAAAGAGAAGACCAATATGTTGTGAGTTCTTCTTCTGTTGGTGTGCCACTGTGCTGTGTATCAGTGTTTGCTTTGTTATTAATTTGTCTGTAAAAGAGTTTTTTATTGTTTGTAAATAATTTATTTTGTTGTTTTCGTAGTGTACATGTTTTGTATCGTTTGAGTCTACGTGCTTTGGCAGCAAGTTTTTGTTTTAGTGTATCAATGTATTCTGTAATGTGTGTGTTGTGATGTTCATGTTTTGTGTGTGTTTTTATTTTCTTGAAAATGTTTTTGAGCTGTTTCCTTAATTTGGGTGTTATGTTGTTTTTAGTGTATTGTGTTAGCCTGCCTAATTGCTGTCTAATGTCATTTATTTGTGTTTCTATTCTTCTCTGCCAGGCAGGCTTGTGATAGAATTGTGTTTTCTGTGTATTTGTCTGTGATTGTACTTTCAGTCCATGGTGTGTCACTACTGTGACTGCCCCAGCATAAACTAATGTATGAATGTCTGCGAGTGTAGAAATTGAATGAATGTAGTGTGGTAGTAAGTGAGTGTTTACATAATTTAGTGTTTTTCCTACTTCCTTTGACGTGTTGATTTTTGGTATTCGTGGTCGTTGTGTGGGATCTGTACCTGTATATTTAGTGAGTGTTTCCTGAAATATAAGTGAGAGCGTATTAACTAAATTCATGTCTATGTTATCAGTGATGGATGAGGAAGTGTCTGTAGTATCATTAGTGGTAATTGTTGTATGTGTGTTATTATCAATGCTTGTTGCTGGATTATCCAGACAGGTTACATGATCTTCATTAATGTTAGATGTTTCTGTCTGTTGATGTATTTGATCAGCAACCTGTTGTTTGATAAGTTCAAGTGTTGTTTGTGGAATAAGGTTGTTGTGTATAATTGTTCTTTTTTGATCAACAACCCTTTGTTCGGTGACAGTGAGATGAGGATACTGTTGTGTGAATCTATGGTGTAGTTGTTGTCTGTATGCTGTCATGTTTGTTTCGAGTTTTGTGATGGTGTAATAAGTACGGATGATAAACTCGTTTATTTCTACTGTCCATTTCATCCGTTGGCGTGGTTTTCCAGCCTTTGTGGTCTGTGGATGCATTGCCACAGAAACACCAAGGCTGGGTTGGTTCCTCACATCTGTTGAGGGCATTGCAGTAGCCATGCTTGGGCCGGTGCTGCTTTCGCCACCGGTAACCAAGGGAGACTGTGACCTATTTTTCGAACGTGAGCCTCTGCCTAACCCACGAACGCGGACCTTGTTAACCCGGGCGACGTCCGAGCCGGTATCACACTTTGATCTAGTTATTACCATGATGAATATCTCCACAGAATGTGGGCGTGGTCACTCTTAGCTTCATTTCTCCCCATAGACCTTACTGGCATGGGTGTCCCTACCAGGAGCTTATGCTCCAGCCTGCATTGCCCTATGGATCAGTAAAATTACTGGGCTCTCCCACCACGACCAGGTGGTGACCACGGGAGAGACATTTTATTATTATTATTATTATTATTATTATTATTATTATTATTATTATTATTGCCAGGTCTAGCTATAATTGATATAATTAATGTGTGAAGTCTTCGTTTTAAGGCCATTTTTTAAATAAAGAAAAGAATACTAAATTTTAAGTTAACTAGGAATTTTACCTTAAACACAAACAAAAATTTGAGTGCAACAAAAAAAAATTGACGAGATAGAACTTTTTTGGTATTTTTTTTCGTTTTTACTAAGTTGAAATCTATAAGAAAATGTATAAAAATCCTATGCAGTTTTTTACTTGCCAGACCTGTGTAATCGACAGCTTTCCTCATTTTTGTTTTCAAGTTACTGGAAGTGTTTCAGGATAAGCTTGCGAAGTTTCAACTTGGTGTGGTTTTCCAGTTTTTCAAAGAATCGATTCCTCAGCCATTCTCATTAACACTTTGCCTTTGCTGATGACAAGATATTTCTATCTGTTTCAACTGAGGGACATTTGGAACGTTCTCTTCGTTGAAAAGCAGCACATCCTGTACTGCAAGAATAGTGTGTCTGTGTAATGCGACGTAGTCATGTCTGGCCAGAAGACATACCTGTCGTCTGAATAGTGCTTTCTGAGAATAGTGCCAATTTCTTTTCAATACAATATACTTTACTGTAGAACTCCTTATCTACAGTAAAGTTAGTAGTCACAATAAAGACCCTTGAATCTGACATCTGGATTCATGTCTTCTGTTTTTTTTTTTTTTTTTTTTTAAGTAAGATTTATTTTATGTATAGTCGTTTCCGTCAACCATGAAATACAACTCACAATGACAATATGATATCAAAATATTTTAGGGATTGCAAGTCTCTTTTGTTTAAATTTAGTAAAAGTTCTCGCTACGTTTGCAACTGTTTCTTGTGTACCTTAGTGCGGAAGTTCTTGTTCTTCTTGCGATGTTTATTTTCTTCAATATTCCTAGGATACGTGTAAGAAATTCTGAATTTTCTTACCAATTTTCGTAATGATCGGCAAACCTCAATGATTTTTCTTCCAACTGCTTCTTTTCTTTTCTTATCTGGCATTTTTCCCTTCTTCCGTCTTCTCCCAGAAATTTTTGTTAACGGTTTCTGCTAATCAACTTTATTATATAATATATGATACTTTTTGACAATATTATAATATAAAAATGCTGTGCAGTGAAGATTCTATCTAAATCTTTGAAGTTTAAATAGACTAATTAAATCGCTGCCTACGTCTTTTTCAGCAGTTTCAAATCGATCATACTTATATACCATATCATTCCTGTTGGAAACTGGTATCTAAAATAATCTAAATAACTGCTTATCATATTTTTAATTTAACAAAATGTATATAAAAATGGCGTTTAAAAATATGAAAAATAATTTCTTATTCGAAAATGAAAGTACGATTATTATTTAGAAAAGCTAATGCATGAAGCACTTGATACAGAAATAATTATTATTCACGAGGAGATAGATGACTTTGGCACTTTGCACTGTTTCTAAAAACCTAATTAAAAAGTTTTGGATTTTTTTTTTTGTTTACATACAATATGTAAAGGATTTAAAAATTTTAAATGCTTGATTTTTGTGTACACAAAATATCAGTTCTATGAAAATTAGCAAAAAACAGTCATTAATTTATCGCATTTTAATTGGCATTTATTTTACATGGCAGAATCTGAAGAATATAAATCCTCTTGCAAATGTTGTTCTCCAGTAGACGTTGAAGTAACCGACGTGGAATTAATGTGCGACGACGGATACAAATTAACGGAAAGGTTGACTCATCCCAAAACCTGCGCTTGTTATCCTTGTTCCGGATCGAATAGTAAATTAACAGAAGCAAATGAGGAAGAAGAAAATCTTAGAAACGAAGAATTTTCTCAAAATAATCTCGGGCAAGAACAATATTCTCAGAATAGTCTCGGGCAAGAACAATATTCCCAAAGCAATGTTCAACAACAAAACAACGCTCAGAATGATCTACAGAATTACGCACAAAACGTCAATGATTACGACCTCGATTAATGGAATTAAAAAACTTGATATGACTGGAAAATATGGACCGTTCGATTATTGTAATGAAATTCTATTTAAGAGTTTTTATAATCATGGAATTTTGTATATTCATTTTTAAAAAATTCAAATATGTATATTTGAAAATAAATCTGTACAAGCAATAATTATAAATAAAGAGCAAAACAATAAAAATATTTTAATTTTCAACAATGTAATTTTATTGTGTGAGATTTTTTTGTTCACTTCATACAATATTTACATTTATTGGTTTTAATAAAATGTTAATCCATATTTATTATTTGATTTGGTTTATTTCTTACGGCGTGGGCGATCTGCCGAGAGAAGATGTAACCCGGGAGGACTTTCTGTGGAAAACTAGCTCCTATTTAAGTGTTAACACTTTGCGAGGTTACTAGTAGCTCTCTCTGCCCTGTTACGCTTCGCGTCCAGTGTAAATCACGCTTAAAACATGCTAGCACAAAATAAAATTTGTGTTGCCATTTTACGACATTTAAAAACTTTCATTTAATTTATTATAAAATGGCAAAAAGCTTAATTTTCACGGTAGAAACGCGTTTTATAACATTTGCAGATGCTAATAACAAGTAAAATCTTCATTAACTCCGAAATATGGCACATGATCCCCTCTACCGTCCCACTCATTGATCTTTAACCATCAAAATTTAATGGCATCAATACCTCTTATACAAAAGCTACCGTGTAAAGTTTGTTTCTTAATCATATTCCATCCTGAGAAATTAAACGAAATAGACGCCAACACACACATACACCGAATTTTTTTCTATTTTGACTTTTTTTGGATTCAGGAGTTATCAAAACATGGAGTTTTGCACAAAAATACCTCGGAAGGTGAAATTTTACACGATTTCAATACTTTGTTATGTATACATAACAGCCGGAAAGGTAAAAACAAAATTTGGCCTGGTAAAGTGTATATGACGCTATTAAATTTTGAGTGGTTAAAGATCCAGGGAGTGAGAAGATTAAGAAGTGTCTTATCTCGAAAAGGGTCGCACTTCATGAATATTTTATTCGTTATTAGCATTTGTCATTTCTTATAAAACTCATCTCTATCCTCAAAATTAAACTTAAAAAACTTTTTATATTATTAATTAATCTAACAAGATCTGGTAACATATGTGGCCACAAACAATTTTAATTCTGTGCTAATATGTCTTAGCGTTTTTGTCGGATAAGTTATGCATCTCTGCTGGATTTTTTTTAATTAAAACTAACCATGCGCACATTTTATGATACATAAATTTTGGCATCATTGCCTAGTTATTTTCGTAGATAGTTTCTCTGAATGACCCTAGATGGCGCTAACCGAATGCAAATTAAAATTGTGCCATTCTATTTTCATTTTTCTTCCAGTGAGTAACGTGTTAATCCCTCGATCTACCGAGTACATCAAAAGCACATTAATCAAATACAGTGATACTTTTGTAGTCGACCGTATCTTGACCCGCTAGAACAAATTTTCAGTTAAATACAAGGTCTTTATAATTAAAGTTTCGCTTTGAAATGGCCATAAAAGGAAAATGTTATCAAACTTGGTACTACTGGACAAAATGTTATCAAACTTGGTAATAGTTTACCGGAAATCCTGGAATTTTATTTTCGGCAAATAAAGTAGTTCAATAACTCACCACCAGCGGGGAATAGCGCTTTATGCAATATTGTTAAAAATGTTTTTAATCGTTTCTAAAATGAAATTGTTTGTGGTGTTATGCAAATTCGCAATGGATTACGGCTGGAGAAAAGCAAATTAGAATTATGCAAATGTGCTTTAAACGGCAGTTGATTTTTCAGCTGTAAAATCGAGCCTCCTCGTTAGAGCTCTCATTGTAACCAGTCGACGATGTCTGTAACCATGTAAAACTGTGCTTTTCTCGTTAAGTGTTGTTATGAATACGATAGCAATGAACGGCGTGCTTTACAAACATCGTACCATACGAGGAATACGCCGAGAGCCAATGACACCACAGGGTTTGAAGAAAATGATGGCAGAGTTTGAAGCCACAGGTTTGTTATCTGTTGCACCTGGGCAGGGAAGTCTGTTTCTGTGGAAACCGAGGAGGCTGTTACATTAGCAGTAGAGGAAGCAACAATGGAAAACACACACGGGACGTGCAGCGTAAGTACTCTTGCACGTCGAATGGACTTACGGTGTACAAAAGTGCTGCTGTACTAACCATACAAAATCAAACTTGCTCAACAACTTCAACTTAACGATCCTTATGTAAGAGTATCTTTCGCTTTGGAATTCCTTGCACGGATAGAGATGGACGAACATTGGCCTTGAAACATTTTGTGGACGGATGAGGCCCATTTTTACGTAAATGGGGATTCAACACACAAAACTGCAGGATTTGGGCCAAATAAATCTCTCATGTTATCCACCCAGTTCCATTGCATTCTCCTAAAGGAACCGTTTAGTGTGGTACGACAGCTAGTGTCATAATTTGACCATTTTTCTTTGAAGAGCAATCGACAGCTGGGCCATAACATACCCTACAACTGCTTTTTTTTTAACTCTTTCCGCCCTGTGGGCACTAAGAGGGCCTCTTTTAGTAGGTCCATTATGGGTTCGGCCAGGCCCACAATGGGGCGACCGGGTGGTGAGGGACGGGGCCCGACATATCCGAACGGACCACCTCCCCGAAAAATTCCTGGGGATTTTTCGACCCGTTCGGATTCGATCCCGGGTCCCCCAGAGCGGTAGGCTGCCACCTTGACCGCTCGGCCATCCGGCCGCTTCCCTACGACTGCTGCTCGCGTAGAGTCGAAGTTAAGACGTTTCGTGATACCCGAACTTCAGCAACGTGGCATTTTACACCACGATTTTTTATGTAGGACCTCACATTGGTACATGTGTCAAACAGTTACTTAAGCAACATTTCACGGATGACCGGATTATAAGCCGACACTTTCTCATTTCTTGGACACCCCGGTCACCAGACCTCAATCCCTGTGACTTCTGGTTATGGGGTTACCTCAAAGCCACAGTTTACGGTGATAACATAAACAATTTGGGGAATTGAAAAATGCGATACACCAACATGTTCGTAACATTCCTCCTGATATGCTGTTGAGAACACAGTAATGCGATTTAACTTGCTTTCAGAAAATGGTGGACGCCATATTGAACATGCTTTGTAACACGTGTTAGAAACGGTTAAAAACATTTTCTACTGAAGTGATCATGTCTTATTTCGTTTAACAATATTGCATATAGCGTCATCCCCCGCTGGTGGTGAGTTTTTGAACTTTTTTTTTTTGCGGAAAATAAAATTCCATGACTTCCTGTAAACTATTACCAAGTTTGATAACATTTTGTTTAGTAGTTTTCCATTTCAAAGTGGAACTTTAATTATAAAGACCTTGTATTATGCTCACTCGTAACAGTTACAAGAACAAAAGGCAATCCAGTACAAATATTTTTGTTTGTTTAGTTAAGTTACGGCAACGCAATACTTGGGCTAAGTCTTTTTAAGGGTAACTGGCCCCTATTCAGCCGTTACAGACGTGGAAAAAACTCGGAAAACTCTACGTGAATAGCCAGTCCTGCGAGGCGCGAAACCATAGCCGAACTCCCAGTGTTTAGAGAAGGGAACTGCTTGGCCGCTGGTGAGCCATTTCAATTTATTCATCAGTAAAAAGTTTTCTGTGATAAAAATGAGTAACTAATTTAAAAATAAAATGAAACTTTATTTTGGGAATTAATATTCATATATCGGCGATTGTGTAGAAAGGAGTAGTCTTCTAATGATATACCTACTAAATCTTGTTCCTGGAGTTATTTTCTCCGCAATTTTGTAAATCAAACTTCCTTTAAAAGAAAGTTTGATTTACAAAATTGCGGAGAAAATAACCGTTTGTATTGTGAGTGAACCAGATCCATGACATGAGTTGGATTTGTTGGCAAAGTGTACCCTTTCTCTGCCAAAGATTACCTGTTATATTCACTTTTTGCAATAGAATTAATAACTATACCAACTAGCGTAGACAACTTTGTAACAATTTCTTGCAAAGTATTCTCTTTTATTAAAAATGATGATAGATTTTGCTGAGAGGCTTTCCTCTTGTTACTACTACATCCATGTTCTTCACTTTTATTATCAGAATCACTAGTAGAAGACTTGTTTATATTGTGCTTAGCATGCAGGTGTCTGATAAGACCACTAGTAGACCAACCTTTGCACTTTATCTCAGCTTTATACTCTTTACAGGTTGATGATTTTTGTACTTGGTTTTTTAAAAACTGTTTCCAAACAAATGACTCTGACATTACATTGGTTTGATTTTATAAATTATATTAAAATAAATTGTTGTAAAATACGAGTAATCGACTAATAAAAGAATTTCAAATAATCACACTTACAATTACAAACGATAGGATATAAATGGGAATATAAGCTGTAACAAATTCCTTAACTTATAAATTCGAATTCGAAACTAAAGTGCGATGAGTGATATTTACTTTCAGCGAGTGCTCCGCTGCTCAATGATGCGCAAACACAATACATAGATATTACATGAACTAACAAGTAGAGACTTGTAAAACATAAATAATAATATGCAGCATGAAACCTGAAAATTTCTCTTTTGGGTGAGTCTTCAAAATGCAACTTTTCATATAATAAATGGTCGAAAGAAAACCTGAAATGATAAATTATTATTGAAATGCGAGATTTCCCGGGATTTTTCCCGTAGGGAATAAACGGCGGGAATCCCGGGAAAGAAACCCTCTTTTCACATAGTAACAGAATTTAAATGTGTTCATTTGATTATACGCACAATATACATTTTAGGATGGACGACCTTCGACACCATAGTCCTTAGGGTCATCTCTAATCATCATAAGCCGACTCTGGTGACATCGTAAAATCCTGTTTTCGCCGCACGTCACAAAAATATGCCTGGGCAGGACGCGAAATTTTTGAAAAATATCTTACATCGGAGGACGGGAATTTCAAAACAACGCAGTTGTTTTTGTCTAAAATTTTTAATGGAGTAACAATAATCATTTTGTTCAAAAACCATAAGACGCCCTCGTGATAATTTAGAAAGATCTGCGCTAATTGATTATCAGAACATGCATTAATTTAAGATGAAGCGCGCCTTTTCTTTTGACTTTAATCTTGGTTTTTCGGCCTCTAATTATATCGAAATAATAGCAAAATATTACGAAAAAGACTGAATATTAAATATTAGAGATCAGCGTGACTCTACAAACAAAGTTGAATTTGAATGTAAGGTTTAAATGATGATTTAAACCTGAAAATACCTTGGGAAAGTTAATAATAATGACGAATTATCGGTGTGTTACGATAGTTGACACCAAAGGAATCAACAATTATAACATTTTTATTTGTATCCTATGCCGACATTACAGAAAGCGTTAGCGCTTGACAATTTTCGACCGATTGAAGCGTTTACTCGATTACCTAGAAAATATTTGTAACGCTTCACTTATACAAAAATTAATTTATAATTCGTATACCGTGTTAATAGATTAATATCGTTCCAATCACAAATATACTCGTGTAAAATAGCCAATTATTTAACTCCTTTTACACACAATTACAAGAAATATTCCTTCCATGGAATCAAATCAGGACGAGTATTTCCGTAGGAATTTTTCTAAATAACTCTCCGGATATATGTATTTTAGTCTCTAACCACTTCGTACGCCTTTTGGCTGGCCGAATCCACAACGGGTGTGGAAAAAACCTTTTTGGTGCCACAGAGCAGAAAAAGCCAAAATAATAAAATGAAAACAAGTATATATATATCAGGAGATTTTAGAATTCGAGATTTAAAATAAAAATAACACGTAGTTTACATATCTAAATACAATATAATTTTTATAGGAGAAAAGTTACAAATGTTAACTGCAAACTCTGGAAGTTGTCGGGCAAAGTCCTTTTAAATAAGGTTGTCGAGATATAAAAGGACTTCATTCGTAACGTCATTTTCAAGTTATCGACCACTTGCAAATTTTAAATAAGATAGAGAAAAAATGTAACCTTCCAGACTTTTTAAATTAATAAAGATTTGAGGTAGAAGAAAAGACTATGGAAATCCATAAATTAAATTATTTAAGAAAAACACAATGGTGAATGAAAAATGGAAAAATCGAAAATAGGCTGTGGCAGATTTAGCCATGGGCCTAAAGTAGGTATTGCCTTGGTCCGGGTTCCTGCCGTAAATCAATTTGTAACTTTACTTATAAATAAATAAAATTTTCAGTGTGAACAACCAATGATCACGATAACACTTTTTGGTTTCCAGGAAGATTGTATTGGTAAATGTAATAAATTAAAAATTATTGACTCTTCTTGAGGACCAAGATGATTACTTTTGGCTAGGGTGTGAAATTTCTATAATTCGGCACACATTTCTAGAAAGAACGAACGTTCTTTCTAGAAAACATTACTCGTCCGTTCTTTTTTAAAGCAAACGACATATTTAGAGATCGGATATCTTTCAATAAGAAAGATAAATTACGTTAAAAATTATATCCAGACAGCTATTCATGAAAAATTCCTAGGAAATTCTCGCCCTGATTCGATATAAAAAATTAACATTTCGTTAATTTCTCGTGGCAACACTGTAATTTCTTCATGCACGTTGTCCAAAAGTCGACTTCCATCCGGTTTCCGATCTGGCAGAATCTCGCGAAAGATTTTTTTGAGACTCCAAACAATTAATTGGCTCGGGTGGGGAAAAGTGATGCGGCCGGATAAACAAACGCGGTAGAACGATAACGTAGAAAATGTTAAAATTGTCGTACCCGGTCCTTAAAAATTTTGGTGGAAAATATAGTGTTATATTTTTCTATAATTTCATATGTCAGCCGTTCGGTCTACTTCTACTTGATAAACACCTTAATGATTTATTAACGCTAAAAATTTTCAATAGATTACAGCGTCATATTTTACTCCAGCGTCCATTCTGTTGAATAAAAACCGTAACGCTTGAACACAAATTTATTCACGCACGAAACAAAACTCTTTAATGATTATAACGGAACGAAATAGATAAAAAGAACTATAAATGACGTCTTGGTTTGGTTTATTCGTATACGGCAAGTGTCGCAAATTGGCGGCCCGCGGGCCGGATAAGGCCCTTAAGGCTTTATATCCGGCCCGCGGTCTTGATAGTTTATTTTCTAAAAATCGATGTTTCTAACATCTCGCGGGGATTAAAAACAGAAAAAAATTCAACTACTCAACAAAAGCAAAACTTATTACGACTCGCTTTAATATTGTATATTAAAAAAATAAAATATTTAATATTATATATAAGTGCAACAGTCTTCTACATAATTTTTAAGAGATATCTTCCTATATTTGTTTGAGAACAAAATACCAATGCGTACAATTTTTAATATTTTTAAATAAATTTTTTTAAATTTTATTTTTATTATATTTTATACGACCCCAAGAGCTCAATACCGACCACATTATGAATCCCTACTTTTGGACTTTCTTTTCCAAATAATTTCGTCACTTCCGTCTTCGACAACTCTACCCTCCCCGTAATAAAATACGCGGAATCATTGGCTTGCCGATCCGTCCATCGATACCAAATCGATGACGAAACCATCGCTCGGTATCGATTTTCTCTGCAAAATAATTTTAGTAGATATTCGTTGGATACCTATTTGTTATCTCCAACGTGCGAATAAATGTTTATCGGTATTCTGGTCGATACTTCCATCAGGAACTTAAGTTCCGACTAGTCTATAGGTTTGTTCTATTCGTTTATATTTACTGATTTAAATAAATTAAATCTTTACAGTTATATTATCTCAAACTGGAAATGTTTGAATCCAGCTGTTTAATGTCCCTTAAATATTCAGTCACTATTTCTGATAGATTTTCGAAGGTGGTGTAGTAAAATCGGAACCTGAATAAAACGCAAATCTGCCAAAACGGAAAAATTCTTCAGAACGGAGTGATTTTCTATGTTAAATTCTATTAAAAGCGGGTTGAACTCGAATACGACGATTTTGATACTCGAATTGGCCTGTTCCTGTCGTGTGAGTTCATAAGGATCGTTTCCGAAAAGTACTCGAATAACGAGAACTTTTCGCAGTCGAATAAAGAATTTTCAACTCGTAATACTTCAAAGCCACTTCTGCAGTCCGTCTTTAGGGGAGGGCCTACGGGGCCCGGCCCCAGGGCCCCAGGGCCCCGAGGTCGTAGGGGCCTCTGAATCGGAAAGTTACAAAGAAAACAAATAGGTTAGTTGAAATGAAGAAACAATTAATAATACGATTGAAATTACTTCTCCAACATGTAGTGTGAAGTGGTTGAGTACAGGGTGAAAAATCTCACTGGCTAAAAAAACAAGGTCAACAGATTTTCTGGGATATGTTAAAAGGGTGATAGCACGATATCGGCAACCGGTCTCGCCCGTGCTAGCTACACCAGCGACCCCTAGGTCTGTAATCTAGTATCGATTCTGTTTCTTCATGGGGGCCCCCCAACATTCTTCTGGCCCAGGGCCCCTTACGTTCTAAAGACGGCACTGTTCTGACCCCTAAGTTAGAATTAAGTTATTTAGTTCGAGACTTTCTCAAAACAAAAGATCATTTATTGGCTCAGCAAAGGCTTCGTTATGGCATAAAATTTTCTCAGTTACTGTAAGATATACAGGAAGAACCAATTAAATAAAGTTGATGGTGATCCATTGTTCATCAATAAAACTTTAATATTCAAGAACTCGTGGGAAGAGTTTAACTTAAACATTACCTCGAGCAATGAAGGTTTTTTCATTGATTCGTCTAAAGTCAGTTTGATGTCATTTTTGTTCCGCAATGGAAATAAGTAACTTTCTTCCGTTTTTTGTGTTTCTTCTATGTTTCTTTATTCTGTCGTGAGCTGTAAGGAGAAAGAAACGTAGGAGAGTCTTTGAATTTTGTTGCGAAAATACGCTGCGAAGAACAATGATGAAATACGTCCGCCGACCTAAAAGTTACATAAATTCCGACTGAGTTACGAGGATACAATACACTGTGTAGCTTTCAACGAAAAACTGACTACAAAATAAAACCATGGCCACTTCGTTCGGAAACAATACCAAGTCAGAAGAATTAGTTTTTTAGTGATTAAGTCGAAAATCACTTTACTTTCATTGCACTGATTTCTTAAAAGTAGGGAAGAAGATGAATGCGAACGGTTTGACTATTTAAAACAAAATTTCCTAAAATAATGAGATTAATATAAAAGGTATTTTAATCGATTTTCAAAATAACATCGAAGACCAGGATTTACCCAGGATCGGATTTAAGGGCGGGCATCCTTGGCAATTGCTCAGTGATTTCCATATAAAAAGGGCCTTCAAAATATGAAAATAATAAAAATGAAACTTAGGAACGAATGAGTAGAGAAACGAAAAGAAAACAAGTAAAGAATGAATCAAAAAACGAAATGCACAACAGACTATATTTGTAAATACTATGTACAGTACGCTATAATAAATTTATTCACAGATTTTTATAATATATTAAATATATATACAGTATAAATAATTAGTTTTTACTTACACGAGCTTTAGTCGATACAGTTACAGGAATTGCCACAACTTTGAGTGCCTGGGCTCCCATATATTAAATTTTTTCCTATACTGAAAGAAGAGACATTCTGAAACGTCCAGTGAAACTTTCTACACAAGAAATTACAGTGAAATTGTGCAGGAACAGTATTATAATCTTAATACTTGTTCCTATAATACTGTCATACAGTATTATAGGAAAAAGTATAACATTTTATTAAAACTTAACTTTCTGCATTTCTGTTTAGACTTTTCCCAAAAACACGTGAATGGTGTTCGACAAATATGGCGAGACGTTCCATTGAAACACTTCCCAAATTGAAGGGAAGCAGTATGTAAAATGGAATCCAAAAATGTCGGCGAATTATTGCTAGAACCTAGTGGCAGATACGGGAAGAGATAGGCACATATTTTACAATTAATGAAAACTTTTCTTTTAAATATATATGAATTACAAAAAAATACTTTTAAAATGTATGACATTGAATGATTACTTAAAACCTGATAATTCTAGAGATATTGACGGAACAGATTTATCTAGTGAACAATAAAAATAATAATTTAGAAAATAGTGTTACAAATGTGTTTATTGCTCTGAGAACTTTTACGACATTGCCAGTATTGGAAACAGGTTCAAAAAGGATATTTTCAAACTTAGAGATTATGAAAACGTACAGTACAGTACACTCGCTCTACTATGGCTCTGGAACGACTCACTGGCCAATTAATATAGAGCATGAAATTACATCTACAATCGATATAGATCACTGTTTCTCAAACTACTGTTCCTTTTTAGTGCATTATATCTTATATACTGTATTTTTTTTATTTGTTTCAAAATGGATTTTTGTTCTCTTGTCTTCCGACATTTCTAATGTCCTTTGCCTTCCTGTGGCTCCTTGAATCTTCTACTGCTTTGAAGGGGCAGTACGCCCACTTTGTAAATCATTGATATTGATGAATTAATTCCAAACTTTGCCTAAGCAAAAGCCCAAAAGATTAAGTTTTCCTAATTTTTGTGTTTAACATGCAATATTAGGAGTAATCACGTATGTGTTCAAATGTATTAGTGTTAATTAATAAGAATTTTCTGAAATGTTCATAATTGTATTATTTTTAAAAATATCCACGTGTTAGTGTGTGTGTGTGTGCTTGTGTTAATATGATAATATATAGATAATTATATTACTATATTATATAGGCCTACACAGTATTTAAGATATATGTTATGAATTATTTTTATATAGATAGTATATAATGTATATCTTATATGTATTATATAATATAGCGTTATATGTATATATTTCATATATGTGCTATATATTCGCTTGTGCCAGTAAATATAGGTGGCGTATGAGTCGACCAAAATGGCTGCCACAAAGGGTATAACGTGCTTGACAACGTACGAGAGTTACTTGTGTGTTGTCTTTTTAATAACTTTTCTCTCTGTAGTCAAAATGTTTTATTCGCATTTGTATCCGACATTAATCCTAGTTGAGTTCGTAGTTGTTTATGTCACGATGATTACACTTTGTGACATTTTAGAATATGTGGCTGATCGAAAAAGATGTCTTACAGAAGGAGAGGAAATACTAAAACTGATAACTTCACGTCTATCCAGCCTTTCTCAGCAAAGAATTCACTTCAGTTTCACCACAGCTAATTTTGCTGAGCTTAAAATTCTTTTATACAAATGTTTTCACTCTATCTAATATAATATTAAACCTGACATCGTCAGGTTTAATATTATAAATGTTCTCAAAATGGAACGTACCGTTTTCGAATATTTTACATATTTAAAATTCAATAAAATAATTTAACTTTAAAATAAATTGAAAGAAGTGTGTATATTAAATAAATAAATAAACAAATAAAACAAAGCTAAGTGGAAAGAAATGATTTAAAAGTTTTTAAATGCCATTCTTTTTTCTATTAAATATTTCCACGCTGTTGGAAGCGCATTAGCATCCATAGCATTTAGGCAACGGTTTTTCATTTTACTTCTATAAATTTCCACCTTTTCCATCTCCAACGCAATGGATGGAGAGTGCACCGTTTAAATGACTTTAGCCTCTTCCCATTTTACAATCGTTCCTTCAATCTGTGCTATAATTGATAATATTGTGTTGTGTCTTTTGTCAAAATTGTATGTATGTTCTCGCAGACGTACCGCCAGGTTTCTTCTAGTCACACCCACATAATTTTTTTCGATTCCTAACTGTTGATTTTCAAATGGAATTTTATATACCCCAGCTTTACCTTCCTTTTTTACGCTGTCTTTATCGTTCTGTAGCAAGCTACAGATATTAGGCGCTCTTTTATAGATCATTCTCGATTTTTATAAAAAACAGAGCATTTGATACAATGTTGACAAACGACACAACACAATATTATCAATTATAGCACAGATTGAAGGAACGATTGTAAAATGGGAAGAGGCTAAAGTCATTTAAACGGTGCACTCTCCATCCATTGCGTTGGAGATGGAAAAGGTGAAAATTTATAGAAGTAAAATGAAAAACCGTTGCCTAAATGCTATGGATGCTAATGCGCTTCCAACAGCGTGGAAATATATAATAGAAAAAAGAATGGCATTTAAAAACTTTTAAATCATTTCTTTCCACTTAGCTTTGTTTTATTTGTTTATTTATTTATTTAATATACACACTTCTTTCAATTTATTTTAAAGTTAAATTATTTTATTGAATTTTAAATATGTAAAATATTCGAAAACGGTACGTTCCATTTTGGAACATTTATAATATTAAACCTGACGATGGCCTATATTAGATAGGGTGAACACTTTCTATTCTAACAAATTACTTTATACCCATAGCAGCCGCCATTATGTAGTTCGCGCTAATACCGCTAGGTGTCAGATCTATCGTTGGCACAAGCGAATAGATAATATACAAGAAAGCCTAAATTTTCGTTGTCTGCGGGTGTCAAATACCCTTGTGCCCGTCCTGCATAATATAAAAATTGGATATGTTGCAAAATTTGTAAATAAGAAATTTAAACTGACATTGAAAGTTGTAAGTGATCTAGTTTTAATTCTTTCGACAATTATAAATTTTCATTCAAATATTATTTTGATATTTTAGAAATAACATCATTTTCGTTATTTGTAATAAATCGATAAATATTTCTTTAAACATGCAATATGAACTACAGTAGCTGCAGTTTTGTATATAAAAATTATTTGGATCATCGTAAAGATTTTATATGTATATGTCTTGCTGTCGACTGTGTGACTGGGAAGTAAAAGCAAGTGCAAAACTTTATAGAAATTAGCGCCAGGTGAAGCTTAGAGGGAACGTTGATCCAGAGTAGTTCGATCTGATCGAAGTAGAAATCCTTTCAACTCGTGCCGAATGACTGTGGTCGAAAATACGTCGAACTGGCTTCGATTAGATGTGTAAACATTTGCAGCGACGAGAACCAACAGGTCGAATGCCTGGCGCTGTTGGTGTACTGTGTATAATGGAAAAGGCGTGTCGATTTATTTCGAAAAACGTATCGAAGGAAAATATCATTTAACATAGCAAATAGTGGACAGGTTCCAATATGAATAAATACGTAGAAATTTACCAAAAGTACGAAATATTGAAGCTCTTACAGGAGACATTTTGATGCCACTAAGTACTGTACATTTCGTCTCAAAATCCATAATACAATAGAATCCAACAGCGTCGTCTATTCTTCCCTTCTAACTTTTCATTTATTTCCTCTCGCATTGAACAACAAATTATTTGTATTCTCCATTTACTATTTCATTCGTCGTTCGACCTAGGTCGACCCGTAAAAACGCACCTGGCTTATTTTATGTTTATGTCGCAAGTCGTTAGATTCGAATCGACCCGTGTACACCACCTTTAACGTAAGTATTCCGAAATGAACAATTATGAGAACTACATAGCAAACGTCGTTAAAACTATGATAACAGCAAATTATTTTTATGCTTATTTGTCCATTAATAAATGGACAAAGCATGATTTCTCTCCACCCACACCATCCTCCTCACTTGGAAACCGATAAAAGTAACAATTGTAGCATTTAATTGTGATATGTCAGTGTGTAAAATGCATAGTAGTGTAAATGTATGTGGTGGACTAGGGGCACGGCTAATCTCAAAAATATGATAATAAAGCATTTTTTAAATATTAAAAAGTGTGAAAAGTTTCTTTCTCTTCAGAATTAGTAATGAGTAGCGAGTGTTAAATCAACGTGTTAAAATGCAATCGCGATTCGCAAAACAGGAAGCATTCGGGAAAGAACGTCGCTACCCACTCAAAATTCTTTTTTTTTCGCTTTAATTGGTTTTCTTAATGAACTAAGCTTAAAATCTTTGTCGTAATTACAAATACTTTGTCACTTGTATAAGTTTATAGAAGTTTCAGTTTTTCAGTTGGTTGATCGCCGAGTGTTTGAAGAGCGAAAAAATTCGTCTGGGGTTTTCCCTCGCTAGTTACATTTTGTCTTCCATAACATTGAACGTTTGTTAAAATTTTAAAAAAGTAAACGCCGTTTTATGACTACGACTCATAGAGTTAAACATATATTTTTATTGGAAGCATTCGGACTTGGTTAGTAAGTAGACGTATTGGCCACTAAAGCAGAAAATATGTTCCCCTTTTCTCTGTCGTGTTTATGCACGGACAGATAGAAATATCTCGAGACGTCTTCGAAACACGATAAATCCTCCCTCGTCCCGTTAGAATGGCGAACGGACTAACGTCAGAAGCGACTATAAACACAGGAACCGGTAAATAGTTGTGGAGGTCGATCTAAAAATAACCGTCGAAGAAACGTACTTCCGGGATAGTAAATTCTTCGGGCGCGTGACGTTTCCCGTCAAAAGGTAAACAAAATCGACTTCTCGGTAAACGATTTTTAACCCTCGTCGGCCAAAACTAATTATACGGGAAGGCACTTCCTACACTTTATTACCGATATTTTAGGTTGTTAACATATCGTCCCCTCGTAAATTTCTATTCCTTTTTTTAAAAGGACGAATTTCGGAACGAAAAAGTCGAACGATGTATTTTTAATCTTCTCGGAAATATATCCTTTTGAATATTCCATAGAAGGGTTTAGTAAATATCAAGATTTTCGTTTCGAATCGTTTAACACTTACGACCTTGGCGTGCCAAAATATTCACGCTCCGGCGGACGCTCTAACGATTGTTTTGACTGAAAGCCAGAGTTTTCCTTCGTTCTTCCCTCCACAAATAATAAATATCGTTTTTAGCACAATGTTACCGACCTTTTCGGATATCGGTAACGATTCCTCCCTCCCGTCAATCGGAATTTTGGACAACTTATTCAAAAATTGTCGTTTATCGACTCGGTCTGGTGCGTTATCCATTATCAATCGAGGCGAAGACAATGGGTGCGTTAATTAACGGGGGGTGGGCGAAATCGAGCGTCGCCTACGGCCGTATAAAACGAAGTAAAGGGGCGAGGCGAGTATTGCTGGAAGGAAAATCGAACAGTAAGGATTGACTTTATCGGTTTACCTTAAAGTCTATCGCTCCCGTCTAAAATGTTCTGGTAGATTCTGTTAGCTTTTCTAGGGCTGTTTGTATTAGTGGTAGTTATATTTTGCTGGAAATTAATGCTTTTGTTCCGATTCGAAACGAAATCTTAAATCTCTCTCTCACCGAATTTTCTTTCGTTATTTTCGAAAATAAAATTTTTACGTAGGCTATCGATTTTGGTATTTTACGAAAACGTTTTTAGATCTATTCTAGATAATTCTAGATCTTTCTTGTCAGATCCGTCGGAGAAAATGGCTAAATTGACCATCGTTCTAGTTGTCGCCCTATCCGTCGTCGTCTCCATCGTCGCCTACCACGGTAAGACAACTCTCCCCAAACGATTCTCTGCGATCTAAAATTTACAGACTTTTTTATCCTCGTAAAAATTTAGGACAGTTCGGACCGAAGTACAGAAGGTGTCATCAGTGGCCGGAAGTAGAGGAGAGCCTGTGTCCTAATGGACCCACCCTGGCATTATCCACTTGTAATTCGACCGCCGACTGTCCTCCTCCCCTCCTCTGCTGTTACCGGCGGGAAGACTGCGCCAAACACTGCAAAAAAGGACACTAGACATTTCTGTCCGAAATGGAACGGCTGACGTTTACACGGCGAGAACCACAAACATTTCTCTATTCTGGAATACCACAAGCAAATGAGAAAAACTGTAAATTATATTTATATAGTTGAAATTCCGAAAGATGTAACCTACATTTTTTGTCATAAGTTACATGCACTGTACTGTATTGTATTGTACATTCTAAATCAGTTAATAATGAATGATGTTTAATGTAGGCCCTACAGATATTTGTAATCGATGTTTACTTTTCTCCTTCAGATTTATTTACTCGATTATTTTCTATCGGGCATCAGAAAGAAGTGTCGTGACCTCGCCTCCCTGTACCAATGCGCGAATAAAGGTTGATTTCAAATTGATTTTAAGCATATATCAAATTCTGGACGAGAACAGAGAGAAGTCGAATCTGTTTACCAGGAAATCTCTCCCAAAAATATCCTCTAGACTGGAATTTCGATGAATGGAATACTTGAGACACGACGAGTAAACATCATCGCCCCCGTTTACACGGTTCTCTCCGACCTCGAGCGTACGTCTGTCGACGGGCGAAACTTGGCAATAGAGTTATTTAGATAGGAGAGTGACGTAAGTGGTCGTCTATCAGAAAAACGTCGGACAAAAGCGAAATTAATCTATTGGTCATGAAGTTTTATCGGAAAATTCGTTAAATATGGCTTTGTTATTTATCAGTTCAAATGGAGAGATGAATTGCGCGAATGGATCAAAGTTAAACTTCCGCCGTTTTATTTCGCAGCAAAAATAAACTCCAAACGGTTTGATCGACGAACGAAAGATAGAAGCCGTTTGCACCTTTCTAACGAAAGGCAAAAGACCGAAAATGTTTCTTCCCTTTCTTTTATGCAGCGGAATAAGTTCATCTTTAGAATACTTTTTAATCTTTTTATTTTCGGAACTTATCCGAGAGGATCGTTGCCAATTATTTAAATGCGGCACAGTGAAAGCAACAATTTTATGTCCTCGTTTTGCTTAGAAATACGTGTACTGTACCATTTATACACCAAATCTAAAGCATTGAAATAAGTTATTTTGTAAACGTTCGAAAATTATAATTTATAAATGGATATTGTCATTTATTTATCAGGAAAATCCTACCTACCGGGAGGAAAACACTTTCAAATTTCGATTAGATTTAAAGACAAGCTGAGGTTTATTTGAATCCGGACCCAAACCTGGCAAATATCCGCACGAAAAAGTAATCATTTTTGAGCTAATTCTCCAAGGCTTTTATTTTTGTAATTGTTGGGCGGCTACAAAATAATCTGTTCGGTGGGTCCAACGTGGTAATATCGTTCTTTTCTTCGTGGCAGGGGTACGAGGACATAAGCCGACGAACCACAGATTGTTTCGTCCGTTCATTCGCTTGTTACCTCCCTCTATAGAAAACTACGGATCAAATGCCGAATTAGGAAAGCAAAATTTATTCATTAAGAACAGTTTAACTACGGTACGTAACCTAAGCTTATAATGAAGCTAATTTAACATTTTAGCGATATTTTCTGTAATTAAATTGGTTTTCTATTAAAGAAGTTTGACAAATTTCTTTTCGTCTCTCTATCGATATTCGTTTGTCTCTTTTTGTCGCGACGTTTTAAAAAAGCACTCCAAGTATGTGGAGTGTCTTTCTTACTGAGTATAATACTTTTAATTATGTTCGCCCTTGGATTTTTCACTAATTAGCAGATTGGAATTTCTGCTCCCTTTTCGAACGACGACGGTAAATGAAAACAACAGATCTCGACCGTGTCGGCCGTGCTTATTTCTTCTACTCTTTATAAATTAAAAATCGACCACATAACCAAAGTTCCAGATCGTCAAAAAATGGCTTTTAAGTAAAGTGTATGGAGTCGCCATCATGGACTGAATCCCTTTTGAGACGAGAAAATTAAACTAGAAAATAATAAATATTTTACATTGAAATAATTACCATTTCAGAAGAGTTTATTTCGAGCTTAACGGGCAGTAAAATGTAAAGATAAAATAGATTTTAGTGAGACTTTGAAGGGAAGGGAGAAAATATAATAATAGAAAAGTAAGTTAAGTGATTAAAAAAAGGCTCTTCCTATAATTATATGAGTTTTCTAATTATTAATAAAGAAAATTTTGACGACTAAAAGAATAAACGTACGAGTTTCGAATTTAAAGAAATTAGGAGCCTTTAAATAATACCGAAGTTTCGATATCCAACAGAATAGAAGGCTTACGTTGCATTTTCGAAGGTCAAACCGTACGTTACATTCTCAGAAGCTAATACACAATACATTTACGTGTGATATAACTTCGAATATGCAACGTCAGCCTCTGGTTGTTATTAAATATCGAAACTTCTGTATTATCGAAAGTAGTTAAAACTAGTCTTCTGGTCATGAATTTGTAATTAAAACGTTTACGGAGGATCGAAATTGCGAAGAAATTTTGGACGTCGCTCTTTAAAGGATCGGTTACGGCGAAGACAAACGAAAAATTAAGCAATAATTAAGTTAAAGGATAAGAGTACGATTAAAATGTGGGAAATCCCTCCTGTTTTCTTTCCGAGGTCATATCCCACTTCTTAAAGAATTCGAATCGTTCGCCATAAAATTGTTAATGGGCGTTGATCCGATAAGTACTTTCGTTTTTTCTTTCCCTCTTCTACCTTTCTATCGGAACGTTGCCTCGTCTTATCGTCCTCAATGGGCTGTCGTGTTATGTCGTTTACCATTTCGGATCTTTTTACTCCGTTTCTGACCAGTCGGTTTTTTAAATTTCCCGAAAACTGGCGGCCAAATTTCCATTCGTCTTAACAAAAGTCGATACTAGAAACTATTTTGAAAACTCTTTGTTTTCGATAAAGAAAACGCGGCACGAAACGGACGATTTAAACAAAAGCGCCGGAAATAAAACTTTAGAATTAATTTAGAAGAGTCGAAATCCTTCCGGTATCATCGTGTATTAAAAATTTCCGAGTGTTAAATCAAACGTCACAAAGGATGAAAAAGCGGAAGTAGAATAGCTCGAACGTCACGTTTCATTTAATTTAGTAACGTAAAAAGTGGATAGATGGCGTTAATTTAGCGTTTTTGTGAAGAAAACCGAATCCGTAAGACGAATCCTACGATCGCTTCCTCTTTCTGCTTCCGCCTAGAAAGGGAATTCTTCCTTTTTACCGAAAGTTAACAATTCGAAGCGATATTTTAAAAATTTGATTTAGGGAGGCGCAGTGGCGTAGAGAGGGGTGCAAGGGGGTGTATCATGCACCGGGCGCCACTCGCAGAGGGGCGCCCAAATGGTCTCCAGGACAAACTATGTGTTTTTGGAGGGGGAGGAGGGCGCCAATAAAGTGTCGTGCCCCGGGCGCCAGTTATGTTCCCTACGCCACTGAGGAGGCGGTCCGATCCTTCTCCAAAATTCAAGTCTAACGACATATGCTCGACGAAAACCGGGGGTTTCGTCACTTTGGCGCGAAAACGCTCGTTTAATTTTCGGCTAAAATTAAGAGAATCTACCATTTTAGAAATAAAAAAAACACGCCAAAGGTAAACAGAATATGAATTTTTTGAAAGAAATGAAAGAAAACGGAGAAGAAACGGAAATCCGTTAGAGTGACGTCATCCATCTCTCCGATCGTTAAAGAACGTAGAGACGAACGTAAAACGAAAACGTGTATTAGAACTGTCTTTCCCGTAAAAAAACGAGAAAAGTTATAAATTTTATAAAGAAAAAGTTATGATTTAAATAAATAAATAAATAATTCAATGGACGAAGACTTTTGAGGGATGAAAAACGAAAGAGAGAATTTGAAGGAACGGAAATGTTGGACGAAAAAGGAAAATGAAGGCGAGAATTCGCTTTATAAGGAAAAGTAATCCGGGAAGTGAGTCAGATTAAATGCGTTTTTGCGATTTTTATTCGATGATTCATTCGATTAGTCGCTCGTTCGCGTCGCCACTATGACGTTTGAATCGCTCGACGATTATTATGACCGGAATAAACTCGGACGGCCTTCATCCAAGGTAATTCGTATTTTAAACAATTTCGTCCCTTTCAAATTCCGTACTCCTTTCTCCCGGACTTGGTCCCGTTAAATCCCACTCCTCCTTTTTTTCCCCAAATAATTATAAGAACTGACGTCGTTTTCTGAATTTATCGTTGAATAAATCTGAAAAAATGCGGAAATGTTTGTTTTCCAAAACATTTATTTGTCAGAAACCGATTAAATACGGGAAGTAATCGCATTACGTAATACGCATAAAGTGTATTGTGACGAAACGTATTATACCTGTTCCCACATCCCCGATAACATTCAAATAATATTTATTGTTTAATTTTCCAACGTCGTGTATTTGTAAAATCGACCCGTAAGGAGAAAGGTCGTCGACTTTCTCTTCCGCGGGAAACTTTCTTAAAATTTCGCTTTTGGAATTCTCGAGGACACTCCGGATAAGAACGTGAAAACATTAGATACACTTTCGCGAAAAACCAGACAAAATACAATACTTTTCTTTCCGATAACAAATTCAGAGATGAAAACTCTTCTAATTTCTTTTTTCCAATAATCTTTGCCGATTAGGATTTATCGTTTGTAATTATTTAGCTTTAGTCCGGCTAATACGAGTTGGCATTACTCGTTCGATCGTACGCGATTGGTTTCCTACGACTTAAGGACAGAGAGGAGGAACTTTGTTTTCGTTCCGTTATTTAGCAGAAAGTCCTTCTCATACACCGTAAATCGCGTAACAATTCCGCCAATCTACACGAGTATTAAATTGAAAACGTGACGCGATTGTAAATGAGAGGGAAAAAACGGGTAAACAAAGCCGGACGGAAGGAGAGAATGAAAAATAGTCGACTGGGGGTATCCCGTTCTTCGCTAAACGATTCTAGAACCTACCAAAGTAATCCGGCGTTTACGGTAAATTATTTGTTTACTGGCGTAGTGTATCCGACTCCGGATGGCGTCTCCAGAAACACTTAAGCCCTAGCCTGGCGGACGACGTTGATTGAACGTCTTAACACGTCGTCTGGTCTCGTTCTCTGTCCGAAATTCGAGACATGTCTGACTCCAATATAGCTTCGTTTCTCCGTTATTCTCGACGCTATTTATTTTGCAAGGAGGAAGACAAAACTATCTTCGATATTACGTCAGACGTGGGATGCGTCCAAGGAATAACGACTGAGGTAGAGACCGTGAAGCGTTTATTGGAAATGCGCTACGTCTGTAACGCAAAATATTAACTTATTTAAGATTTTAAGTAATTAAACTACTTATAAATACGGAATATTTTAAGTTGCATTTAAAACTGGGCTTCTTCGTCTTATAAACTAAAAGAAAAATCGAATTTTAATTAAAATCTAAATCTAAAACGGCAAATGACTAAGGTTAACTGTTGATATTTTTACTTTTTCTGTTTTACTCGCCACGTAATCCAGACCAGTAAGACGCTTGTTTCAAACAACTATTACGTATTAAATAGTCATTTGCGGATGTCCGTGGAATTTCAATTATGTTCTTTTGGCAAATTTACAAATCCACCGTTATCGTAACTGAAATGATATTAATATCGTGAGTAAGCGACTAAATGCGTTGGCGAAACAATATAAATCCTCGCGCAACGTTATTACTGATAGATTAGACTACTACGAGTAATATAGATCGTATTGTGTATATTGTTAATTTACGTTGTCATACTTAAAACAACTTCTGCTCTAAATCAACGTACGATCTCATCTCCAATATTCCAGTAATTCGTACAATTTATCTAATTGTAAAAATTAAATTTACCGTTACGATAAATTCGTTGGCCACTAATATGTCTTTAAACGTTCTATGAGCCTAAATTAACGAAAATCAAACTAATTATTACACACACACAAACACACGGGGTATCTGGCTTCAAAAAAGTTCAAAAACTACCTGTTTAGAGCTTAAATTTGCTTCTTTTATTGTCGATTTGAACTCTTGTTTTCGAAAACTTCGAATGATTTCAATCTTTTACAGATCTAAATTTATATACTATATTTAGGCTAGGTAAAATAATGTAATTTTGACTTCCGATGGTGTAGGGGAGTTGCTTGAAATTAGGACCGTATCGATTCAAAAATAATTGTTATATGCCAAAATATTATTTAATAAATTCAAAGATGTCTAAAAAGTGAATGACCAAAGACCGTCTCACGCAATCGAAATTTTCACGTCACCAATGTCAAAATTTAATGTTAAAATAATTTTAATTTAAAATAATGCACAAACGGAATTTGATTTTTTAGATAAAAGACATTTGTCTTTCCTCTTAAATATATAGCCTATTCTGCGAAACTATTAATTTACTAGTAAAAATTGCGATTATTGATATTTTACACGTAATTTTTGCGATTTTTTAAATATTATATATACTAATAGGTCCCGAGAACGCTGCAAAATTTTTGAAATCAAATTTGAGTGTTGATAAAAGTCGCGCATGCAATTTGCCTTCACGCTCAAAAACTATAAGATACTACACACATTTAGATTGCGCATACCGGTAACAACTTGTTTATATTATGGCATTGCAGTTTCACAATCGTACATATCGTGGAAACACACATGCTTTCGACTCGGATTAAAATAGAAAAAATCCAGTAACGAGTTGCATAACTTTCTCGGCAAAAAATTTAAATTTGTGTATGACGCCATCTGTTATGAGATTTTATGTTAAAAACTTTTATAGTATTAATTATTATAAAATGGCATAAAGCTTAATTTTGAAGCCAGAGATGAGTTTTATTATTATATAAAATTTAAAAAAAAAAAATTGTAAATGCTTCTATAAATGGCTCCTATCTTTCCATCTCTTGACCTTTAATCACCAAAATTTAATAGCATCATTTTTCCTAATAAATCAAACAATTGTTTGACCTATCGGGAAAGTAAGAGCAGCAGCGATTATATTACTGTAATATGTTTAATCGACAAAGATACATAAGAGGATGAAGAATATAGACGTAGATTTGGTCGATTTTGGCGCAATCATATTTTATTTTCATTTTGTCTTCGACCAAAGATGATATCATGTATGATGTCAGTCAACACTAGATTATCATTGGCTGGTCTTTTGCGGCTACAAGCAACCATAGTCACACGCTCGAAATTTAAACTACAAGAAAACTTCTGTGATGTGAGATTACATCAAAAGATGCAATGTACTGTACAGTACGTTCTGCAGTTTTGATAAAGTTACATCGTGTTCAGGCTAGTTAAAACATCTTTTTATTAAGTCCATCGTTGATTTGGCCAAGTCCACAACGGGGAGGTCGGGTGGTGAGGAATGAAGCCCGACATATCCGTGACGGATTCCCGTAGAATTCCTGGGATTTTTTGAGCTGTCCAGATCCTCTAGAGCGGTTGAGGGACTGCAACTACAGGATGGAAAATAATAGGCTATAATTTAGAAATGTAGGATAATTGTGCAATATGTTGGGAAATGTCCGGTTAGCTTCCATTATTTGTTTTTATAGGATAACTAATTAATTTAGATTTTCTAACATAAACACGAATTTGAGATTTTCTCTTCGATTATCTAGAGATTTTATAATCAAAGAATAAAAAGCATGTTAGGAATTCAAATTTTCGTTTTGCGAAACGACGATCACTTTATTTTTATACGATTAAATTTAATAAATGATTAATTTTAATCATTATTACAATCACATAAATGATAAATTGAAAACTAAATAAATAAATGGATTTTCAATCTAAAACTTTTAGATTAAAGTGTACTTTTCATGAAATATTCCACGATGACGACGTCGACGAATACGTGAGATATTTTCTATTACGTAGTTCAGATGTACTATATTTATTTTGCAACCGTTCGAAAAGTGAGGAACGTTAGTGGTTTTCCCCCACCAAAATCAATAACATAACTTTTTTTATAATAATAAAATGATTAATAAGCGGACGATATATTGATAAATGGTTCGTCGGGCATTATAGCTTATATAATGCGAAACATAAATATTTCCTTGCTTTGTTAATTGAATATTTGATTTTTTTTCTTTCTTTCTTTTGAAATAGTAGTAATGATAACAACTATCAATTTTATTGCGAAGTATTGCAAAATTTATACAAATTTCCACATGCAGAACAGAGATATTTCATCAGAAGTAACCGCTTTAAATCACATTTTTTATAATAGACAAATGCATTTTTTGTTTGCAAATCACAAAATGCGCAAGAGACAAAAAGTAAAAGGATAATATTTGACCAGAAAGATAAAATTTAGATCCAGTGAAGACTTTCAAGTATTTGGAAAGCCAAATCTCTTCAGATCCTATACATAAAAGATGTGAATTTTCGTATGGCATAAGCAAATAGGACATTCTACGAGATATCCGGAAGACCAAAACTTAAAAACCAGGCAACCGCGGTTACCTGTTGCTCAACGTTTTCGCCACTCTAACAGCAGATTAAGAGAACCAGGAGGAAAGTCCGATAATTTTCAATTATACTACGATATAAAATTTAAATAATAACAAAAGCTTAAAATTAGTAGTTTTGTTAAAATACAATAAATTTCTCTGTTTAAAAACTATTTAAGTTCGAAAAACACTAAATATTAGCTCAAAATTAAAATATTTATTACACAAATATTAAAATTAACATTTATATTCTTCATTATTAAAAAAAGCAAAGGGCAACTTTGAGAGTAGAGATGAGTTTTTAAAAATGTTGTAAATGCCAATAAAAAGAAAAGTTTTCATTAAGTCTGACCTCAGTGGAGATATGCCATACGATTTTCTATCTTTTCACCCTCTTGACCTTAACTACCAAAATTTAATATCATCAATGTCCCATATACAGAAATAACCCTGCCAAGTTTCAAAATGTTAGTTCAACCAGTCTGAAATATTTGTATATACCGATACAGATACAGACAGAATTTACTTTTGTAAAGGTTTTTTCTTATATTCTTCTGTTCCTGGTGTGCAAAAGCGTCGAGAAATGCAAAAAGGAAGAGGATCAGAGTTTGACCGATCACTATGTTTTCTGTTATATTCTATTACTGCCGGGAAAAGTTTCGAAAAGTATGATGTCGGTGCCAGATGATGAGAATATCTTGGAAGGACAATACACGTAATGGATAACTATTGAAAAAGGCAACAGAAAAATAAAGTGTAATACGAATGTCGTTAGAAATATACAGGATTTGGAATTTCGTCAAGTCGGAATGATTTATGTAGCCTATATATTTAGTTATTTTTAAATTCGTTCGTGACGAATGATTTTTGATTGTTGTTGTTGTTGTTATTGTTTTCATCTAATTTTTAAATTTCAGACATTATCTTTCGCTTTGAATAGTATCAAAATATTTCGGGTACAGCAAAATTCTTAACCGAGGAACGGTCGATTCGATAAACCTTAAAATATGATTTTACTCTTAATACTAATGTAAACTTATATCATGTGTTGTACCGTAGGTAGACAAAATATTCCTGGTGTTCGGTAACAAGTTATAGTATTGCTAATAAATCTAAACTAATATTTATACATGTTATTATGGAAAATTTCGATATTTAGTAAATAATTTGATGTAGAAAAATTGTAAATATTGGAAAATTCTAATTATCTCAGGAACTATTAAAGTGTAATCTTGTCGTATTGATTAATTTTATCACCTGGAAATAGTTTCGAAATAAATTATTAATAAAAATGGAATGACTAGAACAATTCGTAAAATCGAGATAGAGAGAGATAATTTTGTTACGAAACGTGGGGCGAGTAGGGGTCGAATTTTGTTATTTTCCCATTGGAAAAGAGAGAAAAATGAATAA
This sequence comes from Centruroides vittatus, assembly GCF_030686945.1. Taxonomy (NCBI): domain Eukaryota; kingdom Metazoa; phylum Arthropoda; class Arachnida; order Scorpiones; family Buthidae; genus Centruroides; species Centruroides vittatus. The sequence goes on from NW_027121927.1 coordinate 1,073,379, forward strand.
AATGGAACATTTTGCGTCGAGTCAGCCGTCGAGTCGTCTTTTTGATTAAAATAAATCCAGCGTGGTTTTATATTTAAGAGATTATAGACATGTGTAATTCAATTACCTAATACGAATTCTTTATGTCTTTCTCTTTTAAGAAGCGTATTTCATATTCTTAGGACAACTTTACTAATTATCCGAATTCATTATTAATAATAATAATACGAAATACGACGATAATAGATATGATAGCCTATATCACATTTTTATCGGAATCATCTAGATGAATCGACCTTTTTATGCTTTTCTGTAGATAAAGGTTTAAACCATTTATAAAACATTAAATTTATATAACTTATATATAAATATCGATCAAAATAAATGACAGTTTTCTTCACAACGCATTACACGCTGATTTATAATACTATGTGTAACGATGCATTAGTAAACCGATGCTATCGATTCTGAGGACAAAAATGTACATTTTGCTGTTTTCCAAAATGAAAATCTTTATAATATTTAGAAAGTTTTCGATTTCTTTTCCTTTATTTAAATTTTTATATGTTTTTCGATATTAATAATGTTCTGTTTATTAATTATTCTCTCTTGCGGTTGTTAGGAAGTTCGAAATGTTCTCGTTTTTGAATGCATATTTTACTTAATTTTTTCTATTGGATATATAATTTCTTAAGCAAATAGATAATCGTTTAAAATTAAATAAACCATTGCTCGTCTTTGTGTTAGGTAAATATTAGCGACTAAACTGATTTTCGCACAAATATTGGTAGTAAACACAATTTATCATCAAGTTGTTATGTCAATTAACTTTGTTTTTAGTGATAACGACCGACTCCATAGAAGCACGGCAGATCTCTTCAATAGATATCAATCTTAGAATAAAAACAGTTTATTTAATTTTTTTTAAATTAAATTGAGTAGTATAAGTTTTGCGTATTGTCGTACGGGTTAAATAATAGAACTCGATAATACCTAAATCTCTTTCCTGTTTAGAAAGAAGAATGTCATTTTTGAATTAATTAATTTGCATAAATCAAAAATTATACAACATATAATTGAAGAAATATCTAACGGGAAACAAAGGTCCTCAATCATTATGATATAGTATCCAGACAACAATATAGACTTATAAGTATTGTTTTTTGTTTATGTTTTAGAGAAAGTATAACTTAAAGATTTTATTTAAAGTTGTGTTTGTATCTACTGTTTTAATTTGCTTTATAACAATTCAAAAATCAAGAAAAATATTAGAATTTTTGATCCAACAAAGGACAAATTTTGACACATCGTGGAGCACAAACTCAGTGGACATTAGCACAAAATACAACAGTGTTTCAACGTTTTAATAAAATATAAAAATGAAATATTATAATATAAATTGTTTTATTTTATTACGACAGAAATTTTAATAATATAACTTACAAGATATACGCTTACGCTTTCTTTTTAATTCAAGTAAATATTTCCACTTTAGAATAAAGAATAACTATCACATCAATGCGCTGGCGTTTGTTTGGATAGAAAAGTCTCATATAGCTTCATTACAATAGAGTACTGTACATAATTTAAGCCATTACTTTTCCATTACTTTTTCATTCTTGGCTTTTGTTTTATTATCAAGTCTAAGCTGCGATTCTTTTCTTTCTTTTATTTATTTATTTTTACTCATTCATCTCATTTTACTCGATTTATTTCCTTTTCTCATCTTTGGTAATGAAGGAGCATCTGATGGCAATGTAGTTTATCCTATTAAATTCTGCAATTACGATAGAACGGAAGAAATATGATCAGTCCTGCACGATAGGGGCAAAGACGTTGCTGTAGCAACGGATAGAAAATGTATAGGACGGCAAATTTCTGTAGAAATGAAACATAAGTTGGAAGCAGCCGTGACGCTGTCGTCGGGCGTATGTGTCTGACCGTTTTGATCAAACGTCAAGCAAATGAAGCAAAAACACACAAAAATACCCATCTCTGTGTGCATGCTAGAGCGTTGCACACGCTATTGTTAGTTGAAAGTAACTTACTGCGACTTGAATGAGTTTTGCGTCTGGAATAAGAAAATTTTTCTCAGTGAGCTGTCAGTAGCCTATCTGTTTCGTAAAAATAGTAAATAATGCGATGTGTTCCAGGTGTTTTAGGTGCTAGGAACATATAAACGTATTGCGCTTGGCAGAAAACAACTCAGCCAAATTGAGATCATAGACTCGGTAAATAATTATACTGTATTTGGGTTATAAAGTATTCTTTAAACTCTTTAAATGTATTGGCCCAACGCAAAGTAGATTTAAGGAAGATTAATCGGGCCAGTTGGCGAGACACAAATTAAAAATTAAAATTTTGCAAAATAGTTAAACAATCTTTATAGTTATTTGTTACAATGTTGTTAAAATTTTGATAGTTAGAATGAAGTAAAGCCGCTAGTGAGGACTTATTCGGAAAATTTGCATATCTCACGAAGCTCGTCGAACTTGATCCTTCAGACTTTACTGACTCATCTGAAAAACTTCTGGTTTCTTAACGACTTAGAGCAGTGATTCGCAAACTTTTTCGAGCCACAGCTCCCTTGATTCCATAAAGTTATGCCCAACGTCCCAACTTTACCCCAACGCCTCTAACTCATTTTCCTTTGCGTGATAAAGGCTTGAAAATATTCTTAGGAAAACTTTTCTATAAACGTCACACTTTGTGTCCTTACAAAACATTGTTCTCAACATCTGGAAACCGTTAAACGCAATGTTTCTTCTTACTCGTTTTACTAGAGGAAAGAGAAAAGTTGCCAGTGACCCGAACTTTCGCTTATGGCCATCGTTCAGTATCCTGCTTCCAGTGTCTTTCTGCCGCCCATTTGCTTTTATTCGCTCCCTACCTCCAACAAAGGGGGGTAGCGATCACTTTCGAAACCCCTGCCTTAGAGGATTCTTTCATAACCGAATGCCACCATTTGGGGTCATATGAGCCAACAGAGCTACGACATCCAGACAAATCATATAAATAGTTATAAAAATTATATATTCTTATGTTGTAAGTTATCACTCGTATAACTCATGATTTTTTCATAACTGTTTATATGATTTTCAGTTTCTAGGTGTTCTAGCTTTGGTAATCAGCAACAGTAAAGCTGAAGAGAGCAATTCAGAACTTAAAATTATCAACAACTCCAGGAAGAAGGATCTATACACCGTGTATCCAAACCTTGCTAATAGCGATAAGCGTATTCCTTTGCGCTACAATCACCAACTGTTTGGCAAAAAGATTCGGCTGTACTCAAAAGAATAAAGAATTGTCTCCAATCAAGAATGCCGAGTGAAAGAATAAATTGTTTAGCCTTGTTGAACATTGAATCTGATCTCACCAAAAGATTAATTTTTATCCTATTGTAGATACTTTCGTCGAATGAAAAGGTAGGCACAAACCTATGTAAATGTGTATTGGGAAAGTTCTACTGTATAGAGTATGATTGGCGTAGGTGCCTGAATGTGCTGGCAAAACACTAAAAGGTTTTGTAAATGCATGGAAATAATCTTCTTATTGACCCAAATTAGTAGTTAAAAAAATTTTTGAACTCATTATCACGTCTTAAAAACATATAAAGGCAGCAAAAACTGGCCTACACAGAAAGGCTAAAAACCTTAATACGTATTTGATTGTAAGAAAACATCGCGAAACTAATATTGTGCATTGTGTTAGTTATTGAAAAAAGAATAAATCATGACCAATGAAAATCGTTTAATGTTTATTTTTTTTAAACTGTCACTATTTGTATAATAGTTTGGAATTCTATCAGAATTGGATGGAAAAATACTTCATTATTTTCAATAGAACAGACAGCACAACAATCTGTAAACACAAATTCTATTATACTTTATGTTTTTGCGTAGCTTGCTAACAGCGAATCTGCAAGAAGAACATTCGCAGTAGGATCATTACCTCTTTCAGAAATTTACCCCCATTACTCTGTCCGACGGAGGTATTAAAAACGGAGATTATAACCCTAACTGTCCAGGTAATAACTAAAAAAACTAAAACAACATAAAATTAACCTAAAAATAATTTAATTTTGCTTTTAGGTGAGTAAGGTTATACGTCGTTCCTTTGTTTTTGTTTTTTTCCGGATAGTTTTCCTCATGCTTTTGAATATTTGATTATTTAATTGTTTTTGTTTTATTAATTTTTTTTGCAATGTAATATCATATTGAACTTGTAATAATCCTTTGTGGTAAGAATATTCTTGTATTCCTCGCATCATGGGTGCAACCAGTAAGTTTATGCTAGATAAACAAACAAAATAAACAGTTCGATATTTTAAGTATAGTAATAACTTACACGGAAATGATATCAAAGAGAATGACGAACGAAACATTTCAGCGCTTTCGAAATTCTTCGGAAGAATTACGAGTCCGACGATCGATCCCGTTTTGAAACAAAGACGATTAAAAACAAAACAGAGATAAGATACGGAATGAAATTTGATAACTTATTGGCCTAAATAACATACAAAAACAAACACTCGATTAATATTTCACAGACATTATCATCTACTTTAATTATTATCAGTCGTTCTCCCTACAAAGATACTTAATAAACAAAAACATATTTATTAACAATATCAGCTATTCGATATCAAAATATTTATGTTATCGCTATGTTTTCGTTAATATCGTATGTAGGTCAACAAATTATCGAAGTATATTTATCGCGTTACTATACTTTGTTTTTAATTATTCTTTTTAAAACAAGGCGAGTCACCTAATTCTCAATTCTTCCGGAACGTTTCAAAAATCCATCTCATCTCATTCTTTTTCGTTTAAGTTACTTCAATATTGAGTGATTTGACTAATCTATCCGGCAATACGTGAAACCACTCGTAAAGAGATTTCGCACCGAATAGAAAAACGTATTCTGTTTCCGGGCAGATTCCAATTCGCATCTTTCGGCAACTTCCTTAAAATATTCAGTCAATTATCAAAGACCACGAGTTCGAATCCCAGCCGAAGCCAAAACGTTTTTCTATGTAGACGTCGGTTTCTTGGTTTCGTACTCCACAGTTTATATTTTGAGTGTTGTTTATTCAATAATTGAATATAATTTAGATTTATTTCGACAAGAGAATCGATTATCGGCGACGGTAAAACGGAATTTTCTAGATTTCTTTCGTTTATCGACGGCACAGATCGGAATTGGACGGAGGGTCACGGTCGAAGCTCTGTGCCCTACATAGAACCAATAGGATTTATGACGACGACGAAAATATCTAATAACGAAGTCTTACATGCGATAAGAAACCGATAAACGTTCTATTTGCGTATTGTCTCCCGATTGAACTTTTTCTGATACCGTTAAATATTATTTTATTTAAGGATGAGATAAGAAAATGTTAAAGCTTTAGGCCACTAGACTATTTTCTAATAAAAAAAATTTCAATGACTAAAAATGTCCAATCTTATTCGGGGAGTCATTAACTTTATTTAATGGTAACATTTTTGGGGCAATGTTCCGAGAATTTAGAACGTTTTTTGTTGTCGTGTCGCCGACGACGAGATGTTTGCTCCGAAAGCGTTAGGAAAGATTGCACGTTTTAAGTTATATTGAGCTGCAAAGTCGAATGGAATACGAAACATTTTATTCTCCAAAAATTATGTCTCGGATTAATTATTGCGATTCGTTTCCTTAAATGAAAATTAAATAATTTAATTATAAACATATGTTGAGTCAACGGAGACTTTGATCATTTAATATCGAAAAGATTAGCCTTAACTTTGCTAGCGAAGAAGGTTTCTAATTGAATTAATATTCATTTTTAACGTTGTTTAGTGTAAAAATAAAGAAAATTCGCCAAAAGTTGTATCGGAACGAATTATAGACTCGAAATTTCGTTCTTTAGCTGCGCTCGCTGTTTACTCTGAATATGACAAAATGTCTGCCTGGAGAATTGTCATACTTGTTCTTTTCTTTATCATTAATAGCTGTTTGACTGGATTACGATGGAACCGCGAAAGTCCATTGACCAACTCCCCACCGGTCACAAACCGGTGGCTGAGGAATTTTCGGCCTCTTTCTAAATAGACCTACATTCAAAATATAGTACTGTGCCTTATTTTCCTCGATTAAATATGTCACTGAGCGCGTTTTAAATCAGTACGAATGGACATGTGTTATATTGCGTATTACTATTTCTAGCTTAGTAAAATTAAAGAACGCATAATTTTTGTCGTTAAGAGTAACGGTTTCTTTTAGTTTATGCATTGACATTATACTACTCTAACAGCAGCGCTGCCCAAACTTAGGCTTCCGGGCTAAATCTGGCTCGAAAACATATTTGATACATCACTTATAAACGGTAGAATAATGCCTACTGAATATTTAAAGCACACGAAGGATATGTTACTAATATAATTATGATAAACATCTGTCTTCGACGTAAATAGAAAAATCGAATAATGTAGGCATTGAATTCGTATATTTTTCTTTTTCTTTTTACTGAGAAATAAGATGAGAATACTGAGAAATTGATAGTATGGTCATATTTTGTAAAGAATCTCTTATTATTGCTTGAAAACGAGCGTGTGTAGTTATAGTAAATACACAATTATATATCGCAACGAAGCATTACTGAATGACTGTCTTAACTTCTGGTTGGGCGTAATATTATTAAGCGTGAATTAAGCTAGGTCATAAGGAGACTCTAACCAGGTCCTAGGAACTTTTCTATGGAAGAATATAAGCAAGAGAATTTTTCTTAATAAAATAAGAAAAATATCAATATTTTTTGTGCTTTTTACTATTTTGTTAACTAATAATTTTTGTTTTCTTTATAAATCTTTTTGTAGATTAGTTTTGGAATGGTTTTTGTGTTCCAAATTGAATTTATTTATATTAAAAAATATTTTAATATAGGCCTACCTACTTATATGATTTCCTGAAGACTTAAAAACAAGTTATTTAAATTCCTTTGCCGCTATAAATATGAATGGCTAGGATGTAAGCATTAGAGGACCCTTTACCATATTTTGCTTAAGGGATAAAATTCCTAGTTACGTTACAGGGTCCACTTCATCCTCGAGAATCCGTGGATAGCTTTTAGGGAATTAGCTGAATTAGGAAATTTGTGAATTTATCCGATTAAACATGGCACTAACCTCTATAGTTATTTAATGCTTATTTATATTTTATTTGCTTACTAATTTTATTTGTAAGTTAGTTAATAAACAAGCACATATACAGTGAGCGTGAAAATCTTCCCAAAGTTTTTACATACTACAGAAAAATATTAAAAACTATTAGAAATATAAAAGTAAAGGGAAAAAGAAAATAAATTAGATGTAAGAATATTACAAGATTTACGTAATTTTCGTATTTTAAAAATAGTTATGATATATAATTTCTATTAATTACAATGGGAGGAGTTTGACGCATAAATTAATTTGTTATAACACATAAGTTAAACAGCCAAATTTTGTGCGTATTAACGAGGTGTAAGCGTATAAATAAGCAAATGAGTTTCAGCTTGATCTGCATTAGTATAAGGAAGCTGTCGACTTAGAAGAAACTTCGTATTGTGGGCTTACTGAAGAAAGGATTATCTGTTAAGAAAACAGCTTTAGAAGTTGGTGTTGGACGTACGAGTGTGTGAAAAATAAAAAATAGTGAGCTGTCACATCACCAAAATTTAAGACCTGATAGGAAGAAGGTCTTTAACGTCCAAGCAGAAAGATACCGTATACATTTGATAACGAATGGGTGTTGCGACACATCATCACATGTAAACAGAAAATTGGAAGATGGCTTAGGAATAGAAGTGAGTACTTCAGCTACTCGCAGAAGCCTAAGACAATTAGCGTTAAGTCTAAAAAGCCTAAACTTACTAAATCACATAAACGCAAACGTCTTAATTTTGCCAAACGCTATAAAAGCTTGATATTAAAAGATTGGAAGAGAATTATATGTTCAGATAAAATAAAAATTAATAGCGTTGATTCAGATGGTCAAATGAATATGGATTAAATCGATGAAGTCTTTAACTGAACGAGAAGTACAAACAACATTGAAATTTGGCGGTGGTCTCGTGGTCTGGGTTTGTATTACCTATTACGGTCCTGGAATGCTATCTTATATACCTAATAGAATGAATAATTATTTACACTGAGATACTTCACAACTATTTGTTACAATCTATTGATTATTATCATATTCATAGAAGGTCTTTCATTTATCAACAACATAATGGCCCAAAATATACATTCAGGAGGGCAGTAGCATGATTTTAGGATCGTAATATTAATCTGCTAGAGTGGCCTTCTCAATCGCCTAATCTCGCCTTAATTCAACACATCTGGTACCCTTTTAGAGGCTATTTATTTATTTTTCTGTGCCTGAAAGTATTCACCAACTATGGTAACCTGTGCAGGATGAGTGGAGCAAAATAACATCGCACGATTGCAGGAATATTATTAAATCTATGCCTAATCGCATTAGTCAAGTTTTGAAGGCAAAAGGAGGCTCACTGATAACTGAAGTTTACTTTTTCCACAAATAAGACAGCCTACATATTTTTGTTTGCATCAAAATCCCTCCAAATGTATAGGTATTTTGTCTGTTGCTATTATTCATGTAGTTATAATTATTTCATTAACAATGTAATTATTTACGTGTATATCTATTGCGTATTCACGCATTTGGGTTTTCGTGCTAAACGTGTTTTGCAACATTTTGAAGTTCTTCATGATATTCTCCTGAATTCTTTGGGAGGATTTTTACACTCACTATATATCAGATAGAGTCAAAAGGATAACGGTACAACACACAAACAGTTAAAAACCTTCGCTCCAGCCTCTTCTAAGCTCATGACGGTTTTGATTCTGGCTCGAGAAATCTAGATCAGATACTGTTCTCAAATAAAACTTCTATAAAACATTTTATTCGGAAAATTTAAAGGTTCTAAATGTCGAGTCGTTGGACTGTTTCTCGCCGTTTTTGTGTTATTAATTAAAGCGCGTAATAATGCAGAGACAAAGTTTATGTTGACGAACGAAAACGCTTCATAAACTAAACGATTAAATTTTCATCCTAAAACCAGATTTGTCGCAGTGGGAGTTCCGCGGAAATTACGTATTATGAAATAAGACAACTAAATTGGATAAAGTAGGCAATCGAATCGAATTTGCTTCAATTCGATTTTCCTTTAGAGAAAATAAAAACGCTATTTTATGAGGAAAACGATCGACTCGCTTCATAAAAAAATTTCAATAATTTTTATATTTTCTAAATATCATACCAAAAACATTTCTTACTTCCTGAAAATAAAAAATAAAAAATTGAAATGAAAACAGGAAGGAAATCATAAGTGACGGAAAACTTATTGTTTTTCAAATCGAAAGCATCAAAATATTTCGGTAATAGCGTAACAAAACTTCTGAATAACTGATAAACCATTACAATATCTTTGAATAAGCCAAGTGTAAATATAGTATATTATTTAACTTTTAAATAGATAGAATCTTTCTTTAATTTAGAAGGTATTTATTTAAAGATGTTCTTTGCCCAATCAGGGTGGAAATTAACTAGTCCATTTTTAAATTAAGATTTTACAATTTTTATAATAGACAATTAGAGGTCAAAGTTAAAAGTTTTTAATCTAGATTTCCTTCGAGAGACACTATATTATGTAGTTTATTAAGAGAAAATGTACTGTACATACGTCTTCTAGCTTCTTGTCAATTAGTTGTTTTATTTATACTTGACACCTATTGTCAAAAACAATAAACGTCTAACGGAACGAGATAACAATAGTCAACGTGACGAAGAAAATGGCTTCTATATACAAAAATTTATCGATGCTATTTAATAATAAATGGATTAATAAATTAGAATGCGTTGACCAGATTAATTAGACAAACGTTTTAAGTAGATTAAAAGCTTGATTAAATTATCGCCGATCGACGGATAATTAATTTAGACGACGAGGTAAAAAGTCGTGACGAGAATGATTGAAAGTAATGAAAAAGAAATTAATATAACCTATTAATTTGCCTATAAAATATTTAAGCTGTATATTTAGAATGTTTCGTCGAAAGCTGAACAAACAAATAGACAATTTTAATATAATAATGTCCGCAATACGTTAGGTTAATGCTCATAAATGTTTAAAATTGTTTATTAATAAACGTAAAAGAGAAGTTTTGTTTGAAGCCGAATGACGAGATATATTCGACATTTTTCCAACAGATATTTGTGTTGAATTAAAGAAAAAACAACTGATATTTATTGATACTCTCTGCCAGAGATATTTTAAGCGTGTTTAATTATTAAAAACTTGCTTTATTCTCTAAAAATTTTGATCATAATATAGAATTAACTCAATGAATTCTAAGTCGTCAGAGTAAAGGAAGAAGCTTGATTAACATTTTAAAATATTTTAATGTTTATCCAAAGCCGTAACTTTTTATTCTCTTGCACGAATAGGATGTACAGTACTCTTCCTAATATTAGCCTACAAGTCGTTAATTTTTTACATTTAAAGAATCGCGTTAATTCCGAGCATTTATATTTTGTTTGGTTTGAATAACTTTATTAATAGAATAATTGTATTCATTAACGGAAAAGAAAATTTGGAACCTCCCGATTGTCTCTTCATTTAGTTGTTAGGCTAATTTAATATTTTAGAGCTCTTTCTTTATTCTATCGAAATCATTTTTACTCGAGAAACGTTACCATTTTCCGTTTTCGTATAAAAAATTGTATCATCTGTATTCGGTTTACAGAAAATGGGAAAATAATTGTCGTCTCTGGTATCACGCTCGATAACAAATGAAACTCTTTATTTATTTATTTATTTCGGTCATTTTTCTGCTCTTGGACGGTCGAAACATTTCTCAATTGTATTTTCAGAATACTTCCTGCATTATAGAAAAGGAAAATAGCTATAATTTTCTTTCTGGAGATTTTTCATAAACACGAAGAGGTTTAATTAACTCATTCTCGACAACTCGTGCAGAAAGTAATAATTTGTAGATGTAATGACGATTGGAGAAAATACTTCGCAGATTGCAAATTGAAGGAATAAATGGACTCATTGCATAATGAATGGAAAGACTTCATAATAAAATTGCAACTTTTCACAAATGGAAGACATTACATAAAATAAAATAGAGAAAGGTTGCTTAAATTAAAATAAACATTTCAACAAAGTAAAGGAAAAAAAAAAATATTTTAAACTTTCGGTATTTCTTTAGTTTATTTCTTGTCTTTATATGTAGGGGAGAGCGGGGCTAAAAGTTCCTGGGGTAAGTTGTTCCGATTGAAATAGCTCCACAAGGAAAAAATATATATATAATTAGTAAATATGTCATGAAATCGAACGTTTCCGCGCACCGACGGCAGGTATCTTAATCAGGCCAGTGACGTCCGGTACATTGGAAAGAGAGCTTGTACGTCGCTGATCCACATAAGTAAATATTTTCGTGTTTGATATTTTTGGTATATCTGGCGAATTTAAATAATTAGCGATTAGTTGTTTGGTATTTTTATTCAAAAATATATCGAGTATCTCGATATACTACGCTAAAACTGTATATGTCTCGTAACGTAATCTAGTAGTTGCTGTTTTGAACCCATGTGTTATCGGGGCTAGATGTTCCCTTCTTTGGGGGCATGTTGTGACCTTGGAACAACTTGCCCCAGTTTATCTGTACCAGTAATGCAGTAAAAATAATGTTTTTTTTTCCCCCTTTTGCAGTATGCGGACTTATATTCGAAAAACAACACGGGGTTTCTGTATTTCAGGAGTTGATGCAAAGAGCTGCAGATGCAGTTATTAATGATGGTTAAAAAATAAAAACTGTTGCCAGAGAATTAGATATTTGTCATGTGACGTTATATAGATTTGTAAACAAGTTGAAATCTGGAGTAAAAAACTCTGCGATTGGCTACAAAAAAGTAAGATTGGTTTTTATTGAAGAACAGGAAAACAAGTTAGCAGAGTATTTGTTAAATGTAAGCTTTACTGACGAAATACAAATCTTGGATCAGCCAGGGTCATCAGGAGTTGTAAATTTGCCTGCAACTTCTGGTGTTATACAAGAACTTGGAAAGGATGTTCCTTTCTCCCTGTAGGGTATGGCGAGCGAGCGAATCGCCTAGGCGAGCGAATCGCCTAGGCGAGCGAATCGCCTAGGCGAGCGATTCCCGCCCTGGTTTAAGATAACGAACTTTCGTGACGGAAGAACCGTTAGAAAGGGCCGTTGGCCGGACGTTGTGGAAATATTCGAATTTGATTGGCGGAGGATTCAAACGCCGGTCGCTATATAGAGAGGTTTCATGTCGACATCACGAGTGACGTCATGAGCATGCGCAATTGTCCAGCGCCATCTTTGTGACTGTGACTTGTTTACGTTTTGTGTGTGTTCGCGTGCGCTTTAACTGGAGTTCTTGTGTTGTTTTTTTCGTCGCGAATATCACTATGGTGAGTTGTTGTGTAATTGGGTGTAATGCTAGTTCACTCAAGAACAAAGGAACATCATTTTTTAAAATTCCCGGCATTATTTGTCATCAATGATCCCAAACTGAGGAGCTTTCACGACGAAGGCAAACTGCATGGCTCTCGAGAATTAACCGGAAAAATTTCGTTACGAATAAAGTGAATATCAATACAAGAGTTTGTCGGAAACATTTCATTTCAATATTTACGTTAATAAACACTAAGTTATATTTTAAAACCTAAAAGAGTTTACTGATTTGCTTATATTAATTTAGTTAGGTGTAGTGCATTTATAAACGAATAACTAATGTAATTTCATGATTTAGCTAGGGCAAACTTATAAACATTACACGTTAAAACTAAAAGCAAGGAGGCTTATTATATGCTAGTTTCAACTAGAAAATAAAGGTTACTTTTACTTTTATATCAGGAGAAACCCAGCCACTTGTTAAATAGTTATGGGCCTCTAAAGATTTATAAGCTTTCATTTGTGACAGGGTGTAGAAATTTGTTGTCAAAAGCAAATAGTTTATAATGTCACCAAATTCTACTTTCGGCCACAACTCTTGATCTACGACGAAGTCTGATAAACTGGCTTCGTATGGATCGCCTTGACATAACGAAATTTTCTCTTCGTACAGAGCTGCATCACGTCCTGTTAGACCGCTAGAATAGCCCACAAGAAAAGAATCTTTTTTAACTTAATCCATGATAACAGAACTGCAGTATTTTTGCACGTTTAAACTAAAAAAAGACGTCGAATAACAGACCACGTGCAAGCTAAGCGAGCGAAAACTACCACAAAAATGGCGAATGGGCGGAGCAAACGTGTGTTTTATCACGTGACATGCGACCTTGAAACCCCTCTATAAGCAGTAGTTTCGGCGGGAAAGAGATCGGACCGTTTCCATCGAAGTTCTAACTAGCTCTCTCTTTGGACGTTACGGAAATCTGGTGAAAGTGAACTCCAGTGGTTTATTACGAACTTGTTCCTGACTCAGAGGTGTTGCTAATCCTAAGTCTGTTTGCGGAGATAGTAAGGAGTTTTTCCGACGAACTTGTACGGATATAGTCGGTTGTCGCTTGGATTAGTGTTTTGTATATAATTAATTGTAACGTTATTTTGTATATTTGTCTTGTAAATATAAACGTTGTGTTCGTCAAACCGACTGAGTGTTATTTTGAACATTACTCTCCCTTTTCTTTAAGTAAAAGTTATAAATGTTGAAACGTAAAAATGTTTTCTTTATAATAAATTTAAGAAAAACAACTAATTATTGATAAGATATTATTGATTAGTCTTTAAATACATACTTAGTTAAATAAATTGTTTTTTTACATATTACACCTTTCACAGATCTTGTAACAACTTGCCCCACCCTGTTAACAACTAGCCCCGAACCGGGGTAAGTTGTTACTTTCCGACTTTAGGTATTGTATTATTAATTATAAAAAACTTACAAAAAATCAACCCCGAGAACTGTATTTATAGCAAAGTTAGATATATTACTAAATTTTAATCTCTTAATACTTATGCTAGAATTATGTTTCCTTAACAAAATATAAGGTTGATTAAAAAAACGGAACTTGTAGCCCCGCTCTCCCCTATTCAAATATCATGAGGTATAAAACAAGGTGATCTTAATTAAAGTACGCCTATTTAATGCTGTCTAGACTCTAGACAAATATTTAACAGTATAAAAGTGGCCAAATCTGGTATGGTGACATTCTAGAACACGAGGAAGTTATTTCTGTCAAGAAATCAGAAAACTCACCACTATGGCACTTTTGGCGCTGCAAGCAACGAAAAAACAGTTTCTTTTCCGTACGCACACGTTTTGCAGCCAAGTCCTAGGTATGTGGCCACATTGTTTAATGTTTAATGTCCTTATATGCTTAATATGGCCATCATCTTCACGGAACGCGCTGGTCAAAGTTCTCAGAAGAATGGTCTCTCGATTCGAGGAGACGTCTCTCAAAGTTCAATCTGGTCGAGAGCTCAAACCTATCAATTCAGAAGCAGTTGAAGATGCTACCATAGCTGTTGTATAGTCAATAAGTAAGGTTTCAGATTTCAGTGGTGCATATGTAGTGGCATAGCAGTTGAGTGTGGCCTATGGAACGGAGTATTATAGAATGTAGAAGATACTGAAAAATTGGGATACTCGTATAAGATCAACCACAACGAACAGTTGCTTGCCCACCTACATGAAAGGAAACCCAACTGATATACACATTCATGTCGGAAAAAAGCATATAAGCATAACCATCCAGTCTATCGTTTTCACTGAATTAGAATATGGACAGAACGGAGAGCTCAATACAATCTTATAAACAATTTGGTGGTGGTATCATTGTCTAAAGATGCATTATGCTGGCCGCATTGAACTCGTTACTTTCCCGGCTCTTATATGTAGGCTAACAGAGGGAAAGGCGATCGATCAAAACAGATCCCCCCTCAAGATTTTTACATTTTTGGATTCGGGGAACTTGAAACTTAGAGAAATGCAAAAAAATAAAAACATTTTGGGGGTTTCTGCATGTATGGATGTTAGTGTGTGTGTGAAGGGCACGATTTTGTTCACCCACTTCGAAACTTAACAACTCCTGTGCCTTTTGTCGTAAAGTTTTGAAATTTTGCTGGGAGGTTTGTGTATTAGAGATATTGATGCTATTACATTTTGGTAGTTAAAGATCAAGGGGTGGAAGAAAGAAGGTGGTAATGTGTCGTATATCGAGCGACGTTTGACATAATGAAGAATTTACACGTTATTACATTTACAATTTTTTCTTATAAAACTCACCTCTATCTTAAAAATTAGGCTTTTTGCCATTTTATAATTATTAACAATATAAAAAGTTTTTAAATTAAAATGTTGTAATGGATGGCGCTACACACAATTTTAAATGTTTTCCGGGAAAGTTATGCAAATCTTGCTCGACTGTTTTGGAAAAGTTGCCATTACTGCAAGAATATATAAAGACGAGATTTTGCAACTCCATGCGAGAGTTTTCCGAGATACAATGGATACAAATTTTATTTTCATATACAGTATGTCAATGCTTGCGCACTCGTCAAGATACTTCTTGTGAAGATATTCGTCGCATGAAATAGATAGTAAGAGCTCCGGACTTCCCATAGAACATGTGAAAGATGCTCTTGGAAGAAGATTTGCATTTCGTCAGTCTGACAAGAACACTCCAGGAATTTCAGGATTTTTTATTATTATTATTCAAGAACGATAGATTTGATAAGCAGTCATAACCAGCACGAGAAATCGCCGTGTAGAGTTTGCATGTAAAAAGCGACTACACGCCGTATTAATCATTTTCCCTGAAAGGAGGATTTACTACAGTTCTTAGTAAGCTACTTTTACTTGTGTTGTTTTGATGCAATTTAGATTAAATTTTTATTTTTAATTATTTTGTTGCATAAACAATACAATGCTTTCGCAACAGTTGTATGTTAAGTTACAAACTGTTCTGATCAGTAGTTCCTTAGATATAGGCAAAATTAATCGTTATGCTTAGTTCTTGGTATATAGGGGTTTAAAAGCCACTGAGTAAGTTAAAATTAATTAAGTTATACGCAAAATAGTATTATACAACAAAGACAAGAAAATTCTATGCTAACTATCAAAAATGCTACAACTCAAAAATTAGATCTAGATGAACTAATGTCTGATTCGATTACCAGAAATTTTAAAAACTGAAAGTAAAAATAAATTTACTCTTCGGTTCTGAACCCATTTAACATTTTTATCGATCTAGATGCCTATTGATATCTTATTACTTTCAATTTTATCTTTTTAGCTTAAACTTTTTTCACCTTTAGTTATTTTTAGAAAATCTGTTAACGTTTTGTATAAACTGTGTAATTTATTTATAATATAATAACTAATTTAACAATTTAATCACAAGGATAAAAAGCAAGCTTATGAAGCCAAACTATGATTAAAAAAATTATATTATTTATAATATCTATACAAATTAGATTATCTTCGATAACAATAAAGAACTTAAATACTTCGAGCAATTATTTATCGTCACAATGGCAGGCTGCAATTTTTAATCATATTTTTAATTTATTTAATTTAAAATATATGCTCTCCACCTCAAATTAGTAATGGCTTGCCCCTGTATAACGTACTTTTCCTTTAATAATTGAGTCGTGCCGGTCATTTATCTTACACTTTTCAGGGGAAAATTTTTGAATCAAAATAACATGATTTGCATTGGAAGTTAATATATAGTTAATCGGGGCCTCCTACCCTTAAGGTTTCATATCTTCCGTTCTCGAGATTAAAGACAGACAGTACAGACAAACACAGGGACGGACGACAGTGGAAATTTATTTTAAAATATTAAATGGATGTATAATTATATTTTAATTGTATATTGAATTTGTATACATTACAATTGGAAAATAAATATAATAACTATCCGAAATTGAGTGACATCGATACGCTCGGTAACGAGTAAAACGGGATTTACGAAGCGAAAAATTAGCATGAAATAAAAATTAAGATCTGTTTAAAATAACGAAGATATCGAGACAATAGGAAAGATTTTTATGTTATTTGCATCTAAATAATTTTACAATTCAAATTACGGATAGTTTTATTAAAAGAATAAAGAGTAAACGATAATTATTTGTCAAGTGAATTTAGACTCAAACCAGAATTTTCCTAATTTAAATGCGTGAAATAGATTTTTATGTTCGGAAAATGTTAAAATTTTTAACACGCGAGCATTTTAAACTCGGATCAGATTCTAAGGATCAATTTGATAATAACTCGTCCTCGAAAAATAAAAAAATATATTTAATTAATGTCGACTTTATTATGCCTAACCTCACCGAATGGCATTTGTTCTTCTCTATTCTCAGTCCATTTATTCAGGTGGATAGGATATATTTGTTCTCAATAGTCTAAAATGTCATAGATTAATGGTACAACATCATTGAATTATAGCATATGTAACGTTTTAGAAAAAATTGAATATTTCCATGAATTTGGTATTTGAAAGAACAGTGTGAAGCGAGATTTGTATTTAAAAGATTTTAAAAAGAACGTTACTTAAGGAGAAACGAATAATGGGTACTTAATTAAAATCTCAGATCTTTTTTCCGATGTACCTAATTATTTTTTCACTCGAAAAGTCGGGTATTTCTTATTGTTACTTCGGCGAGAATGAATATTTAGGCTACAAGAAAAACGATACGATGAGATATATTACTGATACGTAAATATTTACAGCCGTATTTTATTCCCAATGATAATCGAATGGAAAGAGGACGAAATAAGTCAAGGTAAATTTGTCATTAAAGAGTAAGCAGAGCACCCTATGAGTACTCTAAAGTAACCAGTAGAATTCGCTGCAAGAAAATATGAACTAAAACTATGGATTTTATTAAAATAATTAAAATTCTATTGAAATCCAAAATAATCTCAACAAACAATAATACATTTATTTCAAATTTAAAACTGATTGGATCAGAAATTGAAGAACGATTAAGCTTCGAATAGTCCATTCTTTCAGAATGCGCGAGTATTTAGATATTTCAAAAGAGATATAAAAGTGAAAATGTACCCCTTCTCCGTAATCCGAGAAGAAATTTTGGATCTGTTAGTGATGAATAAAGTTTAATTTGGATGGCTCTGATGACTGAAATTATTTGTCATCATTCTAAATAAATCATTAGGGAATTGTTGAATTGTTAGTTGATAGTGGATCGGTAGTATCGGATGAAGAGATTTGGATTTAATGCAACTGTTAAATGGACGTAACCTCAGCTTACAGAAAATTACCGAAAAATTTTAGAAAATATTATATTGCCTAATGTTGAATTGATTGGAAGACCTAAATAGATATTTCAACAAGATAATGCTTTAATTTATAACTCTAAATCTACGAAAAATTGTTTAAAAAGACAAAAATCTTAGTGTTATAAAGTGGCCAACACTGTCACCCGACCCAAACCTAATTAAAAATATGTGGGAATCATGAGAAATTTTTTTATGAAGAAAGGCAGTTTTCTCATATTTGTGAGTTGAGATAAGCAACAGAAATATGCTGGTTTAATTTAAAACTAGAGCTTTTACAAAAATTAATTGTTTTCTTTTCCAAATAGAATTGCTGATGCTGTAAAAGTAAACGGAAAAACAATTAAGCAATAAAAAGTAATTTGCAAGTGTATATAAAATACTATTTAATGAAAACGACCTAAATTTTTGACACAGCAATTTTATTACTGGTATTTAATTATTATAATTTTTTATAAATTTATATTTGTGATTAATTCTTTTGAACAGTTCAAAATAATTGTTCTAAAACGTTATAATTAGAAAAAAAAACAAAACTTAGTTTTTATTTAAAAATTACAAAAATTTTTGAGACAGACTTTATACAAGTTTTTTTTTCCTTTTATTATAGCTACAGTTGACAAATAATTCAGTAAATAAAAATTAAAAATTATACACGAAATAATATAAAAAAGCAACCACTAAGAAATCTTTCCTGCTAACTATCGAAAATACAAGTCAAAAATAAAATAATATTTGATTTTGATTACCAAAAAGGCTATAAAAATTGAGACGTGATTTTTATTTTATTGTTTTTTTATTGGATTTTTATTCAATGTAACTGTAATAAAATTTAAAAATAAAAATAAATATATTTTCCAGTTACAGAACCTATTTAAAACTTGTTATCGATATAGATGCATGCTGATAATTCTATTACTCTTCAACTTTATCATTTTTGCTTAAACGTTTTTGAACCTTTAGTTGTTTTTGTAAAATCTATTAGTTTTTTGAAGAAAGTCGTGTAATTTACGCGTATTATTTATAATATAATAATTGATGTAACAATAAATTTCTACGCAAGGATATAAGAAAAACTCGTAAAATTAAACTTGACTATGATTAAATTACCTTTTAAATATGTAAATATAAGCTGATTCAGATTTGAGATGATTTATAATATTTGCGTTTTTAACCCAACATAACGCAATTAAAATGAAAAGCAAACATTTTAATATAAAAAAGTAGAGATTAAATTGAGTTTTACATGGTCCGTTTTAAATGAAAAGAACTATTGTCACTGCTTGTATTAAAGCCACTTTACTAGGTATCGCGCCTAACCTTTTACATAGTGCTATGAAAACGAAATCACGACAAAACACAATACAATTATAACATCGAAACTCTAGCGAAACATTAGCATAGTAAGCACTTCAATATAACGTTTAAGAGAAATTAAAATATAATTGTTAAACGAGAACCGCCTTTTTGTAATTTTTGTTTTAAGAGCAATTTAGCAAAATTGTCCAATTAGTAAACTATTTATAGGCTACATGTAAATACAGAAATAAAATAGTGTGTTGATTAGCGCAATATTTTGAAGAAGAAAACAATTAAGAAAGGAGAAAATAGTTCTCGATCTATTATAGCTTTATTATTTGTCGATTACTTCCCATACTAAATTTAGTCATTTATTCGAGTTCAATTATTTATTTCTGAATTTAAAGATTTCTATTTTAGCCGGAGGCTTGCATTTTAATTGTTTTAACCTTTAAATTTACGTAAGATTGGAAAAAGTGTCTTGTTGCACTAAAGCTAAAAGAACTTTTTAAATAATCCAATTAAAAGAAAATAACAATCGAAAGATCGAATCGAAAATTTCGATAGTTGAAGTCGGTGGAATATCTCAATTGAAAAATTTCGCGGTTGCTCTTTTGTAATATTTCCACTTCTTAGTGCCGTTGAGTTGATAATTAAGAAATGGTCTATCTGCTCCAAAATTCGAGTGAACGAAACATTCTCGGTCCAAGGACTCGGTTTATTCTTCAGAAGAATAATCGTTATAAACGAGCAATTAATTATATTATCGTCACAATGCCGGGCTGCAATTGTTAATCATATTTTTAATTTACTTAATTTAAAATACTGTATATGCTCTCCACCTCAAATTAGGCGTGACTTTCCCCTGTATCTGTACATCATTCTTTTCCTTTAGCAATAGAGTCATGCCGGTCATCTATCTAACACCTTTCAAAGAAAAACTTTGAATTGAAATAACGTGACTTCCTGTTTGCATCGGAATTCGTGTATCGGGGATGCCTCTAAGATTTCCATATCTGGTTTCGTCTTTTATCTAACTCTCTCTTCTTGAGATTAATGAAAGACGGACGGACGACAGTGGGAATTTATAGGTCTACAACCTTTTCAAATTGCATTCAATGACAGCCCGAAAAAAGTAGGTTAAACTTAGTGTCTTCCACAGTCCATAATCGAATATTGTAATGGACAAAAATAAAATACCTATAAAAGATCAATAAAATTCGCAAGTCAGTAATAATGCAAAGACTAATCCTAACGTATCATGACGCACGCAAAGCTTTTGTTATTTGAGAAATTTGAAATAGCAATTGTATGCTTATTAAACGTAACCATTCTTACCTCGGCTCATTGTAACGATAATTATAACAATGGAGCCAAGGAATCTATTTTCTATAAATGGAGTCAGAATGGAGTCAGTGGCGCTGTCCAAAACTATTGAATTTGGGTATGGAAGCTCCCAGAACTGTACAGCATATTCCATTTCATTCTTCTAAAGGCACAGTTTTGTTGCGCCCTTTAACCAGTTGACATCTGAATAGCATTAGTTATTGGGTTGCAATTTGAGAAAAATGTACATTTATAAATTCCCACTGTCAACCGTCCGTCAGTCTTTCCTTAATCTCGAGAACGGAGTTAGATAAATGAAAATCGAGACCAGATGTGGAAAGTTTAGGGGTCGGAGGCTCCGATTAACTGTACGAATTTTCGGTCATAAGCGGAAGTTACGCGATTTCAATTCAAATTTTTTTACTTCACTATATAGAGCAATGAACTCGGTATAGAATTGCTCCTCATGATAAACTGAGATCAGTAATATATTGTTGGACCCTCTAACGTGTACAATATTCACATTATATATTTTCTGTAGTAAAAGTCAAGTAAAAAATAACGTCATCATACGGAAAAAGTAATCACAATCTCGGATTCATCTTCAAAAGTTCTATTAATTTAAATTAAAAATTGCAGTCAAACATTATGACAGTGTAACAATATTTTATTTTATTTTATTTTCTTGAGGAAATCCATCCGATGTGAGCAAAATGTGTTCCGTTACCGCAATTCAATTTTACCGGTAATCAATTTCGTTATTCCATAACTGCAGCAACAAAGATAGAAAGAACTTGCATATCTCGTATAAATCGTCGTTTATTTACATGCAAGACCGAACACCATCACACTTACGGAACCATCTCACTGTAAAATGATGCCGCAGATGCTACCGCACTGTTCGTACTGTGCGGCAGCTTCTGCAGCATCATTTTACTAAAAACAAAAAAGTGATTAACTCTTATTCCTGTTCGAATGACACCTCGCTCATCCAACATCACTTCATGCGATTTTTTGTTTTTGGTTATTATTTATTAAGATTACGTTACATTATGCTAACTAATCTAACCATGAAAGCGTCTCTACCTCGGCAATCTTAAAGGTATGGAGAATATTTCTCTCGTCATATTAAGATCTGCTATGGAGCATGCTGTTAACCAAATGCAGTTTCTGATCCACAAAAAGCGGCATATCAATGAATTCATCCCATTTGGATTTTGGATGTTTAATTTAGTTATTCATTAAATTAATCATTTATTTAAAAAAGTAAATATAATAATAATTTGATTTGATTTTAACTCAATATTTACGTGAATAAAAACAGTATTCTTTTGACTTTGTGTAGTATTTTTACCTAATACAGAGCAACAGTCTCCTATCAGTGTATTTTAGAACAAAAAGCATTTTAATTGAATCCTTTTCCCCATATCGCGAATAGTAAAGTTATCAAACGTTACCCTTATGAGTATGGTACCATTTGATAACTATTACACAATTATACCAAGTGAGAAACTTATACAAAGTCGTTTGAATGTATTATCTTTCGAGACGAAATCAAAATTAAAATTTATAATTTAGGAGAAAATTTTCTGGCCACGCGAAACACATTAACTTACAATCTATCTTATTTAGAGTCATCGTGCCTGGTTTTTGAAGATTGCGACTGGCATAATCGGGTCTAGCGTTGTTTTAGTCACGTTTCTGAGTTTTAGTTTTACTTTTAGTCGTTATGTATGCATAGTTTTAGTGAAGGCTAGTTTTGGTTTTAATACTAAAAGTACGTCTACATTTGGATGACTAAACCCAAGTTTTAGTTTTAGTAAACTAAAACTACGCTAATCAGGATACTGTAAATAATTTAGTTTATGATTTAAGTAAACATTACTGCTTAATATTTATAAAGTTGGAAATCCTTTACAATAGGAAATCGTAAACGTACACTTACCACTGTAAACTACAATATGTCATTGTAATGATTGCTTTCGTTGTAAATTTTTTGTATCATTTTTTGCAGTGCCAATGACAGTGGCAGAACGAAGGGAATTCGTTAATTAAATAAAGAAGTGGGAATTTGAATTGTTAGTTCAAACGCTTGAAAGCCTCAATGCCGAAAGTTTAATTATGATTACTTGATTTATAGGCCTATATTTTTATACTTTATAGTAAACTTACAATAAAATCTACTTTAAAAGAAATTGTACAAATAAAGCTGTCTGTAGACATTTACACATTTATTTTAATGAAATGTCATAAAAATCCATAAAAATAAAGGAATTGCGATCGATATTCATCATCGTTATGTAAATTAATATACTTTGGTCCGATATTAGAAAAAGCAGTACAACTCTAGTTATTCTAAATGTGGTTGCTTTGAATAATGTAAACACTGGAATAATCAACATTGTTTCATATTGGTTTAGTAATTTTATATAGTCTAAGTTACAAACGAAACTTCTTGATTAAACCAAAAATTGCTTCTTTTGATAATCGATAATATCCAAGTTCAAACATCTGTAATGGATAGACCGAAATGATCGATAGATTCGTTCTCCTCTTCAACCATAAAAAAACTAAGTATTGTTAGGCTACCTTGAAATGAAGAACAACGAAATTCCACGGGCAAGATAACGTAACATTTCCGTTAACGGTGCGTTTCGTGAATACGTTTAAAATGTCATTAATGTGCCTTATAACGATAAATCATCGTCTTTTTCGGTGACGACACGTTCCTGAATCCAGCCATAAGCTAATAGTAATAGAAGTTTATAATTTAGCTTATTCCAAATATCGGCAAGGAATGTATTGTATTGGTGGGATAAGACAATGCAACACACGAGAGAACTGCCAAGGGGAGTGCCTCTCGCGTGCTAAATAAGAGTCAGTTCTATTGGAAATTGGTCCCTATTCAGGTATTAACAGGCATGAAGAAAGCCCGGAATACTCCACGCTACCAGCCTATATGTCTAGTCTCGTTATGTAAGTGCCAACACGAGCGCAGTGAGATTATCACGTGGTTATAACTCATTCATTGAGAACATTTACTGAACGAGTTCGTGACACACGATACTTCCAACATATTCGTGTTGTTACTCATATAACTGGATCTAGGCACCCTATTGTCCAGACACGAACTAGCCTCCAACTACCAGTGTTCGATGATTTTATTTACTCGATCACTGATAGGCAAATCGGTGAAGTCGTAACCTAACCGATATGGCCCACCAGTTTATGCCTAGCCTTCGACCGTAAAGAATTCAATTTTAAAATACAGTATTTAGTGATTTAATGCTTCCGTTCATAGGCATAAGTATCACCATCGATCGCAAGTTCTAAAGTGGGTTCCAATCTGGTCGCTAGGGTCAAT
Source organism: Centruroides vittatus (assembly GCF_030686945.1). NCBI lineage: Eukaryota > Metazoa > Arthropoda > Arachnida > Scorpiones > Buthidae > Centruroides > Centruroides vittatus. Next base: position 1,097,668 of record NW_027121927.1, read on the forward strand.
CTTCTAAAGGATCAATAAACTTATCTAAGGATCGAAAAATTAGTGAAAAATTTGGAAGTCGGTAGATAGCTTATAAAAGACGTAGACAATTATTTTTCCTGAATGTTGGTAGAAAGAAAAACGTCTTTTCATTAAATATGTTTGTTAGATCTGTAGGTAAATACGTGGCTGGTAATAATTTCAATTTTTTCATGAATAGTTATAACCCATTGCTGTTATTATTTAGATGGAATCTTGTGGGAGCGAGCACGCGTCAACGATCCAGGTAAATGCAATGCAGTGAGTTTGGTCGTATTCCGACACTAAATCCGAACTCTTCTTCCAATTCTCTCTCCCTTCCTCTTATCCACGTTACCGATTACAACGAAGGCTTTTGGTCTTTAGCCTGAGACGAATTCTACTCGAAAGTCCGTGAAGACCGGACAGTTACGTTAAATCAATCGTTTGACGAAGAACCAAATGACTTTCGTAATACAAACTTTAAAAACACTTCCGTGATTAAAAATGTCCCCGAGGAAGATCGTATTCTTAAAGATGGAAAGTTTCGCGTTATAAATAAGTGCAAAACTGCTCTATTTTAACTATTAAGAATACGGTCAATCTCATCTCTGACGCCAACAGTAGATAATTACTTTTATAAGATTCTATAGGTTACTTTTGGAAATGAAAGTGGAAAGGTCGTTTGTTTAATGAGCGAAAGGCGGTTTGTGTGCGACTCTTAATGACACTTTAAAGAAAACAAATTTTCAAATTAGTCGAAATAAAATGTTTTATTATTCGATCCGAATAAAAACAATTTCGATAATTTGAAAATTACGTTCTCTAAGAAAATAGCGAACGCAATTTTCTAAATTATCGAGAATTCTTTTTCTCGGCTCTTCGAAACTTTTTCTTGGCACTCGTTCGATGTTCTTGGTTTTTTAATCCACCAAAATTAAAATTAAAAAGCGAGAATTCCGACGAATTATTCCTCATTTTCGATAAATTGTCCACGACGTTGCGAACCTCTTTAAAGGCCAAATGCACCGTCCCGCATAGTCTCTTTGGACAGGTCTAATTTCGTCTTGCCCGTCCGTACACGGGTTCTAAGAGAACCGAAACCGACGTCAATTTAGCGCAAGAAAACGCTGCCACCCGATATAACGTTGGATGGAGTAAAAAAAAAGTAGACAGACGGGATGGAAGTTAAGGTTTCAACCACTTTATTTGACACACCTGACACACTACATCGGACACTCGACTACGACGTCTATCACTGAATCTCTACACATCGAGAATTGAAGTATCGGTCGACTCTGCGGTCGTTCCATTAAGATGCGAAAGTTTTATTTCCCGTACACGGTTTCGATACGTAGTGTAAGTGCGAACGATACATCGAGGGAAGAAGGAAGAATCGCGCCGCGGCTACCGAGACCCGTCGGCGTCCGGGCGAAGGAGAATCGGGTCGGAGGTTGTCGAAGGTTAATCGTCCCGGATGAAACGAAGATCTAGATTACGATTCGGATGTTTTCCATTCGTTAGAAAAGATTTGGGCCTACTCGACCAAGTGCTTTTAAGAAAACTTCTGACCGAAGGTCGTCGGATAGAAAAAACGACCGATAGAAATATCGTTAGGGTGATTCTCGACTCCCACGCGTCGCCGTTCCGTATCGTCCGTCGCCGTGACGAGACACACGCACATCGAGCACAGCCGAATATATATATAATAGTACATAGTTATGGCACTAGAAAGAGGTAGAAAAAGGGGAAGAGAGACGTGACATCGACTGACAGCTGGCCATTGATCCGTTAAAAGGCAAAAGAGAAGAATTCGGGTCGACACAGAGCACGACAGTCAAAAAGAGTTTTGTTCGGCGCCGAAACACCAGTCTGAGCTCGAACAGGAGGAAAAAAAGGTCTTGCGGTAGATCGACCGGATCCAGAATTTGGTGGATTAGCGAAGAACTCGAACCCAGAGAAATGACAAAAAAATAAAATAAAATAAAAAAGAGAATTATCTCTAGCGTTTATTGCTGGTGTTAAATTTACCTGTCCCGTCGGCCGGCCGCCGTTTAGATGCTCCCTCCGTAAATCTACGTATTCTCGCTATAAACAATATAAACCATATATTATATATAGCCGTTAACGAGCTAACGGTATTTAAAAGGGGGGAAATCAGTGGCCGATCGAGGGGTACCGCCGAGCGCCACCGTTCCCCTTCTTCCTTTTTTAGAACCTAAAAAATACTCTTTGGCGCAACTAAGAAATTCTTTACGAGGTTCGAACGTTCGGCCAACGCCGGGTTACATGTCGCCGAAGATACCGGCGAATGTTTTTCGAAGGTTCTTCATCGTGTCTTCGGGATCTTCCACGCTCTTCTCGCCATTGGCTTGCGACGCTTCCCTCCTGGGCGCACCTCCCTCGGCCACGCTCGCTCCTCGCGTCGGGGGCGCCGCCGGTCGAACCATTTCCGTCACCGACGACTGCGAACCCCGTCTGGCGGCAGTGGCCGCCGGTGGCGGGGGTTGGGCTACTGGAGACGTCTTCTGAGGCTCTTGTCTTTGGTAGGAAGCCGGTGGCGCCATCTGGAGAGAACAATTAGCGCGGTAAAAATCGCCGTTCTTCCGACAGCCTCTTAATTAATTAAAAATGCCGATTGATCGTTAAAAAGCCGCATTTTCCTCATAAATACGTCTTTACGAACGAATACGTTTAATACTTTTAATACTTCTCTTAAGGATTTAGAGCGCTCACCTGTGATTGGGGAGCGGCGGGTTGTCCGTGTTCGTGAAGAGTCGGTTCTTCGGCAGTCGTGTAACTCGAAATACTGGATCGAGAAGTTTGTTTTCTGAAAAATATTTCAACTCGTTCCATTAAAATAATCGAGGTAGAAATCTCCCTGAATTTTAAATAATAAAAAAACGGACATAAGAAAAGACAGCCTACCAGCCTAACTGGGGCTTTTGCTATTTGTAAGCGATTCCAAGAGTAAGTCGACATCAATACGTTTATATCAAAAACACTTTACCCGCTAATAAAATACGAAAATGTTATTCGCAACAAATTCTCGGGAGGGAAAACACGAGAATAGATAACTTAAAGGGAAAAACAATCGTTTACTAAACGGTTACAATAATAAAAAAACAGAATCTTTTCGTTCAAATTTAAATAAAATTGGCTATTCTTCGTCTCTAGGCGTTAAAAACTCCCCCCCCCTCGGTTAACATTACGACGCGGTAAAACCTGTCCTGGAAAATAATTTACAGTCGCATCCCTTTCGCTAGATTATAATAAATTTGCATACAAACTATTCGCTCTAATATATATGGACGGTGCGTCGTCGGCTTTTTTTCGTCGTTTAATACCTAAAATAGAAATTGCACGCGCTATGCCAGCGACCATTTTTATAAGTCGCCGAGACGAAGTTTAAGGGGGGAAAGTCTAAATACGGAATTAAACGTTGTTACGCTAACCAAATTGATGAGAAAGTGTCGCATCCGGCCGTAGTACGTAAGGTAAGGTTTAGTTCGAGTCGAAGACGACATGAAAATCATCGCACTTTCGTTAACTTAACGCCATTTTCTCGGAGAGACAATAAGGAAAAATACGTCCGATGTTCTTTATTTTAACAAATTATACGCTACTTTTTTTTTTACAAATTTAGCAGAGATATGTTACGTAAGTAAGTCGAACGAAAACGAAGAGTTATATTTCTTTTTACGTAAGGAGAGAATTAAGGAGTGCCACGTTTAGAGGCGAAAGTCTTCGTTCCCTGACTAAAAGGCTACAACAAAGACTGTAAAACAGAAGGAAATTGGAAAGAGTAGAAGTAATCGCGTGTTTGCGTTAACGGTAGGAGTCGTATTTGGTTCGTAGTTTGAACGCCGGATCCGGGGGGCATCCTCCATAAAAGAAAGACCAGTTGTTGGAGAGCATTACTCGAGTCGGACTGGACGTAGTAACGAGGTCGTCGAGTCGGTAAACTACCCATCGACCGAATAGAAAAAGCCCTTTTTCTCCATCGACCTACATTCCGCTCCCGCCGACGATTCCACAGTTTACGACGGTCACAAAAGTTATTACCGTGTTTTCCCTTCTTTTAGTGAAGTTGTGTTCTTAACATAAAAGGTAGTCCTCTCGACGCTCCTATAAACATTTAACCCGAATTCTGTAGATAAAAATTTCCAGTCGTTTATTTATTTATTTTTTGATTTAAGAAAGATGCCGATCGATAAAACAATACCTTTTCGATTATTTGAATAATTTACGATCCAAGAAAACTTTCGAGGATCTTCTCTAACTTAAATATTTATTTTTATAAACTATTTACGGTTCTTCTACAGTTTACACCGTAAAACTTTAAATTAATTTAACACCGGTGAATTTTAAAAATTGCAATTTTTGTTATTTAAATATCGTTTAACAAGCGGGGAACATTATTGAATAAATTCGAAATAGCACTTAATGACCGGCAAACAACATTTATTATCATTTTGTGAAATATTGAATTAAGCTATGAAATCTCGTAATTGTCTTCTTAATTATTGCTCCTTCAAGATGTGTTTGCTTTAAAGGCCGTTTATCATTTCTGGCTCAACATAGTTCAAACATACGCACAAATATATATATATATGTGTGTGTGAGTGTGTGTAGTTGAATAATGAAGGGTTGTCACGCTTTCGACTTAAGGGGGGTCTTGTTTAAACAAAGATAAAAGTGAAAGTCGTATTTATTCCTTTTATAATATTTCCTAAGCTGCCTTACACCTTGATAGTGTAATAGTTTCCTATCCAACTAACTTATATGTCTGTTTTACGAGTAGGAAGAACCCATGAAAGTAACGATGTCGGCATAGAAATGTAATTTCGCTTTTTATGTAGGAAGTTTGTCAATTACCCTATTCCATAAACAAGGTTTAAGTTATAACGAAACAATGGAAATTCGTTGGAATAAATTTCAATTTGTTAAAGATCGATGGGTCGTCCAATCACAAACTTTTCTCTCTGTACTTTGACGGTCGAGATTTCGGGTAAGACCGAAAATTCCATTTTATCGTATTTCCAATGACGTTGCCTAGGAAAAAGTCTTCGAAGTTTCGTATTTAATTAATTATTCGGATACCATTTATGGTTATTTTTCGATAATTACGAGCGATTCGTCTGTCTCCTTTGTAGAAAAGCGAATGTGAACGTAAGACATTTTTGTTTTGCTCGTTACGAAATCTCATCCGACGACGTTTCAATTGTTTTTATCCAGTAGAATTGTGGGAGTTTCGGTGAGCGAAACAACGTTTCGACCTCGAACCTTCGGCTTTTGCAATCTTCTTATCTTACGGGTTAGGTTCTACCACGAAATTAGGTTAGTGGTCAAATGCCATTACCAAATTGGAAGGGACGAAGATCGTTGCGTAATCGGAGGCGCGGCACTGCCACAAAAAACATGAAAGATGCGTTTCCCGGGCTAAAGAAGGAACGATTTGGCCCAAAGACAGTCTGTTGGCCAAATTCTTTCGCCATTAATACTGATTTTCCTGTAAACTAATATATTTATTTGGATGCGTAAGAATCGTAAACCATCAAAGTCCGTCAGAGGGAGGTGAATCTGGGGAGAGTGCAGGGTAAAGGGAAAAACTTTAGTCCCGAAATAGACTATTTCATTCTGCGGTTTTGTTACATTTTAAAGTTAAATTACTTTAAAGGCCGCACCAAAAATAAAAAGGCCAAATTCCGGTACATATAAAGACTCTGGGACGAACGTAACGCGCTCAATTGATAAATGAGGTATAATGCGACAGTCATTCAATTTGCATTTAAATAACGTGCGCTTAAATTTCCGATAATGCGTTTGTCCTGTTACAGTTAATAAAAAGTGACAGATCTCGATGGTTTTATTGCTGACGATAACATTCGCGTTACTTTAATACCTAAAAAAGTCTCTATCGGCGCGCGTACGAACGTTCGTAAAATGAATTAGACGAAGTTTTTATCCGACGAACTTCCCTCCGCCGGCGGTAGATTTCCGGAAAGGGGGCCGGTGTCTTATTTAAGAAAAAGGACCGGGACCGATGACCACTTACGTTAAGACGGGCTTGCAATAGGTTTGTATTCTCTGTACGACTAAATCGGCGATCAGTCTGCGATCTTCTTCTTGCGTCTCGCCCAACAGTGTCATGGCCGAGTCGTTGACCTGAAAGTACAACCGGTTCCATTGTTATATTAGTTCGTTACCTTGTATGGCGCAGGGACAAACGGGTCCTTACGTAACTCTCGCCTACCGACTTACGAACGCACTTATCTCCCGTTTGAAATTCGTAACACTCGCCGAGGAAAAGTTACCAAATCTTTCCGGAATACAAAAGTAAGAATGTCGAAAGGGTTCGAGAGTTACGTAAACTAACACTACTTAACCGTATTATTTAAGCCGGTTTTTAAATACGTCCTCTGTTATCGTAGTCGAAACCGTAAATAGGCAAAGACGTATTTAGGGAGGAGGAAGAGACTGGGTTTGGAGCGGGGAAAGGGAAACCCCTTTCCCCGCTCCAAACCCTCCCACACGTTGCCGTAACCAAATAAACCAAACTCCGACCACGTTCTTTTCTTTATTCTCGTGCAACACCATTGAATTCCGGGTGGATTTCTACTTTTAAGTCGCCCTTAATGTCCTTACGGTCTTCCGACGAAATAAGGGTATTAAAGGTGTGGATAGACGAATCGAGGAACGTTACCGAAGAGGAAATTTTCTGTTTTCTGTTACGCAAAATTACGCAAACGATGCGTAACGAGAATACTTAAATAACGCAACCATTGGGTATTTTTCTTGGGGAAAAAACTAATTGTACGGAATAGGGACGCGTTCCATATTCGCCGGGGTTAAATCTAATGGTGTGGGCGCGTTCCGACGGCGTCCGGATCGAAACTTTCCGTTTTATTCGACTTAGCCTATTTATAAATATTATAAAAACTTAAGAATTAGGTCGTTCACCGTCCACGAATTTTTTTGATTTAACCGTGGACTAAAATAGAATTAATTTAATTCTCTTTGTTATTCCGAAAGAGGCTGACACTCGAATGCTGTAACAATTACGAAAAGTCGGGCTTAGACTCCTCTAATAATGGTTTTCTTTCCGCACCGGGGACGACGGTCGGGAAATATTCGGTTGGTTCAACGTTCGAACCATTATTATAGGTTTCTGTTTTCTTTTGAGGACAGCAAATAGAAATCCTCAGATCTGCAAATGCAGTGCGCCGTTAAACCTTCTGCCACCCCTCGAAAAGCTTCGGAAGACAAGTAAAAGGCGGTCGATTCCTTTCCATTCTTTCCCTCAAGAATCGAACTAACTTTGAAATATGACCGAACAGAAACACGTGGCCGGGCCGTTGGGAGTCGCCGGCTCTAAACAGAAAAGCGCCATCTGGTTAAAGAAACGATTTATAGTTTGTCTCTTATAACCAGTTACTCCAATCCCTTATAACGCGCATCCAAGTCTTTCTTGTTCTTAGATCTAAACACTGGTGGTCCGTCGTGGGTTCGCGCCTGGACAACGGACTGGCCACGTAGAGTTCTCCGGGTTTTATTCACGTTAGTAACACCTAAATGGGAGCCAGTTTCCCATAAAAGACCTCCCGGGAGACATTTCTCCACGGCAGATCGCCGTGTCCCACACGTTGCCGTAACCAAATAAACCAAACTTTTTCGTTCTCCGATTCAAAATTAAATGACAATCGGATCGAGATGTCTATTTCTTATTGTTAAGTTAAATGGTAAACGAGACAACAATGAGTAACTTGAAATTTAATCCCTTAAGCAAAATATGTCAAAGGCTCTAAGCAACGGAGGGTCCCTCCATTGCTTAGGACATTATAACGATCTCTCTTTCCTTATCCAACAGAAAATATTCTAATTCTTAGCTTTTGGAGATTCGAGCAACACAAAACTCCCCTAATGTTTCTTTTTCCTTCACTTCCGAAGATCCGACTTATCCTCTTTGGGCTGTCCATAAATGACGTCCACACTGAAAGGAGAGAATGGGATACGTCAAATCGTTTGATAAGGGGAAGGGTTGGGCTTCAGGTTCGTTTTTTTTTTCATTAAATTTTATACAGTTTATGCATTTTATTATATTTATTTCATAGTTTCTTGTTTAGTTTCTACTTATGGTATCTATCATTCGTAAAGTGATAAAGGTCTTAAGGGGGTTGAGTTTTGTTGGACGTCCCCAAAGAAGAAGGGTTATTACGGAAATTTGGACAAACTGGGACAAGAGGATGAAAAAGAGTAAAAATTTCAAAAAAAAAAAAAAAGTGGACGTAATTTATAAACGCTTTCTTCCGGGTTCGAATTCCGGATGGCGCCACCCTTTCGCTCCTTTCCGCGGCCCAGGAGGTCCAAAGGCTAACAGTCACGTTTCCCACCCTTTCTTACTTTTTGGAAGCGGACCAAAAAGACAGAATTAAGTAACGATTTTCTAGCTGTGATTCTCCTATAGGCTGAATCGAGTTCTTTAAAAACTACGTAAAAATCCATATTTTCGTTGAATTTCGAGTTTTCTCAAAATTTTTTAATTTAATTCGCCGGACAAAGTTCTCGCCCATCCAGATTTTTAAGATAAATTTTAAGGAAGAATCGGAAAAAATAACGCGTTTGGATGCGAAAAGAGACGAGAAACAACGAGCGGCCACTAATTGGGTTCTATATCCCACGCTGCACAATAGAAAAATGTCTTAGTTTATTGTACGCCCTATTGCTCCTAGTTTATCTTTTTAGAAAGAAAACCTTCGCACCAACCAAATTGTTCTTTTTCGTGGAAATCGAAAAATTTTTACTGAAAACCTATTTTCATTTATTAATTAAAATTAATTAAAGTTTTGTTTAAGCCCAAAGTAGTCGATATCGAGTCCCAGGGGTCGATTGAAAACATTAAAAATTATTAGTCCAATCGGTTATGTATATGATAGTTTTGGATGTTGTAAATAAGCACGTGAAAAGTGTTTGGCTTAATACTGGCTCACCACATTTATTATTATTATTATTATTAGGGCTATTATTATTAACTGTACTGTATTACGAAAAATAAAGAATGGAAAGGGATGGAAATTCGAGAAAACCTGAAAGAGGTCGACAATCAAAATAGTTTGGAGACCCTTGATGTAAAGTAAAAAGCAAAATCAGATCGGCGATTAAATAAAAAAAAAATGACCGACAATGGGAGGTGGAAGTGATAGAGGAGCGTTCGGGCCTTTGGAAGGAAGAGAGAGGAAAAGAAAGAGGGATCGACTTACCTCGGTGATGTATTCTCTTCCGTCTTTTCCTTGGATGGCTTCGACGGCGCAGATGTCCAGACCCCCGAACATCTCCGACACCTCGTCCACCCACAACTTGTAACGCTCGGTCATGGCTATCTGTTCCAACATGGCCGATCCGATGTTCGCTTTCCAGTTGCCAGATATCGACTTTCTCCTGCCGACAATTAATAATTCTAATTTTAAAACGCTCTTTCTTAATTAAATACAGTACAATATTTCTGTAATTTTATTCATCTACCTTACCGTTATTTTTTCCAAAAACTTACATATATGCCTTGTAGTTGTTGCCTATTTTCTGAATGTGCATGTCATACTTGGCGTCGACGAAAGGTTCCACCGTGCAGTAGGTCCGACACACGGCCACCACACTAGCCACGTCCTGGAAGTCGTAGTGGTTCTCCACCTTCAGCTTACCGAGTCCGCCGTGTGCGTGCCCTATCTTCACCACGCAAGGAAACTTTGGAGTAGTCAGCTGCGGATAACAAAGTGTCGATTAGACCACTTCTGATGCCACCCGACTCTCTTCACTCGCCATTTTGCACGAACCGGAATATTCGCGACGGTTCCCGTAGGTTAAAGTGCTTCGTTACGTCTCGTTTTTCGATACTTGCATATTGCAAGTCCTCATAGACAAAGAAACTATTACATATTGCCTATAAAGAAGGCACTCTCTCTATTAATGCAGATGATAGTCACGCTTAAGAGCATTCTTCTCCGAAAACAAGAGTTACATCTTTAATCACCATCTCTCTCCTCCGGTTCGACGGAACCGGAAGTGGGAAAGTGGAAGCGTTTGTTGCGCATCAAACCGCGGCGCCACAAACGCTTAAAAAACACGTAATGACCAGAAGCCGGAAGTGGCGGAAACCGAAAAAAAGGGCGGTGGTTTGGGTCACACGTAAATATCTTCTAGAAGAGCCGGATGAGAAAACCCAGGAGCTTAAGACACTTAAGCCCGGGATCGAGCGCATCAGCGTTCCGTTTTCGCGCTGCTCCCACAGCGGCATCTCAGTTCCCGAGCGGCGGAAGATCCGGTAAAGCGGGCGGCAGAAGGTTTATTTACGGAAGGAGAAGGTGGAAGCTCGCGACCTTCGACCGGCAATTCTCCGAATTTCCACGTCCTTCGCTGATCGGAGGAGCGTGGGAGGTGTTTATTTTTTCCACTTCCAACGGACGCGAATTCCTCCTCACCTTACTTCACTGCTAAATTTAGGAATCGTCGTTCTCTGGCCCGGAAATCGAGACCTTTTAGTCGTTTCAATGTGAAAAGGCAGAACGATATCCGTCTTTCTTTCGGAAAAGAAAGTAAAGACGTCGAGAGTAGAGTCTTTGAACGTGGCCCGAGCCCATTCCGGCATTCCACCCGGAAATATCCGGAAAGAATAAATGGAGAAAATTTCCTGTTCGCATTCAGACCAAACTCTGTACCTGTGATAGATCTTCGTCTACTGATGATCCCATAGCCGCCGCTCCAAACTCGGATATTGTGGGTTCAAACCGTTTAGCCGATGCTTTTGTCGCGATTTTTTATCCGGATCGCCACGCTAGAATCGCTGAGCATGATCTTTACACCTCTTCCGATTTAGGACTAATAACTTCTTCCGGGATGGACGGTTGCCCACCAGAGACCGAGTGGATTAAACCACTAAACACTGGCAGTTGATCATGGATTCGCGCCTGGTCAACGGTGGATTTTTTCGGATTTTCTTGTCGTTAGTAACACCTAAATAAAAGCCAGTTTCCCGTAAAAGATCTCCCGGGAGGCATTCTCTCCTCGGCAAATCGCCCATGTGTCGCGTTGCTGTTTACGAACAAAACCTAAAACCGAGATTGGCGCTAGCGTAAACGCGGCGAAAAACTTCTAAACTGCCGGCGGCTTTAGGCTCTTCCGGGCTGAAAGCCCGGAAAAACCTAAAGCCTCTGCCAGGAAAGTCCACATCTTATTAGCAAAAAAATAATTATTGACTAGTGAGATGTCTCTTTCTTCATATCTAAAACAGATCATTAAAGAAAAATTTGGTTTGACATTAGTTTGGTTTGTACCAAAAAACACAAACCAAACCAACGTCAAATTAAAGAAAAGACATGAAGCGTTTTCTGCCATTGTGTATGCTCTGTAGGTATAAGTTAGCCTATTTTATTAAGCCCATCGTGCGTTCGGCGAACCCTACAATGGTGAAAAATGCAGCCCAATACATCTGAATGAATCATCTCCGAAAAGTTTCTGGGTCCCCAGAGCAGTAGGATAAATCTTAATCTCACAGCCATCCACCGTCTCCTCTGGAACATAAGGGCAATGGCAGGAACGACTGATTCTCGAAAATGAATCTTGCAATCCAACCCCATGTTTCTTCAATTGGCGGGTGCTGATCCGCCGTCGTTCGTAATTTCTTAGTTTAAAACTACTGTAAGCGGCTAAAGAAGGGTTGTTGTAATTTCGACACCATCTATTGTAGACTCGAATATTAATTACTCGTTTTAGATATTGCCTCGTCTTTGGTTGATTTTCGAGATGAAAAATCGATTTATCTCCATGATCAGCCACTGTTTATCTCCTTTCCACCTTTAACACCTTATGTCGTCACCTCTCTCTGCCTCTGTACGCAACCGCCTATCGTCGTTCCTTAAAAACAAATGAAAGCGAAGGCACAGTTTATCTTTAGTTCCGACAGAATCCTGGATTCGACCCGGGCCCCGTCACTTTTGCCAAGCTAGTCCGGATTAGTTCTATAGTCTCATCCTCCGAAGTTCAGAACGGCGCGGCGGTGGCGATGGAAACGCGCAATGGACTTGGCGGCTAACCCGAAAATTGGGCGGATTCTTACCCACAGAAAAAGCAAACTGAAGAATTTTTTAATGGCCATTTTAATATTTCTGAATCGCGATTAGTTTGAAGGACGAAATCATCCCTCGGTTAAAACTGTCTTCCTGTCACGTTACCTTTTAAATCCGAATCCGCAGGGTTAGTGCAGAAACAAACGCTTTTCACTCAATTTTGGTGGTGTAAAGAAAGCGCGCAGCGTCAGAAACTTTTGAAACGACGCTACCAGAACGACACTACCAGCTAAACAAGCGCTAAGCTTTTACTCGAACGCCTTAAATCGCGGGAGACAGCGTTCAGGAGTGAATTCTCATTTGCAGTGTTAACGACGCTAAAAAATGCCTCCCGATATCTAGGGTCTATAGAGAAAGAAGGACACTAAATATCATCGGGCATGCACCGTAGATATTTGCATCTCGAGCTACGCGTGTAAACGACGTACGGGATTAATCGGCCGCGGCCGCGGGGGGACGTCATTGGTGTCGCCATCTAACAGTGTTCCGGGAAACTTTCTCCCCTACTTCGTTACCGGGCACCTCTCCCTCCGACTCAGACCAACTAACACCTCCGACCGAAACCCGATTCGTCGTCCTCCCGCGGCGACCTTCCCCGGGAAGAAAAAAAAAAGTTTACCGCGCGTTCTTTCCATTCTCCGCATTCATTTCCATAAAAGTAGGGAAAAAGTGGAGACGACGACGGACGACCTTCCTCTCTTCACCAGTACCCGTTTCCCTCAATTTTCTGTAAATTTCCTTCCTCGCCCTTAAACCCTTAACGTCTAACTCCTTTTCTACCTTGGTTCTTCTATGTTAAACGCTTTCCGATACCAATGGCCGAATTTCAGTCGACGGAAAGCAGGCCATCCTCCAAATCGGGGATGTCGAAGGGGCGATACGCACTATACGGCCCGCCAAATAAAAATTTCCATCTCGTTTAATTTAAAAGCAAAATTAAAAAGAAAAAAATACATACACAAGTTCATTAACTATCGTCGTATTTCATCGCGGACGGATACTATTAAAATCAATGATATGTGCGTAGTTTTGGTTTTGACGTCTGACGTCACACGAGGAATAGGTAGGTGCACGTGGTCTAAAAACCTAGACTTACGCCCGGTAAAGATCAGCTCTTATTCAAACTTAAAGACGTTGTAAAGAGGTAAGAACTTGTACCACAAATTTTCCCGAAATTCGAAGCCGCTCCGGCTCTTACGTAAGTAACGCGCATCCCGACACCTTTCGGTACGAAGGGCGTATTAGACCGGCTTCGGTGCGAAAGGAGTGGCCGCAGATGTTTGAGTACTTTTTGTTTTTTTGATATTTCAAAATACAAGATTACAAGTGGAGATTTAAAAAGAACAATATGGCTTGGTATAAGTGAATACGATTCGGCCTTGAATTGTATTTCACAATTCTATTTTGACTCTGTTGGATTTAAAAGACAAAAATTTGAGAATTTATTCTTCTAAAAAACCAAAGGAACACCTAAGAATTGACTTCTTTTTAACAACTGTGTATATAATATATAGTTGTTTCGAATAGGTCTACATGAAATGTGAGAATTATAATTACATTTATCAGAAGGATGGTTAACTTTGGAACAAAACCCAAATCCCGAAATTAAAGAAATAAAAAAGTATAACACATTAATATCAAAATTAAAGGGTGCTTATAATAATGATAAAATTATGTCGTAACATCAGAAGAGTGAACAATTGAGTTTTCTTTTTATCTAGAATTTTGTGTTTTTAATTGTACTGTATTAGTCTTTCTAATTAGTAATTATTTTGGGAAAGCCGAAAAAATGGCTTTTTTTGCCAATGGTTCTGCCATATTGTACTTCACAATTACATAATGATAATAATAATGACAACAAATGATTATATAATACTAATAATAATAACTTGAGATGAAGCATAACAGATGTTTTTTTCTGCTCCATTCGAGTAACAAAACAAGTAAAACGTGACAAACACACGGTGTAATCCGAAAGACGAAAGGAATAGAGAAGAAGAAAGTTCTGCCGCCCGTCTCCTCTTCCCACAGTCACGAACGGACGGACGTATCCGATCACTATAACTATAAAGACAATCGTCCCGAAAGCGGCATATGATTACGTCACAACAAATGGAGACAACTGGAAAACGGGAAGGACAGAAACGCAGTCCGAATTTAAAAGTTCCGGATCGATTCCCATCTTTGTCACGTCTGGGAAATGACGAAATAGGGAATCGACCTCGATCGGAAAATCGGAAAGGTCTTTGGCCCTCCTGACGTCATAAGTCCGACTCTTCTACCGAAGATTTAGGATGCGGCGGAGAAAGTCCTCTTCTCCATATTTTTCTCGGAGTTGGAAGATTACAATTGCCCTACCTTAAGGCATTTCACGTTATGTCACCGAAAAAACGGAAGAAAGTGCGTGGAGAGAGAACAATAAATGTCCGACGCGTCGGTCGGCGACGCGCATCGGTGGCAAAGCGCGGACGTCGTCTTCTCCGGAAGCGTTTGGCCACGCCGCCGACGCTTCCGGGAAGAAAAAGGACGCCGTCGACGCCTCCCGGAATCTGAGGGGGGGAGTCGCCGTCGATCAACGTCGAAACCTCCCACACTTTCCCGCCAAAAATTATTTATAGAGGCGCGAGCTCCGTTCTCGAGCCAAACTCCACCGATCCGACTTCACATCGCTCCTGTCGGACACATACTCGTTCCCGCCTCAGGTAAGCGCTTCCGGTGGGTTGACTCGAGGAGAGATTCGGGTCTCCCATACCGCCCAGAAGGAGGGAAAGTTCGGGGAGGACGAAGGCAGCAGCTCTTTTAAGGGCGCCGAAGGTTCCAGGGAAGGAACCCAACGGAAGGAACTTCCTTTTCTCGAAATCGGTTCGTCTCCCACCCCTACGCCTTCTTCCCGGCGAAAGCCAAAGAAAACGCCGTTCTGGTCTTCGCCGGCGCGGCGTGGCGCCGACGAAACGCCGAGACGACCGACGGGCGCCGGCGGCAGTTGCGACATGGGCGGCGAAACGGCCGCGGTCGAAGATTTGCCGTCAGTATCGAGGACGACGGCGCCGAGAGAAGACGCGCGCGTTCGGACTCCCGGCTCAAATTGTCGTGCAGCGGCTGCGAATGCCGCTCCGCCGCCCGCTCTTCCCAACAGGTGAGTGCGCCGCGCGCCCGCTCCCGTCGCCGGCTTCTCTTCCTCCGACCCGAGAGGACGGGGACTGAAAACGCCTCGTCCCCCGAGACGAAGGTCGCCGGTCGTGGTTACGCGGACTCGACGTCGCGTCTAGAACGGCGGTGGGCGTCGACGAGAGAAATTTTCGTCGGATCGACGAACCCGAATAAGTACGAGGCTGGGACCATCGCCGACTCCGTCGCTTTGCATCGCGCGCTATCCCTGGCGTCGCGCTTTCGGCCGAACTATCTACCGCGCCGCGGAAGGGAAACTTCTGAAGCCGAGAAAATATTTTCCGGACACGCGGACGTGAAATTAGAGATTGATTTGAACGACGGCGCCGATGAGAATTGCACCTTGGCCGTGGAACGGTGGCCATCGGAAGTCGACGGATGTTGTAACGGAAATGGAAAGAGGTCAGAAGATGGCGCGTGGCGAAAAAGCAAATACAAGATCGGAAGAAAATCGGGCCCGGGAGAGGGACCGAAAAGAAGGAAGGAAGGGAATTGTTCCTTCGGGCGATTAGTGTTAGGGTCGATAGGAGGTCTCCGCGAGAGGGAGAAAGGCGGGGAACCTCCTCCCTTTCCTCCTTCTCTTTGTTTATTTATTCGTAAAGACTGGCGCTCTCGTCCTTAACATTCCGATGGTTTCCGGGAAACGTGGGACGCCTCCTCTTTCGCTTCTCCAACCCATCGTCGTAGATGGTCGCTTTCCCCGCTTTCCTCTTTACCCCGCGTCGCTTCTCCCGTCGAAAAAAAGCTCTAGTCGTCGGCGGAGAGACGAAGGTCAAAAGGAATTAGAATCGAAGAATTCCGAAGATTTTCCTGACGTGTTTCCGGAAAAGCTCGACAATTTTTACGTCGGAAGGGCGAAGCGCGCCACTTTCGAGACCGTCTTTCGCTGCTTAAATGCCTTGGAAACGACTTCGACCTCTTTTCGACCTCGCGCTAATTACGTCGTCGCCCGTCGAATAAAGTAACGAGCGCCGGCGTCGTCGTCGCTTTGCTTTTTCTTTTGTTTTCTTTTTTCTGTTTTGTTTTGGACGCGAAGGCTTCCGTCCTCGCGCATGCCAGACCAACGCCACGACCCAAGTTTTGGCGTTTCTCAGAGTCTTTCTTCTTAAAATTGAAGAGTTGGAAGGAAGGCGAATTTGTTTGCCATCGGAATTTACCCTTTCGACGGAATTTACGAATAAATCGGATGGATGAGAACGGGAAAAAGTCGCGTTGACCAAGAAGGATCTTTCGATTTTGAATTCTTTGGCCGGGGAAGCGCGTGGGAGAGAGAGAAACCGGAAGTGGCGCTGCTCGGTAACGGCGCGCGGTGGACGCGTACCGGAGTATCGACGTGTGAGTAACGGTAGGAATCGGACAGATTCTGAAGATTCGAGTTTTAATTTTGCTTTCTTTTTCAGTTCCAAAGTTTTGCCACGACAAATGGCTTCTGTCTGTAAGTTTCTGTTCGTGACGGTGGTGGGTCTGATGACGTACGCCGTGGCGGAAAGCTGCCTATGCATGAACTTTCACCCTCAAGAACATTATTGTTCGGCAGACTTCGGTGAGTTTACACCGGGCAGCCCCTCCCCTTCCGTCGCCGTCGGCTGTCCTCCTCGGAAGTTGTCGTTTTTCGTCCGATTTTGCTTCCTTACATCTTCGGAAAGTTAACTCTTTGTCATTTTAGCGAGGGCGTGGCAAAATGACGAAAGGCAGAGGTAAAAAGAGGGGTCTTCCGAGGGGGAAGCGAAGGAAGGACCGGAGTGAGCAGCCTTTCCAACGTGTGGGTAGATATGCCATAACCGAGCTATTTTGTATGGCTTTTTAGTGGCTGCGGTGCGGGTGAGAAGAATGAGGAAGAGCGACGCCGACGTCCACGTCTATCAGATCCGAACGAAAAAAATATTCAAGGTAAATAAGTCTTATCAGCCTAATTTATTTTTACTTTAGCGCGTTAAAAACTCCCACGCATAATTCGAATTTCCCTTTCTTGAGACGGACATTCGTGCGCTCGATTTTTTAAGAGCCTCTAAGCGGAGTTTTAGTCCTGGAAAAAGGAAGACTTTCCGTCCTTAAATCTTTGCGAACTTTTGTCCGGTTCAGACCGGAAGTCGGGTCAAATCGAATTTCCCCGTAACGTGGCCCGGTCACAGGCACAGAAGTAACGGGAAGGTCGTTTCGTCCGACGCGTGATTTACGTCCGAGCCAATAATATAAATCGATGATTGTTTCAGGCCAACGGAAAAGCGGAAGAGGCCCTTTCTCACGGTCTTCTGTGGTCCAATAGCAAAGAGGCTATGTGCGGACTACGTCTCCGTCCAGACAGATACTTGGTGACAGGTAAGAGCCTTTAATCTCGTCGGAATTCTGTTTGTCGTGTCTTTTTGTCTTCACGCTTCTATTATCGTTATTACGAAACCGGATCAAAACCGGGATTTGGCTCCGGTCGTTTCCGGTCGATCTAAAAATAAACCAAAAGCGCGTGGTCGAGTGACGTAACAAACACCGTGTTCGACTTATCCTTACGCGTCGTTCGAAAGATTTCGTAAGAAATGCCGACGTAATAATCTGAAGTGAGTAAGTCGGCCGTCGGCCACTTAAAATACGACGATTACCACTCGACATTCGATTAAAGGAAGAAACGAGTAGCGCGATAACGGAAGTAGCGCGTGTCTGGTCTAAAATGTGGAAATACGTTATTTTCAAGGTCGAATCACGGGAGAGAAGCCCTGGGTTTCCGGCTGTAATTTCGTGCAGAAGTGGTCGACGTTGACCAAGAAGCAGAGGAAAGGCTTTCGCCGTCTCTACCGACAGGGTTGCCACTGCAAGGTGAGTCTCTCACATTACACCGCACTCATAAATAGTGCCGGGAAACTCCAGCCGTAGATAAAAAGGGTCACTGGACAGGTTAGCGATAGTCTTCCGGGTAGCACCGACATCGCCTGCCGCTTCCATTCCCGGCCGGGCCAACCGTAGAGGCGGCATCCGATTCAAACGAAGACGACACGCCGGGTGGGAAGGCGATGGCTCCGTTTCAATCGAGATAAAACGCGAAGGGAGGGCGAGTCTCAGATAAAGGCGAAAGTAACACGGGATCGCTCGATTAAATGGAAATAACTTTTAAAGCTAAAAACAAAAGTTAAAAAAAGGAGACGGAACACGTTCTTCTTCTTAAAGTCTTAATAATTGTTTACATACGGCACCCTATGCTCATTAATAACCCATTCGACCCTCCTACAGGTTAGAACTCCTTTTAAACGTTTCAATTTCACTACAAACGTCAGAACACTGTTTGTTCTCCCCCCTTTTCAGCAAAGTTCTTAAAATAACGTTTAAAAATTAATTAGTTTGTTTCATTAAATAAAAACGGAAGAACGGGAAGAGCAAGAAAGTTCCAAAAGACGTCTAACTTTCTTTCAGACGCGCTTGCGTAATTCGGAAGTAGTTAAAATTAATTAGAATTAATAGTGATGGACACCTTCGACGTCAGAAATTTTGCGCTTGACGACGGTCGGAGACAAATAGTTTTAAAGGAATTCAATTGGTTAATTAACGGAGTGGCGATTGCAGGTGAGGCCGTTGTTCGGCTCTCGACGAGCTACCAAAGGTCGCTACTGCTCCTGGGAGACCGTTTGGACGGACTCGGACTGTCAAGGAAAGCATTCCCTGTGCGTGCCTACCCCCGGCGACGGAGACAGATGCTCCTGGGTGAATAATTCCGCCTATCGACACTGCATGAAACGTTTCCGGAAGGAAAAGGAAGAGAGAAAGCATCCTTAGGACCGGCACCCTCCGGACGAACTACTTTTTGTCCCCTGTATTTGTATATAAGTGTACACGAGCACGCGCCAGCTGGTGAAGTGTACGTAAGTACCAGCACCAACTTTCCGCCCCAAGGCGAAGTTCCGGAGTTTTCGCGCGATTACTGGAGGAAGAGAGACAGAAGAAAAGAAAGTGCCGACGTTTCCGGTACCGAAAAGTACTTACGAATGTCGACAGCAGAAATTGCAGTTCGCAAAACGTGTGTATATGTATATATCATTGCATAAATAAATAATAAATATATGAATATAAATATATATATATATATATATATATATATATATATATAATAAAAAAACTAACAGAAGATCTGTTAGTAAATTTATGTAAACTTTGTACAAACGATCAGCCGACGTCGACTCTCTCCTTTCAAAAACAATGTATTTATGAAACATAATTATTATAAATTTCGACGAAAGAGAGAGAGACACACAGACATAAATTTATGTATTATTTTAAAGGGGCACTTCGTTGTCGTGCGTATTTTATAGTTATTCGATACTTTTCCGATGTATAGAATTTGAAATATTCATGTAAATAAAACTTTCCTTAATGACTTTTTATATTTTTTAAAGAAAGAGTTTCATTTATATTCATACAAGTTCGTCGTGACACGTCGCTTTTACCGTATCGCGGGTGGCGTTATATTTCAAGCCCAAGCCAATCCCCCGACTTTCCGGACGGACTCGGTCCCTGGAATGAATTTTTCCATCGACAAAAGCACGCAAATTCCCAGAAGTCGTTGGTAAACTAAAGGATCTCCCCATCTCTAGGACGAAAACCAAACGACAAGGGCAAAATCCCAGTGTATTTTTCTTAACGCCAAAACGTGTTCAATCGATAAATACGCATTCGAATGTACTCGTTTTTCTTCGTCTTTTGCTTATATTTAAGAAGGAACACTTCGGTAAATTCCCACCGACGTTTGCTACAAAGAAAGCCGACGTTTGGATTCGCAGCTGTGTTTTTTCCTCACCACGCGTTATTACGCAACGATTACAAAATTGCGTAAATGCCGGATACGTATAAGATTACCCATTCGTTTCCAAGTTTTGTTAATTAGGGATGCTTCGGAAGGCAAAGAAGATTGGAGTAAACGACTGGGAAATTTAATTTGGAAACAAATAATTTCGTATACAAAAAATGCCAGAACCGGTTAGGCAGAAGGAGCGTTCTAGAAGGGGTGGTCGCCCGGTAGAATAATTTCTCGGCCTAAGTCGAGCACCTTTCGTCTTCCGACGGGAAAGGTAGCGGAGGCATTTTCCTTTTAGTTCGTCACACCCGGAGAACTGAACTTTCACCTTTCTTCCTCCGAACCAAAACCTAACTCCCATTCTGGTTCAATAAATAAATAAAAACCATCTGAGATGAAGGTCGTTCCCCACCGGAGACTCACCCCGAGTTTTACTATAGTCGTCCGTCGGTTTTGAAATAACGTCAACAGACCGAATTTGGGAGAGTGAGGTCATCTCGGCTGTAGTCTTGAGATACAATTTTCCCCTTTCTTTTCGAAACGATAGTCTAACCGGAAGTTACGTAAACGTCTTGTAGTACAAAGCAGAATTACGAAACGCTCGCAACACTCGAGCACATTCGTTCGTTGGTTTCCCGGTCGAAGGACTTTTCGAAAATCCGAAACCACCTTTGTCGCTTCCGTCCGTCCTCTAGGAACAATTAAAGGTCTGTCCGATTAAAGTAATAAAGGTAGAAAAACGGCAGGTCGCTCCGCCGCTAATTGGAATAATAAACAGGCGGTAGGAGAAAAAAAATGGCGGTCGAGCACTTAATGTTACCTTAAGTCGGGAAACCCGATACGTAACCGAGGAAGTTTACACTCGAAGTTTCTGGTAATATCGTCGAGAATAAGGAGGTTTATTAGCGGGATGACGAAACCAGCCGTGTTTCGAAACACTACTCGATTCATTATTCGGTTCTTTCCAGATAAGGCGCTATATTTACATCGACCTGCAGGACCTCCTCTCCATCTTAAACCTAAGCTCCGGTCTCTCCGACGACGCATTCCTCTTCGCCCCCGGATATTGTCACGTGACGTCATCTATCGCTAAGCGGACTATTCTTCCGTCGTTTTCGCTATAAACACGGCTGGCATTTGTAACTAGCATCGATGTCGACCAAAATTGCGAATTGTTGCTTTTTTAAATAGGAAGTTACGTAACGAACAACGTCATTCTTTCTATTACCCTCAATACATAGCGTGTCAGAAGGCGCTTATTTCAAAATCATCACTTTTGTAGGATGCGGAGTTAACCACATCTAAAACTCGTCTACGACAAATTTTCTGCCTGGCAATTACGTAACATTAGAATAACAACCACGGTCACCGTTTCACTAACTTACGTCCTATTAGTAACTCATTACAAATGAAAATTTCCACCTCTTGCCTTCCCACCCCTCGGATTAGCCGTGGGCGGGAATAAAAGGATTTTCTTACCATTTCTTTGTGATTGGGATAAAAAGCTTGCTCTATTAACGGGAAATTCTCTCGACCCAATCTCCGCTGTATTTGCAACAGATGAGAAAACTGCAAAAGAAATATCTATTTTTAATAAAATTTTCCCGAAATATTTTAAAACAAACATCGAATCGTTATATCGAGACTCTTTCTGTGCCGATAAAGTCGCGTCGTTACTTACGATTGTGCCGAAGCTCCTGGAACAAATAGTGTGCGAATAGATCTTATACCGTTTGGCCAGGTGAAGAACAGCTCTTTCTACTTTTAACAGATAAAATTGGGTTTTATACTGGCAAAATTACATAAGAAGCCAATGGTGTCTTAGTTTGCTGCGCACTTTTAGCGTTGGTTATTAACTCCCGATAAACTTGTAACGATGATCACGATTATCGATACAGGAAGAGTGTCGGAGAGCAAATTTCAAAAATTCTTACCACCCAAGGCTTGTCCTGAAAGTTGTAGAGGCTGTGAACGGTGTTTACGCTGGGAACTCCCCGTATTTAAATCCCAGAAGTAAAGGCCTGTAGTCTTCGTTTGCGTCCCTGACGTGTTGTCTAATCAGTAGAAAATCCGGCCGAAACGATCTGAAACGCAATCGTCACCATTAATTACTCCGAACTTTGGCTTTCTGTTTGAAAAAGCTTCTTCCTTATTATTCCTACCGGCCTAATTACGTGATAAAGATCTGTTTACGTCCTTCTCCAAGACACGCGCAAAACAAGACAACTTTAAAGAGCAAAGGGGTTGTTTTGGCTTTCCCTCTGTTCTTTTCTCGTCATCTCCGCGTCCCGAAGACTAATGGGCGTCTAGAAAATACTGAACGAATGCTTTAAATATAGGCCAAGAGAGCGGTCGTTTATGGGACGATCTTACCCGCCGACATATACGACAGTTCCAGCAGGTTATACAAATTACGTTTTAGTAATTCTCTTAATTCATGTAAAAAATCAGATTTCTTCCGCCCGTCGTTAAAGTCTCCAAATCACAAAATGAATTAATCCAGCTTATTATCGTCAAATTTTAGGCAGGAGCGCGTCCTTTATTTTTCCTCTTTATAAAGACCTTTCCAAGAAATATAGCCTAAGCTGGAAGATGACTTACAAACGAAACTCGATGCCAGGTGCCAGAGTAGGAAGAGGAGTTTGGCCCGTTTTGAAGGAAACCGACTCATCTAACATTCCCACGAAAAATCTACCGCCGAGGAATCCCAGGGTTTAGATTTGTCATCGGATCCTTCCGCATAATTTTCGACCCCGTTCATATTATTTGATAGCCTACAAAGGCCTATTTAGATAGAGAAAGTAAAATTTGGCAGAAAAGATGAAGACCACGGCGGAAAACGAGAACCGGTGGGAATAATTGCAACACTCTCGAAAGTAGATTAATTACTTGTATGTGGTTAAGTAGGTCGATTTTACCTTAACCGTCATCGATTGTTACGTCACATTCGACCGAATAAAGATTTGTTCTTTATTTTACGATCAGATTTCGCTTTAAAACGGCAAATTCTTCTATGATAATCCGAATAACGCCCGATCCAAGATATGCCACTGGCAGAACATCGAAACTTTCTAGAAATATTCGCGACGAAGGCTTGGAAAAGTCGTAAGAATCAACCGGAAGTTATAAACGGAAAACGCGAGCCGTGGCGGAAGAAGAGTTAAAATGGTGGCCGGGGAGCGATTTTACCTGACGACTTTGGTTCCGTTCCGATAGACGACCATGCTGACGGTGGTACCGCTCTCGCAGTGGGTGGCCAAACTGATGTCCTTGAATTCTGCCTAACGCAATAAGAATTAGTATAAATTTTCACAAAAAAGACGTAATTAAATATAAATTTCTAATAAAAATCGTCGAAAGTAATATTCTTCCTTATCGATATCGGAAAAAAATATATAAGTAGAAAAAAGTAAATCCTCGAGAAAAATAGAATAAATGGTGAGCGATTTGTTCGGAGGTCGCGCATCAGAATACATTTAATGACAGTTTGGCACGCTTTCCTTTAAACTGTCAGAAGATTACGGCACTCGAATAAAGATCGATCCCTTTTCCTTTTTAGCTACACGAAAACTGTGTTAATTTATGAAGGCCAAATAATTAAATAATTGAAAATTCGGAACGTGGTTAATTATTTCGTCCTATTTCGTTACGCTAAACCAAAAATCAAGATAATTACGAATGACGTAATGATGACGAAAACTTTCGTTCGGATCAAACCGATATATTTAACCCGGTGTACCGAAGCTATAACAACAGACTAACACTTTCATTTCCTTTCATAGTAAAAACGCATATTAAAGGTCGATATCTGTTAGTTATTTTTCCTTTCTTCTGTAACTAATTACAATCTATTTACCGCGTGTTGCCGATAAAAAGAAAAAAATTATAGGCTTGTATATTTAAAAATAAATACATAAAATGTAGATAAAATCTGACACAAAAGGAAAATATGAATTTAAAAACTGGGATCGGTTTACTGCGTATAATTTTTTATGTGTATTTTAGGTAAAGATTATTTAAAGAGGATAAATTTCTATTTTAAATACAGCCTAAATCTCCAAAATATCATATCGACGACGTATTATTAATTAAAATTCAGTAATTTTATACGAAAATCGGACGAGAATTCGCGCATCATTTTTTGTAGGAAAGGGAATAAATAGGGTTTTTTTTAAAATCTCAAATCGTAGAATGCATTTTGGATTTTTTTACGAAGTGTGAATAGAGTGGAGCCTCGAGAATTGAGCTTTAAAGCTTATATTTAATGTTAATAAAGATAGAAGAAAAGAATTCTCCAAAAAATAAGAAAAAAGAATTAAAAGAATAAGAAAAGATGTGACGCGGATATCGCTCTACCTACCCTCTTTGTTTTAGTCGCAGTATGGAGGGTTTTATACGATACCTGTCTCTGATTTACGACTTTTGTTTGTACCAATTTTTTTGTCTTTGTTAACATGATCTTTTTCGATTTTGTCATTTAAGGCAATCCTGGTGTATCTGAAATAAACTCAATAAATAAGTGAAAGATAAATTAAGATGGTTCAGACTTATGGAAAATTAAAGGAAAGCGATCGAGTGTAAAAGCTATTGAACGGTCCAACCAGGGAAAGATAAAAAAAAATAATAAATCAAATAATGAGGAAAGGTAAAGGCAAGGAAAGAATTGCGAATAACTTTTTGATGCAAACGTCGGAGAGATTTTTTGTCCACCTTCTACAGGGAAAGATGTCCAGTCACGATGTAAACACAGAACATTGCTTACAAAACACTTACGATTTTTAAAAACTCTAAAACGATAGATTCATATCTTCGTTCGAATATTGCCTAACATTTAATTATTAACTTTGCTCGAAGGTAGATCGACTCCCCAAAACAATTCTTCACTATCTACAGTGCGTAAATACTATCAATTGTTCTCTGCCTACGCGAAACTTCGAAAATGTCTGAGTAATCCAAGTGTTATTTTACTTGTAGTCGGTATTTTTCCATCATTGGTAAATACTAAATACTGTATTTAAATGTAATTTCAATTGTTATCATTCTGTGATATTTACTTTATTTATTAATTAAATCCGTTTTTAAATATTCATGATCACTCTATAATAATTTGTAATAAATGAAAGTTGTTTTCTCGATATTAAGGTCTATCTATAATCTTTAGGTGTGCACAAACGAGTCTCGGGATTAAATAGGCCTATATTATTTACAAAATATCCAACATAGAACAAATAGGAGTGTAATTTTTAAAATAAACGTCTACGAACTACATTGATATCCAGTGTTTTCATTTAAAAAAAAAAAAAAAATACAAAGCTTTTGAATTGAAATTCTTTTTAAAAATAAGATTAACGACGAATGACGTTCTAAAAAGTTACTGCTACTCTAAAATCAACTAATATTTAGAAAAAAGTCAACTGGTTTTTTAGTTATTCAATGAGAAATTCTCTATTTTCTTCCGGTAAGTTTCTGTAGAATATATATATATGTATTCCAATATCCAATGCATGTACAAATTTAAATTCCTTTCCAGTCACGATATTACGAAATTCCATAAGTTATAACATAATGAATATTTTCGGGACAAGGCTACCGTATATTTTATTCATCATTTCACTTCTCCATTATCCAAATTCTTCTCGGGTATTAAACCGCTATTGGATAGACTGGTAACGTTCGCCAATTTATATAATCCGCGCTAACCAGTTCCAATATATTCTTCAAGACGAGAAATTTCCAACACAATCTGTCTCCCGGCATTACTTTCTATTATCGTTCTTTCCGCATTTCTGGAAACCACCCTCTGGCATCTTCGTGTTTTTCCAAATATTATTTGTGTTTTGGTAGAGGGTGTGAACCCGCATCGAATAACACGAGTTTACTTTACGTTCGACTAAATATTGAATAACCTCACGCTGTATATAACCCGCATTACGATCGATACACAAATAAATTACTTAATAAATATGTATTAAGTAAGCTGTATGTTAATATTTGTCTGTATCTAAAGAGGACGGAGACTAACACACGAAATTTTAATACGAAAACATCTTTAAAACTTGGTACGTATTTCGAGGTGGACCGCAGGGATTTTTTTAAAGGGGGGACTAAATATTGGGTACTTTTAACACCGGTAGAGACAGTGTTTCGCACGGAAATCGCCCAGACTTATTAATGAATTAAGTTAAACGATAAAATCCGAAGTGAATGTAAACTTTGGCTCCGACTAGTACCGAGCCTATTTTATATTTGACGGCAAAGTTATCGTTAATCTCCGTAATGAAACCGTTCAGAAACGAAGACAGCCGGGTGGCGCCTCCTGTCGAGTGAGATTAGAATGACGTTTACGTCCGGTCTGACTCTTCTTTCACGCGCTTCTTGGTATACTTAAAAGACGAGATTAGTTGGTAGTTCGAGCGTTAAAATCGATAAATTGGCATTTAGGTAATATTTACTAACCTGTTCCACTCGAATGTCCCAATCGCCATGAATGCGCTGACCTTTGAAGTATTTCGACCTGAGAAAACAATTAAAAGTATTAGAAAGATCTGACTTTTAATTAATTTTTACAAAACGTAATTGCTCCAACGCCCATAAATATATTTAGAATTTTAATTATGAAATTAACTTAACTAAATGAAATCGGTTTACGTGAAAGATCTCAGTAAAATTAATATATTAAAAAAACGTAAAAATTATTTCTATAAAATGCTTTTAATAAAATCCCATTTTTTAATATATATATATTTTAGATACAAAATAATTAATAAAATTTTGCATAGACAACACGATTGGCTCTATTTATTCCATGTTAATTATAAAGGAAAGACTGGAAATTTTCTCTAGAGATTCCCGACCGAAAGTACTAGTCTGTCGTGTAAAATACAGCTTAAATTTAAATCGAAGTAATCGAAATAGCTGAAAAGTACAAAAAGAAACAACTAATGTACAATTGGAATGCGGATTCCTTTCTTTAACACGTTCTTCTGCAAATTCAAATTTAGGTATAAATATCAAAGAAAGTGGAGTTTGCTACATGCATTCCGGACGAGGGTACAGTACATTTTTATTGGCAACGACCTTTATTTGAATTGTTATTCATAAGATTAGATTTTCAAAAGTTATCGGACGCCAGCGGGATTCAGTGTCACATCTGTTCCCGCCATATGCATATGTACTGTACTGTACAATAACAATTGATGCGTCATCACCGGAGATTTCTAAGAAAAGATGACCGATACAATTCGTTACTAACGCCTCTATCTTAACTTAATCAACTTACAAAGAAAATTAGTAAAACAAAAATATAAACGGGTCCACGAAATACGTAAAAATGTTCTAGAATATATGCTGTAATAATTGTTCGTGTACTAAAATTTATGTAAGTTATATAAACATGTACAACTAATATATATTTACGTACTTTATAAATAGACACCGTTAATCGATTTAATTATCGATAATCGATCAATGTTTGATGTTAACTTTGTGAATGAATCGTCGAAATAATTTATTTCTATCGATTCAGTCTAGAATAATTACGAGAAATTTTATTTTCATTTATACAAAATTTTCGATTTCACTACATAAACTTTTTTTTTTCTCTTTTACTTTTATAAATATATTTTCATTGGAAATAAGAAAAGTGAAAAATTTCCGGTTTAATTTTCGTGGTGTTAGCTACAGAATCGCCGTCATTGAAATCAAATAGTTTCAATGTTTATTAAAATGCCTTCTAAAATACTCAAAATAGCGTATACTGTAAGACATAAGTAAATTAAATATAAAGAATTATAAAGACTAGTATAATCTTTGAATAACAGAAACACAATATTTTGTATTTATTGATATTATTGCGACGTCTATGAAGAAGGCATAAAAATTAACATAGAAGATCTCGGCTAATAGATATTTTCGAAATTTCAACTGTAATTATTGATTAAGCAACTCCTAACTTTTCAATAAGAGTTCAATAATTCTGCACTTTCGACCGTTTCCAGTACAGCGTTAAAAAGACTTAAACAAACTTAATAATTAAAATAATATAAAAAGAAATCATTATTTAATTCTCGGTCGCAATTTCAAAAAGCTTAATTATTCTTAAGCACAAAATAAGTGCGTGATCTTAGAGTGATGGGAAACCGCAGTCCACCACCAAGTCACTTTTATTCGTTTATTCGATTTTCTACAAATGAAGGAAAATAATGGAAAATATTAAAATCAGCAAACATATAATTCACCTTTCTTCTATTATTAATGTCTCAAAAATCGTGCCAACTTTTAATTTAAAAATATTTACATTAATCTTTTTAACGTTCAAGTTTTTTCCCAAATTAGTTTTTTACAAATAAATAGAAAAAAAAACACAACTGTATAGCTTCTAAAAGAAGCAAACGTGTGGGAATTATCCGAATATAAAATTACTCGCGATTATCGAGAGAACTATTCGTGAGAATTTCATCGCTTTTTCAATAATTCAAGCTATGTTTACGCGTCTTATTGATCATGAAAATTTGATATCGGTTTATCTATATTTCATTATTCTCTTTCACATATATTTCCACGTAGTTAAATGTAAACTGTACAACCTCTACATTGCTATAAACACATTTATTCTTCAAGTATTTCTTCGATCGATAATTTCTATTATTTGCCTTTATGTTGCGAACAAATATTATTTAAATAATTTTACAATTTCGACGAAATTCGATGGCGAATTAATATCGTCTCATCGATTATGGCAATCGATAGTAATGGAATTGGAGTAAAAAATCGATGATATAACAATAACAACAATAACAATATATGACGTCTTAAGCAAATATTCGTGTGTTTGTCATCGATTCGATAGGACGATTTTGTTTTCTGCCTGCCATTTCGTGTTTTACTTTACTAAACAAACAGAATAGAGATTTCCTGTGAAATATAAAGAAAATCAATGTTTGCTGTTTTATTTACAAAATTTTATTTTAAATAAGTGAGCTAAAACAGATAATTTATAAATAGAAATTATATATTATGTTATGGTAATATAATTATTTTTATATAGACTAAGTTATCAGATTCAATTAAAATTATCTTTAAATCCAAATTAAAAAATATAATGTACACGTTCGTCTTTCGGACACTCTCTTTCTTTCACGATACAGTACTTTGATATCTTTAACCGTCTTTTCGTACATCAAATTCGCATTTTATTTTAAGTAATTTTTTGTGCCTTGTAGTATATTCATTATAAAAACAAACTTTTCTGCCTTAATAATAGATTTTGTAGTTTTTATTATATAAATCTCTATTACTCAACTTTCGGTCATTTCTAGGCAGGAAATCGTCCGAAAATCGAAGACTACCTGTATATACACATATACATTAGTATCAAAGCGCAGTAGCCATCTTACATTGACTGGATAAATATAGAATAATCCGGAACGAAGTAGCGAAATCCTAAATAATTTCTGATTTCGGGTTTCTGATCAGCTGGCAGCGGACAATCTTAAATTTGCCCAAAGGCTGGTAAATGAGCCTTCTACAAACTGTTTTATTACTCGCGAATTAACTGTAATTGGTTCAGAAAATTTCACTCAATAAATCTTTGGTGATTGTGTATACGAAACATTTTCTATCTTTGAAGTTTATTCGCATTTTAATTTTAAAGGAATTCGCGATATTTATGTTTGATCACCAAGATAATACATTAATACAGAACTGAAAAGGACTGAGACCTTTCGAGTTTTCACTACTTTGTACTGGGAAATTCTAGGATCTTAACGTAAAAACACAGCCTATGTTTCAGTGATAAGTTATAACTTAAATGTTTTCTTTATATGTTAATTTTATAAAGGCCTAACAATAAAAAATACAATAATATACAGTATCTTCAAAATAGATTTGTAAATAATTCTCTTTATTAAATATCCACTGAACATTTAATATTAGCTATAGAAGTGCTTTAATTAAAAAATTAAATTATTATTTCGACATTATGAACTATTTAAAAAATAATCGAAATATTTAAATAATAAATTTTAGTTTAGGTAAGTATTAAATTTTTAAATCAGAAGAGATATAAAATTAAAATTAGTCGATGTTTCAGCTCTATTAAAGAAAATGAAAAACCGAAGATAATTTATTTGAAATTTGATTAACTGCGTTAATTGGAGACAATACATTTTCCATAATGGAACCAATTAAACAGAAACATCCTCGACAGTCTCCATCCGTCCGTTCTCTCGTCCGATGCCGCTTGGCTATTGGTAGCTGATGTACAGATAATTGATAGAGTGAATGACCGGTTCGATATTAATTTCCTATTTTTATTTTTTCTTTTCTGCAAGGCTGATTGTAACCTCTTTGATCTCCAACAGATGGCGGTAAAAATTTTAATGCTTTTTCTATTGAGAAAAATATTCTTCCGAAAATCCTGGAAAACGGAAGCAGATAGAACTAAACACTTTTCCGCGTTAGAACCTTATTTACTATTAACTTATGGTTCGGAACTATGAAAATCGAATTGGTTAATTTTCTACGAATTTTAAAATCGTAGAAAATTTGAAGAAAATTAACTAATTTGATCTTCAAAATTCTGAACCATAAGTAGTTAATAGTAAATAAGGTTCTAACGCGGAAAAGTGTTTATTTCTATCTGCTTCCGTTTTCCAGGATTTTCGGAAGAATATTTTTCTCAATAGAAAAAGCATTAAAATTTTTACCGTCATTTGTTGAAGGTCGCGTGCATAACCAAATAAGGCTTAATAAAAATAAAAAAATCTTTCTTCCATATTTTTAATAGTTTCTCTGTTTTTGGTTTGCACTATATATCAAATTGTGCTTTTGTTATTTATGAGTTCATTCAAAATTTAAATTCTGTTATTTTAAATAAATTCTTCTGTTTACAAATTATACAATAAATAAATAAATCCTTCAATTTTATTAAATTGAAAAAATAAAATATAAAATTTTTTCTTTTCTTTTGATTGATCGGAATCTAAAAATGCACATACTTTTTATCAACTTAACCACAGACCAGCGAACACAAAGAGAAATTTTATCCCACATTTTTTATTCAATCTTTCATATCCATTTTTGTACAACAAATGCATTTAGACACATTGTCTCTTCAGGGTACATTGCATATAACAACCTCATTCTAGGACTACCAATTTATACTTATTACTCATAACTACATATACTGTAAAAGAATGTGCTGTACATCACAGCGGAGAGACAAGAATACTAGCCATGGAAAGAACGAGTCTATACTCTCAAAACTCAAACTGGCATATTCATTCATACTATTTATACTTATATTCTTTTGATATTCTGTATAATATGTATAGTAGGGAATCAATTATCCGAAATAGTTAAGGCAGAACAATTTCGGATAAAACTTGATAGTGAAAACAATAAAAAGATAAATATCCTAAATAAAGTGTCAACGCTGTTCCTTTTTTTATGCATCAAATGCTTCACTGTGCCTAAGCACAGTGAAACATTAGAAGTCTGTGACATTAAACATGCTTTTCCATTTGCACTGTAATAAATAAAACTTAACACTAGTGTTGATAGAGATGGCTCGATAGCGGGGCCTACAGAACACCAGGGCAATCGTTAATGCATAAAAACTTTGTA
Source organism: Centruroides vittatus (assembly GCF_030686945.1). Lineage (NCBI taxonomy): Eukaryota > Metazoa > Arthropoda > Arachnida > Scorpiones > Buthidae > Centruroides > Centruroides vittatus. The sequence goes on from NW_027121927.1 coordinate 1,129,351, forward strand.
ATTTCTGGTAGTAGTACAGTACTCTGTGAAGTCGATTTTGGTTAATTGATTGATTTTTCGGATTATGATATAAAATTCGGATAATTGATTTTAGGATTTTAGGATAATAAACGCTAAATAACGCTCTACTACACTACAATTCAAATGATATAAATAAACTTATATATATATCTGTGTGTGTGTGTGTGTGTGCGCGCGCACATGTACAGTAATATGAATATGAATTATGGTGCTGTATTTACATTTACAATTTAAATAAATAGATCGAATGCGAGCATTGAACAAAATCTAACAATAAACCATCGTGTTTATAAAGCTTTCTCGGCGACTTTCGATGAGTTTTGGATTGTCGCGTAGCAGTTTATTTTTTAAATTGAGTAATTAGATGTCTAAACAATATAAACCAGGAAATATTCTAAAAATGTAACTTAAATTATGAGTTTCCTATTGGCTATCTCGTATATAAACCGTTGAATATAAATCGGTCAAAATGTCAATAAAAACCACTTTTATATAACCGATAGAATCCACATTCGTTACAGCCTGTCCTAGTCGAAACGAAGATTCCAAAAATAATGTGCAGCTATAATGTAACGATTCCAAGAACTATAAATAATTTTATTTCCTATTTACAAATAATAAAATTGCTTGTTAAAATGTTATAAGATTGTGTATAATCATTTGTTGCTATGCCGAAAGTATTTACTAGATTTAATACTCTGTCGTAGACTTCATAACATCGATAAATTCGACGAGTGAATTACGGTACACGTACTGTACGTAAGCCTGTTTAAGAAAATTTCAAAATTACAATTAAAAGTAAATTTTAAAAATACTGAATTTAAATTTATCAGATTACAGAAAGTTCTCTATAATGTAAACACAATAAATGATGTAAATTATGAAGAACGATATATTTGTTTTGTATAAAATAGAAACATTGTAAAAATTAAATAAATAAAATCTCTATTTAACCGATATAATAAAAATATTAACGTGTATGAATATAAAAGACATACCATCGCGATTGAAGAAGTCGACAATAAATTTATGATCAACAAATTTGATAATAACTGCCATTGCTTATAAAAAGTGCAGAGTTTCGGTCCTAGATCATTCTAGATGGGATTTCAATGAGTATTTATATCTCTTCTTAGAACATCTTTCAATGTTCTAAGGAGATATATAACTGTCGGGATCGGATATTATATCGCTAAAGACGGCTGGTCATTTCATTCCTAGAATATTTTCACTTTCAACATGTTCGCTGCACATTCTCTATATGCTTTCGCATTATCAACCACTAAAATAAAGTCGAAACAGTCTACACCTTCATAAAACTTATACATAATACAGAATCTTCAGAACAGGGAAGAATTTAGTTTTGGAGACGTACAGATCAACATATGCATTAAATAGTTCTTTCCCAAAATCATAAAATGCTATCTTTAAAACCTATCTTCTCTAGTGTTAGAGTGGTATAAAGTTCTTTTAGTATCGAAACATGCCAAGAATATTTCTAAACATTCGAACTAGACTCATCAGTAAGAAAATTCTTGATGGCTTATTGCGAGTATGGCCGGCGCTGACCACGGGAGCGCCCGGGGCAAAATAATATCTTGGTATCTCTTAAAACAGAAAACGATTATGGTGTAATAATAAGCATATCAAATATAAAGTAAGATTACTTTCTGACCATGGATATCTCGAATCTGGACCATGGAATCCTCAAATGATTTTGCACTGACTACGAGACATACACTAACTCTCGAATCTGTAAAATTTAGAAATAATACTGATAATACTCGTTATATCAAACTTAGTTTGAATCCGACATATCACCATCCTACCGATTGCTCTCAACTGCATCGAAAAAATGAAATAATTTCTTTGAAATAATTATTTTCAATGTTTACAATCAAAATGCTGAAAAAGAAAAACGTAAAATCTATTAAGAAATCTTGAAAAAAATTTAATACAGTATTTTCTCTTATTTGTGCATGTATCAATATGTAGTGTGTGGATATGAGTATGTGAATGTGTAGGTGTATATATATATATATATATATATATATATATACTTACACATATAAATGTTAATAGATTTTTACGTTTAATTTTAAACTCTAATAGATATTTAATGTATTAATCATCGCATTGTATAGGGTAAAACCGAGTAAGAAGCCTATAGTTTTTATCAACGCATATAAATAGCTTAACTGTAGATTCCAGAAAAAATAAATACAAAATGCCAAGTGTTATCTTTTAACAAAAGTGAACAGGGTTAAAAAAAATTCAACATAGCGATAGAAACTAGATACATCATTCAAACAATACGCATCACACCTTTAAGTATCTATATCGATACTTGAAGGTGAGATGCATATTTTATTTAACATTTAATTTCATAAACGTTTTGCGCTGTTTGTACTTTCCACACTCATTACAATCTGTAATATACATTGTACAGTACATGTTTAATGCATCCATTTTTTTGTTTTGCACATAGCACATCGAATTCAACCAGCTTTATTTTTTACATTTTTGAAATTAATTATGTAATATACAATGTTTTTTTTTTGGTACCTAACATTGAATTTGACTCAAAAGTTCGCTTTGCTGAATTATTATCTATAAGTCTTCTACAAAGTGTACACTATACTGAATGTTAAATTCTTTGCTTGCTTAATAGTAATTCGGTCGATTATTGTGAGCCTACTGTAACCTCTTGCTTCAGCTTCAAAAACCAAGTCTTGTTTAGCCCATTTCCCCCTATTAGCACCGATTTTCCTTCTTTTATATTCAGTAGGCATCTAATATCAATAAATTTATTGAGCTCATAATAAAATTTCATAAAAATACGCATCTCGCCCTTAAATCCACTAGGCATACAGGAGAGATGCCCGGTTCTATATTATAGATTAAAATTATTAGGGGAGCCTCCGCGTTCAGCTCCGGCATAACCTATTAACTATCCTTTCACATGACAAAAATATCACATAAATATATTCGAATTTCAGAATTTTTCATATAAATGCAAATATCGCAAAATCTTTATAAGGCGACGACAAACAAAAAACTAATTTTGAACGAAAAAATCAACAAAACAACCATTCAGAAATAATAAAACACCAGAACGTTAAGCACAGTCACCATTAAAGTGATTAGTGACGTGCTCTACTGAGTATTATTTGAATAAACAATTTCTAGAAGTCTCTCCGGACAAAGCATCTCACCAGCTTTCACCCTATATCTTTTCTGTTTCGTATTAATAAAAAATATTCTATTCTTTCTTTCTTAAACTTTACACAAAACTAAATATGTCGCCTATATCTTCGAAAGAAACAAAAATGAATCATAATTATCTCAAAGGGAATACAATAATTAATGCATGATCTACGTCCAGTAAGCTATGTTGATGATAAAAATCTGAATTCGATTAATGCAAATTCCGTAAAATTACTGATTCCCTAAGAGTATTATCTTTTCGAAACATATGATACAATGTCTTCGGATGAAGATACGATTTTGTTTTTAATCTGTTTTAATCTTCGCTTTTATCCCAAGATAAGAACGCGTTGCTTTTATCAAACGTAAGTTAAAATACACTGTACTTTAATAAAAAGAAATCTTAAACGAATATCATACACTGTATAAAGTTATGCAAATAACTAAGGCGTATCTTTTTAACAAACTTTAAGAAAAATATAGGAACAGTAGCTAAAAACAAATAGAACATAAATTAAATAAAGATTAAATTATTATGATAAGATATTTTATTATTTTTCATTAATAAATACAAATTTATTGTTTCATTATAATACAATTTTTGATATTTAATAGCTAAAAATATTTAGAAGCGTAAATTTATTTCTAGAATTATTTCTACTAATTTCATTATATTTTTAGCATTACAACAATATTCTACTAGAAATGATATAATATCGTAATATATAATTGGTTTCAGTTGCCATATTGGTTTTTTCAAATACCAACAGCTCTGCCTCTGATCAGTATTGGGCGCCAAACACCCAACTATCCTTATAGTACTAAATATTATTTAAACAATTTAATAAATACTAGGCAAGAAATGCAAAACAATTCGGAATAAATTAATATCAACAAATATCTTTTAAAGTATTTAGATGGCGCTTAAATTAATCGACCGAAGGGACTCTGTAATGTTGTGAGTCAAACATTCACACCTGATAAAATATTCGATTTTTATGGTAACTTGGCAGATGTATTCCATTTTATCAGTAAGAAGTTTGCTTTTACTCGAACATTTCTTGTCAGTGAGTGAGAACAATCTGGCTTAATAACATATATTAAATATAACAAAAGCCAAATCAATTTTCTGGGAGTTGTTATAATAATTATCGATGCAATTATATTTTGAAAGACATGTGGAATCACTCCGATGAAACAGAAAATATTTCTTTTTTATGTTTACAGCATTAACTATCTATCTGGTTACTTTCTAAGTAAATGATATTTATTATATTTAATAATAATGTGAAAACCTAAAAAATATTATCGAATAAAACTACAGAATGCATTACATCTAATCACTTGCGTCGTTATTACAATCAGGGCGCGCCTACTCGAGACGCAATGGGGGTAATGCATTGGGGCGTCAACTGGTCGCGACGCCTTTCCATCAAGATATTTGCAATTCTATGTTGTTGCAGTCGAGTTGACCATTCGGTTAGGAACTTCTCTTTGGTCAAAGGAAAACGAGTGCAGTTGAAGCTGGAGATATCAAAGTGAACCTTTTATATGAAGTCTTTCTGATCTTTCTAATGCGTGATCGCCAGAGTACATATCAATGGCGATCGATAATAACATCAAGGCAGGAGTTCTAAGACATATGAGCACTGCTACGTTAATTACTATCCTGACCAAAAAGAAATTAACAAGAATTGTAAGAAAACATTTGTTAAAGTTATATTTTCTTACAGGAAAAATAAATATTGCGTTCAATTAAGCCAACGAATCGACAAAAATGAGATTTATGATTGATCATCAAGATACTAAGGTGGATTTTTAAAACTCTTTTCCGCCCTGTGTCTACGAAAAGATCTTTTATAAAAGACCTGCGGCAGGTTCAGCCGAATCCGTGAATTTTGCATTCTTGGAGTGAATTATTTTCAGTCAAATCATTCTGGGGTTCATGGATAGAAATCTATCACCTAGTCCTCTTTTCTTATTGATGAGAATGTTACATTTGATCGTACTTAAAAGTTACTTGACAGGAGAAGCAACAGAAATATATTGAACCCGGATCACTAATGCAAGCCTTATTCTAAGGTCCTTTTCCTACTGCACAAATATCAGATTTTTTTTTGTTTGTTTTTTGGACAAGTCGATAAATCCAGCGCTAATAAGCAGTTCTAACAGACATAAATAGAAAATGAGGGCAATAACACAAATCTTATATCTATATAATTACTTTCAGTTCATTTCAACCACCGTTCAATCTTAATTCTTAGACCTGCATGCGATATTATTTATTATACAATACGCGCTTTGTGGTTGGGGATTATATCAATAATTTAGATGATAACATTGATGTTGCGGTTGCATAAAATAATATCTATTGTATATATTTAATACAAATGGTAAATCTTACCAACATTCCTTCCATAGTACTTTTTTTCGTGGACCCGATAAAATACAGTAAAACCTGTGTAAACCGGAATCGCACCTTACCGAATATTTTTTTTCGGTTTGGAAGGTTTCCGTTTTGAACGGGTTCTTTTTTAACGTAGAAAATCGCTGTGTTCCGAAGAATTTTTTCTGTTTACGATAGTTCCTTTTTGGACAGTTTTTACCGTAAACTGTATAATTTGGGTAAATATTTTAATTTTAACATAACCGGAAGAAAGAAATACTTATAAAACCTAGAATCGGACAATTAATTACTACACAAATATGGGATTCCCACTGCACAGTTAAACTTCCTATTACATATTTTGTGTCCAATTGCACGTTAGAATATGCGCTGCACTGGTGTAACTATCATATAACAAAAATAAGCAAAGTTTTTTAACCCAGTAAAACAGGGAGTAACAGTTTCTATTTTGCTAACAAGCTATAGCCGCGCTTTGACATCCCGGATTTTGCTGAAATTTTAATACGTTTTATTACACCCTTCCACTAAGGAATGGTAACATCGTTCGTGCTAATGAGCAGTAGTTTACGAGAAATCATTGTTTAACTTTACCGTGTGAGTTAAATATCGAGTTCTACAAATGAATTGTAACGAGTAGGAGTGGACGAGCGAATAAGATACTAGAGAGGTTGAGGCGCACCTATTCAACCCAAAACGTCAACGGCGGACGGACGAGCGCCGCCATCTGGCAATTCTATATGGTCGATAATGACGTTTGCTACGTCTAGAATGGCGAGTAGACGATCGGCTTAAACTTCTTCATTTTTTTGTGTTTGTGGTTAAAATTATGACGTATTTTATTAAAATAATGATTATTTAAGCATTTACGAATAATATTGTAAGGATACAGACGATTTTAATCCAGAAATTATTTAATTATTCAATTTTTTAGCAAGCGATGCGATGTGCCTATAGAATTTACATTAAAAAAAACGGTTTCGGAAGATTGAGAATTTACATATATTTGTCTTCATAATAGCTTATCTAAAGGTAGGTTTGTTCTTCCACAGCATCTTCTACCATCAACAGCGTAATACGTTTGTAAATTTTCTAAAATTAATTTTCCGAGCTGCTTTCGAATTTACATAAGCCACTACTTCCCTCGACAAAAGTATGAGGTAGTCCTATCGTCCGATCGTACGGTAGGAGAAAACGCTAATTAAAAATAATTATTTAGTGTTATTAAACATCCTATAAATACTTTTAAACAGTTTAATTTGTTTATTTACCTTCGCTGGTAACCCTCGATGTTAAATGTATCCGCCATTTTTTCAACAAATTTCCCGTGAGTCAATGCGCGACGTTCACTGAGTCACGTGATGTTGTGAACCAGCGCCGCAAGGTCTTTTACTTGGACTTAAAACGTCAAACGTGTACTTCTGCTTGCCGTACAAGTTTAACGTTTGTACTTGCGCCTCAACCTCTCTACTAAGTTAAAAAACTGGACTCTCGTCGCGGGTTCGATCTTCTTTCTTTTTCTATCTTTCTTCATAATTTTTCTAAAGTATGCAACCCAGAATTAAATTAATAAAAAATATATTTGGTCCAAAAATAGTACTTTGTAATTATTAAAATCATTAAAATCGCATATTTTAAAACCATCATCTGCATGAAAATATGGATTCACAGTTATGGATATGTGAATAGTGATTCACAGTTTTAAAATGTGCGAATGATTTTAATAGTTACGAAATAGTATTTTTGGGAAAAATGTATTTTATAAAAATTTACTGAATTGCACACTTCAGAGAAAAATGTAAAAATAAATTGGAAAAATCTGGATGAAACCGCGACGTCTAGTTTTTTTAGTCTAGTGCCTTACTCGCCCACTCTTACTAGTTACAATTATTTTATAGAATTCAATGTATAACGCACACGGTAAAATTTAAACAATGATTTCTCGTAAACTACTGCACAATGACACGAATTATGTTATCGTCCATTAGCAGAAGTGATTTAAAAACGTATTAAAATTTTAACAAAATCCAGAATGGCAAAGCTTGGAAGCCTCCTTGTAAGTCCTTATAAAATATAGATTTTATTTTGTTTGGAAATATATTTATTGAGACAAATGAAGTTTATTTATTACATTTTACAACTATAAGAGAGTCTAAAAATAAAAATTTTTCCTGTAGACCATATATTGCGGAATCGGTTCTGAGAATAAATTGCAATCACATAATCCAGCTGCCATAAATATCTACAAATAATATAGATTCATTATTTTTTGTTATTCTTCAGAATTCGTAGAATATTTTCGGAAACAGTATAAAAAGATAAGATCTTTCAATGTTTACTGGGTAATCAGAAATTACATATAAAAATCTCAACTCAATTCGTCGGTTTGGTAGATTATAATAGTTTACATATTCTATTTGTGGATATTTAAGAAGTTTTGAGAAAAATCAAATTTATTTCAAGTAAAAAAGGCACGATGTTTGATTTAATTTTGGTTTGGTTTATTTGATAACGGCAACGCGACACACGGGCGATCTGTCGAGGGGGAATGCCTCATGGGATGTCTTTTAAGGCCACTATTTAGGCGTTACTGACGTAAATAAAACCCGGAGAACTCCTCTGTTGGCGAGGCGCGAACACGCAATCAACTACCAGTGTTTAGTGGTTTTTATCCACTCGGAACCGGTTGATTTAATTTTAATTTGCGCTTTTTTTTGGGAGGAGGGTAACGTGTAAAATCAATTATGCTTCAAAAACTGCACAGGCACATGATTAATCTCGACCCTAGTCTACTACGATATAGAGAACTCGAGAAATTTGACGATAAACTATTTCGTTGTCTAATTTGTAAGGTGACACACTAATTCACTTTACCGCCACCAGAATCGCTTTTCGATACCCATCTTTAAATTTATGTTAATTTCCATTCATGTTAAATTGATAATAAAACAGTTTTTTAAGCTTAAAAAGAAGAAAGAAAAAAAGAAAATTTTAATGAACGAATATTACATTACTGATTTTCTGATTTCAATTAGTGGATTTTAACTTTAAAAATTATTTATCTAAATGACATACAAATAACACATTTTGGTAACAAATTAATGTGCCGAAATATTTTAACTAAATATCGATTTCATTTTTCTGGTTTCCATTCTTGATGAATGTGAACGAAATATCAAATTTTCTGTACAAAACATCCACAAATCTATGATTATTTTCCCAAATCCACGAAACAAGAAAAAAAAAATTAATTTCTTACAATTCGAAATATAAACTAAGAGATAAACAATACAATTATTGATATTTTTAGTAAAATTTTAAAGTTTTTATGAAGCCAAAAACAAAATAAATTTATAGCTACAAATATTGAAAATTTATAATATTTTCAAGTAATAAAATAAAAATTTAACTTATAAAATATTTGAAAAAAACAAAAATTATGAAGTATCAATAACTGTTGTCAATTAATTGTAAAAGCCTTACTGTCCTTAAATTGTAGTATTATTGTTAATTGTCTACTTGGACTTTACTTATTAATAGGACTTTATACTGGTGTTTAAAGATTGGCACAGTAATGAGAGTTAGTTCAGGAAAGAACAAAATTTCTTTATTATATCACCTGTAGTAATAATTTCTGTTAATAAACAGAAATTATATACTTAAATAACTTAATAAATTAATACTTAATATACTTAATAAATTAAACTTATAGCCAGTAATATTCTTGGTAATTGAATCTATCTCATAAGCAACGATCTTGGAAAGCCTTAAGTCGTATGAATACAAATTTACAAAACTTTTAAAGTTCGCACGAAAAAATTACACATCAGACAAGGAGCAGTTCCGAAGCAATTAAGTATGAACCTATAGAAATCGCAAAAAAATTCGGAATATGTTTCACTTTTTTAAAACAAATGCCGACAAAGAAATAAAAAACATAACGAAAATGTTTCAAATTATTTGTTTTACAGCGAAAATCAGTTTATAAAAATCGGCGTTTTTTATGACGTCTTAGATGTTTAATAACTCAAAATTAGTAATCGTTTTATAGAAATTCTTTTGATGAAACTAGTGAAAAATTATTCTATATTTCTTGAACCAAAAAACCTGTAACTTTGGCTCCTGAGAGACAGTCTAAGACTTGTACCAATACACCGTACTTATATTTCTATTCTAATTTGGCGCCTGAAGTAGTTGCCTTTCGCATCATATATTAGCACGGTCCTGACCTTATATATATATACACAGTCAGCATAAGAATATCTAAAAATATTCACCTGTATTCTCTTTATAATTGCCGATTCGGTTTGGTAATTTGATCTTCCGATTAGAAAAGATTTATCAGAAAAGATGTTTATCAGACAATTATTTTATTTACTAATTGAAAAATACAGTTTTGGTGAGTGAGTTTCTGGAAGTTTTTGCTTTTTTTACTTAACTTTTTTATTCTATCCGTATCAGTAGCTACTGTTGAAAGATCAATTAGAAAATTAGACATGTTAAAGATTATAAAAGAGAAGCCAAATTAAGTTGCATGATCTTTGCATTATTAGATAGTACTCTGTACAGAAAGAAGCAAGTGAAATATATTTAAAAGAAGATGTAATTAATGACTTTGTAAATGCAAACCGCAGAAATTCATATTTTATTTGTTTTGTTAATTACTTTTTCTAAAGTTAGTTCTGTTTGTTTTATGTTTGTAAATTATAAGTAATACATTATAGTAGATAACTTATAAATTTATTTCTACACAAATCAGATATAAAGGTTTCTGTATAATACATTTTTCAATCATGTTAAATTGTAAGTAAAGTACATTGGTTCTGTGTTGTTTTAGAACTTCAGATGACTTTTCTTTAATGCTGCTTTTATTAGTAATAATGCCAATTACAAAGTAGTAATGTTATTTTTAAGTGGTGAATTTCATTTCTTTATAAAGAAACTTATTGTGAAAGTACAGTAAATATGGACTTTAAAAACTATTTCAAAAATAGTAACCTCAGTCTTAAATAGTATTCATAGATAACACTACAAACGTTATTAAGTTGGTCGAATATGAGGGATATTTTTGTCGGAGAATCAAAGCTCGTTTCCGTGCAAGTTATTCTACCGTTGATAGTGTAATATTTTTATTTTTATCCAAATATTTCTAAGATTTAGGATTTTAACTTATTTATCTTATTATGTTATTGAAATTATTGTAATAAATGTAGTAAGAAATCATCGAGGGGAACGAGTGTGGAGATATACAAGAGACGAAGAAATTACTCCGAAGTAACAGCACTACGAAATCATAAACAATTATTACAGTATCATAATAATTTAAAAATGAGCAAATATGATAATATCGGAAAGAATAGAAAACTTTTAAATGATATTGTCCTAAAAAGCAAAAATAGGTCTGATGAACGAATCTATAATACTAGAATTAAAAATTAAATCGCGGATAGAACGAGTGAATATTAATTTCAGCCGAATTCGTAGTTTAAAAATATTTTAAATTTAAATCCAGTAGATAAATAGAAATTATATTATTACAAATGACGTCTGAGTAGTTCACGTATATAGTCGTATACATATAGAAGAGAAATGAAATCGATAATACTGTATTTTCTTATTTTTACCAAGAGAAAAGACGAAATATTTTTTTTAGGCACCAGGCTACCGAGTTGTGGGTTGGCCACTGAATAAGGTTTGATTGTATATTTTCTCGGTCAACCCATCTTTGATCAATGATCGATAAAACAAATGTAGTCTGCGATAATAGCGTTAGGTCTAATAAAGTTTTCTCATATGAGAAACGGGACAATTGATTTTTCGTAATATCCGCGGAGTAGATAATAACTAAGCTACCCCTCGGATATTACCAGCAATCAATTATTAACTTACATTAACATAATAGTTGCCATGGTCACCGTTTAATATCGTCGTCTATTATTCGCAAGAGATTCTTTATAAGTTCTGAAAAAATATACTTATAGATTTTACGCTTTACGGGCGATATCGTCATTCTAGACACAGAATGCATAATAAACTCGCACGATTCAAAATTAAAAGTACACACTTACCAGTCTGTATGTTGATCATCGATAATCAATAAGGTTTTATGCTTTTCCTTATTATAACCCGGCTTGGGACCCGAAAGAGAACTGCCGCGCGATAAGAACGATGTCACAGTTTTGGCGGGCGAACTTGGGGCACTGGTCGTCGAACTCGGTCGCAAATTAAGCGATAGATCCGATTCTCGAGTCGGAATTCCCGAACTCTCGGCATCTTGTCTGTCTTGCTCATCGTTGACTTCTCCGGATAAATCCCCAGAAGAGAACCGCCTCCTTAGGTAATTAGTGGTGGAGGCAAAACTCTGTTTGAAACTTGAGAACGAAATTTTGACTGATGTCGAGAGTCACCGGGCAGAAAGAACTTCCACTGAATGGCTAAAAGAAAAATAAAACAAAAGAGTTTTGTTAATCCAAATGAATCGATCCAATTCGAAATTAATCAAATGATGTTGTAAAGAATAAATACTTTGAATAAAAACTATATCTCCAATTGTTTCTTAGTCTCCATCATCCTCTTAAATATTAATCCATGACGTCGAGAAATTTTAATGAGAGCTATTTAATACTAAATAAGAACATCTTGTTACGTTTTGCTAACATCGTTTACCTTTTGACCTTTTCGTTTTCTTGGAAAAACATTTTTATGAGCGCAGACTATAAAATGATTATGGAATTCAACAAGTAATAAAATGATCTTGGGAATTCCTAAAAGAAATTTTACGCTAAACAGTTTTAAAAACGAGCGAAAAATATAAAATTATTTATAAAATACTGATCTCCTTTTATTATATTTCAATATTATTGGCAAAATTACATCTGACAGAAACAAATTACTTTCTTTTTTATTTTAATGAGATTTTAGATTTTTTTAAAATAAATATTTTAAATTTGTCGCATTATTTTTATGGTGCACAACGTATATCTTAGAATAATTTAAATACATTAAAAAAAAATACAATTAAAAGACTTTGTAGTGTTTACAACACTACAAAGCTTATTCTAAACTTTATGCCGTACACCATAAAGAAACAATACGACAAATTTAAGATATTTATGAAAAAAATCTAAAATCTCATTTAAATAAAAACAAGGATAATTTGTTTCTGCCCGAAGTAATTTAATCGATATTTGTTAATAAGAGTCGAACAGTATAAAGGAACGGAAAGAATTTAATTATATTTATTTTCTAACTTTTTTTATCATAGAAGTTAATTAAAAACTTAACGATGAGTACTTTGTAACCGGCAGTAAATAAGCCCAGTTTTTGTTTATTCGACAATAAAGAGATCGTAATTTCATTCATTTTCAATAGATAAGTTTAAATTTATAAAATATATTTTATGTAACGGATTAACATTGATTTATATCGATTACAGATGTTTCGTTTAAAATGTCAGTGTACACATCCCGTCTGGGCGTAGAAAGTTAGTAAAATTAATTTGGACACAAATTAATAAATACAGTATATTATTGTAATATCAGATTTTCTCTTAGCGAGTCGAATTTACGTAAAGAATTAAGTTTCGGCATTTATTCTTAGGTTTAATTTCTGCGAATTAACCTGCTTTTTCTTCAGTTGGTAATTTAAAACGCTTCTGAAAAACATCAAAAGTTTGAAAAGTATCCCCAATTTGATTTCTCGACGAAAAGTAAAGAAGTCTTTTGTTCTCGCTGGCGGCAGTTCAATTGTTAAAGAAGAGACAAATAAGTCGCTAATTTCTAGCAACGCGTCGCGATCTGTAATTCGACCGTGAAACGAAATCCTCGTATGAAGTTAAAGATAACAAAAGAACATGTAATAAACATGTATTGGAGCAGGTAATGACAAAAATCAGGACCGAATCATTGCAGTTCTTGTCTATTCTATAAAAGACGGAAGTCGTCTTTTTTGTAAGATGAATATTCTACTCGTAACGCTAACATGCGTAATTGAATGTCCTGCTATGTAATTCTGGTATATTGATGACACTGTTTATAAAATAAAATTTAAAAAATCTATCAGTTAAAAAAGTAATATAAGAACATGCAATCATTTTAAAACATATTTTGGTAATTTTAACATTTAAGATGTTTCGTTATACAGTGGAATCGTTATAAAAAACTTTTCAGGATAAAAATCTTTTAGATTTTTTTCCGATTCCACTTCCATAAAAACCCCACGACAAAAATTTTCAGTTGTACGAACATATTTAAATGAACTTTCAGTTTAACGTTGCTTTCCTATCAGTTTTGTGGTAATAGAATTCGTACAATTTTCATTTTACTATAGCAATTTTGTTACAATTTCTTTCCCTCTTCTTCGCCGTCATCTTCCATATGGTACAATTATATACGAGGAAGAGGAGTGAGCTCGGAAATGAATAACGAGTTGCAGGCGTACTAACTTCAACAAGATCCACAAGTTGCATTTAGACATTGGTGTAAGGACGGTCTTTTATGTCTTTTTAAATTTTGAAATTTACTTATTCTTCACTTAAGGCACGAGGGTAATATGGTACCGAAGGACATCCAGGAATAGGGAAACGTCGCCGGGCTGTTTCTGGTATTGGAAACAAAAGCATAGGAAGAACATGATTTAAAGGATGAATTAAATTGATGACTTCGAAACTAAATCACTTTATTTACAGGAAATTAGTAAAAATAAATAAATAATAATAAGCAGCATATATGAGAGTAATAGGCTATCTTTGTTTCATTACAACGAACTTTTAATTTAACAAACATTTTTTGGATTTCCCCTCAAGTTTTTATAACGAGATTCCATTGTAGTTTTACTAACAAACAAATATTGGAGAGGATTGGAGAGGGCCGGACAAAACTGATATACTGGACAAAATGGATCAATTGTATTTTATGTTATGACGATGTTATGTGGCAGTAGGCATTATTGTAACCGAGTGTCACAGGACGTATAGAAATGTATAGAAGAGAATATGCTAGGTGCTGGAGGATTTTTCTTATCAATTAAAGTAAGGTAAGATAAAGTTTCATTTTCGCTATTTTGAAAATATGTTGAAGATATATTTTGCCGTTCCCTTCTTAATCAATAGATTGGGAGGATTCCACTTAGGTTCCAAAATAACAAATATTCTGTTTCTTAAGCATGTTTCCAGTGTCAGGCTTAAAGTTCTTTGCGCATCATCTCATTTCGAAATAAGAAGTCTGGAGATGAGTAAGGCGGATCGGGCAAGATAGATCGTGATCCACTGGAAACCTGAAAACCAACATTCTCGAATATGATGTGCAAACTCTAATATTAAAAAGTGTTCATTTGCATTTCAGATGGTGTATAAATATAAAAAGACATCAAACCAGAGAGAAAACATGAATTTAGCCATAGACAAAGTACTGTATGACGAGGAAAAATGACTTATACGTTCTGCATCGCACCGTTTTGGAATCCCTTTTGGAACATTGTATCATCAGTTAAATTCAAATTCATTCTACACAGGCAAAAAAGTAAAAACAAAATTACAGAGCGTATAGGGCTTTCATAGAGGTGATTTGCTTTGCCTTCAGCGATGATTCACTTTACTCTATTACATGGGTAAAGTGGATCATAGGTCATTAAGTGATTTATTTTGCTCGGTTCTCCTTATGTTTTATCATTGAACTGTGTTTTCCAGAAATGGATTATTTCGTCATCAAACTTTATTTTCTTTACTATAAATGTAATAAGTTACATGCATGTTGGCTCTACAGTTTAATTTTGAAATAACACTTTTACTTTTAAGGTTTATTTAGACCGATAAAAGTAACTTTACCTTTTAAAACTGACGATATTTATTATAGATATAAATACAAATAAATGTACTTGTATTCGTATTACATATATTTATAATGTAATGCATTGATTAGATTAGATACGTTGATGTATATTATCTTGAATTAACTCTTTGCTGCTTTTCTCGTTTTTAGTTCACGCTCATAAGATTTTTAGTATTAGTCTAATCTTTGTGAACTTTATATTTGGAAAATGTCAAACAATTTTTAATTTCTACATGTCGTTATTCAAACATTTTTCTTTCTAATTAAAATTTATTCGATCTGATATGAACTATCGGAGTCGAATCAAGCGCCGTAAGAAAAATCTCGAATAACCAAACTAAAGGTTGCTACTGGGCAAAAATCAGTCTGAAATTTCGAAAACAAATGAATGCTTTGAAAATTTTGTAAAGTTGGATATCGAAAATATATTAACCGAGGAACCGATGATTTGCAATCATCTTAACATTACAATATACAGCACGTTATGTTTTCAATTTAGTCTATAAAATTAGCCGAGAAAACATTTATTTTACTTTTGTCTCGTTTTCCCTTAAAGTTGTTCGCTTTTGTTCTTTTTGTATAAAAATTATTTGCACGAATTTAAGAATCGGCAAGAACACGCCCCAACGTCTTTTAACATAAGGCGTGCATTTCTTCTTGTCATGTTAAAAAGTAATATATTTTATCGCTAGTGCGTGTTTATTGCATATCACGAAAGCAGTTTCGTTAAGAATCTCAGAGAAATCTGAACTTAGAGCTAAAACTGCAATGCACTATCTTTGCTACAGTGGATCCATAATTATTTCATGTTTATTCGAGAGGTTGTCAGGCGGATAAACATTTTCTCTTTGACGTTAATCTTCGTTCGCTTTCACCATCAATGCTAATACACGGTTGCGTGTCAGCCACAAGCCACTATGTTTCGTTCGGTGACGAATATGTCCACTTTCTCGGGAATACTACCATAGAAAAATAACTGGCTAGTATAAGAGATTGATGTAGAGTCTACATCAATCTCTTATACTAATTATAGTCTACATTGTAGACTATAAATCTATGAGGACGATAACATCTTATAACAAAATTAAGAAAAACTAAATTAAACAAATTTATTATATCCAAGTTGTATAAACTTAAAAGAACCAATAATGTATACAGTTCCACTTTTATCTTTTAGACGCTCTTCGAAGTAGAGAGGGTAGTTCACGACCGGAACCATTTTGGACCGGAACTATTAGGAATCATTCCGCATCGAATGTTCAGCACCTTCTTCATTTTGTACTTTTACGAATATGACTATTCACGGAACAATGAACTCCTGTCTGGATTTGAACTTGAACTAAATGAAAATGTTTCGTGAATTTTTAGGAAAAATGAAGTTGTTTTGGAGTATTCTAAATTCATAATGATAGAGTAGACCCTCGTTATACCGATCATTCGGATATATCGCGTTTTAATTAATTATTTGTTAGTCTTCTAAATATAATATAAATGCGCTTTGGCCAATAATGGATGGATACTTTGGTTATTCGCACCATCTGATACATTGCTCATTTAGTTTGTCTCCCTTACTTGCGCCATATAACTGTATTTGAATAATTTATAGTAGAGTTCATAATTATTTGCTTTGTTAGAAGTTTATAATTATGACAAATACATAAATTGTCAACAAACAACATTTTATTACTTAAGTGAAACACGAAATAGCCTTGGAATAAGGCTATTTCGTGTTTCACTTCCGCTATTCCGTTTCCACGTACAAAGGAATCCTGTTTTTTATTCATGAATTCTATTCCGCGAAACATGGCAGTTCCGCTCGAAACAGTTCTAACAATTACAGTTCCAGAAGAGAAGTAGGATTGACCACCTCTACTTCTAGGCGTCTATTATTCGTGCACCATTGACCAGGTTAAAGCCGATAAAAACATATATGTGACACTAGCGACACGTGGTGTGTTTTAGCGCTTATTAATTAAATGCACTCATATCTAATAAGTAGACATACAAACATTAAGTGTATAAAGTTATGCACCTATTTGCATCATACGATAAAATTTACATCTTTACGTGTATACAATAAAGACGAGAATAAAACAAAAGGAAGTTAATATTGAACACGAATTTCATAAGTAGTATTAAAACCATTTTCATATTTATACATTTTATACACCAATTTGACAATGAGAGAATGATATTTTAACTTTATAATTTTGGGTCGTACGAGAAAATGTATCCATTGCAATCGCTCTATTTTGTTTGCACATCACGACCATCAAACGTTCAGAGCCAGGAATCCGAGTATCTCCGAAGTCATAAATTTTAAAGATAGAAAAGAACAAATTTATTCTATTAATTACAACTTATAATGATACAGAATAATAAAATAAAGTCCAAATATAATAAAAAGTCAAGAAATATTTTCGCATTTAATAAATAGATAAAAAGTAAACTGATGTGGCCACCAAATAACTGACCGCTGGACAGCGTAATTTAATTGTTTAATTTTGTACATTTATGGTACAAATTTATACGTCGTTATGAACTTATATAAGGCGTTTATTTGCGAAATTTGAACGCGATTGACCAAGTCTAAAGAGCTGCATATATCGGTAAAGTGTCACATTCAATTGACTGATAATACTAAAAGTTGAGCAAATCGAGATAGTGATGAAAAAAGGTTGAATATGAAATTTCGTTTCAATCCGTTTAGTAAAATATGAGATATACGTGCGCATACACAGGCCTCATTACAAAAATATTGAAAACGTATTGTAGGGACTATAATTTGTTCTTATCTATCAGCATTTGGACATCTAAGATTTGATAAGCTTACAATATTTGTACCTTCTTAACCATGAGTAGCATCTGTCGGTAAAAATTTGAATAGGGCCTAGACAGCTGCCACTTCATGTTTAAAACACTAGTTTTCATTAAGATACCGATAAAAAATAGTCCGTTTAATATCTGGATTGGTGAGTCTGGGGGAAGTTTGAGTATTGTTGCCAATTAAATGGAATAATAACTAATTAGTATTCGATGGCCATCAAGCAAACTTAAGAATGTGTCTACGGAGCGACTGCCAATCGCCCCTCTCTAAATCCGCCACTGGCTAGAAACATACATTCTAATTTATATTTTGTGCCATAAAAGCTCAATGGCGGCATCATGTCGACGACTGGTTTCACCAATCTTCTCTTTTCATCTTGTCAGTCGACGGAGGTGATTGGCGAAGCCCGTCATTGATTCTTTGCGGATGTCTTAATTATTTTTAACGCTGGTGTGCACTATCTTTGAGACAGAGTAGGAGTTGCCTTTGAATTCGTCGTCACGCTATTGTTATTAAAACTATTTTGGTTTTATACTGAAGAGATGTTATGAAACAACTTTATAATCAGAACAAGGCTCGAATAAGTAAATTTGAAAGCTAGAAATTCTAACATTGTCAACATATGTTTGTAGAAAAATACAGATATCCCTCGTATAACACGATACTTCTGCAATACGGTTTTGTTCTAACACGGTTTTGGAAATCCTCCGTACAGAATTTCACAATTTTTAAGTGTAAATTTCGTTATTCGATATTCTTTTTTTATTCAAGTAAGCACGCGTATTGTCTCAAATTTGCCCACGGTTTTTAGAATATTGAAATTTTCAAATTATTTTGTGTTTTAGTCAGATTTACTTTAATGAAAACTGATAGGACAAGGAAGAAGAAGAAGAAAAAAAAAAAACACTAATTTTCCTATCAACCAAGTGTCGTTGTCGATGCTTTCAGACTTCAGTCCTTAAGATTGTCACTGTGGTTTCGTTTCATAGATTAATCTTCGTATTTAGTAAAGTTTATTTAAGCATTTTTAGGTAGGTATTATTAAACTATTTTAAACTGTGGGTAAGCAATCATTTGTAAAACGGCGGTATCTCGGTACTCGAACAATTCGATATTCGAACGCAAATTCTGGAAAAAAGCCGTTCAGTACTCGACTGAACAAACGCGACCCGCTAGAACAAATTTTCGATTAATGACATTTTTATTTCGTCATCCATAAAAATCTTTATGATAAAATTAAAAACTATGAAAATGTTGCTGATACTTCTGATCAAGTGAGATGACGACGATACTTTGTAAAAAGAAAACACCCTGGTTTAATTAAAATTAATGTTAACGCGTAATAATGTACTTTTAATTGTGCTTGTTATTTAATTATTGATTGCAAATAAGTTATCAATTGCTTTAATAAACATATTTCTCTTAGTAACGAAAAAGAATAGTATACTTTTGCTAATTTCTGGAACGTAACCTTATGTTTTGCATTAGTCCATTGTTTCGTACATCACGGATTCGCATAACACTGCACTTTTTCAGAACGTATCTACTATCTTAGACGAGGGATACCTGTACTTATTAAAAATTTAACAAATGTAAAAATTTTTCAGAAATACTCGGTTAAGTTCTTTTAAAATTCCTAGTGTACTGCAATGCAATATAATGGGAATCTTTACAGTCGCGTAGATACGTGCCAACAGGATGTAGTGAACTAATGCATTTTCTGGATATTCTAAAAAAAAGAAAGAAAGAAAGAAAAACAACATAAATTACATTCAATTATTTTTGTAGTACAATATTATAAAAAGAAAAAAAAGAATACGCAATGAAATTATTTCAACAGATTTGTGGCTCTTCGTAATTTCATATTTATCTGCTTTATTTCATATTTTTGTGTCATAATCTTCATATATTTTGATATTAGTGGTATATTTATTAGATATCTTCCTAATTACTTCTGTGTTTACAGTTTTTCGATCTCTGAGATGAAAATTATTACTATTCCGAACGATAATAATGGTGAATAACTAAACTTATTTCTTAATTTTTTAATTACAGTTTACATTCCATAAATTTTTATCGCAAGTTTCCGTCTCGTACATAGCCAGTCTACGCAATTAATTTTAAACGATTCTTTGTTTTATAAACATAGCGGTTGTCCATAAATTACGTAACGCAGATGTGGGAATAAGAATATGACCTACTGCTATTACGGTGGCAAGAAATAAGCAAGTTTACATTACTCTGATATATAGTTTTACTATAATTTGTAGCCTAAATAACCTTCGTGAAGTAATCTAAAATATTCTAAGTGATGTATATGCAAAATTTTTTCACAATTTTAGTCTTTTGGGAAAATCATTAATTGTCTATATTATGAACGATAGGAAGTATTTCCTTTTTCTAAAGACTCTAGTTTATACTCGACGTTTAATTTTTTCACAATGCGTTGAATATTATTTTGATACGCAGACAAAGATCCATTTTCAACGTCTCTTTCCAAACTTGAAAAGTAATTCTTATTATCTATATACAAACTCCAAAGTTTGGAATTTAATAGCGCCAGGACGTACGAATGCCGTAGAAACGATCCGAATAAAAACAATCAAAGACAAATAAAAAATGAAATAAAATATAAAAATAGCGAGCCATTACGTCTCATTATTCCGAGAGAATGTGTAATAAAAATAAATTCTGATTTACTTCAAAGTAAAGTCGCGATTACTATAAATTAGATTTAACGTTCAAATTTACCTTGAAGGAAAATAAAGTAAACTGCCCGTAAGTTATTAAATTATCTTACAATAACAATTTAGAAAAAATAATAACTATTTTTCGCTCGCTGTGTAAAGGAACTCATCAATTCCATAGGAAAAGTATCAACGTTAGATATGAAAAGTTTGAAGATAGAAAACATTAATTATGTCGGTATTCTCCATCAAGAATTAAAGAGTTAAAGTTAAAAAAATCATATCTTTCTTTGGTTAACTTCTAATACTGACTCTCGATTCTTGGTTATAAATAAAATAATAAAAGCAAAACACAACCTTACGAAATGTTTGCGAATCTGAAAATAGAAAAGAAACGAAGCCATTTCGTTCGATTCGACGAAAAATCCATTCGAGTGACTAACATAAATACAGCAGATGATCTCATGCAATCATTTAGCTTATAAAGAATGATTCACGTTTGTTACACATTTTTTCTTCAATTATAAATATAAATTAATTAGACATTTAGATAATATTTTAAAAGATGTAATCTATATATATATTATCACACATTTCATAGAGAATACGGTCGAAAAGTTAATAAAAGTCTCCAACTACAGAACAGTTTTCCGATCATATTTCTTGGTAGAAAAAGCATTTAAAATTTTTAAAACTAATGAGTAATGGCGGATAAACTTTCTCTAAACTCTTATACGAAGCTTATTTTTCTCGTGTAATTCGAAGTGAATAAACAGTGCCAAGAGTAACGGCTGTATCGAAGTCAATTCGAGTTATTTTAATGATTTGTTAAACGATAAATCGTTAAAGTATTCTTCGTGCAACGATAATTTCTTAATTCTCTGAATAGACTATAAAATAAAATATATAAATACAAATACAAAAATAAAATATTAGTCAATTTTTAAAATTATATACGATATTAAATTCTCTTGTATGTTCATCGAAAGTTCAAAAAAAAGAAAAAAAAATTCAATTAGTAGAAAAGATAAGGCAGATATTTGGAATCAGATTATTGTGTAATTTAGAGACTTCTCAAATAATAAAATGCAATAAAAGTGGATAAAGATAAACTATCTTTTATGAAGTATTTTGAGTGGGATGTTGGGATGTACCCTATATCCCATCAATATAAAAAAATTATTAAAGAAAGCAAAAAATCTCGATTATTCAAGAAAGAAATTCGATTAATTGCCTCCCATAAAAAATTCTATAATCGTTTAGGAGGATATTTCGATATTTCTATTAGGCGAAGAAAGCGATGTGTTGGCTAAAAAACGAGCGTCGATTCCACCCCGATTACCAGATTTTAAAAATAGTGACCGACGACGACCGAATATCGATCGCAAATTCCGCGAATTAAACATAATATATATATAATAGACGGGTAGATTTATATATAAACTGAATTCTTTTACTCGAAGTGGGTCGGTTTCGAATTCGTGGTATGTCTGGACGTTTCTTTAGGCAGAATATAAAAAACATCTTAATTGCTATACGCCAATTTTTAACCGTATTGGGCGTAGTTAAAACATTATAAAACAAAATCGTGACCAAAATTTTACGTCTTCCTAATATACTTACAGAATCGAAAAAAATAATCCGTTGGCTAATAACGAGCATTTTTATACGGCACGTAGCATCTAAAATATTAAACTCGACCGTGTCTTTGGATAGTAAACGTATCGGAAAAATAATCGTCTTTATATTTGCCTTTTTCTAATATATCTGCCTTTTTCTAATATTTCGATAGTCTCT
Organism: Centruroides vittatus; assembly: GCF_030686945.1. NCBI lineage: Eukaryota > Metazoa > Arthropoda > Arachnida > Scorpiones > Buthidae > Centruroides > Centruroides vittatus. Next base: position 1,152,121 of record NW_027121927.1, read on the forward strand.
GCAAGTCCGACTTTCACTCGTAATGCCAGAAAATTGTTTCGGTTATTTCCTTATGAAATTTTAAATAGGTTGGTGAATATTATTACGACTGGAGTTAGCGTATTTGTTAAATTTTTAACTTTATCTCCCGTTTAAACATTCACGAGACACAGACGCCGTAAATTATTTATTCATGATTTCATTCAATAAACAATCTTCCACTTTATTTAAATGTTGGCCACGCGTGTCGTCGTCGATAAGCAAAACGAAATCTTGGAATCGTCTTATTTATCGATAGATTTGAAACGAAAACTGCAAGACCAGCACGTTAATTAACGATTCGATAATTTGTTATAATTACGCTCCCTTTTTAAAAAGATTAAAAAAATTTTTTTTTGAAAACGAAATTGTTAGTCGAAACGTAAATGAGGTCGTTACACGAGAGACGTTTGAAAGAAATGCGTAATTTCCTTTTCCAATTTTCTTTTTGATAGGCGGTATATCCGGGCCCTTCTATTTCTACAACCCGATAAAGAGAAAGAAAGAAATCATTTCGAACGATATTTAACTACACGAGTTACGAAAATAGATTTAAATCATTTTGCTTAAGATGTTGGAAGGGATCAATCAGTCAGATAAATCGAGCATCTTATAATCGCTACAACTACGTCAGAAAGTCGAGTAAAGAAGATTAGGTCTATCCCTAAGAATGGGAATGATTCGTCGCAAATTTATTGTAGTTTGGTCGACTTAATTTCTTTCGACGGTTCGATGACCGATGGAAAGGAAATCGATCGTCGACTTCTCTGTGCGGATTCGATCCGGTTTCGCCTCTTACGTTTCCCATTGTCCTATCTTTTACTTACGGTTTGAAAAATCGTCATGAAGAGATAATAAAAATTGTAATTTTTCCATTTTTAAAACGTACTAAGGGAGATGAAGAAAAAAATGCGTCACAGAATTAAGTCTTTTGGGAGACGTAATACATTGCGAAAAATCACATCTCGTAATAGCGCATTCTAAGTTTTGGAAAGAATACAGAGCGTGTCGCTCTGTACATCAAGCATTTGCCATTTATAAGAGATATATTTCGGAAATTATGTAAATAAAATTTTGTCGTGTAAGGAATTCGATGACACTTTTACTTTTTCTCCCCGAACACGTTCTAATCCACCAGTAACCGAGTGGAGAAGCTCTTCTTGGCAGATCACCCATGTGTTGCGTTGCCGTACTCCAACATCTTAAAAATTAAGTTCTTAAAAACTTTTGCTAGAAAAAATGAGAAAATTTCGCCACTTTTAGTATCTAAAAATTCAGAGTTTTATCAAACTATATAGGTAAACTATATTTCAAACTATGATTTCATAGGTTCTCATACTACTGTACAAAGAAGCGATTAAAAGTTTTATGATAATAATACTAAAATAAGAAATTTTATATTTTAGAATGTTTAAAAATGTATTCTAACTAACACTTTAATTGGAATTTACATATCATATTTTCTTACAAAACGTACAGTACTTTAAAGTAAATTCTAAGGATTTAGGTTAAAAGCATTAATCTACAATTAGTTAGTGTAAGAAAATATAAAATACTAAAGAAAATAATGCCGTATTATTTATTAAAATAACACAGGCTTATTAGATTTTAGTTGTTTAGTCTATTTTAAAATTTTCAGTCATCCCGTTACGTCAATGGTGTTACCACCATTACTTGAAGGTGTTAAATTATATATGATAGTAGACGTAAGAAATTGGCGTGACGCCCATTGTACGCCCGATACAATTTATACTTTCAAAAATCATTTACAGTACGTTTGAAAAAGGCAATTTAGTAGGGCGTTTTGTCGATGTTTTCGCCTTTCGCTTCATTTGGCCACCAACTGTTTGACTGGGATGAGACGTCCATTTACAGCAGGAAAAGCCATTAGCAGAACGGTAGAAATAGTAGAAAAAGGTTGTTCGAACTGAATGAAATTAACGAAAAGACAATGTTTCTACAATTTCAAGTTAGACAATTCTGCTACAGAAAATGCTTGGTTTTCATACTTTACAGAAATCCGTTCCGGATTTCTATTAAACAGACATATAAAACTTATAGGCATCATAGAACTTGGAAAAATAAGGTCACTCATTAGCTTATGCGAACCAAAAGAAGTATAAAATTAATTAAAATAATAAAATTTTAAACAGAAAAACTAAAATTAGATATTTTATCGACTGAAGAACGAGTAAAACGTCTATGTAGACTACAAAACTTATTACAACAGTTTTACTGGACTTCTAAAGTAGAAGATGAAGACATCACTTTACGCAAGTGACATTTTCATCCTCCTTGGTCACCTTTCTCGGTCTAACTTAAAAGCTTTTTAATCTCTTTGGCTAATATCCGTTTGATGTCATCCACGCATAGCCTATATGGCTCTACACCGTTATTGGATTTAAAGCTGAGTTTTGAAACGTTACGTCGTCTAGCCAATAGCCACGTCGGAACCTTAATCCCGGAAGACGCTTTGATCACCAAGAATAATTAACGGTTAATACTGGAAGTCAATTTGGACCGGTATAACGAAGAGAAAATAAATTTACGGCACGACCGACGCTTTAGTTTAGTGCTTTCGACTCCACCGTCGACTACTTACGATTTGGCCTTTGGCTATTCGTAAATTACGACAGGTCGATGTAGCACCATCATCGTTATGGAGTCGGACTGGAGCCCGATTAATCATCGAGATCAGCAGTCACTACCTATTCGTTACTAGGCCTACTACAAATGCTTTAGACTGCCTTAAAGCGTCATAGACCGTTCCGATTTTAATTTTATTCTAGGGCAAAACTCATATTTTCTGAAAATAAAAAAGTCAAAATTAACATATTTATCGAGAAAACTTTTTAGATTATTTATTTTTATTTTATTTTGTCAAAATTTAAGAATTATAACTCGGTTTCTGGTTTTGGCCGTTCTTTAATCAAACTGCAGGTAAAAATGACGTTTTACTTGGCGGAATCGACTAGACGTTACTTGATGGTGCTAATCGAGAAAATAATATATTTACAAAAACTACTTTCAGCTCTGTTTTTACAATAGATAAAACACTGGCCCTCCTTTATTAATTAACGCGCCTGACTAATAGGTTGGCCGTGTGGAGTTTCCGGTTCTACTTCACGTGTCTAACGACTAAATAGGGAGCAGTTTCCCATTGAAAGTCCTCCCAGGAGGCACTTCCTCTTGGCAGATCGCTCATATTGCATTGCCTTATCCCACCAATCCCGTCCATTATTAATTAACAAATTGATTAGAATCCGAAGAACCTTATAAAAATCTTTTTTAAATTAATATACTTAGCCTAATTCTGTCTTTAGAAATTAGAAAATTTTAAGACGGCGCTGTAAAAATACTCGAAATGAGAATGAAAGAAAGTAAATAATTTGTAAATCTTCTCGGAGAGGAACGAATTTTTTTGTGATGTAAACAGTTTATAAACAGTTCATTTTTCTTTTTTCCCGTCTCTATCATTTTAAAAATCTTTATTCACGATTTTTCCGCAACAAAAAAAGAACGTTTATTTTACTCTCAATCTTGACGTCACGGAAAAATATCGTAAGAAGAAACGACATTTAAAATAGACAAAGTACAGTTTGACGTTATTGTAATCGTCTTAAAACTTTAACGAATTACGAATGACAGTGGAATACGCGGCCCGTTCCAATGACGTAATTATTAAATAGGAAATATATTTCTAGAAAGTGTAAAAGATGGACACGGACTTTCTAGACAAATGAATAAATCTATCTACAAATATTAACATCGAATAAAACATCAAGAAGACTTCCGTTTCGTCTGCTCTTTTTCGAAAGTTCGATTTGGATGAAGGAATAGGTGAGTTTAATGATTTGAAGACAGAGTTCGCTCAAACAGAGATCACCATTTTTAATTCCGTGTTTAAGACAACAATTCCGGTGACCGACCTTTCTGTCTTCAAATCATTAAACATGAAAAGAACCATCGGACGAAACGAAATTACGGAATAGGTGAGTTCTTTATGTTTCTCTCCGTCGCCGAAATTTACCCTTATTTTTTTAAAAAAAAATTTCTTACGTTTTCCCTCATTTCAATTATTTAATTTTTTAAATAAAACCATATTACCTGTAAAACAGAAAAAGTAATCACGCGGCAAAAGAAGCAATAAAATGCCATACGGTGTTAAAATATAACTTGGGTGGGATGTAGACGAACAAGAAAATTGGCACTGTCTCTTTGTACATATACGTTTTCTAAAAAGTTATTAGTGCCTATCTAAATTAAAAGTTTGGGCGGAATTAACTGATAGAAACTTAAATTTCGCCATTCAGTTTTATAGTTTTTGTTGTTAAAGAGTATTTCACTTCTCATTAACATAGCGAAACGGTTTCCATCCTCGGATGTTTTCTATAACTTACACGGGGGAGTTTACTATTCCTCGGCATAAATTTGTTAACGGCGTAGACCGCATCGTAAGAGAAAAGAGCGACGTCGCAGGAAATCGCCGACGGGGCGCCTTCTTTAAAAGAAGATTTAGGGAAGAAGTCAGACACCGTCTTTCCATTACACAGCCTTAATTTCGGGGGGAGTGCGACGTAAGAGTCGGCGTATGTCGTCCAGCTCCACCCACGGCTGATGTAGTCGATTATTCGTTCCTCGGATAAATAATGGACGGTCTACGGAAAAATATCTGGACAAACTGTCTTATTTTTTACTTTCTCGGGTAAACACATTTACGTTATTAAAGGCAGAGTCAGAATTTATTGCAAGGAAGAAATATCGATTTCTTGGCCCAGCAGTATGAGAGCCGATTTTGTTCAGCAACACGCTTTTCGTCCACCCTCCGACTCCGACTACGGCCATTTCCCGTAGTCTTCTTCTTTCCGCCATGTCCTCGCCTTAAGCACAATTCTCACTCTCCTCCTTCAAAATTACGGAAAAATTTTTAGTCCATACGTACGAAAATGATTTTCTACTAAAAGTTTGGAGGATTTTCATCACATGGAAGATTTTCACAATCGGAGAAAAATCTTCACCCATTCCTACGACAGGTAACGCGTAAGTGCGGTCTTCCCGCCGCATTTCTTAATACAGAATGGAGAAATATAATTAGTTTGACTCTTGAGATTAGAAACGTCCAGATATTGGCCACCCTTACAGACAATTTGGGTTTCGACTGGAATCGATTAGGAAGAGGGTTTTGCTATGATTAAGAACGTATTCTGTAGATCGACCGCACCACCTGTATTCGTATGGTAATACAGTAATTTGTATAGACAACTAGATGTGAGCACCGTTCGAAATAATGTTTCACCACATAACATTAAAATTTTACAACGAAATGTTCTCGTAGAGACTGTAAGTGTATTTATATATATTGGCCCATTTATTTATATATTTACGGCTACGTATACCTGAGAAATATGTTTATAGAAAATACGGCAATAAGTAAAGGTTGATAGCCTACCTATCGACTCAGTTACAAAACAACGCTCTCGTAGGCGCTTTACGCTTATCCGGGAGTGTCGAGTGTCGGTTCTGCGGATACCGACAACATGGCGGAAAATCGATACGGTCCGGTTACACTACTCGACGTTGGGGTAGCGCGACTCTTGGCCTTTGGAGCAAAATTTGAGTAATTTTTGAATTTGGCAGCCGTCCCGAGTCTCGTCTGACCAAATGCTATTTAAGGAAAGAAGACGGACTCGAGACGGATATGTTTTTATATTTTATTTTTATTCGTCGGTTTCCGTAATTAGATTAAAAATTGACCCCGCGTGTAATGAAGAACGGCACTCGGTATTTAACTGGACCGAACGTAAATTATAGATTAGTCGTTTATTTATTCGTAGGCAGTTTTCACTTGTGGATCGCCACCCCGACATCCACACCGTAAATGTCGGAACGGACCTTTCGCCAAATAGTTTTAATACATATCGCCCATTCGCTTTTTAAATAAGCTTTTTCGTCGACCAAAAATTCGTATAGAACAGCAGTTAACGCTATATTCGGATTATACGTTTTATAAATATTTCAATTTAATATTAAATATAACTTTTAAGTATTTTATAAATTTAGAAACTTCCGCAGAAAATATTTTCATAGAGCAACCTGAATAAACATCATATATATATAAAACACATTCTCAAATGAAATATAAAAACGGTAAATCTTTCATCATACCAAAAAAAACTGTAATTTACGCGGAGCGTTTTTCAGCGTAAAAGGAAAACAAAACGAAAAAAATAATTAATCAATAGTTATGCTTTCATTCAATTCGAAGAAAAATCTTTTCACGAATCTTTTTACGGGTTTTTTAGCAATAATAAAAATGTGTGGAAATTCTACCAAAGAAGTTATGGATTTCGGTGAAAAATTTCGAAAAGAAAAGAAAAAAAATGAAAATAAAAAGTCCTCTAATATTTACTTACAAGTTTAAAACAGGAATTTTCCGGGAAAAAGCTGGATCCGACTCTCGTCCGGAAAATTCTTTAGAAATCCTATCTGATAGGAGGAGAGGCGACTTCCCAGCAAGTATCCCGTCGAGCGAAAGGAATTCTGGGTAGCGAAGAAACGACGACAGCGCCGAAAACCGTTGGATCTTTTCGACTTTGCGCATGGGTCGGTGCGCACGTTCGGACAGAGGGAAGTTGTCTCCCGTTTCTCTCTCTCTCGACTGCTGCGCCGAAATAAGGGGATTTCGGCGGACAGTGTACGAAATTCCCTCTGAAGTGTCCGAAGATTTGCATCGATCCTTCGGTTTTAATTGCGGTAGAAATAAAAATGAAGGATGTAAAGGAGATCGATAAAACATTCACCTCCACCAGTCGTAAAAGAACCGAACGCAAGCGCACCCTGGCGTTTCGCAATTTTTAATATCTATTTTATCGGTTATTTTTCAAAATACTCAAAAACGAACCGCATTTTTAATTAAAATAACAAAACTAAAAGTTAATACCGCTTAAAAAGAAATTAAATCTTAACCGATTAGAGTCGAAATTGGTACAGAGAAAGTAAATAACTTTTAAGTGTTTTTTCCCATGCTACACTCATACCGACGGAATAATCCAAATATTTAAAGAAGATAAGTAAATAAATAAATAAAAATATCATATCGATTTCTGCCTATATGACTTTTTCATCGATAAAACATTCTTCTCATTTACCCATCGATAAATTTCTTATTTTACGCGCTGCCATCTCTCGTCGATTTATAGAACTAAAAAAAAAGTTCGATTAAGTGAAGTTTTAATTGTTTTTATTCAAATATATAACGTTTTAAAACAATTTCGTCGGCGAAAGCTTGAATTGTTTTTCGTTCTATTAAAACACGAAGGAAAAACTGAGAATACTTCAAAGAATAGAACGAAAAACGCTACGATGGCTTACGCGTAGAGTTACGCCGAAGAGAAGGAAGAGACCGCAATTTTGTTTAATTAAAATGGCCGATTAAATATCTTATTTAATTTTATTAAGCGTAATGACGGAGAATAAGGTTTACGTAAGGCGCCCGCATCCCGAATATTTGCCTGCGCAATTAATTCTTCCGTAAGGTTAAATAACAATAAATATTAAATAAGTGTCTTGCCTCGGTGGGTCTTAATCATAAATTAAAACCACCGATAAATTTTAGTTATGCGAAAGTTTCAGAATAAAGAATCTTTACTTGTATTTGAGATCAGACTACAAATCGTAATATCGACGTTCCTTTTAAAATCATTTACAAACCCATATATTTTTATATTCAGTCAACGATTATTTCCCGACAAATAATGTTTCGTTGTAAACGCGAACGTTGATCTTTAGATCGTTGCCAATTGACTGTCTCGACCAGTTTTATTTATTTGTTAGCCGGAGTGGGGGTTTGGTTGTAGAATTCTTGATTATTCGAAACTAAGACGACGAAAGACGATTTATCCATTCTGTCAAACACCACCGACTTTTTAATTGTTACGGGAAAAGAATTCTGTTATTTCCATTAAATATAAATTATCAATAGGTTAGAAAGTTGTTATTCGGATCGTCTGTACGTTAGATAAAGCAATAAAACAAGTACCGTAAATAACTTCCACGAATTTAGACGAAAGTTAAGACACTTTTTTTTAAAAAAAATAAAGAAATGGAAGAAAATAAAACGACAATAAAAAAGGAGTCTTAAAATTATATGAATTCATTGAATGTGATATTACCGAATTATAGCCTACACCACGAATTCTGGATAATGTAACACTAAATAATAATTAATAGATTTCGTAAGAAACGTATTAGACTATATTTTTCTATCCTACCCATACTTTATAAGTAGACAACACAGGTCAACTTATGTAATACGTATAAAAAAGTTCTAAACAATTTGGTGCGTTTCTACAAGTATTTACAGCATACAAAATCTATGATGTATACATACAGCTTAATACTGTTTACATACTGATTTGTATGTTATTGAAAATACTATTATATTTAAAAGAAAATTTAAAAAAATTTTTCGAGTAATCATTTACTTGTATTTTGTAACTAGTAGGTGTACGGCCCAATCACGCCGCTAATAAATAGTATGTAGTAAAGTCCTTTAAATTAACGTTGCAATGTGATAGCATTTGCTTTCGTTATAGTTACTCATTTTTAAATATTTTTATAAATATATATGTGCTAATAAAACAAAAAAAATTATTTTATATAAATTATAAATTAACGACGTTGATTGGTTACGTTCGAGGCGGATATTTGGAAAAACATTTATATAATGCAAAATTTTAATAAAAAGCTTACTTTAAAAATTAAAAAAAGTAAATTTTAAAAGGTAAAATAGAATTGCATTGTAAGACTTATTGCACACTAAGAGCAAAACGGTCTGAAGAAAATCGAAGGAGACAAGTTTTACTCTATCTATAGGCAATGGAGGACTGGATCTAAAAATATTGGTTGCCAGGAGACAAAAGGGGCTCACCACAACTATAAGATTATCATTTAAATTTGTATAAGTAATATATAAAATTTTCAAAAAAGATACAATTAAAATTTTTGCGAAATAAATGTAGGCCTACTGTATATTTTTTAGTAATTACAGTGTATGTATATTTTAGATATTGCTGGCAGTATACAGTAGATACTAGATGTAAATATAGATTGTTATAATTGAATTTTTAACTTATTATTTTTTAATTTTGAATACTGTGTATATTTTTGAAGTTTGCTTGTACTAAACATTTTACACGTTAGCAGGTAGTTGAAAAGCATATTTCATGCAATCTACCACTAAGAAAAATATTGTTTCAAACTCTAGAAGACTTTGAAGTAAATCATTTGAATTCAATAGATGAGTGCGCGAATCTGTCAATAATTGCTTCTGAATCCAATTCATCTAACAATTCCTTTTCAATGGATAGCAACATTTATGATTCAAAATTCTCCTCAGACAACGAATTTATTAGCCTTGTAAAATTGCGAAGTAGACAGGATGTACACAGAAATTTTAAGAGTAAGGACATAGAGGTAAAAAGAATTATTGGCCTTGTGTTTATAATCATTAGGTTTGAAAATGTACTCTCACATTGAACTTGAGTAACAGATAGCGTGCAGATGATTTTATTAAGTTCATTAAGATTATCATAGACTTTGTCATAAAATCTTTGTCAGAATTTTTAGTATATAAGATGCGGGAGTGCTACAAATTTTACACTTGTTACAACTAGAATACATATTCTCACTATCATTAAGCTATAGCTTTAACTCGTCAAAGTTCGAAGCAAATGAAAACAATTGCAATATTACTTGAGCTTTTCTGATTTATGGAGACAGCTTAATACAGTAATACCTTCCAATGCTTCATCTTCAAGGCTCTTCTCAGCAATAATTTTAAAGTTTTCTGGATCCAAGTAGGATAAATATTTATACAACTTTTCCTGGTGTACAAAGCTTGAACCTAGTGACTGGACAATGCGGCTCATTATTAGGTTAAATACATTTACTAAAAAATCACCTAGACAATCTGCGGAATTTCCTTCATCATCTAAAATCTCATCTAAAATTTTTCCTTCCTCTGTCTCTGCAATACTGTTTCCAAAGAGTCAACTTCCAACATTTGATTTTCATCCATATTCAATTGCATGATCTTGTCATTACATTTATTTACAAATTCTAATGAACATTATCAAATGTTTTTGTCCGTTCTTTCAACTTTGTTCTATCTAAATCTACTAAACTCCAAGCAGTAACGATATTTAAACCACTTTTCTTTAAATAACTTGAATATAGTTTCAAATATATACAAGTAAGCAAATGCTGTCAATATTGTTTTAAACTTTAGAAAACTTTGAAGTAAAACATTTGATTCTTGTTTTACTTTTTGTCTTGTTTTTGCATCATCAAAACGTCCAAATATAATTGTTACTGCATTGGCTTTTCTGACCATCTTGTCTCGCCAATTATTTTTAATCGTTTCATTTTTTCTTGTCCTAGATGTTTTCCAACAACTTCTATCCATACAGCCATTCCCTTTATGATGTTTTCACAAAAGTAACTAAATTCTGGAGGAAACTAAAAAGGAAACTTTTCAGGCACCAACACTTTGTTGTGTTAGTTATGACCAAATTCAAGACAGGGGCATAGCATCATATATGAATATGTTAATCAACCACATCAGTAATTTTATTTTGTAAATTATTATATTGACCAAGGTAGATTGCATCTCCATCTGTACATTCAGATAAACATTTTTTTTGAGATCAATTTTAAGATGCTATAATGTTTCAGTCAATAAATTAAAAAGTCCCAGTCCTGTACCGTCATTATTTGACACAACTGAAAGTAGTCGCTAACAGATAACACTTTTAAGCACGTACAGAATAATAATGCGAAACTGATTAATGGGTAAATTATCTTTTGTTGAGTCAGTTTGAATATAATAATAGTTTGCTTAATTAAGAAACTTTATGACTAAATTTTTTCCTGTATTCTTCATAATTTTGATTAACATGTTAATATTTGTCAAGAAAATACCACCACGGATTTTACCTGTCTTTGTTGTTCTAATCATTTGATTCTTTATGTAGGTTTGATTTCTACTGCCACAATGGAGTTTTTGTCATCATCTAAACTAGTTAAAAAATTGCCATAATTCAAAATCTGATTATGCAGAGAGCAGGCTGATTCACTTCTGCGATTTCGAAAAGGAAGTGCTTCTTTTCCTAACATCTTTATGGTGTCTACAATCCTTTATATTTAAATTAAAGGGCAGAGGGCCATAATATATTCATATTAATTAAAAAACCTCATAAAACACAGCTAACACGAGATGAAAATCTGACAAAGCACACAGAAACTGAAACCGACGCAAATAAAAATATTCGCTGTTATTGCAATGCATGCAACAACTCGATACAAAATTGATTCAGGCTGCTCGTTACAATCCCAGGCTGAAATTCCCATTAAGCTTCAATTATGCAGTCGCAATAATAAACACTCGAGCCTATATAAGCTATACATCTGTCTAACATGACCCGAATCAAAATTATATTTTCAGAATTTTTATATTCTTAAATAAAATGACTTCATAAAGCAGATACGTGCTCAGCAAATAATTAGTTTAATTCACCACACTACACTATTAAATGGGAAGAAGCGGTTATTGTCAAACCCTTGAGCTCCCCAACGTTAGCAAATACCGCTGAAAAAATTGAAATTTACAAAAGCAAGCTGGAAGAGACATGCATAAATGCGAGGGACGCAGACAGCCTACCGACAGCTTGGAAATTTGTAGTCAAGAAATTTAGCACGACCTCGTAGGCTTGCCTTGGTTTATATTTACATTTTTCATCAATTATTCCTTAACAATTTGCTACTATGATTATATAGATTATAATCACCACTAGATTATATATTTTAATATACAAATATCTATAAACTACAAATACGTTATGAATTATTTACATTTTCAAAGTATTCTTTTATTCGTTGCTACATTTAATTTAAAATGGCAAATATATTGAGAATCATTTTTCAAAAAACACTTTATTTTGATATATTATTTTTGTTAAACAAAAAACAATTAACACCGAAAATCTTCTTACGTAATTTTTACAAAAAGGTACAAACAGCAATCACGTGATATACATCCAATGGTGAATCAACCGAACCACACATGCAAATGTCCCTTCTAGAAAATGAAAAATAATCAATTTAATAGCGAGGTTGAGGCCGAAGTTTTCAACGCAACTTCGGCTTCAACCTCGCTAATCTCGATTCACAAAACGGATAGTCTTCTCGAATGATTTCAGTTTATTGAATAAATCGAATAGCAACGAATATCCAGTTTTATTCTCTGATTGCTATTCTGTCAAGCAATCAGGGTCAGTTTCTGGAAATCAAAAAACTACCACAAAATGGGTGTCGCCTTGACGTGGCTTTGTGGCCTAATGTGTGAAAATCTTATCGAAGTTTTTCAGATAATATTTTCCACAGGCTAAGTACACCCGACAGAAATTTCAAAAGGATTTTAATATAATTTTTGTCAAGCAGTGATTGTCACTTTCTTTAAACCCACTCAGAAACACGAAGCGTTAAATGTGTTGAATATATCGTACTTTATATAGAGGAAATGTTGTACTTTGAATACTATAATGTACTGTACTTTGAAACATTTTCAGATTAATACTTCTATCGGGAAACAGTCGAAATGTCTGTTAACAATGAAGGAATGTAATGACGAAATTTGAATAACAACAATAAAGGTTGTTGTGTCATCAAATTTTTAGGCGGGGAACCAATATTTTGTAGACGCAATTGTGGTCAAAATTTTTTTTTATTTGTTCGTAAAATTCTGATGCTGATACTTAAGTTTCTTAAGATGAAAAAATCGGTGGTATTACTTTGCGGATTAACTGGAGGTAAGCTGTAATGTATTCTCATTAATTAGAGGCAACAGTTTACTTTTCTTCAGTATTACACCTTTTTTTTTTTTTTTTTTTTTTTGAAACGCACAAGCACCTGTACCTAATTAAATCATATGAAGCCTAATTACAGACGAAAACGCCAAGCAGTAAATCAGGTATTAAGTGGCCAAAAATAGACACAGAAAGTCTAAAAAAGGTCACTGAAGCCGTCACAGGTCTCTAGTGTTGATGGTCGGATGGCCAAGCGGTGAAAGTGGCAGCCTATTGCTCTAGGGACCCGGAGTCGACCGGATGGGTCGAACAATCCCCAGGAATTTTTTCTGGAGGTGGTCTGTCTGGATATGTTGGGCCACGTTCCTGACCACCCGGCCGCTCCATTGTGGACTTGGCCGAATCCATAACGGGCTTGCTAAAGGAGTTCCTCTTAGTGCCCACAAAGTGAAAACATCTTTAAAAAAATACAATTCATTTACGATGCCTTTGGATACCTGTAATTGATTAAAGATGGCTGCTTCCACATAGCAAGTGAAGCATATATAATTTATTAAGACACGCTTTACAGTATTAAGCTATTCAGAAATATTTATTAGCGACTAAATACAGATGTAAAAAAAAATAAAACTTAAAAATATTCAATAAAATATATTAAGTTTCTAGAAACGAGCAGAAGTTTCTGAATCGCCACGGACCAATCCTTCAAAATTCCCATTATGAGTTCGACAAGACCAGCAATGGGACGTATTAGGAAGGACCATCCCCAAAAAATTCCTGGGATTCGTCGACCTATCCGGATTAAAGTGGTGGCCTACCGCTTCGGAGGTCCGATCCCAAAGCGGTAGGCTACCACGTTAACCAATCGGCCGTTTGTGGCGTTTTATCATCAATTTTGCTGATCTCGCCAGATGAATCAGACAAATCTTTAAATTGTCTGATCCGTGTGGCAATCGTTAATTCAAATTCTGATGAATATAAAATTAAAATTAAATATAAAGTTTATAAAGTTTACTCCATATTACGTATTTATAAGGTTTATTATTCTATCAGTTGTAGGCCCTGTGTTATTTAGTGTTAAAGTGGATTTCCGTCAAAAATCAACTTAATATAACAAAGAATAACATTGTTGAGGTTTATTGTACGCATTTCATTGTTGGAAAACGTTCGTTCAGACGTTGGAAATTAATGGAGGCGAGATTTCAAGGAATTTGCTAGCAGTATGTTTGGTGTCTAGTGCAGAGAAACCACCGAATATACACGACCGAACTAAGAATTGCTAAAGGTATTTTTATCATGTTACTTTCTTAACATTAAGTGTAATAAGTAAGCAGGCGTTAAAACAATTTTAAAAATTTCGAGATTGTTAATATTTTATATCTTTATAATGAAATGCTATTGTATATTTTTGGAATTTTTCATCAAATTGAAGATTTCAGATTAATTTATCAAATAAATTCGTGTGGCTAGACAGAGGGGTTAAAAATATTAATAACAATTAAAAGAATTAAATTTGGATATAAAAATCTTTTTGTAATATAATAAACACGAGAAAATGACCTTTTCAATATCAGATGACGTTGTGCTATGCGATGCTAATTATTTGGCATCGATATAATTTTTTGAATTAATATTTACGATCAGCTGGAAAATGTTTAAAAATTATACATAACATCGGACATTTGTAGTAGCAATTTAATGCATTCGACGTAACGCGTGATACATTTACCCACACGTCATATTTATCTAACAATTATTTCCGATTGTTATTTTTCTATTATTCAATAATAGAATTTCTCCAGAAACTCCGACTTTTATTCATTATATTTCCATGCTATTTTGAATCGGTGTCGAAAAGGTAAGTATCACTTCTTTTTTTGATCTACGGGATTCAAATGAAACAAATTTCCTACTTGAAACATCTTTATTATTTAGATTAACGATTATTATACAAATTATTGTCGAATTAAATTACTTAGATTGATTTATAAATCGCTTATTTAACGTCGAATGCTTTAAGGTTAAGTGAGCAATTATCGAAAGAACCATTTCGATTATATCAGTAGTTTATGGAGAGGAATACGTTTGTATCTGACATAGGGGAACAAGTCTTTGATGACGTAAGGATGCACCAAACGTTTATTTTTCTCCCCATTCATTATAAAATTTGTGGGGATGGCTGCAATATATTATTATAATATTTCTTTTAAATCATATATATCACGAATGCTTCATATTTCGACAAGAATTTTTATTTTAAAATGCAGCTAATAGTTCATTTGCCAGCTTGTAGCTGACACAATAAATGAAAGTAATATTAGAAACAGGTACAACTGTCTGAAAATAACTCCCGTATTCTGTATTTGCAAATGATTTTAACTTCTGGCTTCAGGACATAATTATGAGGAAGAACTGATTCCTGATTTCTGAGGAGTGGTAATGATAGGGAAGAGGATAGAAAAAGGAAAATTTTTGTTAATATAATTTTTTAAACGGCCCATGATCCATTTAGAATATCTTAATTTTAATTATGATCTTTTATATTTCAGCAAACGAAGACAAAATGCAAAAATATTAGACAAATTGGAAGCAAAAACCAATTAAGTGTATTTTAGAATTTCATTCTTGCTTTATGTATTAACGGACGAAGATTGAGATAGATCAGAGGACGTTAAAAGATTTCTAAATTTAGAATTTAGGTAAGTGTTTAATCTATTTAGAATATTTCAATATTAATCGCGTTCCTTTTTTTATGTTTCAGAGAGCATGGAAAGAAATTCAAAATCACTCGATGTTGAACATGTTGGAAATAAACTTCAAAGGACTGCAATGGAAAATCAGCGGACGGCAGAAAAAGCGAAATGATTTGCGTAAATAAATTCGATCGATGTTAAATTGAGAATTTTCATTAACGGAAATCAATGCAGGGGTCAAGTTATTTCTTTTAACATATTGTACGAAGGATAAAATTTGATATACACAGAAGTTACATTCTGGAATCTGTAAGTGGTGTTTCATATTTGAACGTCAACAGGCAATATGGGGTACATAAAGTAAATGAAAGAGATCATCCTTTTATTTTTTCCATAAAGAATCTATTCCTTAATAAACGTCGTAATCGATACAGAAAGTAAAATTATGTTGTGATACATAAGCGAGATTTTATTGTTCTAAGCAGAAAACTTCACGATATTAACTTAAAAGACAAATAAAACACGAGAAGGAATATTATCATCATTAATGTCATCACACATTAAAGACACCGCATATCTTTTAACTATCATGCATTTATTTATTTCTGAAAATATTTAATTTTTTCACGTAAGCATTAAATTTGATATCTATTTACATAACTTGCCTTTATTTATTTTATAAATATTTAATTTCAGATATTTGATAAGAATATCGTCTGGATTGTTTTGCGTTGAATAGACGTTTTTTCGACATTTGTTTCACACAATACAAGAAGGAAGGATCGAGATAAGTCTTTTCTATACCTTTTCTGTACCTTCAATATTTAGGATAATTAACGGATTGAAATGTTATAGGTTCTTTTAAAAAAATTTAATAATTACATAAGCTTAGATTGTTTAGTATTAGTATTATAATTTGACAAATCAATATGCTTTATATACTCTTTTTAATAATAACATCTTTCAAGTTATTCTCTTGGGAAAGTCGGAAAGCAGGCCTACTTTTACAGAATCAATATATTCTCATACTATGATTAATATCAATGAAACAGTTAATATAAATCAACTGACTTGATCTAGAATTGACTATAGAAATGACTATGGATAAGAGAAATTATCTCTCAAAATTAGTAACAATTATCCCAATACTGTATACCATAATATAAACACATTGTATATACAAGTTAAGTGTTTAAAAATTGTATTTAATGTGCTAAGTCACGGTTTGAGGAAAGGGTTTGAAGAAATATGGTAATAAAGGTTTAAACACTGGAGAGCTTTAATAGGAGAAATCTGAGATATGCAAGGAGAACTTGGTTTCAAGATGCCAAGTAGTTAAAATAAAAACAAGTGATAGGAAAAGTAAATAAGGAGTTCCGGAGACGACAAATCAAGAACAAAGAAAGACTTATCCAGTGAAGAAATCAACTTATCACACAAGACATTTGGACATCTTTGGATTAATCTCTATTGTCTGAAACCATATTATCTACTGTTCATACGGTGAAAATTTTTTATTGACAAGTTTACCTAAAAACGGAGAAAACCGAAATAAGCCAATAATTCTGATATGTAAATTGCCCTTTATATATTATTTAAAAAATATATAAATAAGTATTAGTTCAAAAGATAAATTTATTAAATAAGACAACGGTTCTATAATGAAATATTATATAATATATTAAATATATTAAATATTCCGCAATATTATTTATAATGTTTGCTGTTATTCCAACATAACTGATAGCTTTAGCAATTGGAAATTCATTAAAATAACAACAAAAAGCTCTTCGTGCATAACGTCAAGCATTACAAAAGTTTTACAAAAAAGTCTATTTAAATCCATTTCGTTACCACTTGACTCCAACTCCGGTTTTTATAATTCTACTTATTTTGCTTCTGAATGTAATAATTTATAAATAAATCACGGAAGCCTAAGGCTTTGAGATTTCCTGCATACATAAGCAGTCTGTCAACTGATGTTCAGCCTGAAATCAACTAAAAGAAATTGATGAAGGGAATTTCCATGAAATCCGGTGAACTCTGAAAATTATTAGGAATGATAAAATTATTATTGAAGAAGTAGAGAGGAGATATCACACCATTCCATGATTTCTTAGGACTGTTCAAGAGCGCAAAACAAGATTTGCAGACCATGTTCTAATATGGCAATAAAACTTTAAACACTGGAGGGTTTTAATAGGAGAAATATAAGAAGGGCAAGGATAACTTGGTTTTAACATGTCAAAGTTTGTGCTAGCATTCTTAAATACCAAGTAGCTAAAAGAAAAGCAAGTGATAGAAATAGCTGGCGATTTATGGTGATCAACCTTCGTAGCGGAGAGGGTACAGTATAGTACATCATGATGATGAAATAAATCAGCAACTTGTCGATATTATTTATTATAATTATATAGTATATAGTTACATATGTTTAATAATTATATATTTTAATATATAAATATGTTATGAATTATTTACATTTTTCAAAGTATTCTTTTATTCGTTGCTATATTTAATTTAAAATGGCAAATATATTGAGAATCATTTAAAAAAAAAAACAATTTATTTTGATATATTATTTTTATTAAACGAAAAACAAGTAACACCAAAAATCTTCTTACGTAATTTTTACAAAAAGGTACAAACAGCAATCACGTGATATACATCCAATGGTGAATGAACCGAACCACACATGCAAATGTCCCTTCTAGAAAATGAAAAATAATCAATTTAATAGCGAGGTTGAGGCCGAAGTTTTCAACGCAACTTCGGCTTCAACCTCGCTAATCTCGATTCACAAAACGGATAGTCTTCTCGAATGATTTCAGTTTATTGAATAAATCGAATAGCAACGAATATCCAGTTTTATTCTCTGATTGCTATTCTGTCAAGCAATCAGGGTCAGTTTCTGGAAATCAAAAAACTACCACAAAATGGGTGTCGCCTTGACGTGGCTTTGTGGCTTAATGTGTGAAAATCTTATCGAAGTTTTTCAGATAATATTTTCCACAGACTAAGTATACCCGACAGAAATTTCAAAAGGATTTTAAATCGTATAATTCTTTTAGTATTCTACATCTTTGTTCGAATCGTCATTAATTATAATATTTTTTATGCCTAAGAGTGACTTGCCAATATAGTCTGAACACTAATATAAATATTACAATACACTACGTAATTTAGATAAACCAAAAAGTTTTCCATAAACTTTACTTAAAGAAGTAATACTCACTTTGGAAAATTGTTCTTGATAATATTTAAAATTATTAACATCTAAAGGTGATAAAAATTCTAAAAGTTTTGTTCAAAAATCTGTTAATATAATTATAATTAAAAGAAAAATATAATTAAATATAGCTTTGTAAATAAACGTACATAAAAATAACACAATATCTTCTGTATTTTTAAAATCTTAAAACAATGCACCTTACAAGTTAATCAAATCCCTCCCTACGAGTGGCCAATGTATGAAATCGTTTTATACCATATTTTGGTGTGTAACATTCACCAGCTAAACCGCCAGAGGTGTGCCGCTCTGTAAAGCGCAAGCTCGAATGCTTGTAATCTGGCTGCCTTACACCATTCAGATATTTTCGCCATGAAAGCTACCCCGTATTCGATAACAAAGCGCTTCCATTGGGAATATGCATATACGGATTTATATTCGATTATACAATAGCAATCTTTTCATTGTCTTCACGTGTATAGAAATTTGTAATAAATACACAATGCGGTTATAATAAAATATTAACTTTAAGTAATACAGAGTACGTTAAAATATCAAAATAATCGCACAATATGTATTTATATTTTAGAAAATACAAGGGAAGCGGCGCACAGTGGGTCGTGAGACGATTCTAGCAGGACTTAAGTATGTAGGCTAGTGCAATTTATTTTTACAATAAAAATTTTTTACTTAGATATGGTATCAACTAAAAATTTACATATCGGAGTCACATTCGGAGTTTGACTCGGATTCATCTTGTACTACGGTCACGCTCGGTGTTTTTAGTAATTTTAAAACGTTAGCGGTTAAACGGAGTTTTTTCTTCATATCAAGTGATCTAAGGTTTGTAATGAGAGGATCCGAAGAAATTAAAAAAATATGTAAAATATCTGTATTAGTGTTTATTCTAGAAGTTTTTCGGGAATAACTCTCACGAAATTTTTAAAATTCCTTGTGTCTAGCTTCTTGCACTTCTTCGGACAATTGTCCTATTAGAACGAAAAACGAAGATATAATTTTTGATCCATGTATTAAAACTTTGTGAAGAGTCACTGACATGGGGTACCAATGATAAAGCGTCACGTATAACTCCGCTGTTTCCTTCGTGTAGATTTCGAATTTGCTTGTATCGATTTCGTAGCCGGTTGTCAGTGCTTGTGATATAACCGAAAATCGTTCTTTTAGGTTCTTGTTAATACCGGTTATCTCTGCAGTAAGAGTGGCATTCGAAAAAAATCTTGCGAATTACCGTCGTTGGTGTTTCAACCACCTTGCTTGGGAGTATCCAGAAGTAAACCAGTTTCGGTTTTAAATCTATCAATAATATTTTTCTTTCTTGTTGATACTGACTCTTTCTCTTTGGTCTTGTGCACTTGCCATTTTTTAATATCCTACGATTCGCTATGCGAAGAATGCATTCTATGAATCTTATGTGACAATGAAGAGTCGGTAGACCAAATGAAAAAGTTTCTTCATTACATTGCCTCATTTTAATGTTAGGTAGATCGTTCATTTGGCTGGATGTGGCACTACATACGTAACACTTTTGAGTCGATTTACTTGATGTTAAAGCATTACAGACCTTAGTATCGACTATAGTTTCGATAAACTCGTGATTTACTTTTAAAGTGAAATTCTTATATATGATTTCGGTACCTTGTACCTCACAAATCTGGTTTTCGATGTGAATAAATTCATACAGACTTTCCTTGTCGATTTCTTTTATGAAACAAAAACGAATTGGTCTGCAATATCTGGTAGAACTTGGTCTAGGATTTTGCCATAAAAGTACCTTCTCATTTTTGTCGTAAGCAAAAGTTTGTATATGTACCAAAGACGTCGTAATTATATTAGTATCCTCGGAATTTTTCTTCTGAAGCTCTTTGTTTGTATCGACTCTGTCCTCCACTGCCATCCAAACCCCATTTGTAATGGTTGGTAATATTCTTCAAATTGCATTTATCTTCTACATAAAAACTCTTTAATACATCTGTTAGGGTGATAAAAAGACGTTCTGTAGTTAGGTCCACTAAAGCTTGAAGTTTTATATCACTTTTATCTTCTGTAATAGTAGCATCTGATGGATAACAGCTTTCTTTGCTTTCTTAATGCTGTGGCAATACGGATAAATATTAACATCTTTTTCTATAGCACTTTGCCGTAACATTATATATTGCGATTTAGTTAATTTCAAGAAGGTAATTAAAGTCAGAGCTTCCTCGGGAGAATACATATTGTGTAGTACCCATGGTCGATTAACTGCCTTTCTCAATCTTGTCGCTGATTTTGGAGATTTCACAATACTTTTTATTACGTTAGTTGCATCTCTTTTTCCAGACAATCTTAACTTCACCTCAGCAGCATAAGTAATTTTATTCAAGTTTCGATCATCACTGATTTCTTGAACTTTTCTCATTTTTGCTCTCGGTCCAGTTTTTGAAAAATCCTTTTTGGGACGACCCATTATTTGTTTTTGTGGTGTTTTACAGCTTGCACTAGTTTGTGGCAAATCGACATTTTCGATAATTATCTGATCATTGAGCCATAAATGAATTTTTGTTGAAAAATGTTTGATATTTCGATTACATCTCTTCCATCTTTGACTTAGACCAACGAAAAAAAAAAATGATTTGACGTAACTCATTTTCCATAACTTGACTAGGATTTGTTAAATTCAACTTTTTAAAATGTAGTTTACGGTAATATTCTATACTTCGAATGACCCGCTTATCATTTTATCTTTTTCTCTTAGTTTTTCAAAAAGTTCACTCCCGCTGACTACAAACCAACGCCCTGTGAAAGAAAAAATGGTTATACATCAAAATCCGCGCGTTTCCGCACACAAATATTTGTCAGGCATAATTATAAAACCTTCAAAAATTCGGAAAAAGTGAAATTAAAACGTACAGAGACATACGAAAAAAGATGCAGAAGTTTTAAAGTGCTACTTATTTACAGGGTGACAATAATTAACCCGTACAAGTTTTTTGTATCGTAAATTTATTAAAGAAATGAAAATTAGCAAAACAACAGCATATAACAGTGACAATACTTTACGTATTAATCAGATATTCAGCCAGTTTCAAAGTGGCCTCCTGTTGCTTTGATGCAGAGCCCTAAACGCGTTTTGAAATTCTCAGCGATGGGCCGCACTCTTCTGGAGACAGTTTGTCTCACTCCCAGCGCAAGGATTGCTTCAGCGACTCCAAACTTTCATGGCACTTAGAACAGGCCCTGGCCTCCAAAATGGACCACACACTGTAGTCCATTGGGTTCAGATTCGGCGAGTACGGTGGCCATTCTGCAGACAAGATGAAATCGGGAAAATGAGCCTTGCACACTCCTGAGTCTTCTTCGCCCTGTGTGTCGGCGCCGAGTCCTGCTGAAACGTCCATTTCGCACTGCCAAAATGCTGCTGAGCCCACAGAAGTACCACAGCCTCGAGAATGCCATGATGGTACACATCTTGATTGATTTTGGCCCCTTGATCGACGAAAACAAGGGGTGTCTTGCCGCTCGCACAAATTCCGCCCCAAACCATGACTGACATTGGATTTTGTGAATTCGATGACGGCTGAGCGTCCAGGAGCCCCCCGCGGACCAGTTCCTGTCGTTTTGATGGTTGTACGGAAAAAAGCTTCTCGTCTGTGAAGAGAATGCACTCCCATTGTCGACCTGCGGCCCGACGCTTGAGTTAACGGGATCTTTGGAGTCTCACGCACTTGTTTTCATCGGTGAGGAGCTGAACCTTTTGGAACTTGTAGGGCTTGAGTACGAGTTCCTTTTTCGCCATTAACCGCACCGATTCGCAATTGATTCTGATCTCACGAGCAATTTTTCTCATGGAGACCTTCGCATGTCAGTCAACTCGCTTTGTGATGATCTTGCGGTTCCTAGACGTGTTGACATTTGACGGCCGGATGGCCGAGCGGTCAAGGTGGCAGCCTACCCGGGATCGAATCCGAACGGGTCGAATAATCCCCAGGAATTTTTCGGGGGGTGGTCCGTTCGGATATGTCGGGCCCCGTCCCTCACCACCCGGTCGCCTCATTGTGGGCCTGGCCGAACCCATAATGGGCCTACTAAATGAGGCCCTCTTAGTGCCCACAGGGCGGAAAGAGTTAAAAAAAAAAAAAGACGTGTTGACAGTACGCTTTCTTCCACGTCCGGGACGGTCACCATTGTGGCCAAGCTCCTTGAATCGCCGAACTGCATCTGAGACTGTCATTTTTGGAACACCGAGCAGACGAACAATTTCATATTGATACTTTCCTTGCCAGAATAGCTCCAAAATTGCACAACATTTGTTCGACACCATTAAAAAAAATAAAGAACTAACACTTATTACATCGAAAGTACATCTACACGGGCAGGAAATCATGGAGAATTAAACAATAGTATGTAAATTGGTGACAGTAAAAAAGTTCAGGTGCAGCATTGCTACAAACTTTGCACGGGTTAATTATTGTCACCCTGTAAAATAAAGTGTAAAAATCCCTTGGGTTTGCAATTGTTTTATATAAAATCTCATCATTGACTATTATTAATGAAATATGCATATTAAAATACATACCTTGGCGATTACTATTCCTCTTAATATTGGATAAAAACACTCAAAACAGCCAGCGAAACAACTATTGAAAACTAGTCCGAACACGGCACTAACGTTATGAATCCAACGAGATATAAAACTGATTCATTTCTTTTGTTGTTTAGCAACTCCACGGGGCCAGCGCCGGATTAAGCCTCTTGCGGGCCCTAGACAAAATTTAAATTGGGCCCCCGTTTAAATAAGTTGCTTCTAAACAAATCTTAAATAATGTCACTTAAAATTTTTATTAATAATAGAGAATACACACACTAATACAATAATAATTGTACAGAAAAAGTGTTTGTGATACAACGATAAATGTATATACAGTTGTCCCTTGATAATCCAACAGGTATGGGACCAAAGGGGTGTCGGACTACCAAAAGTGTCCGGATTACCGAAAGTGATTACATATTTGGCATTGTTCCGCTAGCAGTAGCCTACAATATTCCTACATTTTATGAGTAAAATGCTGCCTACGTTAATATGGAAATGAAACACCCATTTCGGTTAACTAAAACATGTTATTAAAAGAAATATGGAAGCCAATAAATGTACAGTACATACAGTATATGTAGGCATAAATAATACAGTACGTACAGAAGTGCTCATGGAAAACACAAGAAATGTGTTTTCATGAGCACTTCCATCCTGTAAGAATTGGGTGGGGAGATTCATGTCGCAACATGCTTCTGTGCAAGCAGACACAACGGGGACGGGGACTACGGTGACCTTGACGGGAGGTGTGTCGGACTACTGAGCATGTCGGATTACAAAACGTCGGACTATCAAGGGACAACTGTACTGTAATTTTATCCATTAATCAGCCTTTAAAATATTTAAATTTTTCGTTTTTGGATTTTCATTTGAGAAAATTGATCAATCTAATTGTTTGAGAGTGTCTCTTTCTTTAGTAAGCATTGTTAAAGACAGCCTTTCCTGTCCTATCGAATTTCTTAAATAATTTTTAACTCGTTTTAAAACAGAGAAAGATTCTGCATTGAAGCCAGGCCCCTCCGAATTACGGGCCCTAGACATTTGTCTAATTTGTCTATTGGATAATCCGGCCCTGCACGGGGCGTATTTTAAAAATTATCGATATCAATTGACTCACTGGAATGTTGTTTATTAATTCATAAATATGTAAGGGTCATTATCAGTTATGCATTTTTTGACTTTTGTCCTCCTAGAATCGTCTCACGACCCACTGTGCGGCGCTTCCACAGTTTCCATGGACGGCACGCCGTTGAAATTCGTGTTTCATCGTGAAATACATGTTTCTCGACGATTGTGAAACAGACTTTCACTGACTCAAATTTGGGATATTGATTTAAGTGGCATGTACTGTAACACGTAAAGGGAGTTAATATTTTAATTATAAAGTTTATTATCTCGCTTAGCTTTCGTTCATGTTTAATTAATACTAAATGGCATCCCGACATTAAATAGCATTAAAACAGGATGGTAACTGACAGTGATAGATATATTGACAATAAATAATAGCATATTTTCGAATTACAAACTTTAGTTAAACTAATTGATAATTCTGACAAACAAATTCCCAATTCTTATATATTGTAGAATCGACAATTAATTTAATATGAATGAAACATTTAACGGAATAAAATCGAAACTACCAGAGTTAAATTTTCCAATAAAATTATAGACATTTTCCATATATAGAAAAATCGATACTTTTTAAATTAAAGTTTACCGTGATTGTTTGCTATTAAATAACTTACACAAAGTTCATATACTGTATTTCTCGTCGATCAAATTCGAGTGACGGTTCAACTTAATCTTCGACCGGTGTACTGTACCGGTAATCGAGTGTTCTTAAATTGGTGGCGTTATTGACGATTTTCGTTCAAATAATTAAAATATTTAGTATAATAGTTTATTTGCGACATAATAATATTTAGATAATTTGGTGAATTTTGAACGCAGGCAATAAGATCACTTTCAGTTAACTATGTGGTTCAAACAGGCAGTTAAGAGGAATTGTAAATTCATTTTAAAATTCGTATTATTTTAAATAAGTTGCAAGCACTTCAACATATTCAATCAATCATTATCGTGACCGGCAGACGTCCAAATCATAGTTCTTTTTCTATATCGAATCGTTAAAGTGAAAGATTTGAAAAAAATATATAATATAATAAAAGACAAGCCAATACGACAAATCAAAACCTTTTGAATCTATCTCCACGTCCAGAAAATTATAATTTTAATACGAATTTGGTCATTTAACTGCTAAATATAACTTTCGCTGGTCATTACATTTTAATTGTGAACAACGCGTGATCACTTTTCACTTCGTTGCCAGGAAAAGTAATTTTAACCGATAAAAATTTTTCGTCACGAAAAAAAGTTACTAGTGAGGATGAGTTGTTAAATACTAAAAGGATATGGTCTTTATTGTTTTCAAATACATACGTACTACATCTATATGTAGTAGGCCTATAAAGTTTCTACTGTAGGCATTGTTACTACGTTTCTTCCATGTGGATTACGGTACGTAGGCTTAGTCGATTTAAATTATATTTACTGCTTAATGAAACATCTATATTTGTTATTTCATTGTAATATATGTTTATGAATGTGTGTCTGTCCGCGCTATAGAAGAGAACTGTTCAGAAGATTCCAAAAAAACAACATTGTACGAAGAATATAATGTCAGTGTTGAAAGTCAATATTGTTAAGTATTATTGAGCCAATATCTTAAACTAAACATAGGAAAACCCTTAAAAAGTTTTAAAAACTTTTGATCACTTCAATGATATAGTGTGAAATATCATTAGGCCTCCCGATAAATTCTATACAGATCCTATGTACGGTTATATGTGTAGTCTGATTTTAAGTAATGATGGGACAATTAATCAGAATCGAAACGAGAATTGGAAGAATCAATAATTTTTCAATAATCGGAATCAGTATGGGAAAAAAGAGAAAATTTTTATTTCAGATTCGTAAAACAAACCTTTAACACTCGATAACAAAATCGAATTTTCGTTTCAGAAAATAAAATAAAAAAAAATGTTTAAGTTTTGATCATTAAAAATAAAGTTCGTTAGTCTATTTTTAGGGGGAAAATGAACCTCAAAGTTTCATTTTCCCCCTAAAAGTAAAGAATAAAATTATTTTGCATTGCCAATCATTTGACATTACACAAAATTAAACAACCGCATTCTGTTTGGCATGCGAACGAAAACCTGGAAGTGTAGTAAGCAATGACATTAACTATCAGAACTAAAGTAAAAAGTGACTAATGTTGCCAAGCTTGGTATTGTTAAAAGTTTTTTGGCAAAGAAAAAAATTTGGAATGCGAAACTTTGCTTTGGATTAGATTTGGCATAAATTAAACTCTCCATTAATGTACTGTCAGCAATAATAACAATTACAATTATTGTCAAGTTTTACTAATGAAACTATTTTACTATACTAGAAGAAATAATTCAATTATGATGTCATCAACTTTAAGCCCTTTTTGATTATCTATTCTCTCTCTGTCACATTTTGTCATCAATTTTTAGAACTTCCTCCATGCTGATGTCATACTTGATCATACTCCATACTTGCCATACTTGTCATACTCAAAATATTGAAATCATGCATTTCTGTGAAAACATATCTAAAATATATTAATTTATTATTATTGATATTTTCTGCCAAGGCAATTGCAATTTTAAAAATAAGCGAATAAATAAATAAATAACAAAATTTACCAATTTATCCCAGAAAACTGATAAAGCGTGACATTATACAAGTAACTTCTTTTTAGGCGTGCGTGCCAAAATCGTCAAATTTAAGATGAAAAAATTTTCTCGCGTGCTAAACGAAATTTTTGGTGGCATATTACTTATTATTACGAAAACAGTTTATTAGTGTTTGTTTCTTTATTGCATTATAATTTAGTATCGCTCTATACAATAAAATTTCATTCTATTAAGTTAAAATATACAACTCAGAGAAGATGTTGGATATTTACTTTTTTATGATGAGCCCTCGGTTACGTGCCGGAAAAAAGTCATTGGCGTGCCAAGAGTTCCTTACCCCTGTCCTAGACTAAAGTTAATACGTTATATACCGGTATTTCTTTCGGTGTTACATTCATTTCTAATCTGTAACTATGAAATTTAAATTAAAGAGACTGTTTCCAAAACAACTTATCTCCATGAAATAATCTTTTGAAAAAAGAAGAATAAAAAAGTTTTCTCAGCTCATTTATTATTATTATTTTTTGTGATGTAATAACTATAATATTTTCCTTTATATATAAATTCTACACTAGAACTTTAAAAAATCTAGCTTTAATAGAATTTGTTATTTTTAAAATGTTTAATTGGAAATAAGTCCTGTTGACAAAACAGGCGGAGTTAAGATATTTTACTTATGACAGTAACAATTTATTTTAACGAAATATTATAATCAAATGCGTGAAAAGTTAATTTGAGGAAATCTGACTATACTACTACAGTAGTTTTGAGAAACTAAAGGTGCTTTGTTCTAAATACTAACAGTATTATTACATTTCTTGTCACCGAATTGTTAATATTAGTACACTTGCGTAAGTCGGAATAAGCGACTAACACTTTGAAATGAAATTTATTGTATTGTACTTGTGCACCATATCACTTTATTACAACTCTATTTTGTTGTTAACCGATACACTAGCAAACGTTGCAATCGTTTGTATAAAATTTAAGTGCTGGATGATGTTCAATCACACCTATCTTTTCAATCAAAACCATTAACTTTTTTTGTGTACCTCATTGATCAGCGTTAGTTTTTTTAGTCGTAAAATGACCAGATTTTCTGAATTTCAATCCCGAACGCTCTAAAACTTGAAGTAGGAAATATAGCCTGTGAAGTTGTTATTTGAATGATTTCGTTGCTTAATAATATTATTGTCTAATCAATCAGTAGTAGTTACTTATATATGAAAACGGAATAATCCAGGATATTTTATTCGAAACTGGACATTTTTCCAAGCTGGGATAAAGAGCCAAAAACCGGGACTATCGCGTTTAATGCGGGACTTCTGGTCACTTTAGTTGTAATGCTGCCCATTTTCCCGTTTTCAGTAAAACTGTGGATCGTCCATTAATCTCAGTTGTAGGCTTTCTTAAACTTTACTCCAGTTGCTGTAATTTTTAATGCTTTCATATTCTTTATTTTCTTTTTTCTCCTCTACTAGATCATCACAAACTAATGTTTTTAGTTATTATTATTATTATTTTTATTTTTGTTAAAAAGTTACTGAAAACAAATGTATATGCTCTCTTTTATTCTGAGAAGGAAACATTATGATTTCTATTGTCCGTAATTTCAAAAGAGTTCCTGATTAGTGTGCAGAAGATAACACGTTTTAGAATAAACACACGAGTGGAAGTAAGTCGCTTTGGAAATAAATGGGGATTTGCTATACGCTAACAATAGCAGATAAATTAGGATTAACAAATTATATAATCCTGCTAAAGAAGAATATCAAAGCGCTGTTTGTGTCATTTTTGGAGATAAGTCGTTTTGAAAATAGGCTCCTCAATTGTTATCATTATCCTTTCAAATTAATTGTTCTACTGCTTCCCAACAAAGCATATTTAGTACAGCGCTTCTACTAAAGTGCAACTATTTAATTAAACAAACATGATCTTGTTATATGGTTATAAATCAAAATACTTCTGCATAATGATTTTGGTAAAAAAAAAATTATTTCAAATAGAAAAATTTTTAAGAATATTTAAGATGTCATCACTATACTAACACTTTCTAGTGTCAACTGTTTCAACATATCCCCTGTCCAGTGCAGACATCTTATTTGAATAAATCCTTAGCTTATTTAATGTCTCCATATATATTTTGTTGTTGTATACACATCAAAAACTCTTGACCCACCGGTTGATTACACCAAACAAGAAACTGATGGCGTAATTGCTGTTGAGTTTTGAAAAAAGTTAAGTTTTTAAAATAAATCTGTTTAGTATATTGTTAAATGTCATTGATTTCTAATGTTAATATCAACTTATAGCATTTCAGAATAAAAAAAAAGTGGCACCAGAATAAATTTACATTATTTGGCAAGTTTATACAAGTCTGTTTGTCCACACGGTGGCGGTTACGTAAACGTAATTGAAGCACTCTGCCGCCATTTTACCGAATGTAATCCTCATTGGCATTATAGAAAGCATAGCAAAATCTCTAAAAGTTGATCACTCAAGGGACTGAAGGAAACCGATCAACATACGAAACAACTGTACTGATACGTAGATGTGCTTCTTTTTATTGTAGGCCTACCCTATATCTTTTATTAGAGAATGTCATGCAGAAACATGCACGGGAAAATCATTCATACAATACTGTACTGTACTGTACTGTACATCGAACTCATAATGGGTTTACTGAAAAGGCCCTCGTGGCACAGGAAGAAGTTATAAACTTTATTTTGCCGTTTGTGGTGTCGATCTCGTTATTTAATTGATGTAATGTGTTTCTCTCTGAACAGAAATTTAAAAAAAAAGGTTATTATTTCTATTAAGACCAAGATGCATTTTCTTTTAATTTTATTTTAAAAAGAGATGCATTTAATAAACATTTCCAAAACGCATAGAATTTTTTCTGTGCAGCTCACAAGTTCCATATACAAAAGAATCATAGGAATACTTACCGACTGTATCTCTTTCGAAACGCCACGACTTAGGGCTGTTTCACACTATAACCGACTCGACCGACCGGTCCGATCCGACCGATCCTATAATCGGACCGACTAGTAGTAAAAGCATTTCACACTGAGTACGATTATATGTAAGTGGCCAACTCGTAAGGACCAATCGAAACGCGTGTTACAAATCAAAACACTAGCCAATCATGGCAATCATAAAGTCACGGATATTTTCTGACTTCGTTTATTAAAGCTTCCGAGAAAACTATACCTTCCGCCATTTTCTAACTTCGGATAAATCTAAACTCTGATTGGTTATAGTTTCCAAGCTCTCGTTGGCTGTAGCTCACCGACTGATCCGACCCGACTACAAATATTTAACTTTTTAAATCTGTCCGACTGGAACGACCAGTCGGTCGGCCGACTGCTGTTGCCGTGGCAAAACGACTTGGAGTCGGACCAGTCAGTCATATTGTGAAACAGCCCTTAAGCGTGTTATAGAGAAGCTCATTGGACAGCGACACAAACAAAGCATGTCACGTGACTATGCCGGATCGTCACTTTCCATCACGTGACATATCTGACGTATTCCCGAGAATTTATTATTCTCGCGGAAGAATTCGCTCTTTTGCGATATACTTCGCAGACGTGACGTCACGTGATAGGACAGTGACGTCGTATTCCTAACCCGTGACTTACCTCTTTTGTGACTCCGAACTTTGATAAACATTGCGTTAATTACGTTTTCGTAACACCGTAACATTCTATAACAAAATCCGTCGAGATAAGATTTGCCAGCGACGTTGTCTCCAGATTTGTATATTTTATATAACTAATCTCTTTACTTTGAAAATGTAACATTACATAACATTAATATATAGTGTGTCTAAAAAGTAATGCAGAATTTAAATATAAAAAACAACGTATTTATTATTCATTAATTGGCAAAGTTGTTACGTCATTTTAAAGGATAAAATTGCAATTAACTACGGAATAGAATATCTGATAAATGCCCCCTACGACTCTTCTGACACTCTCATATTCTTTTGACAAGATTTTCAATTACGTTTTCGCACAATTGCGGCTCAATTTTATTGATAACTTTTTGAATTTCAACTTTTAATTGAGGAATTTTTCTTATTTTAGTTGTATAAACTTTAGACTTTACAAATTCAAGAGAAAAAAGTTGCATGGTATCCAGCGCCGTAACTAGCCTTTCATTCGCCCGGTGCGAGCAACTGTAACTACGCCCCAAAACTTGGTCCAGGTCATTTCTGCGCCCCCAGAGTCTACGCCCTGTGCCTGGGCACCGCTGGCACCGCCCTAGTTACGGCACTGATGGTATCAGATCGCACAATCTTGTTGGCCAATTCTGATCATCGTTGTGTGAGATGAGTCGCGCATGAAATTTCCACTGTAACAACTCGGTTGTTTTGTGTGTCGTATGACAGGTGGTACTATCCTGCTGGAACCACATGTCATTCAAATCCATGATGTCCATGTGAGGCCACAAAAACATCGATATCATCTCATCTCACGATAATATATACCCTTTACAGTAATTGCATTTTCAACCTTTAATCACTCGACTGGTCCAAAATCCACGCCAAATTGTCACTCGTTGGGCACGCATTGGTTGTTCTTGAACAACACAAGGATTTTCCATGCAACAAATGCAGCAATTTTGCATGTTAATGTACCCATCAAGGTAGAAATGCGCCTCAGCATTAAAGATAATTTTCTTAGCAAAATTGTGTTCACTTACTGATTCTCCAGCACCCAATCGATGAATACCTGGCGCATCAAATGATCGTTTGGCTTTAGCTGTTGAGTCAGTTGAATTTTGAATGGTGCAGATGCAGATCCGCTGCCTAGTGCTTTTCGAAATGTCCGATTCCAGCGACCGATAGCGAATTGATGTTTCAAGACACAGCCACACTGTAGCACACAGCAGCAATGTTTTCGGCCGACCACAGTACAAGGAGGGTTTCTGTCCATAATCATGCCAGTTTGTTCAAATTTTTTAACCAGTCTTTGTAGTCACTTCATATGGCACGTTTCTCCAACCGAAAATGCCACATAATTTGCGCTGTTGAAGCAAAACTTTTTCCGTATTTGTAATAAGTTTTCGTAATCATTATGTGCCCCTCCATCATGTATCACTGATAATTTCAATTTTACCAGTAATTTCAATGTGTTTACAAGATGTCACTTCATATAATGCTGCAACTAGGGATTGCAATTGCTGGATCCCTCATCCAGCAATCCAGCTGGATCCAGCGCATTCTTTGGCCTGCTGGATCCAGCACCAGGTGTTGGATCCAGCGCTGCGGATCCGCAAATACTCGATTAACTTTATAAATAATGCCGCAAAAGTCTACGTTGTCGCGTTGCCGCTTTGCTACGTGCGCTATCGCTCGGCGGCGAAAGTGACGTTGCCGTTCAGTGCGACAAGTGCTACACCCCCTCTCTACACCGCACCTCCCGCCCTTTGCCTCTGCTGATCTAATTGCCAGTTGACTTTGCGCTCTCGCTAAATAAAATAAGTAACTCCTCACAGACCTGGTGCATAATTCTAATTTACGATCGGTTGTGACGTCAATGAATCACGTGACGGAACGATTTATGATTGTTTGATGACCCTGAAACCAGTGCGGTAACTAGGGCGGTGCCAGCGGTGCTTAGGCACAGGGCGTAGACCCTGGGATCGCAGAAATTACCTGGACCAAGTTTTGGGTCATAGTTTTGGTGCGTAGTTACAGATGCTCGCACCAGGCGCATAAAAGGCTAGTTACGGCGCTGCCTGAAACCAACTAACGTAGAGGCAGAAAGGGCTTTCTCCGCAGCGGGATATATATGCAGTTCATTAAGAAGTAGGTTGGGAGACAACACCATCAATACCATTTGTTTCTTGTGATCCTACTTCCAGAAAAGTAAAAAAAAATAACAGAAGTGACTGATTTAATTGTATTTAATCCTTTAAAATACTTTATTCAAGACAAGACTAATATTTTAAAACTTCTACTCTAATTCTATTAAGTAAGAGTTTTTAACTTTTATTCTATAAGTGGTTAGTGGGCTAGGCTAGGCAATTTTATTGTGAAAATTAGTGAGAAACTGAAACTACCTAGTTAGTTAAATAGTTATTTAAATGAATGATTATCAGTATCTTAGATATATGATAATTTGAATGTATGTGATTCTTGATTGTGATAATAATAACTAACAACTAATTACTTACTCACTACTTTACTAACATGAATAATTAAATTAGTTATAAATAACTACAGACTTACATGTAGAGTCTATATAAGAAAAGTTATAAGACTGATAGCCACTGATTATCCGTCCTTACATTATTATAATATATTAATATAAATTAATTAGTAGTATTATCTTTGTTATTATTTAACTTAAAGATTACATTATAATTATAATCTAACTAAACATTTAAAGTTAATTATCTCTATCTCAAGTGTTAAACCGAACTAAAGTTAAGTTTACTACCTAAATGTGTAAGAAGTTTTACTGATTTATAGTGACCAGTCTAAATAATAAAAGTTTCTTAAGTATTAAAAAAATGTTTTATTTCTTTAAAAAAACCATAAATTGCTGGATAAATAGATAGATAACACTTTATTGCACCAAAAATACATCGGCGCTGGATCCAGCTGGAATGATGTTGGTCCAGCAAAAATCCAGCTGGATTGAAAACACTGCTGGATTGCAATCCCTAGCTGCAACCCAATAGGAAAAAATGGCATGCAATTTAAATCCTGCATTAATTTTGGGACACCCTCTATATGTAAGATGATGACCAATACTATATAAGACTTCTTTTTATTTTAAATAAAACATTTTATTTCCAAATATTAAGTGCAAGACGTATTAAAGGAGCGCTTCTCAAATCTTTTGTGTTCACGGACCAGTTTTTTCCTCATTCCAATACTTCGTAGATTTTGTGAAATAAAAAATTATAAAACGAATCAGCGCTGGTCCACGATACAAGAAATAGGTAGGCTTACCATACGTCCCGTTTTGACCGGGATTGTCCCGATCGGTGATTTGATGATGTGATCCTGGCGTCCCGGCCAGTTTATCATTTTGTCCTGGTTATTGGGTTAAATTTTAAAAGTGTCGAATATACAAGAAGTAAAAATAGTGTAACCTTGGGTGAAATAATCTCTTCTGTTATACTCATTGTTGCTAATCGAAATATTTTGTATCTAGATCTAAGTACTTTTAGAGTACTTTGTCTAGATGTTTTCTTCCATAATTTATAGCGTATGGCTTAATGAATTTAGGTGTTTTATTTTTTCATCCAGGTATTTTTTCACAGAATTAATAATAGCACGTAGCGTATGAGATCTAAATACTTCTATTTCATTTTTTACATATTTTGTTTCAATTAGAGTTGAAAATACTTACACTGGCCACGTCGTTGTTGCGGTTGTTCTGCCTTAATCGAGTTCAAATTGCTAGTTGGCATATGCGATTATTTTGTATTGTACATTAAATTAATTTAATCTCCAAAATTTCAAAAAAGGTATGTTTACTGATGATTGAAAAAAGGTTTATCCGTTTTTGAAAAAACTCTGTGATCGTATTGATGAAGTGAAACAAGAACTGTGCTTTTTAGAATTTTTAGTAACTCATGGTGGGCGTTCGGACATTAAAAATCTCTTAAAATGGACGGAACATAAGGCAAGCAATAGGAACTTCCTCAAATGTATTATCATATTTTAAAGGTACCGATTTAAGTGACGAAGAATTTTTAAAGTTCACACTTGTGATAAATATTAATAAGTTCTTAATAATAAGGTATATTCAGTTGAGTTATTAAAAATTGCTTTTAACTCATTGTTTTTTGTTAACAACTTTTTATATAGCCTTTTCAATCATAGGTACTTATCCTAGTAAGATTTATTTTCTGTTGTATTTTCTCAAAATTGTCCCTGTTTGAGAAAAAAAATATTATGGTAAGCCTAATTTGAAATAGGTCACAGGCAAAGATGTCAGCGTCAAGTTAGCCCCCGAACTTTGTTTTTAATTTCTTATCTATAAATCGTTTGTTGATGCTTCTTTGTCTGTTAAAATTAGGGTTTCTCATTTCCTACTCCTTTGCTTGTCCCAGGATTTCGAGAAAAAAAGTGATCTGTTTTCCGGGATCCCGGGATATAATTATTTTTAAGATATATCATTCGATTTCTAGTTATTTTACAATTATTTTTCATTTTTAAAGTAACTTAATACGTCCTGCAACCTCCAAAATAATAATAATAATAATGCTGTGTAAAATATATATTAAAAATTACCTTTAAATTATGTAGAAATTTTCACAAATAGAAAAAATTTATTAAAGTTTCTTAGAAACTGCTTACAACAACAACAACAAAATGCCTTTGAATTGAATTCAAAATTGAAAAGAAAAGAAAAAAAAATGAAATTAGACGGTAACTTTCGTTTAAATAAAACATAACTCGTACAAAATATTATTGTAAATTTTGATAGTAAGATTTTAATAAGCAAAGATGGTCAATGCTCCGATCACGCTATCCCATTCTTATTTTAGTAATGAAAAATGAAAAGTCCTGCTACCGAGAATGCCCTTTTCGATTCAATTGACGAGGGTGGAATCTTCTTTAATGCATTTAAGAGAAGACAGACGATTTTTTTTTTCCACCCGTAGCCTGGAAGATTTCTAGTTGGTTTAGTTTAGTTTAGTTTTCGAGGCGCGTTACAGTACTTCTTTTGCTGTCTAGTATTATTTGTCTACCTGGGCTGCCTTAATATTGCATCGAGCTTATATCCCGATAATTCGGCAATTCGTTGGGCTTTAATAATCAGGTTTATGAAGAGAAACTTCATACTCGTTTGTATTTTTGCCCAATTTGCACAACCTGGCATAATGCAGTTATTCAAGCTACCGGGCATGGTTAGAAATTAATAGAGCATCGGCGCAATTATTCAAGATACAGTATTACTGGTTCTGACAAGTAGAGTTTTCAAAATCCTGACACAAATACATATTGTTTATTGACAATCCGTGAGATGCCATAAAGAGCAAAAAATTTAAAAAACGAATAATCAGGCTTAAAATTAATAAATACAAATGTATTCTGACTGTTTATGAGTTAATTATACTTTCTATTTGCAAAATTTTCTCAACCTTAACACAAAATAAGAAAAAAAGTGAACTTTTTAAGAAATTTGCGGGATTTTCCGGGATCCCGATAAAGAAACTTTAGTTAAAATCGTTTATTAGTGAATATTTGAAATAAGTTGAATAAATCATTTCATTATTTTTTGACTATACGAAACAACGAAGATAAACCCTCTCGCTATTGACAATAATTCTGTTATGATATAGATCATCATGATAAATATCAGTCAGACGCAACAAGATAGCAAATCTTGATATAAATTCTTCCGCGAGAATAAATTTTCCGGAAACATGTCACGTGGTTGGGTGTGACGTTTCGGCGTAGTCACGTGACATACTTTGTTGCACCGCGGTCCAGCGTGCTGCTCCTCGACGACAACCTTAAGACATGGCGTCACAGTCGATGAGTAGTCCCGCGATTCTTTTGTTTATGGCACTTTATATATGAGTCGTGCGAAATAAATTCTATGCGTTTTAGAAATTTAAATACGCTTCTTAAAATAAAATTAAAAGGAAACGTGTCCTGGACTTTAATGATAAGGTAATTATTTCTATTAAGGATTCATTAAAGGATTTCATGATAAATTGGATATGTTCCAACTCATAACAAATAAACAAAATAAACATATATGATTTTCATAATTTATTTTCATTTAATATCTTTTCATCGTGAAAAAATAATTTTAGCAATAGTGGGATTCTTGCGTTTACAACAAATTATATTAAATTATACAATTTACAATGTTTACGGATAATTTCAAAAATCGGAAAAAATATGTAATTATTACAATTTAGTCTATTTGAAATTAAATACGTAAAAATAATTTTTTCAGACATGGCTCTTGTTGATTTCGAAAAATCAAATAAACTTTTGTTATAAAAGAAAAAAAGCATAAATGAATTTTGATACACGAGTTTTTTGTACAAAATTCGTTTAAATATATTTATATCAAAGCAGTAATATATAAACAACAAAGTAAAAATTGAGAATCTAAAGGATTTCATACATATGATATGATTTGATTATTTTAGTTTTAATTTAATTTTAAATGTTAAGAGAACAGAATGATATGTATACATACATAAATACAACTGTTTTGCCTTATTATTTAAAATATAGATTTTATATATTAAAGTGTTTGTAATATATATTTATATACTTATTTATTTAAATCAACAAATAAATTCTTGCAATATTTTAAAATTTTATATTAAAAAGGAAATATTTCAAACGACACAACTTTGCCGGTGATGAAAGTTTGCGTTCCAACATCGTAAGTTTTCGTTTTGGTTTGTAATTTTGTATTGCTCGTTTGTTTGTGGTCTGCGAAAGTTTCCTTCCGAAATCTCTTTCCTTCGCAATCTATTTCTTTTATTTCCGAAGTTCGATTCGACGAGACTAATAATTTAGTTAATTCTTTCAGAGTTTCCAAAACCGTCGGTTCAATAACATCATTAATCTGGAAGAAAGATAATCGTTTGATTAACTGTTAAATACATTATGAAAAAGCAGTCTTCTCAATACATATTAAGGCTGATTGCAAGCTAAAAAA
Organism: Centruroides vittatus; assembly: GCF_030686945.1. NCBI lineage: Eukaryota > Metazoa > Arthropoda > Arachnida > Scorpiones > Buthidae > Centruroides > Centruroides vittatus. Next base: position 1,189,889 of record NW_027121927.1, read on the forward strand.
TAAATTTAATATTTGACTTAAGATTTGTTTTCACACGATTATTCATTATTATTTAAATTTTAAAACAAACATTTCTTTCTGTGCATTATCATTACAAAACAAAAATGGCGAAGCTAGATTCTAATTTCCGACAGTGGCAATTATCATCTAGCCCAAATGATTTAAGAGTATAAAATTTTTCTCGAGCATTTTCGACTGTTCTAGCAGATACCGTAGGATACACACAAAAAATATCGGATAATGTAGAACGTTTAAAATTTATATTTACTTACGTAGAATAGAATGCACATTACAATTTAAGTATAAAAGAATTTAGACAAATATCAATACAAATAAAAACAAATATTTAAATATATGTGGGAAAGTCGACAAAAAATAAAGGTATTCTGGTGGACTTTCCCAGCACTCAAACAGGAAGTCAAGGGAACCATTAAGAAGTTCGATAATTTTCAATTATATTCCGATATAAAATTTAAGTACTAAGTTAAAAGGTGATACTTTTTTGAATTAAGATAAAAATTTCCATTTAAAAAACACTATGAACTAACTCAAAATTAAAATTGTGTGTGACGCCATCTGTAACGAGATGGTATTTCAAAAAATTATTATAATAAAAAGACAAAGGCTTAATTTTGAGGATAGAGATGAGTTTTTAAAGAAATTGTAAATGTCAATAACGAGTAAAATTTTCGTGAAGTCCTACCCCACCCGAGATATCACTCAAGCCCCCTTTATCTCCCCATCTCTCGACATTTAACCACCAAAATTTAATGGCAATGTCCACTCTATACAAGTCACTGTGCCAAATTTGGCATAGGAACTTGTATATATGGCGCTGTACATTATTTATTAATCTCTACCAAATCCCGAGATATTAAATGAAATAGACGCCAGTACACACGGGAAAGTATTGGAATCGTGTCAAATTTGACCTTCCGGGATTTTGGAAATCTCGTCGTTTTGAGCCTCCTTGAAGAAAGGGGAAATTCCGCAGGTGTGTGTTGGTGTCTATTTCATCTAATATTTTAGAATGAGGTAAAGATTAGGAAACGAAATTTGGCATAATTTATCTAAAAGGCAATGATATTAAATTTTAGTGATTAAAGATCGAGGGTTTTTTAAAACTCATATTACCGTGGCCAAATGGTCTTCGTTCTCTGAACACTGAGAGTTCGGTCGTGGGTTCGCGCCTCGCTCGGACGGGCTGGTCACGTGGAGTTTTCCGGGTTTTCTGCACGTCTGTAACGCCTAAATATGGACCAGTTTCCATTAAAAAGACCTCCCGGAAGGTATCCCCCTAGGCAGATCGCCCAAGTGTTGCGTTGTCATAACTTAACAAACAACTTTCTGCCCTGTGGGCACTAAGAGGGCCTCCTTTTAGCAAGCCCATTACGGGTTTGGCCAGGCCCACAATGGGCGGCCGGGTCGTGAGGAACGGGGATTTTTCGGCCCGTTCGAATTCGATTCAGGTCCCTTAGAGTAGGATGACCGCTGGACCATCAGGCTGTCGATCGAGGGGGGGATCCATGTATTATATCTGGAGTAAAATCGGACTTATGAAAATATGTATGTAGTAAATTTAGATTCTGTCCTAAAACATTTTTCTTTAGATACCTCATGCAGTTTTACAGTATCAACCACGAAGATGACGACGACCTGGACGTCCACAAAAACGACTCCTAGATCCTGTCTAGCTGAGACCAAAACGGGTCAACATGGCCTAAATTCGTGAATGGTGTATAATGACAATGATGACATTTTTCTTTAAGGGACAAAGCCTGGAGCAATAAATTTTGGCAAATGGAGTCAGACTTAAGAAAATATTGCAAACTTCCATGGAGAAGTCGGGAAAGTTATGAAACCTAGATTTTTGGATTCAGGTGTCTCAAAATGTTCAAATTTGACAATTACTGTATAATACTTTCTTGTGTTATACATATATAACGGCCGGAAAAGTAACAAAATAAATTAAAATTATTTGAACATGGTCAGTATTCACAGTGTAATTCATACAATGTAATATACTATGATTGATGAAAATACGATTTGTAAAATGTCTATAAATTGTTAACTTTCCAATAATTTTTTTCACGTTTTGGTTCTTGGCGGTTCTAGGGAGTTTCGCTTCATTCAAGTGTGGCATGTTCTGGATGAATATGGATTCTATATGCGTTTAGTTATTTATCTCATTTCTTAAATGTTTGTTTCATATTTCAATTTACTATGGACATCCACAATACAAATGACAAGGTCTTTTATATGGTGACATATAGTTGCTAATGCACCACCCAGCATTGAGAAAATATCCACGTAACGGCAGGTAAACTTCCAGGCATTGGTCAAGGCTTGGAGACTAACTTACAAGGAGAGGGCCAGGCGCTCGGGTCATCGATTCGAACAAAACTTCGTGACCACGTAGCCCTAAATGTGAATAGCACATTGTCCAAATAATAGGACTCACTTCTCGAGCATTTACGAAAAACGGGCCTCTGAAAATTGAGTGTTTAGCTTTTAAGTCTGGAAATTTCACTTCTTGTAACAGCAATAACCAAGTTGCTAAGACCCTAGACTAGTGGTTCTCAAAGCGGGTGCCGCAAGTACGCCACAAGGGTGCCGCGAAATTTTTAAATAATTAAATTAAAATTACTTAAAATAATGGAATTAAAGTATTAAATTAAATAAATAATTAAAACAACTATAAAAAATGAATATTGGTTTTTTCTACTAATCTTGTTACGTCACCACTTGTCTCAGTGACTCGGTAATTGGCGACACGTAAATACTAGATAAAAAACGAACAGTTACTAGTTGTCTGTTCTTCTGTTCCTGCAGCGAGTAGAAGCGCAATATAAATGCGTTGAATGCAGTAAGTAGTTGTTTTTATTATTGTTATATGTTCAGACAATAACGAAAAAGCTTTATATACAAATATTTTTCTTCTTTACAGCAAGAAAAAATAAATTATTAACTTGTAATTAAATTTTATAATAAAATATTGAAGTTAATTATGTCGTTCAATATTATGAATAATTTTTTCATTAAAAAAAGAAAACGTGAAGATTCTAATGATCAAGAAGTGGTTACTGGTAGCAAAGCTAAGGAATCAATTAGCACTAGTAAATCATCAAAAATTGAGAGCTCATTTTATCACCTTTATAATAATAACTTTTGTTTTGAATGTTTTTGTGTTATTTGCAGTGGCGTGCCGTCATTGGAAGCGGTGGAAGCGCCGCTTCCACATTCCCTTGTAGTCTCTAAAATATAAAGTTTTTTATTTTAACGTACTTTGAATTAATTAAAATTAATATTTTATTATAACTGCATTATGTATCTTATTACAAATTTCTATACTACATGTGAAAAAAACGATAAGATTACCATTGTATATTCGAATATCAGTGGCGGAATAGAAGCGCTTACGAGACAGCTTCCACGGCCAGAATAACTGAATGGTGTAAAGCAGCCAGAGGGCATTGGCGCGTGCGCTTTACAGAGTACCAACCTCACCCGGTTTAGCTGGTGGAAGCTACACACGTGTAACGCTTCCAACGATTCTATCCCTTAGCCACTGGCAGGGAGCTATCTGACTAAGTGAATTGTTTAAGATTTAAAAAGTAAAGAGTATTCAATGTTATTTTTATGTACTTTTTTTGCAAAGTTATATTTGATTATAATTTTCTTTTAATTATACTGTAATTATATTGACATAAAATCTTTAGAATTTTTATCACTTTTAGATGTTAATAATTTTAATATTACGAAAAACGATTTTTCTAAGAGTGTTTTAATTCTTTAAATTAAGTAAATTTTATGGGAAATTTTTTGATTTATCTAAATTACGCAGCGAATCGCAATATTTATATTCGTGTCCCGATTATATTGACAAGTAACTCTTAGACATAAAACATATTATAATTAATGTCGATCCGAACAAAGACATACTAAAAGAATTATATGATTTAATATCATTAATATTTACCATCTACCGGTGGGTCTGTTGAGCGGTTTTTCGACCACGGAGCAAATTCATACATTGGCCAGGAACACTCGGTCGGAGGAAAAATCGTGGTCGCTAGCATTGCTTTCGATAGAAAAAAAGCTTTCGAATACGTTGATGGAGTCGACGACCAGCGACTTTATGATGAAGTAATTAATTTAGAGAAAAATTTATTAGTTTAAAAAAAACATAGGTAAAAGTCGTTTGTAGTCGGACACCCATTGTTTATATCAAACTGTCAGGCAGAAATCATAAATCCCGCAAGGAAGTCGTCCTATAATCGGTGGAAGATCGAATTCATCTTCTATTTTGACTTTTCTCCGGCTCCAGGTAAGAGTCTCGTTACATTTAGTAACCAGGGACCAACCACTTGGGATGCGTGATTGAGGGAGAACGACCAATCAAAATGAATGAAAGAAAGAACGGAGATTGATATAATCTCCGACAATCGAGGACACCTGGCACTCGGTTAATGTTCCGAATAACCAAAACGCCGTGTGTCAACGCGCAGAAAAAAAAAAAAAAACAGTTTCTCGTCTATTGTGCCAACCTGTAACCCGTGCCACTTCGATCTTAGACCGTGTCCCCGACGCCAACAGAGGTAGGTCTCCCCGTGCCCTACAGACTTGTCAACGCCACTGTCCCGGGACCACCTTCGATCGATCATCAAAGAACCACATCGACGCTCAGGATGTCCGAACGGCTGATTGTCCTAAAGCAAACTATTTTGTACATAGTATATGTTTATTTTATGTTTCTTTTTTGTCGGTTTTTGTCAGATACGTCTCTTCTGCCACCACGCACATACGAATGGACCCTAGGTCATCACTGACGCGCAATTAACTGATTGCCCCTGGAAGTCGGCTTCTTACAGAAACACAGCTTCCCTATCATCAAATGTCACGGCACACCACTGGTTATTTGGAAATAAACTTACTTACTTTAAAAACTTTTATTTTTTTCAAAGACTTTTCATCCTTCATATTTTTACTAACCGTAAAAAAGCAAAAAAATAATAATACAGTATTAATAATAATAATAGGGGTGCCGTGAATTTTGTTTAATAATTTCAGTGTGCCACCAGACAAAAAAGTTTGAGAAACACTGCCCTAGACAATGGAGCCACACGATGTAGATTCGACCCTTTGCAACTTCAATTTTTTAATATAGGCCTATCAGTCTTTTTTATGAGAATCAAGAATGTTTCAGAGTTATTTATTTTTACAAGAACTATTACCATGACATTTTGAGTTGCATTTTATGTTCTTTACACATCATTTGCATTTTTTATCAATACAGTATCTTTTACAGTGACACATTATAAACCCTTGCTTACTTCCATTTGGAGGTTCTAGGGAGCTGAGGGGTGCTGAGCTTCTTCAGCTCCCTCAGATGCTGAATTCAACATGAATGCTGAGGGAAGTGTGAAGTTGAGGGTACATCCTGAATGTTAATAAAGTTACTCTCAGAAATTGTAAATTCATTACGAGCATAAAGTCGATCAAAAAGACCCTTGTTTCTTAACTGATAGAGACATGATGGATTAATGTTCATAACAGCAGCTAAAACATTTCTGGGAGCTGCATGTCTCCAATCAACATCAGTCACCCTAACTAAAACATTCGAACCAATTTCAACCTGTCCGAGTAACCTAGCCTAACCAGAACGTGTTGTGGTCGAATATCATGAAAGCCACAACACAAATTTTGCTTTGTGGCCATTTTGAAATGACCACAATGCATTGTGGTCATTTTTTGTGCTCAATGAGCAATTTAGGTCTGTGAACCATAGTTACACCTCAGACTCATTCCAGCATATTTCTATTTGCTCACAAGAATTTAAATTCCTTCTCACATGCTTATATTAGAAATAATGCTCTAAAATATGCATTTCAGCTAATAAACAGTGGACCCTTTGAGTCATCAACCAGAATAAGTAGCCTATTTTGGAACCAAGCAAAATGATAATTAATATTGATCAACTCAGGCTGCTACATTTCGAAATGAAAATGTAAGGAAATGGTCTCCCTCAACCAAACAGCTTCTTCTAGTGAAATCAGAAATCATCAGGATGAACATATGATGCCACAGTGTTCATGATGTTTGGTCATTGGGTGCAGTTCAATCCACACTATTTGTAGATAGCATTTGTGTTTGTTTGTCCAATGATGGAAGTATGCTGTGATATAGTTCAATGCTGCAGAAATATCAACAGAACAAATAGGCAGTAAGTGCAGTTCATAGTATATAATGCTAACTGGTTTGGTTGGAGCATTGCACAAAACTGACATTCAAAATGATTCATATGTATACACTAATATTTCTACTTTAGGGTCTTTAGTGCATCACATATTCAAACTAATTCCAATTCATGGAATATTAGCATCACAGATAACTGAATTATTGACTACTTTTCAAAAAATTCTGAATTACTGGGTGTTCAATATTATCAGGTGCTAAAATAACAAATTTCTACAATAGTTATAAAAGTTAACAATTGAAGATGTTTGTCTGTAGCCAAACTGTAGCCAAAAACTGTTTTGAATGAAGTTACCATTAAATTTTGACAGCTGGACCATTTTATGATTTTAATCTAGAACTACTAAGGAATCATCTAGTTGACTGTGCAATGATTGTATGTGACATGTCTTGTGTGAACAAATCCACTAAAACTACCATTGTGTGTCAATAGAAAGACAATGTCTGGAAAATGACATCACTGTCTATTTTTTTAATATTAAGTTTTTTGAAAAAATTTCAAATTATCATTTTGTTGTTATAATGAAAATTAAACGAAATACATTATTTATCAATTCCATACATACAAATATCTATTTCTTGCTACAATTTACTTTCTAGAGTTTTATTTTTAAAATATTTACACTTATTCTACATAAAACCAATCTGCTTTGGAATCCAGATATTAAAAATTCTTTACTAAAAATAACTTGAATTCTAAGTAAGTTGCAGACATGCTTGGCAACTTACTTCTAGTTACTATAAGTCAGTGTGGCCACCAATATAAAATGAAATAATTTAAATATATTTTGTTGCTAGCCATAAATGCTTCACTGTTTGCTCACCAGCCAGGCCATACTCTAAGAAATTGATTTTTCATGTAATAAGCCAACTACTACTGAATTATATAGGGTTATTATATCATGATTACCTTAAATTAATTACTAAATAATTTGTCACTAGAGGGAGACATTAGGCACCATCTATTATATTTAATAATTATAAATAAATTAAATAATTTAGAAAATTCTGGAAGAAAAGAATCGGCCTGGAGCTAGACCAGAAAGCACAACTGTGTAGCATAACTGGCAACACATCTGCATGGTAGGTTACCATGCAGATGAGTTGCCAGTTATGCTACACAAGCTGCCAGTCTGATCTCTTCCAGATATATTTAAACATGAGATAACTATCCTTGGTTACATCCTCAGTTTTTCTTCCAGAATTTTTCTACATTATTTAATTTATTTACAATTATTAAATTTAAGAGATGGAGCCTAATGCCTCCCTCTATTGACAAATTATTTAGCAATTAATTTAAAATAATTGCAACATAATAGCTTGATATAACCCAGTAGTTGATTCAGGAGGTTAAAAACATACATATGATCTCAAAATATGCATAATATAAATTAAATTGTAATGAATTTCTGTCTTTTTGTGTCTATGCTTGCCAGATTGTGACATATCACATATTGATCAGCAGCTTCCTATCAAGCAATTATCTATAAGAAAATTGCATTATTTTAGTATAGTATTAAAATATAATTAGTGAGAAATTAGCTAAATGTGAGAGCAGTTGGAAAAAGTGATGTCACTCTGCTAGATGGCACTACATACTGTATAAGCATGGTGAATTTTTTGAAACATTAGTATTTTGTATTATGTTCATGGTTACTTAGGCCTAACTATATTAGTAAAACTTTTATTCATATAGAAGACTGATCTAATAGAATTTAACACATACTGTATATAAAAGTCAAAATATATAAGTACGGTACTTACGTATGTTAAGTAAAGGGTTCTATATCATTCAACATATCCATATCAAATTTGGCACAAATATTCTTTGGCCAAATCTTCCTTTGTCACCCTAGAAAAAATACTATGGGAACCTCACTCCAACCACTCCTAAGTCCAAGCAATTTTTTTGTGTTTTGCAGTTTTATTATTGCAAATACTTGGGTCAATAAATGTCATTTTAGTTACTAAGACCATTGTTTTTATCACCCTCTCCCAACCAGACCTTACCAATCCCCCATCCCCTCAAAAGCCCAAGCAATGCTGGGCATGCATATGCAGCCAGTAATTGAATAAATCTGATGAGCCAATATAAATCCACACACTGTTTTCATAGAAAACATCTACTTACAATGTGCAATTCAAAATTGCAATTTATTCTTAATTGTCACATGTATAATTCATTGGACTAATAAGTTTTAATGAACCATATTCAATCAATCCCCAAAAGTACCTTATCAATTCTTGGAGGGGTGACTTTACAGTAATGCCTATGGTCTAAATGTATTGGTGGTGCTAATTTGGTCTAATTCCAGCTTAAGACCATACTGTATGTATTTTTGTTAATTTGATCCAAACATACATAAATCTAGTTTCCTCTTCTATATAACATCATCATCATCAATAAATCATAACAACATAATTTCATCAACTTTGTCTTTTTATTCTAGTTTTTATAGTACTATTGTCACATGAGTTATTCATAAGTATCCTTTTCCTTTGTATGTATGATAACATTGTAATTTATCATCAGGTTTGAAGAAGAATGATGAATAGTAGGTAATGCATATACACTGATTCAAATAATTCTAATTTTTGATTGATATCACATTAAAACATATTTCAAAAAATAATTATTGGGGGTGTGAGTTGGTTGTTGAAGGTGTTGGTGAACTTTTCGCAGAGCTTAACAGTTGTATTATAACGTACCAGGAAATTATAACTGTATTTTGGTCGAATTAAGGATGTGGATATTCGTCAATAGATTGATTTTGGAATTAATCATATGCCTATTATTAATTGGTGGAATAGAACCTAATCCAGGTCCTCTTTCCCGTTCTCCCCAACATTTGAGTCAAATGGAGATGCAAAACAGGGGGCGTGGCAGGCCACATAAGCAAAATTTTAAAGAAATAGTTAAAGAAAATCAAGTGGATAATCTATTGAATGAAGAATTTCTTCAAATTAAGGAGGAGTGCGGTGGAGGTAGTCTTGATACCACAAGATCTACGAAAATACCTGAATATTTTCAAGCATTAAGAGATAAGGATCCCCTGCTACAGGAAGTTTCACAATACACGCTAAAATCAATATACGAACTACTACAAAATAACTTTTCACAGCTTAATAGGGAAATTCAAGGAATCAAGACAGAACTTAATTTAATGAAGGAAGAAAAAAAGCATTTTCAAGAAGAACTAGTGAGAGTGTCACACAAAATGGAAGAAATAGAGACATTATCTACGAACAATAGCCATTTCAGAGGTATGTTCGAATTTGAACTAGATAAATTAAAAAATGAGAGAACTAATAGAAATATCATAATCATAAATTTTCCTTTTACTTTGACCGATTATGCTAACGAAATCAATCAGTTTATTAAAGAGGATTTGAGAATTAAAAATATCTCTATAGAAAGCTTAACCAGGATAAATTATAACGGATCTAACTGTATTGTGAAGATTGTAATAGATTCCTTGTATAATAGAAACTTGATATTAAAAGAATTTTGGAAATTAAAAGCTAAAGTTAATAACGAAGAAAGGAGAAAAAATAAAACAATTTTTACAGCCGATTTATGCAAAAGATCCAGATTAAGAAGGAAAAAATTACAAACGACAATTAAACAAGAAAGATTAAAAGGTAACAAATTTATTATCAGAGATGACTGTTATATCATAGAAAATAAAATATTCACGTACGACATTAATTTAGATAAAGTAATACAATTAAGTAATTTTTAGGAAGAAATTGATTAAGTTCCTCCATTGAGAAATCCGAATAGTGATTCGAATATTTATAATGTTACAACAATAAACCCAGGAAAATTCGTACTGGATGAGAGAAAATCGGAAATACAGATATTCAATTAGTCAATGTAAATTTAACAGTAAATTTTCCTTCTATAAATACAAACTGTAATGATAATAATAAACGTCTAATAGGTTCTGGAATTTCCAAGTCTGTAAGGAAGGTTTCATAGTGTTGCCTAAGCTAATATGAAATTCTACTTCATCATTGGTTTAATAGTGACATGGTTATCTGGAATGCGTAGAAACTAAGGATTTTTACTACGAAAACATACATTGGCAAGGCGCGGTGTATTAGTGGATTGTGCATCTGTCTGGTGACCTATTGCTACTGGCCAAGGAATAAAGATAGACGAGCTATATCTTTTTCCGATACAACTAATACTAAGAGGGAATTCCGAAAAAGTAAATATTGTAGTTACCTAGGCTTCACCTATACCAAGTTATGGAGATGAGAGGAAGGTTCATGTGACAGTGAGTTCTAGCAGAGTTCGGAACAATAGTATCGGCATATTATCGCATGAGGGAATTAAAAATCTTATAGGAACTAGGACAATTTAAAGGAGGTACTATAATTACATCATTTTAAAAGTATTAAAAAATATGACAGTTAACCTTAAACAAAGTTGATATGATATTGTTATGGACGTAGGGATCTTTCCCAATTTATGTTTTGTTCTTGTTAAGAAGCATTAGATCCCGAAATGGATATTACTTCCGTGTGTTGTATATGATTATCAACGTAAATAGCAAATACAAATTTCTTCTCATACAGCAGAATTGTAACTAATTATAAGATATCCAATTTGTTAAAATTTTTGTAATTAAGTTATACAGCATCTTATTTAAAAGTTAAACCTTTCAATAATGAATATATGTCAATGTTAAACTAATTAACTAAGATATATTATATAGAACTAATATGTTGTTATATGATTGTGATTGGTTAATAATTGAAACACACCATGTAACAGGTTCAATCCTATTACAATAAACATTACTTACTTACTTAAAAAAAAAAAAAATAATAATTATTTGAGAAAAATTACTATTACCTTGTAATTTGAATAGCAGCTTTCATCTTTATTTTCTCTGGTATTAAAACCTTTTTCTTCTTTTGTAAATGCAACTTTTTTTGCTAAAACAAATATATATGTTTTCATTAATATTTTTGTGCTTCAACTTTTAAAATTAAACATGTGTAAAAAGTGTCATTATAATATAAACAGAATAAACTGCTTATAACTTTTTAAGAATAGACATGTTTTTTAAGGTAGTCACAAACAACACTGATACAAAATTGGATAAACAGTACTGTACTGTACATACAGTAAAATAAAGACCTACTGTATTTTACACTGAAGAACTTTGAGTTAGAATAAATTCAAAATTATCAAATCAAAGTCTAAATTGTCAATTATTATTTATATTTTAAGTAATGCATAAATTTTCTTAATAAAAATACACATTAATTTATATAAAATAAATTGTAAAAAGTGAAATTATTTTTAAATATACTTCCAAATTTTGTTTGAATGCTAGGAATAAAGCTTTAATGTTAGCATACCTTTTTTACTAGTAAAAAAATAATTAATAGTTTATTTTTAACTATTTATTCCTGCTTTTATTATTATTAAGGATTTTGTTTACTTTTGCTTTTTAAAAGCATGGTTAGAAATCTTTCCCACTAGATTTCACAATTGACAGTTGAGATAAAATAGGCTGAGATATAATGACATAACTAGGATTTTGAGATTATAGGTGCTATTCAAAGCAGATTTGGATGCCAAGATATGTGCCCCATTGTTTTTTGGAAAATATTACTTTATTACCTTAGAACAGCGGTCCCCAATTCATTTTTTTTGTGAAACTCTTCTCACTTTACTAAAAATGTTGGAACCCTGACAATTTTTTTAATGATTATAGATGAAACAGCAAATAGAAACACCAAAAAAAATTTATTTAAAATTAAAAAAAAAAAAAAATCAGATTAATAATGGAAAGCAAACATTATTACTTAATTCAAACTGGTCATTAATATGAAGGGTCAAGTCGAGGTTTTACTGTATTATGATTTGTTTTTAGTATATGTTTCAATCAAAAGGGGCATATTATTTATGTAATATTTTGTTTCAACTGGTGTCCTTTTGAAGAAATAATCATTATTTAAACTTATTTATTTACCCTAACAATCATAATGAGTAGGAGGAATATAGTAAATACAAAGTTTGAATGCCTGAAAGAAGAGGTGTTCAATCTGTTTTTTGAATATTCATGTTCCATTTTGAAGCGTTCCATCAGATTTCACCTGAAGAACTGTTCAAAAGCATTTGTGATAAGTCTGTATTTTCATGAATTACACTGGTAACAGATTCCAGAAGAAGTGAGGAATATAGTAGTAATAGTTATGAAGATTTGGTTGATTCTGGAAGTGAAGATGACAGTAAATATATGTTTTCAGTTGAAGAAAAAAGCTCATGCAATAAAACTTTGTCTGATGCCAAGGGATAGGAAAAATGACTGAAGATGACTCCATACTTTTGCATCCACCACGCTCTGTCCTTCGTTTCACAGGAAAAAGTGAAATTTATCATGTTTTTGATGGAAACAAAAACATTTCATAATATTTTTGAGATTCTTTATGGATATAAAGATCAACAACTGCCGAATTATCAGGCTAGCAAATGGCTATAGTAATTATTTATTTATATTTATATTTATATATATATATATACGCCTTGCCAGGGTTTGCGATGGCCGGTTGAGTGCCTTTGGGAGGACGTGGGCAATTAATGTGTCCCCAGCCGGCATTGTAATGATCGTCGATGGTGGTACAATAATCTTATATCAACTGGAAGGGAAGATCGGAGCGAAGGTCCGGGTAGCGTAACTGGTAACGTGTCTGCACGGATAGCAGAAGTTGCGGGTTCGAATCCCGCTTCGGGCCGATTCTTTTCTTCCAGTTAGGCCTAAATTTATTTAAATTATTTAATTAAAATTCTAATTATTAAATTTAGCAAGAGATGGCGCCTAACGCCTAACTCTAGTAGAAAATTAACTTTAATTATTAATATTACTATAGCCATTTGCTAGCCCGATAATTCGGCAGTTGTTGATCTTTATATGTAACGGGTTAGTTGTTGTTTATTTATATATTTATATTCTTTATGGATATTGATATCATCAAATTTATTGTTAAACAAATACAAATGCAGAACAGAAGCGGAAGGAAAAAATTGACTTAGAAAAACATAAGTGACACTCAACAATATCCAATGAAATGAAAGTATATTTAGGAATACATGCTAAAAAGTATTGTAAAGAAAACCTGATGAACAACTGTATTTGTAAAAAAGAAAACAGTGGTTGAAACTCCATTCTTTAGTAAAATAATGCTGTATTGGAGGTTTTATCAAATAAAAAAAATATCAACTCTATAAATAATAAAGAATATGATCATAAAAGCCATCCTTATCCTAAATTACATAAAATTTGGTCCATTTATGAAAATTTAGCTGCTATTGCAGCTAAATAAAATAATGTATCCTCTTGAAAAAAATATCACAATTGATGAAAGTCTTATGCTTTTCAAAGAGCATCTGGCTGGATGCATACAGTAAATGTCTCTTACTCAAAGTTCCAAGGAGCAGGAAAAAACTTCGAGTTAGACAATTCAAGTTAGAGAACAATAGAGTGAAAAATGCAGATTCTGAGTAGATTTGTATTTTTACTTCTCTTGCATTATATAATGAATCTTTGATAGTTTTTTTTTTGTTTGTTTGTTTTAAAAGCCCATGTAATGCCTTCAGCAAACTGTCCAATATAACTAATGAAATTGAACAGTTTTGCAGGTACCCACATCTTATTGAGATAAAGCAATAGGGCTTCTTATTGGGAAACTAAGAGAAAGTTAAAGATAAGGTTGAGAGAACATGTAAGGTCAATTAAAACTAATTTGTATAATTCTGCAGTTACTCAACAGTGCAGTTGTAACAGTGCCAGGTGTCAGACAATGAAAAAAACGGTTAGTTGTTAAAACTGAGATACATATAGTGAAAAGAAAATTTTATGAACATCTTGAGACAGTGAAATTTGAAGAAGCAGAATGAATAAATGTAGATAAAGGATAGTTAATTTATGCAAATAAGAATAAGAGAACAATTTAGTGGAAGTACTGGAGTGAAGTTTGAGGAAGCGTCTGTAGATAGTAACTAATAACCATATTTTAGTAAATAAATTTTTATAATTTAGGATGATTTAAATTGGGTTTTATTATGTAATGTAGGTATGAAATTGGTGGTATTGGTTTCTTATGTGGTGGTTTCATGCCTGAAAAAAATTTCACAATTGATGAGTCTTATGCTTTTCAAAAAGCAATCTGGCTGGATGCATACAGTAAATGTCTCTAGCTCAAAGTTCTAAGGAGCAGGAAAAAACTTCGAGTTACAGACAATTCAAGTTAGAGAACAAAAGAGTGAAAAATGCAGATTCTGAGAAAATTTGTATTTTTACTTCTCTTGCATTATATAATGAATCTTTGATAGTTTTTTTTTGTTTTAAAAGCCCATGCAATGCTCATGTGAAGTAAGATAATTTTATAATAAAAAAATATATTTAAATTAAATTAGACCTAATAAAGTGTTTGTTCATATAGAGAAAAGGTGGAAGAGTGTTTTAAACTGTAATTACAACAAGCTGAGAAAGTTTTTTACACATTGTGGGCTGTTTAGAATGTTTGGTTTTAGTTTTCAACTGTCTTTGTTATATATCTATCTGCTCTAATTTTTAATAATTGTTATAAACCTAATGTTTAAATTACCACATTGTTAACTGAAGAGGGGCCATTATAAAGTCCAAAATGCATTTTAGATTGGTAATAGTGTGTATAAGAGAATGTACTTACATAAATAGATGTATATAACTAATTAATAAACTCCTCCTGTTAATTTAATCAGTGTGATAAGCTCTAAAAGTTTGATTGTATAGTAACACAAAAATTGTAATAGTTATAATAGGGGCAAGAAGCTATAGTAATATATCTGTCAAACTACTCACTCCCATGAAAGAGGAAAATGTTATAAAAATTTTTTTTTCATATAATGGATTTGACATTATGGAAATCATTCTTTATTTATCAAAAATATGAAGAAAAGAAACATACTTGAAGTAATGAATAAATTTAATAGAATGCAAAATGGAAAAATATTCACCATTTACATTCCCAAAACCAGGCAGGCCAAGTACATCAGCACTTCCACTCTTCATTTCACATAGAGATTTTCCATATATAATCCCACAGAAAAGAAGGAAAATCAAACAAGAGTATGTGCAGTGTGCAGCTGCAAATAAGATGCAGAAGAAGAAAAAGCAGATACTTCTGCCCAGTGTGTGAAGTCAAACTGTGTGTGGCACCATGCTTCAAAATATATTATATAAGCAGAAATATTTAAGCAAATAAGAAAATTGTACATTTCAAACAAAGACATTTGCAATAAATGTTATTACAAACAGTCATCACAATACAGGTACAATGTGCACACTGTACTGTACATGGATGTCCCTGGAAAGTCGAAATGTGATGATATACAAGACAATGTTCAACAGTTCTATTTCATGGCATTTTATTGTTTTTCTGATACAACTTCTAATTATTGTTCTGTCTGAAAATGTAAGATTCTATCAAATCTAAGAAGCACCTATATTTTGCAAAAGCAAAGAATGGGTAAAAAAGTATAGAATAAAAATAATAATAATTTAAAAAAAGTATTAAAATGTAATACTTACTTATATCAACAGCATTTGCTGCAAAATTCTTCTTGTATGGATTAGAATTTTTACTACTTCTTGCACGTTTTGATATGGAATTTACATCTTCAGTTTCTACAGAATAAGATTTGGTAGGACTAAATATACCCATAAGTTCTAAAAATTGTTCTGGTGTAATTTCTGTAAAATGCTCAGGTTTATTTCCTTTCCAAACTAAAGTTATCCTTTCCCATACTTTTTGATCTTCATCAGTGTAACGTAAGAAATTGAAATTTAACAGTTCAAATTCCTCAAATATTTCATTTAATCCAGAAAAATGTTCACTTATACACAAACCATCATAAAAAACATCTTCCCAATAGAAAGGTTTTTCTTCCGTAAATTTATCACAATTTAAAAAGCCATATTCTTTTGTTAAATGTTTTACTCTACCAATTTCATTTTGAAAAGTTTCAAATTGACCATTCATATGGATTTTTTTCACAACAGATTTTTCACATTCTGAAATTTCAACATTACTGTCATCAAGATTTTGATCAAAGCAGAAGTATTGTTTATCATTAACATTTAATTTCTCAAGAAAAACTGATGTTTCAGTTTGGTTTTTGGGCATATTTAACTTGTTGCTGTATTTTAAATCATTACTAATAAAACTGTTTATTTCTGTTTTCTTACATTCCTTATTATTTTTATCATAATTCAGTTTTGATTTAATATTTAAATCAGGCCATTCTTCATTCTTTATATCAAATGTGTCTTCATTCCAACCATCATCTACTTTACAAAAACTGTTTTTACTTTTTGAACACTTTTCTGTCTTTGTGTTTGTTGTATTAGTTGACAAACTGTCCAACTTATTTAATTTACTGGCATAAGTGGATTTTGGATTTTTTTTTATTGCAAATGAATTAATTTTGGGAAGATTATAGTCAGACACCTTACTTTTGTCTAATTTATCATTACATTCTTTAAATGATTTTTTTGATTTCTTTTGTTTGATAAATTTCTCTGGCTTATTTCCTTTCCAAACTATTAATGCTTTCCACATGTCAGCCTGAAATTCAGCATCAAACTGCACTTCATCTCCTTCATCTACCGCCCATGCAAGATCATCTAATTCTTCATTATTATAAAAAGGAATATCTGAGGAAATAATAATTTCTTTCTTTTCAAATTTTATTTTTGCAATGCAATTATCTTGTTCAGAGAAAAAAATTTTTCCAGTTTCATTGAAAATATGATCATCATCATCATCATCATCAAAAGACGACATTAAATGAATTGGAGTAGATGTACTGCTTTCACTGAAATCAGTTTCTTCATTAACATAGTCTTCAACTGTTGTTGTCCACACTTTAGTTGCTTCATACAAGGTTTCTGTAGTATTTAATCTTGACGGAATAGCATCAAAATGAACAATATCATTAATTTTAAAAATCTCACTTAATAAATTTATGGTTTCACTATCAGAACTAACTACTTTATCTTTATGAAAGAATATCTTAATTTTTCTATTTAAACTTCTAATATAGCCATAAGTAGGAAAAAGTTTGACAATATGGCCAATACCTTTAATGGTTTCAGTTCCCTTGGATTCTTGAGAAGATATAGATGTAATGCTAGAACTTGATGCCCAATGATGTAAAGGATAAGATTTCTCTTTCCATACTTTGATTGCTCGATACTTAGCTTTGTGGCCTTCGGTTCTCTTTGCTTTAACAGTTACAATATCACCAACTTTTGCTACTTGTTCAAGATTTAAATCAACACCCCTTTCAAATGAGCCCTTGTCAAAATATACAGTAGTACCAGCAAATTGACACAATTCAATAAAACCAAATTGATTATTTAAGTGAATTATTTTACCTTTAACATTATTTAATATTTCATCGTAATTATTTTCTTCATTTGTTTCCATTGTTTTAAGTAAGTTATTTTGAGATTTTGTATTCCTCAATTCCACCATTTCATTTTCATTTATATGGAATACACTTGGATATGCTTTTTCACTTCAAATTTATTTAGTTTCCCTTTAAAAGACTACTGTAGGTCCAATTGTGAAAAATGCCCAGTTAAATTTTGAATATCAATTTTCTTCTTCTTTTCTAATACAGAAATGATGAATTTTATTATTTTTAATTCATCTAATTCTTCCATATCTTCTTTGCAGTATTTTGTAACATTTTCATAAAGATATTTCCTATAATAAAAAATTATCAAATTAAATTACAAGCCTATAGTTTTGCAGGTTTTCAGTTTTTTGAAATTCAGCTTTCTATGGCTTGAAAACTGATATTTTAATAATAATCAGGAAAAGTTATTACAGTGGAACTTAGTTAACTTGAATCAGTCAGGAGAAAAAAATTTGATTTTGAGTTAAAAAGTTTCAATTTATGGAAGTTTGGCTAAAAATCAAGATTTTGTGCATTGGTTTATTGGTGACCCATAATAAGCTGGCCATATATTTCCCTGAGTGTTATTACATAAGGTGTCAACATAAATCTCTTGGTGTTATCCAGAAACTCAAAAATACTTAGATGACAGGTTCTATAAACTACTGAGAAAAGCTTTCTCAAATGGTTCATCCATTCTCATTTAGTAAGGATTTTTTAAAATTGGGATATATTGTACCTAGAATGGAATGTTTTCTACTTTTTATCACAAACATACCATTCTTTACAATTATTATATTTTTAAATTTTGCCTCAAAGGTTAAAATTTTTACATTGAATCAGACTGTAATCAATTTTTAAAATTAATTTATCAAAAGTCTATTTATTACATCAACTAGTCAGAGAAATCCATCAGGGATAAAATAAAATAAAAGGCAGACTTGAATAAATTACTATATCTAGATCATACATGCTGTCTGGAAGCCGCCACCACCACTTGCCATAATGACACAATGTTTATTTTTAGTAATGTGTAGTTCCTATACTTTATAGAAAGTTTTTGATTAGTTTATTCAATAGATTGTTAATTATTTTACTTAATCTAAAAGTTTGGAGAGTTTATGAAAATACTGTCAAAACTCCATTCAAGTTAACCAGTTTGATTTAACATTTAAATCCCTATGCTAAACAATTGGGGAAAGAAAATGACCAAGTTATCTTGATTTAAGTTAACAAGGTTCCAATGTAGATGTATTAAAAATATTGATTTTTTAAAAATATTAATATATCTATATTTTATTAATATATTAAATACAATAATACAGGCCTATGCAGTGTAATCCTGATTTATCAGTACCAGTACTTGATATTCAAGAACTTGATAAAAATGAGAAATATTTTCTTTTCCCTCTCTTCTTAATTTGATACAAAATTTGAACTATCAATAGTTACAGTAATGTGCGAAAGTGAAATTCGGTAGTAGAAATATAATCTCAACATTTTCAAGCTGGACGTTTGGATGAGATGCAACATTGTCAAGAAACAAAATCACTTTCCTGTTTTGGTGCAAAATTTCAGATGCTCTATCATTCTGTTACATAATTTCTCATCAACCAGGTCTTTCTATGTGATTTCCATTCAATTTCAAAATTCGTATGTCCATATTATTGAAATATCTTCATTTGGCAGCCTTTTCAATTGCCAGAGGTTTTTCTTACATTCTCCACTCATACTTGTGCCTAACAGAATATTAATCATTCTTTTGCTACCGGAACATAATTCATCTTTGAAGAACAGAGTATGAAAGGTCAGTCCTGCTTCATCTGTGTTCAAATTTTCTGGAGAATAAACAGTGATACTAGAAGCAGTGGCATAGCATAGGGGGCAAAGAGGACAACCACCCTGGGCAGCATTTTGCTAGGGGTGGCAAAATCCCTATTGTTGAATTAATATTAAGAAGACTAGAGGAGATCCAACTCTGCAAAAACAGTAAAGCTGAAATGTCTGCCACAATACTTTGTGCAGTAGGTAGCTACTGCGCAAAGTATATGTCCCAATACCTCCATAAACTCTTGTCTTTTAAGAACACATGCACAACTGCTTGCGTATGTAAAAACAGTTTGAATTCACAAATTTTGTTTTAGAGCATGTATCTCATGACATTGACAAAGAAGAGTTCAAGCTTGAATACGTTCGGCTAAGGACTTTTGTTGCTGCTACGGGTAATAAAAATGAATTAATGAATTCAAGCCTGCTTGATGTATTATAATTTATTACACAATTTAAGCTGAAAGTTACCCTGCCTAATATAATAATATTGCTTCAAATATTCTTCACAATTGCCATAAGCAATGCCAGCTGTGAGAGCTCCTCTAAACTTCTCTAAACTGAAGTTAATCAAAAATTATTTACAATCGACAATGCGTACACTAAGATTGACTAATTTGGCTATTGAGCAAGAAATGACTGATGCAATCGATATAGACAGGACTATTAAAGATTTTGCTATGAGAAAAAGTAGGAAAATAAAATTTTAGATTAAGAAAAAAGTTTTATTTTTATTTCTAATATAAGATAATTTATAATTATCTTAATCATTATTTCTTTTCAATAAAAGATTAAAAAAATTATTACCTATTTTTATTTTGAAAGTTGATCCTAAAAATGATTTTCTTCAGTGAAAAAAAAAAAATGTTTATCATATTGCAAGTCAGTACTTTTTGAATAATATTTATTATAATTTTTGATTAACAATAAATTTTCTTAAAGTAATAATACTGTTTTTAGATAATTTATTAATATTAGATATTGAAACATGTTTTTGCAATTAAATTTTGTTTTCAGGTTTGTAATAATTTTATATTTTGGAGGGAAAAAAATCTCTTTGCTGCTTAATATTTTCTTTGCTCTAGAAAATTTTATCTTTATAATAATAATATATTTTGTAGCAGAAACCTATGCTATGCAACTGACTGGAAGAAAGTTTAGTCTCCCACTATGCTGAATTAGAATCAACTCCAGATGATTTCCCACAAACAACTTTGAATTTGATATGTTACTTTCAAAATCTGTCAAGCCGTCCATTTGAGGTTTTTTAAAGTCCATGCACTTAATTCGGATGCAAATTATAGAGCTTTGATTTGTATGATTGACCTTGATATACTGTAAGAACATTCCAACATCTAACTCAACAGAACAGATCATTTAAATTTCGCCGGCCACAACAACAAGGTCATCCACGATGCATTTTCAGCGAAATTAACCTATCCAATGTAGAAATTTCTTTCCGTTGCATGTTGGCACAAATTTTTGTCGATGCCTAACAAAGATTTCCCGTTTTTGAAAAAAATAATAGTGGCTATTGTATTGTCCAAAATTATGTTTTAATTTGCACAAACAATACTGGGTTGTGTCCTACCTTGTCTGTTGACCTTCACCACGTGTTCTGCTGCTAAAAATTAACTGAGAAACTGATAATTTACTTAATTTGGATCAGCTACGCAATATTTACAATACTGTCAAGATCTAATACAAATCCAAGATCGGCATGGCTGTCGACTCAAAAGGTTAACTAACATGAAGTAAAAGGATGTCTCTCCTCGTTGGAGTTCGGGAACAAAGTGAGGTCAGAAGGCAAAGGTCACGCAGTGGCACCCTCAGCCCTACATGTCAAATTTTTATCAGTCCCACAGTTTTACTATACTAGATAATATTAAAAAACCCACTTGTAATGACATAAAACCATTTTAACGTCATATTTGAAGCAAAGAAAATACTGTGTGTTCAGTCCTAAGGTCAGAGTTCACTTCTTAGAATGACTGTGGATGGTACTCTCCCCACCTGACTTCGGTGGGGTGAGGTGCCAGTTTTGCCTGTTTGTAGAAGAGGGTTGCCATTTTATTTTGACTCAGTTCTTGGTCCCCTGACTACCTACAAGTCTGGATTTTTTTATGCACAAATGATTTGGGCACCTAATACTCTGTGCCAAATATCAACTCTTGACATGTACTCCTTCATACCTCTAAGCTGGTAACATAAAACGGCAGTATGATTTTATAAACAAGACAGTCTTGTCAAAAACCTATGGAATATATGGAACAACATGTTCAAAAATTATTTTAAAATCTATGGAACAATCTAAGTGCATGTATAAAATACTTACTGGTTTTAAAAACCTGAGGAAGACTGGGCATGATCAAAAATGTTAGTTTTGCATTAAAGTGTTATTACTGGACTTTTAAGGTTCTCGAGTGTAAAGTATATGCATTCCAGTATTTATGTTGTAAGGAACTGAGTCCGAGCGTTATTTTTATTTTATTATTATTTTTCACTTTATTATATTTTGTTTGGGGCTTATGTTTAGTTAAGACGAAGGTTCCCCACCACTCTCTTAGTAACCAAAAAAGATGATGATAATCCAACTCACAAAAGAACGAGCGCCGTAGGAAAAATCACACGCACTTGCACTGCCCAGCAGAAATAAACAGTCCGCAGAAAAAAATGGAGGGGGGGAATCCCCACACTCACTAGAAAAGAAATACTGTACTTACTAAACCATCATAAAACATCCCAGAAAATTGTGCTAAATGCTTTGTAAACAATTTATAAGATTTTGTCGGAGAATTGAAGCTGCCAGAAAGAAATTTGATGTTACAAAAATTAAGTATGTAAATAAGGGGAGTAACCTAGCTGAATTGTGACGTCACCTCACAGTATAAAACCAGCATGCTAACCAAAGACGATTGAGGTGATTCCTGAGTGAAAAATTTGAGGCAAAGTCTAGATTGAGAATTAGGCGATCCAAGGTGTTTAAAGAGGAATTTGATTTGACGATAGCGAAAGGATTGAGAAAACAGGTTCCTAGTATAGTGAGGTGATGGATAGACGTTTAGTTCATAAGAGATTTTGTTCATAGTTCTTAAGTATTTGATTTGTCGAATTTTCAAAGGGGAATTAAGATTAAGTTAAGCTAAGTAGCTGAGTTTTATTGTCGGGTTGACTTGATTTTCGTTAATAAATTTTGTTTTGGATTATAGACAATTGTACATAGTTAAATTCGATTTACTAATTAAATATATTTGAAACTTTTGCTTTGACTTGATATTTGTCGTTATTCTTACTAATTTTTTCGGTGCACGCGTAAAAGCCCAGGCCTGGCAAACTAATCTCGAATCCACGTAAAGTACCCATTAGGTTAATGGAAGTTTTACCGGCCGCAGTTAGTGTCAGTTTCCTAAAATACTAAAAATAGTACTTTACAATGTAAGAACTTGTTTTACCAATTCATATAAATTTTTATTTATTGTTTTTAATTAGTTTAACATTAATTTGATTTTACTTGATATTTTAAAATATTTGTATGTAGAATTCCTTTTGTAGGCATCAACAAGTTTTAAAAATTTGTAAGACTTGTTGACACTTACAGATTTAAACCAATGGTATACTTGTTCTATTTCTTTTAGAATACAAAATGGAACAGAATTTTATGTTCAATTGCATTCTAACTTGATATAATTATTTAAATTGTCAAAAATGTTTAATTTGTTTAGTAAGTACAGAATCTTCTTGCTGGTATTTTGTTGTGATTATTTTAATATGGTAATGGCATCAAAAGTGTTCTAAGTGTTGCTAATCTGAAAACACTTTAATTCTTTGATATAATTTAAATGGTTTTATACTCCATTAAAACATTTATATGGTGTAAGATTGTGGAGTTTATCAACCTTTAATAGTATATATATCAGGCCAGTCTATAATTTCCTAATTTAGAATAAAAATTACAAAATAGTCTGATAGTGATTTATAAATTTAATTTTGAACTCTGATTTCCCATAAACTTAATGTTATATCAATAAATTGAGATTTTATTACCTAAAATATAGTTTGAATTATGCACAACAACATTGAGATGATAAATATATTATTTTATAAATAATAATAAAAATTTATACCAGTCTTAAAAGCAGGAAGTCATTGAGTAGTCATGGTGTAAGAAATCTACTGCAATTAAAATCACTAAAAGTACAATTCTTCCATTCAATGTGCTTTCCACAAACTGCATAAATCTCTGAAAATAAAACAATAAATTTAATACAAATGTCAGTTAAATAAGTAATTTTGAAAAACTATAAAATTAAAAAAATCTAAAAAAATTTAGATTATCTAAACTGTCAAATTATCCTGAACATTGTTACAAAGCTAATGATTTTGCCACCACAGATTGAGTCATTAATTCTTTAACTATGCATTTTTATAAATCCAGAAACATATTTATAAACTAATAAAATTACAGTAAGACCCCACTTAAAGCTGATTCGATGTAATGTAATCTGCTTGGAGCCTAAAAAAAGCTCAAAATTTATGCTGATTTTAATTATCACGGCATTTCATTGATTCATACATAATATGATTATTTACAAACACAAACCAATCAGAAAAAACGTGACAAAAAGGTGAACTTTCTTTAAATTTATGTTTGTTTGGTGCAATTTTGGAAAAAATATAACCTCATGCTGACCCATAACTTTTATTAGAATTCTTTCATGTTAACTATTTACTTCCAAACAATTAGAAAATCATCAATACATGCAAAATTGGGCTTAGGAACGAAATAACAGTTATTTGTTAATAGACCAGACCAGAAGACTAGAACAAAACTCATCACCACAAAAAAGGCAAGAGAACAAACAATGTTCTTTAAAAACATTTTTGCAGAAATCTTTAAATATACTTTAAATTGAGATATCCTAAAAATGAAAACTTAAATTGCTACAAATTTTTAGATGCTCTCTAAAGAAACAGAAACAAAAACGTTTACTCATAAATACACAAGTTTACATAAAATATTTAGTTCTTTCATAGTAAAGGAATCAAGTCTTCAACTACTATTTATCATTTTGAGAAATTTCATTTGGCATAAAATTTAGCTAAAATGAAATCTGTTGTTAAATTATTAATCCATTCAAAAATAAATTTTGATTTTATATCGAAAAGCAAAGTTTAAATAATTATGTAGAAAATTAATTTCACTACATAATAAAATGAAGAAATTGAATATTTTACTATTTAGAATTGGTCCATACAGTAATATCTACTTAACAAAGCATCATCAGATAATGAAGTAGTTTGTTTAAGAGAGCACTCTCCCAGGTTCCAGATTTTCTCCCATGTTTTACATTGGTGGAACTCCTGTTAACAGAATACTAGTTAGCAGAGCAGTCCATTTAAACAAGTGCCATGTTGGCAGTTTGAGCAGTAGTCTGCAAAAGGGAGCACTATTCTAAGGGAGATTTTTAAGGGTCTATCTTTAATCTTACAATATATGGGCAGATGGTGACAGGGTTCTCTACACTATGGTATTTGTTTAGATTTTGTGAAACCCTCCATTGGTCAGTTTTCTAATAAATGAACAGTCAAAAGATTTCTTACAGAATCATAATGAATAGATTTTATTGGACAAACATGAGAATGATAATCATACATATTAAAAGGGTATCATAAGCAAAATATATATGAACAAACAGCACAGATCACATACATTCTCATCTTGATGGAATAAGACAGCCAGTGCCAGATCCAATAGGTGCGAGGCCCGATTGAATTTTTTTTGCGGGGCCCCTCAAACGTTAAATAACAAAATTAATTAACTGTTAATTTACATATTGAAATATGTTGTTTTATTTTTAATAAAAATATACCTAGATATTTATTTTTGTAACATGTACTATTTTTAAATATATAAATTTTGACGTGATGTGGGGCCCAATTGGCACCAATCGCCTAAAATCCGGTCCTGAAGACAGCAATTAGCAACCAGATTTTAAAGGTCACATGACCTTTCTTCAATATAGTACTATGTACTGTACTTGTTTTTTATATAATATGTCCTATTTGAAAAAATTCAAATTTGGTGAAAGGATGTTCATATCTATTCAGCTAGGCATCCTACTATGTTTCTGGGAAGTAGTGAAAGTAATGTGACTGGTAAGTAATGTGTTTACTAATTTTTTGAAAGAACAATAAAATTGATGATTTAAGAAAAGAAATCAATTTGTAAGAGCAGTAAAATTATATAATAAATTCTAACGTTTCCAAGTACTGTATATTATAATTCACATAAAGCTTCTATGACATGAGAAAGTGAAAATAATTGAGTACCCACCTTGAGTGATCTTGTTACTTCAGATAAGAGATCCTGATTCTGCAATCTCAAGGTAGGGATGACTGATAGTACTATTGATTGTTAAACTATCGAGTAAATTTGCTTTTATCGATAGTCAACTATCAAATTATTGTGCTGAACGAAATACTGTTGCAATAGTATTTCTAACTATTGATAGTTGTTTACCTGATAGTTACATTGGCTATTATTTTGGAGAATATAAAGGCCAAAATAAAAAAAGAAGATTGCATTTATTTATTTCACTAAAACTAAAAAGCTTTATAGCATTACTATAAAATACAAACATACACTTACATTTTAAACAATCATATTATTAATTTAAAAAGTAATTTTGATACTTTTCACAAGAATGAATTTTGTCTTTTAATAACTCAGGTTTGTGTTTTAAAAATTCATAAAACAATATACACATTAGTTCACCCGCGCACCTGAGCACCTAGATGTTATATAGTTTTAGCGGGTGAAGGCGAGTCTCCACACCCCCTACAACTATATAAGTACTCTGGTACTCTAAGAACAGTCGAGGAGCACTACATTAGCCTCACTGGTCGTTTCGCTTAGCAACTGGCAACGTTGGTCAGAGAAAGAGCCGCGAAGGCTATAATCTCCATATTAAACTGTGAAAGAAGAAAAAGTCAAGTAGGATACTCGAAAGCCAACATATTCACATAGGCTAAATAATTAAATACCATAAAAGCTACTTAGGTGCACTTCTACCCAAAAAGATTTAAATTTTAGTGTATTTTTATTCGATAGTGCTATCGATAGACATAAAAGCACTAACGGTCATCCCTATCACGAGGGTGCTCTATTAAATTAAACGGACTCGGCTGTATAGAAATTACATTAACTTAACAAACTAATCATATTCTTAAATCGTTAATTTTAAACGAAAACAAAATTAGTATTACCATTAGTTCGAGTACAACTTTAATTAATAATAACTACGAGTACGTTCGTAAAGTCGAACGAGTTAAACGAGAATGACTTCATCGTTATTATTTCGTTAAACTTTTCCAACGATTCGTCACCGCAGCATGCGCATTGTGCGAGACTACTACTTTTCGAACGATTCGTTACTAACGCGTTTAACTCGTTTGACTTTACGAACGTACCCTACATAATTAATAGGTTTATCTCCAGTTACACAGAATTACTGTCTGAATTCCAGGACCGAAAAACCATTTGAACTCCGGTCAACCTCACACTCGACGAGACTTGAAGCAGAACGACGTTGCGACACGACTGGTAGCAAATTTTGGAACTACCGACTTTGTCTTTATCGGTAGATGGCGATTCGTATGGAATCTATGGCTGTTTACCTGTACTCCGAGAGATTTGGGGTGATCGCTATGCTACCGAAGAGCCGTCCTTATAGAATGGCCTAGAGCAACGTCTCTCAACCTGGGGGTCGCGAGACAATAATAAAATCATTTATTATAAACTTGTAAACGTTTTTACTTACAATAAGTACACATGGACGGCCGGATGGCCGAGCGGTAAAGATGGCAGCCTACCGCTCTGGGGGACCCGGGATCGAATCCGAACGGGTCGAATAATCCCCAGGAATTTTTCAGGGGGTGGTCCGTTCGGATATGTCGGGCCCCGTCCCTCATCACCCGGTCGCCCCGTTGTGGGCCTGGCCGAACCCATAATGGGCCTACTAAAAGAGGCCCTCTTAGTGCCCACAGGGCGGAAAGAGTTAAAAAAAATAAAAAAAAATAAGTACACATGTAAAGAAAAAAAATTAATGTGATGGTCGCATTTGTTTTTCATTTAAAATTTTCTCCATACGTGGATCAAATTACAAAGAGCACGTACACATAAAGTTGAAACTTGTAAATTCCTCATGTATGTACAGTACACGTCATACATGCATGTTCATACCCGTCGCTATAAACTCAGCGACATAAAATAATAGGAATAGTTGTATTACATTTTTTATACTGTCGGTATTTTCTTAATGTATAAAATTAGTGTAATGCGATTACAGTAGAGAGTCGTAAATCGGCACCCTGGTAATCGGAATGGCCGGTAATCGGCAGGATTTTCAGTCGGACTGTGTCGTGCTGAATCGAACGTTTTTGATACTAAATTTACTTCTAAAGTATAATTTTCATGTTTTTTATACTCTTCGATATATTTATTTTGTTTGTACAAAATGCAGAAATAATTTTTAACGATACGATAGCCTCGATTATTATTATAAAAATTTTCGTTAGGCTTAAAATCGACGAAAATTCAACACGAAGCGACACGCAACGGAGAAAAATTCAACACAAAGCGACACGCAACGGAGAAAAATTTGAACATCGGACAGGTTAATATATTTTTTCGTACATAGACCGTAATCGGAACAAATCCCTAATCTGAACAACCCCAGTCCCCAATTGATTCCGATTTTCGGTTCTCTATTGTATATAATATTTTAAAAAATTTACATTTATAATTATAGTCAAAATTCAATTAGTAATACTAAGGCTTACTGTTATTATTCCTTTGGGTAGGGGGTCGCGAAATATTGATTTTATTTATATTTACTATTTGGGGGGCGCGGAGCTAAGAAGGTTGAGAATCGCTGATATAGACAAAAATATATATACATTGACAGAGACAACACTTGGAGTGCCGGAGCGCTGTAGTGCGGTCCAACGGGTCAGAGGCGTGCTCCTCAAACGTGACATTTATAAAAGTCTTTAGACAGTGACAAATATTTAATATCTGGAGGGTCGACGCGGCTATAATGTTCGTTGGCTGGTCAGAGGTGGGTCCCTTCGACGTGATATCTACAGACAGTGACAAATATTTAAACAAAATTAAATTATGCAAACATTTATAGTCAATGAAAAAGCCAAAACTTTTAACTCCGAAGTTAAAACGTATAACGTTTAATATGCCCATTATGGGTTCGGTCAACTCCACAATGCGGCGATCGGTGAGTGACGTTATTGACATACCGAAGGGCCCACTTGAAAAATTATAGTAATTTTGAAACATAATAGATAATTAATAATTAATTTAATTTAATTTAAATGTTAAAAAAATAAAATTAAACATAATTATTTAAACAATTGTTATAATATTATTACAGAAACAATACTTATCGAAAACAATGAAGATGGTACAGTACATGTAAAAGCTTTATCTGGTGATTACTTTGGAATTTATTGTTTAGAATTTCGTTTAGCTGAGGAATTTTGAGTGGTACCATTATGTACGGAAGTTGAGTTGTTGAGAGCAGCGCCGGATTAAGCCTCTAGCGGGCCCTAGACAAAATTTAAATTGGGGCCCCATTTAAATAAGTTGCTTCTAAACAAATCTTATATAACCCTCGGGGTGCCTGATGATGAAATTTCCGCCTAGCGCCTGGTGGGGTCCCACAGACCCAAAAATAAAACACTACATTATATGGCTTGTAAAGATAAGTTCAATGTTATGTTAATATATACAATAGGTTTATTAAGACATATTTAGAATAAAACAATAATTGATTTACGTGAAATATTTATTCACACGACTACATAATAAAAAACATCAACTTTTTTTGTTGTAACAAAAATATTAACTTTGTTTCTCTAGAAATCATGATGTAATCTCATTATAATTTAAGTATTTTGGGTTCATTTTAATGGCACTTAATATAATTATCTGTTAAAGCATAAAAATTAAGCTTCTTCACTTAAAATTTGAAAGTGAGAATTCAGGCATTTTTCCCATAGGAATTTTGCATGTCCCATGCAAATAAATCTGGATCATTTTTTACAGACGCTCAATAGCTGCTTAAACGTTTATCTACTGACAACGTAAACGTGTTATAAATCAAGCAAACACAAAAAATATTACTTACACTTTTGCAACGCGGAGCGCCTGGTGGGGTCTGTGAGGCCCGGCACTTATTCGACCACGTCTTGTTCGCAGAATATCGCGCGATGAACTAAAAATTTTGTGGGGATCGCGAGCGCATGAAGAGAACTGAAGCTACTAATAACCTTAAGTCGCTAACGCAAATATTAAAATAGCTATGAACTTTTGAAAATGAATCGGGCCTCTCAGACCCCACCAGGCACCCCAAGGGTTATAATGTGACATTAGCGTAGCTAGCATGAGTGACACCCGGTGCGGATATCGTAGTGTCACCCTTTTTAACTCTTTTATAAAACACTATTGAATTGTAATATCTTCGCACTCGAGCAACTCGAACGCTATATCGAATATGCGATGTCGCGACGTATAAGTTTAGATTTAGAAAATAAATCATAACCATACGTCAGTACTACCTCGAGAGGCGGCCCTAGGAATATTTGTAGATGGTGCGAGAGATCTCGTGGCGTACAGTACATTACTTCTGACGCACGGGTGGCTGTTCACCTTTTTTTTTAGATAATGGCTAGTCGAGCGGAGCTTAGTAGGAATTGTTAAATACAGCCTTTTCTGTCCTATCGAATTTCTTAAATAATTTTTAACTCGTTTTGAAACAGAGAAATCTGCACTAAAGCCGGGCCCCTCCGAATTACGGGCCCTAGACATTTGTCTACTTTGCCTATTCGATAATCCGGCCCTGGTTGAGATCACCCTTGATCGTACGTATTTTGGCGTAGCACCCGTAGGATCAAGTCAACATAGTTTATTGATTCAGTTACGAAAACAATGAAGACAGCACGGTAAAAGTTTTATTTAGCGATTAGTATGAAATCTATCGTTAGATTTTCGTAAGGCTGAGGGATTTCGATTAGTAGAATTTCGTACGGTCATAGAATTACCGAGAGCACGCCTTGATGTTATGTATTTCACCTTAGACCCGGGAGCTCAAACACACGACTTGTTGATATACAGTAGAGCGTCGATAAGTGGAACCAATTGGGGACTGGGGTCCTTCCAGTTAATGATTTGTTCCAGTTTCCGACTTTGTACGAAAAAATACATTAACCTGTCCGATGTTCAAATTTTTCTCCGTTGCGTATCGCTTCCTGTTGAATTTTTCTCCGTTGCGTGTCGCTTCGTGTTGAATTTTCGTCGATTTTAAGCCTAACGAAAATTTTTATAATAATAATCGAGGCTATCGTATCGTTAAAAATTATTTCTTCATTTTGTACAAACAAAATAAATATATTAAAGAATATAAAAAACATGAAAATTATACTTTAGAAGTAAATTTAGTATCAAAAACATTCGATTCAGCACGACACAGTCCGACTGAAAATCGTTCCACTTTCCGGCCATTCCATTTACCGACGTTCCACTTATCGACGTTCTACTGTAGTTAAATGATTAATATGACATTGATTTATACAATACAAGGTTAGTTCATCAATAGAACATTATACAGTTTTCTCTCGCTACAACACGTACAAACAATCGTCATGTTAACATTCACAATTGAACTATGTATTTGTTCAGCACATCCATCTATTTACATATGATGTTTCGTCGACGTAAACAACACCGTCACGTAACACAAACACCGCTTTCCAAAATTTAACTCCTATGTCCTCGTCCTATTTAACCTCTATGGGAAGTGAAAACGCTG
Organism: Centruroides vittatus; assembly: GCF_030686945.1. NCBI lineage: Eukaryota > Metazoa > Arthropoda > Arachnida > Scorpiones > Buthidae > Centruroides > Centruroides vittatus. The sequence goes on from NW_027121927.1 coordinate 1,221,320, forward strand.
TTCGATAATTTCGAATGGTTGGTAAAGAGGCTGTGGTAAACTAGGTATACACAGTATACAGTTCTCTTGAGATATCCTTTGTTTTTTGATGTTGTTTGACTTTTCCGGATTCGATTTTAGATTCCCCAGAGTGGTAAATTGTCACCTTAATCGCTCGGCCATTCGGCCGTCGTCTAAGGATTTAATACTTACGGATTACACTTCTATAAACTGGTGCTATTTGAACTACTTTGTCCTAAATCATTTTAAAATATTTTAACAATTTTGTCATGAGTTTCGGGAATTAAAATTGAATGTAGAATAAATTTGGAATTTTATAATGTCTGATAGTCTCGTTCTTAACCTTCCTGATCGTGAACATAATATCGAATTATTGCCTGACTTGATTAAACCGAAGAAGTATTGATCATTTAATAAAAACACATCACAACATTCTAAATTATATTTATTCAAGACAAGTTATGTCACAAATGTCAAACATATGTGAACTTCCCTTACTTATGTTTTGCTAGCTACTACCTAGGGAAATATTACTTCTACGAATTTCTTCTACTCTAAGCCACATTCTGTACATTGGTAAGTGTTGTTTAAGAATTTAAATCACTTTTTTTAATTAAATACGAGCAATTACTTATTGTGACGTCGTTACAATACCGGGATGAGATTTTTAATCACAAATTTTTAAAAAATCATGCGACTTCCGGTCTACACGGGAAGTCGCTATAATTTAAAAATTGAGGTCCAATTACAACGAACTAATTAGTCGACCAGATGGCCGAGCGGTCAAGGTTGCAGCTTACCGCTCTTAGGACACGGTATCAAATGCGGACGGATCGAAAAATCTGCAGGAAGTTTTTAGATGGTGGTCCATTTGGATATGTCATACCCTATCCATCAGCATCCAACAGCACCATTGTGGTCCTGTTGTAAAGAGGCCCTCTTAGTGCCTACAGGGCGGAAAGTGATAAAAATATGAACTACTAAAAACTTTTTTCAAGATACTCAATATTTTATATCTAAACTTCTATTTTTCCGGCAGTTACGTATTTGGAATCGTTTCAAATTTGACCCTCTGATTGTTTTGCAAAATCCTCATGTTTTGAGACCTCTTGAACCCAAAAAGTCAACAAAGCGAAAAAAATATTCCGTGGATATGTATGTGTGTGAGCGTGTTGGCGTCTATTTTGTTTAATATCTCAGGATGGGTAAAGATTAAGAAATGAAATTTGGCATAGTAGTTTGTGCATATGGGATATTGATGCTATTTCAGTTTTTGTGGTGAAAAGTAGAGAAGATAGAAGGGTAGAGGAGATAGAGGAGTCAGACTTAATGAAGATTTCACTCGTTACTAGCATTTACAATTTGTTACAAAACTTATTCTTACCCTAAAAATTAAGATTTTTGCCATTTTATAATAATTGATAATATAAAAAGTCTTTTATAACAAAATCTCATAACAGATGGCGCCACACACAATTTTATATATTAATGTTTAATAATACAGTATAACAGTGGCGTGCCGTAACATTTGATGATAGGGAAGCCGTGTTTCTGTAAGAAGCCGATTTCCAGAGGCAATCAATTAACTGCGCGTCAGGACCCGTTCACATTCGTTTGTTCGATAAGCCAGTAAAAACCGTATACTTCTTTAAATGTATTTTTAATAGATTATCTGACGTACTTAATAAATAACAGAGGTAATTATATTGAACTTTCTTATTAGATTCAATAAATTCCCTATGCCCTCTAAATGCCAATTCTTGCTTTGAGAAAAAACATATAGCATCTATTAATTTAGATATATCTATTAATCGTAATTATCTTGTTACAATTTTCAATATTTATTTTACATTTTCTGCCGATGTTAAATTCTATTTCGCTTTGATTTTCAAATTGCTTCAATTTTAGGAAAGAATCGTCATTCGTCATAAATTTTATCGTCAAAATGTCGAAATTTTTTTGTTGACGTATTTATATTTAATTTAGGCATTGGTCTTTCTCTTTTAATAATGTTTTCTTTTTCATTATATGGTCTTGAGCCAAAACTTTTTTGAAATAAACTTTTTAATCACTAGCCACGATATAAGGGCTAAAATTAAAATTATCAGAAAAACTTACTTGGTAAAACAAAATGTGTGATGAATATACATACCTAGTACAAAAAATTCTTCAATTGTATGAATATACTTTTAAAGAAACTTATAATTAAGTATAACTTTGTGAAGAAACATACATAAAAATAACAAAATATTCTTTACTTTTAAATCTTAAAAAAATCCACTTAGTGAAATAGCTCCCTACGAGTGGCTAATGAATGGAATCAGAGACGTCCTGGTAGGTGTGCGGCGCGTGCACGCACGCAGGCTGCCAAATCCCGAGGGTGCCGATACCGGTCAATGTCAAATGCCTCTTTCGTCGCATCACTAGTATATCTCAAAGGACGCCACAGGGCTGTTGTAAATTTTAAACGTTTCTCACCATAGCTGTAAAAATCTAAATATGTTAAACTTAATAGTCATTTGTTTTCTAACTACTGTAATTCGTTTTAGTACCAGATGTACACAGAAATCAGTTCCCCACTGTACTGAGCTAGTAATTGGTTAGGTTAAGCTTTTTTTAAGTAAAATTCTGGCTCTTTCGGCAGGGTTTTATTTATGTCCCCATTCCCTAATCTCTTAATTATTTAGCTACTTCTTAGTAGAAATAAGTCGAAACCAGTTACTTTGTACCTGAATATCTGTAGTCTTGGAAAAAAAGTGGAAAGACAAATTTTTATGACAATGGATATATAAATCGTAAATTTAAGGAAAATAAATTCTAGAGCTTTTTTTTGTACCATTGTATGTCTCATTCATTAAATTTGGTTGTAAATGATGCTACCAAAGTAACAGTTAATTTTTTAACACTGTCTAGAATTGTACACGTTTTTTCTCCATCCCCTTACAGATGACGTACTAAGGATGACATACTTACAGGGACATACTAAATCGTAATATCACCGGTTTAACATTGAAATCCGTAAGTAATATAAGATGGGAGAGCAGAATAAACGCAGAATAAATATATCAAATATTTTAATGGAGTTTTTTTAAAACTCCTGTCAACTATACAGAACTATCATAAAAACATGCCAGTAAACTCCTATCGGTTGGGTTAAGTTATAAATCTAGTCTAGGGTGGGCAACCTTTTTTATAACATGGGCCAGAATAAATTTTACGTTTTTTCCGCGGGCCGTAGTAGTTAATTGACGCCTTCTTGTGACTTGTAATTTTTTTAGTCTGCAAGTATGAAATAAATAAATAAAAAGTTAATTACTACATTTATTTCTCTTATCGTTTTCGAAAATTACAAAGAATTGGAAAAATAACTATTAATTAGTTATTTTTCAATTTAGGAATCTATTAAGGATCTCGCTGGCCGTATAGAAACTTTTGGCGAGCCGTAGCTGGCCCATGGGCCGGGGATTGCCCGCCTTTGATCTAGTCTGCTCATGATTCGCATAATCGGGCGAGGGCGGCCGAATATCTAGCAGGCGGCTAACAGCCCAGAACCGCTCCGGGATATAAAATTGGATGCTTTATGCGTGTGTTGCTTCTACCAGCTAAACCGTGATGTTGGTGCTCTGTAAAGCGCATGCACCAATGCCTATAATCTGGCTGCTTGGAAACTGACCAGGTTTCGACATTCCTTCCGCCACTGAATTATTCGAATATACAATAGCAATCTTATCGTTTTTTTCACATGTAGTATAGAAATTTGTAATAGATACATAATGCAGTTATAATAAAATATTAATTTTAATTAATTAAAAGTACGTTAAAATATGAAAATTTATATTTTATAAAATACAAGGGAAGGTCATTGGAAGGTGGAAGCAGCGCTTCCATCGCTTCCAATGACGGCACACCACTGCAGTATAAGAGTAATTTTTTAATTTTCTCATAACAGTGAGGAAAGTTACACCACTCGTCGCTGAATTTTTTTGGTTAAAAACCTTTCATCTCATAATAATATAACTTACGTATTAGTAGGAAATCAGTAAATAGTATTCAGACTAAATCATAAAATGTCTAAGTTTTCATTAAATTATATTGCTTATTGTATAAGGAAAATACGTCTAAACACAAGAATTTACTTCATATTATGAAGTTTAGACTATTTACAAATTTTTTTTTTTTTTACATTTTTGAGTTTATCTTTTAATTCTTTACACTACTCCAGAAGTAACAGTTACTATGGTTATTTTGAAGAATAAACTTCTTTTATACAGGTAAAATAGGTAAAAAATTCACAAAGTTAAGAACGATCCAGTGATATTCTAGCAGTTAAAAATTGGAAAAGGATAGTATGGTGAGAAGAATTCTGTGTTTTTAATGGAAAAGTTTTAGAACCTCTAATAAAAGGCTGACACTGGATCGTTTTTAACTTTGTGAAGTTTTTACCTATTTTACCTGTGTAAAAGAAGTTTATTTTTCAAAATAACCATAGTAACTGTTACTTCTGGAGTAGTGTAAAGGATTAAAAGATAGACTCAAAAATGTAAAAAAAAAACAAAAAAAAATTGTAAATAGTCTAAACTTCATAATATGAAGAAATAATATCCTGAGTCAACATTGAAAAAAAACCAAGAATTTACGTATTTACTTTTTTCATTTTAGGTTATAAAAATAGGAAGAGAATTATCATATATTCATTTATTTTGAACACGTTTCATCACTTAATTGGAAATTTTCAAAATAAGTAATTTCCGAAGATAAATTTTACCAGAAGATCTCATTTGCAGCAAAATATTAAAGAAAACCAATGCTTAATAATCCTCAATAACAAACGGAAACCATTGCTGATTTGCATGAAATTTTTAGGTTTGAGGTTGGAGAAGAAATTTTCTTTGCATATTGTAGTAATGCTGATCAGTGGAAAAATATATCCAATTTATTACATTTGCGAGAATATTTTGAGATATTCCGAAGTGAATTTATCTTCAGTCATGTTTACGTTTGTTTACTTTTTCTTCTATCTAGGTATTATTGTATATTCTATGTATTATTTTCATTTGACTAAACAGACGATATTAACCGAAATTAATAGCGTAAATAAAATTTCGCAAGAGAAAATATTCGTAAATAATAATAGATTTCTGTTATTTAAATGCTGTTTAATTTGGATTAATAATATCCTTTATTACATTGCATGCTTCCTCAACATAATTGAAAGAGTTGACCATGTACCATGTAACTGAATTTCCTTCGACTCCATTTTCTCGCTACGTGAAAATTACATTGTTTTATTTTCCTTTATTTAAGTTTTCGTTCTTTATTTTCATTCAAAATAAATTCTTGTTTCCTTTTTCTTGTTTATGTAAAGAAATTCAAAATTCTTTTATACTCTTACATAAGAGAATACTCAAAGACACCTTTACATCACTGGAGAGAAGTGACGTATTAGTGGCTATTAATCAAATTCTGCTCGCCTATAAACAAGTAATTAACGTGGTGAAGCATTTAAAAGATAGATACTAGATTAAAAGATATTCTCCTGTATTACTTCTTTGGACAATTTTGATTGGTGGAAACTGCATTTTCGTTTTCTACTCTGGATTTCAGTTCCTGTTGTTTTCCGACATCTGCTTTCTTCTTTAAATTTAACTAACTCGGCAAAAGACGTCATAAATGCCATTTACAATAAGTCCTTAGCTAGCGGTGAAAAATTGAACGAAGAAAAGGCGTTCCGCTTTTGCATGAATGCTCTTCAAGATCTGCCAATGTTCTCAGCTTACGATATATTTTCTATTAATAGTAACCTTGTGGTGGCCATTTTAAGTGGCAGCGTCACTTACGCTTTATGTTACAATATTCGATTTAAAAGATATTATTTCATTTATATGCACAGGAGCATTTTTGTGTGTTAATTCTTTCTTCCTCTGCAATTACATTTATACGTATATCGTGACGCATGTACCAGCAGTAAAAGTTATTCACGATATTTTAATGAAAACGAATTTCGATGTATATTTGTGAAAACTGCTTGAAATTTTTGCGTAATATGAAATTGTAATGCCAGAATGTAATTTAAAAGATATATTTGTGTTCGAATGGTTGCGATCGTAAACACGCGCAGAAATTTCTCACCAGCTACAATATAAATGTTAAAAATTTTATCTATAGACAAATTTATAAACTTTACACAGAATAATCTCTTGTGCAATTTTCAGGACCATTATATTGTATTAATTAAACTTTTCCCTCCCTGCGGGCACTAAGAGGGCTTGTTTTAGTAACCCCGTGCTAAATTAGGTCAGGCCCACACTTGTGGCCGGATGGATGGGGCTAGACATATTCGAATAGAGAACCGAGAAAAAATCGTGGAGTTTCATCGACCTGTCCCGATTTGATTTCAGATTCCCCATGGCAATAGGCTGCCATTTTTTACCGTTCGGCCATCTGGTCATTATATTCGCATTTTAAGTTACAATGCTGAAAGTTTTATTTTCTTTCCTTTTTTTCTCTTGCAGACTTTTCAAATCATACTCATATGTTTTTTAGTAGGCCATCGGTCATGCCCTCAATGGAGTCGGTCGGCTGATGAGGGACGGTACTTGAAATATCTGGAACAGACTGCCTTGAAGAATTACTCGTATGGATCGATTCCGGATTTTCCAAAAAAATAGGCTTTAACAGTCTCGATCGTCCAGCTGTCTATTTATGACCTATATGAATTTGCTAAATTATATTACAATACAAATTGATCATAAATTCAAAAAGCATTATTTTACTGAAATTTAGATAAATTAATAAATAAAAATATTGCTCTATCCATTATGTTTAACTGCAATAAAATAAAAATGATTTCGTAATTTATTTATAATTTCTTCTAGTTGTTATCAATTACAGTAGACCCCCCTATAACACGGGTTCATATAAGACGGATTCGTATAACAAGGCGGAAAAATTGCGTGTTCGTATAACATGGTAAAAAAATGAGACAGATTGTCATGGCCGACTGGTGTCTCGACAGGATTGGTCGAATCTGGACCAATAGTGGACGTTGCACAAACCGTTGAGTTTAAGCAAGCAGCGGACCTACTAAAAAACATTTATTATTCAACGGCCATAAAAATTATATATCTATTAATGATGTCTCCAAAATTCAGCGAATTTTTCGCAGAAAGAATAACTTATCAGGAAACGCGTCCACCGTTCGATGAGCAGCTCCGCGACGAAAACAAGCTTAATTAATAGCGTCTTCGAACGGTGCACACTCGGAAAGTAATCTTACAAATTTTTGTTTATAGCATAGTTCATATGGATTATTCCCAAAAAATTATACGGGATTTGGAAATGTTCGAGTCAAATTAGTCTAGAATCGATTAATTTTATGGAAGAAAACCTTTCAAACAGCCGTACCCCCTAAACTGCACAAGTGCATGGCTGTGAATGGCTCATGTATTTGTAAAATCTAAGTGACTCATACAACATGGAATTCATATAACACGGAACGTATCTACTGTGTTATAGGGGGTCTACTGTATATGAATTTGAAAATATTTAAATTTTATTGATTCTGATTAAAATGTAATTATGCAAAGATATATCCACATCTTTCTATTTTCTAGTTAGGTTCCCTCAAAAATATATTTATTGCATAACTGTCTGTGCTAAAGAATTTAATATTGTGTATGGCGCCATCCATTATTATATTGTATTAAGAATCTTTTTATATATCCAGTAGGGTCGGACTTAATGACGATTTTACTCGTTATTAGCATTTACAATTTTTTATAAAACGCATCTATACCCTCAAAATTAAGGTTTTTGCCATTTTATAATACAGTGGAACCTCGGTATACGACCTTAATCTGTTCCTGATGTTTGAACTTATACCAGAATAGGACATATACCAAACCAACCTTTCCCATAAGAAGTAATGTAAAAAAGATTAATCCGTTCTCATGTAAAAAAATCCCCTCTTGATGTGATATATTAAAGGGGTTGTAAAATAATTTAAATACTGTTTGAGAACATTAATAAAAAAATAAATTTTATTATAGATTTTTAAAGTTATTACAGTATATTGTATTATATTATTTAAATCATTAAATTAAAATCAAATTAAATCAAACTCTCCTTAATACTAATAATCTGTTTAGAAATTGATTAAATCCCTTTTGCAACGTTAGCAGATTTAGTAATGTCTTTATTTTTCACGATTGTCGATATCGTCGTTCTCGGAATACGGTATGCAACAGTTAAATCTCGAACACCCATGCCACCTTCATATTTCTCAACAATCTCTTTTTTCAGTTCCATTGTGATTCTATTCATTTTTTTTTAGTTTTCTGTTGCTTTTCATTTGCCTTTTTGCAATTCATGATTAATAAAAAGAATAAAATTTTACTTACAAATTAAAATCAGAAGAAATTTAACAAAGTTATAAACCGTGGGACCGCGAACGTCTAGTCTGGTCTAGTACACCGATAGTGCTACTTGTTCATAGATGGCGCGTATAATTAAGTCGTATACCGAACAAAAGTCGTATACCGGGCAAAAGTTGTTCCGTCCAAACAGGACGTATTTCCGAATTGGACGTATTCTAAAGCAGACGTGTATCGAGGTTCCACTGTACTGTATAAATAAAAAAGTTTTTTAATAAAATATGATAACAGATGGCGCTACTAAAATTTTAAATGTTGCCGGAAGAGATAAGCAACTCGTTGCTGGTTTATTAATATATTGTCTAAAACTGCATTTATTACATATTTGTATTTATGTGACAATAGTTTCGATTTGGTAAATATTGTACGTTTGGAAATTAAGTTATTACTATCAAAAACAAAAACATCGCATCTAAAATAGTACAGTAGAAGCCGTTCCTCAGGTTAAGTGTTAATCCTCTCCGTCTTCCTTCGCGGAGGGGAGGAGAATTTCCAAAAATCCCTTTTGAGTGTGCATTTTCATGACATACCCTAATAGTGTACCAAATTTCACCTCTTTAGGTTCAGCGGTTTGCTCTGGGCGATGATGAATCAGTCAGTTAGTCAGGACATGTAATTTTATATATATATATATAGATAGATTACGAAAATTTTATTTCATATTTACTGCCACATATCTATGAAAAAAGTGTTATTGGCTTTTACAAAGGGCTTTATACTTTCAACACAGTCTGACCATCGTGTGTTAATGCCGTGAAGAGAACAGCCAATACACTTCTGCAAGATTTCCCATCGCTGTGGACTAGAACTATACAAGATGTAAACAGTCTGTACAGTTCCAAAGTATGTTATTGTTTCAGGAATGTATTCTGCGGCATCATTTCCACAAAAATTAAGTGTGTGGCATTCACATGGTGAAAATATAGCTATTTCACATTGCTCAAGTATTCTTGCTTGTGCACCTTTATATTTTCTTTCCATATTGTTTGCATTTCATAGCCCTGTGCTACGTCATATTTTGTTTTATGGTTTGTGTGAACAAACTAAAAACAAAATATTACGTAACACAAAAGGAATATTTGTTCAAAATGGGATGAATCTGGCATGGAATCAACAATAACAGCAAAATGCTTTGCAGTTTTCTTGTCCTCCGACATGTATTGTTTTACAAGTGAGAAACATTCTGCAATTAATTCGTTTTGGGAATCGGACTGAGATTGAAGTCGTTCTCCCTTTTCTTGTGACTCTTTAACTTGCAACACATGTTCTTTTAAAATATGGATCCCAATGAGACAACAACTTTGACTCCCAGAAAATTTCCATTGTCTTTTTCGTCAATGCGCTGGGAACTGCCACGAAAGCAAGTCCTCGTTCACCAAGGAATAGTACATCATCAATGATTCGTATTAATAATGTTGTACCACTTGACAGATTCTGTTTAAATTGATGCCTCCAATAGACTGTCAATGCCTTTGCCAGATGACAGATCTTGTTCCGAAATAATTGACAAGGATAGAAAAATAATGCTTGTTTAACTTCACCGTAGACAAGCCAATCTCGGTCATGTTTTTCATCATTTAAACTTCGAAATGTTAGAATACTTTCGGGAAAAACCTGGTTATCTATGTTTTTGGGAAGTGTTTTAGGAAAGCCAGTATGACCTTTAATAACAAAGTTTTCTATATCCTATTGAGAAGACATCTCTGTTACGAAAAGTCCAATATCAATTTCAGTATTCGACCTACTTTTCTCTTCACTGTCTGCCATGCACAGCTTCTGCAGAGAGTGAAGTACTCTCTCTCATCACTAACATTCAGCTGTTTCTCTAAATCTTTAGATTGAAAATTTACATAATCTGATGTTTTTTGAAAATCCAAACTCTCCTCATGATATTCTGATCTTTGTTTCAGTTCTGCACTGTTCTCACATTGTTCTGAATTTAAAGTTTCATTTTGGTCAGTTTCGCTTGTTTTACATTTAACGTCAAATTGAAAAAGCGTTTGTTGCCCCTTTTTTATTAATCTCATCACGTTTCTGTTTTTCTTGCGTTTTAGAGCTCCAGATTTTTGAGATTCCATTCACAAACTGAAATGAAATTTAAAAAATATTCATGAACGAAATAAAACTAAACTCGCAAACTTAAATAAATTAAGTAATGAAATTAATATTCAATAAATTAAAGAACTGTTCACTGAGTGTTCAGATTAATAAAGGTTATGTCAAACAAGGCTGCAAAGGTGGTTTTGTTACACACACAAAGTATAGATTATGCAGTATATATAGAATATTGTTTTTCTGTTTAAAAATTTAGTATTGTAATAATTTAAAAAATTTTCCTTTTATGGGTCCCGGAATAATGTACCTGCAGCACCCCCTTTCCTCAGGTCTGGCTGTATCGCATTAGATGGCTTGTATGATATATCAGGTTCGTTTTTAAAAGGTTATAAGTGAATATATTGTATGTTATTTATATGACTTTTGTCCTGCTAGATTCGTAAAATCTTACATTCTGCGCCGGTTCACGAACCGGTGCCGTTTGGGAAAAATTTTACCGGTCCGCAGAAAAATATTTAACTATACTGACGCTGGCGCAGTTGATTATGGGTCACATTTATGTGAGCGCGGGAGAGTTTCGGAGGAAGTCCGACTGCCCCCTTCCGGCAACAGGTCGTTGACCTACCCACTTGTCAAGGATGGCTGTTACGTTTTGTTACGTGTTACGCGTTACGCGAGTGGAGGGGAGGTGAGATGGGGTTGACGATAAGGCGTAGACGACAGTCGAGTAAAGACACCATGTTTAATAACGAACAATATTTATTAAAATCAACGAAAAAATTTAATTACAATTCTAAGTTTGCTAAGCTACAATTCTAACTCTCAATTACGCGTAGGGGGAGCTCGAGAGAGAGTTTACAGATAGCATTTCATACTTCTTTGCACAGTCCGTAGACGACAGAATATCCAAAATTATAGGCACTAGGTCAAATTTCCGCGACTCCGATGAACAATTAATTCGCGGCTCGTCCACGAGCACGTACAACTGACAGACCGAATAAGACTCCCCTAAGGGGGGAAAAAGACGCGGTTTTTACAGATTCGCCGTGGGAACAAAGTCACGAGGTCGTTGTCGGACAGAAGAAAATGATGAATTCGGATGTTGAGTGTACAATTTTATGATGTTACAGCGTGAGATCGGTTGCCTTAAAAGGAAGAATTAAAAAATTTTCCATAAATTCTGTTTTTCGCTTCTAAAATCGTAGGAATAATTAATTCGGAAAAACTAGATAAAAACCCGAATTTCACATTTAATTATTAATTTAGAGTTACTGTACGTAGTTTGTTAGATACGGCAAATCCCGATAAACATATATAAGTCGAATAAATAAGCATAATTCATTTTCGCGTATAATAACTTGATCCACGCAAAATTATCCATAATTTTACCGGGTTGCAATGAGAGAAACATCGAAAAACCCTGATCTAATCGAGAGCTGTTGAGCTCTGTTGGGCTGTTAGTTTGGGATAATAGAAATATTGATAAATTCTGCCACCTAGTATGAAACAATTAAAAAAATCTAGGTGTTATGAGATTTTATTTCAAAAATAACATTTATATTATTAATCATAATAAATAAAATCGCGTGTGGCGTCATCTGTTATGAAATTTTATTATAAAACTTTTATATTATTAGTTATTATAAAATTGCCAAACTTTCATTCAGAGCAGGGAGTCACCAAACTATTTTTAGATAAATCAGCGAAATAAAAACTTCGGCGACTTTTTGTGACTTTGGATATCAGAGCGCTTTTTGTATAAATACCTCAATGAAGTTTCTAAGAAAAGCGATTACGAGCTTGCTGCAGCCATCGTGTTTGTGTATTGTTAAATAAAATGTTGGTTGTCTTTATTTTTTTTGTATTCAATGCGCTGTATCGAACAAAATGGTTATATTGCCTGCGCTCTCAGTTATCTGGCTCACTGTGAAAAAAGTTTGGTGAACCCTGATATAGAGGGTAGAGATGAATTTTATAAAAAATTGTAAATGCTATATAAAATCAACATTAAATCTGACCCTACTCTAGATATGATCCTCTCTATCACTCTACCCCCTCATCTTTAACCAACAAAATTTAATTGCATCGATGATCCTTCGCATACAAATTATCACGCCAAATTTCGTTTTTAATCATTTTGAGATATTAAACGAAATAGACGGCAAGATACACACATATCCACAAAAAGGTTTTTTCCCCCGTTTTTACTTTTTTAGGTGCAGATGTGGATATTTGCAAACAACTCGGAGTGTCAAATTTGAAACGATTCCAATACTTTCTCTTGTGATGTATACCTAACAGCCAAGAAAAGAAAATGATAAGACAACGATGTTTAAAGACAATGTTTTGATTTTTCATTTGAGATGGTTCTTTGTCGATTTTTGGATAAAATATTATTTTGTCATATTTTTAAAAACCCTGTTTTTTCTATTATGGAAAATTATCTGCCACGACTTTTAAATCTTTTTGATAAGTTTTTAATAGTTTATTCGAACTAGGTTAAATCAATAGAACGATTTTTATTAGTTACGAAATTTCATTTCTTCAATTCTACTACCAAAGAATTCAATCATGATCGTTTTCTGGACGCTTAATGGCGGACAAGATATACTTTTGAAAGCAGACTAATTACGTAAAAATCTCGAGGTATCTAATCGAATTTACTTTCTTTCACATTTTATTATATTTTCTATCATCAACGTCATTAAATATTTGATGTGATTATACTTAAACATCTTGCTGTTGCTAAAATTTTTATGAAAATTTTATAAAAAACATTTCTGGTGAAATAACACGAATTACTGCTGCAATATTATAAAATTAAGATTTAAGCTTTTGTAAAAATCAAAATGCTACTTCTAAACAGAAAAGTATTAGATATCTCTGAATTAATGGCTATATATTTAAAATAAATTTAAGCAAATGCCATATTATCATGACGCAGAAAAAGAGGCAAATTAGCCATGACTTCAATTAGTTGTATAAAAACGACCGTAATAATGACATCAGAAATAATTATGCGGTGAAAGACGATCCTTGTCACTTTTTAAATTTTCAGGCATCTGGACACTCCCGACAACAAACACTCATTGAAAGCAATTAAGTCAAGGCAACGTCGAATACTTTTTATAAAAAAAATCAAAAAATGCTTCGTGTACATACATTATTTTGTTTGGAACCCAATCCTTTTTCCTTCGAAATTCGCTTTTTGGGATCAAGGAAATTAAGGAGTCGAGTTATTTTATTCTCCATGAACAAAAGTTGAATTTTAAAATTTATTTCAAATAGCTCAATTTCCGATTAACATTTATTCAGTGTTAAATTAAGCAAAGAGAGAATATTAAACGACCGGTTCGGAATTTTGGTAATGCGTCAAAGGGGATTGCCTGGCGTAGACACCGGCTAGTGAAATCTGAATGATTCTTTTAAAAGCTATTAATAATCTTAATTAACGACGGAATAAGCTACATTAGCGTTAGTTTGTGTCCTACGCATACTTTGTTTCGACGGTTTCGTTTTATGTATCGACCAAGTAATGCGGATCTAAGACTATTATTTTCTTTGAAGCGATAGAGGTCGGTTCGGTTTTTTAAGAACAGGCAATATTTGTGTAAAAAATATTTGTCGGTAGTCTAAGTAATTAAATGCCGAGAAAGAAAATTACCTCGGCAATTTACCGAGACGTTAAGAACATAATAATGACGCTAGTTTGTATAGGCCTATAGGCATAATAGAAAATTTCGATATACATTTAAATATTATAATTAAATCGTTAGTTTACGCATTAAACAATAAGAACGGATTGTTAAAATGTATTAAAATTTAGTCACCGCTTATTTCATTTATAGTGGCCTTCTATAATACTTATATAATATGAAGGCAATCAATAAATGTGTTTAAATAGCCGTTGACGGAAGCGAATATTTCGACATTTCGTTAAATTATTTTGCTTAATTTACTCAACAAAATAAATTCTGCTTTAATTTAATATCGATTTGAATTTAATTTGATATCACAACTAAAATCGTAGGCCCATATAGAGACCTGTAGTTATTGATTTGTCATTGGATTAGTGTCAATGAAATAAGGAAGTGTTTCACAATTAGAAATTTAGTTAATTCCGACCGATAAACTTTTCACATAGTAAGATTTCCATACATTTTGTTTCGTAAATGTTCTTTTTAAACTCATTCATTTTCCAAAATATGCAACGAATGGATTCTGATGCAACGATTTGCATCAGAAGTTCGTATATAAAACACACTAAATATTGAACAATGTTTCGAGGTACTGGATGCTTGTGCGCTTCAAGATACAAAAGGATATATTTGCGAGAAAAGTAAAACTGTTGCCTCGAATTAATGTTGGAAAGGTTAGAATACCATTCCATCTTACTTACCTCCATCTAATCCGTGAATAGAATCGATTTTTTCTTCTGATTACATTTTTTATTCTCAATGAACTTAAATATCGACATCAAAATTTTACTGACAGACAACAAAAATGTTTGATCACAATGGCGTCTATAAAATAATGATTACCGGGCTAAAAATTTGATTACACAACCACATGTTACGAGATGTTTCGATTGTTTGACAGGAGATGCTACAAGAAGTATTAATCAGGAAAATATTTCAAGGTACAACAGTTTCCTCTACGACTGCAGATATTTCGTAGTTTTATGAGTTAATATTATTTAAATTGTTCGTCCGACATTAGAAGAAATGTTTGGTAAAATAGATTAAGTTATTTTAAATTGTTTCGTATTTTGTTAGGCGAATTGTTACTCGTTTACTTCTTAGCGTGACCTTTCTCAAGGAAAAATTATTGGACTTACAAGTAACTACAATAGAACTTAAAAAAAGCTGAAAAAATGAACAGTTAGAAAGGACGAAGTTTAGCAAGAAGTAAGCCAACGTGTTCAAAACGAAAAAATAATTACCGGTAATAAAATAAAAAATTTCAATTTCTCGAGCGTTATTTTAATGAAAAAGTCTTTAATATACAAACCAATTATAATGAAAATTAAGGATTTTCGGTCTAAAAAAATGAGAATTTTTAATTTTCCACAAATAACAATAGTATTTTCTTAACATTTATTCTTACACCTTCCAAATAACAATTCATAGACGCAGTTACAAATATGGACATATCGACGTTCAGAGGAGCATATTTTTTAAAAATCTGATAAAATTTATTCCGTATGTCGAAGTGAACATTACTAGACCAAATTTATGTTAAATTGATCTACATAAACTTTATACTTTAACGAAAAAAATATTAATATTAGAATTTAAAATACGCAAAACTTTTCGTAGAAAAAATAACGGTGATTGGATGGCGATCTATTGAGGTTATACCAACAACCGAACGAAATTTATTCGTGACGTTACGATTTATATCCGACCTCTGCCACCGACCCCAAATTTATGACTTTTTTTCTTAAACGTAAAGAGGTCGACATTTCATTTATACTGTACATTCCAGAAGGACTTCTTTTCATCTTTCAAACTTTCCTTTAAATTTATATTTAAATATTTCCGTTTTTTTCCGAACAATTGCTTCCTCATTCACTTTAAAATTGATTGAGCAATATGAATTCAATTATAAAAGGTAGAGGTACTGTACAGTACGTAGTCTGGACGTCGACAAAGCTTGCACGTTCGTTAAGAAAATAATTATTTTTTCTCTTGCAATAATATCCGTGACAATAGCTTCGTTAAAAATATTCTTCGTTCCAGCGAAATTTATCCAATCAAATACATATTTTGTTAGTTTATTTTAAATCTCACAGAAAAGATATTTGCATCATTGTTATCAAATACAAAATTATTTTACAACATTGTCGTTAAATTTTTTAAAAATTATAATAAAACTTACTCCAATAAAAAACGATAAAATTATGAAATAACTACAGTATTAACTTATTATTACTCGTTTGTCGACTTTAAGGAAGATTTTGTACTTATAAAATTCGAGTAAATAGAATATAAATAAGTACCAAAATTAAAAAATGTGGAATACATTTTATAAACACTTTATAAAACGTGCAAAAAGCAATTTGATGGGAGTAAAAAAGGAAAGAACCAAGGAAGGAAAAAACGTTTCGAATAGTTTTAAAAAACTTACACAACGAATACTTTTTGTTCTTATTGTAGCACGGTAGTCGGATATTTAAAGTTTATTTTAATATAAGGAAGTTTAACTCGAAATAACGATTTGTTTCTATTCTCTGAATTTTGCGAGACAAAAACAAAAACAAAAGGATAATTTGGTCGCGGGGAAAAGAAAGTTATTCCTGGTTATTACGGCACCTCATTAGGTAATAAAATGACGCAGTTCCGTATCCTTGAGAATGTAACCGGACACCGTATTTATGCAGACGTCTTGAAGTACTTCTGTTTTTAACGCGGTGTCGCTCGGCCCCACTTTATAAACTGGATAACGAAATGAGTGAAAATAGCGGAGAGTGGCGATAACCTTCGACCAACGATGAAGCGGTGCGGAAACGGTTTACGTAAACGCTGTAGCAAGTACAAATTACTAATTATTATATTAATCTTGTTAATAATTACTATAATCGCGGCCATCGTCATCTGGGTTACTTTACGAAAACCGAAAATAGAAACCTTAGTCAAATCTAAACCCGAAATCAATGATTTTCGTCTACCTTCGAGTCATACACCCTTGCGATACTACGTGTCGGTTCGACCTTACCTAACTCCCGACGATTGCCACTTCGAAGGAAACGTGGAAATTATAATGGAATGCCAAGAGAAAACGGACTTGGTCGTTCTCCATTCGCACAATTTATCGATCGTCGAAGAAAGTATCGAACTGCAAAATTTAAAAGAAGGAAGCATCCTAAAATTATACGACGTCCAATACAAAACGGAGTTCGATTTTTTGATTTTGCAGTTCCGAGAAAATTTGCAAAACGGCTACCAATATCGTTTGTCTGTAAGTTTTAGCGGAAAGTTAAGAACGGATTTTAAAGGATTTCACATCTCTTCCTATCTGGAAAGAAACGTCTCTCATATGTAAGTTTGTATTTTTGGACAATAGAAATAATCTGTAATTTTGCATGTAAATATAATCTGTGTTATAGTTTTTGCGATATATTTTATTTACGTTTTGCACCTTTGTCTAGAGACTAACGGAAATGCATTTTGTAGTAAAGTTATTTAAGAAGCATAAATTATCTGCAGGGTGGCTCTAACGCATTTCGAACCGTTTCACGCCAGAAAGACTTTTCCGTGTTTCGACGAACCCGCTCTGAAAGCCAATTTCGACGTCACGATCATAAGATGGAAAAATATGACTTCACTCTCCAACATGCCCAAATTAAAAACCATCTTTTGGTAAGTCGAATTGTCAATTATTTTCGTCGCGTTACCTTCGAAAAGTAACGATTCGTTCGTCAAATAATCAACTTGCGTTCTTACTTCAAGTTCAAATTGATTCTATACATTACAATAGGAAAATAAATAAATAGGCCTACTTTTTATATAGAAAAAATAGTGTAATAAATAGTTTCATTAGAATTAAGTAAATAATTTGTTATAGAATTAATTTTGTAATAGGGACGACGACTGGGAAGCCGACATTTTTAATACCAGTGTGAAGATGTCTACGTATTCCTTGTCATTTTTTGTCGGTCGCTACGTGTCATCAAGAAATAACAAGGTAATGACATAATAATTCTAAATAAATTCGAAAATAGTTAAGATTATTAGAATTAATTTTTCTTAAATACACAAAAAGTTCGAATTAATGAGATCAAACACAGATCAAAAACATTAATAAGATATGAAAAAAAATATAAAAATGCGTTTAATAAAGCGGAAACATTCAGCTTTTATAGCCAAGAAACATTTTATTCTGTAGACTGAATCATTTATGGAAACCTTTTAAAATTTGAATTTAAAGAAGAATGGATTATAAAACAATCTATTAAAATTTATATTAAAAATTTGGGATTTATTTAACAGCTAGGATTTGTGAATGTACTGTTCACAACGATTGTTCTTCAGAAATATAGGATTTGTATAAAAACTCGTGTTTCAAAGTAAATATTATAAACTTAGTTTTAGTTTTGCCTACTGATAATTGTTTAGTTTACATATACTAGATAAAAAACTGAAAGAGATTCGAGTTGACTTTGTACTTTAAATTTTAGTGAAAGAATAAACTAAAATGAATACTTTATTTTTGTTTCGATTCGAATGACGGTTTGAGGCAATTTTTTAAAACAAAAAAAATTGTTGGTAAATAGAGTATATAGAACAGAAGGAAAACTAAAGGATATACATTTTAAAATTGCAGTTATTTTTTAATTTTTAAATTAAAATATTAAATATCTAATTTAAATAACAAAAGAAAATATGGTGAATCCATTTCGACATATAAGAAGAATTAAAGCGGTATTTAAGATGATAAAATCCAAAAGATTTTATTTAAATTATATATTGAAGATTTCGAAAGTATTAAAAATTAGCCATTTACCAAATCCAGTTATATTACTTAAAATGAATTTTCATAACACGAAATTGTTAAATGATAAAATTGAAAATATTTAAGGAAGTAAAAAATTCAATATTTGTTAAATTTCCTTAATAAAAAGATACTGAAATCATCTTTTCAGATGAAAATTACGTCAGTAGTCTAATTTTAATTCATTTCTAAGTTTTGTAGAGATTTAAATTTAAACTACGATTGGTAAAAGACTGAATTGAACAGGTGGCGATTTCAATAACCATTCAGTGGTTTGATTAAAAGTAAAGAAAGCGTAAAGGAAAACAAAAATGTAAAAAGTCGGATCAACTCATTCTTGGTAATATGAAATGGTTCAACTTAACATTTTTTCATTTTCTTTTATTAATATATGTTACTGTATGTATTCAATGCTTTTTAATGTTAGAGCTAATGTAATCGGCGTGTTTCATATTTTTAAGAACGATAGATATTATTATTATTATAAGAATGATAGATATTAAGAGTTACCAACACTGTTGGTAACTCTTAATATCTAATCATTATTTACTATTACAGACTTTAATTTTTAATAAAAATAATCTGGCTTGTAATAATTTATTAGTCTACTATTGTGATATATTTCAGATAACCGTGTGGTATCCACCGAAACATTCGAATTATTTAATTACCGCCTTGAATTTTGCGCCTAAATTTTTGAAATTTTACGAAGATGTTTTGAAAGTTCATTATACACTTCCAAAATTAGGTGAAAAAATTTTTATTTGTAGATTTTTCACTTAAGATTTAAAAATCTGTGTCGATGTAACCTAATTATAGGTTATATCGACACAGATACTATAGAACATAATTAATAATGTAATTATTATTTTCTGGTTAATTTATTTCTAAAATATGTTAAAAGTATATTTTATTGAATAAGTTATATGTTGCTATTTTTTATGCAAATAGTTCATACAAGATATACAGAGAATGTAGACTAGATTCTATTTGTTATTTTAGTTCTCCGCGACCGAAATATAAATTCAGAATTTAAAATAATTACAGTCCTTGACACTATTTAATAAATATACAGTAGAGAACCGAAAATCGGAATCAATGGGGACTGGGGTTGTTCAGATTAGGGATTTGTTCCGATTACGGTCTATGTACGAAAAAATATATTAACCTGTCCGATGTTCAAATTCTTCTCCGTTGCGTGTCGCTTCGTGTTGAATTTTTCTCTGTTGTGTGTCGCTTCGTGTTGAATTTTTCTCCGTTGCGTGTCGCTTCGTGTTGAATTTTCGTCGATTTTAAGCCAAACGAAAATTTTTATAATAATAATCGAGGCTATCGTATCGTTAAAAATTATTTCTGCATTTTGTACAAACAAAATAAATATATTGAAGAATATAAAAACATGAAAATTATACTTTAGAAGTAAATTTAGTATCAAAAACGTTCGATTCAGCACGACACAATCTGACTGAAAATCGTGCCGAATACCGGCGATTCTGATTACCGGGGTGCCGATTTACGACTCTCTACTGTATTTCTCCAACTGAATGATAAATTTCTCAAATTAGTATAAAATTTTAATTCGATTCGGAGATTGCTTAAAGAGGAGATTGATATATTGTATTTTATATTAATTTAGCAGGTTAAAAAATTAAAGTTTTACCTTATTGAAAAAATGTAGTTATCTAGTTGAAATTAGACGAAATTTTAAAAAATTTTTTCTTTTATTTGAGAAAAAATGAAGCCTACGCAGAAAAACAAAGTTGTAATTATCCTAATAAGTTGTTTCTGAATTGAAACAGGGCAACTTTTCATTAATATGAAAAGTCCTATTTTGATTCAGAAATTTATTTATTCGAATAATTGCGGAACTTGCGAGAAAACATTCAGCCTGGCCGCCGTTTTATCTTAATATAACGTTTTTAAAATAGTATACAGTAAATATATTATTTTCTAACTTTCGGTTAATAAGCGCAGCATTTCTCTTTAGTCTGCGACGATGTGTCTGCATTGAGAATTGAGTTTATTTGACTCGTCACTATTAAGATAAAAACTTTCTGAATTTATTTAGAATTACGTTTTCTTTCCAAAAATTATTACCTGAAATGTTTCTTAATTTTACTCGATCATTTTATTAGGTAACGTTAAGAACTGATAAGTATTTAATTGATATATTTAAATTCGAACTTCATATATTAAAATACTGTAAAACTCGGTTAAGAAGGTTTTCAAGGGACTAATTTAAAAATCTTCTTAAACAGAAATGAAAATAATATTGATTTTCTTTCCATAATCCATGTTTATTTAACAACGTTCCTGCAACGAATTATGCTTATACAGTATTTATATTTGGTATACTGGCACAATAAAGTGGCGCTTAATCAACACTGGGCTTTCCATCTTTATTTAGTTAGCTAACTAAATAAAGATGGAAAACTCGCCCAGTGTTGATAAGCGCCACATCATTGTGCCAGTATACCAAATATAAATAACAACACGGTTTCGATTGTACCAAAAAATAGTATTTATTTATTTAGATAATATTTAATACGGTATTTGCAGTAAATTATTATAGTAAATCTTTCTGAAAACTTATCAGTATCACCCACGTATTGATTGATCGCGCTTGTCAAAATTTGCTGACAAACGCAATTTTTGCAAGCAGAATTTATTGCAAGCAGGTTGCCAGATAATTACGTAAAAAATTGTAAAATCTGTGTTCAAAGTAGTTCAAAATCGCGAGCGTTGTATTATTTTTCCATATGTAATTAAATATATAAAATTTTCGATAGAATGTAGTTGAAAAATTCTTAAGACAAATCATTTTCAGGTGGCGGATAAGGATTTCAGTTTACGCAAGCGGAAAATTTTTGTAGACAGGAACATTTTATACATAAAAATAACGCTTCTAGCTCACAACATTAATTTAGAATGAATTAGTTAGCGTAGTAAATTGGAGGGATTACCACACCAGGAGCTGACTAGAATAAATAGACTAGATTTGACTAATAAATAATAAATAAATAGCGTTTAATTAACCTCAATCAAATTTTAGTAGGAATGCATTTCGGGTACAAACTCCTGGTGTGATTAGCCCTCCAATTTATTAGAACCCTATTTATTACGCTAACTAATTCATTCTGAAGTAAAATTTGTTTGATGACATTCCACAATTAAGATAATTCTTAGTTCAAATAGAATCTGTTTCTTTAGATTTTTTATTTTTATGTACGATATTGGAAAACGAATAATTAATTATGAATATCGTTTTGATTAGAATAAATGACTGAATTTTTACTTGTAAATCTATAGATTTGGTGTCGGCAGATTGGCCTCATCGAGCTATGGAAAACTGGGGACTCATCATTTGTTCGGAAAAACTAATTTATAGCGAAAAATTTTCCTCGGGCTACAGACAAAGAATTATTGCAAAAATTTTAGCCCACGAAATTGCGCACCAGGTAAACATTTTTATAAATTAAATATTTTTTGTTGTTTATGAATAACTTTATTGATAACAAGAATTTCCGTTTTTAAATAACGAAATATTCGATTAAGAATATATTTAGTCAATCAGTATGTATTCGTGCAAAAAATATCATTTTTGTTATTCCTTTCCGTATTTCATATTTTTACAGGTAATATGAACTGTTTAATGAAGCTTTCCGAGAAAGCAGACAAAATATCGCAATATACAGTACATGTTAATTTCAGTACATTTGTTCATGTAGTTATTAATTTATTTCAAAATTTTTACTATACGTATTAACTATATTTTTGTTTCTATAACCTGTTGTTTTTTGTGTGTTTTTAGCACTTACTATTAAATCTAAGAAAAATATATAGAAAAATAACCAGGGGAAAAAACAAACGTTATTAAATTAACCTATAAATCAGCATTTAACTACCAATTGCTTTATTGGTTAATTTAAAATCTATGATAATATTAAATAATACATAGAAATCTCTTTCAAAATGTTCCAAAACTCGGCAGTCCAGAACGTATCGAACGATCGAACTCAAACAAAACATTGTAGTTCGACTTTGCATCTCTTTGCCAAATTGACTGAAAATATCGTTTTACAAATCCATTTAGTGGCAATATAGGGCCTAAAGCACACCTAAAAACGAACAAATGATTAATAATAGAAATTTGAAATCCGACATTCTCGATCGTCAAAATGCAAATAGTTCTCCCATCTGCTCCATATTTTTTATCATTCGTCTAATTAACCTTCTACTGACCATTTAATAAATGTTATATATTTTATAAGTTATTAATTATAAAATCAAATATTTAGAGTTTTAAGTCCTCAGAATTTACTCTTAATATACTACTTGAACCAAGAATGAATTCCGAGATTCATTCTTGTTTTAATAATTATTTCTTATTAAGAATTTTTTTAAAAATTAAAATAGGCGATTATATTTTCCTTGATTTTGTTCCTTTATGTAGTATCCAACAAGGTTCTATTCTTAGCGGCCTCTGCTTTTCAATATATTTAAATCAACTTCTCGGTCATCTTAAATCTCATATTCTGTTCTGATCCATCTGTCTTACAGGCTGATATCTATTTATTAATAAATATGTTTAAATCTGCAAACTTAAAAATTAATACAGAAAAAACAGTAGTTATGTATGATTCGTAATCTTCCATTACCTGTTTTTACACTGATTCTAATCCAATTAATTACGTAACTCCTACTAGCGATTTAGGCATAATTTTTGACACAAAACTTACTTTTAAAAAGCATCGATAAACTAGTTAAATCACTGGCTATTAGACATGGAGTTTTATGAAGATTTTATAAGCCCATCTTCAATAAGAGAGCATTACATAAAATTAGCATAAAAATATTTTTTATGCTAATTTTCAATCTTGCATTGATTATGGATTTCCCGTCTGGTCAATGGCTGCTCCTTCCTTTTTACACAAGATTATTCTACTATTAATAAGATATACCTCACGTTTAACAAAATGTGTAATCTGCCTATCATTATTGACTCTAATATTGCTAGAATTCACCTGGGCTTTCCATCTTTCTTCGAGAGAATTAAATATTTTGATCGGTTAATACGTTATAAATATTTTAATGGTTAGCTTATTTATCAAGGTTAGCTTTTACTTCAAATTCCATCGAGAAAACTTCGCTCATTTTCTTACGGTTTTATCCCTTTCTATCGTCTAAATCTATCACAACGATTTTCCTTTACCGTGTATCACAAAATCTTAATAATTTTGATGAATTTTTACATCTTGATCGCCCTAATTTTAAATTTAAATTTAAAAAAGTGTTGTATCTCTTTTAAGATTTGTAACCTGTTTTCTTTTTCTTTTTGTTTTAAGAAGTGTTATTTGTTTTTAAGATATTTTAAGGGTGTGGAAATCAAATGTCTATTCAGACTTTTCCTGTAAACTTAATGAAATAAAATAAACAAGTTTGAAATATTCGTCAGATAAGATTCGAATTATAACTATTTGTTTTAAAAGTTAACGTTTTAAAACGATTGCTACATTATTAACAACTTCATATTTTACAGCGAGAACTGTGTTTTATCTTACGAGTTAGATAAATAGTATTATAACTGATGTAATTTTAATCAATTTTAATGAAATCAAATGAACATTTCATTAAATCATTTGGTATAATTTTATATCGTTAATTCTAATTATTTCATTTTATTTATTGTATATAAATTAAAAATTATATTTACATTTAATATAGAGGAAGTTATAGCGAAAGGTATAAAGTAAACGAGGTTAATACCACATACTTGAAGTGAAACCCGTGGGTGTTATTAATAATAGCAAAGTAAAGTACTACTAAAAATATGACTCTTTAAGCTTGGTATAGAATAATTCATCAGTTTGATCTGTTCGAGAATTAAACAATTTTATAATTCTCATTAAAAACCATGTTACGCCCGCGTAGCGTAATAGAATTATTGTGACATCATGCAGCATTTCGCAATGAAATCGAAGATTCTCATCCAAAGGAAAGCGTTTAAATAATGTAACGAATTTCTTAGTAAATTACACAGTAATGAGTCTCATTACGTCTTATTTCACAGAATGCATTGCATTCTGTGAAATAAGACGTAATGCGACTTGGATGTAAAAATACTTTTCACTAGTCCATATCTTGCTTCTGTTACGTATTAACTAAATACAAGTACGCGAAAATATAGGTAATTAGTAATATGCTATTCGAATGCAACCCCCCTCTTGACTTTGAGGACGCGAGATGTATGAGCTTCTCTGCACGGACTTGAGCACGCGAGTCGATACGGAAAAGCCTCACATGATTTCCTCTTAATCATTCTTGACGTTATCCAGCCGCTTCCTCTTTGAGTATTTTAACCAAACGAATTTTTTTTTAATAGCTTGGTGCAATATATTCTTCTATACCCTGTATATTTACTGTACTTAAGTTTTCAAACCTATATAGAGTACTGCAGTGAATCTATATCGACTAAACAGCGAGATACTGTCGGTAAATATACAGTATTAACAAGTTCCTCATCATCCATATTTTTCTATCTCGTTAAATCAATGTTCACTAAAATTTTCAGTGCACAAAATTCTCCGTTTCCCAATTATATAATCTTATTCTCTTATAACGTTATGGGATACCGACTTATAGGAGATCGTACGTTCCCAGAATATATGTTATAATTTTAAAATGACATTTTCTTAAAACTAATTTTAAATGAAATATATTAATATATTTGCGTCTAGTGGTTCGGTAATCTAGTGACTCCGAAATGGTGGAACGATATTTGGTTAAGCGAAGGACTATCGACTTATATGGAACACGTAGCCAACACCGCCTTCTTCCCTCAATGGAACAAGGTAAGAGAAATTCCTGAAAAATAAGATTGCTTAACACACTACTCGAGTGATTAGACAATCTTCACCAAAGTCTTTCTAAACCGAAAGTAAGAAGTACAGCGTCAATCGTACGTTAATTATTTTTTATTTATAAAAGACTGAATCAAAAATTATTTTAGTTGACAGTTAGGAAAAGGTTTTTGCGTTTTTATATAATTTGTATGTGATAAAATAAAGAATAGTTTTTGAAGTTCGCTTTGTTAAAACTCGAAGATAGAGTGAGACGATTTATAGAAATAATTCAGATTTAAAAGAACATTTAATGAGATTTCTATTCGATGGCAGTTTTTAAAAATTATTATTTTTAGGTGGACAAAACTTTGGTTTTGGCAGCTAAAGAGTTATATCCGAGAGATTGTTTGGACGAAGTATCGGCAGTTTCGAAATCGTACAATTTAGAAAATTCGTTGTTGGAGGAAAGCTTTGACGTTTTCACGTACATAAAGGTGAGAAATATGTACAATTTATTGCATATTACGGATTATCCAAACCGTGTCGAGATAAATGGAACAATGCCCAATGAAAAGTACGATACGTGTGTAATTATAATTATAAATTGACACTCTCCTTACTATTTAGGCTTATTAATAGGACAGTATTATAGATTTATTCTCTTTATAGATTTATTTCTAACAAGTTAAAAATGAATTCTGTGCAATATTTAAATTTAATGATTTTTAATCGACAATTTTGAAGTTATATAAGCCTATATAAAAGAAATTGCTGAAAAGAAAAGTAAAAATAATTTCTATGTAAAAATACTTGAATCGCCAAAATAAAACAAACAAAAACAATTCTAAAAGATGTTCGAACGATGTTTACTTATGAAACAAACGTCTTTATGTTCGAAGGTATTTAAATTTTCTTACTTTATGTATTAACCATGTCTTTATATGCAACAGATACTTACGTGTAGACTATATACAGGCATACAGTCAATAGACAGATATTAAAGTTTTACACAGTCTTATAGATTAGATAAATAGGATAGATGAAAATAAGTCATTTCATTATACAGCCTTATTTAGAACGAACAATCAAGCATTTAAGTAGTAATTTGACTCTAAATTAGTATTTTATTTTGGATAGTGTCAAGAATATTTTACTTTGCATCAAAAGAATGTTATTACTGTATTCGTCAAGCAAAATGTTACACGTATATGAAGACGTTCTTAAAGTTTACCTAAGGCTATTTAATTAATAACAGAAAATTTTAATATTTTCAAACGTGAAAGGTCGAATATATTATCATTAACATCAAAATACACCAAGAAATAAGTCAATTTTTTTTTTTTTTTTTTTTTATAAATGTCAATTGCCAATATACACACAATAATCGTTTCGTTGTGTTTCAGGGAGCCGTTGTTACTCGGATGACGCGTCATATTTTCGGAGATGACGTGTTTTGGAAGGCCTTATCGGTAAGATTTTTTTTAGAATTCAAGTACCCGTTGAATGAAAAGAGACCGATTCATTTCTAACTCTCCTCTTTGATAAGAAAAGGTCAAATTGCATTTTCTTAAAAATAACAACTGCATCAGGATTTAAATTGTTTTCTTTTTCAATACGTAAAAATTTTAAAAAATAATGTTAGATTCTCAAATAATTAGGCGTGATTTTAAATAAATTAAATGAGATTTAATACTGTTTAAAATGTAATTTGACAGATATCTATTCGAACGAGATTTTCAAGATTTATTTAAATAAAATTTATAATTTTCAGATATACTTGAAAGAAAATTCTTTTAAAAATGTGGAAGAAAAAGATTTTTGGAATTACTTTATTAAGGTGAATTTACAAGTATTTAGAGACTAAGAATTAAAACCTGTTAAGTCTGAGTTGTCAGTCGTTTATCATTTATGAAATTTATTCTAGGAAAGTAAACATGTATTATCGAAAGGAGGAAAACTGGACTTAATGGAAAGTCTGTCGACTTGGACCAAACTGAAAGGCATGCCTATAGTTACTGCGAATACGAATTACGCCGAAGGAACTGTCTTTTTATCGCAAATTTCGTGCAGAGCAAAAACCTCAAGCGAGCATAAAAGGTAAATACAAGAATAAATAAGTTTTAATTATTTCATTATTGCAAATGAATATTATCAAAGATAGATACATAGAGTAAATAAATTTCGTTAATTTAATTTTTTATTTATTTTTTAATTGACATGTTGTTTTAAAATCAATTTATTGATAGAATAATGATTTGTTACTTTTCGAACAATTAAACAAATTGAACAAAAGCAATAAGATAAGAATAATCGTCAGTTTTAAATATTTTGTGATATTTCGTGTTTTTATATTGTAATTATATAATTATTTCAAAAATTCCAAAATTTGATACCAAGTTTTCGGAAATAAATTCTATATGTTTGTCTACTTTCTCATTTTTACAGCATTCAATTCATATATTTCAAATAAAATCTTTATCTGAATACGTCAACTGGTAGAAGTAACTAAAGAATTACAATTTATCATTATCAGTATCTTTATTAAGAAAACTTAAGCTGATAAATTAAAATGTTTTGTACTTTAAAGATGCATTTACAGAATAGGGAGGAATAAAAATTCTCATTCGTCCGGAATTAGAATAAGAGATAAAATAAAGGATAGATTATGGGATACCGGGGCTAATTGGTACAATTTTAGCTTAACATTTTTTTCACAATTTTCCTACTGTAGCCGAACCAGAATCCTTTGAATACTATATATATTTTTTCCGATTAAATATCTGTATAGTATAAACTTAAAAATCTTGAATATTTAGAGTTCTTTCAAATGTAGTAACTTGCCTACAATGGGGCAAACTGTTACACCGAATTATTTATATAAAAATCAGACAGTAGGCAAAATATCAAGGGAGAAAAACACTAACATATGACACTTTTTCAATATCATTTAGAATTTCATGAAATTTATTTTGTGGATATCTGTAGATATGTAGATATCCTAAGAGTCCATCTACAAATTTTCCTTTTCTTAACCTCTTTTGCTGCTTTCTAACATAGATTTTCGTTTATTGACCTTTATAAATTATTTTTATGCTCGTACCATTGTCAAAAAAGAGAACTGAAAACAATAACGTAAAAAATGTGGAGTAAGTTACAATGTAACAATATGCCCCGTTCGCGTGTAACAACCTGAAAGTCGCTGTTACCCTTGACCTAATCCTGCTCGTAGACTATTCATACAAACTGATCCGTAACAGCGAGAAATTAAAGCTAAATAGTAAGTAACAAATATGTACTGTACAGTACAATAATGACAATATACTTTCAGATCTTCGAGCCTGAATCACAATCAAATGAAATTACTTTTAGAACGTAAGATGACAAAATCCCTCAGAAGTTTAGGTCAATTGCTACTGAAAAGCTCAAACTTTACGTGAGATACGCTTGAGATGTGCTACACCTAATAGAAAACCTTAAAAAATGACGATGTACCGAATTGTGAGCATAAATCAGTGAAAGTTCGATATTGTCTATTGAATGTTTTTTCATTTCAGCTAAAAACATTTTAAAGCAAAAACACTAACAAAGTAGACATTAGTAACAAAGTAGACTTAGGTTATTTAGGGCATTTGGAAGACATTTAGGTTATTAACCTAAATGTCTTCCAAAAACCAGCTAACCGGCTAAAAACAGACTAAACCAGATTATAAAATGTGAATCGACAATACTTTTCTTATTCTTCATTCAAATGGAATTAGCAGTCGTTTTGTCGGTTATTTCGATCCTCGGCAATTCGGAACAAGAAAATCGACTTCTCGACTATTATATTATCATTCATTCTAAAATATTTTTATTTAAACTGCAAAACGTTTTAAATAATTTCAGAGATTTATGGCATATACCGATATCTTACGTATCTTCTATATCTCCGAATTTTCAAAACAATTCTTCGAACATCAAATACTGGTTGACGACTGTAAATGGTAAGAAGTAATTTTATTTTTTTCCTTTATAAAGTGAAATAATAATACTTCAAAATTAGAAAACACTGCAGAGACGTTTGACGATACATGAAAAAAATATTTCGCAAAATCTTGTTTCGAAAGAAACTATATAACTATATTAAAAAGCTCAAACTTAAAAACTTATTAATTAAATAAAGCGAGAGTTATTATTGGACTATACTTTGGTTAATTAAATATATAGGTATTATGTAATTTGGTCTATAGATAGACGGTTAAGTTACCATATTGTTTCAAATCGATAATTTTTCATTTTTCCTGCACGTCGTCTTTACTTTAGAAAGCAAAATGTCACTTTCATTTTTAACCTTAATGAAATTTGTTTTAATACAAGCATAAAGCAAAAAAATACAAGAAGATGTTTCATCTTATCAAAAAAGGCTTTCTCAGTTGTTAGAACAACGGACAACAAAAGCAGTTTTTAAGGAAAAAGTTTAAACAAATTTTAATTCGAATTCTACAACAAAAAATTGATATTGAACTACTAATTCGTATATTTCATACTTTATGTAACAAATCATTTATGTTACAATAATTTAAAAAATGTTTTACGTCATACAAATATTTAGATGTTGATCAAATTCATTTTAAAGCCTGCAGGACTTCGGTTAATACGTCACTAAGTTTGGGAGCTGCTCGAACAATATTAGCCAAATTTAATATACTCATACAGAGTTTCACGAAGAAAAAAAGTTTTACTAAATTATATGTAGCCTTTAGGAGTTTCGCCAAGTCTTCACAAATGTTAATTACAGGTCAAACAAAAGATCGTCAAGAATTATAACATTAAATGTCAAAGTTAAAGCGATAGAGAAGTTTGTAAAGTTCGGTTTAAAGTTTGAAAAGCGTAGATTTGCGAACCAACGAGAATCCGTTCCACATCAATAACCTACTTTAAATTTAATCCGTCGCTATTATAAATTTCGCAGTTAATGCTTGGCAGAGAAACCAAAAATAATATTGTTAATGTTAAAATACCTGACGAAACGCGAGAAGTAATGTAAGAAGAAAATATTTAGCTCACTTCGAAGGCATTCGTCGTTTCCTAAACGAGAAGAGAATGTTTAGCAAAGCTTAGAAATATGCCTTGAAATGGTTTGCATAAACCAACATGGCAACTACTAATTTAAAAGCCTTACCGATTTTCACATTTTCGATTCGATGCAAAGTAAGCGATTACGTTTAACTCTTAATTCTAAAAATAAGTTTATTATTAATACAAAGTTAATGATACAGAATCCGTAAATTGTTAACATTTAACAAAATGCTAATTTTTTGTGACAATAGCTACGATGGAAAACGTATTTATGAGCAAAAGTGGATGGTTATTGCTTAACGATCGGAGCCAAGGCTATTTTGTCGTCAACTACGATTCTAGGAACTGGAAACTCCTGGCCAAACAACTAAAGAAAGATAATAAGGTCGAAGTATTAATATTAATCGTTCCTTCATTTATTAACTATTTGAAACGTATTAAATAGCAATTTCTCCTTTAGGTATTCACACCCGATCAGCGTTTCAAATTACTGGCAGATGTCGCTATTTTACTAGAGTAAGATATACAAATTGCGGTAATTCATTTTACAATATATATTAGAACGCACGAACATAAATATATAATTCATTTTCTGTGTTGACATTCGTAGATTTTTATACGATCAAACCTTTTACTAATTATATTTTAGTACAGCCTACAATCTGTAAGCTTATGAGCTGGATTAATGAACGTTCTAATCGTATTTAAATTATTT
This sequence comes from Centruroides vittatus, assembly GCF_030686945.1. Lineage (NCBI taxonomy): Eukaryota > Metazoa > Arthropoda > Arachnida > Scorpiones > Buthidae > Centruroides > Centruroides vittatus. Next base: position 1,252,915 of record NW_027121927.1, read on the forward strand.
TATGACAGAGTAAATCGGTCTTGTGTTATTTTTTTAAAAGTTTCAGTAACATAACATTAAATGTGAAAAATAACACATGTAAATCATATTTTAAAAACTTAGTTTGAACTATTTGGACTGGGATCTATCGTTGGATATATATTCTTATATCGGCAACGAAAATGAATTATCCGTTTTGCAATTTGGAGTTTTCGATCGTTTGCAAAAAATTACCGAATTAATCAAGCATAATGAATACGAAGACGTGTGGAATGTAAGTATAAAACGAATATCATCAAATTCCTAAGCTTTAAATACGATAAAATAGATAAAAATCGACGAACTTATATTTAGAGATTGTAATTCTTTCAATACCTTAACAAATTTAGAAAAATTTCGAATATTTCAATTCTGAATAAAGTTGCACTTTCAATTAAAACTTATTAAAATTTCGTTTTCTGCTTCAAATTCATCTAATTTTATTAACATTTAAAAAAATCAATTATGTTTCTGTTGAGCATTTGTTGAGCTCAATAATATGATAAAATCACGAAGTATAATATTAACACTTTTAAGGGCTCGAACGAGACTTTCTTTTAATTGATAACCTTAGTAATGCCTTTCAGCATGATTAACCTACCGGCCAGGCTTTACTAAACAAGACCAAATCAGCCAGATATTTAATATTAAATATTACTATTATTTTTAATAAATTAGTAATTAGGTGATTTTGAAATTCAGTAATTCCTATTCTTATTTTCAACTTCCATTATAAAATCATATTTATTCTGTATGTTAGAAAATTAAAGACTGAAAAACCAATGTTTTTGGCATAAAAAAAGTTCGTTATTTAACTTATAGTTGTAAATTATGTAAAAAAATTAAGCGCTATAAGTGATTTTAATTAATTTAAAATTTATTTTAAACTTTTTCGATCTTTAAGGAGTTTCTAATATACATTTTGAGACCGATTTACGACAAAGTCGGGTGGAAATATCAACCACTAATAGATTTGGACGAAATGAGGTAACCCCGAAATGTTTTGGTAGAAATTTCGTTCAAATTTTCTGCACCGATAATAATTTCTTCATTAAATTTTATAGAGATATTGATTATAAAGTCGTTCAACAACTTTGTGACATAGGGTACGAACCATGCGTGAACGAAGCTCTCCGAAGATTTCACTTGTGGAAAACAAACAATAAAAATGGGTAAATACTTATATTTTTCTGTTTGATTTTTATGTATAAGCTAATATGTCTTTAGTATTTTTTTTTTTTTTTTTTTTTACTGGCTGTTTTCTTTTGTTAACTTCTACTTTCTCTTTACTTAAAGAAATAAATAGAAAGAGAAAGAAAGATATGTAAAAAATATATTCTTTAAAATATATAAGTAATTTTCCATTTACAATTTAAATAAATTTAATTTTATACGTTATTAAGATGACTCTAGATTATTATACGATTTAAATATGAAGATGCTGCTTTTACGTATATTGTTAACTTGGACATTGGATCCGATGGGGAAAGACGATAAACTCGAAATAAACATTAATAATATTGATAAAAAATATTATCCAAACATTTTGCACACACTCACATTATTTAAATTTCAGAAATATTAGTCCTGTGACATAAATATTACAGGATATAGGCTTTTAGCTTTTAAGAAGTACTGTACTTATAGCTTCTAACTGATTATAGGTATCTTTGTGTAATAAAAATTGTTTAAGACTAGGTGCTTGTAAACTTGCTACAGAACTTTTTATTCAACATATATGGCTTGTAATTTATAACTTGTGAACTTTTTTACAATTGCAAACATTTTTATGAAGCAGGATCCTGAAATTACACTTCTATTGAATCGTATCATTCAATGATTTTTCGAAAACACGAGAGCCGAATAAGAGGAATAAACACGAAAATTATATTCTTGTGTTTATTTCTCTTATTTTGAAACCATTCTTTTCTGGTTATTCTCAGTTTTATTCCTTTCTCTCCCTACAAGACGCCCATCTCTGTATTTTTAGTATTAATGAATTTAAAAGGTTTTAACTAGTAGGCCTATTCATTATTCTATTCCAGTTCTAATTTTTGCATAATTATGCAAAAATTAAGCTAGGGAACGTCTTTTTCAAATAACAAATTAAGAAAATTGAAACCATTAACTTACATAAAAATAAAAATATCATTTTTCATCATATATCACAATTAATACGTTTCAAATTAAATTAAAAATAAAATTTTTCGTTTTTCCGATATTCTAAATGAAATTAACGTATCTTTAAATAAAAATTTGAAGTAACATTTAATCCTACATTGTAAAGCTCTTTAAGGTACTGTACAATGTAAATATTTTATTAATGTCTTTGTAAAATTGCAGAGGAGAAGCGTTGTACGAAGATACGGTTTTGTGTATGGGCATTAAATACGGAACGCAGGAAGATTGGGAAGAATTTTACGATGAAGACGAAGACGACGAAGCCATACTTTCGGCGCTCACTTGTTCTGAAGATCCAGAAAATATTCAAAGGTAGACATATTTGTTAACGAAACTGCAATTTTTAAGAATATCGATTTAACAATTTCCTATCGACGTTAACCAATAATAAACGAATGGCGATAGAAGGAAATAAATTTTCTATTATCTGGAAATGTTTGAAGAGAATATGAAAAATTACTAATGTACAAAATAATGTAATTCCCATGTTTTTGGTCAATGGACACTGCAAACTAATGAAAACTTCAAGAACTTAGTAAAAGACCCTATATTACGTCGCTACTGCTGAGGTCACTGTCAGTTGGCAATCACAAGCTGAAGCGGAAACGCTTTTTCCAGAAAGATATCGTAATATTAATATCAATCCCAAAACATTGACAATGTAAGGGATGACAAGTAGACGGAAATTTTATTTTTTATTAAAACAATTGATATGCTTGAAACGAGATGAGAGTAACAATTGTAACTATTTTTCTTTAAAAAGATATATCATTTTTCTAGACGTATATTATTATTTTAATTAACATTAAAATAGACTCACCAGTGGCTGAAACCACTGAACACTGGTCTAGGTTTCGCGTCTGAGCAATCAGGCTGACAGTATGGAGTTTACCGGGTTTTCTCACGTGACAAGCACCTGAATAGGAGCCAGTTTCCCATAGATAGACATCTCGGGAGGCACCCCTTGACAGAACAATCCTATGTTGTTGTTGTGTTGTCATATCTATCAAACCAAACCGTTAAAACATAATCATACCTAGTGTATATACTTTGTATATTCATAATGAAATATTTATTTTCCAATGTTTAAAAAACGAAGAATTATCGATGAATAAATCTACGACATTTTATTATTTAAGAAAAATATATCATTTCTAAATAACAAAACTTACTTTTAACAGTTGCAGACGTACATAGAAAATTGAGATCCTTATACTTTCGTCTTTAAGAGAATACTGATAAATAATTTTACATTCAATTAAATTTATTTTAAAAATGATGCAAAGGTTTAGATAAAAAGAATTTTTTTTTCATTTGAAATGTTACAGGTTATTAGAAATGGTGTACGAGGAAAATGACATTACCAAATTTGTGACTGTAGTACAAGGTATTCTTCGAAACAGTAAACTATGGTTCGCTTATTATGATTTTCTAGACGAAAATTTTGTAGATTTTGTTGAAAAGTAAGAATTAATTAGTCTTAAATGAAGTTAATTATATTTAAAAATTATTATGTTTACTCATTTGATGTCTTTTTAGCCACGTAAGATATCAGTTTCTACTAAGTATTAAAGACGAAACCGAAGCTTATAATCCAGTAAAATATGACAAGGTAAACCATTTTAATTTTTTTATAAAATTAAATTTTTAAATTTTTAACAGAAGTAATAATTGATTTATCGTGATATTTTCGAGATTATTTTATGTTTAAGTTAGATAATATTTGTGATTTACACAAAAATGTTCAAGATAAAATATTAATTATTATTAATATAAAAATATTCCACTTTAAAAAGTTTTAAAGAGAATTTTTATACAAATTTTTACCTAAACGAAAATTATATAGTCTGTCGAAAGACGTTTTATTCTGAGTAATCCCAGAGAAAAAGATAATGGAAGTCCTAATCAACGTTCGGAAGGCCTGGCTCCAAATATTAGATTTATTCTATTCTCAGTGGTGTACTGAGAAATTCCGCCACCTTGGGAGAGTTAGGCAAAATACACCCTGATAATTATCAGATAAATATAAACGTTATTTTAGTAGAAAAATGAAAAGAGTTTTAAATAATATGTCAAAAGCTGTCTTGAATTTACAATGATATTCAGAATAGTGGTGTTGGCATGTATCATTTACAAAATATGATATTTAAGAATTGATTAAAACACAAAGGAAAATAAATCAACTCTTTTTATCGTACTCGACCGTTTTAAAAGACCGGACAGTAGGATTTAACCGAAAATACTGTTATCAAAATGTGTCAAATATGAAGAGGTTAAATGTAAAGTAAATTTAAACATACTACTTATTTTTTATATGTTTAGTTATATCAGGATGTATTTATAAAATCATATAATAGCATCCTCATAGAACTATAGATATTTAACGGGCTGAATTGGAATTTTCTTCATTGAGACAAGCTAATAAAAAATAAGGTGCAATAAAAAGTTTAAAAACAATTAAATTTTAATACAGTAATAAGTTATATAATTTTTTTATCCATTTTTCCCTTCGAAAATGTTTCCCTCAAAATTTTTCTATTAATATCTCTTTCCTATGTTTTCCTATTTGACTTGAAAAATTCCCATTTTGGGAAATCTTTCAATCTAGAAACTGATTTCAGCAAATTTGGTTTAATTTGCCACAAGAAAAGAAACAAACTAAATCATAAACGTGTTCAAATACTTCTGTTTGCAAATAAAGAGTCTGTCGTAGGCGGCAATGAAAACAATCATTGATTAATCTGTTGTAGTTAAGTTAATACTACTAAAAAGAAGGCAATGAAAAACTCGAAGTCAAAACAAAAAATTTTACACGTTACAAGAAATTCAGGGGACAAAATATTCGCGACTTCCAATATGATCGAATTTTGAATTATCCGAGATTTACATTTTCTGTACAATGCCTCGTAACTGATGTAATTTATTAAGCGAACGGAATACGGCTATACAGAACACTACGGAATATACAAAACGCTATTTCCATTAATAAATGATGATGATAATAATAATAATATAAATAAATTGCAGGTAAACAGCACGTATCCGGTGAGAACTTTACAGGTCGCCAGATATCTTTTATAAAATGTAAAACAGAATTCTTTGAAATGTAGCCCAAATTATTTTTAAAGTGGCTCAAAAAGTTGTAAGTCGCCCAAAAGTAGTAGCTTAGAACCATTCAAACAAATCAATATGCTACTCGTGGCCCAATCTTGCAATCCCGAAACCCAGCCGTATTTTATGAAATAAGAGAAAAAAGAGTAGTTTATGGGTAAGATGACACCCGAAAATGTGTTACTGTAAAAGCAAAGCAAAATTGACCAGATTGGGAATGTTCTTAGTCTATAGTTCTCTTGTAGAGTGGAGGCACTTCGATCTAAACCAGAGGTCACCAAACTTTCTTTTCACAGCGGGCCAGATAATTGAGAGAATAACGAGCGTGGGTCACGTAACCATTCTGTTCAATACAGTACACTGAATACACAAAAATTAAAGACAACCAACATATTTATTTACCAATACACAAACACGATCTCTGTAGCAAGCTCGTAGTAATCGCTTTTCTTAGAAACTTTATCGAAGATGAAGACGACTGGGCGTATAAGACGACCCCCGACTTTTACAGTTAAAATATAGAGTTTGGGATATACTGGCCGTATAAGACTACCTCTCTTCCAACGCATACCAAATAAAAGTGAAAAAAAAATCAGATTTGATTTTAATATGGTAATTTTAATTCAAATGCTTATGACATGCAGGTACTTAGCAGGTAAACTGTCACTTATAAACATAAGGCTGTTTGTCATCAAACAGGAAAAATTCGGCGGAAAAACTCGCTCGCAATAATCGCTATCGTCGATCGCGACCATCACAAGCATCTTTTTCGCTATCAATTCTTTTATCCCAATAATTTTTATTTCAAGAAAAACATCGATTCTAGCCCGATTTTGAAGCTAGATGTCGCAACATACAGGCCCGCCCTTGTATCCTATTACCGTACCTCCTTCTCTGCCTCTCAGATCTCGCACATGAGCGCCTGCGCCGCTTCACTGCAGTCCTCAGGAGCGAGATCTGAGAGCAGAGAAAGAGGTACGGTAATAGGATACATACAAGGGCGGGCCGGACGAGTGAAAGATGCGTGTTTTTCTGGGCACAGCGCCGCTCTATCTCTATCCATACCCCGGGCGTCCCGGCCGACTGAAGCACCCGCCCTATAAGACAACACCCAGCGTATAAGACGATCCCCGACTTTTGAGATTTTCCTGGGTTAAAAAGTCGTCTTATATGCCGGAATATACGGTACTTAAAAAGCGCTCCAATATCCAAAGGCGCAAAACGTCGCCGAATTTTTTATTTCCCTGATTTTCCTAAAAATTATATTGCCGTCAGAGGCAAAAATCAGATTGGACCAATTTTGGCATTTTTATTTACACTTATTTTATTTTTTTTAATAGTAAGTTTATCTACAATCTATGATATATCCATGTAAATAATTCTATTTTAGCTCATTTGTGGCAAAGTGCGGCAAATGAGCTAAAATAGTTTGGTGACTCCTGATCTAAACGAACAAGTTAACACGCGCATATCGCAGTTCGGACAGAATTTTCACTTTGAATTTCGAAGTAGCCGTATTTCGAACTAACAGAAATCCTTAAGATATAAATCTCTACATTCTCGGCCGGGACAAAAGTACAGTTACCAACTAACGGGATTCAAAGTTCAAATTAACGAGGATTTCCTGATTAGCATCTTCAATTTTTTAATAAAGTTATCTTTATTTTCAAAATCTATCTTTTTGTCTTTGATCTATAATAATTAATGATATAAAAATTATTTTTTAATAAAATCTCATAACAGATGGCGCAACAGACAATTTTGATTGTGTTAATATGTCTTAGTGTTTATCACCGGAAAACTTACGCAACTCTCTGCTGGATTCTTTTATTGGGCAGAAATTTGAAAAAATTGTAGACCTATAAATTCCCACTACCGTCCGTCCGTCCGTCCGTCCGTCCGTCCGTCTATCTTTTCTTAATCTCGAGAACAGATGAAATCCTAGACCAGATATGGAATCCTTAGGACAGGAGGCCCGATTAACTATATACGAACTTCCGAAAGTGAAGTTCGTATATAGTTTAAAACTTTTCCCTTGAAAGAGATTAATAGATGACAGGCACGACTCTATTGCTAAATTGTAGCCCAGCATTGTGACGATATTTTGTTTTATTAATAATTAATAAAACATTTAATAAGACAAAATAATTTTATTTACTATTTATGTTATATAAAGTAATTAAGTCCATTAGGTATTTAATATATTCGAATATTCCCGATCTGGTTAATATTCAAATTCGATAAAAGTGACATTCGTTCATCTCTATCTTCTACAAAAGCATTGTTTACTTTTGTAGTTGATTTCTACGTGTAAGAAGAACATCGGAACTTCGAAAAAATTGAGAGCTAAAGCGAGAAATTTGTTAAAATACGACGACGATACTGTATCGAGGATGAATAACATGTTAGATAAAATTATCCATTGGCTGAAAAATAAATCTTGGACCGAGAAAAATTAAAATGAAAAAAGATGTTTGAGTAAGTTTAATTACTTCTTTTTCTGTTATGAGCTTCAATAAAATATTGTATATATATTAATGTAATTTATTTATCCTTTCAGCTTTCATAGAGGAGTATTTTTGTGTATTGCTTACGTGTATTACTGCCTTATTCGTATTTTTTCGAATTAACAGCCTTTGTGAAGTGTAGTCAGTAAAAGAGAAGGATAAAAAATCGAATCGATTGAAAATTCTGACGAGTCCAAAACCAGAAGAGCTTTTAGCAGTCTCGTAATTTCCCCTTTTCGTCCGAATTTTTGTTTCTTTTTATGGCAATATAAAACAGATAGATATCAGATATTTTGAATGGTATCATCTAACATCAAAAAGGAAGAATATTTTTATCCTGCAGAATTTTATTACACATGAAAATTATTAATGTAAAACCGAAACTATGTCGTTACTATTGTGTACGAGTATGTTAATTCATTAATCAGAATGATCGATTAATAAGTGATTGAAAATTATCGTTATCGAGAAAGATCGAACAATACTTGTTCGAACCATTTCGATTTCGATTATCGTTCCTTTTTCGATAATTTAATTTGAATGTTTGAAGATTGAAACGAAGAGAAACTCTTCACAGAATTACACTTTTGTTTAAACTCAGCGCACAATTTTAAGACAATCTCCAGAAAAAAGAAATGTTTATCATCTAATGTATTCGATAAGAATTGTGACATAACATTATCAATATTTATATCGAATTTCGTGAATTATTTTCATAACGACAATTCATAATATTCGACAACCAAAAATAAAATTTTAAATCATTGAGAGCAAAGAAAGTGTGATAAGTTTATTTAAATGTATTCTTACGCAGTAGAAAGGAAAACATATCGTAACTAGCAAAGATTTTACACATCTTTATTGATTTTTAAACGAGAAAAAACTTGAAATTATCTTCATTTCTTGTTGTTCGCTTTTTTATTTGAAGATGAACTTTTATTCTACACCACGAGTATTAGAGAGTTTCGTACATGACGTCTCAAAATGTCATAAGGACATTTCATCAGATCGAATTGAGCTTTTACGTGGCATTTTCCTACGAAATTGTAAAAAATTCACCTTTTAAAATGTAAAAAAAAAAAATAAAAATAATAAAAGTATTATAATTTATGCTTTAAATAACAGAAATCATTTTGCAAATAGTTTTTATATTAATAATAAATATATAAAATGTAATTTTTTTTTACTTTTATAAATAAAATTTAAAAGGTCAAATGTTTCCATTTGAATGTCTTCCAGCAGCTTCACAATAGCCTTCAATTTATTTTTATAAATTACCTGTTTATCTTTGGTAATTTTTTAAAAATTGATTTATAATCGTAATCCATAAGATCCAAGAGTAATAAAATTATGAGGATAATTAGTCCCTATTAATTTTTCTGAATTTTAAGAGTAAATTAATTATTTATATCAAGGTAATTAAATTATTTTATACATTATATATATTGTTAATTATGAATATCTATTGGATGTATGCATTAACGCATTTAACCTATAAACTATGCTATTTTACAGCATTTAAGACGCAATTTTGTCCAAAAACAAGCTTAAAAATTTTTGCGATTTCCTGTAGACTAATGAAATCCCCAAACGGCCTTCGGTAGGCTAAAAGTGACTTGTACTTAGCTCAATTCTAGAATTAAAATATTTTAAAGTAAACGTACGAGTATTATTATTATTATTGTTATAAGTAATCTGAGTTTGCATATATTCATGTTGAATATTTTAATTGTAAACGTCTTCTTTTAAACTCTTTTCCTAGATAAAACTGTGCATTCTAATTTTGCTGCTTTTGTCCAGAATACAGTAAGAAAAAACCAATTGTGGCCGAGTGCAAAACGAAGGGGATGGATTGATTAAATATTAAATACACTAAATACTTTTTTCTGTGAATATTCTGTGCTGAGACTGGAACGTCTTATATACCGTGAAATACAATACTTACGGATTTCATATTTTAGAATTAAAGTTGAAGTACCCGTTGCACCATTAGTTTTTATCTTAACTTTCGGGTAATTCTGATATTAAAGCTTACCTTTGGATTAAGAGGTTTTTTTAAAGATTCAAGAAACAGATTATTCCATTCTCTGAAGAATGTACTCATAAAAAAATAGTTCTCCGTATTTATAATTTTAATACCATTAAGTTCACTGATATGTATGTCCCCAAACAGAGTTCGAGGAAGAAGGAAAGGTTAACCTCTGGACAGAATTACATAAAATGGTTATGGAAATATCGGAGAATGAGAATTTAATCGTTAGAGTAATTTAAATGGACACGTGGAAAGATGTAAAAGACGGGAAAGATGAGTGCACAATGGATGAAGTATAGGCAAGAGAAATAGAGAGTGAGATAGAACAGTGGAATACTGGAATACCCAATAGCGTTTGACCTGGTAATAGTCAACACTAACTTCGAAAAGAAACAGATTCAGCTTATAACTTAAAAGAATGGATCCCCACTCTTGTATGTTGTAAGTTGATGAGATTAATTAAGCCACATTGACTAGTTTAAGTATCGCAGGAAACATCTTAAGGAAATTAAGGATTCTAAGGCGATTAACGGAGAAAGTGAAGCTGCGCAACATAGACTGGTAGTAATTGATTGGGTGTTAATAGCTGACAAAAATTTCCAGAGACACCCAGAACAGAAAGAACAAAGGATAAAGTGGTAGAAATTGAAAGAGGGAGAGTTGAGTAGAGAGATTATGGAAAAAGTGCTTGGAGGAATAAAGTTACTGAAAGATATACAGAGAGTTCAATTAATATATTTTAAAAAAATGTTGACGAAGCGATATTGGGAAAACATCAGAAAAAGGGCGATCTTATGGAAAGAAAACTTGATGGTGGAACGAGGAGGTGCAAGTTACAATAAAAGAAAAGAAGGAAATGACGAAAAGGTAGAAAATGACAGGTAGCAGGGAAGATAAAGAAACATATAAGGCAGGAAACGAAAAGGCCTTTTCGTTTGCTATTTTGTCAGTTCCTCTTAGGACTTATCAACTGCCAAAGAGAAAGGCAGTGAGTGGATAAGGCCTAAGAGGAACTGGAAAGAAAAGATGGGAATAGGCAGCTGATAAGAATTGCGAAAGCAAGAGACAAGGCATCAAAGGATTTCATATCAATAAAACAGATAATAGATGAGAAAGGTAAAGTGTTAACTACCGAATGAGCAAAATCGAAGAATGCTATGTAAGGACGGGGAGCTAAATGAAGGAGTGGCAGCAGATATAAGCAAGAAGGATATGGAAAGGATACTTATAAAAATAAAGAATGGAAAAACAACAGGTGTTTATTAGACCCCATTAGAGGTATAGGCGAGGAAGGTTTTGATATTCTATGGGATCTTATGAAAAGGCTACGGCAACAAGAGAGGATACTGGAATGGAGGAAAAATATTTTGGTGCCAATTTATAGAGAAAAAGATGTCCAGGAATGTAGCAATTATAAAGGAATTAAATTGATGTTACACTCAATGAAGATTTGAGAGAAAATTGTGGAAGGAAGGTTAAGGAAAAAGGAACTATAGGAGCGGGACACTTTGGTTTCATGCCAGAAAGAACAACATGCCGTCTTTGCTTTTAAGCAGCTGATGGAAAGCTACAGAGAGGTGCAGGCAGAACTGCACACGGTATTCTGTAACGACGGTATTCTTCACGGTATATGGATAAAGCGAATGACAGGGTGTCTAGACAAGAGGTATGGAGATATATAAGGGTAAAGGGAATATCAGAAAAGTAAATATGACTCAAGTAAAGAGTAGTGTAAGTGTAACGAAGCGATTCACTGTGAGAGTTGAACTGCACCAGAGCTCAGCTCTCAACCCGTTTCTGTTCGATTTGGTAATGGATGTATTGGTGAGAGATGTAAAGAGCAAGAGACCATGGAGTATGCTATTTGCAAATGACATTGAACTGTACGAAGCATCTTGAGATAAAGTAGAGAAGAAACTGGAAGCGAGAAGTGTGAAGATCAGCAGAGCTAAGATAGTCTGTATGATATTTGCTGGAAGAAATGAAGTTATATACAACGCCAATTGAAAAGTTACTAACAAATTTAAGTATCTTGGATCATATGTGGAAAATGCAGGAATGAGTGCTGAAATCCAGCATAGAGTTTAGGGTAGATGAATAAACTGCAGAAAAATGAGCTAAATGCTGTGAGATAAGGAAATAAGCTGTAAAATGAACGAAATATTATACAAAACCGTGTTAAGACCTTCAATGATGTACAGTACATTGTTGAGACGTGGAAAATTACAAGAACCCAGGAAAAGAATATTGAGACGACGAAGATGAGAGTGCTGGGATAAATGAGCAGTGTAACGAGGAAGGACAAAAATAGAAATGATTACATCAGAGGAACGATAAAGGTAAGTCCTATCAGTTAGAAGATGCAGAAAAGTAAATTAAGATGGTTTGGACAAGTGGAGAGAGAAGAAGCGAGGAGTATGCGGAAAGAGAATTGGGAAATTGGAAGTGATAGAGAAGAGTTAGTAAAGAAGACCGAAGCTGAGATGTAGAGAGAAGGTGGCATAGGATTTGGAAGAGTAGATGCCCTTTATAGAAAGAACTGGAGAAGACAGATCAAAGATTCTTCTTCTTCTTTCTAGGTTTATATGGAGATGCTAGCCTTATAGGCTTGACATGGTTGGAAATCGCCAGACGTACGATTCCCGCCCTTTTTGCTTTCAATTCAAATTTGCGCACGTTACGGAAGCCGTTGGAGATCGATGGTTGGAAGACTGACCGTTAGAATAACGGTCGACGGTTTAAATCGACGAGCGGCCATTGGTCGGCGACGGCCGGACGTTGGTCGAGGTTTCCCCGGATTTAAGAATGCTGGTTGGTGGATCGGCTCAGGCTCAGTGTTGCCGTTCCTAGTACATTTGTACTTTTCGGGTACATTTTGCTTTTTCGAGTAAATTGAAAGTACTGTACACTTAGATTTTTAGTACATTTTGAGTACATTATAATATTTTAGTACCATTTATGGTACAAAATAATATTTCATGCCTTAACGAGTAAATGTGAAAAAAATTAGTTTAAGAGTCTCACTAGTGTGACTAGTGTCACTACTTGCTAATTTGATTTACCCAATCACAACATACACATAGCGTATGTCGGTCGACGTCAATAACATACAGAAGTTGCACGTGCAAATGTCTTGACTCAGTGGTCCTCTTTCACACGTGTGTCAAACGTTTCAGTCGTCTGCACATTTTTATGACCTTGACAAAATTTTTCACGCTACGTGGTCCAAACAATTCAACTTTGTCAAACAAAAATAATGGACAGGTAAGGAAATCAATGATTTTAAACTTCGTCAATAATATCAAAATATCCTTTAAGTCAGAGTCGAATTATTACAGAAAATAGTTTTGAAATTATACAAGTATAAATAATATAAATACTTGTTTTCTACCACTATAATTTAATTCTTAAATTATGAACTTCAATTTTAGTAATCTTGGTAAAAGAAATAACTTTTGTTAATTTGAATCTGTCCACGCATATTTTATTTATAATTTTTTTTTTATCCATCACTATTATATTTTTAAAAAATCAACTTTTGATGCTGTAACTAATAATCATCTTTAACAAAAAAAACCATACAAACTATTTTCATAAAATCTTTTTTTGAAATATTTAATTTTAAAGTATTCGTATTTAACAAGTATTCATCAATACAAATTTGAAATAAGCACAAAAATTGAGTATGATGGTATATTAATATCAAAAGCATAGAAATAGTACATTTTGAAGGAAAATAGTACATTTTTTGAAGGAGCTTCAGTACGTTTTGAAATTTCATTGTGGCAACGTTGCTCAGGCTCCGTCGAGTATAAAAAGAACAGCTTTCGGCGGGAAGGGACTCGCTTTTGAAATCCCGGAAATGTGGTTCTCGTAACTTTCGAACTGAGTGCTACGTTGCCCGGAAGGACTAAGGCCGGTGCACTGAAATACTCCGCGGGAAGGGCTGCAAGGTGTTCTTTCGACGGACCTGTTTCTGACTTTATTACCATATAACGTGTTGGATTGTGTATGAGTTGAAACACGCTGTGTAAACGGTTCACATTTATGTATCTTTGATTGCCGTAATTCAAGTCGAGTTACAGATGGTTGTTGTGTGTTAATAAATTACTGGTTGTAGTTACGTACCGTAACTACTGGTGACTTATTTTGAATTTACTAGGCTCTTTCTCCGAATAGACGACAGATCAAAGATGGAAATGTTGACCCACGGGAAGAAGCAAAGATAAAGAAGAAGAACGCTACTGATTTGCATACAGATACTTTCCAAAGAGAATAGAGTGATACTATTGCAACGGCTTTTAGGAGAGACAACACTTTATCGAATATACTATACAGTGGACTCGATCTATCGTTGTTAGCGGGACTTGAGGGAAAAAACGACTACTGCGGGATAACGTTTAACACGGGAATTTTATGACGTCGATGCTTTTATTGTTTATATCGCATGGAACGTGTATTTTCCAGTGATAGGCTTCCTCTATAGTTTTCAATTTTTTAATAAGACTTTTCTCACTTGTCTACACATGATCTCTAGACAACGTGATAATTTTTACAATGTTGCCAGGCTTTAAGAAAAAAATGTCGCCAATAACATACAGTATTTTGTAAAGCAGTAATCAAAAATTACAATAAAAGACTGGTTAGCTGTAGTCAAAGGTTCAACTGTTAAATTTGACATGCTTTTATTTATAGTAAACAAAAATTAGTACAGTAAAACTAATTTACAGTACGATTATACGACTCAATTGGGGACTGGGGTTGGTCGGATAACTGAAAACATAGATAACCGAAAAGTATGAAAAAATACATTAGTATAGTATATTAGTATATCCCATGTAATTAGTATATTAGTATATCCCACGTAATTAGTATATTAGTATATTTCTATTAACCTACTTCGCGTTGAATTTTCATCGATGTTAAGCCTAACAAAATTTTTTAAAAATAATAATCGTCGCTATTGTATCGTTAAAAAATTATTTCTTTATTTTGCACAAAATAAATACAGTACTGTACTGTATACTGAAAAATATAAATCAAAAAATATATATATTCGGGTTACATATTTCGGGTTATGTAAAGCAGGCTTATACATTAAAAAAAGAAGTCCAAAATTTTCTTTTGATTCACTGCTGACACTCGTTTTTTGCCGCTAAATCTCGCAAACGTTTTAAAAACAGCAATTTGATAGCTCTTTAAATACTGGCCTCCCTTTCATGGTCGAGCCAGCGCTGCCAGCTAAAACACAAAAATTTAACAAAAATAATATTAAAGTAGCCAAGACATAGCCAAATATTGTAGCGCTACATTACTAGCGGACATTTGAATTTGCCGACTAGAACGCGGTCGGTTAACCGATGTGACGGTTGATCGGGGGTCGGATAATCGATGCTCTACTGTATTTCAATTTAGCGCCCTCTATTGTGAGTAAAACGATTGACGCGGGATAACATTTTTTTCAGTTAAAATACAGAACGAACATTGCGGGAAAATGAACAATGCGGGAACGAAGAATACGGAAAAAATTAACATTATATATACAGTCAAACCTGTTTTAATGCGGTGGATAGGGACCGCATTAAAAAAAACGCATTAAAAAAATCGCACGAAACTTCACGAGTGGCTATAAAAAATAGTTTTCGCAACACAATTAAAAAAATATTTTTTATGCAGTCAATAGGGACTGCATAAAAAAAGTCTCACATAGAAAATAACTCAAAACCGTATGAAATAGAATTTATTGACAACAGATGTCAGCACTTGACTGCATCGTCTGGTCTATCGTCTGTTTTACATATTTTTGTCCAGGTGGTGTTTTGTTGACTTAAAAAATAAATTATTTCATTTTTTGCATATTCATGCAATAATATTACTATAATAAGTTCATTTATGCTGTAATAAGTTTATTTAGCTATAATAAGTCAACGTGACAAATCGCACGAGACTAGTCGCCAACTATACCGCACAAATAAAAAATCGCACAAAGAAAACCGCACAAATAAAAAAATCGCATAAAAAAATCGCACAAATAAAGAATCGCACAAAAAAAGACCGCATAAAACAGGTTTGACTGTATATAGGTTCTTATTTGGGACTGGCAAAAACAACCGACAGATACGATAAAACGATTGATGCGGGAAGGATAGATCGAAAATCCACTGTATATTTTTAATACATCAAACAATGAAAAGAAATTTTACTTATACGAGTTATTAGTATTGGAAATCACCAAAGGTCTAAATGGGTAAAAAATTCTAGATATAAAATTGAAATAATCACCGACTGTGTGGTATTTGAAAGGACTGCAATTGAAATTGTACAAGATCACTTTGAAGGGATTTTACTAGGAAAATGAACGTCGAACATTATCCAGAAACAAGAATGATGCACTTAGTCGCTTTGTAGTGAGGATCAAAGACAATGGTTAAGACAATGGCCAAAATTATAAATCGATATTTAAATGATCCAAATTTTTTATTTTTTCTTATATTACGTTTTCTTTTTATTTTAATTAATTTAGTTATTTATACAGAACAGTTCGGTTAAAGAACAGTTCAGAAAGCGAACAAATCGGACAACGAATACCTCACAGAAGAAACACAAGAAGATATGTGAAACTATATTTTACTGGAACCTACGAATAGTTTATGAAACGAGACTTTCACAAAGATTTTTGTAAGTGCTTTCATGAACTATTTATTTAAAAATACTGACAATATTATGGGGCCTAAAAAGAGTGGAGTGCCAAGAATTTAAACTCCACTTGGCTATAATCTTTTGCTTAGTTCACTATAGAAACTAAGCAAGAGATTATAGACAAGGTATAGAGTGAACAGAAGATATCTGATGTTGCTAGACATTATGGCTTCAACAGCTCCACAGTAGATATAATCTTATCTAAGAAAGATATTGGCTAATCAAAATAACTCAAGCAGTTAAACGAGTAACGAAAATCACATCTGAGAAACAAAGATGTACCGGTACCATCCATGAAAAAATGGAGAGATTACTTTTAGTTTCTTATTACATATAAATAAACGTAGAAAGAAATTATATAATTTTTAAATTTATTTTCTGGTATGTCCAGAACGAATTAATCATAATCCCATAAAAATCTATAGTAAATAAATAATCCGCTAAAGCCACGGCACACCATGCGATTACCAGCCGCGCAGGCGACCGCGACTGCTACAAGCGCGAGTCGCGCGCGTCTTTTGTGGTCACACATTGTTCGTTGACGTTGCAACTCGGAAACACGTGACCCTACAATTAACCAATAAAATTACAGTACAGTCAAACCTGTTTTTATGCGGTCTTTTTGTGCGATTTTTTTATGCGATTTTTTATTTGTGCGGTTTTTTTGTGCGATTTTTTATTTGTGCGGTATAGTCGGCGAGAAGTCTTGTGCAATTTGTCATGTCTTACGTTGACTTATTATAGCTAAATAAACTTATTATAGTAATATTATTGCATGAATATGCGAAAAATGAAATAATTTATTTTTTAAGTCAACAAAACACCACCTGGACAAAAATATGTAAAACAGACGATAGACGAGATGATGCAGTCAAGTGCTGACATCTGTTGTCAATAAATTCTATTTCGTACGGTTTTGAGTTATTTTCTATGTGAGACTTTTTTATGCGGTTCCTATCGACCGCATAAAAAATATTTTTTTTAATTGTGTTGTGAAAACTATTTTTTATAGCCACTCTTGAAGTTTCGTGCAATTTTTTTATGCGTTTTTTATGCGGTCCCTATCCACCGCATAAAAACAGGTTTGACTGTAGTTTTTTTTTTTTTTACTACTTTCGTGAGTTTACCGACATTTTACGCTCTACTTCAGAGCATTTACGGAATTTTAGCCAATTTTCTTATTAAACTGGCAAGCAGTTCCTTTTCTGAAATGTTTGTTTGTTTTTAAGTCATGGCAACACAACCCTTTGGCGATCTGCCTAGGGGGATGCCTTCCGGGAGGTCTATTTAAGGGAAACTGGCCGGTATTTAGAAGTTACAGACGTGGAGAAAACACGGAAAACTCCACGTGGCCAGCCTGTTCGAGCGAGGCGCGAACCCACGACCGAACTCCCAGTGTTCAGAGAACAAAGACCGCTTGGCCAGTGGTGGGCCTTTTTCTGGAATGAATAAAAGAAAAAAATAGGCGATTATTTTGATAGAACTGGGGCCCTATTCTGGTCATCGTCTCTCGTCTCTCGTCTTTCCCAAGCCGGTCGCTGATTGGCTAATCATTTGTTTACGTCTCGAGAGATCGTCGCGTCTCTCTAAACGCGATTCTGGACAACTTTTTCTCTCTTCGCTTCTCTCTTTTATCAGAGACGAGCGGATAGCTGTCTTTCAGCCGGTCTTTCGTCTTTCGCCTCGATTTCGTTATATCCAATATGGACGACTCCATGCTACTCGTGCTATACGATCGTATCACAAAACGTTCCCTATCTCGAGAAAGAGTATTTCGCGATAGAGATAACGCTTTTGATTTAGATGATGATGAATTTCGTTCAAGATTTCGTCTAATGAAAGAAGCTACCGCGTGGCTGTGCAACGAATTGCGGGATGATTTAGTCCGGAGAAAGTCACGGACCGTAATTCCACCAGAAGTTTAGTTATTGATAACCTTACAATTTTTTGCTTCTGGTGGATTTCAAAGAAATGTCGGTGATCACTGCCAACTTAAAGTTGCCCAGTCGACAGTGTCCCGAATTATGCCATCTGTAGTCAACAGTATCATCCGCCGATTGGGACACAAAATTTCTTTTCCTAGGAGTAGAGAACAACAATTGGATGTGTCCTCTGGATTTTTTATCATCAGTCAAATGCCAGGAGTTGTGGGTGAGTAAATTGTTTTTATTTGTTCATTAGAATATAATATAGTATGTAATTACTTTTATTTTTTTAAATAGCTGTTACAATTTATAATTTTAAAATTAGTGTATAAAATGATAAAGTTTCTTATTTAATTATATGATGATTTTTACTATTTCTTTACTTATTGCAGGAGCTATTGATTGCACTCATATTGCAATCAAGGCACCTCCAGCCTCCAAATATAATGAAGAATCATTTATCAATAGAAAAGGATTTCATTCTATTAATGTTCAAGTTGTAAGTATTTATACAAATTAACCATCTAACTATAAATAAAATTAATGTCTTTAATAAAGTGGTATCTTTAAATTTCTATGTCAAATCACTCATTTCACTATCAATATCACTTGAATACAAGATATAAACAACTATTATTCAATTGTAATAAGACTAAAATTATGCTTTTAGGTGTGTGATTCTCAGTTGAGAATTTTGAATATTAACCCATTGTATCCGGGGCGCATGCATGATGCTTTTATCTGGCGAAATTCTACTCTGCGGGAAAACTTTGAAGATGGAGTAATAGGAAGAGGATTATGGTTGCTTGGTAAGCATATATTTCACAGACATATTGTCTTTTGAAATATTTCGGTGTCATGTAATTCCAAACTAAAACAAAAATGTAAAGACATTATTTTCTTATTAATTTGGTATGAAAAAGTAAATACCATTCTCTAAATTATGTTTACAGGAGACAGTGCTTATCCTTTAGAAACATGGCTGCTTACACCTGTAGGTAATCCATCAGCAGCTGCAGAATTAAATTACAATGCAGCTCACAGAAAAGCCAGAAACACCATTGAAAGATGTTTTGGTGTTTTAAAGCAGAGGTATGAGAAATTCTCACATTTTTCTTACTAACAATTTACTAATTTTACAAAATTATATATTAAAATTCTTATTTTTAATTATTAGATTCAGATGCCTTGACTTGAAGTCAGCTGGAGGATTACAATATGTTCCAGAAAAATCAGCAAAAATAGTGATGGCTTGTGCTATTTTACATAACATTTGTGTAGCATTTAACATTCCTTCAGAAGAAATCTGTGGAAATGATGATGATGATGATAGCATAAATAAAATGGAACATTCTGCAAATCAGAATGCTGTAAATGTCAGGCAACAGTTAATATTACAGAGATTCTGTTAAAATAAACATGAATGAAAAAAGTGAATTAATTTTGTTTCCAGTCTTTATTCTTTAGAGACTAAATAAATAAGTAAACACACTAAGTTATTATTTAGAAATATTTATTTATTATTTATTTCATTTCTAAGTACATTATAAAATAAAAAAAGAGACAGACAAAATTGTTTAAATTGGCTAGCAGTACGAACACATCACGCAAACTGAAAAAAGAAGACACGCATGTAAATATAAAAATATTGTTTACTCAATAAATTTTTTAAAAAGTATTAAAATGTTAAACAATTATATAAAATAAATACCCTTTGCAGAGTTTGCAAGATTTCTTTGAGAATATTTTTCTCTTCCATTATATTATTTTGTCGTCTTATTAGTTCATTATTTTCTGCTAGGTTTTCATCTATAGATGAAAGCCTACATAAAAAAAATGTATATATATATATATATACACATAAATGACTAGATACTTTTAATGAAACTAGACAAAGCATTTAATCAAAGAGAAATGTTTTAATATTTTTATCTAACTATATTAATATTTTAATCAATGAAGTCAACTTCAAAGTAAAATAAATTCCAAAAAGATTATAAGGTTTACCTTGTTAATAATGAATTTTGATTAGATGCAGATTGCTCTATAAATGAAGTTACAGTATCTTCATTTGAAGATCGGTGACGACGACGACGACATCCAGAATCTGGCATTACAACGGGAAGATTAAAACATTTAATTTTAAAACTAAATAAACTTGAAGTCAAGAAATATAATTACTTGACAATAAATAACTTACTTGCAGATTCAAGATCTTCCCTCTCAACTATTTCACGATGTGGTTCCACATCATTTCCTTCGGAAACTATATTCTGTATCTACGATATATAAATATAAATATATATATATATATAGACTATATTTAATATATAAAAAATGAATTTATAAATAAAAAGGTATTACTTACATTATGTAAAGGTTCAACGGAACTTGTAGTGCAAGCTCCAAGCTCGTATAAATTTTCTTCTTCCAATCCAAATTCTTCGTTCCCAATTAATGACACCTTTTCTTCAAGATCTGTTAATGGTGGAGTACTTCTTTTCCCTCCACCTGTTCTAAGTATATCTTTCCTTAAAGCAGCCGCTTTACTTTTCGTTGGGGAACGCCACTGACTCCATCTTTTTTTTAATTGTTCCACTTCGATCAGTGGACCATCAGCTAGACAGTTCACTTTATCCCTAATTTCTTGCCATCCATCTCGTAAAGTATTTTTGGAAATATTTCCGTCCAATTTTCCTTTAGCTAAATATGGACGCTTTTGCAACTCGGTTACCAACATTTCCATTTGTTCCGATGATAACATAAGTCGAGACATCTTGATTACCTCGTGCCGTACCACGTGCTCTATATTTTCGTATTCTGCACTTTCGAAAATTGTACAATTTCATTGGTTAAAATTCTATACCGCGTTGCGCGCGCAGATAACCCGAACATGTATAATCAACCGAATAGAATCGTGACGTCAACGACAAAGACGAGATCGTTACGAACGACCAGAATCGCCACTTTGTATGAGAGACGAATTTCGTCTCTCGCTTTGACGTCATTCGTCGGTGAAAGAAGAGACGAGAGATAAGTGACCAGAATACGGCCCTGGTGAGAATACACAAAAAGATAAAATCTTTATAAAACGAAGAATTAAAATTCCACAGGTATTTGTGAGCCTGAATAAGCTCAATGAATCTCGATTCTGTAAAAGTATTAATCCTCTAACTATCCGCCACGAGGATGAACTATTTTCAATGTTGTCACCGTATGACTTGGCACAAAGGCGTTTGCCGATTGGATGCACGTTTGCAATCGGCGCGAGTAGAACAAACTTTTTGTTTCTAGTCGCAGGTGCAGTCGTGCCGGTTTTCAAAAGCTGTGGTCACACCATGCGATTTCAAGCCACGCAGACAACTGGAACCCGCCACGGCTGTTCCCATTAACTACTAAACCCCCTTTGAAAACCGGCGCGACCGGCGTATCTTTTTATTCTTGCCAGCTGTATCAAAATAATCGCCCTTTTTTTCTTTTATTCATTCCAGAAAAGGGCCCACCACTGACCAAGCGGTCTTCGTTCTCTGAACACTGGGAGTTCGGTCGTGGGTTCGCGCCTCGCTCGGACAGGCTGGCCACGTGGAGTTTTCCGTGTTTTCTCCACGTCTGTAACGCCTAAATACGGGCCAGTTTCCCTTAAATAGACCTCCCGGAAGGCATTCCCCTAGGCAGATCGCTGAAGTGTTGAGTTGCCATGACTTAAAAACAAACAAACATTCCAGAAAAGGAACTGCTTGCCATTTTAATAAGAAAATTGGCTAAAATTCCGTAAATACTCTGAAGTAGAACGTAAAATGTCGGTAAACTCACGAAAGCAGTCAAAAAACAAACTACTATAATTTTATTGGTTAATTATAGGGTCACGTGTTTCCGAGTTGCAATGTCAACGAACAATGTGTGTCCACGAAAAGACGCGCGCGACTCGCGCTTGTTGCAGTTGCGGTCGCCTGCGCGGCTGGTAATCGCATGGTGTGACCATGGCTTAACGAACAATTTGGGTAGCGACATTGTCTTTGAACGAATTATGTTCGTTAATTGATCACTGCTGTAATTGTTTTTTAAATTCGTGATATATTTAGTACGGTTATTTTGTAGAAGTCATTTGGACATAATTTTTTTAAATCGAAATTTATGGAGTAATTGAACTTATACCTTTGGCATTTGCACAATTGATATGATTTAAAATTTTAAATTTTTCAATCTTTCAATGTATTAAAAGAAGATTGAAAAATTTTTATAAAATTAATTTTTCTAATGAAGTGACTGCAAGTTATTTACTCATTTAATTCATTTATAATTAAATTTATGTTCCATAGTTAAGTATCAAGTTTAAGGTAAAGGTTACGAGTAAAGTAAGACAATTGTACAATTTTTTCTTAAAACAGTTGAAATTTTTTTTTTCAACAAAAGAAAAAAATTGCAGTAGTTTGTAAATGTAGAAATAAACAATTATTTCATTTTTATTGAGTTTAAAACTGAATTTCTCATTGATTAATGATCGAAAAATTTTAATTTAAGAGGGGAGGAAAATTGTTGGGCATATGAACTTCATGTGCATTTAATGTGTCAGAAAATTAGACTCTTGGGAATGAGCTATTTTTTGTGGTTACAAATAAATAAAATATCTGATTATTTTTCCTTATCATTAAAGAACCAAAGTACATTGTTTCATAAAAATTTTTAAAAATTCTATAAAATTACTCTAGTAAACTTCAAAGCTTATTATGGCTATATTCCCATCAGTTACCTTATATTATTCTTAATATATGTGGTGTCTGTGGATGGCTGAGCTGAGCGTTAAGAAGCGTATGTAAAACTCAGTTTAAGAAAACACGAAGAACTTCTTATAACATATAAGGACGTACACTTTAATATAATACAGAGGACGTTACAACACGAAGAACACTAACAAATCGTCTTGAGGCGGACACGTCGTAGCTTCTTCCTTTCCTACTCTTACCGTCGTCTTCTTTTCGCCTCGGGTGAGAAGAATGCGCTTAAGCTTCGTCTTCGTCTTTTTCCCGCGTGCGCCAGAATGGGTGCGCACGACATTTGGCTTGACCATGTCGCTAGCGCGGGGGATGGGCACCACATATATGTATAATAATATAAGAAACTATATTAAGAAATATATGAAATTATAGAAAATTCGTTAAAATTAAAAATATATTTTCTATTATAGCTCTCCAAATTTTATCGTTTTTGGGTTAGACTGTCGTTAATTGTCAATAACAAATGAAAGTTGAAAGTTGTCAACAACTTTCAACTTTCATTTATTATTTTATTTTCCTTCATAAAATTAAGCAATTGACTGCCTTGTATGATTCTATAAAAGAAATTGTAAGATTAGTTGGATAAGGAAAGGTGACTGGTGGGTCATCTGTCAAGCCTTCCAGGAATTCTTTCCACGGAAAACTAACACCTATTAGACACGTGATGGAAAACTAACATGTGAAGAAAACTGAAAACTCCACCTGGCCACCCTCGGACGGTTAGTAAAACGGTCAAGGTGGAATCTTACCGCTCTGTGGATTCGATAATAAAAGATAAATAAAATGATAGAATAAAAGATAAATAAAATGATAGAATAAAAGATAAATAAAATGATAGAATAAAAGATAAATAAAATTAAAAATGTCATAATCCATCCAATGCTGGATGGTAGGGCAAATTGGATTGGCTTTGATGAGGAAGAAACGCGACATTTAGACAATCTGCCAAGATAGGAGTGCCTTCCGGAAAAACTTTGTATTGGTACCCATACTGCATACCGATTAAAGTGGTGAAAACAGTTTTCTAAAGCAGTGGTTACACCTTGCAATTTCCAGCCGCAAAGGCAACTACAATCGCGACGGATGTTCCATATAACTAGTAAACTTTTATATTTTATAACTTTATTTTTTATATATTTTTAACTTTTATATATTTTTTAACTTTTATAAACTAGTAAAATCCCTTCTAAAACCGACAAGACTTCAGCGGGTTCAACCGCGACCAGAAACAAAAAGTTCGTTCTACTCGCACCGATTGCAAACGCGCATCCAATCAGCAAACGACTTTGTGCCACATCATACCATAGAGCAGTGATTCTCAACCTTTTTTTCGTCACCGTATACTTTTAATAATTTAAAAGTTTGGCGGCACACACGGTTACTTTGGTAAGTACCGCAGGACATTCGATGACGTCATAACTGATTTTTAAAAACAGTTAGTTATTTAGGTCACGTTTTTTAAACTACCATCAGTTACCTGTAACACCGGTTACGATTTCCAAACGCGCCCTAGAAGGTAGAACTGATTGAATTACTTGTCTGACGTCGCTTATGTATGGGTATCCGCAGTGGCGGTACACTTCAAAAATCTCGCGGCAGTGGTTGAGAATCACTGCCATAGAGTATGTTTAGTAGCAGGGGTTCGAACGTGCCCAAAGTGGCACGTAAGGAGGAATCATCTGACACGCAAATGTCTCATACAATTTCTGTCTTTTCCAATCAACCTTTCGGTTTATCACCTGATCATCCGCTTTTCAATCAGATTTTTTTTAACATTTATTCTAATTAAAGCATATTCGTTTATTTCTTTAAGTAGGCTATCGTTATTTGAAGTCTGAAACATTGGCAGGCATAAACATCTTTAAAGCTAGGTATGCTTACTATACGGCACTCAGGCTCAAAAAAAGTTTGCCACCTCTGGTCTAGAGGGTTCATTCTTTCATAGAGGGTTCATTCTTCATTCATAGGGGTAATTTCAGTCGTGACGTTTTTTCTAAACCAGCCAATCAGCATCTTTCTGCCAAACTGGCATTACTGTGCACTGTCATCATAACATTTGATGTCTTTTACATGTGACTTCTAACAAATCACGTGACTGTACGATTTATTAATTCTTAACAGTTTCATTTAATTACTTTTGATAAATAGTATAACTTTAAAAAATGAACTGAGGAATTTCATAAACATATTTTATCACAGTAATAGCAAAATTTGGTGTGGAATATGTAATAAATCAATTATTTTGTGTATTACAAATAAAAATTTTTAAACTAATCAGTTTTCTACATATATTAATTCCTTAGAATGTTTGTAAAAACTTAATTTTTATTTAAAATATAAGATAAAATATCACGATGAATTGAGAAGGGCGTAGTCAGGATTTTCTCCAGGGGGCAAAAATAAGATAACATTGTTTATTAAAAAGTGGTTTTATTTGAACATTTGAAAACGCTAAAAGTAATTAGTTGCAATGCTATTCGAACTTACCTAAATCTTATTTCACCACTAGCCTACGCGAGTTGTGGCTAAATCTTGTGAAAATTTCTTTTTCAAATTTATTTTTAGCTTCCAGGACTTTCTCTTTATGCACAATCATCATACAAAGACCGACAAGCCGATTTTCTGTCATTGTTGACCGCATCTAAGTTTTTACCCTGCGTAAGGTGCTGAAGGATCTTTCGATAGTGCACGTTGTGCAGGACTATATAAGTGAGATTAGTAGCGCCTATTTTATGGATGGGTAGAACAATTGAGTTTCTTTAACTAGTGCAGCTAGTTCTGTCTCTTTCAGTTCGGCACTTGGCACATTTTTTCCCTTTCCATTGGTTGTGCCGAAGTTCAGCTTCAATGAGGAAATCATTCAAATGGCAGTAACTACAGAAAATTGTAGTTTTTTTTTTTTCTATAAAAAATCCTCATACGTCATATCAAGCATTAGGCCGCGACTCCACTAGCCGTAAAAGGGCCGTAAAATCCCTCGCCGTAAAAGCTTTTAATCACGTGACCATGATATTTTACGCCTGAGCAGGTCGTAAAACCAACGTAAAAGCGAGTTGAGCAGTGCTCAACTTTCGAAGCGAATACGACCGTAAACCGGTACCATCCACCAATCAGAAGTCAGTTAAATCTAGGTCATCGTGACACGGTGCGAAAATGGCGGAAAACGAGCTTTTGTGTACGTTCTCTGGTGGCTACTCTAGAAGATCTAGAAAGATTTATCGAAAACATCCGAAAGTATTCGTGTATCTACGACAAGAGGTATCCCGATTATAATAATGGATGCCTAAAACACGCGATATGAACGGCCAAAGGAAAATCCTTCAATGTAGAGGAGTATATAATAAAAAAGCTAAGCTTATAAATGCTGTATATTATCTTAATAATATAATAATAAAAGTCAATATATGAAAGTAAAGATATTACTTTTACTATATTTGTAATTATAGTATAGAGAAAACTCGTAGAATATAATTATTGTCTTTATATCGATATATCACGTATACACCGTAATAGTACTGTCGCCGTAAAAAGCTTCGCTAGCCGGAACTCCACCGCAATCCGAGCGCAAACGCAAATAGGTCACGTGATTAAAAGCTTTTACGGTGAGGGGTTTTACGGCTGTTTTACGGCTAGTGGAGTTGCGGCCTTACGCGAGGGTGCAACGTAAGCAATGAAAATGCGGACAAGTTCTCCTCAGAAAACGCTGTTCCAGAGACATTACTAATGAATTTATGTACGGAATAATTAGTGATCTTCTCCAAAACTCGCTGGTGGATTCGCACGATGTTTCTGATAATTTATGACTCGCGGCATATTGAAATCTGTTCCAAGATGCTCGGCAATTGTTTCTCTGCTATAACACTTTCAACAACCGCATTTCCACAGTGTTTTCTCATAATGTCTGTGATTTGCAGATTGAAGTAAGTCCACACTTTTTGACTGAAGAGCATTTACCACCGGTTGCAGGAGCGCTGAATATTTTGCTATGAGACAAACACTAACAATGAATTCTGATTTTGTAGCAGCGCAATGCATTTGAAAAGCAACTCTCGTTGCATTGTTACCGTCTGTTGATATTTTTTTCAAGCGTCATAACGATTTGGACATAATGTTTCTTTGAATGTGGCGACACTTTTATATTTTTGAGACCAACGGGTTTTACAGAGCATTAGTATATTCAGTATGCATTTTCGACAAAGGGCCGATTCTCGGAAGAATCTTATTATTTCTTTTATTGTGGAGACCGTATTTCGTATCACTGCTATTTCGTTTGAGTCGTTTACAACTAAGTTCGGTTTGTGATTTTGTGACTAGCACAGTGAAAGCATAACGCTCTCGTATACTTTTCACGAAGAATTTTCTGGACATAACCATCGTTTTCTGCCATGCCTTCCACGCATTAGGGGAATACTATAGATTACCACTATGGAATTTCGGGACTTTGAGTATATATCTGAACTGAGGGGACCAAGACGAGTTCAAAAATAACCTACTTTTGGACCGGAGACGAAAAATAAGAAAGTTATCATAGTTTTTAAGTTATCATACTTTTTTAATGCTTTCATGCAGACGGCACTATAGTTTCTAGTGCTGCCATCTCGCGGTAAAGTCTGCAAACAAATTTTTAAAAAGCACTCTGAAAGGCAAGAAATTGCATGAACAGTCGAATGGCACTTCCTTTTATTCTTTTGTTCAAGAACTACCGTGAATCAATAACTAGTGACGTTAAACAATCGGCGGCCTGCCGGCGGCTCCCCTCCCGGGGAGAGTCTGTCGGGAGCACGAACAGTCGAACGCCAGTTCCTTTTTTTTTCCTTTTGTTCAATCATCGCGACTCCCAATCGCGATAGCACGGTCGGCTCGTAGTACTAGCCGACCGCGAGCGATAGCGAGACTGAGGAGCCGTAGCCCCCGAGGTCGACGAGCGCGAGGGTGTGCAAAAAGGACTTAACTCGAACTATAGACGATCAGTGTGCTCGTGGATCAACATCTGCTTTTGTTGAAGGTATATATGGCCGACTTGCCGGACTGCCTGTTAAACACGCGATAGGCTTAGCGGAGAGAGCGACGCGACTCCCGATCATCGCGCGATCGCCGGAGAAAACTATGATAACTTTCTTATTTTTTGTCTCCGGCCCAAAAGTAGGATACCGTTGAACTCGTCTCGGTCCTCTGAGTTCAAATATATACTCAAAGTCCCGAAATTCTATAGGTGGTAATCTATAGTACACACCCCATTAAAATTTTTTCTACAATACATAGTGGCAAAGGAAGGAGCTCCACTAGTATCAGAGAAGCATTAATAGAAATAGTTCTGCAGCACTTTGAAATTCTGATGGCAAACTGTTTTTAAAGAGAGAGTAATTTACTTGCTACTGAATTTTTACCAGTTACATGACCCCAGTTATGACGCGGTTTTCACAGAAATGCTTAGAGAGAAGCGGGATTTTTTTATGTTTAATAAAAATTTTAGTACCAAAATAGTTACATTTCTTGCCGTAGATGGTGCTTGATAAGATTACATAATTTATGTAGTTCTTACTAAAGCTTACACCAAGAACATTTTAATTCTTATTTTAACAAATTTACAAATGCTACAGTGCCATCTACGGAAAAAATGTAACTATTTTGAATTTTTCCAGAATTTTGATTCGATTCCGAGTCTCCCAGAGCAGTAACCGCTCGGCCATCCGGTATGTGGGCGTTGTTGTTGGGTGGGCAGATGAAGAAATGTAGTTAAGGAAGACTTGTCGCTGGATGTACTGGTACAGGTTAATAAAGAAACATATAATTTATTATCTTTGTGAGATCTGGAAACCCCCCTTGAACGAAAGTTTTACTAAATTATATCCGAATTAATAATTACCCCCTTTATATCCGGATATAATCCGAATATAATACGACTTATAATAAAATTATTCCCTATATTGAATCGAAAATTTTCCTATTATAAACATCCTGCCTAAAAACGGTCCTGGACGAGAAAATATGCGTCCCCGGCCGTATAACTGTCAACTATCCATTGTTCTTACGCTGAGTACAGATCATCTTGCAACTTAAGTTTATAGTTAGCGCCCGAATTCGCCGTATTGTTTCCAATCCCGGGAACACCTATGGCCTAAGCACATGCACGTGACCAAATTTCCCAGCAAAAAGCTATATAAGATGCTTCCTTCCCCCCTCAGGGCAGTCAATCATCGATTTAGATCGAGTCGCAATCTCGTCCATTTTTGTCCTTTGTGCCTAAGGGAATATTTTACGTTGTGCCTCAAGAGTTACCGATCCTTCCCTTCAAGAGAATTACCGATCCTTGTGACCGACAGAATATTGGAAATACTGCTTGTCTAAGAGGTATGGAACCCACTTATGTGAACTCTCTCTCTCTCCCTTCGCGTGATAGGGATATATAGCTTTTTATATGTCACCCCTTTTATGTCAGATTTTTGTAACGTATATTTTGTTTTCCATTAAATCGTTGTTATCCTGTTAAATGGTGTCTTGTTTGCTCGAATATTCGCTTATCGCCTTACCACGACTCCACCTTACCTCCTACACTCGACCGGATAAAAAGTAGTCCCGTCCCTACGGGATCCCTACCGGCAAATAAGCCATCCCTGACACGTGGGCAAGTCCCTCCGACTTGTGAGCCGAAATTAGACAGAGGGCTAACCTCGTCGTCCCTCCTCGGTACCCACATCTTTATGTTTTGTGTAGTAGGGAAATTTCAGTAAGCTAAATCTACTCGAAACTAGACGAATCGAAGATACGACTGTCAACTACTTACAAAGAAGTAGAAAAAGAACCATTTGTGTTGTGCAAAGTTGTCTCTATTCTGATTGGACTAAACTATTTCATACACATTTCGTATTTAAAAATTTTTGACCACCATGGAAGAATATACAAAAGTCAATAGAAACGAACGGCATGTTACAGAATCTTTATCAAGAAAAGAAAAAGAAAAGTACAATTCAACTATCTCTTGACGAATTTAAAAAGAAAATACAAGAAACTAATCAATAAAAAATAAAGTATTTTGAAAACTCTTTTTGGTGTTTTCTTTATTTTTTTTAACATTTGTTTACTTTCGTACATATCAACTTTTATACATATTTCAGAAACCAATTACATACGAAAGTGAAGGACCGCCTTATATTTTTGTATTTGCTTTTATAAAGATGCTATTGAACATTATTCATAAAAATAAAAAAACTTTGTAATTAAAATACTATTATTCATTATATGTAAATGGTAATCAAATATTTATAATTTATATTAAAATGAATAATAATTTTCAATTTTATTATGTATTTTTTAGTTCCTGCTATGACCACCGCATTTGGTATCGTTCTATTAATTTTATGTATTAATACTTGCAATTCAAATTGTAACTCCTGTGGACTTCAATGTAGAGAAGCATGCGGAACATTGAATTTTGCTCTCTGATGCTATCATAAGAGAAAGACATTTCTGTTATGATAACAGAAAGTCATCTAAACATTTTTTTTCTTTTTTCAAAAAGCAAGAAAAATAAAAATAGATATGAAGGATTTTAATAACGGTTTGGATTGAAAAAGTAGTGTTGAAAATAACATTGAACATACAAATGTGAATATACAACATTGATTAGTGATCGGTAATTGTAATGTTTTTAAATTTTTTGAATAAAAAAGAATATAAAACTAATATTTAAAAAATATATTTTATTTTTTTGAAATGTAAAAATAAAACGTAATATTTAACAAAACTTAAATATTACAGAGCTATGTAATAAATAAAAACTCAAAGAAAATACATATAAACTAAACAGTGGCTTATTATTAATTAATATATAAATTTGTATATACTGTACTGTACAATTTCGCATTTTCTCACAACAATTTTATTTATGAACTTGATTATTCTTTTAATATTTTAATTTTATACATCAACTTAAGACCTTTTACTTTTTAGGAAAGATTGTATTCCCATATTATTCATTTACAACCATTTATTTATATCATTTACTAATAAGTTATATGCTGTTATGGATACAAAACTAGTCTTTCACATAAAACATAAACTTTTTTAATTAAATTCGTAGGTAGAAAACTTTAAGGCATTTTCTGCTTATTGATGTCGGTCTGATATCAGACGAAAATCCAAAATACTTCAAATCTAATCCAGTTTTTTATATATAAATATACAGAAAAGTTTTGAAACTAATAAAAATCCATAAAAATATTAATAAAGAATATTTAATCCTGTTGATGTAAGTCAATATTTTAAAAAATTTTTTGTAATAATGTTACTACAACTTAGTAATTATTTTTACTTGCAACACCTATACTTCCTTACTAGGACTTTTGCAGTTTACGTACTGTACTTTTAGTAATACACGTAAGAACTGTTATGGCGCTGCTAAGCACCATATTTCTCGATACGCCTGAAATGTCATTGCGGTACCTCAGTGAGTCGCATCATCTCGGTTGAAAACCACTATTATAGTTAAATAATCTTTATACGTAAAAGTTGGCTTTTTATAACATCTTAATATATCTTAAAGTTGGCTTTTTATAACATTTCTTAATATCATAAGAATAATCTGGTGGAAGAAAACAGAAATTAAGGAAATAAAATAGAAATAATCGTAATTGGTTTTAACGGTAATTCATTCGTCATTCATATTTCTTTACAGTTTTATTTTAAACGAGGTAAACGATACGATTCTTAACAATAAGCCAAAACAGCAATAATTTTTATAGTAGGTCTAGTTTGAGAAGGACAATTGGCTAATCATCTGAATCAGGGAGCCTAGCCTCAACTTTTTTCGGCATAGAAAATAGTTGACGAAGTTTGGTATATAATGGCAATAGAAGCTTCATTGTTCATATCAGCATATAAGATGCTAATTTGGTCTGCTCTTTCATGTTTTAAGTGTTTAACGTAAACTTCCTGTTGCCACTGTGTACAAAAACATTCATGTTACCGAACGCATTTAGAACTAGACTGAATAATTTACAAAATTGGTAGACTTAACTTAGATATTCCGACATTAATTAAGTGACAGGCGTATGGTTTCTGCTTATTGATGTCGGTCTGATATCAGACGAAAATCCGATAGAATTCAGATTCAGACTATCCGATAGATCCGATTCAGACTATCCGATAATTATAAATTCAGCCGATAGAATTCATCGTATAAAAATATTAACTTTGGCTACGTTCTGCGAACAGAACAGTTCCTGAGCGACAGAGTATTTTTCTACCGAACGCTCTAAACAACCGCTCCTTAGGAACATGTTTAGGGTATTGACGTCATATTTGGTTAAAAAAACTTCATTTATTCTAACTTCGGTAGCTTTAAGTGATCAAAGATGACTTCACTCGCAAAACAAGTGAAGTAGATGTTATTTACAAATATGAAAGCGCGCGTTATACTATTACTCAATCCACACACGCAACTATCGGCATTATATCATAAAATAGATCTGTGCATTAATTAAAAACTAATCTGATTTATTTTTCGAATATTTTTAAGTTAGTAGAAACGAACAGAACTTTCTGTAGTGCCATCAACCGCTCGCATCTTTATCTATTCATCTCACACCTGCTTAGAAAACTGTTTGCTAATTAAAAATTTCTGTAAGTGAAAAGAAATTTTTGTCATATTAAGTTTGATGTTTGTATTTGAGTTTATTAAGAAAACGTACTAATATCTGTATTTTTTCAAATTAAATTCTCAAAATTTGTTGCATCTAGTTTATTCCGAGCTATTTACTGATAACCGCATTCGCTGTTAGATGCACCTATTCGTTTCCTATTGTTACGTTAATAAGAAATGTTAATAATATAACTGTAACAATTGTCAAATCGAATTGTTTCTTTGAAGTGATTGTTAATAGAAGCGAAGTTTTACAAAGCGAAAAACATTTGATAAAATGAGTATTTCAAGTAAGTTAAATTACCTAATTGTGTACATAAGTACATTAATTAGTTTATAGCATGTTCATAATGTGAATATAAACAATGTTTTTATCATAAAGTTTTAACAAAAAGCTTAAGACATTAATGAAATTTTTATATTCTAAATTATGATGAGAATCGCTGTTACTCTGTCTCCTTTCAAGAAACGTCTAAAGCAACGTTTCTTAAAGTAGTTCGTACGGACCCCTGGAATCCTTGGGACCGCTGATGAGGTTCGCGGCAAATTAAAATTAATTTGGACGCGAGTGGACAGCGTCAGAGGGTCCGCAAAAGGTTTAATAAAAAGTAAAATTATTGTGACCCATTTTCATTATTATGAGTTAAAAATGTATAGCAATAGATAAATTGGTAGTTATTTTTACGTCAGAACACATCATCCCATCTCATTAGTAATATTGAAAAATATGTTTTTCTTTGTTTTTTTTTTTTTGAAACAAAAGTTGTCATCATCATCATATATATACATAAAGAACTTTTGAATTTCTAATTTAATTTTAATTTTATTTCTAATTTAATTTTAATCCTTCAAAAAATTGAAAATTAGAAATTGCCATATTATCAAAAGCGATATTAAAAATAAAATTTACACATCGATTACGTACTTAATAGTTATTTTTATGTTATAAATCTATTTTTATTTTATCTACTCAATTTCAATTTTTGTATTATAAATGTAATTTTCAATTTTAACTGTATTCAATTTACGTATAGAACAAAGTAATTTTTAATTAAAATATATAATTCAGTTTATACGAATTTATTCTTTATTTTATTTTATAATCGTCTATAGTTTTAAATATATGAATCATTTTATAATGATATGATTAGAATAAATAATAAATATTATTATTAGAAGTAAATTTAAACAAATCAATTTAAAAAAATATACAATTCATATACTTTTTAATTCGATTTATGAATATACTAACTGAAGCTTTACTCCATGTACTGTACAAACTTTAATTTTCATTCGTTTACTCTTCTCTAATGCTTATATAATACTTGTATTCTCCTAACCTAAGATTTGTCAATTTTTTAAATGTTTTGTTATACTTTAGTTTCTGAAATAGAGGACCTTGACTCGAATCATAAGAGTTCTGATATATGTAATGCAGTGAAAACCCTCATGCAAGACGAAGAAGAAAAAGTGGATGAAAATAAAATTGGAGACTGCACAAATGAAGAAAGTTTTAGTGAGTCCGATGAAACAGAATTGTCTATTGCTGTAAGTTTAAGTTTAGCAAAATTCTTTTAGACAAATTTTTTAATTCTGATATCATTTAAACATTGATTACTGATAAATATCTCTACAGAGTTGTCTTAGTATTAAACATTGTTTAAGAAATATTGTATTTAAATTCTGTATACAATACTTATTTATTATATTATCACTTTATCCTCTTTTTAGCGTTATAAAATATTCCCTGTAATTATTACTTGTAAGAATATTAAAGTATTTATAAATAATAAATCTAATTTGACGTGAAACTGATTTGCACAGAAATACGTATGATTAAATGTTCTATATCTAAAGATTCGTAATGCAGAAAATGCGATTTTTAATAAAATATGTAAAGATTGCAGGTGATTCTTTAAATAAACGGAACAACAACAACAATAAATACATTATTGTTAATCACGATTTCATTTTTATTATTTCTATGACTTAACATATAAAAATACGATTTCAGTAATGTGGTTCCTAATGGGAATTTCAATCACTTTCTGATGCCTATAAACACGTACTGTACGCTTGGCCATTTGGCTATTACAATAAAACTGTTCAATATTTATTAAGTTATTCTTTACTTAATGTTTAAGATTTTATAGTTTATGAGAAAGTTTAAAATTTTATTTTTCAGGAATTTATTCGAAATGTTCAACTCTCTTCAGCAAAA
Organism: Centruroides vittatus; assembly: GCF_030686945.1. Lineage (NCBI taxonomy): Eukaryota > Metazoa > Arthropoda > Arachnida > Scorpiones > Buthidae > Centruroides > Centruroides vittatus. Next base: position 1,288,024 of record NW_027121927.1, read on the forward strand.
CTCACTTCAATTCCAAATAATAGATTACGACCACTATTTAACGCTTTCGATGAACTCGAAACATATTCTTTAGTAAGAGAAATAATATATGAAGAAGAAGAGCCTGACTCAACAGATGATCCGTCAGAAAGTGTTTACAGTATTGAGTCAGATACGATGTCAAGTGAAGACGAACTTTCTGAAGAGATAAATAAAAATGAAATATTTGACAAGTGTGATATCGATCAAAATATGTTAACAATGGCTCAATATCAACCTCAGATTTATAAAACTCATGAATTAACATCAGTCAATCCAACTTCCACTTGTCCTGATATTGAATCAAATAAATCAAATTTAACAACAAAAATGAATAAGATATCAAGTATTTCTGACGAACTGTCTGAGACAAATTGGAATAAAGATGTAGATAATATTTATTTATTCAATAATTCTTGCAAAATAGTCGAAGAAAAAATTATTAAAAAGCAACCTGAAAGTGTTCTTAACTTATGTCAAGAAATAGCAGAAAAGGAATTGGACATCCTTCAGTTTGATGAAAGTGAATTTGAATTAAATACGAAACATTCACAACTTAATAATGTTGTGGGAGATTCAATTGGATCAGAAGAATTTAAAGAAGGTAAGATCACAAATAGTTCATCTATTATTTAAAGTTTCAACTTTTATTTTTTGTATAACTCCAAACTTTTTATTTTTTTTCTTTAATAGTTATTAGGTTTCACGTACATTTAATTGTGAAATATTTTAAATACATTATTAAACGTAATATTAATTGCAAAACTTCAGTCTCTTATAGCTGTTTGCTTTAAAGTAAAGCTTTTAGAATTTTCTTTAATTTGTACAGAGAATTTTTTCTAATGAAAAATATGTTCTTCATTTAGTTGTTACTATTTTAACTAACAGTTTAAATTCCACAATATAAAAATTCATAAAACATTAAATTATTAATACTTTGTCAAGAATTAATAATGTCTACTTAACATAGAAATTAAATATTTGCAAAAAGAAACAGTCAAATATACACAGCTTTGTCAGTAATTAGAAATTGAGTTATTAGAAAGTTAATTTATATTTGAAGGACCTACTCGATACATACAATAGAATTAATGAACATCCGCAAGATATATGAATTGAAAGACTTCTTGTGATTACTTAAATTTGAGATAATGAAAATATAGTGAACAAGTAATATTGTTGGCAAAATTCTTTGCATATGAAGTACACAGATAATCCATAAAAGTAGAGAAAACGTTTGTAAGGATTGTGAAATTACCGTTACATATAATATGGTTAGGTCTTGTAAAAGTTTTCTATGTTCCACAACAATAATTTTATCTCTGTTATTAGTGTTTTTCTCTGGCAACTCACCGTAATACTCTGGTTTCAAAAAAGCTTGGTTAATATATTGAAAATAATCATTTCCAAATATAAACATATCTGTTTGCCATAAAGTGAGACGTAAAGTGAATTACCCTTATTTCTTGCTTACAACACGCTACAAGATGTAAACTGCAACCTCAACGTAACCCACAACAATTGATAGAGTAAAACAAGTTACCTGCACTTAATTTTAAATCGACTTTTATACACAGATTTTCTTAATTATGCAGATAATCACAATACTATTTCATTTTAAATTCAGGGTATTATATTCATTATTATGACGGAAAGCTACATTGCTATTTATTTTCATATTGATAATGTTATATTTTACATACTTACTGTCTATAGAGCAATGTAATCATTTTGTTCGTGTCAATTTTTCAGTTTGTACATTATATGTACAGTATTAGTTGAAATTCGATATGTTATTTTATTACCCTGTGCACTTTTAATCATAATTGACTAATTTGTATTCAAAATAAATGTATTCTTTATTATCGTTTTAATTTCAAACGAGGACAATATAATTGGGATTTATGAGAATTGTATTAATTTTGTTATATTTTATAGTTGTTTAATATTTTATTTATATTTACGTTAAGTAAGTATAAATAAAATATAATTTTGTATGAAGAAAAGATTAAAATTTAATTTATAATTTTTTTTTCCAGACAGCAGTAAGGGAAAGAAAGACAAAAAGAACGAAGAGCAAATGATAAATGAATTAACTGATTTCGAAGAAATCAAATATGATGACTATCTTAACTTAGACGATGAAGAATCCAAACCACGAACAGAAAAAGAGGTGAGAAAATTTTTTGTAGTCTTATTCTTGTATAGCTATAAGAACTGATTAATATCTTTAAATCTACCAAGCACAGTTTGATTTGAAAATTTTCTTTTTAGTATGTCTCATTAAAAAGTAACATACGTAATGAAAATTAAAACATTGTATTCCAATTGGAAAATAGGCGATGTTACAATATGATTAGTTAAACAATTTCATTATTTGAAAATTGTGTGCTAGAAGTGAACACACTATCATTTAACAATGTTAATAATTATAAATACCAAATTTGAGAGAATTTAATATAATTGAAGAACCTTTCTACATTGAATTGAATTTTCAAATTTATTTATTTTAATTGTACTTACAGATAACAATTTTTAACTTCCTTAAAGCCTATTTTGCAATGTTTTTTGAAATTCTGTTCTTGTATAACTATTTATTTTCATTTATTTATTTTTGATTTCCTTTGAGAAAAATTAACTTTATATTTAAAAAGTTTATATACGAATCGTTTTATTAATTTAAAATTACCATATCTATTACTTTTAAACTAAACAATTCTGGAAGTTTATAATTTCTTCAATTACTTAGAACATATTTAAAAATTTCTTTTCTTATTGTGTTTTATAATTTTTTTTATTTTTTAGGATGTAACCTGCATGGATTTCTTCACAGATATTTTTCGTCGACTACGACGTTTAATTTGCACTTCAAATTAAAAAATATCGTCATTGCTGATAAAAAATAATTATTCTAATTATTATTATTATACTGAATGTAATTCAGAAAATCAGAATTACAGTTTTCTTTAAATTTGTCAAATTTAAATGAGTTATTTAACTGTTAATTGAATAATTAAAATGAGCTTTTAATCATTGAAAATTCTAATGTAATATATTTTTAAAATAAAATTAGACAAATTTCTCTTTTGTTGTTGTAGAATTTTTATTGGATTTTTGCGATTCTTTAATTTTGATATGTTATAGATCTCTCAGTTCTATTAATATTTACATCCATAGAATGATAATTTTAAACCAAAAAATCATAACTAATCTTATGTGTTTCGTAATATTTTACAATTAAAACCGATTTGCTCTTTCTCAGCATTTTGTTATCTGTACTATGAACTCTCATAGGCTCATTTTGAGAAAGATCAGTATGAGAATCACAGGAAGGATGGAAGAAGATTGCTGAAGCGTGATACCGTGCCAAAACTTTTTTCTCACAGATCTGCACATGAGAGATGCTCTGGACCAGTGGCGTAGCGTGGGTGTCAGCCGCCCGGGGCGGAGAAAAATTTCGCCGCCCCTTAAAATTTCGCCCCCTCTTAAATAAAATACAGGGAATCCCTACAAGTCAGTACAGACGGTGTTGTCAGTCGCTACAATGAGCAAGTTGTCATTATTATACATACATTTAAAGAAAGTGGATTCCTCAGTTTCGTCACAGAATAAGTAATGAAAAATTCTGTGCTCATTTCAATCGGTCCGAATCGTAGGTGCGATAAAAGTATGAAATGAAATGGTTCAAATTTTTACAAGATATTATTATTTTTTATTGTGAAAAAATGCCGCTCCCTAAAAGTGCCGCCCCTGCCGCCCCCACTACGCTACGCCACTGCTCTGGACCAAAAACAGGGCATAGTAACAATTGTGAGCATATAGATCCAACATTAGACCACAGTTAATTTAATGTAGAAAGGTGCATGGCCTTCAATCTTGTTTTCCGGGAGGTACAGTTATGAATCGCGAAAGAATACCTGGACGAATAGCAAAGCTTCTAGAACTTTTATGCAAACCACGAGCGAGCGAAAACACAACACGAAGACATTACTTAATAGGTAGAAAGACACTTGGTTTTGTTGTAGCAAAGTCGCCAATACTATGCATAGGCCTAATCTACTACAATACTCCAACTACAATCCACTATTTCTTCTGTTCTTTGAATAATTAACAAATTATGTAGTTTTGAGTAGATAAACATTTTTTTTTTCTGTTTGCATAACTCTGATAGCACCGTTTATGTCTCTGGAAATACTAAATCAAAGAAATTTGTATCTGCTTGATCCGGTTCCTAGAAATTCTATTTATAGAATCTATTTACATTTCGAGAACCTTCGCGATACATTTTGATCCTTTACATTTTTAGTTATTAAAACAGTAATACTTTTCACTGAACGAAATATCTGAAGTCACAATAGTCTGTGATCAAATGGACATGATTTAAATGATCAATAGCAATAAATTTAAAAGTGATTTTTGCTTTTTCAAAATAAATGCCATTGATACCAGCTTGTTTACGTCCTTTTTTTGTTTTATCAACTTTTTATTTTTGTACTTAATTTTGTAATTTTGTGATAAACCCGTATGTATATATATGGGTCTTGTTGATTTATAATTGTTAAATAGAAAATTTATAGTTCTACAATAGTCTAGAACTTAATATTTTTCATTGATAGTTGGGCACATAAATTTTCTTTTATAATCCTTTATGCTGCATTTAAATCAAGGCTAAAATAAAAATAAAAATAGAACATTTTAGGATCTTATAACAGACAAAAATCATAATTATTCGTTTAAGTTTGATGTCGGTACATTTTTAAGATCATATTTTAAAAACTTAATTCTCTTACAAAAAGATTAAAAAATTTTACTTTTCAAAAAATTTATTTCATAAAAAATCGCATTCCAGAAAAGAGATTTCGCATTCTGGATTGCAGGCAATCCAGATTAAGAACCACTTATTTAGAGAGAGTTAACAAGAGTATATAACAAGAGCATTAAACCTATCAAACAATTATATAATTTACTCGTTGCTTGAATAATATCATTCATATCTTTAATAAATAATAAAAATATAATCTAATTCCGTAAATCTGGTACATAACCTGCATAAATATGAGAGTTAGATAACTAACAGCTGAATTATACTGATGTGTATATGTAACGTGACCAGACGTCCCGTTTTGAACGGGACTGTCCCTTTTTAGAGTTACGAGTCCCGGTGTCCCCGAAATGAACTCTGGGACGCAAAATTGTCCCGTTTTCTGAAACCGCGTGAAAATTTGAGTAGTCGAGCCGGCCGGACGCGATTGGTGTGCGAGAGCAAACCGCGTCGTCGGTTGATGCGACGATAGTCAAGAGTGGCGAAGACGTCATCGCTCGCGCTTTGTTGACAAATTGTTTGGCAGATTTTTCGTTCACCAACTTCTCGATATTTGTTTTGTTTTTGTTTGATGCTCGTGTACATAGTAAATAACTTAAACTTCTTTTGTTTTGGAATCATAAGTTAAAATGCCGAAACGCAAGTGTACGTTCAATGTTAACTTACAAGCAAAATATCCGTTTATCAAGCAAATAAATACTCCCTCAGATGTCAGATGTGAAAAGTGTCGTACAGAATTTAGCGTTTCCCATGGTGGTGCCAGTGATATTGAACAGCATTTAAAGTCTGAAAAACATAAAAATGCCGATCGTACCGCCGCTTCGAGTTCTTCGATGTTAACCTTTTTCAAGAAATCGGACGCACCAACTTTAAAGGATTTGGATATCGCCGCGGCAGAAGGCGTCTGGGCTTATCACACGATACAAGAAAACCACAGTTTTCGCTCTAATGATTGTGCGTCGAAATTAATTCAATCATGTTTTGATCCCAAATTTACATGCGCGCGTACGAAATCAGAAGCTATTGTAGTAAATGTTTTGACGCCTACAGCAATGAAAGAATTAAAAGATGATCTTGATAAGTCCAATTGTATTACAATACTAAACGACGCTTCAAACCACGGTAACAAGAAAATATACCCTATTCTAGTGCGCTTTTTTCAACCTTACGTAGGTGTGCAAGTAAAAATTTTAGATCTCCAAGACCAACCAGGTGAGACTTCTGACATCATTGTCGATTATTTAAACCAAGTGTTGACAGATAATAATTTGACAGCAAAAGTCGTGGCATTTTGCGGAGACAATGCCAACGTCAATTTCGGAGGTGCGGCTAGGCGAGGAACTAACAATGTGTTAACGAAATTGCAATCATCACTGAAAAAGCCATTGATAGGTATTGGATGTGGAGCCCATGTAATTCACAATGCAATAAAATCTGCTGCAGACAGGCTACCCTTAGATTACGAAAGCATTATTGTGAAGATATATTCATTTTTTTATATTTACACGATTCGAGTTGAAGCTCTAAAGGAGTTTTGCGCCGAAACTGAAACGGAATATCAACAAATGCTCGGCTATAGCAAAACTAGATGGCTTGCTCTTATGCCTGCCTTGGAAAGGGTTTTAAAAATGTATCAGCCATTAAAAAACTACTTTTTGAGTATTGAAAAATGTCCCCTGTTACTAAAAAACTTTTTTGAAGATCCCACATCCGAATTGTGGCTTTATTTTTTACACGCTCTGTCAGCAAGTTTTCATCAAGCTGTATTGAAACTGGAAGGTCAGACTGTATCGGCAATTGAAGCTGCAAAAGAAATCAATCAACTAAAAGACAATTTGACTCAGAAACAGACCAATCAGTTTCTTCCATTTATGGTCCGTCAATTAATAGTGAAATCGAAAGATAATGTTACTGACATAGATGAAGAGTTTGTGAAAAGGGCGGCTACAGAATTTTATCAAACAAGCCGTGAATATCTGGAGCAGTGGACTTGCTTTTTTACGAAAGAAATGGAGATATTTTATTGCGCAGATTTAAAAAAGGTCCCCGCATGGGAAGACGTTCAAAAGTCCCGCATGGAAGACGTTCAAATCTCTGGATGTATTAATTGAAAAGGAATATATTGACTGTAATAAAGATGCAGAAGTTTTTGACTTATTTTCGTTAATTTGTAACTACATTACATCGCAGAAAGTAACCGAATGGAATAATCTAAATGTTTCCACGAAACTCGTTGGGTGGAAGTATTCAAACACTTTCAAGCCAACAATCTTCAGCATGAAAACTTTTCTATTTTAATTGAATATATTTTATGTTTGCCTGCTACAAATGCTCCAGTAGAAAGAGTATTTTCTATGATGAACAAATTGTGGCCATCTGAGAAGACTCAGTTACAAATTTCAGTTCTAAAGGCAATGTTGATAATTAAGGTAAATATAAAAAAAAAAAACGCGCCAAGAGTTTCATTCTTACTTAAAATCATCACCAGCTATATTAAAGCAAATTTGTTCCTCTGATAAATATAAATATAAATAACGTTTCGGGTATATATATATTTTTAATTCGTAACTTTTAAGCTAACTGACTATTTCTGAATAAATAACTTTAAAAAAGTGTTTTTTATTGACTACCTGTTAATTAACCTAAATAAACCAATGTCCCGTTTTGAGTCAAAAAATAAATGGTCACGTTATGTATATGCTAGTACTCTACATTTTGTACATTATTTAAAATGCTTGAAGTATTGTAAACATAAAGAAGAGAATATTAAACTACATTCTCATTTTTTCTTTTGGCTATCATTTGGCTATGGGAGGGCGGCGGATACATCTCTGGTGAGAGGGCGACAGAGAGTAATGACTTTAAACACAAACGGTGAGCCAGATACATGCTGGATCATAGACAGTGGGACGACCTGTCACATGACCCCAAATCGCCAATGGTTAGAGAACATGAGAGAAGACAGAAAAACAATTACCATGGCCGATAATAACGTCATACACTCAGAAGGCATAGGAGTCGCAGAAATAAGAGACGACGACTCTAATAGATTACTCCTAGAAGACTTACTATACACCCCGGACTTCACCAACAACTTAATTTCCGTAACTAAACTGGCAAAAAGGGATCAAGATAATCTTCGACGCCAAGAACTGTAAAATACTTGACGAAAGAGGAAATGTCATCATGTCGGCAGCGCCGTAACTAGCCTTTTATGCGCCCGGTGCGAGCATCTGTAATACCCTATTCACACTGTACATTTTAAGCCAGCTTAAGGTATGAAATATGAACGAAGCTGACTTAACGTTAAACCGGTTTAACTACCAACAACCGGCTCAGCTTAAATCGCTTTCTCAAAGAAGCTTAAAGGAGGATGCACACATGCGGCGCGGCAAGGAAAAGCGGTGACGCAAACGCGTCTTCGCCGCGCGGCATCACGACCACACAAGCGGCAATCCGTTTACATTTCGGCGCATGCGTTCAGTATTCAAGATGGCGAACGATATCGACGCACCGCTATCCACGTGTTTACAAATTTTGTTTTGTACGGCTCGTTTTATTTAGCTGGAAGATTTCGTCGAAGATTCGAATGAATATTTTGGATTAGAGATATCGTATTGGCAAGAATCTTGCCGAGATATTTTGTTGGATCGGTAAAGAACTGATGTACAAAATAGGCTTATTCTTCGATTAAGATCTCTCGATAAAGAATACTATTTCGAGTAAGATTCGGTTGTTTTGTTCTTTAAATTAAATGATATATGATTACTGCATCTGTGTAGAATTTGTGTTAAATTTATTTATTATTCTTTCCTCATTATTCTGATGTTAGTTATCTCGGTTAACCACGTCGAACTTTCTGCCATTAAAACACCACGTGATTGTATTTTCTCACGTGACCGCCAGACGAAATGTTATTGGCTGATAGAAATGCGTCTTGGCGGCGGCCGCCGCGAAAGATAGAATTCGACCAACTTTCGCTTTAAAGCCGGATGCACACATGCGGCGCGGCAAGGAAAAGCGGCAGAATGACGTCACTTTTTCTCGCCGCAGAGGTCTATTTCGTGCCGCTTTTCTCATGCCGCGAAAGTTGGTCGAATTCTATCTTTCGCGGCGGCCGCCGCCAAGACGCATTTCTATCAGCCAATAACATTTCGTCTGGCAGTCACGTGAGAAAATACAATCACGTGGTGTTTTAATGGCGGAAAGTTCGACGTGGTTAACCGAGATAACTAACATCAGAATAAAGAGGAAAGAATAATAAATTTAACACAAATTCTACACAGATACAGTAATCATATATTATTTAATTCAAAGAACAAAACAACCGAATCTTACTCGAAATAGTATTCTTTATCGAGAGATCGTAATCGAAGAATCGATCCAACAAAATATCTCGGCAAGACTCTTGCCAATACGATATCTCTAATCCAAAATATTCATTCGAATCTTCGACGAAATCTTCTAGATGAATAAAACGAGCCGTACAAAACAAAATTTGTAAACACGTGGATAGCGGAGTGTCGATATCGTTCGCCATCTTGAATACTGAACGCATGCTCCAAAATGTAAACGGATTGCCGCTTGTGTGATCGTGCTGCCGCGCGGCGAAGACGCGTTTGCGTCACCGCTTTTCCTTGCCCCGCCGCATGTGTGCATCCTCCTTAAGTCGCTTCAAGCTTTCCACGGGGTCCGCCACAAGTTCGAAAATAATGGCGGAAGCAGATGTACAGGTACTGTACAAATGTTCGAACAAACGATACTCTTCTCTGTTAGCATGTATATGCTGCTTCGATACAAGAAGTTTAAATAATATAAATTTCTTGTTTACGAAAAAAATGTATATATTATAAATTTCTGTCAAAAATCCATTCTTATCACAGTTCTATCGCTAAAGTGATATAAACAAAGAGAGAATCGTGCTACAACGACGACGACATCACTGATAATAAATGTTCATAATTCCTAACTAACGTCTTATGTTCTTTAAATAAGTTATTTATAATTTAAAATTACTAAATATAAATTAATTTATGATGATTTACGAAAAATAAGCAAAAGTTTGATTTTATTTAAAATGTAATATTGAGTACACCCACTCGAGGGCTAAGCGAATAATTCGCTTTAATTACCTAGTGTGAACGAGTAGTTAATCTTGTTTTCGACAATGGGACTTAACTTAATTCTGCTTAAATCTTAATCCCGCTTAAAATGTACAGAGTGAATAGGGTATAAGTACGCCCCAAAACTCTGACTCAAAACTTGGTCCAGGTCATTTCTGCGCCCCCAGGGTTTGCGCCCTGTGCCTGGGCACGGCTGGCACCGCTCTAGTTACGGCACTGCTACATGAATCACAAAATTTGCTAAAGCGTATGAAAGTTGAACTGAAATCTGGCTTCTAAACTCTACTTGTTGCTAAATATAACTTTTTAAGATCTAAATTTAACAGAATAACCACTTTATTTGGCAAAGTTGTCAAATTCAACGATAACTATTCCTTAAGGGTTTTCCTTTTTATGTTTAATCACCAATGAAAACGATCCTTCTGGAGTCACAACTTTGTCTAAGCTTTTAAATTATCAATGTATTCAAATCTTTGAATTGGCGATTTCAACACACAGACTAATTATAATCTGAAGATATCATCGCGCTGTTTGTTTTCATTCACACGCAAAAGATTTTAACACCTTTGGAATTTCAATGGACTATATCAGGGATGGCGAACCTTTTTGAGTCCGCAAAAAGTGTCATATTGCAAGCATACTTAGCTTTAAAGATGTTAATGCGTGCCAAAGTCTTAGACATCGAATAATGATATTTAAACAAATTAAACGAATACGCTTTAATTCGAATAAATGTAAAAAATCTGATTGAAAAAAGGATGATCAGGTGATAAACAGAATGGATGATTAAAAAGGACAGAAATCATATGATACATTACGTGCCAGATGATTTCTCTTACGTGCCACTTTGGGCGCGCGTGCCATAGGTTCGCCACCCCTGGACGATATGATTTAACCAAACAACTTCGTCTATTATTTTACAACTATTTAACTTCTTGTTTGATTTTTCTAGTTTACCTCGTAACCTTATGTTTTGCGATGCGATTAACATAATGATTCAAAAGACAGTCTGTGAAATTTCGTTTAAAATAATATTCTAACAGTTTCTTCTCATCTCGTGACTCCCTTACAGAATCAGTATTGATTAATAAACAGTACATCCAAATCATTTACAGTTGCGTTACTGACGTCACACTTATTTCTAATTAGATTTTCATTTTATAACTAAAGTTTCGGTAAGTAAAATAATGTAAACTGTCTTATAAAAACAAAATCTTTTCGAAGTTAGTACCGATACTTTTATTAATTCGAACATCATTATCATTATCATTTGTAACTTTTGTCAGTTAAATACTAAATTTAACGTTTCCAAATTTACTCCACAGCATCCATATTTTTCTGTCGCCAGTTTTTCTGACCTCTCCATAATATAATTCCGTTTTTTCATTGGATATCCTCTTTTTCTTCCCATAAGTTTCCATTTTAAGAGATCTTTCTTCCCTCTGTAGGCTAATCTGTTTTCAAACTACAGTAGTATATTATGATCAGCATTATCTGTTAAATCTCGTCAGTAATTTTTTAAAATGTTTTTCTTATCATTATTCGTTTTATTTTTATTTTCCTTTTCATTTACTTTGTTATGGACAGTTCTACCTGCACTGGTCATAAAGTGAAAAATGCACTGACTATATTTTTATTTTTAAATCATTTTAAATCTGCCTCACTTCACTCTCTATAGATTTTCATTTCGACTGTGTCGACAAGTTTTTCTTTTAGGATGCATTTTAGCTCGTTTAAGTAGTTTGAACAAGCTATATTATTTGTTAACATATTTAACTTTAAGTGTAAGCTGTTTTTTGTAAAACCTAATATCCGACAATATTCTTTTTATCTTATTCTTCGATGTTTAAGTGTCTAGAAGTCTTATGCACTTTACACGTCAATCATCAGTGATATACATCGAAGAAACGAAAAAAAAAAATCAAGTGAGGATGAAAGAATACAAGGAGGAGATACGACTAGGTTACGGTATTTTACCATGATACCAACATAAAAAAAATAGTAAATGTAATACTGTATTAATGTAAATAATGTCAAAGTAATCAATATTGAAAAAAGATGTATGAAAAAAATTAAATAACATGTAGAAATAATAACAGTGAAAATAATATTAATGTAATATGGGTGTGCAAATTGAAAATTGTTGATATGATGTCGTAATCCGAAAATTTAATCGGAATCGAACATCATAGCAACGAGTTACAGATTGGAAAGCGTCAATGAATAAATTTCACTTGTAGTTATTACGTAATTATATACTTTGGTTTTAAGTTAAAAACAAAAAGAAAACACACATATATATATACTGTATTTTATTTTACAGCATTGGAGAGTGATGATAACCATAAATGCGTTTGCCAGATTAATAAGATTTTAAGTAAAGGTTTTTCAGTTGTTTTATCTACTAGACACTGGAACACCGGAAAGAAAAAGAAAAAGAATACTGTCAAATGCAAGTTTTCATAAAATGCAGCTTTCATTTAAATATATTAATCTTAAACCCGATCATCTATACAGTTATTGTACTCGTATTACAGTATTTACTTTTCAACTCTAAATTAGTGACGTAATCAAAACAGTAACAGAAATTACAGCAGTCAAGAACTATATTTCTTTTTTTTTTAGTTTCTGCTGGATTGATAAAATTACTAAAAATTACTTTCGTTTATCTGTGTTTAGTGATGAAATAAATTAAATTGTTGTAGTTTGGTTTTTGTACCATTATCTATAGTTCATACACTTTGTTAGCTTACTGGTTAATACGTTAGTTTTCCCAAGCACTTATTGATATTTAGTATTGGTCTAGTTAGCCTGTGAATGCTCGCTGTTTTTAAAATTTACTAAATACTGTTATATCTTGTAGTAAATAAAAATATATAATCCAACAAAATCTTTTTACTTATTGTTTCAGTATTAGGATTTCTCTAATTCCTACTTCTGTTTCTTTTTAATGAAATTTGGTACACAGTTAGGGTACGTCACGAAAATGCACACTAAGAAGGGATTTTTCGAAATTCCTCCCCACGGGGAGAGGGACAGGATTAAGGCTTAACACTTCCATTGTTGATGGAAGTGTTAAGAGAAAGCGACGTGCAAGACACAGATGCAGTTTTTTTCGTTTTTGCGGGAAATCGAACATACTCTTAGACCCATCTAAAATTTCTCTAATTAGTTTGGAAACAGGGGGACCCAATTCTTGCATTCTGTGAAAACGGGTAAGGTTGACTATAACATAATAATCTTAATCTTCGCTATCGTTACTTTTGCCGGGCTGCAAGTTAGAATATAATTATGTAAATAGAATAAACCTAATGGCTATGATTTACAGATTAATAAATTTGGAATATTCATAGCTAACTTTTTAAATTCGTCTTAATTTATTTAGTTAAGAAACTTTCATTTTGAAATAATGCAGAAGCTCCGTATTCGGGATTTTTTTTCATATTCGACAACTAAAACTCTATTATTCTTGAAGGATTAATAAAAATAACGTGTAACAGTGGCGTGCCGTCATTGGAAGCGATGGAAGCGCTGCTTCCACCTTCCAATGACTTGTATCCCTTCCAATGACTTATTCCCTTGTATTTTATAAAATATAAATTTTCATATTTTAACGTACTTTGAATTAATTAAAATTAATATTTTATTATAACTGCATCATGCATCTTTTACAAATTTCTATACTACATGTGAAAAAAAAACGATAAGATTGCTATTGTATATTTACTGCAGAAAATGCACCCTGCATCGTCGAATTCCCGTTTCTTTTTCTTAGATTTGTTTTTGCGTCATCAAAAGCAACTCTTTTCTTGCAGACTTGGAGAGCACAGACCTGCAGATGACTTTTCTTTTTTGTCTGTTTGGACGATTGGTAGCTTATTGGTAGCGCAAAGGGGATGACCCAGGACTACTCATTGGTATTGCCTGGAGGTGAGAGGAAGGAGAAAGAAGTTAGAGAAGAGGTGAAGGGGAAAGGAAAGAAAGATAGGAAAGGGGATGAAAAGGGAAGTCTCATGGGTGTCCTGCCGTTTTTATTAATGAAAATTAAAATATGCACGTGCGGCTTTAGGCCGATTGAACAAAAGTAATAATACAAAATGTAACCCGACAATCTTGTCTACGTGAAACCAATTAAATGCAAGTGTATACTATAATTTGCTTACACAAAACACCATATTACATACTCACAAATTAAATACTATGCATATGATTACTTGTCATCATTACGATTGCAAAACGAACAAGTACCATAAATCGTTGTACCGATGAACGTATGCTTGGGGTGAGACACAACCACAAAAACCCAGCTCTCACTTGGAGCCATAAACCCCCAACGCCAAACGTTGTTCACAGAAATTCAGAACACTGTTCACAGAGATCCACATTGTACAGTATGCAGCGTTCAGTTAAAGTTCAGTTAAAGTTCGTTTCAAGTGCTCTAGTCACAGTAATAGGATATAAAATAAACATAGAGTTTGAAATACAAAAAAATGTCTAACTGATTAATTAAAGCGAATACATTATTAGCAATAGGATTAAAATAAAGTGATTAAATCTAAAATTATACAGATAATGTAATTAACAATTCACAAATACATATATAGAGATATAATAACAACAATTTTGGGGGGGAATGGTGGGCTTCACATAATTAGTTTCATTTCATGACATTTATAATATAGCTACTTGGATTTTATTTTAATGCTTCGGAATATTTATTTATTGTTTAATTCTAGCAATAAAAGAAACAGCATGTATAGTTTTTCTCTATTCTTTAAATAAAATAAATAATTAACGATTTAATTATGATTTTTGAACTAACGCTTTATAAACTTATGAATATAGTAAGTTTACAAAATTAAATATTAATGAAATATTTTAAGCAAACTAATTTATGAATAAATAGTTAACCGCATGTTGAGACTCAAACAGCGGATTGTTGTTATGTTTGTATATCATAGTGGTCTATCTAACTTGATAACGACACGACTTTACAGCTGTTCCTTTCAATGAGGAAGCGTAACAGAAAATTCGCAGATGATCTTGTTACACATTATTGAATTTTCGTAGAGTCAGGACCGTCGGAGACGGGGCAAGAACGAAAACCACTTCGATAAAGTGCGTCGATGTAAAATTGTTGAGATTAATTACAAACCGAGATTTATTTCCTCTGGACTTTCTCAGCAACTTGAACTTTTCTGATGAGTTCAAACAGTGATTATTTTAAGCTATTTATTTGCATTCGTCATCGAAAATTTGTACGGCGCTCTTTATAATTCTTTGGTATTGACAATTATAAAATAATTATTTTGCGTTTTCGATTTGAAAAATATATACGGGTAGTTTGAGCTTGTAGTGACACAAATATAATATCTTTATCATGCGCTATCTTCATGTGGTTTAAATTTTTGGTATATGAAGATAATGCATTAAGATTGTCCATCTAAACTCAAAAAATCTTATTATTTATGTCTTCTGAGCCTCACCTCTTTTCGTATTACAAAACTCGCACAATGGAGTATGGAGTACCAGATAGACTTCAGATCTGAGCTCTGACCATTAGCTTTACTCCAGAAGAGAAAAGTCAGTTTTATTCGACGACTTCCGGTCAAAGTCTGGCTACGATAGCATTATTTCCCGAATAAGATCATAGAAATATTCCATAGATCTTATTCGAATATACTTGACTCGAAGCACTTCGACATTACAAAATTTCAATTTCTATATTTAGACAAAAATCTTTCAATAAAAATGAAAATGTTTTCGAATTATATTCTCTACTCTAAATACTACGTGTAAATTTTAAAAATATCCGATTTACACTGTTTGAATATAGTTTATTTATTTAAATAATATTTCTCCATTTTCTCCAAATTCAGGTTTGTCTGTCATGGTAACAGAGGCGTGGATAAACGGGTTATCTATAATCATGGAAAAAGTTTTACTAAAAACCATAAAAATAACCTTTAAGGATATCAATCGTCATACTCTGAATATCTGAGAGAATTATTTACAGTTGTTAATTTACGAATGCTTGACCTCTAAACATTTTTTCTCCAAACAGTTGTCAAGTCAAGAAGATAGAATCATCTAAGAATCTCTCTAGCATTTATTGTTCCCGAGAGCGATGAAACGTAAAATGTTCTCTGATTTCATATCTGAGGAGAATAAAAATAACTCTTTATATTAAATATTCATAAATTTATAAATAATATTTGTATATTGTGTGTTGCGATAAATTAATTTAATTTAAATAAATTTGCATTTCATAAACATTTTTAAACTTATAAACTAGGGCTTTTATAAAGATAGCAGATATAACTTAGAATATTAAAACTATTATCAAGAAACAATGATGCATTAAATATTAAAGGAAAAAAATCATGAATATAGTTAATAAATAGAATCATATATGCAATTACAGATAATAATCGACCGCGATCGAATCCAAACAATCTGCAGATAAAACTTCTGTCCTAAAATTCATAAAAACTACTGCAACAATAATCTTTTCTTTTTATCTCTCATTTACAACAATTTCGAATTCAGACTTTTAAAAACGTTTCATAATATAATAATAAACACAATAAAAAGAATTAAATGTTACGTTCACGCGTAAAACAGATACATGGTGTTAAGAACGCATTCAGTATTTATATTACAAAGAGTAATACTATAAGTGTAATAAAACGTTAGTAAACAGGTCATATTAACAATTACAAAATTGTATGTTACTAACATGCTGATTTATTGGCTTCTTTGTCTCGCACGCGAAGTAAAAAGAATAATCTCGTAAATATTTACCTCGATATTTATAGATGTTCCACGTGTCTTCCTTCCGTTCTCGTGCACGTTTGGCATCATTATCTTACCGGATACTCACAAATTCCAAATTCATATGGAATCATTTATCTCAGAAACGGTTGAGTTTTTACATTTACTAAGGTTTGTTTTTTACTCAGTAGGGAATGTTTTACTATATCTACCATATAAATACCGAATGACTTTTTTCACGCCCTATATTAAAATTAGAAAAAAATACTCACAGAATTTCAAAAATATGCGTTTCATTGAGTTTCACCAACAAAATTCAATTAAAGATGAAAATATAATTTGCAGCTTTACCAACTTTTATGTTTCGTAAGCTATTACTCGCTTACAAAACATGAAAGTTACGAAATTTCTCAAGCAATTGAAATAAGACATTTTTATTATTTTAATAACAAACGCACTAACTGTTGTATGTATAATTTACACATAAGAACTAATTTTTATTAGCACTTTTATAAAGAGAGATTTGGTCTGATTGTCTTAACTTTTACTTCGTTAATTACATATACGAACTGAAATTATTATTTTCGTCAGGCAAACTAGCATTAACTAATTTCTAGAAGGTTATTACGTAATAATTATGTTCATCTTGGTACGTGTCCGCGGAATTCGCACTTAGACCCTAATAACTTTTTTTGAAAGGACGAAAATGAAATGAGAAAATTCTTATTGTTTCAAAAATTTTCATGAATTTAACTGTTTCGGTTGTGATATTTTAATAAAGAAATCAAAAGGTCAGCACTTTATTTTTCAAAATTTTGCGTTATTGGTCTGCAATTTGAAAAAATTGTAGACCTGTAAATTCTTACTATCGTCCGATGTCCGTACGCCTGTCTTTCCTTAATCTCGAGAACAGCGTTAGAGAGATGAAAAACGAGACCAGATATGGAAATACAAATGGCAATAGGCCTCGATTAACTATATAAGAATTTCCGATGCAAACCGAAACTCGTGTTATTCCAATTCAAATGTTCTCCCTTATAAGGTGTTAGATAAATGACGGCACGGCTCTATTGCTGCTATTGTTAAAAGAAAAGTATGATGTACAGGGGCAAGCCACTACTAATTTGAAGCTGAGAGCATACATTTTAAATTAAATACATTAAAAATATGATTAAAAATTGCAGGTCGACATTGTGACGATGTCACAATAAATAATTGCTCATTTATAGTATGTTAATATGATAATTAATAATATAATCAGCAAAACATTTTTTTAAACTCCAATAATTTTGTTATAGAATAAAAGATTATTTTCTGGAACTTTCAACAAAAGAAATTTACTCACGTTTTACATTTTGAAGAATATGATTAATGATATTTAAATAATAACTTTCTATAATAAATTTATTATAGAAAGATAATTTATTACTAATTAAATTATCGGCTTTTGAATATTGGCTATTTAGAATTCAATAAAGTACAATTATGCCTATAAAAGAACGAATAGAAAAGAATGACATCGTATAAATAAAATAGGCTAACAGACCGAAATGCTTGAATAATCGGGAAAAGAATAGTCATATTTTATGCCATTATAAATATTTCGGTATTATTTTATTCTAATTTGCTTAATCGGCATCAATGGAATACTCATTTTTATAAACTGTAACACTGTAGTCTTTGTAAAATAGGGCTAGCGGAAATACAGTATTAAACGTAAAAACCCGTAAACAGATAATAAAAATATCTTCTTTACTCGCCATGTCCAATCACCAGGAACAAACTATTCTCCACAACAGAGACGACCTTTCTTTAGACGCTACGCCTCTGCCTAATTATGTAAAACATGTAATATTACAAATTTTAATAATACAACAATTAAACTAAAAAATAAGGCGATCACAAGAACAGATGACTTCACACATGTCCGTTACACACATGTCCAGTCTAAAAAGTGGTGACCGTTCTCTCCTCTCTCCCCTGTCCAAGGTCTTCCTTCCCCTTCGTGACCCCTTAGTTCTCCGAATTCTCGACCATCGCAGATGTGGAGTTAATGAGGAGGGTTGCTAATGAATAGCAGATTTTAAACTCTGTTTACAAAACAGTCTAAAATATCCACAGGTGACAATCCCTTCACAATTAAAAATATAAGACTTCTTTGCCAAATTATGTTTTACATAATTTGGCAGAGGCGTAGCCTCTAAAGAAAGGTCGTCTCCGCTGTGGAGAATAGTTTATTCCTGGTGATTGGACATGGCGAGTAAAGAAGATATTTTTATTATCTGTTTACGTGTTTTTACGTTTAATACCGTAACACTGTAGTCTTCGGTAACGGTTTATTTAAATATTTTTTTTTACGTACAATCTATGAAGAAACTTATCTAATAAATTTAAAGTAGAATTATCGTCATCGAGTTCAAATATTTACGCCTTGTTAACTAAAAGTTTAAACAAGGCGTAAATATTTAAACTCGATGACGATAATTCTACTTTCAATCATATTTAAATTGCGACGCAGAAAATTACGTAACACAAAAACTCTTCAAATTTAACTCATAAAAAAACTCGTATGTAATAGTTAATAAGATATAAATAGCTTTAACGATCTTTAAAATAAACAAAAAAATTTTCCCCGTTGACATTATTTTAGTTCACGTTAAAAAAAATTGTTTCTTATTTTTTAAAACTCTAATTAAACTATAAAAGAACTCAATGAGAGATTATTTGGCATCTAATTATCTATAAAATGAAATTGCTTTAAATATTTAACATAATTTATGTTTTATTGAAATGATTTTTGTTAAAATAAAATGCAATTATGCTAACATTGGGAGTAATTTTCCATAATTTACACATTTCTATTACCCGAATAAAAGAATTTGCGTGGGAAAACTTTATTCGTAAGAATTCCTATATTCTAATTTTTAATAAATAAAGATATATTATAGATGTGTTTATTTTTTAAATGCTCTGTACACTATAAGTAGGCACTTAACTTATGTAATAGATCTAAACATTTGTTGATAATAGTGTGTTAATTCGAAAATAGTAATTTTTTATTATTGTTAATCTGCGTATACAAGAAAAAATTTATACTTATACAACTAGTTTAAAACTAATGCACGAAATAGCAACATAATTCTATTAAAATTATTTTAGTATTTACTCTAAGTTAAAAGTAATGTGTTCCGGATCTATCTCAAAAGTAAGAAATGATACGGTATAACATATTTTTAATTTCGTTGCATTCTTCTAGCTGTAATTCTCATTTTAGAATTACGACAATGACGTTTCTCAATAATTTAATATATTATATTTTTTATATGTATATGTAAAACATCTTTTAGGAAGAAGCGAACTTGCACAGTAATTATGTAATAACGAGGCACAAGTATCGTCGGTAACCTTGAAGCAATTGACTTTAGCATTCGGATGAGCGTGACTAAATTATCTAGGTTCTTTCCTTGTCAGTTTTCCTTTTCTCGTTCAAAAGGATACCGAGATGAATAAAAGAGAGAACGGTGAAAACGACGTCCTTTCGAACACCAACAATACTAAAGATGCCGAAACGGGGAGATGTGAAAGAATATTAACGAAAAAATGGAAATTGATTTCCAAGTTTTGTATAATTCTTTTGGTCTTAGCGGTCGTTCTGTTAATCGTGGGAGTGGTGTATGTCTCCATCGGACTGCTGGCCAAAAAAAAGACTCGAGATTTTCGACTTCCGAAGTCGGTCGTACCTACGCATTATACTTTGGAAATTCAACCTTTTCTCGTTCCGGACGTTTTGAAATTTAAAGGAAGTGTAGAAATCAATTTTCATTGTAAAGAAAGAACGGACGAAGTGGTTCTTCACGCTAAAAACTTATCTATAGATCATTGGAGCGTTAGAATTCGGAACGAAAAAGGAAAGGACGTGGAAGTATTCAAAATCGATTACGAACCTGTCGTAGATTTGGTCATTTTGAAGTTGACCGATAAATTGTCCGTGGATAATTATATTCTATTTATGAGTTTTGTCGGAAATCTGGACAGGTCTTCCAGTCTCACGGGTTTCTACAGTTATACCTACGAAGACGAAGATAACAATATGTACTAGTAAGTAACCTTTTATATCGAAACTTTAAATGTGTCTCTCCAAGTTATATTCTACTTTTACAAAGAGAAAAATGTTATTTCATTTTACTTTTATTTAGTATAAATAAATAAATATTATTATTATTATCATTGATAATATATTTAATAATGTAATATTATACAAGTATTTATTTATTTTAAAAACGAATACAATTTATTTTTATCACTTTAATAACTTTTCTATACTAAACAAATATTTTATTAATTAATTTTATATTTTAATAATGTATAAAATTTAATTCAAAATATTAAAATAAGAATTTTCTTTCATTTTTTCAAATAGGTCCATTGGTTTTTCTGAAAAAATTTGGCTAATTTTGTAACCTAAATATTAATCAATATTTATTATAGCCTATATTATTCCACGTGATTATCAAATTTTCGGAATTAAAAAAAATTATATATATAATTGTTTATCAATTTATAACAGACCTAATCAGGAAACGGTCCAATAATGATTAATTGAATGAATGTGTATCAGTTTATTTTCAGAAAATTAAGTTTAAAAAAGTAAAGAAAAAATATTTATTTTTAAATTTAGTGCTGCAGCCACTCAGTTCGAACCGATTCATGCACGAGAAGCCTTTCCTTGTTTCGACGAACCCGAATTAAAAGCAACATTTGACATTACCGTAGTCAGATGGAGAAACATGACTTCCATTTCTAATATGCCAAAGGTAGTAACCGAATCAAGGTATGCTTTACTTTATGCTTCATTTATTTTATATTGCTTATCTCTTTATTGTGGCATACTTTGTTCGCAAACTTCGAAAGCGTTGACGAATTATAATGTTTCGTAAATCGTGTTCGAGTTTATTCCATAATACAGTATATACATCGAATACACGATGTATGTTACTGTACACATCCTTGATAATTATTTCTTTCGGCAGACCGCGAACTTCGAATAGACTGTGATCTGTCGATTGAAATAACGTGTTCAAGAAACGAGATTAGTTAGTAGACGTTTTATCATTAAATGAATGTATTTATTTATAAAATTTTATACTTTTTTATATAATAATTTACTCCATTCATTTTATTTTAATATAAAAACGAAACGAATGGAGTAAATGATTAAATGATACTATCGTTGGCATAAAAGACAATTGAGATTGTTCTGGTAACAATTGTTAATATAGATTCTCTTATAATTTGATATTTTTGTAAGCTTTACATTTTTTTGGAACATTTACTTTGACAAATATTAAATTAAATCAACGTAAAGAAATTATTAAAAGCATAAAAACAATTTACATAAGAGAAGGAAGCGCAAACTATCTACATATTTTCATTGTACCAAATAAACACATAAGATGATAATTGATAAAACCATCTGATGATCCAGATTTCAAAACTTTCAAACATTAATGATGCAGAATCGTAAAATTTTACGTTTGACAAAAGGAAAAAATATTGAAAATTTAGATTAAATTATTTTAAAATGATCATCTAAATATTATATTTTGTTGTTATAATTATAATTAATTACAGATTCATTTTAAAGATCAATACAAATTTCGAGAAAAGAATGTGCCATGAAATAATCGAAAAGAAAATTGTCGTCTTGGGATTTTAGCGTGCAAAGACGTTTGCAGGAAATGGCCTACTTTGTATTTAGTGGAAGGTCGTTTCTTTAAATTGTTGTACGGCTATTAAATACGAGCTAAAATAGAAAATAAGCGCTACATAACATATTTTTAAAATAATTACTTTGAATTACCAAAAATTTCTTAAATTTTATTTTAGTTCAAAAATAGTAATATTTAAATTTTGCTGTACAAAATATACACGTTTTAAAATGGAAAAATGAAACCAAATTAAGAAAATTATTTCAAAAATTTTCTTCACAGTTGACATTTGAAAATTTAAACATTTCATAATTTAAACATTTCAATGTTTAAATCACTTTTTTTTAGCGAGCTTACAAAATGGTTGGTTTTAATTTTTCAGTATCGTTTTGAACTGTTGCAGTCTAAAAATATTAAATGATATTGAAGAAGTAATTAATTATTTCAAGAAGCGAGAAGTAACTATTTCTGGTTAATGTTACCCTTGGTGCCAAGATGGTGGCTCGTCTGATTCCAGCAAGGAAATAGTAATCTAACCTATTATAAGAATTTGTTTCTAACAATTATGGTAATTTATTAGAATAGATTAGGTTAGGTTAGAACGTGCGTCCCACTGTTTCCTTGCTTTAATCAGAGACGAGCCGCCATCTTGGCACCAAGGGTAACATTAACCCTATGACGAAAATATAATGCAGATTTTTTTCTCCACATCGTCATTATTTTATAAATACAAACCGGTATATCAAATAAAAACAACAGTTAAATAGCATGAAAAAGTTTTCTCAACCAGTAAATCATGGATCCAATTTTCGAATAATAAGACGGTTATCTGCACGACAAAATGAGGTCGCTAATTGACAGATTGAGAAGACTTCTTGATTGTTTGTTTTATTGTTACAGACGGTTAGACACCTTTATCCTTAGAATAATTTATAAATATTGTAATGCCAATACGTCCAGATAATTGCTGAATACAATAATAACATTTGTAATTGTCGTAACCAAGTTAACTTTTACAATAAATTCGATATTATTTATAGCTCTGGTAATTAAACGATTTATGAAAGACAAATATTTTCCTTAGTCATAGACAACTTATTTGATTAATAGCTCAAGGTTAATTAATGCGATACGGATGGCTGCGCAGTCTTTCCAAATATTCGCAGAAGTGTATATAGACAATAAGCATTTCTAATGACAAAATATCAAGAATTTCTTTCGTCTTATAGGACCGAGGAGGCGTTTGATTCAATTTGGAATTCGCATTTAATTACTTGAAATGTTTAATGTACAGATGTGGTATTTAATTTAAGTAAAATTTTTTATATAAATTATTCCGATTATTTAGTATAATCGGAATATTTTATATGTTGTTATTTTACAAATCGACATTTGTAAGAGCAAATGGAACAATTATCCCAAATCGAATCGAAAGAAATAAGAGAAATTTGCGTCGAATGCGACGAAAATTTAAACCTAATTAAACTTGTTCTGGGTGATTCTAGAGGAAGTAATTTGGGCCAAGTATGTCCTAAAATTCGAAAAAAGTCGATTTCATTTTTATTCGCCCTATTTATTGAAGAACAATATTACGAGTTCTAGTTTTTTCTCCATTCCTCGCTGCTATAGAAGTGAGAAACTTTTTCTCAAATAATTTCCTCGGTTTTAATAATCTTAATAATTTATGAATCATTTAGATATAATTCGGTAAAATGCAACAGAACGAGAAAGAAAAACATTTCAGTTTGTAAAAGTTACATTTCACTCCAAACGTATTGGACCATTTATTTTTCCGTTCCACTTACTTCCACTTAATCAGTTTGTTTGGTTTGATGGGATTCGACGACGCAACCCGGGAGCGATCCGCCGATAAGGACCGCATCCCAGAAAGACTTTCTAGGGAAACTGGCCACTATTCAGATGTTAAACACGTTTAGAAAACCAGGAAACATTATGTAGCTCCCGCTGGTGATATGCGAATCTGTGAACAACCATTACTGTTTAGTGATTTTTAAATGTAATTTATAATAAACTAATTGTGCTATGTTTAAAAAAAAAAAAAATGTTAATCACGAATTATATTACACTGAGTTGAGTCTCGACTATTCGGGATAATATAGATAGTAGGTACCTGGAATAATCAAACTCGGATAACGCGGAATATTTAATAAATACATCCAAATTCTGTTCAATAATTAACTACTGTAACCGTATTTATTGCATATAATGAGTTTTAAACTACGCGATTGAACTTATATTTCATGTAGGTCTACTACAATATTTATTTGGCCTAAAGAAAATATAAAACTACCATGAGAATTATATTTCTTTAATCTTTTAAAAAGTTCGTATTGTCCTGAGATGTCACTAGAGGAATTTGTTTTTCTCTTTAATCTGTAGGCCCCTTTAGAGTATCGTGCATCGCTCGATCACGATTCGTAAAATTAATCGTCTGTGACTTGTCTTTGTGGACAAAGTATTCTTTCGCAGTTCACTTCGGATAACCTTGGAAAAATTATGTTGGAAAATGTCTGTTAAAAGTAGAATTTTGATCTTAAAATTAAAAAGTTGAAAGTTTGTATTTGAAATTTATACATTTTTTCACGTAAAGGATATAAGTATAAAGAGCGATAACCATAAATTTTCAATTAATATTTCTGAAATAAAGTTTATTTGTAGTCACCAATTATAAATGGAGAGATGAACATTTAGATTACGATCGCGAAATAAACTAAGTATTACAATCATAGCTTATTTTTCCATCAGTCTGATTTCGACTAATTTAGTCAATATTTTTATTGAAGCGGAGCGTTAACAAATATGCCAGCGTTAGCTCTATATGGTTTACAGAATTGTGTTCGTTTTCAAAGTTTGATCAATTGATTTTTATTAAACACGATCATTTTCCATTAATTGCGATGAGAAATCCAAAAAATTTAATAAGAAATGCGGATTCATAACTTCGTTTTCGAGATACAGTGGGGTCAAAGTGACAATATCCATGCTCTCTGACGCGATTGAGCGCGTCTAACGGAATTTAGAGGCTAAAAAGAAGGGTAAAACCGGCAAATGAAAGGATCGCTTCTTCCGTGCCTAGTATGTAGAAGGATTGCCTCTTCATGGCCGACAAGTGTGGCCAGCAACCGTTTTCTTCTGATCACGCACACTATCTCTCTAACTCACTTTCACACACACATCAATAGCTACAAACACGCTGATTCATAAACATTCAAACATACATCACTGTTCGGGTTAGATGGAGCGAGAGATAATTTGTATGCACTAATATTAAGTTAAAAAATTCGTATTACAAAAACGCAGCGCTCTGCCTCAATTCTATCGCAATACGACATCTAATTTAATTACATTTAATCTTAATTTCATTGACTCATTCTCATACAATTCGCATTTTTCGTTTTTGGTTTTGTTTTTGTACAAAAAACTTAAACCAACACCTTAATGTTCGCTGAGAGATTTATTAATTTAACTAACGTTTTCGGCTTACTCAATAAGCCATCTTCAGGTTTTAACTTTCGAAAAAGAAACAATATCGTTCCATTAATAGAATACAATTGTTTGAAAAAATTCAAATCATTAGTAACGGACAAAAAATAAAAACAAACAGGATGAACATGGTAATATAAATAAATAAATATACAAAAATAAATAAAAACAAAAAAGGAAGAAAATGGTAATATAAATAAATAAATATACAAAAATAAATAAAAACAAAAAAAGAAGAACATAGTAATATAAATAAATATACAATAAAATCGTAAAAGATACAACAAATGTAAGATAAAAAAACGTTTTACCCGTGCCCATATATAATACTATCTATCCTAACCAGAAATACTTCACCATTAAAATATACTAGAGCTCACGTGCCTCTTATAAATTCTTAACGGCATATTTCCAAGCCGAAGGAAGACCTTCTGCGTCCCTTGCGTTAATACATTTATCTTTTATCTTGCTTCTGTAAATTTCTATCTTTTCAGCCGTTCTTGCCAAAGTTGGGGAGTGTACCTGCTTTATGATTTTCGCCTCATTCCAATGTACCAAGGATCCCTCCGCCTGCCCCATCTGGGCTAGTACTGTTGTGTTGGAACCTTTTCTAATATCATATTTATGTTCCTTGATCCTTATTCCTAGGTTTCTAGTAGTAACCCCTACATAATCTTTATTAATACCTAATAGCTGGTTCTCGTAGGGAATCTTATACACACCCGCCTTATCTTCTTTTTTAACTAACCCTTTATCGTTTCTAAGTATTTTATACAAATTCGGAGCTCTTTTTAAGATCACCCTTGTATCCTTAGTGTTTGCTATTTCTTTCATAAGCCCTCCCAGATACTTATTGTATGTAAATTTCGTGTATCTGTAAGGCCCGTGCCTAGTGTCTTTATCATTACTGGCCTCAAATTTTCTAATAATTCCCTCAATGACTTTCCTCCTATAACCTAATGTTCCTGCTATCTGTATAATTCTTTCTATCTCTGTATCCCGGTCTATCACATTCTCACAGTATAAAAAGGCCCTTCTAACCAATGCTCTAAATGCCGCTAACTTATATTTATAAGGGTCATTAGAGCTTGCAGGGATATATAGTGGGCTATGCGTTGGTTTAATGAATACGCCAGTGGATATATGCCCTTTGCTAAATATAACATTAATGTCTAACAAATGTACTATCCTGGAGCTTTTCTGCTCTAGCTTCAGGTTAAGGCCCTCTTCGTTCTCGTTAATTCTATCTACAAAGCTAGCAATTACTCGATTGTTCTTCCATATTATAAAAACGTCGTCTACATATCTCTTGTAGAATACTATATCCCTTTCGAAGCCCCGCAAAATCTTTTCTTCTACTTTACTAACCACAAGCTCGCAGAGGAGCCCCGAAATTGGGCTTCCCATCGGTACTCCTCTTTTTTGCTTATATACTTGGTCTTCGTACGCGAAGAAGGATTCGCAACATACTAGGTTAGCCATTTCTATAACCTCATTTCTGTGTTGTGTTAACGTTGGGTTATCTCTGAACAAGAACTCCATAAGTGCTTCTACACAGGACTCAATCTTAATAGACGGGTACAAACTTTCGTAATCTAACACAGTTCCCACTTCTTCATCCTTCAAAGCGATGCTTTGTAGCTCTTTAACTACCATAACAGGATCCTTTACCACTAATTTATTATTTTCCATCCGTGAGGAGAGGTACTCTTGTAATCTTTTTTCCAGGAAAAATGTAGGTGCTCTTCGTTTTTCCACAATAGGCCTTATTTCTTTTCCCTCGTTATGAGTTTTGGCGAAGGCAAAGAGTCTAGGGAGCCCTGGTCTAAGGTTCCGGCATTTACGGACAAACGGTAAGATCCTCGCTAGTTTGGTAAAGGATCCTGTTATGGTAGTTAAAGAGCTATCAAAGCATCGCTTTGAAGGATGAAGAAGTGGGAACTGTGTTAGATTACGAAAGTTTGTACCCGTCTATTAAGATTGAGTCCTGTGTAGAAGCACTTATGGAGTTCTTGTTCAGAGATAACCCAACGTTAACACAACACAGAAATGAGGTTATAGAAATGGCTAACCTAGTATGTTGCGAATCCTTCTTCGCGTACGAAGACCAAGTATATAAGCAAAAAAGAGGAGTACCGATGGGAAGCCCAATTTCGGGGCTCCTCTGCGAGCTTGTGGTTAGTAAAGTAGAAGAAAAGATTTTGCGGGGCTTCGAAAGGGATATAGTATTCTACAAGAGATATGTAGACGACGTTTTTATAATATGGAAGAACAATCGAGTAATTGCTAGCTTTGTAGATAGAATTAACGAGAACGAAGAGGGCCTTAACCTGAAGCTAGAGCAGAAAAGCTCCAGGATAGTACATTTGTTAGACATTAATGTTATATTTAGCAAAGGGCATATATCCACTGGCGTATTCATTAAACCAACGCATAGCCCACTATATATCCCTGCAAGCTCTAATGACCCTTATAAATATAAGTTAGCGGCATTTAGAGCATTGGTTAGAAGGGCCTTTTTATACTGTGAGAATGTGATAGACCGGGATACAGAGATAGAAAGAATTATACAGATAGCAGGAACATTAGGTTATAGGAGGAAAGTCATTGAGGGAATTATTAGAAAATTTGAGGCCAGTAATGATAAAGACACTAGGCACGGGCCTTACAGATACACGAAATTTACATACAATAAGTATCTGGGAGGGCTTATGAAAGAAATAGCAAACACTAAGGATACAAGGGTGATCTTAAAAAGAGCTCCGAATTTGTATAAAATACTTAGAAACGATAAAGGGTTAGTTAAAAAAGAAGATAAGGCGGGTGTGTATAAGATTCCCTACGAGAACCAGCTATTAGGTATTAATAAAGATTATGTAGGGGTTACTACTAGAAACCTAGGAATAAGGATCAAGGAACATAAATATGATATTAGAAAAGGTTCCAACACAACAGTACTAGCCCAGATGGGGCAGGCGGAGGGATCCTTGGTACATTGGAATGAGGCGAAAATCATAAAGCAGGTACACTCCCCAACTTTGGCAAGAACGGCTGAAAAGATAGAAATTTACAGAAGCAAGATAAAAGATAAATGTATTAACGCAAGGGACGCAGAAGGTCTTCCTTCGGCTTGGAAATATGCCGTTAAGAATTTATAAGAGGCACGTGAGCTCTAGTATATTTTAATGGTGAAGTATTTCTGGTTAGGATAGATAGTATTATATATGGGCACGGGTAAAACGTTTTTTTTATCTTACATTTGTTGTATCTTTTTACGATTTTATTGTATATTTATTTATATTACTATGTTCTTCTTTTTTTGTTTTTATTTATTTTTGTATATTTATTTATTTATATTACCATTTTCTTCCTTTTTTGTTTTTATTTATTTTTGTATATTTATTTATTTATATTACCATGTTCATCCTGTTTGTTTTTATTTTTTGTCCGTTACTAATGATTTGAATTTTTTCAAACAATTGTATTCTATTAATGGAACGATATTGTTTCTTTTTCGAAAGTTAAAACCTGAAGATGGCTTATTGAGTAAGCCGAAAACGTTAGTTAAATTAATAAATCTCTCAGCGAACATTAAGGTGCTGGTTTAAGTTTTTTGTATATTGAATTCTGCTGGGTACGAGTGTGGTTTGTTTTTGTTTACGTAAAAAGCAAACAAAACTTAGAATTTAATTATTATGCCTTTTTGTCTTTTTTAACTCTATTTAAAATTTATTTTGTATACTAGTACTTACTATATATTAACAGGACTTATTATACTGGAAATTATGGATGCAGATATTTAGTCTTACAGATCAAAAATAATGTTCTTTATTTAGTTCACCTGGTGAACTGAATAAAGTTTCAACTAAAAACTGGCTTTGACTGTAACATATAGAGTGATTTTAGGTAAGATGGTAAGCGGGGGAAGATGCCTACTTTTTGATATTTTCAAACGGTGATACCTCATTTTCTACATCCGAGAAAAATAAAAGCAAGATAAGTACGAAGTTTTTGTTGTGAAATGTTTCTAGAATCATTTTAAAACTAAAAGTTAAAATAGAATTTAGTAAAAATTGCGGAATTAATGTGTGATGTAGTTAAGGTGCTAAAGTTTCCATTGTGAGCTACCGCCGATCCCGATGAGACATGCTAGAACACGTACAACGTAGGCATCTTACCCTGACAAATGGAAAAGATGCCACATTTTTCATAGGGTAACATGCCTAATTTTTGTTAATTGAATTCCAATATGCCTATTTTTAATAAATTTTTGTTTTCTCGTTTTATTGCAGGATATGCATAGAAATTATATAAGGATTTCTCAAAAATGATTTTGGACTGAAAAAAGCTTTCAGCTAGCTATAGAGCACGTTAGACGGGCGGAAACTTAACAATACTTATACTATGCTGTTATACTTACTATGAAGTACTTTGCACTACATATAGAATAAATTAAATTCGGTTAAGATATTCGAAAATTAATTTTATGCAATTATATTTGTTATCTTACCCTAACGGCATTTGGCATCTCACCCGGACACTTAGGGTGAGATGCCTAAAATGCCAGACACTAAAAAAGTCGTCATTGCAAACACAATATACGATTATTTTTCATATACAGTGGTGCCTCAAATAACCTACTTAATCTGTTCCAGGTGCACGTCCGTTAAGTGAAACGTCCGTTATACGAAACGCATTTTCCCATAGAAATACATGTTAAAACATCTAATTCGTTCCGCAGCATAAAATAACCGTACTGTATCATAAAAAATGAACATGGGGTGCGTTCTTTTATTCCTCCGCGTAACTCTGCGCGAGCGACATCCGTTTAAAAATTCCTGAGGAACGCGTTCCTAAATTCCGGTGGGAGTGCGCGCCGTCGAACGGCAAAAACGGCCGCTTGTAGCAGTAGTTTACGGTGGAAAGCAAGATGGCGTCCTCCATGGCTCATATAGTTTCGTTTCCGAGTCCATTATGTGGTTTTATGAATGAAAATTTAGAAATTGTGAAAGCGCAAGTTAGCGCACACGGTGATGTAAGTGTCTTTACGAATTTTTTTCGAATGGTTGCCGGCATTCTAATTTTTTCGTGGCTATTTTGAATGGTCTTTCAACAAATAATCCATTTTATGGTTAAATTTTACAATTGGGGCCCTTCTTTTGCCTTTAAAAGCTCATATTTTAGAATTATAGATTCCTCTATCACGATACTATCGATAGTGCGAGCGCTGCCAGCTTTCTTTCTTACACCGTCGTTCCGAAATGCCTACAAACAGAGGCGCACTCCCGTAGTAGCGGAGACGCAGAGCGACCGCTATTAAAGAACGCACTTATGGAGCAGTCACCAATTATGCCGGAATGTCCGTTGTTCGAGTCACGTAACGGCCAAACAGAAAGTCCGTTGTTCGCAGCGTCCGTTATTCGAGGCGTACGTTATACGAGGCACCACTGTACTCCAAAGTTTTATTTGAAAAACATGCTCAAGAATATGATATTTTCGTTAGAGGCCTCCTAAACCCAAATTATCGCTATAATTTCCTTCATAAGCATAATGTTAGGCATCTTCCCCCGAATCACTATACATAACTTTATTTCCCCCAAACATATTTATGTAGCTAAAATTCAAAACATGTACAGCAGTAAATTAACTAGACAAAACCCGTTTTGTCTATTTAAAACTGGAATTTACTGCTAGTCAAAAATGAATTTGAGTTAAAACTAGTTTCAACTAGACAAAACGGGTTTTAACAAAGACATCCAGTATAACCTAGTTTCAACTAGTTAAAACGCGTTCTAACTAAAAACGGGTTTTGACTGTAACATATATAAGGTTAAAATTCTTAGGTGGTTTTCTTCATTTATTAAGTTT
Source organism: Centruroides vittatus (assembly GCF_030686945.1). Taxonomy (NCBI): domain Eukaryota; kingdom Metazoa; phylum Arthropoda; class Arachnida; order Scorpiones; family Buthidae; genus Centruroides; species Centruroides vittatus. Next base: position 1,319,841 of record NW_027121927.1, read on the forward strand.
TTTTTTACTATTGATTACTCACAATCAAAAAAATGAATGTTTGTTTAAAATGCAATTCCCTGAATTTTGTAGAATTGAATAAAAATTGGAAATTGGACTAAGGCAATATAACATATTTATATATATAACTGTATTGAAAATATTATATCGTGATGATTAATAATTTTAATTATAATTAGTTATAATCTGTTTATTTAATTATATTAATAAATTAATCTGGTTACAGATATCTTAATATCTTAATCAATGATTATTAAAATAAAAATAGCTTGGCTATGACGATTGTTACGAATATATTATAACTAGAATTTTAAAGTATGAAAGTAAATACGAATATGAAAATTACAGCAGACTTAATTATTATTTAATAGAGGAAGACATTGGGAGGCCGACATATTCAATACGTCGAAGAAAATGTCCACTTATCTGGTGGCGTTTGTTGTAGGAGACTTCAAATCGAAGAAAAGCGGAAAGGTATTTTATTTTCGCTAATTAATCTTAAACAACTAATTAAAATTTAAATAAACACGAGTTTCGTTTGTTTTGTAAGGAAATAAACCATTTTATAGAACATGAAAAATAAATAATTTCTTCATTTATTTTAAGTGCAGTAGAACCTGGGTTTAGTGGACACTCTCAAGACCGGAATTGTCCGCTTTCAAAAGTGTCGTATGTTTTATGACATCAGGCGGTTTTTCTTTTCTTTCTTTTTTTTAAAATAATCCATGCACACTTTAGTTTTGTAAAATAATCTGTGATTAAAAACAAATAAAAAATAGCCAAAGAATCGGAAAAATTATAGGGTTATTTGCCAATTAATTAATTTAATTTGGCACTAGAAGTGATCCATATATTGAGATTGGCATTAGAAGTTTTAAGTATCATTTTGTACTTAATTTAATAATTATAAAGTAATAATTAATTAATTTAGAGAAATTTTTTAAAAAATCTAGCGTAGAATGATATTCTAATCCGCAATTATTAATACTTTAAGCTAGCGGCCGAATGGCCGAGCGGTCAAGGTTAGCAGCCTGCTGCCCTGGGGGATCCGGAATCGAATCCGGACAGGTCGAAAAATCCCCAGGAATTTTTCGTGGGGTGGTCCGTCCGGATATGTCGATCCCCGTCCCTCACCACCCGGCTGTCCCATTGTGGGCCTGGCCGAGCCCATAATGGGCTTGTTATAAGAGGCCCCTTAGTGCCCACAGGGCGGAAAGAGTTAAAAAAAAACAATACTTCAAGCTAGACAGGAGACAATAACAATTACTTTATCTGGACCTCGAAAACAGGATGTTTGCCAATTTTTTCAACACATAATTTATTTGTTTCATTGTGCTTATGTTCTTTCACTATTGAAATTTTTTTACTGCTTTTTTGCGTTTTAATGTTTCTGTTCGATTATGCAAGTAAGAAATGCCAGCTTCAGTTTACCAATGTTTTATGGTGAGAATCTACAATTAGAACTATGAAATCTTGTTAAATTAACTAGTTAAACAAAAGAAATTTTTTAAAAATGATATCCGTGGAAAACATATAACAATCCAGTGTTGTTCGGTCTTTTTCTAATAGTGGCACCTCAGTATGGTAATTTTTTCTTGCGAAATCTCATTCTTTATCAATACAGTTATTACGTTTCTCATACTTTTAGTAATACACATAAGTACTATGAGCCGTGAGCCCTATATTTCGTGGCACCCTGGTTGAAATTTACTTTATTTTCGTGTGTATGGTTTTAGGCCCTTTACCGCTCAGAGAGCACAAAAAGGCCATAGAATGTTGTATAGAGAAGGGTGTCTGTGTTGGTTAGTAGATGGGATCTCAAGATGGGCTCATAAATGTCTCACATAGGGCTCATAAGAAATAACTAGTCCCTTATGAGGGTTCATAATATTACATGTATATGTCATGTTTCAAATTTTATTATGCATGTTGTGTTTTTGTTTGTGTTATTTTAACTTTCCATTGTCATTTGGTAAATAAAAGGAAAATAGATTGATAAAAAAGTTGCAGTTTGCATTGCGTAACCAACCAGACCTAACCAATGTTTCTGGGTAACTCAAAACTATTGAAGAAAAGAAAGCAGCAGCGAGCAATCCAATGATAACAATTACCAGCAAATTTAAAATAATAATTTTGATGGGATATATACTACATCCCATACGGGTAGAAAAATAGCAGCCTTCCGGAAGGACTTTAGGGGGAGCTTGCCCCATTTGGGAGAATAGGTGGAGGAAACCCGGAAAACTTCACCTGGCCAGCTAGGGATTGATCAAAACTTAGTTGAGATAACCAACTGAATACAGAACGCTTAATAAAGACATAGCGCAACAAACTACGACAGGATGCTGGAAATTATTACCACATAAGAAGGTAGACAAAATAATAAGTACAGAGTCTAGAAGACCAGCGCTTTCACCACACAGTCTTCAACAGACGTGTAGTTTTGTGTGGTGGATGATAATCTTAACCTGAAATCGTAAGTTTGTAATTAGTACCTAGCAGAGGGCTGTAAGAAGGAGCCCTACAGGGCTGGGTAAAGAGGAAGACTCACAAAACAAATAAGATTAGACAATAGCAACAGTGGATAGATGAAGAGGCCAGCTAACGCCACGCGAAAATAGCGCCCACAGGTGGACAAAGGCCACCGGAGGCAAGATGGAAGAGCCCGTTGCCGACTGCAGACGGCAACCCCGGAGCAGAACTGTCGCTGCCGATCAACCGAAGGATTGAAATCTACTGTCTTAAGTCAGGTTGTGCATTGTACTGTGCTCTTAACAGACAGTTTGAAAAGATAAAAATGTTTATCTGGTGTTCGCTTTATTGAGAAAAATTGCAAGAATAAAAGTATTACTATTTTTTGTTCGCTAAATATGTGTCCCCTAAACCCAGTGTCTGCTAAGTCCAAGTTTTGCTGTATTAACGAAGTTGATTTATGATGTAGGTATCATTATGGGCTTCACCCAAAAATATTGAATACGTAGATTATGCATTGGAAGTTGCCGAAGAAGCGTTAAAATTCTTTGAAGTTCTCCTTGGAGTACCTTACGATGTTCCAAAATTAGGTAAGTTTTAATTTTAAATGCATTCTTATCAAGAAACAGAGACGCCACGATGATAGATTAAACAATATTTTAACTCTAAAATTGCAATAATATAAGTTGATTATAAATTTTTGGAAAATTTTTTAAAGATTACCGGACATTTATCTCTGATCTCTAATCTCTGAGATCTAATTCCGCTGATACTATAGAGTCCGAAAATACTTGATATGCACAAAGTTATTTTATAATATGCATAAATTAAACTTCTATTTTTAAATATATAAATTACTTTACAATAAATATTATTAAGAGGTAAAACTTCTGACATAAACCAAAAGTAAATATGCATTTCGGCCAAGATACGATTGTTATCCTGCATAAATCACCGCATATATCAAACGTTTCCGGACTCTATAGCATTAATGCATTGGAACAAGAGATCAGTGACAATTAAGCGATAATCTTCAAACCTTTTGTAAAATTTATAATAAGAAAGCCACCCCGAATAATAATTTATAATTTTTCTGTTAATTAATCTATTTTCTTAAGAGGGAAGTCAGGAGACGGAAACGCGATGAACTCCTATCAAATAGTCTTGACATAGTTCTACGAAATTTTGAATTTGGAAAGATATATTTATATAATAATGTAATTTAGAATAAAATTATGAGATTGCGTCGAGAATACAACATGCCAGCCAGCCGATGATTTAACGTGGTGATAATTTAAGTCATACATAAAATTCTATTTGATAAAGCTGCAACAATAATCATCATTAAATATAAAAATTAGACTATTGTTTCGGTCAAAGACACTGCTGCTCTACGTTATTTTAACAATAAAATTTGAATTAATGCAATTAGAAAATATTGTGGTTGAACTCAGCACTAATTATTTAGACTTTACGACATTTATATTATTTCTTTAAGAAAAGAATGTTTAGTAATAATATTATGTAACTTAAGAAATTTAACGATTGTAGAAACGACTCAAAATATGTCTCCAGATTTGCATTTATTTAAGATGTTTCTAGTTCGACAGAATCGAGATTCCATTCTCGCTTTCAGCGTAAATATTTATTGACGGAGGATGGATCTTTGAGAGACAGAATATTAACTATAGTTGTGGGGATAGCGTTGATTTATTAAGGTATTTTAGAGGAATGACAATTTATTCTTATTGAAACTTAGATAATATTATAAGAATAAATAAAAACAATTGAGTTTTCTAAAACTCTCTGTTATACCTGAATACCATTACACAAACAAGAATTATGACATCTAATAAGTTTTATAGCGCATTCAAATCGTTGCAAATAGAAGAAGTTTTGGAATAAATTTGATATTTGAAAATTCTCAGAATTTTCTACAACAGAAAATATCTGCTATAAAAAAGTATGATAGTACATAATGTTTTAAGTAACTGGATTGAAATTAGTTGTAATTGTGAACCCACTTTGTTTAATTGCTAAGAAATATGACTATTTTTCTCTTCATAGCTGTCACAACAGATATACTTAAGTTCAATGATACAATTTTAATTAATAGTTTCTTTTTCATAAATAGATAAGTAGATTATATCTACAGTATAAAACTTTTAACTATTTTTTGAGTACGTTTATTAATAATGTGAAAACTGAGAAGAAAATATTAGATTTACTAAGCGAAGTTGTAAGAAGAATATACAGTAATCTAAGAGTTCGCAATAATTTTATAGTTGATATGGATTTTTCGTCTTGTACGGTCGCAAACAGCAAAATGGTTATCCTACGGTCAAGATTTATTAAATTCAATTATAGTTTCTCATTTACATAAACTTTTGCCAGAGATTCCAATCATCTTTTCTAGAACGCTAACTGTCTGTCAGTGAAATTTGACATTTGTCCACTTTTTCGCCGATGCTTCCATTAATTAATCTTTAAAAGTATTATTTTGTTTTATACTTTGTTTTAGTAATAATTTTTTTTCAAATTGTTTTGAAGAAATTGGACTAGATTTTTGAAAAATATACTATCTTTTTCGACATACATTGGATGATTTATTTCTAATTGTCTTTAAAAGCTCGAAACTTACAGAAGTTTCACAAAATGATAGATGTTCTCGGCTAACTTTTCTTACACGGAGATCCATATTTTGAAAGTTTTGCAACATTTGCAAAAGTCTTTTTACAATTCTTGTTTTTTAAATAATTTGTTTGCTTATAATATTAGAGTATTAAAAATTGCTTTATAGTATTAGTAAACATAAACAAATCCATAATACTGTTTTTATTGATTGTCAATCCTCTTCAATCAAATGTTGACTGTATATGTAAACATTCATAAAGCAAAACAGGAGAAAGGGTATAAGCGACGAAATTAAATTTGCTGATTCCATTTTGGGTCGCGATCCTGTACACGGGAATCGTATACTAAGGTATTACTATAACTGTGTATAACAAGAGCAAAATAATAAAAAGTACAAAACGCGTATAATAAAATAAAGTAAATTATTAAATAAGATTATAATTTATGTACAGTACCTCTTGTAACAAAGAATCCCATAAAAATGGTCAAAACCACCATATTTCCATTAAAATGTCGGCTGTCAGCTTTCTTGGACCACGATACCAACTTTTTTCAAAATACAGGCTAAGAGTTGTATTGTTAAATTTCTGTTTGATTTCAAGTTTTGTAATATATTATTACGTTTGTGTCGCAACTAGGGATTGCAATCCAGCAGTGTTTTCAATCCAGCTGGATTTTTGCTGGACCAACATCATTCCAGCTGGATCCAGCGCCGATGTATTATTGGTGCAATAGAGTGTTATCTATCTATCTATCCAGCAATTTATAGTTTTTTTTAAAGAAATGAAACATTTTTTTTAAATACTTAAGAAACTTTTATTATTTAGACTGGTCACTATAAATCAGTAAAACTTCTTACACATTTAGGTAGTAAACTTAGCTTTGGTTCGGTTTAACTCTTGAGATAGAGATAATTAACTTTAAATGTTTAGTTAGATTATAATTATAATGTAATCTTTAAGTTAAATAATAACAAAGATAATACTACTAATTAATTTATATTAATATATTATAATAATGTAAGGACGGATAATCAGTGGCTAAGTGGCTATCAGTCTTACCTGTTTTCTTATATAGGCTCTACATATCAGTCTGTAGTTATTTATAAGTAATTTAATTATTAGTGTTAGTAAAGTAGTGAGTAAGTAATCAATAGTAGTCTAGTAGTTAGTTATTATTATCACAATCACGAATCACATACATTTATATCATCATATATCTAAGATGCTGATACTCATTAATTTAATTAACTATTTAACTAACTAGGTAGTCTCAGTTTCTCACTAATTTTCACAATAAAATTGCCTAGTCTAGCCCACTAACCACTTATAGAATAAAAGTTAAAAACTCTAACTTAATAGAATTAGAGTAGAAGTTATAAAATATTAGTCTTGTTTTGAATAAAGTATTTTAAAGGATTAAATAAAATTAAATCAATCACTTCTGTTATTTTTTATTTTATTTTTTTTTTTTTTACTTTTCTGGAAGTAGGATCTCAAGAAACAAATGGTATTGATGGTGTTGTCGCCCAACCTAGTTCTTAATGAATTGCATATATATCCCGCTGCGAAGAAGGCCCTTTCTGCCTCTACGCTAGTTAGTTCCAGCGTCATCAAATAATGATAAATAGTTCCGTCACGCGATTCATTGACGTTACAACCGACCGTAAATTAGAATTATGCACCAGGACTAGGAAAGGAGTTATTTATTTTATTTAGCGCGAAGACACTTTATTTAGCGAGAGCGGAAAGTCAACTGGCAATTAGATCAGCAGAGGTAAAAGGGCGGGCGGTGCGGTATAGAGAGGGGGTGTAGCACGTGCCACACTGAACGGCAACGTCACTCTCGCCGCCGAGCGAGAGCGCACGTAGCAAAGCGGAAACGCCGACAACGTAGACTTTTGCGCCATTATTTAGAAAGTTAATTGAGTATTTGCGGATTTGCAGCGCTGGATCCAGCTGGGTTGCTGGATGCGGGATTTAGCAATTGCAATTCCTAGTCGCGACATGACGCCATGATACATTTCTTCTTTCAGGTAGAGGTTGAAACTACAACCTAACTTTTTATTACATTTAAAATTCATTTTAAATCTTAGAACTTAACGAATATCATCCGTCGTGTTTTGTTAATTGTCATTTGTGCAATTTTAAAATTAAGAATTAAATTACGAGAATTAAATTATTTGAAGTATATGTTTTTCGAGTTTAACAAGATTAAGTAATTAGAATTGTTAAATCATTATATAAGATTTGACTTTATGGCATTTTTATTGTGATCTGTGTTTCCTTCAGATATCGTATCAATCGAAGAACTTATGTCGAGAGGAATGGAAAATTGGGGTTTAATTATTTGCAGACAGAATATTTTGTATAACGAAGAAACGGATTATTCGTTTAAAAAAGAAGATGTTACAAGAATTATAATACACGAAATAGCACACCAGGTAACTCATTGATTCGTTTTCATTTGTTTTATGTATCATCTAGTTCCGAATATAGCACGATCTCCAAGTTTCAAAGAGTGATTCAGTAGAAAGAAAGAAGAAGAAAATAAAAATAGAATCGAATATAGATCTTTATTTTTACATCTGCAGAATCGTTTACAAAATGTTTTAAGTTATCAGTGTTACACGTTTGCCTCTGTTATTCCGGATTTCCGGTTGTCTCAAAGTATTATGATTCTATCTCAAAACCATGCGTTTAAAATTTCAATCGAATAATTTTTTATTTCCCTTGTTTGGCTGCCGAGATATTAAGTGTAATTCTTCAACACGATCTACATCCGTTAATTTTTATTGCCCAAAACTACTTTAAAGAAATAGCTCATTGACAATGTGTGAGCAGAGTAAAACAGATCTCTATAAGCAAGATTTTGCAATAAACCTATCTATAAATGATTTATTATATTCGGAACACTAGAGTAAGTTTAAATATTATAACTTAAATTTCGCTGTCTATTCTTCATTACATCTACTTAATGTTACGTATTAAAATTTAATTTGTTTTTCGGTAACAAATATAAATATGAAATTAAGACACAAATCGAATTATTTTATTTATTCAAGACAGACAACGATGACTAAAGATTTATGACAAGCAAATAATGATGACGATCATCATGATATCTAAAAGTATATAAACTTTTCGATAAAGATAGAGACGTAATTGAAAATATATTGTATTTTTCATTATAAAAATTAATTTTTTTCCTTCATCTTAAAAAGAAATAGTTGTTGTCATTTCGATGATTTATTTATTTTCTAAAGCATGTATTTACGTTTCAGTGGTTTGGAAATTTAGTGACCATGAAGTGGTGGAATGACATCTGGTTGAACGAAGGAACTACGAAGTTCATGGAAGAAATCGCTTTTGAAGCACTACACGTTGTTCTCAATGTGGTAATTAATTACGAAACTCTATAAATATTAGAAATAAACTAGAACGACTAGAAATAAAAATTCACAGTTCAATCAGTTAATTAACGCATTTTCGAAAATCAAATGTTTTTCAAAATTTGAGTTTTTACTTTCCCGAATCACGACGTATACATGATTGTGTGAAATTTCGCCCTCCGGAATTTTTTGCAAATATCCACGTTTTCAGCTGAATCCAAAAAGTCAATAAAACGAGAAAAAAATTCCGTGTGTGTGTCTTGGAGTCTATTTCGCTTAATGTCTCATAATGGGGTAATTATTAAAAAACGGAATTTGCATTGATGTTATTAAATTTTGGTGGCTAAATGTCGAAAGGGTGAAGAGATAAAGGGTTGTGCTGTGTCATATCTCGACAAGGGAAGGACTTAATTAAGTTTTTATTCGTTATTAATAATTACATTTATATATATGTATAAATTTTATAATATAATTTATGTAATATATGTACATTTTTAGGGTATTTTAGGGTAGGAATGAGAAACTCATTTCTACCCTAAAAATTACGCTTTTTACCAATTTTATAGAAATTAAAATTATGAGATTTTTATTATAAAATTTTTTATGACACTTGGTGCCACTCACAATTTTATTTATTTTGTTTATAATAGGAAAGCTATTTTTTAAAAAATAAAAAATAAAAACTCATAACAACCGGAAAAGTTACGCAACTCATTGCTGAACTTTTTGAATTGAGCTATGATCTTTTACTTTTTTTTTTACAAATTTTTACAAAATTATCGAAGAAACTTTTAATTATTGTCTTTATGAATTTTAAAGTAACTGTAAACTTTAACAAACGATTTTTATTTATATTCTAGACGAATGAAAAGGTTTATCCATTTTCGTACGAAAACTTTTTATATATAAACAGTCCGGTGTCGAAAAATATCAAATCTCTCGAACAAATCGAAGATGTGTTTGATTATTCCACGTATTTCATGGTAAGTGAATATTTTCGTATGGCATTTCTATTAAGCTGTAGAAATCTAATAACAATAAATTTATTACGGCGTTAAATTGTACTTCTTACATCGACATTAACTTTTTAAAGACGTCTTCAGTTCAAGTGATTTATGCAATAATCTCAAACGTAGGGTCTTAGTTCAAATCTTAATTTTTAAATTAATTTAATAATTTCTTAAAGTTTATTCCTGACAAAAAAAATTAACATTTTTACCGTATGAATTCTTAAATATTCTAGCTGACGAACATAAAAAGTATTTAAGAAACTATTGCAATATGTAAAATCTATTAATCGTTTAAATATTTATATATTCATTTTAAAATATTCTCTATGAACTAAAAATAAAGATATCTTTATCTTACCTGCAAAGTCCGATACTTCGTTGTTAATCCTATCGTGTATATTTATGATAATATTTCTTCATCTATTGACAACGGCGGACTATTTTTTGTGTTTCTTCAGTTACGAGAAGCATCAATTTATGAATGGGTTGCATATATCGATGTTCAATACCAATATATGCACTTAACTTTAGCGTGAAATTGTTGGGCATATCTAATTTTAAATTACATTTTGTGGCCTTTTTTTAATTCGGCGCCACTGGCGAGAAGTTAAAATGCTAACCGATAATATTTCTATATTTTATCGTTCGATGCATACGTTATATCAACGCAAACGATAGCAGAGACATATATTAACAGCAGAGATTTGAGAGATATTTCATTTTAGCTACTGTTTTCACTGAATCTAAAATATACGCATATTCGTTAAAATGTTATCAATTTATGAATAATTAAATGTAAAGTAAAGATGTTCATTTCCTTCACACTCGACTCTCGAAAATCTGGACTACCAAAAATTTTTTGTCAGGCAGAACAATGTATGTAGGTAGGTAGGGAGGTAGAGAGATATACCTACCTCCCTACCATGAAAAGCATATAAAACAGTGGTTCCCAACCGGTGTTCCGTAAGCATCTCCCAAGTGTTCCGCAGATTTAGTCGCAAATCGGAAAGTGTACAATCGTATTTGAGCCGCCGAATATCAAAAAATTAAAATCATAAAATTTTCATAAACTTAAATATATATGTACGACTCGTACTTATGGAGTGTACTACTGTTTCGAATAAGATAAAGACAATGATAAAAACTGAATGAAATATGTAAAAAATATCAGGCACAAGTTTCCCATTAAAGTTATTTAGGTATATTTTTTCCTGTTTTAGAATTGGCGTTAATAATATAATATGAGTAGAGATTTTGAATTATAACTGCTCAATTCTAATAAAATAACTGACGACAAGCTTATGTATTTCATATTAACTTAAGTAAGTGTTCCGCTAAAGAAAATTGCTCACTAAAGTGTTCCGCATCCTAGAAAAGGTTGGGAACCACTGATATAAATTATAAAGAATACATTTTAAATTGTTTTTATTGAGCAGTGGTTCAAAGACCACCGCTCATGTCTTCATGGACTATCACTGCTCTGTGGAATATATGTTCAGAAACAAAACTTTCAGGGACCCGCTTGTCAATATAAAAGCGTGTCGAGATTCGACTTGAAAGATCCCGAGGATGCGATTCTTTTCCATGAAGTACGGTGCGTTCTCACAAAGGAAGCCTCATAATTTAGTATTTTTCGTATGAAGAGAGATTAAAGAACGAACGTCACAATTCTGTAAAGTAAAGTACGAAAAATAATATATACTTAGTTCTCAATATACGGACCCACTCGCCAACGAGCTCTTCATGTTAAGTTTTCCGGGTTTCCTTTACGTTTGTAACACTTAAATAGGTCTTAATTTCTTATAGAAAGTACTGACGGGAGTCATTTCCTGTCGGAAGATCGCCAACTTGTCATGTTGCCGTATACAAACAAACCGAACCTGAATACACAGCCAGGATATGTTCTGGAAATGTTTGGAATTCGCATGATAAGGGAAATGAATGCGATTTAAATTTGTTTAGTCGTGTATGTCATTTGCAAAAATTTGCATATATTGTAAATTTTTGCAAATGATATTCAGTAGATAGAAATTTACATTCTGATAAAATGACAAAGAAAATCTGTTTGAAATAATATTTCTAAAATATTAATTTAATAAAATTTTTTACGTAAATATCAACAGGGTGCATCGATAATGCGATTGGCACGTTTTGTACTAGGAGATGAAATCTTCTGGAAAGGATTAATTGTAAGTAATTTTTATACGTTAAATTTAATATTATACCGATTGCTTAATAGTGAAAATTGATTTCATTAATACATTTTGTATTTATTTTAAAACGAATCACTTAAATATTTGGACCGAAAGAAATCAAAAGTTCGGTATATACAGTCAAACCTGTTTTTATGCGCTCTTTTTATGTGCGATTTTTATTTGTGCGATTTTTTTAATGCGAATTTTTAATTTCTGCGGTATAGTTGGCGACTAGTCTCGTGCGATTCGTCATGTCTTACGTTGACTTATTATAGCTAAATAAACTTATTATAGCATAAATGCACTTATTATAGTAATATTATTGCATGAATATGCGAAAAATGAAATAATTTACTTTTTAAGTCAACAAAACACCACCTGGACAAAAATATGTAAAACAGACGATAGACCAGACGATGCAGTCAAGTGCTGACATCTGTTGTAAATAAATTCTATTTCGTACGGTTTTGAGTTATTTTCTATATGAGACTTTTTTTATGCGGTCCCTGTTGACCGCATAAAAAAATTATTTTTTTAATTGTGTTGCGAAAACTATTATTTACAGCCATTCGTGAAGTTTCGTGAGATTTTTTTTAATGCGTTTTTTTTAATGCGGTCCCTATCCCCCGCATAAAAACAGGTTTGACTGTATATATATATATATATATATTATTTACTGTAATATTTTATATGTAATGTTTTTACTGTAATATATATATATATATATTATATATATATATATATATATTACAGTAAAAACCCTTTTTTGGTGAAAACGCGTTTTAACTAGTTGAAACTAGTTTTTACTGGATGTAATTGTTAAAACTAGAATTTACTGCTAGTCAAAAATGAATTTGAGTTAAAACTAGTTTTCACTAGACAAAACGGGTTTTAACAAAATGGCTTAGTAAAAACTGTTTTGACCAAAGTCATTCAGCTAACACGTTCGTATAGTGTATGATGAATTTCGTATCGCTTTAACCCTTTTCCCCCGACATCTTGTTTACGTTTATTTTGCGATCCCTCCTAAGGCAATATAGGTCAGTCAGGCGATATTATTTTAAAAGTTCACCAAAAATCAAATTAACATTATATCTATATGAAAAAATCACTTACATTTATTAATATCTTTAGTTTTAAATACGATATTTTTCAATACATTTTATTAGAAAAATTTATAAGAAAAAAAATATATATATATCAGAACTGACACATAAACTTGATAATTTGTAACATTTTGTGAAAATTAGCATTGTGCAGTTACATAGTTGTTTGCTGGCACTGAACCAGAAAGACGTAGAATATTGTTTTGTACAATTCGATAGAACACTTATGCATGTATGTTTATTCGTTGTGAAATTATCGCACATTATATCAAACATTTGTTTGAAATCAAAATTTTATACTGCTATCAACTAATATAATGAATTATTATACTTTATTCACTTCATATCGAACGAGATTATATCTGTTGTTAATAAATTTTACAAAAATCGATATTTTCCAAAGTAATGATGAATCGGTACCCTCGAAGTTTTGCTTAAAAAGCCAGGGTACCGATCGATCGGTGCCTTCGGGGACAAAGGGTTAATTAATGTTAATAACACAGATGTGTGATCAATATTTTCAATAAATATCGTATTAAATAATACAAATGTTTTAATCCCAATCATTACTTTATTTATTTCCCCCAAACATATTAATATTTATGTAGCTAAAATTAGTTTTAACTAATGTTAAAAGTTAAAAAGTTAATGTTTGATTTTAGTTTTATCTAAAATCAAAACACGTACAGCAGTAAATTCTAGTTTTAACTAGACAAAACGGGTTATAACAATGACATCCAGTAAAAACTAGTTTCAACTAGTTAAAACGCGTTTTCACTAAAAACGGGTTTTTACCGTAACATATATATAACTTAATATGAAACTTTTTGATTTTAAATTATAATGGAATTGAGAATTTTTAAACCGGGAATAATTTCGTTGATTTCATCAATTACGATTTCCATTTATGTCATCCATTTATGTCTGTCGTCCATGTTATGACATGGACGACAGAAACACGAAAGCTCACTGGCACGAAAGCTTATGTGTACATTAAAATCTCATCCGATGAACAACATATGAGACCTTTTATTATTTATTTTAAAATGAAAGATGTGAAATTTAAGTTTTTCTAACTTATGGTTTGTGCAGAAGAGAAGGCCAGCGAAATGAAATATGTAAGTAATGACGATTATGGGATAGAATAATGACGATTTTTTCCCTCTCTGTCTTTCTCTATTGGGCTTTCCTTTTATTGTTTAATATCACAGATGCAGAAAAGGGTAAAAAAGGCTCCAGGAATTTTCCAAATTTCGTTTTGACCCTGCAATTAACACGATTAAAAGAACATGAACTTTCGTTGGAAAGAACCATGATGTAGAAGAACTTTCAAGGAAAGATGAACGGATATTCGAGAAAGAATCGAGACAAGAAACGAACAGGAACGGATAAAAATCACGTGTACTTGAGACATGGGTTTTTATCATTTCGGCCCTTTGATTGCCCATGTCGATTGGACTCGATTTTTCGTCCACGTTTCCGATCGGTCCCTTATCTGTTTCCAGCATTAGCTAGAGACGAAATTCGATACGAGAGAGGTCGATGTCGACGTTTATTTTGACACCGAATTCTGATTACAATCAGAGATTGTCGATCGTAGGACTTAAATTATTTATCAGTTTCCGTAATAGTGTAACTTTAAACGAAAATATTTTCTATTTCTCTCGATTTTTGTTCTTTCTTTTCGAAAATTTTTGTTTAAATTCTAGTGGGGACTTAGTCTGGAACCGCACATGTATTACAGACATTTTCAATTAATAAATATTATATTAGAACGTATTACTTCCATGAATATGAGAAATTTAAAATGAATTGAGTCTAAAATATTGAAATGCGGACACTTTATGCATACATGAAGAAACCAAAAAAGCTTTTGTAAAATACAGAAAGAAGAAAAATATGAGCATAAAAATATAACGCATGGCACGAATTTTGAACATTGGGTAAAGATTAAATTTTGATAAATATTAGACTCGTATTATAACTGGGCGTTCTAAGTAATAATAATAATAATTCAAAAAATTTAGTCAAAATGTTACTGTAAAAATAATTTCCAGTAATTGTGATCACAATTCGATGTAATCTAAAAAATTTCATTTTTAATTACTGCAATTATCTTTCACATTTAGTTCCTATTTAATATAGTTTCTTGTGATTCGATTACCAAGCGAATCAGTGAATAGAACTCATCTTGTAAGCGAGCAAAACTAATATTTTCATCAAAAACTATTTATTGTCTGTAATATAGCCTATATTAATATTATGGGCGTTCTTCGTTAAGATTTAATCTATCTCGATGTGTCTATCTATTGCAAAATATTTCTATTTCTTTGCTCCCGAATACTGAATGTTCTATATAAACGAGTTAAAAATCTTTCCATAGAATATCCTGCGTTCTGTAATAATTGTCAAAAATATTTCCCATTTATGAGTTTACACAAATATAGTGGAAGAAAACACTACTTCTATTATAACATCATTGTTTTAAAAACAAATAAACTTTCTCTTATGTCACCTATTATGAAATAATACATTTATTGTATTTAGATTTCAAATCTGTAAACTTCATGATGTTTTTTTTCCTCTTAATATTTGTCGCCTATCAAATCGTGTATTGTCCTGGAAACTACATTACGCTAACAAATTATTATTACTACCGTTGTTATTTTCACCGAGTTCAAAAAACAAATCCGATAGAAGTATTTAATTGTAGAGGATAAAAACTTTGTTCTGGAAAGTTTGATGCATTCGTATTTATTCGAATTAGCTACTATTTTTATCGTTAGATAACGCCAACAATTACCAAAAGTGAAGAAACTTATTTTAAAATTACTTTATATTATTCAGTGTGCAAAACTTCGTCGTGTTGAACTCGTGGACAAGAACGAAGTTATGTTTTATTACAGATGTATTGCTAGAACGGATGCTTTTGAGAAAAATTGATACAACAGATGAATTCGATCCTGATGTAAATCCGCATTACAGATGTTTAAACTCTGAATGCTAGTATTAGACGCAAATTTTTACTTTCCTGGCTGACACGAGAGTAAATAGATATTCGTTTGCAATAGAACGATTTATATCATAATTAAATATTAGGATTGGAGAATAGTAATTTTCTCTACTAAAATAATTTAAAATTGCTCGTTATGATATTTTATAGAATTATTTGAAGGACAATGCCTATGGCAGTGTAGAAGAGTCGACGCTATGGAAATATTTTACCGACGTAAGACAATATTTTAATCATTTTTGCAAATGATCAAAATTAAAATATTATTTAATTATTAAAGAAGCATTATTTAATTAATAAATATAAATTAAATAATGCTTCTTGTCCTTTATTATTATTAATTTATTATGACAATAATCTATTAATAAGACTTACTACCCTGATGTAACTTCTGGATCACAAAGAGAAAATAGCTAATCTAATTGGTTTAAATAAAACTTTCTTTGTTTTCATCTGTATACAGTGGTTATTTGTGTTTAGGGTTTGTTCCCTATCAGCAGATGTTTTTATGCATCGTAATTCTAAAATACATGTAAATAATTTTAAAACTGTATGTGAGGACCCGGGCTAGTGTAAATGCGACGATTTCAATGTTATTTTTTTGTCAAAAAATAAAGGGGTGATGTAAAATAAAGGGTCCTTTCACAAATGCAATCAAGGAACTTTATGAAATTTTCTCACGGATAGCGCTTTCTCCGTGAGTGACACAGCTTCCAAGAAACTACTCATCAAGGGAAATGAAGGAAAAATCGCGGATTAGTTAAACCGTAAACATTACCAAAAAATGAGCATTAGAGTAGCAGGGGGAGGTCCACAATAAAAGGGATGAGGACAGATGACGACACAGAGTTCGCCTGCCTAATTTGTGTTTGTTAATCTTCGACCGCCGCCCTTCCCGAACTCCCTGTCAATTTTTGTACCAAACTTTCATCGCTCCCCTTCTCGAACAATTAGGTGAATAATTATTTTATTAGTTTCGACGAAACAAGACCTTTCCGGACCCGGACCAAGCTTTCCTTTTAGGAAAGCCACGATCAACACCACATCCAGGTATTCATCAACTCGCGTTCGAAATTGTAAACGCTCTCTCTCTCTCAGTTCGGCGCACTTTTCGGAATAGACACTTCCGCTAATTCTATTCCCTTGTAAAATTTTCATAGGCTTAAACAAATAAATTGTTATTTAACATTAAAAGCGTAGAGAGTGCGTTATTTCCGGCGCGCTGTCTCTCGACTCCCTTTTCCATCCCGAACCCGACTGTTCTCATACCGACGGCTGGCGCGAGACTTACAAGTGGACGTAACGGTCACATATACAAGTCTAAAAACTTTAAAAATTAATTAATTATTACATACAATTTTAATTAATTACATACTTAAAATGATACTTTAGACGACCTATTTTAGCATATACTGTACATAAATGTAAGCTTTTTGTTTTTAAAACCTTTACTGACCAGGAAATTAACGTTCACTGTAATTCTGCAAAAGGCCTATATTGCCTAAAACAAGGGTCGGCAACCTTTTAGGAGTGTTGTGCCGAATGATTTTTACAAACTTGTACCGCGTGCCGACATGATTCTACGAATTTTGTTTTAATATTTTATTTCGAAATTTTTGTTTTACTCATATGTTCTTAAAAATTAGATCTCTCAAAACTCTAGTTCGTTGAATAGGGCAGGTTTGCAGTTCGTGCAATTCATTATAACGGCTTTGTGTGTTTATTTGTACTGTACATCAAAGAAAATAATTTATACATTTTAGTTGATTTTTATAATAATTTGTTTTCCAGTAATGATGGAAACTGTTCATTTAGGTGTTAAATCTTTCAGGCAAAGGTATCCAACAATTGAAAATGACAGCCGCCTTTTCCGGGCAGTCACATTCAAAAGTTTTTCGCAATTTGACAAATTTTATTTTCCACAATTCTGATGATATTAATTCTATAAGTTCCATTTCAAAATTATCAGTGTCCATCCACTCAAAAAGAGATAAATCAATGAGACCGTTTTTAAATCAATTAAGTCAGGTTTAATAAGGAAAGAAAATATGGGTGCATGAATTTTAAAGTCTCCACATCATTTGGAAAATTCTTCTTTAAGGCTTTCAATATATTCGTTTTCAATCTGTAACATTTGTATTTTATCCTTGTTAAGAGTAAATTTTCTTGCAGAGACATTGACATTTGGAAAGTACTTGTGTTAGTGGTAGTATCACGCCAAAATATATCTAATTTTAATGAAAACCCTTTCCAGTATTCAAAAAGTTCTAGTACTGTTTGACCCTTAACTTGTAAACTAGAATTTAATTCATTGAGGTGTTGTGTTATATCAGTGAAAAACATCAATTTGCATAACCAGTTTTTATCAATCAATTCCGGAAAATTTTGTTTTTTTCATGAAAAAATAGGTTTATTTCTTCCAAATATCATATAAATCTGTTTAAGACATTACCTCGGCTAAGCCAACGAACATTACTGTATAGCGGAAAGTCTACATATTCACTCTTCGTTTCTTCTAAAAGAGACTTAAATTGCCCGTGTGTCAATGAAAAACGTGAAACAATGAAATTAACTATTTTAACAACTGTGTCCATTACATAATTCAAACGCTGTTATGAGATTTTCAAACGCTGGTGTATAATACAGGGAAAACTTAATATTTTATGTCCAATATCATTTTCAAGAAGTTTAACAAACCCCTTTTCTTTTCCGACCATTGCACGAACGGTATCAGTAGTAACAGAAAAGATTTTATTTATATTAATTTTCTGATTTTCAAAATAATTTTAAAATGCTGTGGTAATGTCTCGTCCTGTAGTTGTACCAACAAGACGAATCAAATAACATAATTCTTCATAAATTTGATCCTTTCCACAATATCGAGCAACTACTGCTAGGCGCACCACGTCATTTACGTCAATGCTTTCATCAACAGTGACACTGAATACAGAGGCTTCTTGTAACATACTTTTCTGTTTAGTTGTTACATTATTGGCCATATCTGTTATTTGTCTTTCAATTGACAAGTATATCTCGAATTCAAGAGAGTATATTGTCTCTTTATTTAGTAAATTCCTGAATAAAATATCGGCACTTTCCAAAAATGTTTGTTTGATGAATTCACCATCTGTGAAAGGTTTGCTTTTGAAAGCTATACATTGAGCAATTTTATAACTACATTCGGTGGTTTTATTTTTAGTTTTTTAACTAAAAAAATAAGTTTGTTTTTTAAAACCAGAAACAGTTCGTTTAATTGTTTCAATTTTCTCATCAGCGTTCTTAAACGTACAATGATGTTTGCTTTGATAATGTCTTTGTACACTTCAGTACAATACAGGACACTTTCATAACATAAAGAACAAACAACACGACTTTTTTGTTGTAGAAATTCATATTCTTCAGTCTAAATGTCTTGAGAAGATCGAACGTTAACTTTATGTCTTTTTTGAGCCATTCTAAGATGGTATATTACTTATTAATAATAAGCATGCAGGAATAGGCAAACTGTCCGGATCCAGACCTGCAGAATATGCCGACTGTCGCATGTAGACAAAGATAAAAATGCTGAATTTTTAACATATTTTATTTGTTTTAATATTTTTATTCATTCAGAGTGCCATTGAAAATCGCGCTACGGCTCGCGTGTCATGTCTGGCACGCGTGTCGTAGGTTGCCGACCCCTGGCATAAAACATGAAAGCTGTTTGTATACTTTAATAAATTTAAAAAGAATCTTTTTCCAACATTTTATTCACTTAATTGCTTCTTTCTTAAATTTATTATGTTATCTTCTAAACATAAATACAGGTATACCTCGCCTTACGGTAATTGGTTTCAGGAGAGGCGACGTAAGTCGAATTTACTTGTGTAGTTACCACCTAAGTCGAAACTACGGTGGAAAACGCCAATAATGAGCACTTAAAGACCGCTAAATAAGACGACGACACAGAAACACAGATGTTTTCATGTTACGTTCTCTAGTACAGGTATACCTCGAGTTACGTCGTTTCGAGTTACGTCGTTCTCGATTATACGTCGTTTGTCAAAAAAGTATATGGAAAAATAAAAATCAAGTTTAAGTCATTTTATTCGACTTTACATCCGTCCGCCACAAATATTGAAGTCGTAATATCACTAGAAAAGCATTAAAAGCACATAAAATCATATTAAAATACGTACATTTACAGTAAATGTTAATATAATCATCATAAATCCTAGAGAACGAAACATGAAAACGTGTTTCTGTGTTGTCGTTTTATTTAGCGGTCATTAAGTGTTCATTATTAGCATTTTCCATCGTAGTTCGACTTACGTCCTAACTACACAAGTAAATTCGACTTACGTCGCCTCTTTTGGAACCAATTACCGACGTAAGGTGAGGTATACCTGCATATATGATGATTATATTAACATTTACTTTAAATGAACATATTTTAATATGATTTTATGTGCTTTTAACGCTTTTTTAGTGATATTACGACTTCAATATTTGTGGCGAATGGATGTAAAGTCGAATAAAATAACTTAAACTTGATTTTTATTTTTCCATATACTTTTTTGACAATCGACGTATAATCGAGAACGACGTAACTCGAGGTATATCTGTAATATTAATAATGATAATACTAAAATTGATATTCTTTTTAGATCACAACCTTCCTTATTACATTTACATGGCACCGTGTTTGTGTAATTTTTATGAACTGATCTTATATGTTTCTTAATTCTTATTTGTCCAATTTTCTGTTTGTTTCTTCAACATATGTGAGGATTTTTAAAACGATTACATCCTAACAAATAGATCACTCCTTTTGTTATATCTTGTTTTTTTTATTTCTAAAGATTTCTTTATTTAATTGTTTTGATCTTGTACTAAACCTATATAATTTTTTAATTAAAATATGATGTGTTTAAATATTTTTGGTACATACGTAAATTTTACAATTTTTTTGCGACATCTCTTCGTTTTTTCGAGTGTTCCTTACTATTTATACTAAATTTAACCATTCTTCGAAATTTTTTCATGCATAGTCATTAAATAGACATATCTTTTTTTATATATATATATTTTCTATCTTCGTAGTTCTTTCTATAACTTTTTCAATATATATATATATATATATATATATATATATATATATCCTAGAGAACGAAACATGAATATATATATATATATATATATATATATATATATAAATGAAATTCTGCATATTCTTTTTCATACTTATTGGTATATTAAAATTATAATTTACAGTTTTTGATACTTATACTGTATAGATTTTACTTATTTTGAATATTCTAACTGGTCCTTTTGTTTTGTTATTGTTACGTCTCAATAACTTACATTGTTTTCAGTTTATTTTCCCATTTCGAATAGCATATTCTTATTTATTTCAGAGCTTCATTATGTATTTTTCACTTGTTTTATCAAGTAAAATTATGTCATTATCTACATACCTCTAATAGAATTTAATTCCATTTGTTTTATTTACTTTTTTATCTGTTTAAATTATAAGTATGTAATTAATTAACTAAAAATGTTCAAGACTTATAAATCATTTTAAATTATACAATAATATGTATTTTAAAATTGTAAAAAACACCTTGAGAGAGAGAAAGAACCGAAATAGAAGAAATCATTGTGAACAGATGAAAACAAAAAATATTTATTTAATTAAACTAATTACATTAGCTATTATTTCTTCGTCATCAGTGTAAAAAGTCATATTAATAGATTTTAGTCAAACTAAACTACTAATAATAAATAATAAATATTAAATTTGTAGGCTCAGCCTCCCATGGATCGATCCCGATTGAATATTTCGAAAATATTTACATCGTGGACCCATTTGACTGGCTATCCAATTCTTTCTGTGGAAAGAGACTATGAGAAACGTTCTGCAAACATCTCGCAAATTGCTTTTCAAGAAGAAGTACGAGGAATGAAAAAGTAATTTTTAAAAAAAATTATAAATAGTTTTTATATACTTACACTTCATTGAACACAAAAAAATCGTTTCAAGATAAAATTACCCAAAATGTCTAAATTAAAAATCATTTTTTAACGATTTGCGTGACTGTTTTTGAAAAATCAAATATATCGATGAAATTTAAACATTTCCTACAATCGGATTTAGATTTAAGAGGAAATTTTTATTTGTATTTCTGAACAAAAAAAAATTGTCATAAAGCGACATTTATTCCCGTTTAGTGGCTTACAGAACAGGAAAACCTTGCATTTTTAAACGCTTCAATTCCGTTTAAGCTCTTTAAACATAATTGAACTTTGTTGCTATAGTTTTGGAATAGTTTTCCGTTAACACACGACGTTCAAATAAAATAAATCTTCATTTTCACCCGACAAATTAAATTCATCTTTATAATTTAATAAGAAGAAAGATAATTATATATTTAACAATTTTATACAAAATCTGATTGTGTTTTGTAAAAAATGTAACTACCCACTCGTTGCTAAATTCCGCAGTGTAACAGCGATGCTGAGGCGGAAGCTGCACGCATCCGAATAGTAAGTTTACAACACCAAAAACTACAGCGATGAGGAAACAACATGGCGTCTGTACAGTTGGCTGTAATTTCACTGTTCGACAAGTTATTTAATATTAATAGATGTAAACGTGCTCTTTTGCTAATGTTCCATAACGAAAGATAATGACATTTAACTAGAATGCAATTTTTTTAAATGCTCGATTAAGCTCAACAAGAGTAGTCATCACACAAGCATTTAAATTCTTGTGTATTTATTCGTTATTATTTAACAGTATGAAAAGTAACATTATAATCAAGAATTATCAACCTTCATGAGCCCACCTATGAGCTCAGCCATCTTGATAAAGCGAAAAAAAGCACTTTCTGCTTTTACAGCAGAAAGTGCCGAAAAGCACTGGCTGCTGTAAATTATACTTGCAAAAGTTCGCTTTTCACGCAGCGTAACGCAGCGATCTTGTTAGCAACGATTTCGCTTCAAGCTTCCTGTAGCCGCTGCAACATTGCTGAATTTAGCAACAATTAGCGATGATCGCTCTACGTCACTAATACGACACTCGCCAACACTCAATAAAGAAAAATATCGAAGTGCTCGACATAGAAGCCGGTTTAATAATTAGCATTTCTTTTTGACGCTTGGACTCTTCTGCATATTTAATTACTTCCATTTAATAACATTTTCCTGTATTTTCTTGTTAACATACAGTATTTCAGTACATGCAAAGCATTCTGTAAAGTTTTTAAAATTGTTTTTTGTTTACTTTTATAACCAGTATTAAACTTATGGCAGGATTCCGTATGGTATTGTAATAAAAATTTGACCTATAAAATTATAATATCTTCACTTGTGTGATTATTTCGCTTATGCGGCTAGAAATTGTATACAGGTAAAGGTTTTAGGTTACACTGTATTATTTCTAAATGTGATGGCTTCTCCTATTCGGAAAAATACATTTGTATACTCTATATTTTTCCGAATATAAAAATATCAAGTAAAACGGTAAGGCTATGTCTCGGAGACCCCCTACTAAGCGGGATCACTTCGACGCTCACGTCGGGTCTCGTTCTCATTTTCTAATCATCTTTGGTATCGCTGGTTTTGAGCGCGAGCATTCAAACTCCGCCGGCCACAGCCACGACCACGAGGTCTTCCACGATTTAATTTCATTGAAATTTCTCTCCGTTGCATGACGCCCCAGGTTGAATTTTTGTCAATGCAAAAACTTCCCGCTTTTGAAAAAAATAATGGTGGCTATTGTATCATTTGCAATTATTTTTATTTTTTATTTTGCACAAACGAAATATATATATATTAATAAATGTAAAAAGAAAAAATAATTTTATTTTGGAAGTTAGTTTTAATATAAAATTATAAAATAATAACGACGTGCCATTTAGTTTCAAAAAGTTCCGATGATGAAACGAGATATCTCCGGTCAATCGGTCGAGGTTAGCACGTGGCAACCAGAAATATGTGGGCAATAACACGGGACAGGTAAATGGGTTTTCTTCAAAGATTCGTTTGTCAAAATTCGATTTATCAACATTCGTATTTCCAACTTACCAACGAGCAACGCATGCGCAAATCTTGCACTATTTCCTGTTTGTAGAAACTGTCGCCATTTTGAATTTTATTGTGTTTCGGTTCTTGGTCCCCTAACTACCTACAAGTCTGTTGTCTGTTTTTTTTTTTTTTTTTTTTTTTTTGTTTGCGCGCATGATTTGGCACTTAATACTCTGTGCCAAATTTCAACTCCTGACATGTACTCCTTCATACCTCTAAGCTGATAAGATAACAGGCAGTACGATTTTATAAACAAGACGTAAAATAATGTATATATATATATTATTATTATTATGTTGGGTTAAGTGAGATATACTTGGTTAACACCAGTGGCTGTGTATTGTGCCAGACCAAAGTCAAGGCATAGTAACCAAAACAGAAATTAAAGAAGTGTATCAGTGTGTGTGTCTGTATTCAGGAATTTTCTCACAATATGACATGTATTCAATATAGTGGCCTTCTGTAGTGTGATGTATGTGCTTCTATTTAATTGTAATGTGCCCAAGCTTTTGTGTAGTGTGTGTGGTATGACACCTGTAGAGGAGAGAACAACAGGTACAATAAGCACCCTATCCATCCTCTGCAGATGCCTTATTTTCTGGGCGAGTTCTGTGTACTTGCTAATTTTTTCAGTGCATGCGTTTTGTATATTGTGAGTGTTTGGAATGGATATGTCTATAATGTATGTGATTTTATTGTGTTTGTCAATGAGTGTGATGTCTGGTCTGTTGTGGTAAATTGTTTTATCTGTGATTATGGCTCTGTCGTAGTACATTTTGTGCGTGTTGTTTTCCAATACTGTCTGTGGAATGTAATTGTGGTATGGTTCGTGGATGTCTACTAATTTGTGTTTCTTTGCAAGCTCTTGGTGTATTATATTTGCTACTTGATTAGTCTGTGTAAATAATCTGTCTGTGCCAAGAGCTTGCAACCAGAAGTGATGTGTTGTATAGTTTCTGGTATGATGTGACATTTTCTGCATGTGTCATTTGTGAGTGTTGCATCTTTGAGTATGTGTTTTCTGTAGTTTTTAGTATTTATGACCTGATCCTGTATGGCGATCATGAATCCTTCTATCTCCCCAAAGAGGTATCCCCCAGCTAACCAGCTGTTTGACGCAGTTTTGTCAACAAAATCCTGGGCCAGATCATAAGGATGCCTGCCATGGAGTGCCTTTCGAGCCCACGATTGCTTAATGGTGTCTATGCTTTTTATATGTTGCGTTGTGTCCATATGATGTGAGTGTAAGTTTAATGGTGTGTTATTTGAGTCTGCTAGAGTTACTGCTTTATGTAATTGTGATGTTTCTTGTTTTTGTAGAAAAACTCTAGCAGTGACTGTATTTGTTTGTAGTAAAGGTTAACTATGTCTATCAGGCCACGTCCGCCATCTTTACGTGGAAGGGTTAATCTTTCTGTGGCAGATTTAGGATGATGTTGTTTATGCTTAGTAAGTGTTGTTCTTGTTTTCCTTTGGAGTTGCTCAAGATCTGTGGGAGTTCAATGTATAACTCCAAAAGAATATGTGTGGGGTTCCAAAAGAAAGAGTACTGGGATGACATATGTGTTTATTGCTTTAACTGTGTGTTTTGCATTTAGCTCTGTTCTGAGAATAGCATTTAACCTACTTTGGTATTCTTTAATTAACCTTTGCTTTATTTGTGCATGTTCTGTTAGTTTGGCCTGTTGGAATCCTAAATACTTGTAGAACTCGCCCTCTTCCATGGATTCAATAACATCTCCATTTCCAAGTGCAAAATCTTCTTTCTTCAGGATTCCTTTTTCTATGTGAAGTGTTTTGCATTTATCTAGGCTAAATTCCATTTGTATATCCTTGGTGTATGAATGTGTGATTTGTAGGAGTTGATGAAGTTGTTTTTGTGTGGATGCATAAAGTTTTATGTCATCCATGTACATGAGATGTGACAGTGTATACTGTGTTGTTTTTTCATGCCCGATATTGTAGCCATATTGTGTGCTGTTTAACATGTTGAATAATGGGCTCAAGGAGAAGCAGAACCAGAGAGGACTCAAGGAATCTCCTTGAAAAATTCCTCGCCTAATAAAAATTTGGTTTGTTTGTATGCATGTGTTACTAACCCTGAGATGTAGTGTTGTTCTCCAGTGCTGCGTAGTGTTTTGGAAGAATGCAATGAGTGATGAATGTATTTTTTACATGTGTAGGATATGTAGCAGCCAACTGTGTGGAACACTGTCGAATGCTTTTCGGTAGTCTATATATGCAATGTGTATGTTTCTGTGTTGTTTGTGTGCTTGCCGTAGAATGACTGAATCTACGAGTAACTGTTCTTTGCATCCCCTGTGATTTCTACGGCAACCTTTTTGTTGTTCCGTAAGAATGTCGTGTTCTTCAACATGTTTGTATATTTTGTTTGCGATACAGGATGTCAATAATTTGTAGAGTGTTGGGAGACATGTAATTGGTCTGTATTGTGTGGGGTCTGTGGTATTGCTGTTTTTAGGTTTCATATAGGTGATGCCCTGAGTAAGAAAATTTGGCATGTCTTGTGGATTGATGATGATGTGTGTTAGGTGTTTAGCTAGTTCCTGGTGCAGTGATGTAAACTTTTTGTACCATAAATTGTGAATGTTGTCTACACTAGGTGTCTTCCAGTTGTGTGTTCTGTTAACAGTGTATTGGAAATCATGTATGTTTATTTCAGCACAGGGCATAGTTGGTATGTTGTGCAAGTTTCTGTTCTCCTCCGCGATCTAGCCTGCATCAGCATTGTGCGTGACAGCACTGGACCAAAGAGAAGACCTGTAAGTTGTGAATTCTACTGTTGGTGTGCCACTGTGCTGTGTATCAGTGTTTGCTTTGTTATTAATTGTCTGTAAAAGAGTTTTTCATTGTTTGTAAATAATTTATTTTGTTGTTTTCTTAGTGTACATGTTTTGTATCGTTTGAGTCTACGTGTTTTGGCAGCAAGTTTTTGTTTTAGTGTATCAATATATTCTGTAATGTGTGTGTTGTGATGTTCATGTTTTGTGTGTGTTTTTATTTTCTTGAAAATGTTTTTGAGCTGTTTCCTTAATTTGTGTGTTATGTTGTTTTTAGTGTATTGTGTCAGCCTGCCTAATTGCTGTCTAATGTCATTTATTTGTGTTTCTATTCTTCTTTGCCACGCAGGCTTGTCATAGAATTGTGTTTTCTGTGTATTTGTCTGTGATTGTACTTTCAGCTTAAGGTGTGTCACTACTGTGACTGCCCCAGCATAAACTAATGTATGAATGTCTGCGAGTGTAGAAATTGAATGAATGTAGTATGGTAGTAAGTGAGTGTTTACATAATTTAGTGTTTTTCCTACTATCTTTGACGTGTTGATTTTTGGTATTCGTGGTCTTTGTGTGGGATCTGTACCTATATCTTTAGTGAGTGTTTCCTGAAATATAAGTGAGAGCGTATTAACTAAATCCATGTCTATGTTATCAATGATGGATGAGGAATTGTATGTAGTATTGTTAGTGGTAATTGTTGTTTGTGTGTTATTATCAATGCTTGCTGCTGGATTATCCCGACAGGTTACATGATCTTCATTAATGTTAGATGTTTCTGTCTGTTGATGTATTTGATCAGCAACCTGTTGTTTGATAAGTTCAAGTGTTGTTTGTGGAATAAGGTTGTTGTGTATACTCGTTCGTTTTTGATCAACAACCCTTTTTTCGGTGACAGTGAGATAAGGATACTGTTGTGTGAATCTATGGTGTAGTTGTTGTCTGTATGCTGTCATGTTTGTTTCGAGCTTTGTGATGGTGTAGTAAGTACGGATGATAAACTCGTTCATTTCTACTGTCCATTTCATCCGTTGGCATGGTTTTCCAGCCTTTGTGGTCTGTGGATGCATTGCCACAGAAACACTAAGGCTGGGTTGGTTCCTCACATGTGTTGAGGGCATTACAGTAGCCATGCTTGGGCCGGTGCTGCTTTCGCCACCGGTAACCAAGGAAGACTGTGGCTTATTTTTCGAACGTGAGCCTCTGCCTAACCCACGAACGCGGACCTTGTTATCCCGGGCGACGTCCGAGCCGGTATCACACTTTGATCTGGTTATTACCATAATAAATAGCTCCAGAAAATGTGGGTGTGGTCACTCTTAGCTTCATTTCTCCCCATAGATCTTACTGGCATGGGTGTCCCTACCAGGAGCTTGTGCTCCAGCCTGCATTGCTCAGTGGATCAGTAAAATTACTGGGCTCTCCCACCACGACCAGGTGGTGACCACGGGAGAATTATTATTATTATTATTAATATATATATATATTTATATTTATATATAATATTGATATATTTATATTAATTATATATATAAATAAATTACGTAATTTTAATTATGTAACATAATTAAAATTAAGTTAAAGTAGTGTTTTCAACTCTCGTTGAGTGATGAAACATTTCTAAAGCAACAAAAACTTGCGGTGCACTATTTGATAAATATACCACTACATGGATCACAAAATTTGCTAAAGCGTATGAAAGTTGAACTGAAATCTGGCTTCTAAACTCTACTTGTTGCTAAATATAACTTTTTAAGGTCTGAATTTAACAGAATAACCACTTTATTTGGCAAAGTTGTCAAATTCAGCGATAACTATTCCTTAAGGGTTTTCCTTTTATGTTTAATCATCAATAAAAACGATCCTTCTGGAGTCACAACTTTGCCTAAGCTTTTAAATTGTCAATTTATTCATATCTTTGAATTGGCGATTTAAACACACAGACTAATTATAATCTGAAGATATCATCGTGCTGTTTGTTTTCATTCACACGCAAAAGATTTTAACACCTTTGGAATTTCAATGGACTATATCAGGGATGGCAAACCTTTTTGAGTCCGCGTGCCATATTGTAAGCATACTTAGCTTTAAAGATGTTAATGCGTGCCAAAGTCTTAGACTTCGAATAATGATATTTAAAGAAATTAAACGAATACGCTTTAATTCGAATAAATGTAAAAAAATCTGATTGAAAAAAGATGATCAGGTGATAAACAGAATGGGTGATTGAAACGGACAGAAATCTATGATACATTACGTGCCAGATGATTTCTCTTACATGCCACTTTGGGCACGCGTGCCATAGGTTCGCCACCCCTGGACTATATGATTTAACCAAACAACTTCGCCTATTATTTTACAACTATTTACTTATTGTTTGATTTTTCTAGTTTACCTCGTAACCTTATGTTTTGCGATGCGATTAACATAATGATTCAAAAGACAGTCTGTGAAATTTCGTTTAAAATAATATTCTAACAGTTTCTTCTCATCTCGTGACTCCCTTACAGAATCAGTATTGATTAATAAACAGTACATCCAAATCATTTACAGTTGCGTTACTGACGTCACACTTATTTCTAATTAGATTTTCATTTTATAACTAAAGTTTCGGTAAGTAAAATAATGTAAACTGTCTTATAAAAACAAAATCTTTTCGAAGTTAGTACCGATACTTTTATTAATTCGAACATCATTATCATTATCATTTGTAACTTTTGTCAGTTAAATACTGAATTTAACGTTTCTAAATTTACTTCATAGAATCCATACGTTTCTGTCGCCAGTTGTTTTTACCTATCCATAATACAATTCCGTTTTTTCATTGGATATCCTCTTTTTCTTCCCGTAAGTTTCCATTTTAAGAGATCTTTCTTCCCTCTGTAGGCTAATCTGTTTTCAAACTACAGTAGTATATTATGATCAGCATAATCTGTTAAATCTCGTCAGTAATTTTTTAAAATGTTTTTCTTATCATTATTCGTTTTATTTTTATTTTCCTTTTCATTTACTTTGTTATGGACAGTTCTACCTGCACTGGTCATAAAGTGGAAAATGCACTGACTATATTTTTATTTTTAAATCATTTTAAATCTGCCTCACTTCACTCTCTATAGATTTTCATTTCGACTGTGTCGACAAGATTTTCTTTTAGGATGCATTTTAGCTCGTTTAAGTAGTTTGAACAAGCTATATTATTTGTTAACATATTTAACTTTAAGTGTAAGCTGTTTTTTGTAAAACCTAATATCCGACAATATTCTTTTTATCTTATTCTTCGATGTTTAAGTGTCTAGAAGTCTTATGCACTTTACACGTCAATCATCAGTGATATACATCGAAGAAACGAAAAAAGATTCAAGTGAGGATAAAAGAATACAAGGAGGAGATACGACTAGGTTACAGTATTTTACCATGATACCAACATAAAAAGAATAGTAGATGTAATACTGTATTAATGTAAATAATGTCAAAGTAATCAATATTGAAAAAACATGTATGAAAAAATTTAAATAACATGTAGAAATAATAACAGTAAAAATAATATTAATGTAATATGGGTGTGCAAATTGAAAATTGTTGATATGATGTCGTAATCCGAAAATTTAATCGGAATAGAACATCATAGCAACGAGTTACAGATTGGAAAGAGTCAATGAATAAATTTCACTTGTAGTTATTACGTAATTATATACTTTGGTTTTAAGTTAAAAACAAAAAGAAAACACACATATATATATACTGATATTTTATTTTACAGCATTGGAGAGTGATGATAACCGTAAATGCATTTGCCAGATTAATAAAATTTTTAGTAAAAGTTTGTCAGTTGTTTTATCTACTAGACACTAAAACACCGGGAAGAAAACGAAAAAGAATACTGTCGAATGCAAGTTTTCATAAAATGCAGCTCACTTAAATATATTAATAACAAAGAAATATTAAAAACAATGGGATCGGTTATTATTATAATGTTAAAAAACAATAATTTCCAAAAAATTTTTAAAACTTTCTTAAAAATAAACGAGTGAAAATCACTCTTCTTTATCCGATTTCGAATGAATTAAAACAAACGATGAACACTTATTCAGTATTTGGTTATTTTCTAATAAGTGTCCATCTTTTGTTTTAATTCATTCGAAATCGGATAAAGAAGAGTGATTTTAACTCGTTTATTTTTAAGAAACTTTTTAAATTTTTTTGGAAATTATTGCTTTTTAACATTAAATATATTAATCTTGAACCGATCATCTATACAGTTATTGTACTCGTATTACAGTATTGACTTTTCAACTCTAAATTAGTGATGTAATCAAAATAGCAACAGAAATTACAGCAGTCAAGAACTATATTTCTTTTTTAGTTTATGCTGGATTGATAAAATTACTAAAAATTACTTTCGTTTATCTGTGTTTAGTGATGAAATAAATTAAATTGTTGTAGTTTGGTTTTTGTACCATTATATATAATTGTTGATCACATTTTCCTGTTCATACTTTCAATTTTAATAACTTTTGTCCTTTAGTTAACTTTAAAAGCTTTGATTTTTAACTATCAAGCTAAAAATGGTAAAGTGGTGACCAACTGAAGATCTATGACCAATAGAATGCCGTCAATAACCTCATTCATACATCATTCGAACTGATCAAATTTCACTGCGGTATATTATATAATCTATTATATTTTAAGATAATATAGGCTTATCTATACAATTCTCTTTTGTATTTACAAAGACCATGTTTCTAATTTCTGAATAACGATGTTTTAGTTTTGTGTGAAAATCATTCAACAGGATTACCAAAAGATCTTTACCGTTGTTTTCGTAAAAGGTTTAAATGTTTTTTTTTTTTTTTTTTTTTTTTTGTTGCGTGTCATTATGTTACTGTTAATTTGTACATACGTCAGATCTGTTATTCTGTTCTAAAGAGTATTTTATTATTTTAATTTGAAGTTTTATTACTTTTTTAAAATTATTTTACGAATTATGAAACTTGTTCATTTTCCGTTGTTTTAACAGTGTTATCTCTCAGGTTTTAATAACATTTAGAACTAAGTATTATTAATTTTTAGAATAAAAAAGATGTATTTGGGAATTATTATACCCATTTTTTTACTCTCCAGTTCGAATAACATCAACTTTCTTTTATTTTATTTTAGCGTAGACCGTAAATCATTTTGAATTCGTGTAAATATAAAATATAAATTTTTAAATAAAACTTTTTATAACATTTTATTTAAACATTTTCTTACTAGTCATACCTGGCCAATTCCGATAACTTACACAACAGCGAAAGATCTCGATTGGAGACCGACCATTAAGATGTGGACGTATAAAAAACAGGGTAAAGGTTATTTTATTTTTCAAATATAATGTTTAATATTATTGAATAAAAATTACTTTTAAAATTATTTTTAAGCTTTAAATAATTGTTTTAATTTAATAAAAATTTCATTTTTGTAATATTCAAAATTCATTAAAAATAAAAAAGTAGATATTCAAATTGTTCAGAAAAACCACTAATCAGAAATAAAGCTAAAATTATCTGTGACGACCATTTTAATTCTAAAGGAATAAAATATCTTTCCTGAGACATTGCATCGCGTGAAGCGAGAAAATTTCGGAAATATGTCACTCAGAAACGCCTTCCTATTGACTCTATTAAAACGGAAATGGCCGCTATTAAAATCAATAAATTAAGTGTATATTGTATAAGTTTATAATTGAGATCATTCTATGTTGGATTCAAATGCATTATTAATTGTACTTTAAACGTCTGAGTATATTCGTGATACAAAAAATTAATTCTTTAAAATTTTTAAAATATTTGCGACCAATCAATATTGTTTATTCGAAATTTTATATTTTAGAATTTTAATTTGCTCTTATTTTCTAAGAAATCATAACAAATATAACTGGGAATCGTGACGATTGGATTATTGTTAACGGAGAAAACGTAGTCTATTACGTAGTTAATTACGACGAAACAAATTGGAATTTACTGGCGAAACAACTACGAGAAAATCATTCGGTTAGTAGCAATAAATTAAATTAATATTACTTGAAATGATATTACGGAAATATGACAAAGTAATTTTGAATATTTAACAGGTGATTCCGGCTACTCATCGTAAAAAAGTTTTAACCGACGCTGGAAGTTTGTTTGAGTGAGTTATTCTCAGTTTAGACATTTGTCCTTCTGTTTCGAATAACACCCAGAGGTTCTTTATCGGCCTTATACAAATTATTTGTATGTAAATACAAAAAAATAATTCATTTCAGAAATCACATATGTTATAGTTCTTAATAATCATAGTCTATAAATGCTCCAGGCAGCACTAAAACAAAGCAACATTCTTGGAGGAGGAGTGATAACACCCCGTCTCAAAAAATAAAGAAGAAACCTAAAATCCGATTCTAACCAAATTCTCTCTTCATTTGAATTTTCATCGAATCCTTTACATTCGAATCTCCTTTGCCAGACTACGTTCTGGAACAAGCCGCGTTTTCGCCGGTATGTTCCAAAATTTTTTTACGTTTTACAAATCCAATCGATGGATTATGCTGAATCCTAACCAAATAAATATAAAATTGATTAAAATAATTAGATATTGTGATTGTATGGCGCTTCTTGATATTGGTGTTTCATGTTTTACACGAAAGTGAATTAGATTACTACTAACAAGAAATGTAAGAAAGAAGGATATTATGAAACAACAATTTTTTACTTTACTTGAAATAAGGTTTGTTATTTAGAATATAGGCAGAAGAATTCATATTCATAAAAGTAATGAGGACCTCTTTCACGTGACTTCATTAAATTCCCTATAGAATCACAATGTCATAGCAGTGTTCAATCATTACATCAGGAGATAATTTTGTTTAATTGAAATTAATAAGTAGCCTACATTAATTTTAAATAATAAGGTTAAATATCATTCACGAAAACAATGTGTTCAATAATAATGGCTAATAATGGCTAGTTATTTGAAAATTCTGAAATTTAGCAGTTATCATATTATTATTATCATTATTATTCTTATATTATTATTTTGCTATCTATCCACTGTTGGATGCAGTGCCGTAACTAGGCAAATGCAACAGGTTCACCCGCACAGGATCCACTTGTAAGGGGGGCCCAAAATGCATGTATTTATTTTATTATTTTCCCAAACGTAACTAATTAAAGGGTCTAAATGGAAATTCTTGCACAGGGCACAGGAATGGCTAGTTACGGTACTGGTTGGATGAATGTTTCTCCCACGATTTCCATTTTCTTTCTGCTGCTTTGGTTATTTCACCAGAGTATCTCATCTTACGTTACTCTTGATTTTTGACTTGGTTTCTGGTCAACCGTTCCGTCCAGCTCCGTTTCAACTTTTTAATTTGCACTAAACCATCATTTATTTTTGTTTGTTCTCTATCCAAATACTTCTCTTATTTCTTAATGCTATTACTATCATTCCTGGCTGAAATGTGCTGATGTAAGACTGTCTGGTAAGCGGCACATTTTTTGCTTCCGGAGTGATGGTGTTCTCAAACAACTGTGAGATCGCCGAATCGCGCGTAACGGCAGGATATCTGAGCAATTCCGAAGCGTATGTGGGAGTGTTGATGACAGAAACAACTCTGTCCAATTATAAAACAATTTTCCCGATTTATTGTATAAATTATGCTTACAAAAACAGTATCTTCTGTCCGAGAATAGGATGATGTGATGGACGATTGGTCAGTTGGTCGATGGACAGTTGGTCAATCGGAGAACTGGACGGCCCCGGAGCGTGCTCGTGTAATAGTTTGTCGTTTAATCGTCGGAGAAACGGAGAATATTTCACTACGGAAGATGCCACACAATATGAAAATCCGGTGGAGAAGCTCTCCGTATTCTTGAATTGGTCATTTTTATAAACTTTTTTGGATCCCAAACTAATCATTTTGATTGGTCAATCCTTCTCACTCTGCTTTCTAATTGGTCTTACCTATTGTAACGAGATTCGAACCCAGATTGCAGGATGAGTGAACGTCGCGTCTCCATTCGATCCCAATCGAAGATTGTCGATCTTGAGACTTACACCATTCTATTGTTTTAATTCGAGAAGTTCACTTTTTTGAGAATTACTTTTAAACATGTCCTTTTATGGACATAAATTTTTATCTTTATTCTCTTATGGGTTTTACAAAATAAAAAGGTTTCCCTCTTTCTCCGTTTTTTCCAAGAACAAACAAAAAAAAGAAAGTTTATTTATGAATATGATTCCGGTTCACTTCCAGAGCCTCAGACAACTGCATTCCAGAAGCGAGTTTTTCATTCTACACGACAAACTGCTCACACTGGAATCCGTGGGAACAGAAGAAAAGCTATACGAACTGTTGCATCGCCCAATCACTGACAAGCGTCAAGACTAAACTCACTGAAATTGCACTACTAAGTGCGCAACAAGTCTCCGCAAATGTAAAAATAACAAACGGTGTATAATTCAAAATGTCATAAAAGTTTATCATATCTTAACAACTGATATAAAGATTGATAATTTACTAAGATTAATAAGCATAACACAATTGAATTTGATAATTTATAATTAATAATCAATATAAAGTATGAAATTATACAGACCCACCAAAATCTGCTCATGACTTTTTCTTCTGACTTTGAACGATCGCCCCATGTCATTTCGCAAACTGGCCGGCGAAATCCCAAAATCAAGAAATGATCGCACATTGGCCAGTCAATTCACAGCAACTTTGGCCATTTCCGATTTGGCCGGACCCTTCCCACTTTGGCCGTAACATATACAAGAATCTTTAAAAAAATGTGAGATAAAATTACAAAAATTTGCTTTAGAAAGTTTTTGACGACAATCTTAGTTCTGAGAATCACCAGTAGACGAAAAGAAGCACTGTGGATAGTATCGGTATGATACTTAGGTTCGTTTTTATTTGAAAACGAGCCATAATCTTATAATAGATTATAATTACCTATTCCGATACAAATTCAAAATAATCGTGTAGCGTTTAGACAAATCTAGAAATAAAAAGGCTTTTTGAAGTTTTGCTATATATCCACAAAAGTTTGATGGCCTCTCATCATCAGTGGCCTACTTAAAATGTATTCAATAAATAATCCTGGTTTGGGAAAGAATTATTATGTAAATAGTTATATATTAAAGATTATGTATTTAGTCACCCAATTTCCACTAGCAAACACTCTAGCATAAAATTTAACATCGTTTATATGTATCACTTTTAGACCTGATCGCCATTGTCAAGACGTTTAGCACTTCTCAACATGTTTTAATCTTTGGTAAATGCAGATTTGAAGGGTGGAAAAATTGCAAACCAAAACAAAGCCAAAGTGTTAATAGAAGCGTTGTAAATATGGTTAAAGTTAAAAAAAAAGGCATCTCAACAGAGATATAGCCTCATATGCGCATCAAAAAAAAAAAAAACAATTCTACCTTTTAGAAAAAGTGGATGACTGCAATTTTTAACTAAATGAAAGCGAACTGTCTGCAAAGTGCTTCCACCGCTGATGGTTTCCAGAACTGATCGTAATAATGACTTATGAAGATGTTTGCTTAGTGTTTCATATCGCCCCGTGCTCCATCTCTCCCCTGCTCTACACTATAGTTAATACTTAGATTGATTACAATTTAAAACGTAAATTATCGTTTATGTTTATTATTAATTCTAAACATTTTCCACAGAAAAAATTTGACGACACTGAATACGCTGTTGGATCTATATTTGTATTTTCCATTCGAAGACGAATATTATGCGATAATGAATTCAAAATTTTTAGTTATGTTATTCGAAATAAGTAGACTGATAGAACTAACTCCGGACGAAATTATGTGGGACGTAAGTACTGTACATAGAGATAAATTTGACTTTTTGAAATAAAATCAAACGTGTTTGTAATTTAATTAGGTAATAAAATTAGGTAATTGACATAAAATCAAATATTTTTGTTAGAAAAATTGCATTACAACTATTATCAATAATAGAAATATAAAGTTCTTTTAATATTTCTTTGGTTCATCTCTAAACTCCATTGTGAAATTACAAATATGCACTAAAATTGTATAATTAAAATAAATATCATCGTTATAAGTTGATAAAAATTTAATAACAACAGTTCTAAACTTCACCAGCTGAAATATATTTTTCTTTACCAAACGTTTTCGACTGATTGGGCAGTCTACAGAGAGGTCGATCGTCAAAAAATTATTGTATTCCGGAACATAGAAAGTGAATAAATGGTGCTCTTTTCTTCAACAGACTAACTTCAGATTTTTCATTTTAAACTTAATTATCATCCGGCGATATTTTACAATTGAATTGAAAAATATTTCTGCTGGTAGAGATTAGAACTGTTGTCATTGTAGCAAAACACCAGTTTATAAGACATATTATACAAAAAGTAATATAATTTTTTTTTCTAGAATTACATCATTTATTTGTTTGAATCGCCATATAAAAAGTTTGGTTGGGAGTACGGAGATAAAAACGAAAATGATTATAACAGGTAATTTTGATAACTAAATTCGAGACGATGACATTTTGCAATTATATTTTCATTCATTACCTTTTTGTATCTTAAATTTTCAAATAAATAAGATTTTAAAATTACAAATGTAAACTTTCGTTAACATTCTTTTCTATTCTTACATATGCGTACCATGAAACATTTTAACTAAAACTAGTTTTAGTTTATTGCGTCAATAATAAAATATTCTTGCATTAGTGATTAGTTTTGTGAACAGTTAATACATTAAAATTAAAACATTTTCATTATAAATGCTTACACCGTAATGAAATATTTTTGATTTAATTCATTTATAATATGTTGTATTTTAAGGATAAACCGAAAAGAAATAAAATATATTTAATTGAAATACTTCGTCAAAATTGATAAACATTCTTAATTCCGTTAATGCAGTAGATAGTACACCGAAAAGTAAATGAAAATGTCAACTTTAGTTATTACAAAATTCAGCATCATGAGGCACAGTAATTGAAATATTAAAATATTTTGCATTCTCGGCTGTTATAGAATATAACAAAGGAAAGTATCATGATCAGTCAAATTTTGATCTAACAAATTCTTTTTTAAATAAAAACTTTAAATACCGGTATTCTCAAATTTTCCCTTCGAGAATGTAAAATTCTCTACAGAATTCCCCATTAATTCCCTTATCTCATTTTTCCCATTATGTGGAAAAAATCTCCAATATGGCAACTATGTCTTCAGAACCTCTGGTTTAATTTGCCACAAGAAGCAGTCTGGATCCTAAACGTTCCAATGCTTCTTTTCACAAATAAATATCTACAGTGGTGAAAATGAGACAATATTCAATTTGTTTAATAATTTGTTGTAGTTAAGATAATGGTACTAAAATCTACGGTAAAAACAAAGTCAAAATAAAAAGTTTGAAGTTTAATTTTTAGAATTTAGTACATTGTTTTTCTTTCTACCTTTTTTGTTTTACTTTGTTAATTTATTAATATATTGGAAATAAATAAAATAAGTTAGTTAATAATTTTATTTAATATTTATTTAAGTCTGCTATATAAGTTAGAATAGTTAAGTTTAGTAAATATTCGAATATTCGAATTCGAGAAAACTGATATTCGTCCATCTCTACTTTCTATTTCTGATGTCATTGAAAAGATCTTAAATTGATATTGGTAATTAATATATTTGTTATTAACATCTTTTTAAATTTGGTTGTAATATGTTTTTCAGTTGGAAAAATAAGAAAGTTGAATTTAAGAAAAAAAAAAAACAGAATTATTTTAATAATTAATTTATCATTTTATTTAATTTCTAACTAATGTATAATAAAATTTATAAAGGCCCATAATCCTTAAAGTTAATTTGTAACTTGAAATTTATAACAAAATTAATATAAGTAGTCATTTATATTATATGTCTGATAAGCATAGTTGTGTAAATAATCTGTTTCATCAGTAATTAAAACGGAACAATTCTATTAAAAACCACGTTATAATTATTCTCATAGTGTTTGCATTGGGGTCGTATTTTACAATAAGTATTTGTGGATAGTATTCGCCCATCTCTAATAGATATATTTTATTCAATATTAATTTATACCCTATGTTTGAAAACATGTTTTAAAATGTAGTGTTATATTTGATTAAAATTTTAAATTCCAAATTTATCTGAGCACATTGTAATTTTATTTTGAACTTTTATGTATTTACAGGGGAATTCGCGAACTATCCATATTCTTTTTATGCCGAAGAAGATACATGCCTTGTGTGAATACCGCTATCGCAAAATTTAAAAATTGGAACGAAACAAAGAATGAAACCGGGTAATAACTTTAACAGAATCGATTATATTAAATAATTAGGAATTTAAAATATTTAGTATATATTACGTAATTAATTAATGTTAGGAACATATTTATAATATACAAATTTTATGAAAAAACTTTAATAATACAATAAATTACTTTGGAATTTACTGTACAAATAAATATAATCAGAGGCAGAAAGCTGTTTCTAATTAATTAACGAGTTTTATTAAATATTAAATTCGTTAAAATTAAAACATAGAATTATTTAACTTGACCTGTATTATGAATTTAATACAGATCAAATAGAATTTTCTCGAATAGAAAATGTTTACGAAGTTTCTCCAGGTTCTTGCTTAATTTTAAATCATTTTGATTTCGAGAATTGTTGAATTAGAATATAATCGTGTAAATAGAATAAACCGAATGGCTATAATTTGCAAATTAATAAATTTGGAATATTCATAATCATCTTTTTAAATTCGTCTTAATTTACTTAGTTAAGAAACTTTCATTTTGAAATACTGCAGAAGCTCAGTATTCGGGATTTTTTTCATATTCGACAACTAAAACTCTATTATTTTCGAAGGATTTATAAAAATAACGTGTAGGAAACAAATATTTTTTATCTTTCAGTTTTCAAATAGTAAATAGTAGTAGTTAGAAGTATTAGTAAGAATGTTGGGGCAACATTTTGTTTGTTTACTTCCTATATTGTAATATAATTTGTTAGAGATTATTATTAATAGATTAGCACCAGTGGCCGAGCGGTTCTGTCGCTAAACATTGGTAGTTTGGTCGCGGGTTCGTGCCGCGCTCGAACGGATAGCCGTGTGGAGTTTTCCGTGTTTTTTCCACGTTTGTAACACCTGAATAGGGACCAGCTTCCCTTAGAAGACCTCCCGGAAAGCATTGTTTCCCCTCGCATAACACTGCGTCCCAGAGAAGGCAAAGGGGAACCATTCTGGTCGTAACTTCCTCCCAGATACACCTTGGCGTGTTACTAACCACTTATTAACCTGCGCCTGCTGCTCGCCGACGTCAGCATGTTCTGATATGGAATACAGAGAGAAATTATTAGGTGTTTCTTTAGTTTATCATATTGGTTTCTGTTAGGCCCCTGTGTGGGGGGAGCACGATTTTGTCACCCTCTTTGACGCATAATAACTCCTGTGCTTTTCGTCGAAAATTTCTAAAATTTTACAGGTTTGTGTTGTGGTTTGAAGCTCTATTAAGTCTAGATGGTTAAAAGTCGACGGGGTGGGGAAAGAAAAGGCATCGTGGGTCCTATCTCAGGGTAAAGTCGAACTTAATGGGGTTTTACTCGTTATTAGCATTTACTATTTTTTATAAAGCCCATTTCTACCCTAAAAATTAAGATGTTGGCTATTTCATAATAATTAAAAATATAAAAAGCTGTTTTTTAAAATATCATAACAGACGATGTCACACACGTACTTTTAAACATGGCCGGGAAAGTTAAGTAACTCGTTGCTGGATTTTTAGCTTTAAACTATTTAGATTATCCTCCGTTTATATACGTATTTGTAAGTTAAATTTTGGAAGAAACAGTTAATAAAATGATTAGGTAGCACTCTTAATTTGAATTATCAGTAGATGCAATCTATAGGCTACGTGTGTACATTTGCTAGCTAGCTCTGTTTTCGTTCTATCTATTTGTAAGGTCATATAATTTAAAGTTTGTAACCAGAACACTACAAATGAATTCGATTTAATTATGAATATGAAATAAATAGATTACCGAAAACAATTAACACGTTTTACGAAACCTTTTCAGTTTATTTTTTAATGAAAATTACATATATTGCGATAAATTATTAAGTATTTCTGTTTGTACTAATTTACACTAATTTATGCAAATTTCGTTTGTAGTTTAGATCACAACATCAAACATTCGATTATGTGTACTGGAATCGAATATGGAACCGCGGAAGAATGGAACGAGGTGTTTAATTCTTATTTGGAAAACGAAGATTTTTTAAGCACTGCTTCTTTAGCTTGCAGCAGAAACAGGACATTAATAACAAAGTAAATATTTAGAACATTTTAAATCTTTTTAAAATTTTTTTCCTTCTTTTTTTTTGTATTTTTTATTAATAGGCTCTATGTACTAAAAATGTTTTAAAAACGCCAATTTATAGAATTGGTTGTTGTTGAAAATTTATTTCAATATCGATTTTTCATGTGCTAATGTTGCCTTTTTTTATGTTTAGATTGCTTGAAGAACTTTTGAAGAAGCCCAAAGTAAGACGATTTTTACAAATACTAAAAGAAGTCCTTCGTAACCCGCATATGTGGTTAGAAGTTTTCCATTTCTTCAATGTTCATTTTAAAGAATTGGCAGAAGAGTAAGTACAATAGATTACGGTAAAAGTTTTGAAATATTTTTCTTTTCGGTTTATTCGATATACTGTAATCGGAATAATCTGGAATACTGTGTATAATTAAACTGAATTAAACTATGTATAAGTCAAATTATAGACATATCTGTATATACAGTTTGTTTTCAAGAAATGGAAAATTCTGTTTTAACGAAAAAAAAAAATAAGAAATTACATTTAAAAGATTAATTCATACTTTCTTTCAAATACGAAAGTAAACAATAT
The DNA here is from genome assembly GCF_030686945.1 of Centruroides vittatus. NCBI lineage: Eukaryota > Metazoa > Arthropoda > Arachnida > Scorpiones > Buthidae > Centruroides > Centruroides vittatus. Next base: position 1,361,469 of record NW_027121927.1, read on the forward strand.
TAGACATAAGTATGCAACGAACGGAAAACAAAACCTGTTTTAATGACATGAAGTTATAATTTGGTACGAAATTAGTGCAGATTGTAGAGAAAACTAAAAGGCTTTGTGTCATTCATTAAAAACAATAGAAATTAATATTTAGAAATAAATAATTTAATAGCATTATGCAGCGTATCTATAATTCGTTATAAAAAGGAATATTCCGATTTTCCACATTTTTAATTAGTGAAATGTAATAATTACAGTAAGACTCCTCTTAACGTGGGGGATGCGTTCTTAAACGTCGAAGCGCTAAACGAAACAGCGTTAAACGAGGTCATTTTAACATAGAGTAAATAGAGAAAGGGGTGTTTCCCTTTCCCTCTATCACAAGCAACCAAAAATAAACAGATTTTACTATAATTCTAAGATATTTTATATTAATTTGCATAATAATATATGCTAAATAACACATAAACATATGCACACAAAAATGTAAAGTTCATTTTTCTGTGATGAAGTTTTTGGCGCTTCTGAAATTGTTGTTTTTTTTTCTTTGCGTTAAAGTCGTGTAGTTTCATTTGTCGCTATTTTTTTCCTTAAGCAAATACCGGTAGCAGATGATCGCATACAAAACGCCTCGGATTGCTTTCGCCCTCCTCTCAAAATCTGGATTATTAGCTACAATTTGATCAACGATTTCGGTTATCGTAACCAAACTTTTACTAAGGAAATCTGTAGAGAAATTCTTTGGGTTCTTCGTCTTCAGAATCACTATTTACCAGTTATATATAAATTCCTTATTCTGCTAGTTCTTGATGGTCATCGTTGGTAAGGCTCTCACCAGAAACATGCAGTAACTCCTCAATATCCTGCTTATCTACATCTCCTAGTTCCGCTGTATCGATTAGGTTAACAATTTGGTCAACATAACGATACAACGATAGGCTCATCTCGTTGGGAATTCTTGGATACCTTCGGCCATAACTTCTTCCACACTCCGTTCATGCATTTATCAGTTAATTCTTGCCAAGCCAAGTCGATATTGGCTATGGCATCCATGATGTCATATTTTTTACAAAATTACATAAAACAAACGTAGATTTAAGGAACGTACAGCGCAATAACGAATTGCCACTTTTGCTGATTGTTTCATGTTCGTGAATAATCGTATTATACACGAATCAATTAAATGCTGCGATAATTTGAATCAGCGTAAATTTTGAGTTTTTTTTTTTGTTTGTTTTTTTCGGGGCTTCGAACAGACCGCTTTATATTGAATCAGCATTAATCGAGGCAGCGTTAAGCGAGATCTTACTGTATATATATTAAGACATGACATGAAATAAACCGAAATGGACACACTATGTTACATCTTTTTGCAACATTCGCGAAATTAGTACATTTCCTCCCCTTTTCCCTCCACTTTGACGTTTAAGCATCTTTACCCTTACCTTTCTCTGTGTTTTTAAAATACAGAAAAAGAAATAAATACATGTCATTTTCACTCTTCTTGAGCAGCTACGTAAAATTTCGTGTCCTTATTTTGTAGACCAGATCGAGAGCTATAAAACGGTATATTTAAGATCATTTTAGCCTCTATAGTTTCCATGATAATGTCGCTAAATCCCGCGAGAGAAAATACAAACTTCAATAACACAATAGCCCTTTATTTGCTAATTCTCTGAGATCCATGCCCAGTACATAAAGGAAGCTCAGAAAAAAAGCAGTTCATTTTGGCCTTGCACTCTGTGATGGATAGTTGCTATATATGGTTTGTGGGTTATTGTTATACCAGTCCGAACCAGTATCCATTGTTCACAGTAAAACTATGACAAAGGTTACGAAAGGAAAATTGTATGCACTTTCAGAATTCAAGATACAATTCTTTGAATCTGGTGGTCTCATTCTTCGATGTGCCGTCTGCGATGTAAATATTGCGATCGATGAGAAGCATCAAAGAAGAAAAAATAAACCAGTACGTCCGGTACATAAAGCATACGAAGAAAGTTGAACTTCACAAGTCAAAACCTTCCTTGATATGTGTCTTCACTTCAGAATCTGAAAAGCAGCGGTCATTGAATGAGTTTAGTGCAGATCTTCAGCCATCGCATTAATCCAATCAATTATTCCAGTTCATAAAATAAACAATCCTACATTCAAATCCTACATTCCTCAAGAAGTACAAGCAAAAGTCAGTAACGGGTGAGAACCCCCTTACAAAAAAATTACATAATGGCTTTATGTAATTTATGAAAATTCCTTCGAGAAAATAAAAGAAGTGTTCGGCACGCATAAAGTGAGATTCATGTTCGATGAAACTACCGATGAGCTGCAAAGATATACTGAATGTGTTGCTGTTTCCAATATCTTGTGAATGGGTGAAACTCATGCTTTTTAAAATGTACTAACTCGATAATACAAATGCGTTAACAGTAATGCAATCATTCAGTGATTCATTTATGAAGTTGTAGCCAGGGAACATACAATACGCTTGTGATGAGCAAACAACACGCTATATGATTTCGGCTTTCCAACAACTGAATACCATGTGCATATGTATTTTGTAAAGATATCAGGAATACGTACGGAAATGACTTCATTGCCGCTCTGAAGATTCTTGTAAAATCTCCCTGTCGTTAAGTTTTGTACCAAGAAGTCACTGCGTATCACAATTCCCTGTCATAACCAGGAGAGGTATTGCGATAAAACCTGAATACTTGCAACTGACTTAGATCTGAATAAATGCATTTCATCAACACCTTTTTCTGTACTCTTTCAGAACACTTTTTCCCCTTTTCCGACCATAATTTTGCACCTTAAAATCCGTTCTCTAATGGTCACATTGTCGATAATATTCTCATATTCGTACTTTTCATTCAAAACAAATTTAATAAATCCTGTTTTTTATGTTCTTTATTGGAAATTTAGCATAGTTTGTTATTATCTTAATAATAATTGATTGAAATATGACGTCGATATTATAATCGTATATAACGCGAATAATCATTATATGTAACTTATTTAAATATTTAAGTTATTAAAAATTATTAAAAATAACTAATAATTGAATATTTATTTTAAATTTTCAGTGATTCAAAATTCGAAAATATATTAATGGCGTTTGACGATTTAAAAGATTCGCCTTTAAAGTTTAAACAGGTAATTTCTCTTAAATATTATAACCTTTACATAAATATAATTTAATTATTTAGTGTTTACAGATTTCAAAAATAACTAGTTACTTTTATGTCATACGAACAATAATAATAATAAAAAAAATGTAACAAGTTTTGTTATTCTGTTTTGTTCTTATTCAAGTTTTGTTATTATTTTTGTTAAGTTAAAATTCACACAGTTCTAACTATATTACAGAATTTTATTACAGAAATTTTATATTTTTAATTATTATAAAATAGCAAAACGCTTAATTTTGAAAATAGCAATGAATTTTATTTATTTATTTTTACAAATAAATATTAACTATCCTTTAAAGCTTTTCTATGTAGCCTCCAAAATTAACAAATTTATATGGAAACAAAGATTAAAACAAGAAAAATTAAAAAATAAAAAAATCATCAAAATTATTTAAATTTCAAGAAATACAATAAAAAGGGGGACTTTTCAGATACACTCAAACGAAAAATGGAATTAACATATAAGATGAAGATCGTAGGTTTTTCGGTGGAATACGTAAAAGAAGTCGATCATAATAAATAAAGTAAGCGAATGAAATATTTGATACGCTTAAAAACGAAGGGAAATCTAATCTAATCCTTGCTAAGATAGGATTTTGAATATTACGTGAGTTGCATAATTTATTTTAAAAAGTTTATTAAGAGCTCTAGCAATTTTTTCCAAAGAAAGGCACAGCCGTAGACCAAATGGGCAATCCGTAATTAATGCAAGACTTTAAATTAGTTTTTTAAAAAGCTCTTAATGCACTTTTATACGAAATAGTTTTACAAAATCGCCAAAATATTCCATCTAATAGCCAGATTTAACTATTTTATCGATATTATTTTTAAAAATTAAATTTACTATCGAAGATTTATTCTCAAGTCGTTGAACGACGTAACATAATAAGAGTGGCGTCAATAGAAAAAGTAGGTAGAGGATTGCGAATTAAAGCAAAACACATAGCCACGTGTTTTGTATACACTATTAAACCTGAGATTAACAGATTTAAAAAGATATTTTGGCAAAACAAGTATCAGATTGTAGGATCTTCCGATCGGAACATATCAATATTGTCGGCATAAGCTACAACGTGAAATTTAATTAAGATGGCAAAGAAGATTATTAATATATATTGAGAAAAAAGGCCACTGAGTATAGATTCTTATTAAATACCACATAAAAGACTAAAGATCCCTTGATTTACCAGATCTCTTCCATTTACTCCATTGTTTCCGGAGTAGATTTCGTGATTTTTTTAGATGAGTAGAAACCATTTATTTGAGGAGACATCAATTTTACGTGTTTTTACAAAATTCTCAATAGCTGATGTTAAAACATTATAAGTAAGATTAATACAAGCATTATGTGACATACTGGTAGATTCTAGGAACAACCAATCTAATAAGCAACTTGCAGCATCCAAATTGCTGATTTAAAAAATTATAAATGTTAATAATGAGTAAAATCTTCATTAATTCTGATCCTACTCGAGATATGACAAGTGGCATTTTTATCTCCCCTTTAACCTCAAAGTTTAATTTCGATGGGTAAAGGTCGAAGGAGGTGAGGTGATACAAGAGATACAAGAATGCCATGTGTCTTTTCTGAAGAGAGATTGGACTTAATAAAGATGTTATTTGTCCACAATTATTATCATTATTTTATGAAACTCATCACTACTTTAAAAATTAAACCTTTTGTCATTTTATAATAATTAAAAATATAAAAAGATTGTTATAACAAAAATCTCTTAACAGATGGCGCCACACACAGTTTTTTATTATTATTAATAAAAATATACTATAAAAGTTATTTTTTAAGAGCTGGAAAGGTTACGCAAGACATTGCTGGATTTTTTATATTTATTCTAAAAATAAAATATTTATATAGAACCATTAAAAGTTTGAATAATTTTTTCTATTGCAGGTAATAGCGACGGGAAGACAGTACATGAAACTATTAAGTAAAGAAAAAGCAAAAAAATATAAGATGCTACTAGATGTAGATGACGAAATGAATAAGAAAAACGAATGGATGAAAAATTCGGTTCATAAATGGTTGCAGAGTAAACAATGGAAAAAAGTCAGAAGACCGTGAAGATCGATATTAGAATTTATTGTTTTGCCAATATTGTCAAGAAGAGTTAATTCGGTCTTCCAAAGAGATTAAATATGATAGCGTTGATATACAATAATGAAGAACGTGATAATTTGCTGTAAAAAGTAATCCGCCTCACGAGATCTTGAGCATGAAGAAATGATTCTTTAAATTGCCTCGTCAAAGACGAATTTGTTGTCAAATACAATATCTGCTATTTTAGTCATTTATATAAGATATTTTTCGATTAGACTTTTGCTCGTCGCGAATATTGCTAAATTCCAAAAGAATTATATTGAAATCTTGTACGTTTCATTTACTTTCCTTTATTATTTATTTGTACGTTGCATTCTAAGGTCACGTCCACAAATTCGGTGTTCGCCGAATAGCCAACATTTCCTTTGCCAAAGTATTTGCGAAGTGTTTGTCATCTGACGAACACACACTAACACATTTATGGTTATTTGCCGAGCATCGGTTCGTTACGGGAATGGCGAATGTTCGTCCTGGATCTAAAAAATGGACAATTCTCAAAGAAAAACTTGTACTGCTTCTTTTAGAGTTAGTAGTTCATGCCTTTTAATGAGGGGAAAAGCATAAGAGAAGAGAATAGTGGATGGTATCGCTTCACCAATGCAGAAAAATCTAAACGTAGAAAAGAAAGGATTTTTTTTTAAAAAAAGAACACAAAATAGTATTGCAAAAAATAGCCAGAAAAAATAAATATTTAAACTATAAATGAAATGAAAAAAATAAAGTAAATTAAAAATATAAGACTAGATTTAGTTTTAAAAACATTAAAATAACAACAACAAAAACGAGAAAATAGACGGACATTCATTACGAGTAAACACCAACACTACTCGGTATTGGCCAAATGTTCGCTCGGTATTCGGCGAATACCAAATGCGTGGATGTGTCCTAATAAAATATTAATAACTTCATAAATATTAAGATTATGTAAAAAATTACATCGTGTATTTTAAATGTGTAATGTATAAAAGTATAATTTTCGTTACTTTTACTAATTTTCTAATTTATATCTTTTATATTAAATTAATTAAATAAAAGCTTTTAATTTATGCAAATATGTGAGCATTAAATTGAAGTGAAGACTTTAGAGAAGAATTAAATTGTACAACTATTTGATAAGTACATATAGGCATCTGTTTATTAATTTTATTTTCTTGTTCTGAAAGCGTAAGAAATTTTATCAGCCCTTGTACAGATTTCAAGCCAATGCCACTATAATTCATATCTTTAGGTGTATATAAGCTACATACAAATACCAAAAATTTTCCAAAAAGTACACTTTCGGGTTTATTTCTAATGGCTTATATTTTACAACAGTCATTGTGTAAGTCATCACTCAGATAAATTACTATGTTTTACCGTATATAAGAAGCGCCCCTATTATAGCGCAAAATAATTTTATTTAGGAAAAAGAATTTAGTATTTAGTGTATTTAAGCCATTTAGCGTCTATAAAACGCGGCCACAATTTTTTAATATTCTAATTAAGAAAAGTAAATAAGAATACAGACTTTTATTTATCAGGGATAAAAAGAGTTTAAAAGAACTTATTTACAGTAGAAAAATAGTTGCCATAAACCGTAACTGTAGCCTATTTAAAATACATTTTTCACTTATATATTCTGCCTTCGTATTTCTAAGTAAATTTCGAAAACGTACCACACAAAGTCGTTGATGAATATCCGATTTAATGGAACAACGACAAAATAGAATTTATTTAATTTTATGTGAAGTCGTCTATGTCTCAGACACAAAATGAAACTGATCATCCGACTGATCAAACTTCACTAATTAAGTTTTTGAAATTCTTAATTGACGTTCCTTATTATATTCTGATATTAGCGAGAACAATACTTACCAATAACGGTTAATTTGTTATAAGCAACTTGTTAAGGACATACAAGGCCGAAAGAAATAACGATTTGATTTTTTATAGTCAACATAACTTAGAAGAATTGTCAGTCTCAAGATAAAATCTGACTAGAAAATTTATAAAATTTAAGGAAAATATGAATACAATTTTTTATAATTATGCAGAAACACACACACACAGACTGATATATGTTATACATATTATACGAGTGTGTATATCATACATATATATATATATATGTGAGATTTTTATAATTTTGTTTTAAAAAACAGTCGAGTCCATTTAACAGAGCACTGGATAAAGGAGCAGTTCTCTTAAAAGAGCATTCTCTGAGTTTCATTTTTTCCCCGTCAATCTCATTTTTAATCTAATTTGAATTATTTTTCGATTAATACGATAAAATATTAAAAAATTAACAATTAAGTATTCTTATTCAACCCCATAAGATATCGGATATCTTTTCCTATAAGTATAAACGTCGTGTCGAGTTATTTCATTCAAAATTTCACCAATAATAATGATAATACATATATTTTTTTTTTATCTTTCTATTACTTAACACGATAATTATTTGGGTTACATAAATATTAATAAAAAGCAATTAACACCTACGCGTGCTTTATTCCGGTCACTCGGAAGCTTCCTTAATCTGTTTATCGTTTTTAGATGATTTATTTTATCTAGAATAAATTGTACAAATTCTGTTCGAAATATGTTTATAGAAACACGTGGACGGAAGTGAAATCGATACACGTGGTAAACAGTTTGAGCAACCCGAATTGTATGTTAACACTAAATAAATATTAAAAGACATCATACATTATAATTTATAAACAACGTAATTAAGAATTCCTTAATCGATAAAAGTCTAATGTTTATAATATTTAGTATAACATATTACTGTATTTATTTACTAATAAACAAAAATTTTAACTGACACAAGAAAATATTTATTCCGTTTATTTACAACAATTTATTTCGATTTGTACTTGTAGGCAAAATGATTTTGATTACCTATATAATACAGTATTTTCGAAACGTTATATATTTAACAGCAGGAAAATGGAGCAATGTGTTCAATGTATAACCATTTATTACACAAATATGATATCATCATTTTTTATGTTATAGAGTAAGAAGAAGATGAATGGAAAATTATAAAGGGAAAAAATCGATAATTACATAATACGTATTAGTTACTGAAAGACAAATAATTTATATTATACTATATGCTATTTTTTATATTAAAATTAATAAAACAAATAACGTTAGCGAGCTTAAATACTCGAGACAAAAAAATTAAATATGCCAATTTAAACATTAAAATAAGCGCTGTAAAAGGAAATTATTTTGAAAAAAACATGAATTACTATTAGTGGAAAATTTCAATTTTCTGAACTAATAAACATACTTTATAAAACAGAATGTCAATAAGTTTATACTTTTTTTACTTAATGAAAGTTTATATCATCATCTGCATAATATTAAACGTATATGAAACAAGATATCTTAAAAAGATAGATACATTTTTGACATCTGTTATTGAATAAGATGTATTAAAAAAGATCTTTTAAAGAGTACATTTGTTCTTATATCATATTTTAAAAAAAAGTTTATTTAAGGTATTACTCTTCCGTAATAATTTAATCAAATTTTCCTATTATTTAAAATGCATTTATATCTATCTTAATCTTTCGAGACGAAACATTAAACAATCGCTTACTTAAACTTTTATAATTTAATAAACATTCGAAGAAATTCCCATGTCTTTTAAGAAATTCTTTTATCATTCAATAATATTTGAACCAAATAACATTTTTCTCTTTACTAACGATTACGAATATAAATTTTAATTTAAAAATAACATTTTATGTTAGAAATTATTTAAAGAATGCAATATCTTAAATATTTATAGTTACAATAATTCAAGGAGAAGGGAATTCTGTAAAATCTTGCCGTTTCGAAATCATAAACAAGTAAGCATATAATAAGATTAAAATCAAATAATAAATTTTCAGACATCTCTAATATAATAGACTTAATGCAGCAGTTTCCAGTGTTTTAATTAATTGTACATAGCTCAAATCTAGTGATTATTTGGTATATTTTACTTTTTTAACTCTATCGAAAGTAGAAAACTACTTGTGTTTGCTTTTTGATCTCTAATAAAATTCCAAAAAGCAAAGACTAAACTTTACTTGTTACATATTTAAATATAATATATAAGAAAACATTTGCCTTGGTAATTTAAATTATCAACATAAAACATATTTAACACTAATTAACCACTTAAAAAAGATCTGTTAAGAAAATAGTCTCTGACGGGGTCGAGAGTAGAACCGCGCCGAGTTTATCCTTGACGCTACTGATAGAAGTAATTAGTACAGAATCAACATCTCCCTGCATTTGTCGGAGTCCGTGTTTACACTTAGCCATTCATAGAACAATGGATAAATTAGAAATCGAAGAAGACAAAAAGTCTCCTTTGTTGCAATGGGAATCGATACTTTTGAAAAATTGGAAATGGATATCTCTAGCGTGTATTATAATTGCAGGGGTCACAATTCTCGTTATTCTGGTATTAGCCATATATTTCTGTGTGTTAATTTTTACACCGAAGGAACCGAGGGGCATTTTCCTGCCGAAAACCATCATTCCACACCACTACCGATTGGAAATTCAACCGCATTTGGGACCCGACAATTTTAAGTTCAATGGAAGTGTAAATATCTATTTTGCTTGCGTAGAAAGTACAGACACGGTTATCTTTCATTCGAAGGGATTATCTCTAAGTTTGGACCGGATTAAAATTCGAAGCGAAGCTGGAAACGATTTGAAAATATTAAGAATGGATTACGACGATGAAATCGACTTTGTAATTTTGACTTTATTAGAAAACTTATCCTTAGGAGGTTATAGTTTGTTTATAGAATTCGAGGGAGTGTTACAAGAAGAACTACATGGATTTTATTATTATTCCTACGAAGATAATGACGATAACATCACAGAATAGTAGGTGTTTTATTTTATTTTACATTATTTACTTTTAACAAGTCTACAATTACTTTTTTAATGGTAAATCTAAGTGGATAGATTTAAATAATAACTTTAATATGAATTAAGGAAAAATTTCTCAGAGATATTAAATCCTATACGAAGCTGTAATATGACGCACTTTAATACCAGTATAGAGAAAATGGAAATATAATGTTTAAAATAATTAAAATACGAATAAATCTGATAATTGAATTTGATGTATTAATATTCTACATTTTGAATGTTTTTATTACGAAACAAATACCTTCTTTGAAAAATTTAAAAAATCCGAACTCTGATAATAAATAACTGATGTAAATTCAGCTAAAAATATATCTGGAAATGTCCAGACTTAAGTAAATTCTTGTTAGTTTGGCGATATTTTATTGTGCATGGCGATATTTTATTGTGCATGGCGATATTTTATTGTGCATGGCGAGCACAAAGGAATAATAAAATGACGTAACAATAAAAACATGGAATCTGGTTAACACAGTAGGAGATTTCTATGAAATAACTGGACAAAAAGAAAAGTGCTTCTGATTTTTTGTCCAGTTATTTCATAAAAATCTCCTACTGTGTTAACCAGATTCCATGTTTTTATTGTTACGTCATTTTATTATTCCTTTGTGCTCGTCATACGCTAGAGACGTCAGCAAGTCAGTTTATTTAGTGCGGTTTTGATTATTTGTTTATTCTGAATAGTGAATATTAAAATAATATAATATTTTCGATTATTTTCAATCAAGTATTTTTAGTATAGATGAACTGCATAAACCAAAAAAAAAAAAAAAGAAAAAAAGCAAAGATAACATCATTTAATAACTTTAAAGGTTTACAGTATTTAATTGACATTATTTTCTACAAAAGGTAGTGAAAAAGTATTTTTTATGAGTTTACAAAACATTAGAAAACTAGTTGCGTGTGCACGGCGTTGCTCGGATTTTTCGGGGTTTGGGAATTGGTGTTGGGTTGGGAAAGGATAATAAACAGAATGGTCTTAAGTAAAATTCGCGTTTATTCATCTAAGTATTTATAATAATAAAACAGAAAAACACAGCAAAAGAAATTGATCGAGCTGAAGTTAACAGAAAATCAGCATTATGGTGTTTGGGGTAGGACTTCTCAGTATTTTTTCTAGGGTGTAAAAAATATTCATGCCAAACTTGGTGAGGATACGTTGAACGACACAGAACCGTTTGCTTATTTGAATCTGATAAAGGGCTACATAAAGCATACCATAACTGAAATCGGCTTTTGTAAATAAATACCAACTTTATCTACCGTCTTTTAACTTTGACCTTTGTTCATTGTTATGCCGAATGCCAACATGATAAAAAATTGAAGACATTTAATTCTAAAGGGAACATTGCTATTGTATGCAGTTCGTTATTCAAGGTAGTCAAGGAAACGTGTGAATGGTTCCTCGCTGTATATCAGTCGGGATTTCGACGCTAATTGTGTTGTTAAACATTTCTCATATAACTAAGCTTGTTTCATTAACCATCTTTTTTACTGTCACGGTTTCTGATGACCTTAAATATCTTCGATCTTTAATGTTAAGTTATGTGGTGGAAGTTCACTCATCTCAACCATGTGCAGAAATTCTATTAGGTATCTCGAAAATATGTTTTAGGTATTCTCGAGTAGTTAAGTTTTTCTGTGCAGAATGGTCCGAAAAACCTCTTGAGAACGAATAGAATAAAACTTTAATTTTACATTATGGAAACAGTCACTAAAATCAAAGTTGTTTCTACTACAGGCTTTTTCGTATGTAAAATGTAAAGCCATACAACTTTGGCATTATATGAGAGTGGTCCAAGATCGAATAAGTTGGTTAAAAACAAACTAATTGTAATGTAATTATTATGTAAAATATAAGATAAATAGTTTACTTTAAAGTAAAATTATGAATTACACGAGGAGAATAATTCGAAAAAATAAAAAGCATGCAGAAGGTTAAGTTGTTTATAATGGTCAAAATAATGATCAACAATATTTAACGTCAACATTGTTATAAACCCCTATGAAATAATAAAATTAATTTTCTTTAAATTAAATTTAATTTAATTTAATTTAACTTTCTTTAATTACAAAATATAATGCAAAATGTTAAAAATTAGCAAAACAAGTAGGAAAACGGTGAAAAACACTACGTCGCCAGTCAACACTAAGTCGCCAGTCTACACCAGTGATTCTTAACAGGGGGCCGCGGCCCCCTGGGGGTCCGTAAGACGTTTGCCGGGGGGCAGCCAAATTATGCAAAATTTCCTTCAGAATATAATAAAAAGAAAATTGATGTATAACCGAATATCGCATTGAAAAGTGAAATAAGAAAGATAAAGTTTTCCTATTTAGTTTTTTTTTATTTATTTTATTATTTCTTCTTACATACAACTTTGTTAGTACAGAAGAAATAAATGCAAATATGCTACTTACACCGCAGTATTTACTTCTTTTATTCCAAAGCGATTCTAAGAAACTATCAATGCTTGGAATTTCAAAAATAATTATGAAAAATAGTAGGCTTAGTAGGCTTTGAAAATTTAAATATTTTTGCAAAAGATATGCAAAATCTTTACGACAAGTTGTGGGTGTTTTAGTTTTAGTTTTAGCATCAACTTTGGATCGATTTATCGACATGTTTCTTATTTTATTTTTTGTTAAAAATTAATGAGTTTTCGTGCTTAATTGTAAAGTTTGAATGTTATTTAAATAGATAATGAAATAATAAAGTTATGATTTACATTTATTATATAAAAAATAAAGCAATAATAAAAAATCAATTTATTATAGATAATTTAACAAATATAAATTATTATTAAAAAAATGGGAGTCACAAAAAATTATGAAATATTTGGTGAGCCGCGAGTATAAGAAGGTTAAGAACCACTGGTCTACACTACATACATGCCGGGAGTTCTCGTTTGACATGTTTGTGATTGTGGTGAAGACTTAATATTGTATTTTTGTCATTCCGCTACGCCTGAACCATTGCATCTTTTTCAAATTTCTCTTCAGTATTATCATCTGCGGGATAAGAGCGTTAATTTGATACTTGAACCGTACTTTTAGTCCCAGATGATTACTCAAACTAAGTTGAACAAACTGAAATTCTCTTTCAATTAATATATAAGCAGTTAAAAACTAACTTAAGTAAATTAAATTTAGAGAATAGCTAGCATACATATTACAATAATAATAGGTCGGATACCATTCGGGGAATTTTATATTATTACAGGAAAAATTATACTGAAGTAGAAATAAGCCACGCGCCGTGTCGGTTTGGGTTTCATGAAACGATTATTGCATATGGTGGTTTAATTTATTATTGATATTGTAGAGTAATAAAGTTTAAAAAAATTATATTATGGATCCCAAAGATCTGTTTAAAGTTGTGTAGGTGTCATTTTACGATATATGCACTATACATATATAATATATACAGTTTATTTATACATTAAAAAATTTTTCGAGATTTTTTTAATTTAAACTTTAAGTTGCGATTTTAAAAAGTTGTAAAAAATGGTATTTCTGCTTTTTTTATTATAAATAGCAGGTACTGTACATTCTATGTTATGTAGTAAATAAATCATAACGGATTACTTACGATTTTGAATAATAATATAATTTTTTTTTGGTTTTGACTCGTAAAGAATTATTTCAGATCTTAAGAACTGCGGTAAAATCAACTTTTTACATGCAGAAATTCAACTTATTTTGAGAGAATGCATTATTTAAAGATTAAATGTACTCACCTTATTGTGAAAAAACATTTGGATAAGTTTTTGGATTTTGTTCTGACCTTCCAAAAAAATAGAGATTTTTTCAGGTTTTGTCTGTAAGTTCGATATCAATTTAAAATAATTTAAAAAATATGCAAAAGACACAGCTAAATTTTATGTTAAGCTCTATGAATGATTTCCAATGTCAGTTACTTTCTTCAGAATTTTCATCCATAGAACGAGTGTAATTAAAAATTTTATTCTTCCCAATGGCCGGCTGGCACAAAAATACTGAAGAATTCAGAAACATAGAGTATAAATATTTTAAGAGCATTGTAAAAAATGCCCAAGGAAAAATGAAGATTTATTTCATTTGTTCTTTATTTCTTCTGATCTTTTTATTTCAGGCCCTCGAAACACTCCATTGTAAAATACATCTTTGATCTCATTGAAGTTTTAAAACTTTTTAAATGTCCTGACATGCGTTTTGTTGAAGATACCAATTCGGGGAGTGAACTAGAAAATTATTAAACATTTATTTTTATTGGATTGTGATAATACTATGAATCAACTATACTTATGCACTAAAGAGTAAAGTATTTATTGAACGTCATCAATCTATGAGAATCAAAATGATAGCGTATTTAACACTTTTCAGACTAGAGATAAGCCGTTGCCTATGCGTATGCAGACCGGAGGTTTTGTCTATTCTCAAAAATTTATAAAAAAAAAAGCCATAATATTTATGTCATGATATTTCAAGATTTGTTACTTTGTGCTTCTGTTACATGTAACAATTAAGTACTAATAAATTCAATTATTTGTTGACGAATAAATATACTTTCTTCCCTAACATCTTAAAAATATTCACTGAAATAATTTCAATATATTTTTAAATTGGGATGTTAATGAAGAAAACTCGTATGAAAAACTTAAAAATTATCATTGCTATATTTTCACACAATAAGTTTAGAACATATTTTTCTAATAATGAGTGTGATAGCAAAATTAATAATTTATAAAATTTTCCTTGAATTTTGAAACTCACAATTAGAAAAAATTTCTACAGCAACAGTAGTTCAATTATATTCTAAAAAAGCTATATAATACTTAACAAAATTCTATTAACTAAAACAAAATAATGAAAGTGTTGGCAATATGAAATATAAGTTCTATAACTATTGTTAAAAAGTCGTACCTAGTATAACAAAGCGATACAAATTGAGAAAAATATGCGAGTTTTCAAAAAATAAATAAATAAAACGTTATCGAAAGGGTGAACAGAACATTCGTTTAATATTGGAGAAAAATCTCGGTGTTATAAAGACGTTATTGTTCTGATAATGTATAGTTACAAAAAGTTAAAGCTATTCTTCAAATCGGTTTTAACAAATTACGTAAAGAGATTTTATCGCAGTGATAAATTTGCGAATTATTTCGACAGATTGACGAGCAGTTATTCCATATCAATTTCCAGAAAAATCTAATGAAACTGTTTAAATTTTAATATTTTACAAAATGTTTATAGTTTGTCGTTTGTTTATAACATCTCTTTTAATTTTATCAAATAAGAAGATAAAGTCAAATTTTGGAAAAATATTTCAGTAAGATTTTTATAAAAATGTTTCAAATATTTTTAAACGAACGTTTTGTGTTGTCGTTATTATTATTATTATTATTATTTTCAGTGCAGCATTAACTCAGTTTGAAGCACTCCACGCTCGAGAAGCCTTTCCTTGTTTCGACGAACCCTCATTGAAAGCTACGTTCGACGTAACGATAGTCAGATGGTGGAACATGACTGCCCTCTCTAATATGCCTATTCTTAGATCGGAAATGAGGTATTTAGTATATTTGTTGTGTCTGTTTACTTATTTAAAATTAATATAAACATTGCTAGTTTTATTATACATATAATATTATTATTATGAAAATATTATTAAACATTAGATTAATAGTAAATAAAATAATTCCTATTAGTTATTAGCTTTATTCATTTATTAGCTAATAAACACCCTCAAGTATGACAAACTAACTTCACTAAAATTTCAGTTTCTTAAATTTCAAATTAAATTAATAAAATAATTAGTACGTTATTTCATTTAATTCGATTTAATCTTTAAAATTTGATATTGCTAAAAGTTTATTGTATTGCAGACAGCGGTTAAAATAATTATATACAGTGATTGCTAGTTCACAAGTTAAATATAAAAAGAAATATTATTTTATAAATGAAGAAAAATGTAAACTTATATAAGTGTAATTTATATTATATTGTATTTTTTAAATGTTCTCATCGCTTATCACTAAGGACAATCAAAAACATTATAAGCATTAAAACCATTTTTGGTTAATAACATGTAAAAGGTCTCATAAAACATTATTTGCTGATATGTAGATCTTTAGAACACATTTCAAGAGTTGGATCAAGCATTAAACAGAAATTTGAAAATAGGAAAGCATCATAAAGCAATAAAGCATTTAAAACATTCAACAGCATATTTATAGGTCAAAAAACATTCTAAAAGCATTTCTAAAGCATTCTAAAGTTTTTTGTGTTTCGTACTGAGCCCAGTACAAAATTCATGAACTAAAACTTTTTTCTGCCAATGTATGGACTATTTAAAGTATATTGAAATAGCCTAAGAGCTACTGGATAGCAAAAAGTTTTCTGTGTCTAAAATTACTGCTTACATGACCAGCAACCGTCTAGCTATCTCGTTTTAGAAAACCATGTAGCAGTTAAACCTAAATCATTGTTGCCCAGTAAGCTGATTGTCTTCGCCTACACAACTGGCAATATTTTCCGAAAAATTAGTTCCAGCAAGCGTGAAGTCGCTTGCTGTAAAACGTTTATAAAAAACTGAGAGAAACTCTGTATTCGTGATTTTACTTTTAACATAATTTTTCTGCCTGAAATATTTAATATGACAGACGAAAACTTAAATATTCATCATGTTCGGCTAGCTTTTATCGGACCAGCAGAGACGAAAGATTGACTAACATACTTTATTATACCTTTTAATTAATGTTTAATTAAAAAAGTATCATTTTTTAAGTATTTAGAAAATTTGTTTATTCTTGCTAAGAAAAAGCATTTTAATTAAAGCATAATTAGCAAGTCACAAAAGCGTTCTTTAACACACTAAAAGCATTTTGTGTGATACAGTTGATAATGATAAGTGAACGTATTCACTTATCATTATCAACTGTTATAGATTAAACCTGGTTATATAGTAAACCAGATTAGATGGTAAACACGTGTACTTTCTGTATAAAATGAATAATAGCAGCCAGGTACAGATACATTGTGTTACTTGAAAGCTGTGGTTACTGCGTATACCGTTTACGCGCAAATGCCGTAAAAATAGAAACATTGCTGTAAAATTAGGTCACTTATTTTTACAGCAATATTTCTGTAATATAATAAAATCTGAAAATTGAATGTTTCTGTTCTTTACTTGCAAAATTTTTTTACACATGCTTCATGTAGCCTCGAAAATCCAGCAGAAGACTGTTTCTTTTATATAGGACTTTAGTAGCTTGAATAATGAATGAGTCTAATCTGTAATCGGTCAGAAGTAAGAGCAGCTCTGGTAGTGATTTTCACCAACTATCCCGTAAAAATGGGGCAGATGGTAAACGACAGTACGGTATAGTTGGGAAACTACATGAATAGATGTTGATATATTATTTCTTTCACAAAATAAGTAACAAGCAATATTGTCTATTGTTATGTCGTTGTCGTATACATAGAAACAAATTAATGCAACGTTTTGATAATTTATTTATTTGTTGTAAAAACGCTAATTAGATATAATTGCTGTAAACTAGATTTCTCGGCAAAGACTATAATTGTTCTATTTGATAAAATTCAAGGACAAATATGTTTAAACGAAATTACTTCTCACAAATTTCATTCAGTGTATTAAATCAAATAGTGCTTCAATTCTTAAAATACTTTAAATTAAAGGGCAGGATTAAAGCTCGATATCGCACCAGTAATACAAATACTAAATTAAGTTTATGGTTTTATTTTTTCAACAGTATTTAAGTCAACGTAGTTTCTATAAAATATGATCCAAATTATAAGTATTATTGATTTAAGGTATTTATTATAAAATAAATAAATTTTATTCATTTTTGCATTAACCCCCATCAGTCGAGGTGTGACGCAGCGCTCACTTGAGAGAGGATAAAACATACGTTTTATCCTCTCTCAAGTGAGCGCTTCATCCTTTAAACGTATGTAAATCACAAAATTTCTCTCTGAATTCGTTACATCAGGCTTTTTTCTTATTTTGTTTACTAACTTTTACTAAAAGTCGTAAAACGAATCAGAAATCTCAATGGTTGAAGAAGAGATACATAATTTAATCGTTACCAAATGTATTTTAAACAAATAGAATTCTTCACAAAAATAAAAAAATCTAGCAACAAGTTGCATAACTTTCCCGGCTGTTACGAGATTTTATCTTAAAAAAACATTTATACTGTATTATTAATGGTAATGAATAAAATTATGTGACGCCATTTGTTACGAGATTTTGTTATAAAAATCTTTTTATATTATTAATTATTATAAAATGACAAAAAGCCTAACTTTTAGGGAAGTTTTATTTTAAAAAATTGGAAATACTAATAACGAAAAAAATCTTCATTAAGTCTGACCCCACTCGAAATATGACACATGATTTCCGTCTGGTCTTCACCTCTTCGATCTTTAATCACCAAAATTTAATGGCATCAATGACACTTATTTACAAGCCTCTGTATCAATTTTTTTTTCTTAATCTCACCTCATCTTGAGATATTAAACGGAATAGACGTGAACACACAAAAACATCCACCAAATTTATCCCCCATTTTTTTTGGGGTCCAGGTCTCAAAATGTGATGATTTCCAAAAACTCAGAAGATAAAATTTGACACGATCCAATACTTTATGTGTACTTGTTAAGCTCGAAGTCCGAAAATGCTCATTGAGTGAAAAAATTGATCACAATGCGTTCCGACTTCTCATAACGCGATCGGATCCAGTCACAACGCGAACAGGGAAAACAAGTGAAAACTACTCCGCGCGCGGCGGTAGTATCAATACGGTTGTAATTAATTAATACGAGATACGGCCGCATTTCTTTATACAGTATAGTAAGAATGTAGCGAAAATGACATCACTAGCAGTTATTGCTACACGTCGCTACATTATGAATTGAGGCGTAACTTGCAATTCGTATAGCTATGAGCGGGAAATAGTGAGATGCATTTCTTAATTCACGCTTTAATCCAACTAAACAGTTGTTTTGCGACGATTTTTTTAATCCTAAAAGAACTAATGGATGTCCTGTAGAAAAACCCTTTAGGAGAGTGAAATATTACCGATCTTTGAGAAAATTTTTCCGTGGAGTCATGAAATCTTCTGTTCCCTTTTAGAAAATGGATACGGTGACACAAACAATTAACTTTAAAACGAAAGGTTAAATAAAGCATAGGATTTTACTTACTAGCAATAATTGTATAATAAACGTAACTCTCTATTTTATAATTCATAGTCAAGAAGATAATTTTCTGTTAATCGTTTTGTTTATGAATCCTTGAACCTACAAATAACACTAAAATCCTTGATACCTAAAACGTATTATACATTTAAATCAAACAAATAAATTTATTTGTAAGCTACGTTGTCAATTGGTTGCAAATTTGCTCTCAATAATGACAGTCCCACAGAGACTAACTCCAGACAAATTTTTATATTTATATTAGTAAAAATAATGATAATTAGAAATTTTTGTCTTAGAAATACGGTTAACGCTGATTCAATATAACGCGGTCTGCTCGAAACCTAAAAAAACTTAAAATTTACGCTGATTCAAATTATCGCGGCATTTCATTGATTCGTATATAATACAATTTTACGAACACGAACCAATCAGAAAAAGGTGGCAATTCGTCATAGCGCTGTACTTACTTTAAATCTATGTTTGTTCTGTGCAATTTTTGAAAAAATGTAGCACCGTAGATGCCATAGGCAATATCGACTTGGCTTGGCAAGAATTAACTGATAAATGCATGAACGGAGTGTGGAAGAAGTTAGGGCTGAAGGTATCCAAGAATTCTCAACGAGATGAGCCTATTGCTCTATTGTTATGTTGACCGAATTGTTAACCTAATCGATACAGCAGAACTAGGAGATGTAGACGCAGTGGCGTAGCGTAGTGGGAGCGGCAGGGGCGGCCCGCCCCGAACGGCACCTTTAGGGGCGGCAAAATTTCACAATAAATGCACAATACACAATACACCTGTACAATACACAATAATAATAATTGTTCTTTGCCGAAAAGTTCTTTAGAATTACTGTATATTTTAGTCTTTTGAATTGAGATACCTAAATAAGGGGGCGGCGAAATTTTCCTCCGCCCCGGGCGGCTGACACCCACGCTACGCCACTGTGTAGACGAGCAGGATATTGAGCAGTTACAGCAGGTTTCTGGCGAGAGCCTTGCCAACGATGACCTTCAAGAACTGACAGAACAAGAAATTCGTGTAGAACTGGAAAATACAGTAGAGCATCGATTATCCGACTCCCGATTAACCGACTAATCGGTTAACCGACCGCGTTCTAGTTGGCAAATTCAAATGTCCGCTAGTGATGTGGCGCTACAATATTTGGTTATGTCTTGGCTACTTTAATATTATTTTTGTTAAATTTTTGCATGTTTTAGCTGGCAGCACTGGCTCGACCATGAAGGGAGGTTAGTATTTAAACCAGGCCTAATACACTATACTAATAATGTATTTTTTCATACTTTTCGGTTATCCGACTTTTCAGTTATCCGACCAACCCCAGTCCGCAATTAGTCGGATAACGATGCTCTACTGTAGTGAGTCTGAAAACGAAGAACGCAAATAATTTCTTTACAGATTTCCTTAGTAAAAGTTTGGTAACGATAACAGAAATCGTTGATCAAATTGTAGCGAATGATCCAGATTTTGAAAGGAGTGCAAAAGCAAAACGAGGCGTTTTGGATGCGATCTTCTGCTATCCACATTTGCTTCAGGAAAGGGGAAAAAAAGCGACAAATGAAACTTTATCGCAAGAAACGAGAATTTCAGAAGAGCCAGGACCTTTATCACAAAAATCGAACTTTACATTTCTGTTTGCATATGTTTGCGTTATTTAACATATATTATTATGCAAATTAATATAAAATAACTTTCGTTAAAATTAAAGTAAGATCTGTTTACTTTTGGTCGCGTGTTTCCCTTTTTTTCTGTTTAGGCTTACTCTATGTTAAAATGACCTCGTTTAACGCTGTTTCGTTTAGAGCTTTGACCTCTATGAACACATATCCCGCGTTAAGTGTGGTCTTACTGTATAAGACTTAAATATAAGATTAATGAGGCAGTTTATTTTTGCATAATTCTCCATGTAGATTAGAATTTGATTTTACTTTAATTAATGAGGAATTTATTACTTATTTTTGTACAGATATTTTATCACAGTTATTATCACATTGGCTGCAATAATAAGCGTTCACAACGCATAACATTTTCAGATTTGCGTTATTAAAAGAACATCGACATGAATTTCGCTTTGTGGTCTTGTTGAATATGCCAAATCATGTCTTTTTTGAAAGTGCCACACACGAATTTCGTGTTGTGACTGGATCTGAAAAGTTGGAACGTGTTGTGATCGATTTTTTCGGTCAAAGATAGTTATCGGACTTTGAGTCTAACATGTACTGTACATAATAACTGAGGAAGAAATGATAAACAGAAAAAGTGTATTACTGTTAAGTATGAAAGAAAACAATAACAGCTATTGACTTTCGGGCATCCAATGTTTTTGGTGTCTCTTTGGTTTCATTTTTATTCGGTGTGTTCATCGCTGTCTTCATTTACGCCAACAGACTAATGGTAAATGATTATGAGTTATGGTGAGTTTTCACAAATTGGAATTTCACTAGTCATTTTTTGATATTTTCTTTTCGAGTAAAAGCCTTTATTTTTCCTCTCTGTTTTGTTTCTGGTGTCGCATTGGGTTGGAAGTCAGAGATATTCTTTTGCATCAATCCTGAGGTTGTTTCGGATTCCTTCCATCAAACGATTTTCTTTTATATGGTTTCAAGTAGAAGAAATTTGTCAAAGCTTTTAAAGTTTCTTAGTTCTATTTTATCGTTAATATTTAAATAATTTTCAGTATCAACTAGGGTTTCTCATTTCTCGGTCTTTTGCTTGTCCCGGAATTCCGGGATAAAACTGAACTGCTTCCCGGAATCCCGGGAAATTCCGGGACAAAATTAATTATTTTTAAGATATACAAAATATCTTGAAATCAAATGATGTAATTATTTTTCATTTTTTAAAGCAATTTAATACGTTCTGCAACCTCCAAAATCATATTAATAATGCTGTGTAAAATATATATTAAAAATTACCTTTGAATTACGTAGAAATTTTCACAAATAGAAAAAATTTATTAAAGTTTGCTGGAAACTGCATACAACAACAACAAAATGCCTTTCAATTGAATTGAAAATTTAAAAAAAAAAAAAAAAACTTAGATCAAACTTCTAACTTAGAAGGTAATTTTTATTTTTTTAAATAAAATATAATACAAAATATTGTAAATTTTTATAAGATTTTAAAAAGCATAGATGGTCAATACACCACTCCGATCACTTAATCTAATTCTTATTTTAGTAATGAAAAGTCTTGCTACCGAGAATGCCTTTTCCAATTCAATTGATGTGATTGGAATCGTGTTTAATGCATTTAAGAGAAGACAAATATTATGTGTTTTTCATCTGTATCCTGAAAGATTTCTAATTCGTTTTCGAGATTGTAGACCTTCTTTTGTTCTCTAGTATTCTTGATTTGTCTACCTCAACTGCTTTAATAGAAACATCATAGCCCAATAATTCGGCAGTTCGTTCGTCTTTAATAATCAGGTTATGAAGAAAAACTTTATACTTGCAGACTTCGTACTCGTTTGTGTCCCTGCCCAATTTGCACAACCTGGCGTTACGCAGTTATTGAAGTTACTGGGCATGGTTAAAAATTAAGACAACATAATCACAATTATTACAAATATTACAGGTAAAGAATTTTGAGTCCTGCCACAAATAAGCTACGTATTGATTATTGACCATTTGTGATGTGCCATAACGAGCAAAAATTTAAAAAACTAATAAGTAGGTTTAAAATTAATAAATACAAATGAATTCTGACAGTTTACGAGTTAATTATACTTTCTATTTGCAAAATTTCCTCAATCTTAACGCAAAATAAGAAAAAAGTGAATTTTTAAGAAATTTGCGGGATTTCCCGAGATGAGGAAAATTTCCCGGGTTAAAAAAACAACTGGGATCCCGTTTGAGAAACTCTAGACGTAAACCTGCGGTATACCTGTATTTTATTAATTTTTTTATATTTAATTTTAATTTTAATTACTATAGTTATAAATGAAACTTTTGTAATTTTTTGCTTGTTAAAAATGGTGCATCTGATTCATCATCTCTAATCGCTAATATTCTCTACATAAATTACTTAGAATTTATTATTGCAATGAAATATTTTTATTGAGTTGATTTACTGGTAAAAAATAATCGATGCTAAAAGTCACCACAAGGTGAAAAATGGCGCTTTATTTGCTAATAGTTTAATTGTTGCACATTTTTAAAAGTGATTATTAATTATATTTACAAGAAAGAAGGTACTTTTGTTTGCTATATGCAGCCAAAAAGTACGTTTTTTCTTACAATTTTTGAATTGAGGAGCAGAATTGTGAAATTATTCCTAACGATATGTATGACAAGTAGATAACACCACTGAGCATTGGTAGTTGATTGTAGAAACTGTTTACGCCTGATCAATAGGTTGGCATAGTACAGTTTTCCATGTTTTCTTCACGTGTCCAACACCTAAAGAAAGAGCCAGTTTCATATTGTTTCCCCTTGGCAGAACGCCTGTGTGTTGTGTTGCATCAATCCAATCCGAATGCATTTATTATAATTATAATTTTAAAACGAAAAATACAAGAAACAACAGGAAATAATTTATTTAATTTTATCCGATTTTAGTCAATTTAGGTATTGATATTCCGAAACAGAAAGTTTTAGTAATATAAATGAGTCGTCCAAATTAGATAAGTTTGAGGAAAAAGAATAAGTCAAGAAAGATTTTTTAATTCCTAATTTAACGTAGAAGTGGAGACAAGCGATCACTTATTATTATTTATACGTTTATATCTCCGCTTGTCTCCACTTTTACATCTCTATGCTCATGCGCGTAGATAATACTTAATTTTAAAAATGTTTTCAAATTTTACGTTAAAAGTTTGTATTCTTTTTCTGTCAAGTAAATGTGTTGGCGTGAACGCCTATGTTTTTAAGTTATTTCACAAAAAACATTAAATTTGATTTCATATCCTTTGCGTTCCGAATCATCATTTACAATTTTCTCGATTTCCTGCAAATCTTCTGCATCTGATTCATCATCTCTAATCACTAATATATCTTTTGGATCATCCATGTCTACTGTCAATTCTCCTACTTCTGGCTCATCCTTCTTATCCATGGATTCTCGTTGACCATAACTAATTTCTTCAGTATCTTTACCTGTTAAATAAAATATAATTTACAAAAGAAAAAAGAAAAAAATTAAATAAAAATCAAGGCTAACCTTCTCTTAGCGTATCGACTAATAAAGAATCCCTCTTAAAATAATTTCTTACAAGCTGCAAGAATGCCAAAATGATTTGCAACATAGAAGAATGGGCAATTTTTTAAAATAAACTTACCAGAATGACAAGAATCACATTAAGAATTGTAGAAATGATGCAAAATTTACACAATTTTTCAAAATACGTTTTCTCTGCTTTGAGCTCGTAAGGATAGAATAAGTTCTTTCCCATTATGCTAAATTTCTTTATTATGTAGAAGAATTTGTAAGTTGTTATCTTCATGCCACGAAGGAATTTGATCGTTAGTGGCTTAATTTGCGCCCAGCAACGTATACAAAATGTGTTCAGATGCATCTGCCTCCCTGAACAAATTTCGTTTGATGGAGGTATGCATTGAAAATATTGCCAAAATGTATCCGTGTATAATTTCATTCTCGATCGAATTTCAATTAATACGGGCACAACTTTTAAATTTTGTAAATATTTCTCAGTTAACTTTTTAGTTTTTTGTTGAAATTTCTTTAAAATTTTAGTGAAATCTGTAAATAAATTGTACGAATGGAATGATATAAAAGTAACTGATGCAGGTTCAAATTTAGACGTGTTGTAATCCTAAGCTATAACACATAGAACCCTTCCTCCTCCATTAAATAATAATAAATTTAAAGATATAAGGCCTTTAATTGAAGCCTCTCAGCGTGAGACATATGCTATAAATTGTTTAAATTCAGCTCTAACGAAATGATAAAATATGCTTACATTCACGTTTTGAGTTTGATTCGGGTGGAACGTCTTCTTGTGCATTATCTGCAAACAAATGAATGAATATAAAATAAAAATTTTATTTATGAATTTTATTTTTATTATTAGTTACCTTCCTTAAAAAATTCAAAACAAACATTTTCTGAAATTGCTGAAAAAACGATAAGAAACAAAAATATGTCTCGAAGATACATGGCTGCATAAACAATTAGTTGATTTTCTAACAACAAAACATTTGTAACAATGAGGATTTTGACAATCCACTCTATTATTTTTCAAAAACATTTTCAAAAATTTCAGACTGGATCGTAAAGTCATCCTAGTGTTTTCGCGATCCGGGTTCGAGTTTCATTGACTCGAAAATTTTCGTGATGTGTTGATTCAGATATGCTAGGTAAACAATTTAGCATCTCCTATTAAGGGACCCACTAGTTCATAAAACCCCTAAACCTCGGTCGTGGATTTGCATTCCACCAACACGGAGTTTTCTGGGTTTTCTTTGCTTGTCTAACACAAGTTTCCCATAGAAAGTCCTCACGGGAAGCACACATTTTTCTGACAGATCACCGAAGACTCGAGCTACCTTTTTCCATTAACAACCAACTAACTAAAGTTATAAAGTTTTCTCGGAATTTAATATTTCTTATCAACCAAATTCATTTATTATAAATTTTAATAGGTTTATTTGATATTTAAAAATTGAATAAATTGAATTATATACCCGAAATTGTAAGGAAAAACAAAATACTTCTAACAAGATGTAATGCCCTACAAATTTCTCATGAACTTTTATCACAGAAAATGCTCAGTAATAAATTATTTCCACTCGACTCATATCATGGATTATGATTCGATTATGATATCGATATTAAGATTCACGTTTCCCCATTTCTTACAACCATAATTTTAAATAGGAATAAATTTTTGCAATTCTTTTACGTTTGTTAAACTCATGCTTTACGAAATATATTCGTCTTCGAGCAGGTTTCATTCGGTACAAGTTCGTATCTCGTTATTTTTCATTTATTTATAATTAGGGTTTCTCATTTCCCGGTCTTTTGCTTGTCCCGGAATTCCGGGATAAAACTGAACTGTTTCCCGGGATCCCCGGAAATCCCGGGATAGAATTAATTATTTTTAAGATATACAAAATATCTTGAAATCAAATGATGTAATTATTTTTCATTTTTTAAAGCAATTTAATACGTTCTGCAACCTCCAAAATCATATTAATAATGCTGTGTAAGATATATATTAAAAATTACCATTGAATTACGTAGAAATTTTCACAAATAGAAAAAATTGATTAAAGTTTGTTGGAAAATGCTTACAACAAAAATGCCTTTCAATTGAATTGAAAATTTAAAAAAAAGAACTTAGATCAAACTTCTAACTTAGAAGGTAATTTTTATTTTTTTAAATAAAATATAATACAAAATATTATTGTAAATTTTATAATAAGATTTTAAAAAGCAAAGATGGTCAATACTCCGATCACTCAATCTGGTTCTTATTTTAGTAATGAAAAATCCCGCTACCGAGAATGCCCTTCAATGCCGATTGATGTCAGTGGAATCGTCTTTAAGACGATTCCACTTGCACGATTGCATTAAAGACGATTGCATTTAAGAGAAGACGAATGTTATGTGTTTTTTCACCTGTAGCCTGGAAGATTTCTAGTTCGTTTTCGGGATTGTACTACTTCTTTTGCTCTCTAGTATTCTTGATTTGTCTACCTCTGCTGCTCTAATAGCGGCATCAAGCTTATAGCCAGATTATTCGGCAATTCGTTTGGGTTTAATAATTAGGTTTATTAAAAAATATTTCATACCTGCATACTTCGTACTCGTTTGTATCCTTGCCCAATTTTCACAACCCGGCGTTACGCAGTTATTCAAGCTACTGATGGTTAAAATTTAAGACAGCGTAAACACAATTGTTCCAGATATTACAGGTTCTGACAAGTAAGGAATTTTTAGAATTTTGCCACAGATAAACTACATATTGATTATTGACCATTTGTGAAATGCCTTAACAAAAAAAAATTAAAAAAACTAATAAGTAGGTTTAAAATTAATAAATACAAATTTATTCTGACAGTCTATGACTTTATTATGCTTTCTATTTGCAAAATTTCATCAACCTTAACACAAAATAAGAAAAAAAGTGAATCTTTAAGAAATTTGCGGGATTTCCCGAGATAAGAAAAATTTTCCGGGTTAAAAAAACAATCGGGATCCAGTTTGAGAAACCCTAGTATCAACATTAAGGCATCTCCTATTAAGGGACCCACTACGAAGCTTGAAATTCTTAGTTGACAGTTTTATCACGCACCACGTACGAAGCTTGAAATTCTTAGTGGACAGTTTCATTAACTTACAATGTAGCAACAGACACTACATTGTAACTTCATCTTATCGACAACATTTACGTCTTTTTCTTTGAGATTGTAGAATTTACAATCATTGGTTTCTGTTTATCATCAGAACAATTTTATCTGTTCGTGCATAGCCTACTTGAAATGAGGATGAGGTTTCACCTGCTTACGGACAGGAAACCATTATACGTTGTTCTTGGAAGAAAAAGGCACTGATGTTTAGGGTTTTGCTTCGTATTTATGATTTCTGGCTATAGTTCATCTTATTTTTTACAGTTCCAATCATAGTCAAGTTGTTTTGACATAAAAGTTAATTTGTAAATGAAACAGACGAAAACCAATTAATTATCCATCGTAATATTAATATACGAAACCGCGATTCAATGACCTTGACAAACGCTCTGGGTCTAGTATGTAACATACAAGGTCCAGCAGGTTAGTCAGTCAAATACTCGAGGAATGAAATAACTTCCAGTCTAACATAGAAAACATTTTTAGACTACACTTCCTTGGACTTTTCGCATTTATTCTACTGTCTACATTCATTTATTATACACTCTATTTTAAATCAGTCTCAAAATGATTCAAACGTTTCGTCCAACTGCAGAATATTTTAAAATACTAGAGCTTTTTGTACATCTCTACAAAATCTTTGAACTTCAGAATCGGTGCTAGTTTATTCAGTCCTTTTCTTGCTAGTCTTATTCTAGCATCATCAAAACGAAGAGCTCTTTGCAGCAACAGAAGTCCTCGGTGGCTCTTAGTAAGAGCAAATTTTTCCGGGTTGGATTCCGAACGGATAGGAAAATTCTCAGGAATTTTTTGGGGGTAGTCCGTCTGAATATGTCGGGCCACGTCCCTTATCACGCGGCCGCCCCTCTGTGGGCCAGGCCGGATTCATAATGGACTTGCTAAAATAGGCCCTCTTAGAGCCCACAGGGCGGAAAGAGTTAAAAAGAAACCCTGCCAAAAAAGAAAGGATTTGCAGCCCTTTCCAAAAAATAGCCTGTAGCACTTGATTGAAAAAAGAATCATCCAAACCAAGATTGGATGGTTTTTTTTCAGTCAAATTTGTCAAGAATTGCTTTGATCATTAGTGGGGTGAATTTTTTTTATTCAGTCAAGTTGGTTTATGTTTGACACGTTTGGGATCCCTATTGGCTTTTGTGTTACTGTAGTTCTGCCACTGAATAAACCAACATCAACGTTTCATATCTTTCTTTTAACAAACATTAACAACTTTTATCTTCTGAATGTTCATTTTGCTCGTATAATATTAAACATCAGCTTGAATGTATGAAAAGTAATGGAAGGACTTTGTACATTTACAAATTGAACCGAATTATACAAAATGAAAGTCGAATGTTTTTAATAAAAACTGTAATAAAATTTACGATGAAATTTCACTAACACTATCGGTGGAGAAATAAAACTGGCTCACTTCGATGAAACTTTTGCACAGTTGGAAAGTCAAGCTCATCCTATGGTTGATGTCAAACTTATCACCAACTACATTTCATTCTTAACTTGCTACTGACATCTAAATGTATCTCACATCAGTAGAACATTCAATGTTATCTGGCAGCTCGAGAAATCTGAGTGCTGCGCTTGCCCGTAGACTCCATAAAGGGTTAATATTTAAAAGTTTGCTTTTAAATATTTATAAAATATTTTATAAAAGTTTTATTTGCTTTCGAGTAAACCTAAATTAAAGTTTATTTATTATTATTTAGGGGAAACGAATGGATGGCTGACGTCTTCAAAAGATCTATGAAAATGTCGACTTATTTGGTAGCATTTGTAATCGGGAACTTTACGAAAAATGGAGATGGAAGGGTAAGTTGATATACAGGTAATGCTCAAATTAGATAGAGTTAAATAACCTAAATAAATAGGACTTAACAATTTGGGGGGGCTTATCACACCAAGGCCGACAGAAAGAAGGACTAGATCTTTTACAAAAAAGTTAGTCTTTAATAATCACATTCAAATTCAGGTAAGGATTCATTTCGGGTACAAGGACCCCCCCCCATCAGCTTACAAACGCATGGTACCAACATAATAATTATAGCATCAATAGATAGCCAATACAAAGGAAAATCTAATATATACAATGCACTGTATTTACAATTTTTAATGTAACCTTTATACTACAGAACTAAAAATATCAAGCATAAAAGTCTAATACAATAGCAATGTGGTATAACATATTATTTGGGACCAGTAACTGTCTTATTTTCTCCTACATTTTCCAAATTCTGGTAGACGGTTCCACTATTTTCCCCACGTTGTTATTAATTTTAATTCTAACGTGGGACTGAAGCTACATGAGAGATGGATTGACATCTGTCTTACATAACGTTGAAACAGATGCTGAACAGATGTCGGTGTATAGTCACATATTGTAAAATAAATTGTAACAAGACTTCACAGTCTTATGGATCAGGTGCATCTGTATTCGTTTAATATCTGGAAACCAATTATTTTAATAATAATAAGTACATTGTTAGTTTCCCTCCCTTTTGGTTTATAATTTACTTTAAAATATTTATTATTAACAGTGGAACCGTCTACCAGAATTTGAAAAATATAGGAGAAAATAAGACAGTTACTGGTCCCAAATAATATGTTATACCACATTGTCATTGTATTAGACTTTTATGCTTGATATTTTTAGTTCTGTAGTATAAAGGTTACATTAGAAGTTGTAAATACAGTGCACTGTATATATTAGATTTTCCTTTGTATTGGCTATCTATTGATGCTATAATTATTATGTTGGTACCATGCGTTTGTAAGCTGATGGGGGGGGGTCCTTGTACCCGAAATGCATCCTTACCTGAATTTGAATGTGATTATTAAAGACTAACTTTTTTGTAAAAGAACTAGTCCTTCTTTCTGTCGGCCTTTCGTGTGATAAGCCCCCCAAATTGTTAAGTCTTATTTATTTAGGTTATTTAACACTATCTAATTTATAGTCGTGGGCTAAAGGCGTTATTTATTATTATAGGTAATGCTCAGTAGAGATATGTTGTAGATATGTTCTTTAAAAATAGCATATTAAGCAAACTCTCATAAAGCGTTTTTTACTTTCTATAACCGCGTTATAACAAAAAAGAAGCGCTTAGTACAAAAAGTGTTAGTAATAAAGCACGTTTGAAACGAAATGAAAACGAGCAAATACTCTAAAGCTACCTATTTCATCAGTTTTAATTTTTATTATTTAATGAAAATTTTTGTTTTTACTCTTTACGACCTGTGAGCACCAAGAGGGCCATTTCATCAAACCTATATGTGTTTGGTTGCCACTATGGTATGGACGGATGACGAGGAACGAAGTCCGAAATATCCCTGACAGACTATCTACTGACATCTGGATGGCTGACGTCTTTCGAGTAAACCTAAATTAAAGTGTTGGACCATTTCCGAAAAATTCCTTGGGTTTTTCGACTGGTCCGCATTCGTTTCCGGGCTCCTCAGTACATGCTGAGGAGACCGGAAATGGTAAAAATTTAGATGACAATGAGGAAAAGTTCGCTGAGGTTGCAGTATTCAGAAAGTGACACCTAAATTGATAAGGAAAAGAAAATATGTCGAATCATCTTTGGAATATGGATTTATTTATAATAATCACAATGGGTGGGGAACAACGTCATTGCTTAATTCGTAATGAAGATTTGGCTCCAGTGAGCCAAAATGAATCCATGAACTAACACGACATTTGGATATCAAGCTTGGAGCGTACTCCAATTAAGCAAGAAAATATTTCGACTTTAAAATTTTTCAAATAAAGAAAAACAATGTTTTGATGGATTTGTTACTGTCGACGTAAAGTATTTACTTTCACGTACGAAGCTTGTTTATTTAATAGCAAAAATAAAAATCCTTACTCGATAGATCTCATTTTATCTACTGGTGTTAAAATGTCAGAAAAAGTTCTTGGGAAAAAAGAGTGGGGAAGAAATTCGTAAAATTCCTTTATCGAAGGATACTGTTTGCAAAAGAATTTCTGAAATCAGTAATGACCAATTTCAGCAGCTTATTTCGGTTTAGGGACAGCCTAGTGTTTGCAATCCAATTGGATGAAACAACTGATTTTTTAAATATGGCACAGATATTATTTTACGTAAAATATGTTTATAAAGAAAGTATATTCGTTTTGTTGCCCTTTGGAAAAAACACACAACAGAGGAAGACGTAACTTATATCTTAAATTAAATGAGTTTTTCAGAAACGAAGGTTTGCAATAGAAAAATTGCTTTTGAATCTGTACAGATGGTGCTCGAGCAATGATGGTCGAAAATGTTGTATTTTTAACAAATGTTTTTGCCACTAGCTTTAAGTTATCACTTTTATTCACTACATGATTCTTTGTGAAAAACTCGTAGCTAAAAAAATATTACTCGATTTAGATATATATCACCGGATAAGTTGAGATCAATTATGACTTTTGAAATTAATTTTTGAAAGTTACAACGATGATCTCAAAGTTAAAGATTCATAAATTGAAAGAATAGAAAAGAAAATAATGCATAAAGGAAAAAAAAGAATAAGAAAAGTTGCAACGATTGAACAAAAAATTGAAAAAGCAGTCACTCCACAAGCAATGAATTCTGCATGAAAAATTCCGTGTTCAGTTCGTCAGACGTTTGAGAATGTAATGAAGTGACTGAAGTAAAAGCAAAGATTTTGGTTCTTGCAAGAAAAGCTGGCTACGAGAAATTTGATGAGGATTAATTGATGAATTTTTGCAATCCCATGATGATGAATTAGCTTTAGGTAAACTCGAACACAAACGTAGAATCTCTGATTAAGATTATGAAGAAGAAAAGAGAAAGAAAACTATGGACAATGCTAAGATAAAATAAATTAGGAACATTGCAGACAAGAAAGCATGCCCCTAATTTTATCACTTAAAAAATGCTGTCACATAAGCTTGGCACGCTTAAAGGTGATGTACGAACGGTCGGATGGCCAAACGGTTAAGATATCAATTATTAATTTGAAGGCTTGGGAACAAATGCGGAGGATCGAAAACACCCAGTAATTTTTGGAGGTGGTCTGTTTCGAATACGCTGGGTCCCAATCCATTGTGGGCCTGACCAAAATTATAATGGACTGGATTAAAGGTTATCTTAGTTACCACAGGCAAAAGGAGTAAAAAAAAAAAAAAAAAAAATTGATGAGCGAGCGTCAACTACGAAAAAGCAAACGGAGTTCCATGTTAAATTCCTTTAACCCAGATATATTTCCAGTTCTATCAAAGATTTTCATATCAGGAATTCTTAGTGTGAAAGTATTCAGAAAAATAAAATTATCATCCATGCACATCCGAAGATAGATCATTTTACACTACATACTTTCTAGAGAATGGCTCCTTCGTCCTCCTTTATCACCAGCTACTACCAATCATATTATACAATCTTTTTATCCTCTTTTGTTGATACAATAAAATTCTTCACCATATTATATCTTAGTTCAAATTTTATTTATTTACTTTTAGATTGCTGTTTATTACTAATGTAAACTTGTTCGCAATTGCCATATTTTTCTATCTGTAAAAACTGTTTGGATAACTCAGTCGTATTGTAATTTTTCCCGTTGAAATCAATGAGATTTGCTTATTCGTTTAACGTCTTTTCAAGTTTTATGACAGTTTTCAGGAACTAGTTAAAGTCGTTATGCAAGGGATAGCTCTAGTTATAAAAATAAATTTGTAAATATTGTAACAAGTAAAAATATTTTTCATAACTTTTCATCAAGAATAAATGTAGACATTCTGACATAAATATGACTTTTTATTTCGAATTATGTTTCAGATAACAATCTGGGCCTCTCATGGGACAATTGAAGAAACGGATTACGCTTTGGAAATATCAAACGAAATATTAACATTTTTCGAACGTTTATTTCATGTGCCTTACGCCGCTCCAAAATTAGGTAAGGATTGTTTAAATTAAAATATTATGTACATTTCATAAAAAAATACCTAAAATAACATTGATTCATAAAATATTAATTAGTGAATCCCAAAGTTACTGTAGCACCTACTAATTGAATAATTGAAAGATAATTATATAATATAAACATTTAAAAAATGATAAAATTTCAGTAATTGAAATAAAGTTCTGGAACTTATATATAAAATTTAAAAAATAGTATATGAGGTTAGTTAAATTATTGTATTACTAATTTATAAGTTTAAACAATTAATATTTATATAAATATTATGTTGTTGTATATTGCGTTTTTCAGCAAGTGGTGTGTTCAGAATGTTTTTGTAGTTTTATTTTTTCCAGATCTACTTCTGGTAAACCTATTTCTAATGTTTTTAAAGCATTTCGTT
Source organism: Centruroides vittatus (assembly GCF_030686945.1). Classification (NCBI taxonomy): domain Eukaryota; kingdom Metazoa; phylum Arthropoda; class Arachnida; order Scorpiones; family Buthidae; genus Centruroides; species Centruroides vittatus. The sequence goes on from NW_027121927.1 coordinate 1,395,559, forward strand.
ACTTCCATTGAACCTGTAAATTAATACCAGCAAAAGGATTCAGGAATTACCGGAATTACCTTATTATTATTATTACTACGTATTATTCAAATTGAGTTTTAATACGAAATTCAAATCGTTAACCATAACTGTATTTTAGATATGGTATTGGCTAAAAGTTTCCAAGTGAGTGGAATGGAAAATTGGGGATTAATTATATACGCCGAATACGCAATTCTCTTTAAAGAAGGAAAAGACGATGCTGATAAAAAAGATAGTATTATGAAACTCGTAGCACACGAAATTGGACATCAGGTGAGTAAAAGAATTTCATTTTGTATTGCATTTATTTTATAAATATTTCATAGGATAACTATAAAATTTTTAATTAATATTATTAAAGCAGACAATATTTTTTAAAACGATTATAAAAAATAAAAGTTTAAATAAATGTTTCTATTATTTTGAATAGTGGTTTGGAAATCTTGTGACGATGAAATGGTGGGACGATATATGGTTAAACGAAGGATTGACAACTTACATGGAATGTGTGGCTTACGAATCAATTTATCCCGAATGGAATAAGGTAAAATAAATTTTATTTGATTTGGATATTAGAAAAATCAATAGACATTACAATGAACAATATTAAATTGTATCTGATAAAATAGTAATATTTTGTTTAAAAATAAATTAATCGAAATTAGTTTGTGAATACGAATCTCGTAGAATAAAGGGAATGACTCAGAGTGAGGAATTATAGGCATTAAAATAAATATTGAAACAAATTAAAAACAAAAACTTACGTGCATAAAAGCTTTCTGGTTGTTAATTTCGTTGTTTCACTTTCTGCAACGCCATATGTGTTTCTGCGGATTTTCGAATATAGTATTTATAAACAATAGACATGTGGGCAAAACGGTTAAGGCGACAGTCTACAACTATGAAAACCCGAAATCAAATCTGGACGGGTAAAAATATCCAATAGATCAGAGATGGACAACCCGCGGCCCGCGTCGCATAAAATATGAATAAATATATCAATTTTCCAGCTTGAAGTATGCTGCAAAAATTCAAACGTTATTTTCTACAACCATTGTATGTGAATAGTTTTTCGCAATGAATTTTAGTAAAAATTGTGAATTTTAGTAAAAATTAAAACAAGAAACCGTCTAACAGACACATCGAATCTAATTTAAAACTAGCAGTGACTAATATTTAACCAAATATTTCCGATACATTACGTTTACTTCTGTACCAGAAGCTAAATTAAGTATACCTATGCTAGTTTATAATTACATATGAATAAAGAATTGTGATTTACCGACATTTTCCCCCTCTTTTCTCTTGTATGCAGTCCGCGTCAATTCAAAAGATTTGCAATGCGACCCTTACATAGAAAAAGATCGCCCATCCCTGCCATAGATGTTTTCGGGGAGTGGTTCGTCGCGAATATCCGTTTCTCAAAAAGAGTAAAATGAGATTTCACATACTGCCACAGAAAGTAGAGCTGCCATCTGCAGGTTTGCTTTTTGTGGCAGTATGTGAAATCTCTAAATGATCTACAATATTTACAAATAACCTGCTGAGAACCTATATCAAGTGACCTTGTTTGAAGGGCCCTTAGAGCCCATCAGTGGCTGAGACTACTGAACGTTGGTCATTGATCACGAGTTTGCACTTCATCTAATGGCTGTGACAGGCCATATGTGAAAATACATCGTATTTTTTTTTTTTTTTTTTACGTGCCTAACAAGGAGCTGGATGTTTATGGAAAGTATTCCTCGGGAGTGAAGTCACTCACTCCCCTTGGCAGGTCTCCCGAGAGTAGCGTTCATTTTTCCATCAATCTAATCTAATTTCTATCAAGAATTTAATGGAAAATTGTGATTTTGTTATGAAATCTTTCCATTCGTGACGGTGATGAATTTGGTCTTTTCCTCAATTTTGAAATTTACGAATTAATTTTTGCGTGATTACATCATTTGAAATTTAATAATTACAAAATACTTTTATAATTTTGCAAGGTACAGTTTTATTTTAAAATTTTTTCGCTAAATTCCTGAGCAAAGTTCTTAGAATACTTTGGCTACCTAGACGCACAGCGTCTTAACATTGGTATTGTCTTGGAGGATCCGAATTATACTCCTGTTCAAATCCTATAATTTATCACAAGCAACGTTAATCGAGATGTCGTTGCCATCCCAAACTCATGCTGATCAATCTCAATGCGAAACAAGTAAGTATAACTGTGACTGGCGCATAGCGTTAATGTGCCAGCCACAGCCTTAACTATTTTTAAAAATAAGCCAGGACGATTGAGTACAAATAAAGAAAAAATATATTTCTCTTTTAGACAATATATACAAAATGTGTCTTTTTATCCAGAAGTCCTTTCTCACGCAGTTGAGGGATAAGACAATTCCACGGCGGAGTCGACCTTTTATTTGAGGCTTCTCGTCCGCCTCACAATGTAAAATACAATAGAGAGTCGTTAATCGGAACACTGGTAATCGGAATCGCCGGTAATCGGCACGAATTTCAGTCGAACTGTGTCGTGCTGAATCGAACATTTTTGATACTAAATTTACTTCTAAAGTATAATTTTCATGTTTTTATATTCTTCAATATATTTATTTTGTTTGTACAAAATGCAGAAATAATTTTTAACGATACGATAGCCTCGATTATTATTATAAAAATTTTCGTTAGGCTTAAAATCGACGAAAATTCAACACGAAGCGACACGCAACGGAGAAAAATTTGAACATCGGACAGGTTAATGTATTTTTTCGTACATAATGGGTAATCGGAACAAATGGCTAATCGGAACAACCCCAGTCCCCAATTGATTCCGATTTTCGACTCTCTACTGTAGTCCAATATTTCCATCTAGCGGTGGCAGCACAATTTAAAAAATAATTTACAATTTTTAAAAATAAGCCAGGACGATTGAGTACAAATAAAGAAAAAATATATTTCTCTTTTAGACAATACATACAAAATGTGTCTTTTTATCCAGAAGTCCCTTCTCACGCAGTTGAAGGATAAGACAATTCCACGGCGGAGTCGATTTTTTATTTGAGGCTTCTCGTCCGCCTCACAATGTAAAATAGTCCAATATTTCCCTCTAGCGGTGGCAGCACAATTTAAAAAATAATTTACAATTTTTAAAAATAAGCCAGGACTTCTGGATAAAAAGACATTTTGTATGTATTGTCTAAAAGAGAAATATATTTTTTTCTTTATTTGTACAGCCTTAACTAATTTATCATTGAATATTTACTGAAAATATAGTCAATAGTTAATTGAAACCAATAAAATTGTTTCCAGTAAAGAGTATAAAATCTAAACGATTTTTAAAACATATATCTTGCGAAAATTGAATTTTAGTGACAGACAAACGCTTATGAAAATGCATTCTATATCGAATTTAATGTCTTAAAATTGAATTTTAATTTCCCGTCCCGTTAATATAGAGAGGGAAAGTGTGGTGATCTGTGAAAAAATGACCTCCCAAATTTCTGTATTTTTTGACTCAGGGATCTTTAAATATCAAGAAATGCAAAAATTTCGGAATTTTTTCTGTATGTATGGATATAAGAGTTTGTGTTTGGGGAACGATTTTTTCTACCCTGTTTAATAACTCCTGTGCATATTGTCAAAAGTTTCTGAACTTTTGCAGGAAGGTTTGTGTATTAGGGGAATTGATTCTATTAAATTTTGGTGGTTACAGATCGAGGATGATAAAGGGAGATAAAGGAGTTCGCGTCATATCTCGAGTAGGGTCTGATTTAATGACGATTTTACTCGTTATTAGTATTTTTATGAAGCCCAACCCCCCTACCTTCAAAATTAAGTTTTTGCCATATTATATATTAATTAAAAATATAAAAATATATCGTAACGGATTGCGCTACCAAATGTTGCCGGGAAAGTTAAGCAACTCGTTGCTGGATTTTTTATTATAGATATATGTATCATCTATTATTGTTTATTTTGTGTTTTATGACAGCACCATATATATCTCGATATGCTTACCTTCGAACAAAAATTTAAAAAGATCGTGTGATCTTTTTAAAGATCACACGATCTCTTTTTATGGCATGATCATCAAGTGAGTCTCGAATTTTACAATATATTTATTTTGGAGGGATCTCCTGCCTCTCACCATCTAAAAATTGAATGAATGTAGAGGAAATTCGTCCAAAAAGTGAGGCCTTATACAGAGGAAAACATATTTTAGCTCATCAAAAAGAGTCATCAATGATAAAAATGTAGCACACCATTTTCTCTTTAGGGGAATGGAAGAAATTTTGTTATCGAAGTAAATTAGTTTTCAGTAATCGTTAATACCGTATTGCTACTTTTTCGTCATTTTTCGACAAACTGGAAACTTTATATTTTGCTTATTTCAATTATTTTTTGTTACAAACTACGGACTTTTGAATATAGTTTTAAAAAAAATATTTTTTCTATCATCGAAATAATGATCTCATTTTAATACTTTTCAGATAGACGCCGCAATTTACGGTAACTTTTATGCTTTTAACAGTTTCGACAATTCTGTTGCCAAAAAAGTAGAATCGAGAAAAGACTTAGTCAATATGGATTCAGTATTCGATGATACTACGTATGAAAAGGTGAAAATCTTTATAGTAATGAACAATTGAGCTCTTGCGCAGAAAAACGTATCCAGAGAAATGGCGAAATTAAGTTTTATACAGAAATACACCCCTTAAGTAGAGTAAATCTTTTGACATCATTTGAAAAATCTGTATTCAAATTTTTAAAAATGCGAATTTAAATATAACAAATATTTAAATTGAAGAAAGTTGTATCTACCGGTAATTCCAATTTTTTCAATAAATTATTGTAGGAAAAAAAAAATTAGAATTGCGATAAAAATGTGCAGCAAGGCCTGAAAATTATTTCGTTATATGCCACAGAAAGCAGAGCTGCCATTAGATTTTATATTCTTTAATAATAATGTCTTTTGATGACCCACATGACCACTGTGTGCAAGAATCATGATATTATGCAACCGTGGATGACTTACAAACTATTACCTAAACAGAGAAGGTGCAGAGGTAGTGTCCAGATTTGAAAATCTAACAGATATTTCCTTGCCTCCTCTATATGATAGCAATCGCTTATAAGGACAGCAAAGAAATGAAATCTCATGGACGTGGCAAGAGTTTTAAAAGAACACGCTGGGTTGTACAGGACGTTGCACGCTGAGGAAGATACCAATTTAAGCAGTTCTTAGTACTTTAGAAAGTTTTAGAAATTAAAAGCTATTGTTTGTACTTACAGTGAAATATTGTCTTTTACTCTTGAAATAAAATAAACAATAACTAAAGGGCAGATACAACGTTTTTCCAGTAATGTTCTCATTTTCCAAAAACCTCGCTTTTATAAAATTTTCAATCGGAGCATATCAAAACATTTCGGGCAGTTTATCTTAATGTATATAAAGATAAAAATAAGAAAAGGTTCATAGAAAAACTAAATTTACTTACTTTTAAATTTCCGTCATGCTGTTCGTTGTAAATAACACTCGCAGATACATTTTTCCATGACGGCAAACATTATTTTCCTCATAATGGTTTAGAAACAAACAGTCGTTCTTGAGTCAAGTCTATGACTCAAGAACGACTGTTTCTTTCTAAACCATTCTTTATGTAAAATTACTCCGATGTTATATTTATAATTCAGCGTTTGTTTGGTATTGATGTATGCTGAGTAAGCGGGAATCAGTTTTTTGCCATTTTTCCAAAACTGCTGAGTTGCAGATAAAACGTTTTCCTGGGCAAGGGCTCAATTACAGTTAATCAAAAGACTTTACAAAAATGATATGATTATTTATAAATAGTAAAGTATAATAGATTTTGAATTATTAAAAAACATATTTAAAGAAACCATTAATTGAAATATTAACAAATAAATCATGGTTTTCTTAAAAGAATATTGATTTAGGCAATGTTCAACTTCTGACAAAAGTAAGTAGCCTTTTTATTTTGATGTTATTAGATCAATAGTCATACATAAATGTATAGATCAAAATCCTTTATAGATATATAGAATTTTGACAGTCCTAGCAATTTCCAAATATTGCATTGTATATAAAACTTATATATACATGGTGTTCGCTTAAACATCTATCTAGAACAAAAGAGAGCTTTCCAACATTGCGTTAATGTATGCATATGGTGCATGCTTGTTATAGCCATAAAATAACCAAAGATCAAATTAAAACGATTTAGCAAATCATAAAAACATTTTGCATGTAAAAGATAAAGAAACATTACACAAAAAGATACAAAAAAGCAAGTTTTATTTTGTTACAGAACATTTCAAAATAATCCCTTTTAGTGTCAATACCAAGATGTAGACGGTGGAGCGTAGTGTTATGAATGAATGATACGTATCATTTCTAGTGTCATTGTCTCACGGGCTTCTATATTGTGTCCCTCCAGTTTGCCAACATCACGCGATACTGTTGGGTACGTAGTATATATCGATCTTTTAGGCGCTCCGCAGGGAAAAATCCAGATGGGAAACGAGGTGGCCAGGAAACAGCACCGTACAGTACATTCCTATCCTGAGGTGGCCAAAACAGCTCTGCGAGCCGTTGATGCTCACACCTGTCCAGATATCGCGCCATTTTGCTTATACTAAACTTTCCGTAGTTGCTCCAATGACAAGTCATTAAGCCATTTGTCCAACGCCGTATTTAAAATATTTAGGTATCGGTCACTATTCGGATGCCGTCAGTGAATATGGGACCAAGAAGCTGCTCAGCCCAAATTCATACAAGATGTATTTGAATAAAACGCACTTGGTATCGCGTTTTATTGAAATACATCTGGCATGAATTTCGGGTGAGCCTCTTTAAATATTGCATGCATCGTGTTGCACGCGCTGCGCAGTCCATAAAATGTACTGAAGGAATTGTGCTAGTCATGCTGTAAATATAACTTTACGTTGCGCCATTTAAATCGCTGTGCAGTGTCCTCCGCATGTTGAGCTGATTGCAGATAGCAATGAAATAGATGCAGGTCAAGGCGTTGTAATATCTGGTGTATGTATCCGCTGAAATCAACAATCTAACCTAAAGTAACTTAATCTAACCAGTGCTAGAGATCTCTTAGTACTCTTTGAGCGGAAAAAGCTCTATGATCAGGGCCTGATTTAGGCTTTTCGAGGCCCTAAGCTAAACTCTATGTGAGGCCCCTTACCGACAATTTACAATTTTAGAAGTCAATCATAAAAAAAGAGAATTAACATAAACATTAATTTTAATAATAAATCTTTAAATTAAATATCTGAAGACAAAGTCCTTTGAAAAAAGGAACCACCATTTGTTATCTTCATATTCCAACTATACATTCTTGGCGATTGACCTTTCTTTTTATGCTACTGGCCGCCAAAAAGCTAAAAAATCCTTTAAAAACACAAAAATACATCCAGTTAAAAATACAAAAATTTTAAAAAATTTTTGTATTTTCTTGTCTTCAGATATTTAATTATAATTATTGCCATCGGACGAAAATCTACAAAAAAAAATCTTTTATTGTTAAAAAGTATTTACAACATTAAAATAAGGCGCAATTTAAAAAGGGAAACACTAAAAATTTCGTTTTTCTTATTTTTCGAGACCCCTTGGAACCCAGGCCCTAAGCTACAGCTTACATAGTTCACTTGCAAATCCGGTCCTGTCTATGACAGATTATAGCAATAATCTTTGCAATAAAAAACGCCAATGCTGAAAATATTTCTTTTGTGCTCATCGATGAATAGATATTTAAGCGGGTATCTATTAATAGCATACATTTTTCTGCCATGAATAAGAAGGCCGTTTTTTAGGTCCATTATTGGTTCGGGCAGGCCCAAATGGAGCGACCGAGGGGTCTCATATCCTAGACAGACCACCGCGAAAAATTCCTAAAATTTACCTCGGCCCCCCGACCTAATTTTGACTGTATAGATATAGATGGCTACTCAGGAACCGGTATACCTGTCAGATATATCTGTACTCGAGTAACCATCTTTAGAAACGTGACTTATTTTTTATATTTTTTTCATATATTTTTTCGGAAATATAGTAGTTCCTCGTTATATCGCAGATTTGATATAGTGCGCTTTTTTGGTCTCCCAAATTTTAAAGCATTGAATCGACAAATTTTAAAATATCAATTGCCATTCAATTGTTTGTTTTTTTTTCTTATTGCAACGAAATACGGTATTTTATTTCTACCATTGTCCTTGAAACTGCCACTGCAGGTGAAACTATAAATTCGTCAAGATCTAAATAAGCGGAAAACAGATGGACAGATCAATTATCAAATATGCCTCCTTTTGACATTAAAAGTTGTTTATTTATTGATTTTAAGTACTGTTTCCTCATTTACAAGTTTCTGTGAATTCGAAATTTAAAAAATTCATTTTTATGTGAATTATCGCAATACCGTCAATTCACATAAAAGTGAATTTTTGTGAAATTTCGAACTCGCTGCAAAACGTGTAAGAAAAATGTTTAATAAGTGATTTATTGTGAAATACGGTACTGTATAATGAAATTGGAACTGATATTTTGTCTTCATATCGATAGTATTTGTCTCTAAATGTCATTGTTAAAGAAACAATAATGCTAAATAGGCGTTCTTACGTAAACGTCAATTAGTCCGATATAACCACGAATAAGATTCAGTATTAAAAAACTAAGCTTATTTTATATCAGAAACACTTGCTGATGAAATAATAGAGGATGAAGATTCCATAGCATGTATAATCTGTTTAGTAAAAGCCCAGAATGTATAGTAGTCGATTATATCGCGCCGCCGGAATGTATAGTAGTCGATAATATCGCGTTTTTCTTTGTCTTCCGACAAGCGAGATATAACGAGGGGCTACTGTAATACGATTTTTATGTTTCCAAATAATAATCTCAAATTATTCATATTTTTATCAAGATCTTCTAGCTTCTGATATATTGAAATTCGAAATACAAGTTTAATGAAAACCCAGGTTCTGTTTTATGGAATTTTAGCAATTAATGATTATATTATATTTGACATATTTTTCAGGGTTCATTTGTAATCCGAATGGTTCATCGTATTTTAGGAAACGAAACATTTTGGAAAGGTATAAATGTAAGTAATTTTTTTTTATAATTCAGGACAAAATACTATAAGTATTTAGCATTACAATCAGTTATGCCATAGACCCTTGATAAATAGTCTTATTCTGAACCTTGTTGGATTATTATTACTGGTTTTTTATGGACCCTATTTATTACTGGTTGCGAAAAGGCCATCATAATATTTCAAGCTTTTTGGTACCAAAATTCTATGTCCACAACTGATGGGAATTAAAATATTTTGTTTATCGTGTGCTATTTAAAAAATTAAAAATCATTAAAATACTTATCCCGTAGAATATTCTTTTTCACAAAAGCAGATAGCTATCTTATAATAGTTAATAAAGTTATTTAGTAGATGTAATTAAACAATAAATGTTGTAATTATCTAATTAACTTGAATATTTTCAGAATTACCTGACTGCCAATTCTTACAGCAGCGTGGAAGAATATAATTTATGGAAATATTTAACAGAAGTAAGTTAAATTTAGTGTATAATTCTTTCTGATACTACATTGTTCAATAAAGATAAGAACACTCGGTTTTTAAAATTTATTTCAGATGGTGAAATGGATTGTAGTTAAATTTAATTTTATGTATTCTAATGTGTTTTTGCGTTTATACACAAAGTATCGAGTTCGAATATAAACAATAGAGTAATTTTATTGTAGAAATGAGTTTCTTGAAGTGTTCAATAATTATAAGATTACTTAAGAAATAGATAGAAAATAATATTTACGAGGTTATTTATGAAAGCTAATAAACAGAATGCCCTCCTTTGTTTATTACTTTAAAAACTCTGTCCATCATTGACTCAATCAAATTTTGAAGAAATTCCTAACGAATTTCTTCCTTCTTCTGAATGATTACAGTCTTCAGGTCTGTGGTCTATTGTTTTCAATTTGCATAGACTGACTTAACCAGAAGTCTGCATACATTTTCCATACTGTTCAAATCCAGTGACATGATTGACCAATCCATGACCTGATCCCCGTTGGCCAGAGACCATTCCCAGGTAACGTTAATGGCAGCGCTACCTTACTGGAAATACCACTTATGACCTAATCTTTCTTCAAAGCAAAGTATATACATTTCTATATGCAAAATGTACTTTTTAGCATTCTGCCTTCCTTCAGGAAAGGCAAGTTTTGTTTTTCCTCGCTCTCCAAAGGCAGCCCAAACAATGACAGAACCCCCATCTACTTGTCGTTTGCAGTATATTTCCCTCTCTTTTTTAAATCATTCCAATAGTATTAGCAATCGTCAGGTCCATCTAAATTGAGCTTTTTGTCACATGATTACTATATTCCTGCACTGTTCCTTCAGGTCTGTGATTTCTTGCCCATGTCAGTCTTGTGCTTGTCTGTAAGCTTTGATTCCAACATTTGGCGTATTTGAGATGATTGGCAGCAGGAACTACGTGCTTGTTACGTTAGTAATTACCTGTAAAATTAGCCGTTTCATACGAGAAGCAAGTTTTTGTGGCCTTCCAGTACTCTTCTTATCCATATTCACCTAACTTCAGATAATTCCTGATCATGCAAATCGATCTTCCTATTTTCTTAGTAATAGACTTTATTGACTCACCAGCTTAACTTAACACACTAATTTCATCTCTTTCAAACGCTGAACAACGGCTTCAAACGGGTAAGGAGTAAATATACTCCTTACCCGTTTTGTCCTTTCCGAATTAACAAATGCCTTGTTATACAAGTAGACGACAATTTTTGGTCTCCATATCAACAATAACAAATAACGGTAGATATCCAGATTCATAGATATCCAGTTAAACATATTTAAAAATTAACTTAAAAATATTTATATGAATTAAATTTCTGAGTCTATTTGTCATTGTTCGAACACAAAAAATCACTATCTTATGAATAATTAGCGTGCTAATTTATTTAGCATCGTAACTGTTAGTGCACAAGTGTATCTTTATGAAAGAAATCAGTGACAACACTCAGACAGTAATAGCTTCTAAAACTCTCAAGTTATTGATAAAATGTTGCATGTTCTTGTCTTTATTGAACGCACTGTAAATTATAACTAATGTGTAGAATTCGTTTAACAGGCACAAAATACCAATTCCAAAATCAATTTATCGGAGGTGATGACTCCTTGGGTGCATCATAAAAGTTTTCCCATTATTTCTGTCACTAGAGATTACGAGAAGCACAATGCACTTATTATCCAATCTTCGGCATCTTCCGAAAACAATGAGTAGTTTCATTTTGTATAATTAAAATAGTTGTTCTTATTAATAATTATTCTTAATTAGTATAACAATAAGGTAAATATATATGCATAAATTTGCAATACTTTCTGTGGATCTAATCACACAAGGAGGACGATTAATTATATCGTCCTTCTTGTGTGACTACATACTTACCTGATTATTATACTAATACGTGTATAATACAGGATAGTATTACTTATTGATAAATTATTCTTAATTTTAGATTTTATTCTATTTTTTAAGTTACTTAATAAAAAAGTTTATAATTTATTTTTATAATCTGAGCTATATATTTTATACGTTTTACACACAAAAAAAAAATAAAACTAATAAAAATTAAGGTTATAATATAAAATATGTATTTGTTAATTTTTTGGTTCTAATCATATTTTAAATATACAAAATTATGAAAAATAAAGCGTTTGCCCCACAACTAATCTTTAAATAGTTTGGAATTAAATTTTTTGAATGTTTTTGGAACTCAAATAACAAGTAAAATACAGTTGATGTTTACACGAAAATTCAAACTATTCTTAATTTATCTGCTAAAAATTCAAAAAAAGTATATGATTTTTTAATCATATACTTTTTTTTAAAGTTAACAGAATGAAAGTAATGCAATAAATTTTTAAGATTTAACATTTCTAAATGTTTATATTAACGTTTTATTTTCCTAGCTTCTGTGTATACAGAACAAAGGAAATATTAGAATCTTGTCAAATTTGAATTTCCTGGTTTTTTGCAAATCTCCACGTTTTGAGACCAAAAAGTCAAAACAACGGGAAAAAAATTTCGTGTACGTTTATATATCGTCGTTGAAAATACGCAACGGCGTTTCTCATTCCTTTCAACTTTACAGGATAGCGATTTAGAGAAAAAGGACTTTCTTACATTCTTCGTAAATAAGAAACTATAGAATATAAAGCACTGCTTTTTTCAAGTATTCGTTTACAGTACTTGAAAAATACTATAAACGCATATGTTTATTGTTGTCTTCGTTATTATCATTATTTTTTAGCCTTATTTTGAGATATATCTTTATGTTTTGCTAATAATAAAAAGCTATCTGCTGATTTAACGAGATACGCCTTTTAGAATTAAGACATAACTACGATTTAATATTAAAATTTGGCTCAAAGTAACTAAATCAACTGATTGCTTTAAAATAAAATGTTTTGTATGCAATAAAACAAAATGAAAAGAAACATCATTGTACTGAAGAGTTTTTAATGACAAACATAAAATCAACAATAAACGCAAAAATACGAGTAAATTGACATAAGAATAAATTATTTAAGAAGAAAACACGAGGTACAAAAGTGAGTTTAAAAGATACTTTGGAAAAACAAATATGCAATTCAAAAATTTTGTTTAAACCCATTAATATACATCAGAAACTGAATAGTTATGTTCCATGTTTATACTTCCAGAAAAGGAACGATTACTTGCATTATACAGATAACATTGTCTGCACTGATAATACAGTATTGATAAATAAATGCGGTAGCTCTCATTATGCACTGAGACTAACAAAGATGTACTGTATTATTAAGCTATGTGTCTTATCTATTGTAATATTGTAACTTTCGGGTAAACAAAAGCGTTCTCCTCAAAATTATGTAAAAGATCATTCAAAAAAATATTTGTTTCATTACAATAAAATGTCGAATGCAAAAAGAACCACATAGATACAACATCACCGTAGAAAATCACAGAAATCCACAATTACAGCGGCAACAACAGGACCAGTGAATGGCAACCATTAAAAAAAAGGTCAGCCACGTGATGAAATTTAACAATTCAATTGGCTAGTGGACCACCGACAAATTAGCACGAAAGATATTGGGGTTTTAAGATATGACAATATTGAACAACTATTTACTCCTTTTGTATTAACCTCATTGTTATTTTGACTACGCAGATACTCGAGTACGGTTGCAAGCCCAATTTAAACCAAATAATTCATTTTTTGCGAAGATGGAGATACGACAATATAATTCTCAGCGGTCGAAATACAGAAACATGAGTTTATGCAAACGATTTGGAGTTTTTTTGGCATTGGGAGACGCCACATCAAAGTTCATCTGGATTCCATAAAGTTTTATTGCTGGATTCGACTCTTATTCCAATCTGCCATAATTACCAAAATACGCATCAGGATAAAATAATCATTAAAAAAAAAGTTGTTAGACTACTAGAGGCCACAAGATGGACAATTATTTTCATCATAGATGGCGCTAGAATCGGTTAAATTGGGATAAATTTCATTTTCTTAAATGAGGACATCTGTTTTTATTGCATATTCTAATTCTACATCAAAAGTAAACAAACTTTTATTGAAAGCATTTTTTCGAAAGATGTACTAATCAAAAATTGTGAATGTTTGAAATTTTATGCAACTATTCCATAATGCATAAATTTTCAGTGCCTGACCTAACAGAAATCTGTGGATATCTGTGAATTCACTGAAAAATGGAAGAAAAATACTTAAAATTTATTAGACTATTATTATCTGGTAGAATCAATATAAACGTCTTATCTTTATCATAATCTTGAGGGCTTTAACATTCTGTTGTTCTAGTTTTGTACCGGTTCATTTTCGACATATTGCAACGGAGAATCTGTAATATGAACGAAATTATTCACAATGAAAATCTCAAAAAAAAAAATTAAAAAATGACTTTCTCTTTACATCTGGATGAATTTACAAATATTATAATTGCGTATAATTGGTATGGTACAATCGGTTATTTAGTGAAAAAAGTATAGAAACCTTTTTCAGTTAATAATAATAGTTTCCTAATAATTTCTTTTAGCATTTTTCTTCCTTTTTTTCAGTGAACTTCAGTGTTCATTAAAACATCTTTTATTAGTTAGCGTAGATGTAGTTTTGTTTCTTTCAGCTCTTCTTTACAAGCTAAAAACAAAATTATGACTATGCTGCTGTAATTTTCATTATGTCAACGTTCACCAGTAACCAACGTTCCCTGAACATTAGAAGTTCGGTGGTGGGATCGCGCCTTGCCAGGACAGGCTGGTCATGTGGAATTTTTCGAGTTTTCTTCACGTCTGTAACGCCTAAATAGGAATCAGGGGCCGTACTTCTAGGTCACTGATCTCTCGTCTCTTCTTTCACCGTACGAATGACGTCAACAAACATTCATGTCTAACAACTGTGTAAAATCAGATTTACAGCAATTTTATGCGGCTTGTTTATTTTCGTAAAATTGAAATGCAACTTTGTAACTTGCTATAACGCTTTTCCATATACACAGGCTATCTGAGTAATATTTTCTTGCCAATGATTGAAACGTTTCAATTTTCTTTGAAAATCTAAAAGCTTGTTCTTTTATTTGGATAATTTGTAATAACATGGACAAAGTAGATTATACGGCTTCACACATTCTACAGATAGTACAGTACTTTATTGAAAACAAACCACAAACTGTTGTTATTATTAATGTTAGAAATAACGGTGGTTTTTCCGTTATTTCTAATAATAAATTATTTTATGTATTCTTCATCTGATATAATAAAAATAGTTCAGATAAAAAAGATTTTCGTCTTTTTGTTATCTGAATTGAAAAATCTACGCTGTAAATTCAGCTATATTTTACGTATGTTTATTTGTTGTTTAGATGACATTTCTGAGTTTTACTACTTTTTCAGTCCATCGAACAGGACAGATGTAGTTTTTGTGTGAAAAATTATATCAACTAACCAAATTGAATAATGACATAAATTAGAGCATTAGTCCCAATGACAAGACGAATGAAATCATTAAGTCTATATGTAAAAAATCATTGATGATTACAGTAAGTAGCTTTGAAAAATATACACGAAATTACGACAACCATTTAAATTCATAGAAATTTAAATAAATTCTCCGAGTTTTAAAAAAATAATACTAATTAAATGTGTTGCATTATCAACATTTATTTTCTGCTCGATCTAAATTGAATTCTTAGAATCTCTCGAGTTTCAAGACCCCGAGTACAAATAAAGTTGCTTTATTGTTGCTGATTGTGAAGGGTCCCCGAAACAGCTCAAGCTTGAGGAAACCAAAAATATAGATGCGCCACGGTGCTTGAGTGCGTAGGTGTGCCATCGTAACATAGCGTTTCCAACTACAACAAGGTTTGGAAAATGGTCTCTCGAAGAAATCATTGATTTGGTTATACTGTATTTCATGTAGACAGTCAGAGTTGAATTTCTGTTTATAGCATTTCTTTGTAAAGTGTTAGTTTGGGTTTCGGTTTTTGGTGACAGAACATTTTGCTTTTAATACATACTTATATAAATATAGATATAGATAACATTAGCTATAATATTATTTTGCATTTATAGGCATTTTTTGTTCATGAAATACAGCTATAAGATGTCTTTAGAAAATCCTGGATTTCTTAGCAGAAACGTTATTCTCCTCCGTTACAACGCCAGATTGCATATAGTATATAGTACACCAGACTGATTTGTTAGAGATCTTTCAATGAGACGTCTTCATCACTCCCATACAACCAGGTGTTTCCGTTTTCCCGTTTTCATGTTTGCAAGAATATGTATGCAAACGCAAATTTTGCTATTAATGAAAAATAGCTATTATCGTTGGGTGGGTAATGAAAAATAGGGTCTAGAATATTTTGAAAACCGAATGAACAAGCATCTTACACACTGGGATGAATGCTTAATCAACCTGTTATATTGTTAACAAATAGCATAATGCTTGCAGATAAATTCCACATTTCGCAATCAAAAGTATCTGTCTGTGTTACGAGTTTTATAAAATTAGTTTTTGTGATTAATCCATGTATTATCGTTTCAGAAGTTTATGGCCAATTCCTATATATTACACGACGGGAGATAACCCAGAATGGAATCGTCACATAAAGATGTGGATGAAATCAAGAAATGGTAAGAATATTTTATAAAACAATAAACTTGTAAACGATGACTTTTGAATTTTATCACATTTTAACAAATTTTATTTTAATGCATTCTTGAATTTTGCGTGTGAAAATCAAGACCAAGTATGGAGGTTAGGGACTGGAGGCCCGATTAACTATATACGAACTTCCGGTCTGGGCCTAAAAACACGTGACTTTTAAATCAAAGTGATCAAAAATTGCAGCTCGACATTGTGACGATATTAGAATAACTCGATTTTTCGTAATACTCTGATTTATATTCTTCTTTATTGTTTAATCATGTTATTTTTTAAATAAAAAGTTTTTACAGTATTACATTAAAACGGTTCTGTTCTCAGAAATGTTTTTCTATTGTACATTCAATTTAATGGTAAACGAATTGAAACTGTTCTTACTTTTATATTCGTTATCCTCAAAGATTTGAATGCTGCTTTTAAAAGTACAGTCAAACCTGAGTTTTCGAACGATTGTGTTTAAATATTTAACCAAATTTAAATTAAATTTAGTTTAATTTAGTTAAACCAAATTTAAACTAAAATTTATTAATACGAGGTAGCCAGTTAAAACTATAAATAATAATTAAAACTTTGACCCTACACCGAAACTAAAACTAAAACTATAATTAAAATTGAAATCAAATCGATTGAAACAATATTTCAGAAAATGTGGATAAAGTACTTATCCATCTTGATTGATTTGGTTATACTGTATTTCATGTAGACAGTCAGAGTTGAATTTCTGTTTATAGCATTTCTTTGTAAAGTGTTAGTTTGGGTTTCGGTTTTTGGTGACAGAACATTTTGCTTTTAATACATACTTATATAAATATAGATATAGATAACATTAGCTATAATATTATTTTGCATTTATAGGCATTTTTGTTCATGAAATACAGCTATAAATGTAAAAAAAGCTTTGTCATTTGGGTCGGACACGGATAATTCCATTTTATATTTTTTCTTATGGAAAAATTTGATTCGGTTTTAGAACTAATTGATTTTCGAACAAGTTTTAGGAACGAATTAAGTTCGAAGCCCGAGGTTTGATTGTATTCATTTCTTGCTACAGAATTTCGAAAAACGAAACGAAAATAAATAATAATGTGATTTGTGCTTGCCTTTCGCGCATGTTATCTAAACAAGTTTGATTATATAATTGAATAATTCAATGAACGGGACTAGTCTTGAGTGAAAGATGTTTTTATGGTGTTCCAAATTACGTTTAGTGATTGAATTAAGTCCGAGACTATAATTAATGGATTTCTATCGACGAATCCCAGAAAATTGGCATATGTTTATTTTTATGCAATAAATTATATAATTTAATATTTGCATGGAATAATCATAAAATTCACTTTAGATATGTGTGATCAACAGTTGCATTGAATTTTAGCTTTTTAAAAATATATTATTAGTTTATATTTTATATATTTATTATATATAAAATAATAGAGATATCGAAGAAAATATAAGATAAAATAACTTGTGATATAATTTAAACACTTATCTCTTATGTACGTTAATAAAGATCGTTATCATATATCCTAAAGTGAGCATAAGACTATAAGGTAATAAACATGCTAATTGCATATTGTTTTACGAAAACTAAAATACAGATATTCCTCCCATTACGCGATTAATTAATTCAAAGTGGCGTAGCTTAAAGTAAAATTGCTTAAAGTAAATTGACTTTCACATCAGTTAAATAGCTATTTTTAATTTTGGGAACGCATTTTAATGTAGAGTTTATGAGGAAAACTATTTTTTTGAATACTCCAAAATCTGAGATCGCACATAACGAGGGATGCCTATTTTACTTTATACTAAAATACAGACTAAAATTTTGCCGAAATACAATTTTACTTTTTATTAATTTCATTTTGATTAGTCTATTTTTACGGACAAATGAATAAATGTCCTTCAAAATATTTTAAACTTTAAGATAAGAGGATATATTCAAAGTAGGCATATAATCAAATAAGAAACAACGTAAATCAGTATTTATTTCTTAAATAATTATTTTTTTTTGCAGCTACAATAAGAAACATCGTGAAAAATAACCAATGGCTTTACGTAGACGGAACTAGTTTGAGTTACTCTTTAATTAATTACGATCGCAAAAACTGGAAATTGTTGGCTGAACAATTGCTAAAAAACCATCAGGTATAAAATAAATTCTATTTTTAAAAGTTTGTAACAACGAAATTAAACGGCTTAACTGATTTTTATTTTTATTTTCAGGTGTTTCCGTATACTCAACGCTTCAAACTTTTATCGGATGCATCTGCTTTACATATGTAAGAAACATTCGAATATATTTTAAATAAATATAAATTCATAAAAAAATATAATAAATTAATAAATAAATATAAATTCTATTCTCGATATTACATTGAATTCACAAAAATATAATTAAATATTTCAAATATTTCTTAAACAGATGTATATGTTGAAATTCTTAATAACGCGGAATCAAAATTGTCTTTTGAAAGGGAGCAATATAAATAGAGTAATATAAAGATCAATAAGAAAATTCTTTGCTATACAATGATATTACTTTATTATAATAGATAATTTATAAGTTAAGAAAACTTTTTATGATTTATACAGCAAAGCGTAAAACGTTAATGTAATATAAAAAAATATATTGCATTAAAGTTTTTCGCTTTTTATATAAAATTATAAGAATTATTCTTAACTTACAAATTATATACAGGGCGTTCCAAAAATTTATACACACTTTAACCTTTTAATTGCGACATTTTCGGAAATTTAGATTTTTTTACCAGTTCTGATGACCGATATTGAGCACGAACCAGTCTCAAGGCTGGGCCGAGATAGTTTCGCACCCCTGGCAGATTCAGTATGTGGTGCTTTACGTTTTTATACTTATGTACTTTCTAATCATAGGTATTCATTGTGACATCATCACAATTCCGAGCTGCAATTTTAATTAGTTTTTAATTTAACAATAAAAATTCATCTGAATTCCGATCCAGATTTGAAGTTCGTACAGTATAGAGTTAATCGCTTCCTGACCATCAGCTTTCCATATCTGGTCTTGAATTTTATCTAACACCGTTCTCGACATTAAAGAATATCAAACAGACAGACGGAAGACAGTGGGAATTTATAGGTCTACAATTTTTTTTCATATTGCAGCACGACAAGGCTAAAGAATTTAATCTCTCACTCGCCATTGTCGATTGCAAATATGTTTTGATAAGTTTAAATTGCTAAAACTTCTTTCAGCTGTAAATACCGTTACAGAGATTGTCAGCAGATTTCTCAATGTCACTCAAATATAAAGTCCTATATTTTGAAATTGCTTGCTTTTATAAACTGTAGAGTTTCTAAAGGCAAATTGATATTTTTCGGATATAAACTGGTTTTGGATTTAATTTTTTTTTCTTTTTTTTGAAGAGTTCGTTCCTGTCAAAGTCACTACTATTTTCATCATTAAGAATTGAATAAAAATCCACATACAAGTAATATTTTCGTAATTAATTACAAAATAATATTTTAGCCAAATATATTTTTTAATTCACTGGATTGTATAAAAAATGTTGGAAAAAAGCAGGAAAACCCGTGACGTCGAGCTTTTCAGCCTGTTGTTTTATTAGCTAGTCGACGCCTACTCGTTTTATGATCGATTCGTTTATAGAACTCGATGTATAATGCTCACTCGTAATGCTCAATATATAATGTTTCTCGTAAATTACTGAGCATTAAGAGATGTGTTACCGTGCATTAATGGAAGATGTTTACTAAAACGTATTCAAATTTCAGTGAAATAAATATAACCATTAAATTTTAAACCATTATATAATTATTAAATATATAAACTTTTTATTACATGAGTAATAAAAAGTGCATATAGCGCATTAACTTATAACAGCACATCATTATAAAAATATGTAAACCTTAGGTGACCAGGTTTTATTTTAATCACTTTACTTCTTTATGTTTAAAGTTAGTAGTAAAAATAAAATTATTTGACTTTATGCAATGACTGTAATACTGTATTTAACTAATAATGATGAATAAAATCAGAGCTTTTGTAATGTATAATGCATTAAAATGAATTGTTAGACAAAACTTTTTCACTATTTTTAAGTGCTGTATAGATTAGATTATATTAGATATCAAATATAAACATCCAAACCCGATAGTTATATATTAAGGCCAATTATATCGGACTATGCAATTTCGCGCCTAACGCCTGCTCTAGTGCCAAATTACTTAGCATTTAATTAATAATAGTATTCGTAGTAGTAATATAGCTCAATATAATTTGGCAACCGTTTGGTTTTAATATATTAAATATCGTTAGAACAAGAATGAAGGCATTCGTGATTTAGAAGCGAATGAATAATAATTACATTTACGCTGAAATAAATCGTATTAAATAATGACGTTTTACAATATTTCTGTGATTTCAATTATCTCTATAATTTAAACGTCATGAAAATAACTTGTTAGCTTAAATGTTTTATTTTAACTTTGCAGAATGAATCACACAACTTGCGACACTATCTTCGATCTATATCTGTATTTGCCAAAGGAAGAAACATCATTTTTATTACAATATGTAATTGAAACAATAGAATATTTTAATATGAACCTTCCAGAAAACATGATGGAAGATTGGAATGTGAGTATTAACAATTAAATAGTATAGTCTAAAATCCACGATTGTTTTCCTATGTAAATTTCTTTGAAAAGCTGTGAAAACATTTCAATAAATTAATTTCATTTCTTTCGTGATACAGAGTAAAGTATTGTAACTGATAAAGCTTCTCCGTTGTATTTTTCGACATCCGGTAAATAATACAGACAAATTTATAAAACTTAACCTATTACTTCTTCGCGATCAAATATTAAACAATTACATATTATTATTTACTTCAATTGTTTAATAATTGAAACAGTATTTTATTTTATTATTTCTTCATTTTTTAAATTTTCGCCGTGGGCACTAATGCTGATTGCAGAGACAACGTCTAGACGCCGACGACGATTTAGAGAATATTTAGACCGCGGTTCGGAAAAATTTGATTGCAGAGACAACGTTTCTTGTTTGCCACAATTTAGAGAGAGATTAGAAACTGGTTATTTGACTTACTTTCTACATAAAATTTCACTCATTTTAATTCGAGTGGAAGTCTCAATATCGATTTTTTCGTCGGAAAGTTTAGACAAAAATGGATATCGTTTATTTGATAAATGTTATAAACGGATTAATCTGCGAAATTATTCGGTAAAATTATGAAAGCTTATCATTATGCGTTTTTTAAAACTTTTTTTAGGAGACATATTCGATAAACATTTTCAAAACACAGAATTTTGCTGTCTCCAACTCGTATAAAAAGCACTATAAACAAAACGATCAAATATTTATTGTGACATCGTTATTATGCCGGGATGCAATTTGTAATCATATTTTTAATTTATTTAATTTAAAACGTATTTTTTCACCTCAAATTTGTAGTGTCTTGCCCATGTACTGTACATCATACTTTTCCTGTTAGAATAGAGTCATGCCGGTCATCTATCTAATTATTTTCAGGGGAAAATTTTTGAATTGAAATAACGTAACTTCTGGTTTGTATCGGAAGTTCGTATATAGTTAGTCGGAGCCTCCTGTCTCTAAGCTTTCTACATGTGGTCTCCGTTTTTGTCTATGTAATGCCGTTCTCCAGATTAAGGAAAGAGACAGACAGTGGAAATTTATAGATCTCCAATTTTTCAATTAGCAGCCTATAAATCATAAGATTACTCACCGGGAGTGCGCCGTTGGACATGCCATAGATTAAGCTTGTTTTCGTCGTGCATTAGCCGCTTTTCGTTGCTTCTCCGCATGTGTGCTTCAATCCTTAACCATCGGTCATCCAACCTTTGTACGACGTACTAAAATATTTAAATAATCTTTCAAAAAACAGAATAAATTTCTTAAGTTTTTCAATGTTTTTCAAGTTCAAGTTATGAATAAGTGTAGTGAAACATATTATAATCTGTTTCGACTAACGAAACATATATTTTGAGAAAGTTTCTTTCAATTAATTGAATACAGTAATGATATTAACATGTACCAGAAACCAGACCCAAACCAGAGAAATCCTAAGGCAGAACAGAACTCCGTATATTTTTTACTAGTGGATGGTGCATACTTAGTCGCGTACCCAGAGGGACCAAGGGACCTGGAACCCCAAAGTAATAAGAAAATAACACTAGTAAATTTTCCAAAAATTTTTTTTTAATTAAATTCTTTTTATTTATACGAGTGTTATATCGTGTCTTCTATTATTTATGAATTAGCGGTCGCATAAGGTGAAAATTTTATTAAATTTACATTAAAAATTTATTTATTTGTTCAACTCGGCTTCTTAAGATTAAATTTTGAGTGCATCACTGTGCAAAATAACGGGAACTGCAAGAACTTCATTACAAATTTTATATCGCATGTTGTGGTTATCGTGAATTGGCAACAGCATGCTGAGACAGAGTTTATCATCCCTTTATCCAACAAAATGTAATTTAACTGATTATTATTCTCAAAATAAGTCAAACACGTTAAGTTAACTGGTATAATCACTGCTATTTCTTCAACACTGCCCTTTGAAAACTGTAAATTTACGCACTTATATTGAAATTCTTCAGTTTATAACTACTTTGAAACATAACCTGCACACTTTGTGTGCAGGTTATGTTTCAAACCGAGTTTTGGGAAACCGAGTTTCGGAACCAATTTTTTTTCTGTTGAAAGGTGGATCAATTGTCAGAATTGTCTTAAATGGCCCATAATTATTGTGCTGCAGTAGACAGTAATGATAATGATAATGATATTTTCATTCGTGAATTTTGTTGTTAATTAAAAGTAAGTCTTTTATTTAATCTTTCAAATGTTTTTCAAGTAATTGTTCCATGTTTAATACAGTTACTTTTGAAAATAATATTTACAAAAAGCAAAATAAATACAAAAGAATTAATTTTGTCATTGGTTATTTTTAAGCATTAAGTAATAAAAATAACAGTGTTGCTTTCTTCCTCGAGACAGAAAGAATCAAAGTGCATATTTTGTTTATATCATAAATAATAATTGATGTGTTTAACTTTTTACAATTTTGAAAGAAATATTATGCTGTCAATTAGTTAAAAAATGAACATGTCATTTTCAAATATCTATCATTTACTATTTTACTATCCTTTAAACCTTAACTGTTCCGTCCTGACTTGGTGTAGAAACAATTATCACAAATTCTGCATTTATTTTATAGTTTATCGATTTTTGAATAATATTTCGAAAGATTATAGGACAAACTCATAGTCTTAAAAAGGTTTAAGAACTTATATAGTAGATAATACACTCTATAATGAGTAAAACACATTATATATAGGTCAAAAATATAACCATTTCTGAAACAAATAATCCGACAAAAATCTAAAATTTACTTAATTTTGAATCTAAAATTTATAATATATATATAAATCTTTTATTTTTTGTCTACGAAGAATGTATTTTATTGTGAATAATTTTATTGGCTCTTTCCAGAGTTTTAATCTACAACCACAAATTTTTCCCGTCACAGATATAAAATCTTACTACTATTCACTCTCCATATTTCATAATACAATGAATTCATTAAAAATAATTGTTGTAAGTAATAACTCTAAAGTCATTTTACACGTAAAAAATAAATCAGAATCACTTTGGCATCATACAATTGTCTTAAATAGGCTACAAGACTTTGTAACTTAAAACGAATAAAGTGATCGAAAACAGTTTTCGGTCCACAATATTTCAGGAAAAATTATTCCGGCTACAATCGAAAAAAGGTAAAAGAATTTCAATATTTGACAATGCTTTTTATAGGTATTTTGTTTATATATTATTTTGAAAGATATAACTAAAATAATTAGACATAATTTTGTCTTCTTTTGTATTTGAATATCTACGTCTCTTACTCTGATTTAACTCTTGTATGACTTTAAATAAAATTTTTATTTTTTAATATTCATTTTCAGATGTGGTATTTTAAGTGTAACAAACATAAGCACGAGGAAATTGTCCATAACATTAACAATTAAAAAATCTTTGTGACTATGCTGTACTATTTTCATTTCACACTTTTGTTCGTTTTTTTCTTTTTTTGGTCCATCTGAAGCTTATTCGCTTATGCTGACAGGTATGTAACCACGAGCGAAAATATTCGAAAATAAATGTAAAGAAATAAAAATTTTATTTAACCACATACAAAAGTTAAATCTATACTACAGAGACTTCGTTTTCGCTAAACAGGAAAAGATTTCACGTTTTTTAAATTTCCTGTTTTATAAGCTTTAAAGGTAAAGAATAATAATAGAAATAATAATACTAATGATACGGTGAAATAATAAAAATAATTTTGTTACACATGAAAAAAACTAAAATCGCGAAGAGCCGAACTTATATCGTGTAGCTCCAGAACCTAGCGCCTTATCCATTCCGGTTTTCGCTGTTACACGAAGAAAAACTTCCAGACTTATAAGTTAAACTCTAGATTTTCTCAATTTTTTTGAGGTCGTAACTTTTTATGTTATTAAGCCGTTTCTTAACAATCTATTTACAGAATTATTACAAAACTGTACACAGTTTATGGCGCTTTGAATGCATTGTCAATGATGATAAATAAACTTCAATATTTATAGACTAAGGAAATAACATGTTTGAAATAAATCTATTTCTGTAGACATTTAGTTAAAACATTAATTAATAGTAAAACGAATTTTAATTTCATTAATTTTTATAATTGTTCAAATGAAAAAATATATATATAAATACAATATTTAATGATTTGCTGAAAGTTTGCTGATAACTGACTGATTGAGCTTATGTAAATTTTCAGAGCTTTTTATTGTATTTGTTGCCACCTCTCTACGAGAAGTTAAATTTAGAAGATATGGATGAATATACAATAGGATATAAAAGGTAAATTTTTAATAAAATTTTATATTTTATTATATTATTTAATAGAATTTATAGGTAGATGTCGTAGCTATTTTCTTATATTTTACAGTAGACATCAGACTACATTGTTTTATATTATTTATTTTTAAATTTATTAGTTAAATAGTATTTAGTATAAAACTGTCTACAATATAAAATATTAACTTTAATTCAAACTAATGGCGATTTTATTTTAAAATAATTGCCGATCTAGTGTTAAACCTGAACTCATTAGTTAAATCTTTACATTTTACTAATTAAACAAACAGGTATAATCATATTTGATATTTTCTACACTTTTGCATTAATATCATACTGACTGTATAGTCTATTACTTTACAATAAACACATTGTTCAATACATTAATTAAGTATATATGTTATGGACCAAATGATTAATACGGCATTATTTATAATGTTTTATTAATCACTTGGTATATTGTTTTGTGGATATGCTTTGAACAAAGGACAAATGTTGAGGATAGATGCCAATTTTCTTGAGGAACGACTTTAATCTCTAAAGATTTTATTTGGTAAATCTTTATGAAATATGATTTTTTAAAATTTTATTTTATAAATACTAAGTTTTATATAAATCTTAAGCATATTTTACTCATAAATTTATTACATAAATTAAACACTGTAGGCTATATAATTATTGTACACATACCAGCGAAATATTAATTTTTCTTCCTCATTTTCCATTGTATTTTCTTTTTATTTGTACTGCCGAAAGCTACGTAATGTACCGTTAGATTGAAATAAGCTAATAAAAAAACATTAACTACACTGAAAAGTTTCTAATACCAACTGTTAATATACGACTCTTCGAATTACCAATACAGCGGCGATTCTTTTCAAAGAGACAATAGAGTTCCATCTTATTACTTCTCAAAGTTTAAGAGCTGTGTGTTCGCTGAGGATGATAGAGTTTGTTACGGATTTAGAGTGATTCGAATGTAATTATTTAAAAATTTTATTTACATTAAAAGAGTTTTGAAATATCAAATTATAAAAGCAAAAGATATGGTTAGTATAACAAGGCAAAAATAAGACTGCATGACTATCTCTTTAAAGCCTGGCACAAACTAGTCGATGCCGTCGCTTTCGACGTGACGTACAGACGGTCAGCAGTCGAAATTTATAGATCTACAATTTCTTCAAACTGCAGCCCAATAATTTTTCTACAAACGCGATATTTACAAGAACATACTTCCCACGTACTTTACAAAATCTGTTGCAAAAATATAAACACTTTATTATTACATAAAAGCAATTATTCTAGAATTTTTACAACAGTTTCTTTTTATTTAAACAAGTTTTAACTGAAGTCTTTCAGACGTTAAAGTTAGCAACTTCGATCAGGAGCGGGGCCATCACAACCTGTCTAACACGGATCACTTTTCAAATTTTAATACTAGACCAGTATTAATTAGTAATCGTCGACCATCCTCTCTTCCGACAGGAAGTCAACGACTGCTTTTGCTCGAATTACTTTAACCCCCTTCCGCAACAGTCCCATCTTCCTGTCGGACTAGCGGTATAGTGGCATTCGAATAGGAAAATTAAATAATATAAGGTTACCGGCGAACAAAAAATTGTTTAAGTGGTTTTTGACGGTGCCGAATTTAAATATTTCGTCCGGCTTTTCCGAAATTTGATTCGTTGGCTGATTACCGTTTGATATTTGGCTGTGAATGGTACAGTTTCTTAGAATTAAAATTAAGAAAAAAGATATCTGGAATTTTTTTAAGATATCGTATTTTCAATTGGTATCTTTTTGACCAATGGAATTGTGTTATTTCGTATCATCCGAGTACCACGAAGACGTGACAATGGTAAACTAAAATAACCAATCTCTTTATATAGTTTTCGTTTTAATGTTCGTTATAGTATACTATTAAATATTTGATTTATATAACAAGAAAGGTTATCTTACGTAAGGGTTTATCACACCGAATGACCAATCTAACACATTTTAATAATTCTATTCTTCCTCTACTGTACACAATTTAAAGAATTTTTAAAATGTGTTACATTGGCCACTTGGTGTGACAAACTCTTACGTAAGATAACCTTTGTAAATATAAATCAAATACTATAATATAATATAATAGAAAGGTTAGAAGTACGAAATAATCTAATAATCTTAATTTTTGCTGTTACTTTTTGCCCAAGCAAGACCTGGCTTATCTGCTAGTAATTTATATTTAAAAATATAAAGTTTGGCAACGTTATAAAATAATACTTTATCATATACCAAGACGAAATACTCAACATTATTACATCATGAGAGAAATTTCGGTGTTCACAAAATATTTTAAATTTTTGATAATTTTCTTTCAGTTAAGAAAGAGTTAAAATTTAAATGCTTTTTTTATTAAAATAAATTGCAATTACCTTAAAAATAACGGCAATTTTGTTTTATTTAATCAATGTTTGTTTTCTAGCCTCTCTTACCGAGAAGGTAGACTTATCGACGTAGTTTGTAGTCTCGGATATCCACCTTGCGTAGAAGAAGCAAATAGAAAATATAATATCTGGAAAGCGAGGAGAGATAATGAAACAGAGTAAGTTGTTAGTCAAAATATATAAATTTTATCAATAAAAATTGCTTATTATTAGAATAGGCCTGTAATTTTTTGTTGTAATATGTATCAAATTCTAATGTTAAGCAAATATATTAATTAAAGATTTAATATAAATTCATAAATTGTGATAACTACTTTTTCGAATAAACAGAAAAGAATAATTAAATAATTTTAAAAATAATCTATAGTAATATTAAAATACATCTATTTTTGCAATAGATGTATTTGCACATCTATTGCTAGAGCCATCACAAGTCATGCTTGTTGACATGACTTGTGATGGCTCGTTAAAAATGTTTTTCAAAGAATATATACTTGACCAATTCTGGATGGTTTTTTTGATTATAAGAAACTAGATGAAAAAGAAAAACTTTGAAATATGTAGTTCCATTTTTCCCATATATTTTTGTAAAGAAATATTTTCGATAATTTGTTATTTGAAGAACAAGCATAGATATGGTGTCGATATTGATCCTGTTTTTAGGTAAAAGATAGGAAGCACTGAAGCAAATGTGGAAGGAGTTCTTCAAAACAAAAAGAGGCATCTCTCATAATACTTAGATTGAACAGCTGCTGGATATGTCATTTTTAAACTTATTATAAATAAAGTTTAGTATGATTTAGCTTGTTTCTTTGGAATATCGCTATCAGTCAACTTCAGCAACAGAACAGATACCAAAATTTTCAAAATCTACGGATTCAAAAACAATGGCTTATCTCTTTTAAAAAATGGGCTTCCATAGCTCTTAGCTAATTGAAAACCACTACTTAATATAATGAAATTACATATAATTTAAATACTGTAAACGTAGCTTATAAAATTGATTGTAAATCGCTTTATTAGTCTGCGATTTTCAGACCTACAAATTCCCACTGGTGTCCATCTATGTTCTTCCTAATCTCGAAAACGGGTTTAGACAGATGAAAGTCGACACCAGACATGGAAAGCTTAGAGGGTCTCGATTAACTAATAACTAAATTTCAATTAAAAAATTTTCTCCAGACCGGAGTTATAGATGACCAGCATGATTATTCTTATCAGGAAGATATAACTAGAAGATGTACTGTACAGTCTAGGCCACTGACGTTGACGCCAGGTAGATCGATTGCGCAGCTCAGGCAGTTGATCGCTTAATATGCCTGGACGTCCTATCTGTTAGCATAGGCGTTTCAGGTGGACTGACCCGATTTCCGCCATAATAGGGGCGAGGAAATCGAGCTGGAGGGACTTACCTGTGCAGTCAAGCGTGCTACAGGTTGACAAGACTAATCGCTCATCGCTTGCCTAGCACTGGGATCGAGGCATCGGTCGTTTGTTTTTTTTTAATTGTAAATTTCCGTCACTGATCATCAGAAATATAATTTTAGCTGTTATTTTCATACGTTTCTTTCCTTATAACGTTTTATTCGCGTTTATTTTCCTGTAATTTGAGACGATACAGCTTTAAAATAAACAGATCAGGTCTCACTTGCCAATAGACTATCTCAACTTTCACAGATTGTCGTCGGTTCCTTTGTAATCGGAGAGGAAAAGATCGTGTGTCCGTGTTAAGTGTTTATTGCTTTTGCGGTAATCTGAGTAGAGCTGGAGAGGTCACTTAATAAACCGCCAAGTGTTTTATTATCCTTTAAACAACTCCTCCCCATTTGTTATTTTTAGTAATCAGAGAAGGGTAGATCGTGGGTCAAGGTCGGTGAAAGTTTATTGCTTTAGCAACAGGGTGTCATATGAGCTGCCACCCACTCCCACCCTTAATGACAACAACGCCTAAGTGTTTCATTACTAAGTAAACAAAAGCTCCTTTCTCTGTCAGAAATGGGTCAAATGTCAAGGTTACTGTTTGATTGTATTGAAAACAATGTTGTCCTTGATATTAAGAATCAGTTTTGTCAGAACTGTTCACTTTTAATACCTTTTTTTATAATTTATTTCTGCCTCGGTTATAAAATTGTTTTTATCATGTTTTAAATCCGCGCGTTTTATAATACACTTGTATAAAGTTACGAATTAAAATTGAAATGCACATTTCATTGTTTCATAAAATATTTATTGATTATACAGAGTTGAAGGTTGCAAAAATGTTTCCATATCTCTACATCTTCGTTATTACATATATATGAATAAAATATATTGCCATTTTATAAACAGATCTTATTGAATTCAATTTGTTTTATTTTCTTGTATTTATATTCGTATTGTATTCGAATTCGCCATTTTATAATTTGTAAATATGCACGTATCACATTATATTTCATTCGTTTAATTCTATACTACTTATGTAAAAACTATTTTTATATCATTTAATTTCCTTTTATATGTTTTAATTAGTTTTTTAAGCTAATGCGACCTAATCTACGAATGGCAGCTTCCCACGCATCACATAGAATTCTACGGGGAAGCCATCATTGCAGGCGTAAAGTTGCCTCTGTAAAGTTGTTTATCTGGGTAACATACCGATCAGGAATCCTTTTCGACATTTTAAAAGAAAATAAATATACACACTTGTTTAAATTTTTAATGAATACTTTTTTATTTTAACAAAGCTATACATTTTTCTGAGCACGATTTCGATAGAAGCCTTCTAATGAAGAAGTTAACATATTGGAAACAATCTGAAGATGTTTTGAACTACAATGACAATATTTATTCTAAATGGCATAATTGAGAGCGATACATCGCATTATCGTCATCATCAATTTTCGGGTTCTGAGTTGACTCGACAAACACACGATTTGTAATGCTACGAATGTCAAACCAGGTAATGAAACTTTTATTCTTACAATTCGGTTGATGAATATCGAACATTGTCCTTTCTCTACAACTGATCTAGTCTGCCGTTACCTGGATATAGAAAAGAAATTAATTGGAGAGCAACGACAGGAAATTGGGACTCATGTGTTGCTTCGAAGACCCACTCTTTAAGATTCCAATTTGTTTTTCTAAGTAAACAGGTTCAACTATAAAGGTGACATGCTTTTGTTTTTTTCCACATCTACGTTTCTTTCCTAATCGCTTTTTCTTTCTGAATTTTATTTCCCCTCCCCTTTTCGCAAACTCACCACTGTATTGCTTACTGATTAAGTTTTGAAAGTTGACAGACAAAACACGAAGTTTATTGGTTTGTTATTATCCAATAAAACATTGGAAAATTTCCTTGAACATGATTTGTTAAATGGTTTTAGCCACACCTTCTTCTAATTGCTTGATTGGTCATTATTGTTGGTCACACCCTGCATAAAGCGTATTGGCCGTAAATCATTACCGACCTATATCAGAATCGCCAATCAGAGGTCACAAATATATATAAGCGACCAATCTGCCAGCAATGCACATTAATATCAAGTAACAGTTATAATAAGTATTATAACATTTAATTCTGCAACGATTTTATGACTTCTTTGCAAAACAATCAGATTAGAAATGAGTAAATACATTTATTAACTCTAGTTACAAACAACTCGTTAACAAAACTCGCTCTTAATTACGCCATTTAGAATAAATATTGTCATTGTAGTTCAAAACATCTTCAGATTGTTTCCAATATGTTAACTTCTTCATTAGAAGGCTTCTATCGAAATCGTGCTCAGAAAAATGTATAGCTTTGTTAAAATAAAAAAGTATTCATTAAAAATTTAAACAAGTGTGTATATTTATTTTCTTTTAAAATGTCGAAAAGGATTCCTGATCGGTATGTTACCCAGATAAACAACTTTACAGAGGCAACTTTACGCCTGCAATGATGGCTTCCCCGTAGAATTCTATGTGATGCGTGGGAAGCTGCCATTCGTAGATTAGGTCGCATTAGCTTAAAAAACTAATTAAAACATATAAAAGGAAATTAAATGATATAAAAATAGTTTTTACATAAGTAGTATAGAATTAAACGAATGAAATATAATGTGATACGTGCATATTTACAAATTATAAAATGGCGAATTCGAATACAATACGAATATAAATACAAGAAAATAAAACAAATTGAATTCAATAAGATCTGTTTATAAAATGGCAATATATTTTATTCATATATATGTAATAACGAAGATGTAGAGATATGGAAACATTTTTGCAACCTTCAACTCTGTATAATCAATAAATATTTTATGAAACAATGAAATGTGCATTTCAATTTTAATTCGTTACTTTATACAAGTGTATTATAAAACGCGCGGATTTAAAACATGATAAAAACAATTTTATAACCGAGGCAGAAATAAATTATAAAAAAAGGTATTAAAAGTGAACAGTTCTGACAAAACTGATTCTTAATATCAAGGACAACATTGTTTTCAATACAATCAAACAGTAACCTTGACATTTGACCCATTTCTGACAGAGAAAGGAGCTTTTGTTTACTTAGTAATGAAACACTTAGGCGTTGTTGTCATTAAGGGTGGGAGTGGGTGGCAGCTCATATGACACCCTGTTGCTAAAGCAATAAACTTTCACCGACCTTGACCCACGATCTACCCTTCTCTGATTACTAAAAATAACAAATGGGGAGGAGTTGTTTAAAGGATAATAAAACACTTGGCGGTTTATTAAGTGACCTCTCCAGCTCTACTCAGATTACCGCAAAAGCAATAAACACTTAACACGGACACACGATCTTTTCCTCTCCGATTACAAAGGAACCGACGACAATCTGTGAAAGTTGAGATAGTCTATTGGCAAGTGAGACCTGATCTGTTTATTTTAAAGCTGTATCGTCTCAAATTACAGGAAAATAAACGCGAATAAAACGTTATAAGGAAAGAAACGTATGAAAATAACAGCTAAAATTATATTTCTGATGATCAGTGACGGAAATTTACAATTAAAAAAAAACAAACGACCGATGCCTCGATCCCAGTGCTAGGCAAGCGATGAGCGATTAGTCTTGTCAACCTGTAGCACGCTTGACTGCACAGGTAAGTCCCTCCAGCTCGATTTCCTCGCCCCTATTATGGCGGAAATCGGGTCAGTCCACCTGAAACGCCTATGCTAACAGATAGGACGTCCAGGCATATTAAGCGATCAACTGCCTGAGCTGCGCAATCGATCTACCTGGCGTCAACGTCAGTGGCCTAGACTGTACAGGGGCAAGATATTACAACAATCTAGAGTATAAATGTTGTTGGCCAAGTGGTTAATAGGTCATTATTTATAATGCCCGGCCATTATGAATAATGACTGAAATGGCCGCGCATTGTAATAAATATTGAATAATTTAATTGAAATATTAAATTGGTTACACATTATGAATAAAGAAAAGCTACACTTTTAGGTAATTTGATTTTTCTGAAATCTTAACTTTTTCATTAAGAATTATTTAGTTTTTGCAAATTATTTTATAGTATTTTAAAAACAACACACGATTTTTTAAAATATTATTAACTGTAATAAGCCCCAAGAGCTAACGACCGTTTTGTAAACGGAGATGTCAAAGGTCTAAGGGTTAATACTTGCATACATTTAAAGGTCAATGGATCGGATAATAAGTGTCTGCTTAATAGATTTATAATAAATGTCTACTGTATATATTAAATAATTCTGCGATGATGAATCTATTTATTTTATTTGTTTATTTTTGAAATAAACATGAAACATTTTATGCAAACAAACAAGAATACGAACTGAATGCAAACAAGTTTTTTTCGATCAGAGTAGAACGAAAGCAATATTTTTTAGATTTTTTAACTTAAGGCATAAATTAATATAATAAAAATTAAATTTTAGTTAATTGAATTTTCAATGAGATAGTTAAGTATTTTATATGAGTCGTTACATTTACCTTATATTGTTTATTTTAAATATATGAATAATAAAAAAAGATCTTTTTTCAAACAGACTATCTTGGGGTATAGCTTATACCGCTAACTTGCGTCGGAATAAAAAAAGGAAACGAAGAAGATTGGAATTATCTCTATGACAAATATTCCAATAGAGAAAACCTTTATCTTACAACACGTGCATTATTATGTTCTCCCGAAGAACGTCTGAGAAACAAGTAAGTTATTCTTAAAATGTTTTTAAAATATAAAGCACGTGGTAAATGTGGATATAAGAAACTTGAATTATTCAAAAACCTTGATTACGGTATATTTCTGCAAATCGCGCTTCATCTGGGTCATTTTGACTTAACTATTTCGAAGCAGTGGATACGCGAAAGCATACACATAGTGGGCAAGTTTCGCACGCGTCAGACAAGCCATCAGGAGAGATTATGTGATCATGAGATAGCACGAACAGCTTTTTGACCACCATTTAGATACAGGAGAAAGCCTTGTCTTTTCCTGTACCAATGGCAGGAAGAAGTACTAGCAGAGGTAAATTTGCATACAAAGTGACCACTATGCGTCCTATCAAACTTCTAGACTAATTACCGGTACATGCATACACCACTGCTAAACCTTTACTTCCGGTAAGATATAACAGATAAAATGAACGTTTTCGATCTTATCCAAGATCTATCTCAGGTTCCTGGTTCAATTGAGATCCAATTATGGAATGCTAAAGTTCAAACGTTTTGAAATTCAAAATATTTAACAAGTTTGGAATTACGTTCTTTACGTAATTCCAAATTGTTTACGTAAACAAGTCTTAGGCTCACCCATTTCATGTACTACAACTCTATTTTTAAGTTCGACAACGGAACATGCCTACAAAAAAGGAGAGTACTTATGGGGAGTCCCCTCTCAGGCAACTTATGTGAATTGGTACTGCGGCAGTTAGAGAACGAAGTCATCTCCAGATTCATGCCAGAAATGATTATATATAAAAGGTACATCGATGACATGATTGTGATCTGGAAAAAGCAGCCGAATATCAACAACTTTTTAGACAACATGAATGATAACCCACACGGGCTCACCCTCAAACTATTGCACACATTTTAGACATCACTATTCAGCTTAGCAAGGATGGGATAGAGACAAGGCTGTGCTACAAACCTTGCTTCTTGTCATTTTACGTACTGGCAGATTCGGTTGACCCTTGCCCATATAAGATTGCAGCCTTCCGGGAATTAACTAGAAGGGAATTCACAACTCTAGTTGGGAAGACACGCTTAGGGAACTTAGACACTTCGAAGACATTGCCGTAGGACATGGGTTCAAAAAAAGGACCTAATCCATAACTCTAGCCCGGGACTTCTATAGGAGACACACGAGGCGCATCCCTATAGACCACGGGGGGGGTACCAGCAGGAATCCGGATGGGAACCCTAATCCAAGACGCACAATCGTAGAGTACAACAAAAGCTTTCATGTCTTATGTAGGGAAATTGCGCGCAGAAAAGGCACCAAACTGACACACAAGAGGTCGCAAATGATATACTCGTTACTGAGGAACGCGAAAGACAAACCGGATGATTTCAGGGCACCAGGGGTATACAGTGTCCCGACCAGGGACCACAGGTTCCAGGGGGATTTTGTCTACACAGGGTCGACCAAACGATCGGTACACAAAAGAATCATAGAACACAAATACGATATCGATAAGAAAAGGCACACCACCTACGCCTTGTCCACCTACGCAACTGTCCCTGAGGTGCAGGCCGACGACCTACGAAACACCAGGCTTATAAAAAAGATCGAGACTGAGATTCCAGACTGACCATATTAGGGCCCTAGAGACCCTGGAGATATACAAAGCTAGCCGAACGGGAAAGTTTATTAATTTCAACGACAGTAAATCGATATCATATGCTTGGCTATATGCATGTGAGGAGCAAACCAATCATAGTCATTAATCAACGCTTATTATTTCCCTGTTAGGCTGGTCCCACATTAATAAGAAAACATCGTCCCGATGTTTTCTTATTAATGTGGGACCAGCCAACAGGCTACTTTTTGTATATATTTTGTATATATACAAAATATTAATAATAATACTAAATAATATTAATAATAATACAAAATTTTGGTCTATTTTTTGTATATATTAATTTATTATGTTATTTCAAATCCGTGTTCTTAATTCTAAACTTGTTAAATATTTTGAATTTCAAAACGTTCGAACCTTAGCATTCCATAATTG
This sequence comes from Centruroides vittatus, assembly GCF_030686945.1. NCBI lineage: Eukaryota > Metazoa > Arthropoda > Arachnida > Scorpiones > Buthidae > Centruroides > Centruroides vittatus. The sequence continues at coordinate 1,431,440 of NW_027121927.1, forward strand.
GATTTCAATTGACCCAAAAATCCTGAGGCAGATCTTGGATAAGATCGAAAATGTTTGTTTGTTTTATCTATTATATCTTACCGGAAGCAAAGGTTTAGCAGTAGTGTATGCGTTCTACCATTAGCACGCTAATATTGTTGGCTTCGTTTGCAATGATGTGATACAGAAGCATACACTGTTTCAGACTGGCGGTGAATCTCGGTTCTGTTTAGGAATGGACGACTACTTTGTCAAAGTGTGGATGCATTGGTGAACGCCTCAATTCCGTCTTTATTTTTGAGTGGCACACTATTCCCACAGCAGGCAATCTCGGCCTGCTATTTCTGGGAATTATCTAGTATAATAGTTAGTCACCTGTAGTAATGATGTGATCGATATTAACAGCACAGCAGGAAATCTTGCATTGTCATGTGTTACTTTCTATAGCAGGGCTGCAAACAGCCACTTTCTTGTAAGACAATGTTCAGCCGATCACAGTGGCAGCCTTCCAGGGTTCATTATCTCATAGCTGCATTTCTTTGCCTGCCTGGTCTCAGTTTTGTCATTCATTGAACATTTGTTGGACCAGATGGCATATCATAGGGCCGGCGCGAGGCGGGATTAGTGCGTTCTATGGAATTCGGCCCCGCGCTTTAAAAGGGCCGTTGATAGCTTTCATCGAAAGTTTTGCAAAATCCTAAGCATAATGTCATAAGTGAATAGTAGGCTAAATTCGTTTCAGGACATATAATTAAAATACCGGATTTAAAAAAACTAAAAAATATGTATTAAAAATATATTTAAAAAATACAAAACTTGTCTTCACAATCCTTCGTTTCACAATCACTATTAACAAACCAAAACAAAAAACCACACACACAAATCTTTACAGAGAGGACCTTTATTTGAGGCTATGTCTCTTAAAAAAATGTAAATTGGTTAAAAATATCTTTCTTCTGGCAGGTCTCTGTAAGTGAAGATCTGTGCTTTTTTTTATTATCAATAGTGACTATGAAACAATGGATTGTGAAGACAAAAATTTTAAGTATTCTTCAATGTATTTTTACTATGTAAATTACCGTCAACTATCTTTAATTTAAAAAAAAAAACAAAAAAATGTAGTTTACCCTAACTATAAGTTGTAAAATTAATTGTATGTTTATATGTATGTATCCGCACTTTGTACTTACAAAAAATAATTTAATATTATAAAATTTAGAAGTATATATAAATGCGCTGTTTTAGCCCCGCACAATTTTGAATCTGAACCTGCAAAAGTTCATGCCACTCCTGCTTGGGCTATATGAAAGTATAAGGAATCTGGAGCGGAAGCTGCAGTATTTGTGGGCAAATTTGTCGTGGAATAGCGTAGGTGCCTGCAAGCCCCATCATATCGTCGCATGTATTCAGATAAGAAAAGATTCTGCAAGATACTAAAAATCTCTTTAAATGGATCGTTGCTGTAGAGAAAATCATCTCTTTGCTTTCATATCTAATCAATTTATATCATCGTTATTATGTTTACCCTAACAAAGTTTCATTCGATTTCAACACTTCCTTCTTGGTGCATAACCTTTTTGACAATCAGAGTATTTTAAATGTTTAATTTGATATTATAAATTATTTCTTTATGGAATTTTAAAAATAAATTTAAAATGTATTTTTAAATTTTTAATAATAATATATTATATTTAAATTATTATTAAAAATTTTTACTTATTATATTGAAATTGTTAACTATATTTTATTTAGAGTTTTAAACGTCAGTACGGACTTAGAATCCTTAATTTCTGTAATTTTTATTGCTACCGAAATAAGAGAAACTTGGACAGATCTGATTCGAATATATAACGAAAACATCGTCTATTTTATAGAAAAGTAAGCAGAAATTTTTGAAAATTTAGAATTAATTTATCAGTAATGTATTTAAGATTCCTTAACTTTTTTTCGAGCTGCGGTCATTAGAATGGCATAAAAAAGCCTTCCGCCAAAATCTTAGATTAGAATAGTCCCATAATAGAATAGGCCCATAATTGTAAATGCTAATAATACGTGTGAGTGTGAGTGCTGTGAGTGATTGTGACTGACGATAGTCAGTCACTAATCACTCACACTCATCACTCATTATTGGCATTTACAATATTTTTACAAAATCCATCCCTATCCTCAAAATTGAGCTTTTGCCATTTTATAATAATTAAAAAATAAAAAGTTTTTAAAATAAAATATGATAAAAGATGGCGCAACCAAAATTTTAAATGTTGCCGGGAAATTGCTGGTTTATTTATTTATTTATTTATTTTTTTTTTTGGCATGCTTCATTCTACAGTGCTTATCGCGAGTCGCCACCGTTAATTTGTAGAGTCTGTTGATCTCGTTTAAAAGTTTTCTCCTAACACTTTCTACACGGTAACAAAATATTAACAGGAACCATAAATTGTCTACATTCATAAAATTTCATTTTTCGAATTTATAGACAGAAGTTGAATAGATTAACGGATTCGATTTACTGACGAAGCAAGAGCCGATTTTTCATTGTACTGTAGGTTTAAGTTATACGAGGGCGGTTTCTTCAACCTCCGATGGTCCATAAAAAAGAAAAGTATAATAACAAAATGAATTTATTACCAAAAGTTAGGTACAAACATGATTACTTTTCGACATAATCACCGTGAAGGTTGAGGCATTTGTCATATTTTGGACGAGCTTTGCAATCCCTTCTTCATAGAATGTTGCCGTCAATGACTTGAAATGTCTTAACGTTGTTTTGAAGATCTCCATTAGTCTCGAGCCTCTGACCTTCTAGCCACGTTTTCAGTTCCGGAAAAAGGTGGAAGTCGCTCGGCGCTAAATCGGGGCTATACGCTGGGTGTTTAAAAAGTTCCAAGCTGGGTGGAAGTCTGAAAGGTGAAAAGTGAAAGGTCTTCACACACCTTTAATGTATGAAGACTTCCACCTCTTCCCTGAAGTAATTGAGGGCAACATTCTATGAAGAGGGGATTGCAAAGCTCGTTCACAGATATGACAAATGCCTCAACCTTCACGGCGATTATGACGAAATGTAACCATGTTTGTACCTAACTTTTGGTAACAAATTTATTTTGTTATTTAGATTTGTCTTTTTTTTTTTTTTTTTTTTTTTTTTTGGACCATCGGAGGTTGGAAAAAACAGCCTAAGTATATTTAAATAAGAACTAAGTTCTAATATTATAAACTAATAATAAATGAGAAAATTTGTATATGTCCATTGCCTTTAGTTACTTTATTAAAATTTTAAAAATATTTTTTGTGATATATCCAGTAAGTTCGTATTAATTTAAAAATATTAAATTTATAACTTGATGTTAATTTGATTTTTTATTTCTTATCAAGATTTCGAATGTTTATTTGATACTTAAACGTTTGTTGCATTTAAATATAGAGTAATTTAAGCAAATAAAATAGCGTTTATTTATTTTTGAATTAATTTGTTTTTCTAGTGATCTTGAGAAAGCTTTATATCTCACAAATATTTTAATGGTTAACGAAGAGCTTTTCCAAAAGGTATTTCAAATTATTTTGTATAGTTATATAGATTGCAAGTATGTAATATTTATATATAATCGAGATGGGTTTATACTAATAATAAGCGCAGTGCTCAGACGGTTAGGAGTTAAACGTTGAAATTTGGGGTAGGCCATGAGATTTCACACTAAGAAGAGATTTTTCGAAATTCCCCTCCACGGGGGAGAGGAAGAGGGTTAATCTTTCTTTTCGAGAAACTTCATTACGTGTTATATATTAAGAAATCAAAATACATTTAAATATTAAAGTACTTTTTAATTTTCAGCTGGAATATATTATAAAATTTCGTTTAAAAGAAATTAAAGATGAGAAGATTGTGAAAAAATTTGAAGAGGCTCTTAGCGAAAGCCGAGAAAAATTGGAAAAGCATAAGCCATTTCGAAGATGCGTCGGAAATTGGTTGAAAGAAAAGAAGTGGATCAGTTAATCCATTATTTTATTAAATTATGAAAAGTTTTCTTTTCTTAGTTTCTATGATTTGTGCGAAAAGATTTAAAGAATGTATAATCCTTGTACTGTATCATTGCTTGGACATAATATGACTTATTGCAATTAAATGCTAAACTCTTACAATAACTGTCAAAATTTTTATCCAAAAAATTGCCGTGATTTCGAGATAATTATGAGACTAGTAAATCTATCTGCGTCATATAAAATGCTGAATGAATGGCATAACCTTTCAATATGAATGCAACTGCTTTTGGTTTAAACATTTTAGGAAGAATCACACCGAGAAGCCTACCAGAAATCATAAAACTTGTTTATTTTAACTTTTCACAAAAATGTATTAATATTTCGAGTATTTTCTTCTCGTTAATCTATATACTGTATTTTGAAAATTAACATGAGTGATTGTATGATTTGAAATGTATATAAATGAATAACCATTCATTAAAGATTATTTAATGTAAATGTTATTTTGATTTTATTTTAAATAAAGTCTTGCGTTTTTAAGCCACATGTTAAAAAAAGATGTCTTATGATGAGCTTTGATTGCACCGTACAGTACTTCCGTGATATCACTGATTGAATTCAGTCATATTTTGTGACGTAAAAAACTATAAAGCTAAATTTTGCTTCGGACGGATGACTCTTAAATTTTCATATTTTCATCTTAGAAGTTCTCTGAAGGAACATTGCTATATTTAATTACAAAAAGGAATATTTGAATCTATTCTGATCCATCTAAAAAAAAAATGATCATTAGTTTACAGATACATTCTTCATGAAAAATTTTTCACAATTAGCGTGATTAATACGATTGCTTCGTCGATGAACAGTAACTTCTGTTATGTTGCATGCTTACGCAAGTTCGTGTAAATCTGACAAAAACTAAAAAATGGTTTCGTTTCTATTCAGTCATTCTTTGTCTTTAATCATCTCAAGATGGTTTATTCCATTCATTATGAATTTGAAATTAGAACCGAGAAAATATTATATATTGAAATATTATATATTGAACTCTTGTTGAAGCCTTGAAGTAAAACTTCCTACTTCCGATAAACGTTGCTGTTAGAGAATTTCTGTCTTCAGATTAATTTTTGTGAGTCTTGTACTTTTCAGCCAATTGAGAATATGAAAATGCATTAGAACTTTCAATATATGTTATTTTATATAAAAGAATTATTTATTAAATTAGATTTCGGCATTTTAAAAGACAAAAATGCTTAAAGGTCGACGAAGCAAGGAGATAAGAGGGACGTCATGTATCATATTTCCAGTGGGATCGGACTTAATGAAGATTTCATTCGTTGTTAGAACATTTACATTTAGCGTTTACATTTTTCTGTTTTTTTTAAATATAAAGATCATCTCTATCTTCAAAATTAAGCTTTTTGTTATTTCATAATAATTAAAAAATATATAAAATTTTTATAACAAAATTTCATGACAGATGGCGCGACATAAAATTTTATTTATTTATTTTGATTAATAATACAAAGGTTATTTTTAAAATATAATCTCACAACAGCCGGGAATGTTACGCAACTCTTTGCTAGATTTTTTAAAAATATATTCAATTTTTTAAAACTTTATCAAATCTTTATCTACGAGGTTCTTTATATAAAATACTTAACTTATAATCGTCAAGGACGTTTTTCTGCCATGGGAAAATAATAGAAATGGCAGTATCGAAAACCGATGAATTTCATTATTTCATTATAAAATCGATTATTCATAGCAAAATTTTTGCTATGAATAATCTATATTGGGAACAGGTGGGCTAAGCAAGTGGGGACGAATCCCCTAGTAATATAATAATAATGTAACATTTTCAGTATTTTAATTAGTTGTGTATAATTCGAATCTAACGATAAGACTATATTTATAGTTTCGATAGATTTTTGAACTCCATCGAAATTAACGTTCTGATCTGGATTAGAATTCCAAAGCAAAGACTAAAGATGTACATTAAATGTGTGACGAAATTATAACCCGTGTAAAGTATAATATATTTAAGAATATTTGCATTGGTCATTTAAAATAGCAATTCAAAACATATTTAGTGGTAATTAACGACTTACAAAAAAATCTATTAAGAAAATCGACTCTGACCACCACTACCTAGATCAAGGTCTATTCGCTCTCCGGGCATGATTCTCTGACATCATCAGAAGATGATCGCTGAACACGTGGATCGCTAATCGTTAGTCCTATTTCTAGTGTAAGTCTGTGTTACTGTTTTTTGTAAAAAGTTTTTGTCCAATTTTGTTTGAAATGTCATCGACGTGTTGTGTTCTTTGTAAATCAAATTACGTGGATCATAAAAGGGCTTCTGTATTCTAATTTTTGAAAGAGCCGTTCCAAGAAACCAAATAGTTGCGATCGATCCGAATAATCTGCTATGATTCCAAAACAAAATTCAAATTTTTTATTTAAAAAAATTAATTGCTAAATTGAAATGAAAATGATGTAGCATAATAAATTACACTACAAATGGATGTTTTTAATATAATTATTTTCTCATTACTTAAAAATGTTATTATTTTGATAAGTATTTGTTTTTGAGTATGTTCTTACTCGTTTTATTTTTTAATAACTTACAGGTATGTGACCATCGGATATACTTAGATTTTCTGATGAGAAAACAGGTAAGATAGTAAGAGCATCATTGAAGTATCCGAGTTTAGCTAAAGATGCTGTCGCTACTATTTTTCCAATTACATATTTATTGTCTGCCTCTAATAAAAGAAAATCTCCAGGAATAAGTTTAAAAATGTTTAAAATTTAATTTTTGCTCATGCATTTATAAAATGATTACATACTGTTATACTGTTTAATTCTGTGGTAACTTACTGAAACGTTATTTTTAACGTTTATATTGCCAAGTATTATATTTTTGATTATATAAAAATTCATTATAAATTTCTGAAATGTGAGAAAAATAATTCAATAAAGCTTCAGTAAATGTATTAAATGAAATATCATACCTTAGATATTGTGAATAAAATTAAATAAAAAGTTTACCGTTTAAAGTATAAATTAAGCTAACCATTTTAAGTAAAAATTCTGGCATAAACAGAATGAATAAAAAAATATTATTAAAAACTAAAAAATCTGCAAAAAAGCATTCTTCTATTGATGACGTCACGAGTCAGCGAAATGGCCTTGTTATCTAGGTGGTGCTACTCTGACGGGGATCGAGAGTAGAACCACGCCGACTTTATCCTTGAAACTACTAACAGAAGTAATTAAATTCGGAATCAACGTCTCTCTGCGTTCTGTTGGAGTCCATGTTTACACTTAGCTATTCATAGAACAATGGATAAATTAGAAATCGAAGGAAAGAAAAAATCTTCTTTCTTGCAATGGGAACCGGTACTTTTGAAAAATTGGAAATGGATATCTCTGGTTTGCATTGTAATTGCGGGGGTTGCAATTCTCGTGATTTTTGCATTAGTCCTACATTTTTGTGTGTTAATTTTTACACCGAAGGAACCGAGAAGCATTTTTCTGCCGAAAACCATCATTCCGCACCACTACGAATTGGAAATCCAACCGCATTTGGGACCCGACAATTTTATGTTCAACGGAAGTGTAAACATCAATTTTGCTTGCGTAGAAAGTACAGACACGGTTATCTTTCATTCCAAGGGCTTATCCTTAAGTTTGGACCGTATTAAAATTCAAAGAGATGCTGGAAATGATGTGAAAATATTAAGAATGGATTACGATGAGGAAATCGACTTTGTAATTTTGACCTTATTAGAAAAGTTGTCTTTAGGAAATTACAGTTTGTTTATAGAATTCGAGGGAGTGTTACAAGAAGAACTGCACGGATTTTATTACTATTCCTACGACGATAACGCAGATAACATCACCGAATAGTAAGTGTTGATATTCTTTAACTTGTATGCTAGAATTGTTTGATGTCCTTACATTTGTTTCTTATAAAACAGCAATTTATAATAATTTTATACAATTTTTAACATATACATAAAAGTTATAGATAAGCCTAAATTTTATTATTGAGTTCAAAAGAAAATGCTATACATAGTTTATCACGAACGTTCTATTGTTATTTCAAAACGCTGAAATTTAAATACGTTTGTTACACAAGAAGAAATTAGCCTACTTACCGATAAATTATATCGAAATAAAATAAATGACTTCAAATCGATTATAACGTGAAAATAAAGTTGTACTATAATCATCATAATACAGTTATGAATCAGCTAAACAAATAATATATTTAATGTATCGTTAAACAATTCGATGAAAAGACTGTTTACTTATAAAGTCTCGTCCTACCGATTTTAAAAACATATTATTAAAAAATTGAATAATACGTTTCCGTACAATGTAACAGGTGTCACAGCACCTGACTAAAAATTTTATAGTTAGCTCTTGTCATTTTAATGTCATAACCTGTCGTGAAATAATATATACTTTCGAAAAACATCTGTGAAAACATTAGATATTTTTTTTTTGTTTTACATAAATGTATTACTACACGATAAATATATAAATTTACATATCTTGCGATTGAAGATTATTTAAATATCTAAGGAGTTTTTACGTACAGTTTCTTGGGTAAACTAAAATCTGGTTAACTTTATAAAAACATTAAAAAATAATATAAAGCAGGACAGTATTAGTGTACAGTTAAATAAACTCTATGCTCTTATCGTATAAATACAATAATAGAGTTATAAAAAAGACATCACTATTTGCATTTTAAAATATTGTTTATAATTTTCAAACAAAAGTTTATAAATATTATTTATATATAAATTATATGAAAGATATAATATGTTACAATGCCACATTTGGAAATATTCAGTTTTAATTTTTCGCACAATGAATATCATTGATTATCTTCTATGCTTTGATGTCTATTCTTTCAATTTATTAATTAACTAATTCATGGAACAAATTTTGAAGGCGGCTCTCCATCTATAGTATTCTTTGTGAACAACCTTTATACCGACAATGGATCTTTCGATATTAGGCATCACACGGCAATTAATTAATTAAAAAATATACAGTAATATAAAATACATTTTGTAATGATTCTGAGAAATTTTGCTTTTAATAAACATTATTTATATATAATATGTATTTGGAATGAAATGTGACGTATAGCAACAAAACCTGTACTTTTAAACTTGTCATTTATTTCTTCCGGTTGTTGCGTATAACATAGGGAATGTATGAGGATCGGTGAAAAATGATCCGATCACAACATTTTTCTATTTCTGAACTCACGACTTTGAAACATCGAGAAATGCAAAAAATGTTGGGTTTTTATCTGTATGGATATTAATGTTTGAGTTTGTATTTGTGTGAGACCCGATTTGTTCACCCAATTTGAAGCTTAATAACTCCTGTGCCTTTTTATCAAAAATTTCTAAAATTTTGCAGGGAGATTTGTGTATAAAGAGGATTGATGCTATTAAATTTTAGTGGTCAAATGTGAAAGGGGTAGGGAGATAAAAAGTTTCATGTACGGTACGTATCATATCTCGAATGGTGCCAATGGATAATCGGATTTAATGAAGATTGTACTCGTTATTAGCATTTACAACTTTTAATAAAACTTATATATAGTTTCAAAATTAAGCTTTTTGCTATTTTATAATAATTAATAATATAAAAAGTTTAAAATAAAATTTTACAACAGATGGTGCCACACGCCACTTTAAATTTTTTTGCCGGGGAAAAGCACGACTTGCATATCTTTTCCGGCAAAGAAAAAAAAAAGAAACGCTTATAAACGCTTGGCGGTACGAACAGCTTTAATTGCAGATTTTTCCCTTTTGAATTCGAAAATATTATATTACACTTATTGACTTTTACTTCTTTATTAGAAAAATGTTCAAATAAAATATGCAAATTTAACTCGTATATGTATTGCGCTTGCATTATGCAATAAATTAAAAAATATATTTCCTAAAAATAATAGGACAAAAATAAAAAAGAAGAAACACAGACAATGCAGGCATAGTTTATAGATTATATTGCACATGTCAATTCCCATATTATTATATAAAAGAAGCAACAAAATTTCAGGTAAAAGATTAAAAAAACATGAAACTGTTATACATCTTAAATGTCAACAATAGCGAGGTTGAGGCCGAAGTTTTAAACGCGAAAACGTGTACGTCGGACGTTCGGCGCCGCTTTCCTGTAAGCTCAGAAGTTTGACAATGGCGCTTGGAATGTCGAGCATGACTTTCAAACACCATTGACAAACTTCTAGGCTTATAGGAAAGCGGCGCCGAACGTCCGACGTACACGTTTTCGCGTTTAAAACTTCGGCCTCAACCTCGCTAATTACCTTGGTATTATTAGACAGAACAAACAGGATATATAATAGATTTTTACAGATATTAAGATTTTTATATAATTTTTATGAGAATGATATATATAAAAAGAATTTTAAAGAACACATAAACTTTAAAATGTTTATGAAAGGAAATATTTTGAATACTAGTGAAGGAATGCAAATTTCTACGAAGTGGTATGACGTTATTTCCGTGCAGCGATTGAGTGATTCTAGAAACGTATTTACCCGTACTTAAACCATAATGTTATTATTTGGTGTAACATGAGGTTTGGTTTTCAAAGATTGCGATTTGTTAAGTCAGTCGAAAGCATTTTCAGTTTAATGTATTGACACTAATTATATTATTCGTCCTTAATGTAATGGTGTTTGTAACACTGATACGTTAAGGACGAAGTGTATCTGTATTTAAATGTACGGTTGCTGCAATACAATGTAAACCATTTTAAATATTTATTGTAATGTAGATAACTTTATATTTATATATTTTTAAAATAATTTTAAAGTTTACGGCCCCTTTTTAGTAGAAAAGCAATTTATTAAATGCATTTAATAAAGTATGCAATCAGCCAGACAAAATAAAGTTATAAATCATCTGCTTTTGGATCATTGAAATCGCCGAGGTTATTCTCATATGTCGTGCAGGTTGCGGAATTTAAAGAATTATTTAATAGGAGGTATACTCGGTAATTCTAATAGTATCGGTTAAAGTTTGCTAATTTTAAAATATCATAGAGCTATGTAATTTTCATCAAATGTAATGAACTAATTATCTATATACCTGCAGTAAAATAAAACTTTTTAAAATTTATTTATTACATCATTACACCCACTACCAATTCGACTAACTTTTCTTATTACGTATCCTTATTACGTTTTTTGATAATGTACCTTTCCTTCATTGCAAAAATTTATTCTCTAATATAACTTTAATTAAATTAAACTGAATTGATTTTTCCTTTCCTTTACGTTCGAAATTGTTATAAACATCCCTCTTAGAGAAAAAACTCCTTGCGGAGTATCGGAGCAGAGATCTCCTCCAACTATGGTCAGGTGAGAAAGTTGACACTTAATTGTCAAGAATGCAAGTCATTGTCAACAACGGATCGCTTTTCCAAACTAATGCTATAAGAGCGCTTGCTACCGGACGCTCAGGGAACGTCAGCACACGGAAGTTATTACTGTGCTTGTGTCTATCTCCATGCAAAGGACTTGGATCCCGTCGGAGAAGACGTTCAACGGCTGCAGAATCTTTCATACCGTCGGCGGTCATACTTCAGCCATACCGTCCAGTCTTACATAGAGATATTTGTTAGAACTCTGTGAACTCTCTCTCCCTAGAACGAAATATGCGTAATTCATAGCCACCTTTTTAGAATTTGTAAACCGCATTTAACTTAACTTAACCGCATATACTCGAGAAATAGATAGTCGATAGACATGTAACCGATCTTTGTATATTAACCTTAGTTAATCAATAAATGCTTTATTTGTTAACCTGTCGACTTGTCAAGCTCTTTTTCCGGAAAGACTCCTGTCCATGTACCGACGCACTCCCCCATTCACTTTTGCCATCCTAAGCCATCCGAAACGACAACGAGGTCGGGTTTTAACAATCCGTGCAGATTAAGTGGTCAGAAGGGATTAACCCCTGGCCCCCTGCTTATCTCACACGTGTGTACACGTAATGGGTCTTAGGAAAAATTTTTATGCTCAAAATGTTCATCCTAGGATAGATTTTTCAAGAAGACTTTTGCTTCATTTTGATAATATAAAATTAAAGAACTGCTCATAAATCATGCTTTGGCCAGGGCCGGATTTAACAATCAGAGGCCGGTGGGGGCCCCCCTTTAAGAGTAGGTAAATTTTATGATTTAGAAAATTTACACAAAATACTGTACTTTCAACTAGATTTCAACTAAGAAGTTGTAAATTTCATTTAAAAATAAGGTTATTGTAAACATACATATATTTTATTGTGTAAAACTAATTATTTTAATTTAATTAAAAAATACCTAGGTAAAATTTTTTTCCCGAAATTTTCCGATGTTTTATAGGTTTTTTCCTCCGGGTTTGGTTTTCTCTGTCTGTGGCCCTCATGATTAAGCCACACTAGGCTGTCGTGGTAATAGAAAAAAATTATATTTAAACATAGTTTTGTGGGGCTCCTATTTTGTGAGGCCCTGGGCACCGGCTCCAAATGCCCTTATGTAAATCCGTCCCTGGCTTTGGCAAACGATAGTAATGTGTCTCGTTCGACATATCACTGAAGGAATTTGAGGGAAAAGCTTAAATAGCATTACTATCTTTCGAAAATAATAAAAATATATTTGATTACATAAGCCACATTATATCGACGACTGTACAATAAATAAATTTAACTTTTGTCAATAAAGTTAAATTTAAGTTAAATTTTCAATATTTAAAATACATGAAACCATTAATATTACAGTTTACGTTGCCAAAGATAGCCAAGAAGCTAATAACTTTTATTTTCGTCAATTAAGAAAAAAAACTGAATTTGGCATAAAGTAATTCAACCTGGCAGCAACGTTCACAAAACGACGACCTGTGTCTGCTTTTGTTCTGAAATCCGAAATGGATTTTTTGGTACCTACAAAGGCATCAGTGACCGCATACATGACACTATTTTCCCTGAAATTATAAATTCAAGAAAATTGAATAAATCGAACATTTTTGCTAATTTCATTTTCGTCGGTTAGAAACAAAATGTGTCACTTTCGGAACTCTCCTCGGATTCTCGGATAAATTCGGAAAATCCGGGAACCACTCATCAGTGGATGGGAATTCGGCACAGCTATCACTTCATCCTTTACTTGCGCAGAAAGTGTTTCATCTGGTATATCCAGTGTCTGTTAACCGAAACTGGTCCGCCTATTATGACTAACTCCCCTGATTAACGCTCAGATGGGACACGGCTATGGCAAACCGATTGCGCTCCACAACTAGCCCCATCTTATGGCAACTGCGATAAGGTAATAAAATCGCTTTTGATTATATCCGGCTACTGGAAATTTTTTAAATTTAAATTGCAATGATGAAAGACGAATAAAAAAGACAATAATTAAAAAATGAAAGTTTAACTTAAAGCAATTAAGAAAAAATAAAGTTTAACTTTTCTGGTTTTTTTTCTTGAGTTTTCTGCACTTTCTTTTTCGTTAGTTATTTTAACAAAATAAAAAGTTTTCATATTATGGAATAATTTCAGACAATTTCTTTTTAAATATGTCTATATAGTTTACTGCCCTAAGTGTAAATAGCAAACCCAAACAAAAAACATCTGAGATGTACTGTACAAGTAAAAAACTTATGCCAATTTAGACGATAGTCTAATTTTTTCTTAAGCGTTTTTCTTTGGTAGAGATAAGTTTGGCGCTTGGAAGCGATTTATAGAAAACAATAATACAGATAAAAATCTTGTGGGTACCATTTCCAAGCGTCAAGCTTATCTTTACCAAAGATTAGCTCTTAAGAAAACATTTGACTGTCGTCTAAATTAGCATAAGTGTTACTTGGTACAATTATTTTACATCTCAGATGTTTTTGTTTGGATTGAAATGTTTCATAAAATATTTTGATTATAGGTAATTATTTTTATCAATAATAATAATTTCTTGAAATAGAATACTTTTTTCAATAATAATAATATTTTTCCGTCATATTATTATTATTATTTATTATTGCTTTGGTTCATTTTCAGTATGGCGTTAACCCAATTCGAATCAATATGCGCTCGAGAAGCCTTTCCTTGTTTCGACGAACCCGCATTGAAAGCCACCTTTGATATAACGATAATCAGGTGGAGGAACATGACTGCTCTTTCCAATATGCCTATTCTCAGATCCGAAATGAGGTAATTAATTCGTCTGTAGAGAATGCATGCATGCATGCATGCTATGGATGCTATTATTGTAGTATGTATGCTATGCATGCATACAACAATAATAACATTTGTCATTCATTATTATTGTTGTATGTAAACAATTTTTTACACTTATTCGCAGTAGTTTCGGAGTTGTATCTCCGAAACTACTGAGAATAATGCTCACGTTCATATAAATATTTTACAATGACCTATAGTATCGTTCTCCAAGATATTTCTCTCTCCTCCTGACTTATAAAGGGTGCTATATATAACACCTGAAATGTGCGTGATGTCAAGCTTTGGCGGTATTTTCAGATAGAGGACAAAGAAGTCCGAAACCTTTCGAATTCGCTTATTTTAAATATTTAAGCCGTCAATACTGACATATTATCGCATGCACATATTATCGGCATAATGTCCACTTTTCGTGTAATTTGGTGTTCGATCTTGATCGAAGCTCTGATATTATGCCAATTATTTTGTCTTTCTCATTTCATTTTTATTGTAAGCTGTGTACACTCGCAGTCGTAGTATTCATTTTTTTTATTTACATTTCAAAATACACTTTTGTAATTTTGCTGCTTATGAGATAAAAATAATTAAATAATTCTATAATAAGTCTGAGAGTGTTTGTATTTTCATTTAATTTGTTTTATTACTCAATTACTTGTTTGGTCAAACCAAAGATATAATACACATTTACCAATAATAAGAATACTAAATTAGAGTATAATCTTATTAATGTTTAATTAGTTTATAAGTAAACGTATTAATCTATATTTAATGTGATTCGTATCACTAATATCGTTAATTTATTGTATAGTTTACTCATTATAAAATAAAATACAAAAATTAAAATTATTTTTTTGTGTGTGTTATATAGAATTAAATCTGTTTTCTGCTTAAATTTGGATTAAAATAGAAAATTTTAAATTAGGGGAAGCGAGTGGTTAGCTGATGTCTTCGAAAGGTCTATGAAAATGTCGACTTATTTGGTAGCGTTTGTAATAGGAAATTTGACTAAAAATGGAGACGGAAACGGAAGGGTAAGTACGTTGGCTATTTAAATACGTGTGCATATTTTGAGACCAGGAGAGAATCTGGGAAACGAGTATTCCTTCAAAACTTTTATCGCTAATACGAACTTTTTTAAAATAATGTTTATGTTTATATATAAATGAGGACGTTTGTTTGTTTGTTCGCTATACACTCTTAATAACTTTGGATATTGATTTAACATGAACATAATTATTACTAATTTGATCTCTTCCTCCTGTTTTTTCTGTTTTAGTTGTTCTATTTTTAATTTTTTTAATATAAATTTGAAAGACATTTATTTTTATTGAAATTAGTGTTATTTTACCTAACCTTATTTTGGGTAAATACAGGGTAACATATTTTTGGAATCTGTGGATGTGATAATTCCTAGATAATAACGGTGTTTGAACCAGTCACATATTGATATTTGAAAAACGGAATAGAAGCGAAATGTTAAAATATGATAGGTATAAGTTTTAGGGAATGGGGAAATGAATTCCATAAATTTTAATTTTAAGTTTTTCCTATAGGAATATGTAGCTATAAAAAATTAAATTTATTTCTTAAAGTACTGTACAGATGAATTAATTATAAAGACAAGTCTGAAAATTAATATAAACTTTTCTGTTACACTTACAACAGTGGCACATTAATTGAAACATTAATTATAGTCGCTGACTTGTGAGAACAATTTTGTGAAGCGTGGTCTTTTTCGCGTTACCACCGTCAGAATAATTCTCCATTATGTTACTTTCTATCGTTGAACACACTGCGTTCCGCTGGGTCAATAAACGGTGGCCACATTAAACAGTATCAACTTTGTCGTAAATGAACTCAATTGCTATTCGAATTACAAAATAAATCCTCTTGCATATCAGTAACTGTACATATTGTATTATTTTAATTAATTAATTCATCATTGCTGTACTTGCATATGCAAAAATTAATTTAATCTTTGTTTTTTGGATGGTCTTCTTTTTTCATTTGCCTCAATTTTGTAATGCGTTTCAACTTGTACTGTACATCGACGAATTTTGAAACTAACATTTGTTTCATGGAAGCCTTTACTTCAGACCTTGAATACACACCAGATATCACGACATTCTCGGTTATTCGACGAAGAAAAACTGTCCTGTATTCTAGTTAATGTATTGAAAACTTGAAGAAAACAATTTCAATTACTTTATATTAGTACCAACAAATAACTAAGATTCTTATTATCAAAATTCACATTATTTATAAGATTCATAAATATTGTAGCTGTAACAAATGCCACTCATAATGAATTTGTTTAAAATAGCATTGTGATATAATAAATTTACGTTCTTATTTCGAGTTTTGTTTCAGATACAGTTTTGGGCGTCTCCAGAAAAAATTACGGAAACAGATTTTGCTTTACAAACGGCAAATGAAGCATTACCGTTTTTTGAACGATTGTTTCAAGTGTCTTACGATGCTCCGAAGATGGGTGACGAATATTTTTTAATTATTTTAAATAATATTTTAATAATTTTAATGCATCCGATATTTACTTTAATTATGTGCATCACTCTGGATAGAGTATTACACTAAACACAAAGATTAATAGTGGTATGTAAAAACATAGAAACCAAGCGTATTGATATACTATACTCTTGGTGTCAATAACTGCCAGCTAACAACTGAAATTATGGAAAGATAGCAAGCGTTTCGTTTGAAATATCTTTAACAAAATTAAGAAAGTAAGAACACGATTCATTTTTCTCAAGAATGTGAGCTGGACAAGGCCAGTCACATCCCAAAGAAAGGATTTCTAGTATTAACATAAATTCTGCATCATAGAAGGTGAATTCGTAAATTAGGCGAACCTTATCGCGTTTTTCAAAAAAATATTTTTGTGTATTTTTTTTGTGTTGTCCTGCAGTAAATTATTTAATTCATTTGTTAAATTTTACTAATTTTAGATTTACATAATATGAATAAAGATAATTATTATTGTGTTTTATCGTGTAGTACTAAGCTTTTATATTAATTTGTTAAATTGTACTAACGTCAGTTTTTATGTAATACTTTAATCCCCTTTAACGAACTAAGCTTCATACAATAAAAAATTGAATTCAAATTAGATGAACCGTCTAAAGGTTTTTTTAGTTGCCCATGAGCGAAAGGCACCATTGGCCAAGTAGCATTGTAATAGCCGTCGATGGTTGTACGGTAATCTTATATCAACTGGAAGGGAGGATCGGACCGAAGGTCCGGGTAGCGTAACTGGTAACATGTCTGCACGGATAGCAGAAGTTGCGGGTTCGAATCCCGCTTCGGGCCGATTCTTTTCTTCCAGTTAAGCCTAAATTTATTTAAATTATTTAATTAAAATTCTAATTATTAAATTTAGCAAGAGATGGCGCCTAACGCCTAACTCTAGTACCAAATTAACTTAAATTATTAATATTACTATAGCCATTTGCTAGCCCAATAATTCGGAAATTGTTGGTCTTTATATATAACGGGTTAGTTGTTGTTTGTTTTGTATTCTATTCTTTGATTTGGTGATTCTCGCCGGTTTATACATAATCTTCATTCTTATACATAGAGATATATCTAACACGGGTTTCTGTGGTAATGCAGTCGAGTCCGCATAAGTCGTCACCCGGATAACTCGACACTCGTCGGTTACGTAGTCAAATTTTGTACGAACTGTTCGACTTACATAGGCGTTAATGTTATTAATGTTAAAAAACTCGGTTTACTCGATATCGTTTAACTCGTCACCACCGGATAAATCAAAATACTTTTTCTGTTTCAGACTTTTTAGAATTCTGATAAGTCGACTCCCCCCTAAAAAATGAGTTCATACCACACAGCTTATTGTACGGTGTGAACTCATTTTTTCAGGAGGGGAGTCGACTTATCAGACGTCTAAAAAGTGTGAAACCGAAAAAGTATTTTGATTTATCCGGTGGTGACGAGTTAAACGATATCGAGTAAACCGAGTTTTTTTAACATTAATGCCTAAATCGACGGGACCACAGAAAATGACTAATTAACCTTGCGGTGTCGAGTTATCCGGGTGACGACTTATGCGGACTCGACTGTATTTAATTGAATAATTTTATTGGTATTAGCTTGTAATTTCTGTTTTCCTCATAATTTTTTGCATCTGGTTAGTATCCAGACTGAGTCCATTGTTTTGCCATTTTTCATTATTTTAACTACATTGTTAACTACCTTGACTTCCTAGTTTGATATCTGCGTTATATGTTTATTTACTATCACTATCTCCAATGATGAGTTAGTTCTGTCTTGTTCTCTTCGTGTTTGAAAATATGTCAAATGTTTTTCATCCTCTTGCTATATCCTCTTTTATACACTGAATGTATAGTTTGCTGTATTCGCACCATGCACAATCGTGGATGTATTTATTCCTTTCGTAATAAAAAATCTAAAACAAATAATTGATATCTTTCCCGGAACGTCTTGTTTTAAGTGAAAAAGTAGTTTTGATTAGTGTAATTAGACCGAATCAAATATTTCAATCAAAAATGTAGTTTATTTTTAATATTTTACATTTTTCTACTTCAAAATTTATCTTTAACAAGAAATCTCCCGGAATACTTTTTATGAGAAAGTAGAGATTGGAGAATTGAGAAGAGTAGAGATTTCAATAAATTCAAGAAGAGTTGTTAGTATTAATATAAACTATTTAATTTTTGGAAATATTAACTGTTGTAAGATAAAGAGCAACAAAAGAAAACTTCACCTGGAATGGACAAAAATAGTAGGAATTACAGAGAATTCACTTACACACGCATTAACAGATTTAGGCCATTATATTAAAATAATATTAAAATCTTTCTTTATAAAATTTCTTTATGCAATATATTCTGAGTAAACGCTATTGTCTTTCAAAAGATTCCTTTGCCGTCTTCCTTTAGTAATAGACACGTTAATAATGTTTTGATGATTGACGTCGTGATCGTGTTTCTGCAGCTCTTGATAAAGCCATTTCTTAATTCCACGTTGTTAAAACAAAGATAAATTGTATGTACTGTCAGTTAGTTAGATGTGCAATAACGGACTCGTTAGATCGTTACTTTCAATTAATAGACTCATCTGTCACTATGGAAACATTTTTTTAAAATTTGTTATAGAAGTGACACGATGAGGCTATCTGTTTTTTAAATTTAAATCTTAAATTTAATAAAGTGTGTTTAAAATACGTCATTTGTCAAAATATTTTAAAGTGCAACTTAAGAGAAATTTTCTTGTCAAATACAAACGTCACTGCCACGTAAGTGCGATCGCCGATCCAAAATTGATAAAACGTTTATTTCCGCAAAATAAGTAGCCTTTATTTTCCGAAACATAAAACGAATATAACCAAAATTTCACCTGGATTGAACAAAAATTGCAGCATCTTATAAGGAATTCACACACACACACACACAGAGACGATGGCTTTTATATTAGTAATATTTTGGGTTAATCATCCTTCATGCTAACATTTATTTTGTGTTGTAAAGCAATGTCGTTTATTAATGTCATGAGATTTTGGAGAAAAGAAGATATTTTGTATGTCTTTTTAAGTTTTCTTTTCTAATGTGCTCGGTAACTTCTCAATCCCATACTTTTAAAATTAGTTATCCCAATACTATATATGTATATATATCTTAGGTCTTATCATTTTATACGATACATAAGAAATGTGTTTTATTTTTCTTATTTACGATTCTTTCATTATTTATTATTATTTGAACTAAACTGTGTTTTAGTTTTAGTGTTTCAGATCCATACCGTACCATAATGTTAAATTCAACTGGTTAACCACAACTGTATTTTAGATATGGTATTGGCTAAAAGATTCCAAGTGAGTGGAATGGAAAATTGGGGATTAATTATATATTCCGAACGACAAATTGCTTTTAACGAAGAAAAAGACAATCATTATAAAAAAGAAGGAATCACAAAACTCATAGCACACGAAATTGCTCATCAGGTAAGTTAATCAAATAAACCAGCAACGAATTGCTCAACTTCCCCGGCAACATTAATTTAAAATTTTGGTGGCGCCCATCTGTTATATTTATAAAAAGACTTTTTACATTTTTAATTATTATAAAATGTCAAAAAGTTTAATTTGAAGGATAGGAATAAGTTTTATAGAAACATTGTAAATGCTGATAACGAGTAAAATCATTAAGTCCGATCCTACTGGAGATACACACAATTCTCATTATCTCTCCATCTCCTCGACTTTTAACTACCAAAATTTAATATCATCAATCCTCTATATACTCAAACTGTAATGCAAACTTTCAGAAATTTTTCGACCAAAAGCATAGGAGTTATTAAACTTCGAACAGGGAGAACAAAATCTTGTCCCCGCAAACAAACATTCATACATATAAAAATGCAAAAAACTTCGGAGTTTATTTCTGTTAAGTTTCAAGATGTCCTAAGTACAAAAATGTAAAAATCGGGGGTCGTTTTTTGACCGATCTCCACACTGTCTCTCTGTTATATAGTTATATAACAGCAGAGAAATAAAAATTATTGTTCTATTCGTAATGTCGAAAGTTTAGCAATTGTTTAAAGAGATTAACATCTTGTTAAATACAGTCAAACCTGTTTTTATGCGGGGGATAGGGACCGCATTAAAAAAATCTCACGAAACTTCACGAATGGCTGTAATTAATAGTTTTCGCAACACAATTAAAAAATATTTTTTTATGCGGTTTTAAAGAGATTAACATCTTGTTAAATACAGTCAAACCTGTTTTTATGCGGGGGATAGGGACCGCATTAAAAAAAACGCATAAAAAATCTCACGAAACTTCACGAATGGCTGTAATTAATAGTTTTCGCAACACAATTAAAAAATATTTTTTTATGCGGTCAACAGGGACCGCATAAAAAAAGTCTCACATAGAAAATAACTCAAAACCGTACGAAATAGAATTTATTGACAACAGATGTCAGCACTTGACTGCATCGTCTGGTCTATCGTCTGTTTTACATATTTTTGTCCAGGTGGTGTTTTGTTGACTTAAAAAGTAAATTATTTCATTTTTCGCATATTCATGCAATAATATTACTATAATAAGTGCATTTATGCTATAATAAGTTTATTTAGCTATAATAAGTCAACGTAAGACATGACGAATCGCACGAGACTAGTCGCCAACTATACCGCAGAAATTAAAAATTCGCATTAAAAAAATCGCACAAATAAAAATCGCACATAAAAAGAGCGCATAAAAACAGGTTTGACTGTAATTATTTTCCAGTTTGTATGCAATTATTTCATACAGATAACCAAATTTTTAATTAATTAATATTATTATACTACACAATATTTTTAAAAATAATTACGATAAATAAAGCCTAAATAAATTTTTTTGTTAATTTTAAACAGTGGTTCGGAAATCTTGTGACGATGAAATGGTGGGACGATATATGGTTAAACGAAGGAATAACATATTATATGGAAAATGTGGCTTACGAATCCATTTATCCAGAATGGAATAAGGTAAAATAGAATAGAATAATTTGATTTGGACATTAGGAAACTAAAAGTAGGTTATAAAATGCAGGGATAACGTTAAATCGCTTTAGATAAAACGGGAAGACTATCTAATTAAATAGACAAAAACCGCTTAGCGAAATTATTTCTTGAATGTAAACATCTGAAAAGATAAACATATATCTTATGAATAAAGATAGAGAAGTGAAGAACTCTTTGAGCCTAAACGGAAGAGATCGTGCAATCTAAACCAAAATTATCTGTGACTATTGATATTAAAATGATTTCTTTCGAAAATAGAGAAAATGCATTTTAACACTATATGCGTATTAACACAGGTGGCAAGCCTTTAATTTTATAGGATCAAGTGATAATTCATTTCATTGCAAAATTTTCATGTTATTTATTTTTCTTTCGTAATTTTGGCTTCTCAAACAACAATAACAAAAAGTCCTCTTTCAAAGAAACATTTTCTTATAAATGTGAAGCAAGCCGAGGGTCACGGGTGATACCAGGTGACCGCTTACTCGGCACGAATCGGTAAGATCCGACCTCTCCGTTCTTAGGATGTCTATTTCGAGCGATGTGTGTGGATCGAAGATCGCAAAATCCCAATCACGTCAGGACTGACACCAGTTAATCTATTATCAGCGGATTAACACGCGAAACAAGAACTATGATATTGTTTAAATAGGAAGGTCTTTCGATTGACTGGAGTAGAGTCGCGGTTAAGTTCGAGATCATTTGACCAGTCACTAAATAACAATAACAAAATTTAATATAACAAATGGATAGATCAAAATATACTAATCTAATCTATGCGCGTGGAGAGAGTTTACATAAATCTGTCAAATTATACTACCTTCATAGTATGAGGCTTATTCTTGTCTTTGGTTGACGTTACGTTCTTTATGTTAGGAGAAGATCGGGAGGAGAATGAGGAACTTAAAGCGTAACTTTTATGTGCGCATTATAAAGTATGGCCGACTTCTATGTGGCTGTCCCTTCTGGATCTATCTATTATGGCGACTTCGGACCCATCGTAGTCTGCGCTTATGTGGCCACTTCGGGTTCCGTTGAACGTCCGACGAACTGCGCCCAAAGGCGGAAAACGCCCCCTTTTTATAGGGACGGCTGTCACACTCATCATCATATGAAAGTGAGTTAAGTCGGCCTAGAAAGGAAGTTCATTCCTTTCTAGTTCCTCCCTCTTTCGGAAACGACTAATGTAAATCCTTTTGTGTGAAAACAGAAAATGAAATATTTAAATATTTTATTAATTATAAATATTAATTCGCAATAAGATAAACAGGTGGTAAGAAACTGGATCTGCCATATCCGAAAAAACTATCTACAAAAAATTACGAATAATTTAGTTCGTTGGCGTGCGTAGGGGATGGGCCAAGGGGTCCTGGTACCCCAGAATAAAAGGAAAAGAAACACTAGTAAATTTTCCAAAAATATTTTCCTAATTAAAATTGATTTTTTTTTATTTATATTGTGTCTTGTGTTCTATTTCTATATTACTTATGAATTAGCGATCACATAAGCTGGTAATTTTAATGAGTTCACATTAAAAATTCTTTTATCCGTTTAACTCGGCTCCCCAAGGTTAAATCTTGAGTGCGTCACTGATCCAGTTTGAACGCTAATCTTGGACCTTCAGAACAGTGAGTATGCATTGTATTCGCTTCCGTTATTCTGTCATATCATTTCACGAGGTTAAAAAATGGCGTCTCTACAAATCGAATATACCACTAAACTATTAAAACAGTATTTGAAATAATCAGATGAACGATTTTACGATTTCAATTGTGGCATTAAAACATGTATTAATTTTACTATTTTTCAGATAGACACGGTAATTTACAGTAATTTGCATGCTTACAAACAGTTTGAAAATTCCGTAGTCAAAAAAGTCGAATCCAGAGAAGACGTAGCCAACGTCGATTCGATATTTTCTGACTCGACCTATATAAAGGTATTTAAACATTTTTCTAATAATAAATAATTAAATATAGTTTCTGAATATTTGAAAAGAAGTTTACAAACATTTATTTTTCATTCCTCGTATATTTAAAATATTTTTTACTTGCAAGTTGCAGAAAATTAAATTTAAATCTCATTCAAGTTCTCATTCAATAAATTGACTTTTGTAAGTCTTTTTTAGAAGACTGTGTATGAAATTTATCTAGTGGAAATCCGAAATTCCTATAGAAAATTTTTTACCTTAACGCCCATTGACGTCTATAGACGTCAAGATCTGACATAACCCGAGATAACTCGGAAAAATTTTATAGCGTTACAAAAAAACGGTACTTTGGGACCGAAAAACATTTTTTTTGATCTTTGGAATGTTTTCTAAGTCTCCAAATTTTTTCAAAAATTTTTACCCGCGCGAAAAAATTTTATTGCGATTTTAATTAACCTTTAATGACCTGCAATTAACGCTTAATTGTTTTTTTATGGGATTTTTTTATGGAACTTCATTCATCATTCTAAACTTCTAGTGCGTCGATTTTACTTCGGTAAAGTTATTTAAAGCTATTTTCTGATGTCAAAAACAACATCCAATAGTTTTTTAATTTTTTTAATTAATAGATTTTTTTATAATTACGTTTAATTAAGTCGGGGGGTCGGAAATATCAATTAAAATCGTAATTTTAAAAAAATATTTAGAAATATACCACCATCTAGTATTCACCCTACTTTTTACCCTTCTCCTCCCGAGAGTTTCATGAGAATGTCCCGCGAAAGACGACACCAGCTGTTCTCAAGGTCATCCAGCTGTGTAAACAATGACTCATTGGTGTCAAGTTTCGCGCTAAGGCGAGAAGAGGGGAATTGTACTTTGAAGCTTTTTCTTCAAAATTAACACATTTCTTTCGTTTTTTTTTCGTTTTGATTATTTTTAATTATAATTTAATTATTAATTATGATTTTTTTTACGCTGCGGGGGAATTAACGAGTTAAATAATCGATAGAAAAATCTGCTAAAACAATAAATTTCTTCTTCAAATTGTCTTGGAATGCTTCGTATCTGATTGTTCAATACTATTTGTATTATGGCTCTAAGATCGCCGTTTAATATCGGACTTATTATACCGAGACGAGGAGACACGTAGATTAAAAAGAAAACAAACTCATGTTCTCTTTCCCATATATATTATTTGGATGCAATTTGAAAAAATTATAGGACCATAAATTCCCATTGTCGTCCATCTTTTAATGTCGAGAACGGTGTTAGACAGATGAAAGTCGAGACCAGATATGAAAACCTTAGGATAGGAGGCCCTGATTAACTATATATGAACGTTTAATACAAACCGGATGTAACGTTATTTGTTGATTCGACGAATTCAAAACTTTTCCCCTGAAAGCAGATGACCGGCTTGATTCTATTATATGATGGCCTGTACAATACAGGGGAAAGCCAGTACTAATTTGAGGTTGAGAGCATATATTTTAAATTAAATCGATTTAAAATATGATTAAAAATTGTACCCCGGCATTGTGACATCGTCACAATAAATAATTACTTGTTCTAATTTATTTATTTTACAATTATGCAGAAGTACTGTACATATTGTAATAGAAATGAATAAGGATAGAAATAATTACTATGCTGTTAAGAGTACAATAAACTGAGGATATGTTTTCGAGAAAAATGGAATAAATTATATTTTAAGAAATATTAGAATAAAAATACTGTCTAAATACGATAATTTGAAGAGAGCCAACTACGTTTCCTGGATCCGAAATGCATAATTGTAATAGAAATAAATAAGAATAAAGTTAACTTCTGAGTAAAATTTCTCCTGTTATAATCGGTATAGAAAATGTTCCGATTAAATGAGTACACCTTAAAAAAATTTCTAGTAAAATGGAATAATCTTAATAAGTAAATACTAAAATCAATTTATATTGTTCTATTTAATTTCTTTTTCACTCCGTCGGAATTAAGATGACATTTTTCCAATACTCGTCACAGATTCGACCAAGCTCTTGGCCTTTAGCAGAACTCTGCAATCAATGTGCCACCGCAAATGCCTTCAAGATGAGGAAAAGTTTATAATAAGGGTGTGATTATTATAAATGCATGTTGTTTCAAAAGAAACAATAAGTTACCTATTACACATTTATTGCCATTAACGTTTGAGACAGAAAGAATTCTAACAAGCTTCAAACTTTTACACTTTTGCAGTCATATTTCACCGAATATGTGCACGTGTAAGTTTGGCGAGTCGCGTGTCACAGTCGTTATCCCAATTTTTGTGAAGAGACAAATAGATAATGTCTCTTTATCTGTTACTGGTATTTACAATTACGAGACCTCGATCATGCTCTTTTCATGTTAGGACAACGTGATACTTCGTCCAGGGTGGTTTCGGAGTTGCTAAACAAGAAAATTGAAATAAGGAGATCGATTATAAACTAATTTCAAATATTTTTATATTATCGCAATTAAAAACAGTGCATCAAGTCATTTTTTCGTATATACTTTATAACTGCTATAGTTTTGTATATAGTAATTTTTTCCTTGTTGTGTGGCGTGGAATTTTGTGAGTTACTTAGGTGTGACGTGTTTGAGAAGCACTAGCCTACAGGATAGTGAACGGTGAGAAACTGACTTAAAATACTGAGATCCAAGACAAAATGCTAAGGTTTTCACCTTGGATCTGATTCCAGATTCCCCTGAGAGAATGCTACTGATCGTATTTAACGTCCTTCGCGAAGTCTAATTCATAGTTTATATCTCGTGAAACTCGATAAAGACATACTGATTACATTGATATTTTATTGGGTTATTCTGAGTAACCATATTTTAGTGATTTAAGGGATTTTCCTTAAAGTAAGAATTAATTTTAGTTTTGACTCTGAAGTTGTTTCATTTTAACAGTTTTAATATTTATGAAACTTTCTGTTGAAATTGCTTCTTATTAATAATTATTTAATGATAAAAGTTTGAAATTAAATTTAATAACGGTGACTCGAGCAGTAAATGATCAGCTACCAGTGAATGACTACTACCATGGTCATTCAATGGAATTCTAAGTTAATGCATAAAATCGTGGCCAAATCATGCAAGTGAATGAACAAGAGTAATTTTTAAACATTTCATATTAGTAAATGACTGTTTATGACTTCCACTAATCATTGATTTGGTGGTGGTCAACTGGTTACTGAATTTTTCTGCCTTCGTGAGATCATTCTTAATTTTCAGACACACAGTTAATTATTTTTATATTGCGTCATCTTTCCATAAAACAATTTACTTTAATCATACATGCA
This sequence comes from Centruroides vittatus, assembly GCF_030686945.1. Classification (NCBI taxonomy): domain Eukaryota; kingdom Metazoa; phylum Arthropoda; class Arachnida; order Scorpiones; family Buthidae; genus Centruroides; species Centruroides vittatus. The sequence continues at coordinate 1,458,488 of NW_027121927.1, forward strand.
AATTATATCAATTAATTAGAGAAAAATAGTAGCAATACAAAATAATCCTAAAGTACATCTTCACCATATTTTAAGTGAACATGATTTAGAATATTAACCTTTCCTGACTTTAAATTCCTTGAATTCAATGAAAAATCGTAATGTCTTGTGAGTAATTTAGGTTAAGATATCATTCTCTCACACTAATCGAATTGATTAGTATAAGTGAGAGATTGTGAGTTTAGCTTTTCTGTAATAATAAAACAGACTGGCCACAAGAGTATTGTAGTTATATGTGGCAGACAAACAAGTCAAATTTGTCCTACATTTATTTTGCCAACTCGAACATAGTCGTGTGAATTTTCATTGAAAATTTTCAATATTTATGAATAGCGTAATTGATGGATACTATATTGTAATTCGGTTAAAGTTTACCTAGGGAACCCCAATGGCCGCGCTTCCGGTCGCCATTTTGTTTTCTGTACTACGCACGCGTACTACGTTCAAAAAATTATACAAATTAGTTAGTATGTATAATTTTTTGAAAAAATAATTACATTAGTAAAAAATAAATGTTTTAAGATTGCTTTATATTTCATAGCTAGCTGAACTTGTAAAATAAACTATTACTCACGTGTTTGACGCTCTGTCATACATTTTCTTTCCGTTTCTTCTCGCTTTTCCTTGATTTGCGATCCCTATCGCTGATGTTTCTCTTTTTAATTGATATTTTTACACGTTTTTTAGTTTCGCCACACGAATGTGTCTTACTTTGTTTTCCATTCTTACACTCGTCGCTTTGTGGAGCAGCTGGAACGGACTCCGGTTCTTTCCATTTCGGCTCGATTCCGGCACGTTGCATCACGAAAAGTAGACAGAATAAAAACTTACCTATTTACTATTAAAAATAGCAGAAAGTAGCATTTTTTCTTCAAAAATGTTTAACTGGTGGAAAAAACCACTCGCAGCAGTCGAGCCGTCACAAAAACAAAAAATTTGCATACGATAGCGTTATTTAAAAATTGCGCCACCTACACCTAACTTCTAACATCACCTGCCGTCGAGATTACCGGAAGCGCGGCCATTGGGGTTCCTTAGGTAAACTTTAACCTGTAATTCTTATATACAGTATATTTACGAATAGCATTTAGTGTGGAACTGAGTTGTGAATCTCAATAAAAAGTACTTCCGTTGTCTGCTACATTGAGAATAAGAGATGTTTCTATTATTTACGCTCAATCTAATCAATCGAAAAATTATAAAACCGTCATCAAATCAGTCTGTTTTTACAAATAATTCTGCAAGACACCGTAAAATTACGTTGTACTATAAAAAATTTCATTTAACAAAATACGTTTAGTGTTAGTCTATTATTTCATAGAAATTATGTGCGAAATCTTTTTATACTATATTCCTCTTCATTATTATACTAGTATTATCTTATAATGTTTCTACTAGTTAAATTTAAATTTAAAACAGGAACAAAACTTTCTTAAAGAGACAAAATAAATATTTAGGAGGAAATTCAAAATTATGGAAAAAATTCTTTAACTTTTTTACATTTTTCTAAAACAACTTTTAGCTTATAACATTCTAGTTTACTCTCGTGTATTTGAAAACATGTACACAGGAAGAATGTATTATATAATATTATATATATATATATATATATACATTCTCAATTCCTCAATTTACAATAATCTATTAATTTTATATTACTTACTTTTCAGGGTTTTTTTTCTTTCCATTATTTCTTTTACATATTTAAGTGACTGCAGCAAGAAAACGGGAAATTTTCAAGGATTGCAGAATAAGCATTTTACATATTGCGACAAATGAATTGGTTGGATGAATTTTTCAAAGCCAGGTGGATAAAAACCATTGAACACTGGTAGTTGGTCACGAGTTTTGAGTGGCCAACGTTGGTTGGACTCGTGGAATTTTCTGGGCTTTCTTCTAACACCTAAATATGGGCTCGATTCCTATATGTAAGTGTGTTAGACACGCGAAGAAAGCCGGGATGCACCCCGTTGGCAGGTCGCCCACACGTTGCGTTGTCTTATTCCGTTATATTAATTTTGTAGAAAAATAGCAGATAAACGATAAATTATATATTTATATTTTTATAATAAAAATATTTGTCTGGCTTCTGTGTTCACCCCATGTAAATTACGTTATTAGATTGCATTGATATATTTCAGGGTTCGTTTGTAATTCGAATGGTAAACCACATTTTAGGAGACAAAACATTTTGGAAAGGTATAAATGTAAGTAATTCTTTTTCTTATAACTAAGGATAAAATAATACAACAATCAAAATATATTAAATATTTAAATTTTATATACAAAAATAATAAATATCATTTTATAAAATTTTAAAATAAAATTATTAGATTTATTTTTATCTTAAAATGTTAATATATCCGATTTCAACTTTTAAGAAAAATGTTAATTTCAATTAAAGTAAATTTTTAGGAACTATAATAATTAATAAAGTTATTTAGTAGATATAATTAAACAATGAATGTCATAATTATCTAATTAATTTGAATATATTCAGAATTACCTGACTGCCAATTCTTATAGTAACGTGGAAGAATATACGTTATGGAAATATTTAACAGAAGTAAGTTATATTAAATTTAGTGTACATTGCTATTTTATACTAAATTGTAACTAATGTGTAGAATTTGTTTATCAGGCACAAAATATCAATTCTAAAATCAATTTATCGGAAGTGATGACTCCTTGGGTGCATCATAAGAGTTTTCCCATTATTTCCGTCACTAGAGATTACGAGAAGCACAATGCACTTATTATTCAATCTTCTGCATCTTCCGAGAATCATGAGTAGTACCATTTTAACTTAATAAAACTCTTTTAATATTTTAATTGTATAAGTTCTCTTATGAAACTGTAAATATTTACATATGTTTATTTTAATACGGTGTTAACTTTAACATTTATCCAAGTGTAAAAGAGATCTTTCCGGCATTGCAGAAGTATTTGCATAAATTGCATTCGTTTCACAGTGATATTTACAATAAAATAAATTAATTCATTTATTGATAAAACTGGTATATGTGTATGTCGGATATTAATTCTGGACATTTTTAGTTTTTTCAATTTCCCTTATACTCACGATTTTTATTGGTATTTAATATTCTAATCAAAGGATAATGTATTACAATATTTTCTGTTAAATTTGACACTACAATTTTGGTAAACTTTAGTAAAATTATTTAGTAAAACAACAGTATTACTAGAACGCTTTATTTAGATGATTTTGTATGAAATACATATCATGAATTAAAACAGTTTATTTTTAATATTTTGTTGGATACCCTTTTCCTTTTATCACTATTTCGATTCTTTGAGGCATTGAATCTACCAGATGCTTGGGATCTGATGTGATTACCTTGAACCAAATTTGGATGATGGCTTCTCTCAACTCCGTTTTGTTACTGGGATTGTGGAGTGACACCAACACTTTCAGCCTGAACCACAGATTCTGTATTGGATTTAGGTCAGAACTATTTTCTGGCCAAGGCAGAACGGTAATATTTTGGTCTCTGAACCACTTTAAGCAATTTCTGGCTGTATGACATGATGCTACATCCTGTTGAAAGATGCATCGCTGACGTTCGCCTTCAAATAAATCCCCAATGGCAGTTTTGCTTTCAACACTGCTTTCTGATATTTTTTGCGTTAATGTTACCGTCGATGACAGCAAGACGTCCAATACCATGTTTACCATGCAAGCCCACACACCATTACATTCTTAGAATGCTTCGTGGTGGCTATAGTGTACTGGGTCGAAAAATCTTTACTGGCTCGGCGATGAACAAACTCCATCACTTCCAGAGATAAAAGGTTTTGTTTTGAAGCTCCAAATAATCTTGCCCCAGACTTCTTGTGTCTACTTCTTGTGTGCCAGAGCCCAATCGATATGTTTTTACCTCTGTTTTTTGATGAGGTTTGGCTTCTTTCTTAGTGTCTGTGCTCATTGTCACGCAACTTTTTCTAACGGCTCTATTAGCAATTTCCATGCCAGATGCCTTGAGAATGTTGTTGATATCTTTTGACGATCTGTGAGGTCTTGCAGGGACAGACAACAGATTCTGAGCACATATTGTTCAGTTATTTTTGTTTTCTGCCTGTTCTTGGAGTTGTTTTTGTCAATCCAGTCCCAGCAAAGCATTTGCAGCTCTTGCGAACCTGATTTTGTAGTTCAACCATCCGACCTAATTGCTATTTCTTTTTATGTGTAGTCTTCTTTGCTGCAGATCAATCAGCACATTTTATTTTGTTAAGAGCCATAATTTTACTTTTATCACATTCACATAATCACAAAATTCAGAGATTTCTCTTCTCAAGACAATAGCTGTTAAATATGACAAAATTGTCAGATGTGATTGCTCAAACTCTCCTGATTGACTACTGGAACATACCCGCGCGTTGTCCTGCGATTGGTTAAAACAAACACATGACATTCAATATTGTTATTGCTACTGATCAACAAGTTAACTCGTAAATTCTTGTATAAAGAAATTATTACTCCTTCTAACTTGCTAAACTTCAAGATCAAGAACCTGCTCATATTTGATGCTATATCAGACATTTAGGGTAAAACGTATCCAGTATTTCACGTTAATTATACCAATTCTAATATTTAATGCGTTCGGATTCCTAGATTGTTATCACGAATGGAATAGAATAATAGCGCTGATCCGGAAGTACAGTACGTTTTCACAACCAGTTAGGGAGTAAAGGCATTTACATAATAGATAGTTTTCAGTGGGTTACTTTCAATTAAGACGTATAGCATTTGAAATTTATTTAGTAAATTAAGAATAATTTTTTTTTAAAATATGGCATACACTACTAATTAGCTATATCGCCGTACTTATTTTTTACTCGAATCAAATAGTCGAATAATTTAATATTTTGTAATTTTTATTTATATCTATTATCATTTTAGGAATTTATGGTCAATTCCTATATATTACGCAACAGGAAATAATTCAAACTGGAATCGTGAAATAAAGTTATGGTTGAATTCAAAAAATGGTAGGAATATATTTAATAAAATAAGTTAAATAACTTCAAACCAATAATTAAATTTTCGGATTTTTATTTTAATGAACTTTTTAAATTTTGCATAATGCCAAAATTGTCCTTTTCAGAGATAAATCCACTTATTAAGGTAAATCCACTTATTATAAATCCACTTATTAAGGTAATATATTGGACGGCTCCTAACTTAAAGTTTTTATATATAGCAGATAAAGAAAATATAGGAATGCATATATTTTCTTTATAAATGCTGGCAAACAAACATGATGGGCAAGGAGCCATGGGTAGGAACCATACCATTAATGAGATCGTCGCCTTGCAAAATGAATTAAATAAATTTATATCTAATGAATGATGATCTGTTTCAGTTACAATAAGGAACATCGTGAAAAATGACGAATGGCTTTACGTGGACGGAACTGGTCTGGGTTACTCTTTAATTAATTACGATCGCAAAAACTGGGAATTGTTAGCTAAACAATTACAGGAAAACCATCAGGTAGAAAACAAATCCTATTTTAAAAAAAAACAGCAAATAATTCTATTGTGATGAAATACAATACGCTGATATTTTTGCCGGACTAAATGTTAGATCAGATTCCAAATGTTTATTATAACGAGAGTTATTGATTTAACCAAATTTTACTTCAACTTTCAGGTGTTTTCATATACTCAACGCTTCAAACTTTTATCGGATGCATCAGCTTTATACAGGTAAGAAACATTCGATTATATTTTTAATTTCATTATCGACGGTGCATTAAATTCATAAAAATATAATTAAATATCTAAAATATTTCTTGAATAAATACAAATTTTGATAGTTAACATTAAATTATAAAATTTCCATTCTGTCCATCCAAATTATATCGATGGAAACACCAAAGCATTCTTCTTAATTTAAAAGTTTAAAAATAATTTGGTCTGAAACATGTGATGATACGTTTTTGAATTTTCCAGTTTGAATCAAACAGTTTGTGACACTGTCTTGGATTTATATTTACATTTGCCAAAAGAAGAAATACAATTTTTAACAGGAAGTGGTGTAATTTATATGATATATGATATCAATAATATTCTTCCAGATAACCTAATGGAAGATTGGAAGGTATGTCTCTGTATAGATATGTAACTTATTAGTTTGTACATTTATACAAATTATTGTTTAATATCAATGTTTGTTAACCACCAATTCGTATATAATTCTTGCAATTTTCGAGGACACAAAAGAATTTAATGTAAATTTTAATGAAACGCTTATTTTCATCTGTTTATAGGTTTTGTTTTTTGTTTTTTTTAACTCTTTCCGCCCTGTGGGCACTAAGAGGGTCTCTTTTCGTAGGCCCATTATGGGTTCGGCCAGGCCCACAATGGGACGACCGGGTGGTGAGGGACGGGATCCGACATATCCGAACGGACCACCCCCGAAAAATTCCTGGGGATTTTTCGACCCGTTCGGATTCGATTCCGGGTCCCCCAGAGCGGTAGGCTGCCACCTTGACCGCTCGGCCATCCGGCCGCCGTGTTAGCGACAGGTATGAATCGTATAGCGAAACGCAGATCAAACAACCGGAATAAATTAATAAGTTATTATCTTCACTATGGCTATAATATATAATAGAACAATATGTTCGAAATAGCAATTTATTTTTTAAATATTAAATAATACATTGTTTAGCTGTAAAATTGTCTTCTAGATTAATTATATTTAAAAATTTTTCAAATTAAAAAAAGAATATAAATATCTAAATCAAACACCGTACAATCCTGATTAACCGAGGTCCCACATTATCCCAGACAAAGCTCTAAGGGAATAGGATACACTACTCTTTTTATACTGTAATTCATAAATGAGTGTTCAAAATGGTAACGTATATTACAAGACGATTTGTTTGTTATTATTTTCCAGGCTCTGTTCTATATAAAAGAAGGAAAGTACGGAGATCGGTAGAAAAATGATCCCCAAGATTTTTACATTTTTGGACTCAGGGCATCTTGAAACGTCGAGAAATGTAAAAAATTTTTTATGTATACCTATATGGATATATATGTGGGGGTACGATTTCATTCACGCTCTTTTAAGTTTAATAACTCCCGTGCTTTTTGTCGAAAATTTCTGAAATTTTTCAGGGATATTTGTGTATCAGGAGATTGATGCTATTAAATTTTGGTGGTTAAAGGTCGACGGAGTGGGGAGATATAGGGGTTGTATGTAAGATCGAACTTAATGACGATTTTACTCGTTATTAGCATTTACATTTTTTTAAATAAAGTCCATCGCAATCCTCAAGATTATGTTTTTTGCCATTTTATAATAATTAAAATTTTAAATGTTGCCGGGAAAGTTCAGTAACTCGTTGCTGGATTTTTATTATTATTTAACTGCAATGTAGGAGAGAATCATATTAAAATGCACCTACAATGTTTCTTACCTGTATGAGGATGAAACGGACAGCCACGCCATTTCGGATTCAAAATTACGAATATAAAAGATTTATTGACATCATTTATTATATAGCTAATATACGTACATTACAATAGTTTTAAAATTAAAAATATATATTAATATATTTTTAATTTTAAAACTATTGTAATGTACGTATATTAGCTATATAATAAATGATGTCAATAAATCTTTTATATTCGTAATTTTGAATCCGAAATGGCGTGGCTGTCCGTTTCATCCTCATTTTCGATTATCGTTACCTCGGATAATCGGAATTCCACTGTATTTAACTATTTTATGAAAATTTCCTAATAAAAATATCAATTTAATTTATGTACATTTTCAGAACTTTTTATTGTATATGTTAATACCTCTCTACGAAAAGTTAAAGTTAGAAGATAAGGACAAATATACAATAGGATATAAGAGGTAAATTTAATATTATATTTTAGCTTGTTACTTAACTTATAATAAATTAGTATGTTTAATATACCATTTGTTGTTTACTATCAGTATATTTTATGTAAATATTCTAATTTCGTCTTGCACATTCAAGTATTTCCGAATGATATTTGAATCGTAACAACAGACATCGATTCAATATCATTCTTGGATACTACTAAGTAAAAATAAGAGATTTGAGAAACTTAAAAATATTTGATATTAAAAGCAGTTTAAAATAAAATAAGCAACAGACGCAACAAATGGAATAAGAGAAGACAGTTGTAAACAGAAAATTGAATGAGGTTATATTCCTTCTGACTTATGTCGCTTATTAAGAAATCAAATTTAGGGGACTTTTAATAAATAGATTTACAAATAGAAAATATTTTTTGGCGTTGTAAATAAATAAGTTGTTATATACTTTATTCCCGTTTTCGAATATTTTTACATTGTATAAATAATAAGAACAGATAATGATACTAATATTACATATTCAAAATTAAAACATGAAATTGTTAAGTAAGGAATAGAATATAGAAGTATTAACTTAGAAATTTCTTGTTAAAGTTAAAAAAAATAATTGTAATATGGCCACTGACCAGCACATAACTTTCTAATCGTTACGTATGTAAACATAAATTCGCATAAAAACCTAAAGATTTAAAAAGTGTGCAACTTGCTCTGTTGCTGGTTTGTGTAGAACTTTGCCTCCAAATATGAAACAAGTTACCTCCAAGTATGATAGCAAATACCTCTAAACAGTCTCCAGATTGTATGAGTTTCAAAAATTACCAACCTAAATACTCGTAATAGAAGTAACTACAACTACTGTACCATTCACAAAATTAAACATTTTATTTAAATAATTTGAAACGTTACAGTAAATGACTATTGGTCAGAGGCGTAAGTTTTGCATCCACATTGCCCATGTTCCTCCTGCTGCTATGTTTTTCTTGAATAATTTTAATCGTTTGTTTTGAAGAAACAAAATTTTAGCAGGTTTTCTTAATTTCAATCCTTACTCAACATTAAAAAAAAATGTTCTCTTTCCTGGATTATATTTCCTAAATTTTGAGAGAAATTTATAAACCTGTCAACCTTCATTACAATCTTCTGTCCACTGTTTCACCTCTGAACTAATTGCCAGTGATTAAAAATACAACAGAGAGTTCCTTAACTTTCCCGGCAACTTTTAAAACTGCTTGTGACGCTATCTGTCATGATAGTCTATTAAAAACTTTTATATAATTAATTATTATAAAAGGATGAGTTTCATATTTTTTTAAAAAATTTGTAAATGCTAATAAGTAAAATCTTCATTAAGTCCGACTCTACTCGGGATATGAGACACGCCCCCTATATCTTTTCATCCATCGACTTTTAACTACCAAAATTTCATAGCATCAATAGCATCATTTCTAATACACAATCCTCCCTGCAAAATTATGAAATTTTGCAAGATATACGGGAGTTATTAAGCTTCAAAGTGGGTGAACAAAATCGTACCTTTCTATACACACAAACATCCATATATATAGTAAAACAATAAACCAAAATTTTTTGCATTTCTGGACGTAACAAAAATGTAAAAATCTTGGAGGTCATTTTTTTGACTGATTGCCTTACTTTCCCCCTGTTATTTTCAATAAAAGTTCTTTTTGTGGCACAGAAATAATTACCCTTAGAAACAAACTTCTAAAAATATTTCTAAATTTACCTTTCTTTTAAATTTAACTCTAGACAAAGAAAAGCTCTAAATCTGGAGATAAAACCTCGAAAACGTCAATTCTAGCAACATTTACAGTAAAACATATCTGATTGCAATCTAATTTATACGGAGGCAATCTCAGGATTTAATCTTGGGGAGCTCAGTTGAACGGATAAAAAATATTTTAATGCGAATTCAATAAAATTCTTATTTTATGTGATCACTAATTGATAAGTAACGAAAAAATGTAAGACGCAAAACAATATAAATAAAAACAATCTCTTTTTTTTTAAACCAAAGGAGATAAAGAGGTATGACTTCTTTTGGCTAAAACTACTTATTAGTATTTAGAGACAAGCAAAGAATACAAATTATCAATTCTTTTTAAATTTAGTGTTTAAAAAATTTTTAAATGAGTCCGAAAATATCTCAAACTTAAGATCCCAGAAAGTTAAGGTTAAGGTGACAGCCTTCCTCTCTAGGAAACCTGAAATCGAATCCGTATGGGTAAAAAAACCTCGGAAACTTTTCAAGGATGGTCTCTCCCGGATATTTCGGAAGCTATTCCTCACCATCCGGCCGCCTCATAGTAGACTCGGCCGAACCCATGATGAACCCCATGATTGGTTAAATGGCCCTTTTACGAGTTAGAGCCCCAGAGCAGAAAAAGTAAAAAAATATTCAATATGTAAATATATAAACTTGTATTTTTCGAAACAGAAATGTACAAGTTTACTACGGTTGTGAAATTTTATATTCTACTTAATTATTTTTTAATCTTAAAAATAATTAATACAAATTTTTGATGTTTTATTTACTATAACGCTTTCCACCCTATGGACACTTTTTTATCAAGCATATATAGGTTGAGTCAGTCCCACAATAAGTCAGTCCCCGATATGTTGGCTATATTATGTTGGATATATGACCCTGACCATCGGCTGCTCCGGTGGTCAGGGTCACGAATGGTCCAACGTATCGGGAAGGATCATTCCATCCCCAGTCAGCTTACTGCTCTGGATCCCCAGAGCAGTAAGCTGACACCATAGCAACCCATCATCGATTCATCAATGTTTTTTTTAATTAATTAAAAAACGATGATTATTTGAATTCTTATTATTTTTATCTATATTAAGTTTTCTACGTTTATTTCTGATTATATGTATTTATCACCCAAACAACTTAATAATAAAATTGTATTAATTACTATTAATTTCGAGAAACTGTTAAAATGTAAACTACAAATTATTATAATTTGCACAAAAAATTCTGTACACAATCCTACTTAAGTATATTATTTGGATAATTAGAAATAATAATCATTTACCATTAGCGAGATTGAGGCCGAAGTTTTAAACGCGAAAACGTGTACGTCGGAGGTTCGGCGCCGCTCTGCTGTAAGCCTAGAAGTTTGGCAATGGCGTTTGGAATGTCGAGCATGATTCCACTGACTTTCCAAACGCCATTGTCAAACTTCTAGGCTTACAGGAAAGCGGCGCTGAACGTCCGACGTACACGTTTTCGCGTTTAAAACTTCGGCCTCAACCTGGCTATTATTTATCATGTTGTGGTGCTGATTTATAACGTATATTTGTTATGTAACGATTATTTTATTATTTTAATGTTAAAAATCGTAACAAACTATATTTATTATATCAATAGTGACGCTTTTGTTTTAATTTAATCAATATTTATCTTCTAGAATCGATTCCCAAGAAAGTAAGCTCATGGCGGTAGTTTGTGGTTTAGGATATCCACCTTGCGTGGAAGAAGCAAATAGAAAATATAATATATGGAAAGCGAGGAGAGATAATGAAACAGAGTAAGTTGTTAGTAAAATTTCAGATAAATGTCTTTTTGGAAACGATTGTTTTTTTTTTATTAGAATAACATAGTTTTTATTATAATGTACTGTAATTTTACAGTAATTTTATAAACTTAAAATTTTTTGAAATATGTTTTATTTAAAAGCATGTGTCAAACATTCATTCTAAGTAAGACTTCTTTCTCACTATAAATGTAAACTTTCAAGTGCCGTCTTAATCTATTTACTCGCTCGAATTCGAGTTCGACAGTATTTTCTACTTTTACGCACCGAAAACGATGGGAGAAATGACAAAACTCTTGCGATGAGGTTCACTCTAGTCATGTGGTCCCATCTGGATTTGAGCTCACCAGTGGCCGAGTCGTCTTCGTACCCTGAACACTGGGAGTTCGGTCGTGGGTTCGCGCCTCGCTCGGACCTGCTGGCCACGTGGAGTTTTCGGGTTTCCTCCATGTCTGTAACGCCTAAATGGTGGCCAGTTTCCCTTAAAAAGACATCCCGAAGGCATCCCCCTAGGCCAGGGGTCGGCAACCTTTTGAGTCGGAAGAGTCAAAAATTACAATTTACAAAATTTCAAAGTTTTTAAAGAGCCACAAAATTTTTTCTTGCCAACAATAAATAGTACTCGCATAAATAAAGTTTTTTGATAAAAAAAACTAATCTATTTATTCATATATAAGTAGTGTTTTTCACAACAAATTAGATAATATATATATGGCATTATTAGATAATTACTTATTATTTAAGTAAAAAATTAAAACAATTAAACATTTACTTAAGTATGCTGGGGTGTAACCCAAAACCTGGTGTTCTGTGTTTTTTTTCTTCTGCTTTTTTTAATTTGTCATTAAAGGTCTTTATTATTAATTAAACATTTACTTACAACACTAACTTGTACTTGAATAACAAACAATTGAGCAAACAAATTCAATGGGAGCGTTGGCTTTGCATGGTTTTAGAAAGTTTCGATAAATTTGGCTCATAACTTGTTGTTTTAAGTTTCAGACACGATTCTAAATTTTCATTTGTTAGTTGGCTTCTTACTTTACTTTTAATTATATTCATGCAAGAGAACGCTTGCTCGCACGAATATGTCGATCCGAAGATAGTCAGCACTCCAAATGCCAACTTCTTCACCTCACTGTAGCAATCTGGAAGACTATTCCATGCGTCGAATATAAGTGCCTCAAGTCGCGGCATTTCTTTTAAAGCTGTCCACTTTTGTTGCGTTACGTACATACATTTCTGGACCTCCAACTCTTCCAACTTGCTTTTCAACTCTGTAAATTTTCCACTCCACAAAGCTTTACTTTTTAAATCGATCAATTGCATTTCTAGAGATCCAGTATCAATTCCAAATGGCTCAATGTGGATTTCGTTACTATTTGTGTTAAGAGGATTTACTATGAATGCTAGAGTGGTTTTGTTGGTTTTGAATTGCTCAAATCTGTCAGCAAATTCATCTTTAATTTTTTTTATAACTGTGCTGAAGTAATTCGTGTCAACAGTTGCACTGGTTTTATCGCGATATTGCTTTAGAAATTGAAAATGAAGTAATTTACCGCTCTGAATATCTTCTGCAAAAAGAATTAATTTTTCTTCAAAACAAACCAATTCTTCTACCAAAACATAGGCTGGGTTTCCCTTTCCTTGCAGTTTTAGATTCAGCTCATTTAATTTCGCTGTGATATCCACCATAAAGTAAAATTTTTGCAACCATTTGTTGTTCTCTAATTCAGGGTGATTAATGCCTTTTTCATTTAGGAATGTATTTATTTCATTCAAGCACAAAGCGAAACGTTTCAACACCTTACCTTTCGAAAGCCATCGCACTTTATTGTGAAGAAGGAGGTCGTATAAATAATATTTGCGTATGGAACTAAAGAGCCGCAGCTTCACATCCAAAGAGCCGCATGTGGCTCGCGAGCCGCAGGTTGCCGACCCCTGCCCTAGGCAGATCGCCCAAGTGTCGCGTTGCCATAACTTAAACAACAACAACAACCCATTTGGATTTAAGAAACTTCCGGGGGGCATTTTTTGTTGACACGCGGAAGAACCAAAAGCTATCGAAATCTAAATTTGGTGTAAGTTTTAATCTGGATATTGGTGACACAGTTCAACGCCCATCCGGAATTGCAGGATATAGGCTATAGCGGTATGCAAAGATTTTTACTTCCGTTCTAGAAAAATATTAATAGGGTTGAGTTGTCTTAATTACAAGGTAGCGTATATTTCCCGCAAGGTGGAAGAGAGTAACTGACTAATTTGGAATAAATTTTGCATAAAGAGTTTGGAAATTTGTGAGGATGAAATCAGGGGAAACGAGTGAGGGTCTTAGTTTTAAAGAAGTGTATATTTTTTGGAAAATTGTGGAAAGTAACTAGGCAAAATTTGTCCAGAACGCTCAAAAGGTTGGGAGTTTGGACAAATTTGGGGATAGGAAGATGAAATTATAGAGGAGGAATGAGGAGTCCGAGTTTTACGGTAGTCTCGATACTCTACGTACCCGAAACTGAAAATATAAGGTAATAAGTTTAAAAAAAGCCCACCAGTCGGTGAAAAAAATTGACCTTGAACTGAGCACACAAGCAACAATATGACAATGCCAGAGAAATGCTGCAGTAAAACATTTTATCACGTTCATTTTCCTTTTTCATTGTGAAAATGCGGTATATAACCTATGTTCATCTGGAAGGAATAAGCTTTCCAACAGCGAAAGAATTTTAAAAATCGGTTCAGTACATTCTGAGATTACCTGTAGCAAACAAACAAACATTCTCGCTTTATATATTAAAAGAAAAGTTATAATAACAGGCGATATTATAGTATTAATTATGATTATGATCTGTGATAAACAATGTAATAATTTCTAAATAGAATATCTTCGTTAATAAAGTCTTTCGTTCTTTGCGTCGGAATAAAAAACGGAGATGAAAAGGACTGGAATTATTTATATGACATATATTTGAATAGCGAAGAATTCGAGTTTTTTATATTAGATGCACTTTTATGTACTCCTAATGAACATCTCAGAAAAAGGTAAGTTGCTTTTGAAAAAAATTATACCTACTTAAGAATAGCATAAAAACTCGATTTAACGAACTTCGGATTTGACAGACAAAATTACCCATCGTATGTCACACGAAAAAATTAACACCCTATTAATTTTAAAATGCTTTTTTATATGATTAAATTAATAGGTTATCTTTTCAAATCCAAGAGTCAGCGACTTAAATACAATTAAATACAATTAAAATTTATTTTCCACAAAATGTTTATTGATTTAAAGCATTTTCCGTGACTTGTCAACAAAATTCAAACACTCTCGACTTATATTCACTGGAAAATCAGTGAAAATAATTGCAGAGTATTATGCTTACAAGTAAGGTATATCAATTAGTCTTTATCATATAATACGAATGAAAAATGTTTGATTGCAATCGAAAAACGTTGACAGTCCTATTTAATGCTTTCGTTGATATCTATTTTGTAATGCGTTGAAATGTGAATTGCGGTGATGATATCTAATTGAAAATTGTTGGGAAGTGTTTCACAATTGCATGAAATCTAACCAGAAATGCTGTATTTCGATTTAGATCGTATACTTGTTTATTAGTCTTAGAACTACGGTGATTACAAGCAATAGACTAATATATACAGAAAACTTTTCTGTGAAAATATACTTTAATTAATTACATAAACGAATCTACATAAGTAAAAGTTTACAAAGTTTTAGATATTTATCAAGTTTTTAACAGAAGCATTCACTTTATTTTATAACGGACCTGCGCTTTAACAAACAACCTCGCTCAAACCAGTAGTTAAATCGAGGTTTTAGTGAATTAATATTTTATCGAACATATTATTTTATTTTCGAATATTTTATCTACTGGGTTGAATCATAAATAAATCCCATTTTAGGACGAGATTAACGGTAAGTGTAACTGTGATTCAAATACTTATGACATGAATTTAACTTCAATTAAGATTTATTACTGGCTGTTAATAAATAGTCTCTGAATGTAAATTTTAAAGCTGAAGTATCGATAATGCAATAAAAACATGTTTTTGAAGCCATTTAAAATGAAGCATTCCATAAGTGCATATGTTCCATATTATGTTGTGGGAGTATAAACTCTGCAATAACGCTGTAAAAACAGCAGAAAAAATTTGCAGTGTCTGACAATGGAGTAATTTCAGATAAAGCAGTTTGAAAATGCTTACAGAATTCCGTTATGGTTGTTTGTCCTTACAAGATGAACAAAGATCAAATTGCTACTCAGACTTCGAAGACATGTTAAAGATCCTGATTGAGCAGAACTCGCAGCAAATGAACAAGTTAACAAAAAAGCCGAGCACATTCCAATCAACCATCAATCGTCGTCTCAAAAAATAGGGAAGGTGAACAGGCTCGGAGTTTGTGTTCCTCATAACCTCACTGAACGAAATAAGGTCGAAAGAAGGTGTATAGCTGCTATCTTGCTTTCTTGACATAAAGATGATTTTTGTTTTTGGTAAAAATTATTATGGAAGATGAAAAGTGCATTGCGTATGAAAATGTTATTCGAAGAAGACATTGGGATTGACAAGGATCATCGACTTCAACCGGGTCGAAGCCCAGTATACATGGAAGAGAAATTGTTATCTATGTAGTATGATGGGATCGTCAACGATTTATCCATTTCGAGTTATCGCGCAACGAAACTATTGCTGTTCAGAACAACTTCGGCTAAAATTTCAAGAAAAGCGTCCTGCACTTGTTTACAGAAAGGTCACCTTAGGGCTTGACAGTATAAGATCGTACACAGCAAAGATTACCCAAGAAAAAATTTCAGTTTGGCTGGTCTGTTTTTCCTCATCCACCATATTCGCTGGACCATCAGATTTACATGTTTTCTTGGCAACACTTTCAAAATGATGACCAGGTTCGGGATTTTTTCTTCGAAATTACCAGAATTTAATGCAAGGGGAATTGACAAGTTGCCTGAAAAATGACAGTATATAGAGTATATGTGAAAGTCTGTTGCTGTACGTTATTGGCAGATAAGTTTTATTTTATGAAACGGACTTATTTATGGTTCAACCCACATTTTTTAAACGCATAGCTTATTGAAAAAATTAAATTAAAAATGACTTTATCTGGAGATAATTTATCCATTATAATTTTCAATTAAAATTATACTTTTAAGCATTAAAAATGTATTATATTTAATTAAAAATAACGATTAAATATCTTTTAGAAACGAAATATTAAATTACGATTTAAAAAGTATCTATCTTAACAATTTGATTATAATATTAAGATTATCAAATGTGTTTCAATTAGAGTTCTCAACGTGACTAAAGACACAGAAGAATTAATTGGCATATTCTGGGCTGCTATAGATTTTAGAGACACTTGGACGGATCTGACTCGAATATACGATGAACTTCTCGTTGATTTAATGGAAACGTAAGCGGAAATATTCATAAACTTAAAAATTAAAGTAAAACCGGGTGAGATGCCTAGTCGGGAGAAACGACTAAAGGTTTTTTATTCAAATAATACTCAGTAGAACAAGTCACTAGTCACTTTAAGGGTGACTACGCTTAACGTTTAAACGGTTCATTATTTTTCGAATTGTTGTTTTGCCATTATATTTTACGAAAAAAATATTATGCGAAATTCGAATATGTTTACGTGATATTTCTGTATCACGTGTAAGTGGGATTAGTTGGTAGTATCTCAGTCGAAGCCAGAGGTCCTCTATAATTTTAGTCTAAAATATAGAAATAGACATCCAAAGGAACATTCCATATCGTACTCTTTACAGAAGAGTAAAAGACATTAATTTAACAAAGCGAGCTCTTCGATTAAATTCAATGTTAGGTACTCAAAATGAAAAAAAAACTTGTTTATCATATAATTAAGTCACAAAAGCGAGACAAGTAAAGCCGATTGGATTCGATGTGCAATGTTCAAAAAATGGAAGCACGAAACATGCACAATGTATATTACAGAGTATAATGAGTGTAGAAAATACAAAAAGTACAAAATTTTGATTAAATTAAATGTTAAACAAAACAGGCATCTCTCTCTTAAGCATTATGCAACTCTCCCGTACCTCCGGAGAGTTGCCCAAAACGGACAAGTGTCATTTCGTCGCTATCACTCTGTTACATCGAGCTACTATTTAACTTTGTTCACTTTTCTTAAAAGATCATCCTTGGCTGTATACGGGTTATATATTTATTTCTTCTGGAAACTGCAGTTAAGCGAGTTACAAGCGTTGAAAAAAAGCTATTGGTGTCTCATCCGGTTTTATCATATACTATACAATTTACTTATAAAGAAATTTTTCTGTTAAATATAAATAATATTCCTACAAGTTAGATAAAATTCAAAACTCATTTTTGATGTTCTCTCTTTCCAAAAAATGTTCAAATATATTTTAAAAGTAAATAATTGTCTTCATTTACAGATTTTTCAATTTCAAATCGTATTCTGTTCATTGTGTATTCAATAAGAAACAAATGTGAATGTCATTTTGTGTTAGGCCATTTAATTCAATTTAAAATCATCGATTTGCAACAATCTACAATAAATTGGAAAATTTTAATTATATTACAAAAAATACATCATCATTATTAATCATAATTCGAAGTGTAAATAAAATGATCGTTTTTATAAAATAGGTATTACGTTTTCATATCTTATGTAATTTTGTAATTGACCGGATAGACGATTATTTTACCCACATTTGTTAATACTAGGAAGATCAGATCAGAAATTATTCCTATATTCGTAAATCATTGTGGTTACTTTCACTCATATATGAAAACTGTGATTTTCAATGCTTACTTTATTCAAGATAAGCAATTGTTTTTTCCCCATTTAAAATCCGAGAAAAGCCATGGCCATCAACAATTTCTACAATTCTTCGACGATGTTCCACTTGGTCAATTTGGTCGGCTGGGCAGGTTCACGAATAGAGTTCCATTGTAATCGAAGTCTCGTGTTGGTGAGATCCACACCTCTTCACAGAGTGCCATCGCATTCTGTATTTTGTAGATTCTTATTGTACATTTGACCCGCTTTGAGCGGCTGCTCCCAGAGTATTGCTGTCACCACCATCACTGAAGTAACCACGCCTTTCACTTCCATGTTGAGGGGAAGAACTGTTGGAAATAGTCTCGGGAGCCCCAATTGACCCGTGAGGCGATGGAGAATGACTTGACGCTGAATCCACGCTATGGTCACTTCACTCAGTGGAGGTTGAAATGTTTCATCTTTATCAGAATCATTGTCGATATCTTCGACGATACTCTGACGGTTGAGATTTGTCGTCTTCCATGTCTTGGAGTCTTTGACTGCGTTTAGTATATTCGACACACTAAAACAAAAAGCCATGATGATATTCAGCAGCAAATGCTTCCATGTCGTATAATTCACACGATTATTTTATTTCACAAAATTTTATTGCTATTTTACAAATTTGCAAACTTTGCAAATTTTACAAATTTTATTGTTATATCGCATCGTAAACGATGCGATATAACAATGTACAGAAAATAAAATCGAAACACAAAACATCGACTCACAGGCCGTACCCAATCAGTTTGTAATGAGTGGGGAATACCTGTCAGAGAAGAGTGGGAAATCCTCTACGTTTAGGGTAGTCGTGGAAGAAGTCATGGGTCAATATGAGCCAATGGCAATTTTAAGAAAAATAGCTTTGTAAAAGGTTCCTTTCATGCACATTTTGTCTATAGAAAGCTAGGAAAATTCAAAAATTTTTAGGACCCTCTTGATTCTAGTTATCGTATAAATATCATTCAATGATATTTATACGATAATTAACATCAGGATATTTGATTCATTAAAAGTGGTGATTTTGATCCATGAGATCGAAATTACCACTTCAATTTTTCTAGTGTTAATTGGTCATTTCAGTAAGCGTTATATTTTTACAAAAGTTTTATATTTCCTAATCAAAATGCTTTTATCATGTTTTCCCTGAAGTTCACATTTGTTTGCAAACGAATGAAAAAATTGTCAAATTTTGCTTTTCCTTGGTCATTTTAGAATTTTATTTGCTATTCCATGAAAAATCCCTTTTCTGTTCAAAAAATAATCATGTAAATTATCGTATATTTATTTTTAAATTAGTTTTTAACGTTGTAATGTATATTTATAATTTTTAGTGATCAAGACAAAGCTAAATTACTCACAAAGATATTGTGTACCAACGACGAGACGTTCAAAAAGGTATAAAAGTATTATATACATTCATATAGACATATTTATATACAATATTTAAAACTATAAAATATTTACTTTTCTAAAATTTACCGTAATCTAAATAACTATAAGATTTGCATATAAAAATTCATATCGTTTTACTTCTTAAACGTTGTTCTGAAGAGCTGCTATAAAATATAACCATATTTTGTCAGCTTGGGATCGGTTTATTAAATTATAGTTAAAAGACGAATACTTCGCAAATATGAACGTAAACAGCATTTCTAAGAGCAATACTAAAAACATTCCTGTATGTGGTTCTTCTTCTTAAAACACGAAAGACACAAGTTGGAGAAAGAGAGATTAAAACTTATAATGTATTACGAAAGATGTCCAACAAACTCTTCGGAAAAGAAGACAACTGAAATACGTAGATAGTTTTTTTCAAGCTCCGATGGTCCATAAAACAAAGACAAGTGTAAATAACAAAATGAATTTATTACCAAAAGTTAGGTACAAATATGGTTACTTTTCGTCATTATCACTGTGAAGATCGAGGAATTTGACTGTGGGCGAGCTTTGCAATCCCCTCTTCATAGACTGTTAATGATCAATAATATAAAAGTTATTTTTTAATAAAATCTTTTAACAGCCGGGAAAGTTACATAACTCGTTGCTGGATTTTTTCAGATATTCATGATTAAATTGTTTACTGTTGATTAATTTTCTTTATAAATAACTTTAGTAATTATTTTTACTTTTTTGCATTTCAAAAGGCATTTAAATGTAAAAATATTTTAAATTTGCAGGTGGAATCGATTATAGAAATTCGTTCAAAAGAAATTAAAAATGTAAAACAAATAGAAATGTTTAACGAAGTCTTGAGAGAAGCAAGAAAAACCCGAGAAAGTAAAAAGCTATTTGGAGAATGCGTGGAAAATTGGCTGAGAGAGAAAAAATGGCAATAATTCGTTGCCATCATTCAATATTGAAAAAAAAAATTCTTTTATATTTTCAATAGATCCTGGGGTCTCTATAAGATAAAGATATTATTAAGGTTTGCAATAACTTGGCTTTTAGGTTAGTGAAATGTTTAAAAATATTTTCAACGAAACTCGTAAGTAATACGAAATTCATAAGAAACTCGAGTTTGGAATAATTGTGAAGTCATTATGTTTCAAATATTTACTTATATTTATTAATACTTCTTTGTAATTCATTATAAAATGGTGATTATAAGAGTAGAATTCCTCCCAAAAAATTGTTCGTGTTAAAGGAAGTTGTTAGTTTTCCTTAAATATTCTTTGCTATACACATTAAATGCATTGACAGTAGACTATTAAATATATTGCGTCCTCAGCTGTTATACTATTGTACCCATAAAGGAATATAAAGACCGAAAACTTGCGAGACAAAAATGGACAATAGCAAATAATTCTTATAGTACTAGATTACAACTATTGCATAATTTCCTATAAATATAAATTTGCTAGAATTATTAAATAATTAATGAAAGTTTCATCTGCAATGTAACATACATTATTGCATCGTTTCATTCCAGTAATCAGTATAGTTTCTCAGAAATAGCGTAATCAAGTGTAGCGTTACAACTTTTGATGCCACATTATTAGGTTTCAATGAATTTCAGCAAATAATATAAAATGATTTAAACAGGAAATAGTCAAATATATGACAAATTTCTGAGTAATAGAACAGTTCATAAAACTTCCAAATAATAGATAGAAGAAGATATAATTTACTGTGAAAATCAACTGACATTAGTGGTTAATGAGGATGAACTATCAAAAAATAAGTGTCATGTAGATAAAATTGAATTATTTTTAAAATGTATATAATCACACTAGCTTATTTATGTTAATTTACAGAGATTTGATTATATTGTAAGTAGACATAGACAATAAGATTTACAAAAACTATTCAAAAGCCATCAGAAAAAATATATACTACTAATTAAAAGTATATATATATATATATATATATATAGGCCTATGTAATATATTATAATATAAAGACAATATATATATATGTTATGTTTTTTTTATTTTTTTAAATCTTCCTGCAATCAGGGCCGGTTCTAGTAGGTGTGCAGTGCGTGCATGAACGTAAGCGGCCAAATTCCTAGGGTAGCGGATAATGCACTTTAAAAAAACTAAAATTCAAATATAATTCAATATTAAATTAAATATTAAATTAAATTCAATATTATTTTAATATAGAGGTCGGCGATGAAATAGGTTGATGTTTGCATAGCTGTGCACTTTATGTAGGCCTACATAAATAACGCCGAAACATACATGTTACGTGTTTTGCATCAGAAAACGTAACGTGCAAGCAACAAGTGACGGAGATTCATCCGTTCAATCAGGGAAATCTTCATCAGTGAGAATTCCATAATCACTGCGATTATTTCTTGTTTTAAATCACGTACAAGCATAAAAACTTGGAGTTTATAAATTTTTAAAATTTGCAAATTTCAAGCTGTATTTAATGTTAACGTCTTACGATTAAGTTTAAGATTACACTTGCGTAACTCGTTGTGAATGGTGCATTAAATAACATAGGTACAAGGTTTTAGGTTTATATTTAATTTTCGAGTTGAACGAACCTTTATTCCCGTATCGTTAATCTTAAAGCGAACTTACACCATTGTTTTAATTGTTGATGGAACCAAAAGGAAATTTAAATAAAGAAAGAGATGCGCACGAACGTTATTAATTTAAATATCCATATTTAAATTAATTTTTATATACACATGGCCGAACCCATAATGGGCCTGTTAAAAAAGGCCCTCTTAGTGTCCGCGGGTGGTCCGTTCGAATATGTCGGGTCCCGTCCATCACCATCTGATCGCCCCATTGCGGGCCTGGCCGAACTCATAATGGGCCTGCTAAAAGAGGCCCTCTTAGTGCTTACAGGGCGAAAAGAGTTAAAAGAAAGCTTTATAGTCTGCACTATCGAGGTCACTTTGAGTGAAAACCACATACCGAAACAACTATGCAGAAACGTGTTGAAGCAGACATCGTAATTTTACTGATCAGGATAAGTCAAAACAGTTTATAAGTATTATACGCACTGCAGATTCATGTAATTACATAGTAATTCTTCAATTTTTAGACTAACATCATTCAAACAATCTCTGTCAGACAGGCCAGTCAAGACAGAACCAGGTTCTACTCTCTTTGCCAGTGGATCGTTTGCCAGAATTGCATTAAATGGACCTATAATCCATGTGCTGCAGTGTTCTCGTAATGAGAATATCGTCATCATCGCGATGATGATATTCTCATTTGTGAAGTTTGTCGTTAATTAAAAACAAGTTTTTACTTAATCTTTTAAATGTTTTTCAAGAAGTGTTCCGTTCTGCCCCGGATTCCCCTGTATTTCATATTGTATGCTGGCCCGGTTTTGGACTGTTTTTCTCCTGCGTTTACAGATATTTGGCCGTCCCTATCAATACTGATTGCGAGTAAATTCATAACCTAACTCAACCTACAAGAGCCTATTGGTATGTTTTATGACAATTTAATATAGTTGACAGGGTTTTTTTATTCCTATCAATTATATGAAATTGTCATAAAAATATTTGAAAGTAAATGATAATCCATAAAAATGTTTGATATATATTTATTTTAATTTTATTCAAATCAAGCCGCCCCATAGGCTACATAACAGGCGCCTTTGCTCAGTTATATTTTAATGCCGCCATAAAATAAAATTTGCAAATTAAAATGAAATTAATTTAAATATTTTTTTAAAATTTAGTATATAAATGCAATATATACATAGACCCGCAATGGGGCGACCGGGTGGTGAAGGACGGGACCCAACATATCCGAACAGACTACCCGCCGAAAAATTACTGGGGATTTCTCGACTCGTCAGGATTCGATCCCGGGTCCCCCAGAGCGGTAGGCTGCCAAACTTGACAGCTCGGCCATCCGGCCTACGGACTAGACTCCATAACAGACCCTACAGGTATTGCTATAGGGTCTGTTATGGAGTTCTTGAAGTTATCGTTAGTTTGCACTATCAACTGATCAAAAACGATAGAGTTCTGTTCTGCCATGTTTTTCCCTATTTCCTGTTTTCAAATGAACTTCATATAAGGAATAAATTAACCTTTAATTCTACTCCTTTTTTGGATAGCAATAAATGAATGTTTATGCAGCTATTTCATTTTTTAAAAAAGATTTTTTGGAATATACTTGTATTTATCTGAATTTGAAAAGTATCTGGAGTCTTGATTTGACGAAAATTTGAGCAGTTTTAAAACTGCACATGATTATACGTAATAATAGTTTTTATTGTATTATCGTGATACAATAATAAACTGTTCGGTTGTTTTCGGAAAACTTCCAGTTGTCTAAAACTTTCAAAACTCTTGAATGGCATATCAGTTGAAAGTAATAAATTTTTATGAATTCACAACTGATGTTAGACCGGGAAGATATATAAAAATTTTGTGACACGGAATGGAGGTGTTAGTAGAAAAGTGACATACTACAGATTCTCAAAAATATTGCTATTTGAAATCATTCATTCATCATGCAGCAAGTTCTTGCTTATTTAAATAGTTGCCCTTTAGTAGAAACGCTATATGCTTTGTTCGGTGCACTCTAATAATTAGAACTTTTAATATGAAATTTCACCTTTACAGATACACATGCCAATGAAAGATATAGCGGTAGATAACAGTAAATTTAGTCTAGGAGTTTCTTAGTGCAATGTCAACAAAAACCAATATTATTATTATATACAGTTTTCGAACATCTTCCCTGAGTTATTTGTATTATTATATTGTCTGTGTCTAGTTTAATTAAACAATTAAATAAAAGTAAATAAGCTGGTAATATTGGTTACTGTTTAAAAATAATTTAGCTTTTTCTTAATGAATTTTAATTTGTTAAAATACACATTTTGGATTTTTGTCCAGTTTAGAACTAAAAAGCTTAAAATGGCAAAACAAAATGCGTATTCCTGCTCAGAATCTAGCACTATTTTATGAAGCACAGTCAAACCCCGTTATTACGTTATCGATTTATGTGAGCTGTGTTAATACAAATTCGTTTTGAGGCCCCATGGATCAGGAAAGACATTTCAATGTTAGCGAGTTTGGTTAATACAAAATACTAATTAATATGTAATGCAAAGCATGTCGGATTCCATGAATTCAATAATAATTATAGTACGTTTAATACAGAACATGCTGCTTCCAGCCCCCCCGAAGTCATACCAGCCAAAATGGCAAGACACAAGCCACATCATAACTAGGAGCGCATTTTTCGACTTTAACATTGGCTTGAAACCGCCTTTAACTTTCCTGTATTTTAAACGTATTGTATTACCGATTATTGTGTTAAGGAAGAAGCACGTATTTTACTGTATCATATGTTTTTTTAATAAACGTATTTCTGTATAACTGATTTCTTTTCTAAGTTCATTTTATGCCTTTAAAAGCATTAGTCCGAGAAGGGATCCGTAACCTTCACCAGACTGGTTTTATAGAAGTAACAGACACAATGCGTATAATACAGAATAAATGCAACAAATATTCATGAAAATATTTATAATAATAATAATAATAATAATAATAATAATTAAATAGTAAATGGAAACAACAACTTAGGTGTCATACAAAGCAACCTCTAGGGCAGTTCAGGAAAACAAAAGAGATTCGAATTTTATAAACGATTATTATTATGTATTTAAACATGATTTTTAAAGATTTGTAAGTTCATAAGTTAATAAATACAAAAGTTTCGAAGTAACGAAGAAATAAATAGAATAGAAATATAAATAACTTGATTAAAAATCACACTGTAGTCAGTCAACTTACGGAAAAGAAAGAAACCGGAAGAAGTTTTGCTCGTATATAGGTCTACTCAGATATATGCAGAAGTCAATTGTTTGTATATAATCAATACAGTTCATTGTCCTTCCAACGTAAGTTCAGTTGACAAATTAGACTAAACCACTTTTCAGCCAGTTGTGGGGTTTGATTTTATACGTTTACGGCAACGCGACACATGGCGATCTGTCGGGGAATGCCTTCCGGGATGTCTTTCGTGGGAAACTGAGCCCTATTTAAGTGTTACTAACGTGAAGAAAACCCGGAAAACTCCACGCGTGGCCAGTCCGTTAGCCAGGCGCCAACCGAGAATCAACCATCAGCATTCAGTGGTTTTATCCACTCGGCCATTTGTGGAAGCCATTTTGTAGGGAGAGACTGCTTGCTTTATTAGTTGTAATTAGTTAATTGTTTATTGCGTCCCAGCGCATGGATATCCTTTGCTCCGGGTGAAAGGTTAAAAAAGTTAGTCTGATTTGACAAATGCCAACTTATATCTGAAGGACTATATATGCTACACCAACGACATACCATGACAAAACTTTACACCTTAATAGAGAGGTTGCGGCCATCTTCCTGTGAGCCTAGAAGTTTGACAATGGCGTTTAGAACGTCAGCATGATTCCACTAACGTGCCAAAAGACATTGTCAAACTTCTAGGCTCACGGGAAGACGGCGCTGAACGTCTGACGTACACGTTTTCACGTTAAAAACGTCGGCTGCAACCTCTCATATCTCGGCATGCAACGTCGCGAGATAAACGCGGTCCGTTCGTGCAGCGCAACGTCATTTTTATCTCAATACTTCCCTCTGACAGCTCCTGTAGGTTTTATGCAATCCTGTGACGTCTGTCAAAAACCACGAACGTGAAATCACGCTCGTCTGACATTAGCCTTAACCATATGGCAATCACTTTTTCTTATAGTCGACGCTTCGTATGCTATGACGATAGTAAACGATAGTTAAGAGTCGACATGCGCGTTAGAAATCTGAAGCTTATAAAATTGATAAAATAGTTCTTACTTTTGTTTTAAAACGGAGATAACGAAACAGCTGAATTACAATATAAAACAAAATACTAACTTTAAAATTACGAAGTAAGTAAATTACAGAGAGTTCATTGAAATCCAAACAAATAAATTATTTTTACAATCTTTAAACTTTTATCAGATCCCAGATTCAATTTGGCAATTCTGTCAGCCTATTATAGCTTAACTTTCCCTGCTGTTATGAGATCTAAAAAATAACTTTCATATTATTAATCATAAATATGGATAAAATTAAATGTGGCGCTATCAATTAGGAAATTTTGTTGTAAAGAACTGTTTATTTTATCATAAAATGGCAAAAACCTTAATTTTGAGGATAGTGATGAGTTTTATACAATATAAATTGTAAATGCTAATAACGAGTAAAATCTACACTGAATCCGACTGCTCGAAATATGACGCATGATCCCCCTCTATCTCCCCACCCCCTCGACTGTTAACCAGCAAATTTTAATAGCATCAATGCCCATTTACAAGTTACCATGACAAATTTCGTTTCTTAATCTTTATTCCATCCTGAGATATTAAAGTAGACACCAATATGAACGACGAATCTTTTCTTCCCTTTCTTTTACTTTTTGGGTTTGGATGATTTGCAAAAAACTCAAAAAGTGTCAAATTTGACACAATTCTAATACTTTCTCTTATGTACAGGAGGGTCTAATGATGTGTTCACTTGTTTATAATCGATCAGCGCAAATCGCAACCGTCAATCTCGTAACGGTCAAATCGTAACGGTCAACTCTTTGATAACAGGTGCGTGTCTGAGAATTGTAACGGATAAGTTACGGCGGCGCTGATCGATTATAAACAAGTGAACACATCATTAGACCCTCCTGTATATGTTACTATACATAACACCCAAGAAAGTAAAAATGGATTATTTCAAAAAATTATTTGTAGCATCTGTGACAATGGACTAATTTTATTGTTACAAATAAACCATCAATGGCAGTGATTTCTGGGTTAGATAATATTGCCCGAAAAATGTGATGTGATGTGTATATCAATGTGTCATTTCATGAAACCTAAAGGTTCTGTTGAAAGCTAATTTTATAGCATTAGAATTTGAAGTTTTGTCATATTTTGCAGAAAGAACGAAATTTTCTTGAAATTACCAAATATTCTAGTTACCTTACATTTTGATACTCCAGATTTAAATGCAAATGAAAGTGAAAAAATGTGCAGGTATCAGCATGTTTAGTAAAATTCTGAAATATTTTAATAAAATAAAATTTTATTTCTATAACCATAATAACAACATTTTCAAAATTTAGGCACATGAATATATAACAATTGTTTCAATATTTAGATCCAAACCAATCATTCAAATTGGATAGGAATAATTGAGAGACTGGTATTTTTCACAAATTTAATATGGAAATTTTTAAAACTCGATATCACATGAATTATATATTTTGTATTCACTACATATGTAACTGTGTAAAACATTAAATTTCAACAAGAAAATGTCTTATGAAATTTGACTAGCTTCGTAATTGTCTTTGTAGCGTAATCAAATTAAACAATTTAACATTCGACACTTCTGACCGTTTCTTTTTCAGACTTGATATTTTTTTGACGTTTAGCATCTGCAGCTTCAACTGCAAATATAAAATAAAAGTTTTAAAATTTAAATACGTATAATTTATATGTTTGCATACATATATAATTTTAATATGAAATATCTTTCATATGTTGGTATTCAATTTTGCATTATTTCATAGATGATACAAAAATAAAAACTTTGAATATGTTTAATTTTACTGAAGTAAAAGTTTTTCACAAAGCAGTTTAGTAGTTAAATCTCAAAGTATCACAGAATATTTATGTTTAGAATAATTTATAACAGAGATCACTCATTATCATTATTGTATTTTCTACTTGGCTGATATCAGTGCCTAGTGCTGAAAGGAAAAGCAAGATCAAGGGAGAACTGCAAAACAGCTTTATTTTGTACATATAATGCTATGAATTTATATTTAACAATTTCCTGTGTATATGACATGTGTTTAGCATGGCTGCTTACTAAATTATGATGTATGTTAAAAATTGCCAGGATAAATTCACATTTAGGAAAAGAATATATTTCTTCATATACATGTGGAATATATTTCTTAGAAGACTATACATATACATGAGTCCATATCCTTTGGTCCCTTTACATGCTTTTTTAGTCTATGGCGGAACTGACCCTTTATTGGAGGCTACTGTCCACCATCCAATGTAAAAAAGTTAGAGTCCTCTAGTGGTAGCACACAGAATTCTTAAAAAATAATAATTACATTAAAAATTGCCAAATTACTTGGTAATTGATAGAATTTTACCTATGTGCACCATCATGGTGGCAGTCGCAACTGTTCATGCTCCCGACGGACTCCTCTTGGAGGAGAGCTGCCAGCAGGCAGCCAATTGTTTAATGTCACTAGTTATTGATTCATGGTAGTTCTTGAACACACATATCAATAACTAGTGACGTTAAACAATTGGTGGTGTGCCGGCAGCTCTTCTCCAGGAGTCTGTTGGGAGCATGAACAATCGCAACCGTCGCCATGACAGTGAACATAGATAAAATTTTACCATTTAATTAATATAGTTAATAGTACTTAGTGTTAAAAGATTACATGTTCTTTTTAAAATACTTTGAAATAATTCACAAAAAATAAATATTTCTAAATGAATTAAGTGGAGTTTTTTTAATCAAATTAAAATGTCACACAAAT
Organism: Centruroides vittatus; assembly: GCF_030686945.1. Classification (NCBI taxonomy): domain Eukaryota; kingdom Metazoa; phylum Arthropoda; class Arachnida; order Scorpiones; family Buthidae; genus Centruroides; species Centruroides vittatus. The sequence goes on from NW_027121927.1 coordinate 1,487,828, forward strand.
TTAAAATTCGGTACTAAACGCAGTACGCATGCACAACTCAGATGTAAGTGCTGATTGACTAGCGTATGTTGGATATCACTCCTCAACGTATTACTACTTTGCCCGACTAGGTGATAGCAGTATTCATAATGACTGGTCATGACTTGAGTGATATGAAAAATTCTAGGAAAACAATGTATTAGAACCTAAAGGCTGCTATTATGAAAAGGTTTTCAGAATTAAATAGATGTATAATTCTTTATTTGGAATTTTATGCAACAGGATTCATTTGAAAATGAACCTATTTCAGACAATTAGTGAATATAAGGCTAAAACTATTCTGATAATTGTCAGATGAAAATAGTCTTCAAAGATTAAACTCCCTTGAGTACAAAGAAATGAAGAACAATTGTGAAAAGATCTCTCATAACAACTGAGCTCATGCTTGTGATTAATAAATCATGATTATGCAAATTTGTCTATTTTTTTAACAAGTTTTATTGTATTTTATTATTATTAAACTTTTCTTTCTATCAACATGCTAAAAATTTAATTTTAGTATTCATCAAATAATTATTAAAACTTGAAAAATACAAACCTTGACTTATATATAATTTACAAAAAGTCTGTTGATATTGAGGAAGAGGAAATTCTTGTATCTTGTGAAAGTTGGTATTAAAACGGGTTTCAAAATCTAAATAAAAATTTTTATAGTTGACAAAAAAAAACACAAATTATACACATTCATAAATATAAATATATACAGTTAATTAAATATAAACAATATTGATATAGTAATAAAAGCTATTGAACTAGAAAAAGTATATCTGAAACAGTAAAAATTGAATTTGAAAAAATCTACATAAATGGGGATGGAATATAAATAGCTTCTAGTATTCATATTAATATACAATTTGAAAACAAAATAGAAATTAACCACAAATTAAATTATTTAGATTTGATAAAAAAAATATGAAATATCAATACAGTGGGTGATCAGTTAACAAACAAATTGGATAATGAACACTTTCGTGAAAGATTTTTTATGTTCGGACAACAAACACATGATCAGATAACGAACACATCACAGAACAAACACAAGGAGGAGCAATGTAAAATAATGAATACCAATTGATAATTGGTCCTTCCTTGTCTTCAGGCAACAATTCCAAACTTTTCAGTGTGCGGGAGACGTCAACATCGACGCTCAACCTGGTATGTACTGATTGGATAGTATTCCTCCAAACTTTGAAACTCTCCCTTGTAATTCCAGCCTTTTATTTTTCAGACAAACAACTTTTTATAGTATTCGCGAGACTGTCGGGCTGGCACTCGTTAAGTTTTGTGTTGGTTTTTATTTTCAAAAAGTGAGAGTATAATAGCAAAGAGTGGGCAGATGTCTGATGTTGCTGGGCAGTATGGCTTGAACAGGTCTACAGTATGCTGCAGTTCAATCTTATCTAAGAAAGTTACTGTATAATTAAAGAAGACTCAAGCAGCTAAAGGAGTAACAAAAATCACATCTGAGAAATAAAGAACATTGAAAAGCTCATAATGGAACCTGAAACTAATCTGACAACAGAAGAGTGCCAAGAACTCTTCAACGAAGAACACTAAGAAACTTGACAAGATATGTTTTCTTCTGAAAAAGAGGATTAATGTCGATATCTGGTATTAAAAGATCTTTTGAAGAAATGGGAGGATGTCAGAACAAAGGTCTTAAAATAGCATCCAAACCAGGGTGAGGTTAATAGGCTTGGGGATCTCTACAATTACAATGCTATTAATTACTTCTGAAAAATCCTGAAGAGAGAAAAGCAATTGACATTAGACAGATTCTTTAACCCCCACAAAACAGATGACTAATAAAAATGCAAGACTGTGTATGTATGTATTTTTATTATTACATATAAATAAACATAGTAAGAAAGTATATATTTTTTATTTTTGGGGGAGTCTTCAGAACGAATTAATCAAATTCCCATAAAAACCTATGGTAAATTGATGAACAAAGTTTCGGAACGGTTATGTTCATTAACCAATCTCCCAATGTATATATTTACTACAAATAAAAAGGAATGTAATATAGATAAAATAATAAATAAATTCTAATTGTCAAATGAAAATTAAATTAAACAAAATACATATTTATTGGAATTTCATAAAATTACAGATGGACAGAAAATGAAAATCTTGACAAAGTTTATATTTAATTATTACCATTGGTTGATTTTGACAAAATGGTACAATTAAAAAATAATTTAAAAATAGATTTAAAGTGAAACATTATGATGATAAATATTTTAAATTGCCTTATATAAAAAACATTAGTGAAAAATGCTCTAAATTTATACTGCACTATATAATAACTGTAGTCCTGATCTGAATAATAAAATACAAAACATTATAACAATTAACATGACAAATCATCACCTATTGCAGATGTAGATTAAAAAAAATAGTGTATAAAGTAAAGTGTTCTCATATCCTCTACAACAGGGCTTCCCAAACTGGGTGTCGTGGCACTATCTTAGGGGAGTTGCGAGACGATACCCACAAGTCACCTGCACGCAACGTAGTGAGTGAGTGCGCAGCGCATGTGTCTCATCATCCTGCTCCTCCATCCTCCCGTTCTTTCTTTCAATCTTTTGTTTTCATCGATTATAAGCGTTGATAAATCAGTGTTTTGATTTCAAGTGTGTTGTATTTAATTTATGCATCGTAAAATGGATAACTTTATTCAAATAAATAGAAAATGTGTCAAAGACTCAAGAAAGAGTACAAAGAAAACTGTAAAAATACAAAAAAGTACAGAAAATATGGTAACCAATATTTAGATTATGGATTTACCTACGTTAGCAAAGGAAATGTGAACCTATCCCAATGTGTTGTTTGTCATAAGGTGCCGGCAGCCGAAAGTATGCTTCGTAATAAATTGAAACGTCATTTATAAACAACTCTCAGTAATTTACGAGGAAACCTGCAAGTTCTTTCTAAGAAAACTGCGAGAACTGAAAAATCAGTCGATATCCTTGTTTTCCAGAGCTTCTATTCCTTCCAAAGCACTGCTCGCCTTTTACAAAGTTGCTCACCGTATTGCTAAATGCAAAAAACCACATATAATTGCTGAAGATCTTATTTTACCTGCAGTGATTGATATGGTATCAGCAATGATTGGAGAATCAACGGCTAAAGAAATTAAAAATATTCCTCTTTCTAACAATATGATTAGTTGTCGCATTCATGACATAGCTGAAGACATTAATGAGCAAATCCTGGAAAATCTTTCTGGTTTATTTGCCATTCAACGGGATGAAGCAACAGACAGTAATAATGACGCTCAATTAATATGTTACGTGCAGTACATGGAAGAAACAAATGTATGCAAGGATTGTTATATTGTAAAAAAATGACTGATACCGGAAGGCTAGTGATTTGTTTGCAATCATAGAATCATACATGGAAGAAAACAACATTCAATGGGAGAACTGTGATGATGTGTGTACGGATGGAGGTCGCGCAATGTCAGGGCAGTATGGAGGGCTTCAAGCTCTCATTAAAACCAATTCAGGCTCCAAATGCAAAATGGACACATTGCATCATACATAGGGAAGCCCTGGCTACAAAAAATATTTCACCTGAATTAAATCTTGTGATGGATATAATTATGAGTGGTAAACTTTTTAAAAACAAGACCTGTGAAGACAAGATTTTTCCAAAAGCTTTGTAGAGATTTGGATGCCGAGCATACATCTTTACTTTATTACTGTTACTCTCATTGGTTGTCGAGAGGTAATATAATCTCACATGTATACAAATTAAACAATGAGTTGTACACGTATTTATTGATAGAATCGCATCGTGACACAGAAAAGTTTAAAGATACTGACTTCTTAATAAAACTGGCGTATCTTTGAGACACATTTGAGAAATTAAATGTCCTTAATAAATTGCAGCAGGAAAATGAAATGCATATACTGCAACTGGCTAATAAAATTGCAGTAATTAAAAAAAAGTTGTTGTGGAAAAGAAAAATAGAAGAGGAGCAAGGAAATACTGACTGTTTTCCTGTTTTAAATGGCTTTCTGCAGGAAAAATTTATTCAAAATCTGGAGCCAAGTTTGCAATTGATATTTATCCAACACTTATCAACATTAAGCATCCATTTTGATATATATTTTTCAAAGAATCTAGATCAATACGATTGGATTAGAGACCCATTCCAATCGACCCCATTTCTATCTTCTAAGAACTGTGCTTATGTGGCCAGTTTGGGTTCCATAAACTGCGCAAGTTATTATGGCGAATTCTGTCTTCTAAGAACTGAACGAAAAGGTGGGAAATCTGCCCCTTTTTATAGGGACTGCTGGGTGATTGACTCAGCGTTATAGGACAGTGAGTAGTTTTTAGTCAGCCTAGAAAGGAAGTTCATTTCCTCCCTTTCTCAGAAATGAAAAATGTACATCCTTTTTATTAAAATTTTATCAAAGAAATAAAACATTTTGTTATATTATTTTATAATAATTAATCTCAGAATCTCACATGTACAAACATAATGACAATAGAAAAAATGGTATGAACAGATGAAGAGATGACCAATAAAAACCAACCAATATGACAATTAAAAAAAAAATTTACAACTTAAACCATGGTAAATAGCTGACTGTAAAAACCATTAAAAATACATGAAACTAAATCATCTTCATACTTCAGTTTCTTCCAATTATTTTTAACAAGTGAAATACCATCAGCCATTTTAATCAACAAATAGAAACCAGTTTAAAAACTCTTGCTATTGATAATTTAGAATGATGTGAAATTTATTGATACATTACAAGTTTAAAGTTCATAAAAGTTATACATCAACATTTTAACAAAAAATACAGTAACGTTTATGAAATGGTTAGGTTCCAGCCCACTGTTTATATTATAAAGAGAATCATTCATAAATTGAAGAAAAATAGTAATACAGTAGAACCCCATTTATCTGAGAAAAACTTGTAAGTGAATATGCTACTTTTCTTAAACTTTCTTTTATGAATTATGGTATATCATATATTACAAAATTATTTGTTTCCGCTACCTTTTAATCATTTTACAATCATCCTTTTACAATCATCTTACAATCTGCCATCCTTTTAATCATCAATGTAAGACAAATTATTCAAATTAAAATGTAATTATAATAATACACATTTTAATTCTTAAAACTATTATTGTTTTATATATCATTAAATTCACTAAGGTATAAAATGAGCTTAAAAGTGATATAATATGAATCTTTTGTATTTGTAATTTTTAATCTGAAATTATTGCAGCTATCTGTATTTTCTGAATTACCTTTGGTCTGCGTTATCTCAGATAATGCAGATTATACTATATAATTGAATAAAGTTCATTCTTTTAGTATAAAATTAATTACTATTAATTACATAAAAGGTAACTATAATTTTTCTTTTATAAATTAATAATAATTTCAATTTGAAAAAATTATTTTACATAAATAATATTTACATATAAAATAAGACAAAAGTTATAAACTAAAAAATATTTCTGACATAATAAAGAACCTTAATGAGATGGACCTGGTTGAAGATCATTCAGACGTACAGACTCCAAGATTTTTCTGGCTAAGAATTGAAGTAAGGATTCTATTGTCCCTTTTTCCTTCTGCAACATATTTAATATAGTTTGAAAGCATCTGTTACAGCTCTTTGGATGAAAGAGCTGCATTCCCAGTTAGGATCATTATCATAAGCAGTTTAATCTATGTTAAAGCTTCTTTAAATGTCTTTGTTATAAGACACCCAAGTGATAGCATTTATCGACTTCTTTTCCTTTCACCATTCTCTTTAGCAAGTTGTGCTTTCAACTCTCCCAAATTGCTGACAGTGGATCTCCTTGACTTTCTAGAAACTCCTTGAGAATGTCAAAATTCCCAATTTCAACATTTTGGTCATTCCACATTTATCATTGCTATATCTGAAATAGCTCGTATCTAGATTAGTCAAAGTTGTTACTTTGACTATTTTAGCCACAATTTCTGCCAAACACTATTCATATACAACTGACACTTATTCCCAAGCTGCTAAAATTTTATTATGCTCTTAACAATATGAAAGGATTCAATTAATATGACTAATAAAATATTAGAACTTAAAAGCTAGATTTAAAATTTAGTTTCCATTATTAAAAAAGGGGGGGGGGGGATTAGAGATTTATTTACAACAAATTGCCTAAATGATAATGCTCAAGTTATAGATGTAGAAAATAATCATTGCAGTTTTTAATAAATGGGTGTAAGTTTTTCTGAACAACTAAACAATAGCAATGCTGAAGCCTTGAATAAAATGTATGCCTTAATAAAAGAAAAATATATATATCAAAGCGCACAATTTTTTTTTAGACTGAACTTCAGTAATTATTTTCTTGATTTCAGCATGATCATTAACACTTTTAATAAAAAATTTGTATCTCATAACATCAGATCAGTCAAAATCCATTCATTCATCTGCACTTTAGATGTCATTTTATTTTTAGTAAAAGTTAAGCAAAACATAGTAAAAATGCTGATTTTGAGATGGTTTATATCAAAAATTGTAATATGTTCAGCAATTGGTCAGTAACCAGTCAATGTTTTCCTGAAATTTTACTTTTAAATAAAAATAATAAAGTGAAAAGGCAGTGATCAAAAGCTCTAATGGATATAAATTTTTGATATTTTTTATTCCAGTAAACAATGAGCAAAAAGTAAATGAAGGAATGGGGTTTGCATACAAAGAAGAAGAAAATAACTTTTAGAATGTTTCCTGAAAGAAACGTAGATAATACAGAAACCATTTCTTCACTATTCTTATATTATCTAGCTAGGATTTTTAATTTTTAAATTCTTGTTCACATCTACTCTTATTATTTTTATATATTTTTTGATACATTATTTGAAAACTGTATTTTAAGAGAAATTCAAAAAATGTGTGTATCCTTTTTAATTAATTTCTTGCATATTAAAATATAAAACATCTTTTACATAACAATTGCTAATAATAAATTTTTTAAAGAAAATTATAAATTATAAAAGTGAATTTTCTTTTCAAGTATTTTAGTATGGGTCATTTAATCAACTATATTTCTAAATTTATCAACATATAAGAAATGTTATTAATTTCATTTATATAGAAATGGCACAATGCCATTGCTATTAGTAACAGAACAAAGATAAAAAGTACCCACCCCATTTTCATACAAGAATTACTATCTTTAAGATGAATAGCCCCACTGATTCACAGCCATGACAAGAAGGTTCAGAAGAAAAGGCAGCATGAAAAAAGACAAGTAGGTTAAGTTAGGTTAAGTTAAATAGCCAAATGACAAAGCCAAAATTGTAAAATCCTACAGTTATATTATTATTTCAAATCTAAGTAAATGAGTATTAGAAATCAACCAACACAACAAAAGATTATATTATAAATAAGTAAATATCATTAAATATTTTAGTTTTTCATTTAATTTAATAAAATACATAATTATCCATGTTAAAATAAATTTCATTCTCTTAAATATGTTAAGATTTTCAGTTATGTTTGCTTCAAGAAAAAACATTTAAGTAAAAAACATGATTATGGAATTTCAATGTATATTTTTAACAATGGGTGTAAATGTTTTTGAACTATCACAGTTCTTCTTCAGGTCAAATAGGTTTGGAATGCTTGAGAATCAAACGTAAAGATTTAAATTTTCATTATACGGAGGACGATACCAGACATGACGTCCTCCAGATATGCAAGCCATCAATGACAAGCCATATGGTTTAACAGTAGGAATTGAGCAAGCTAGCAGGCAAAGAAGTCTACTTTCTGGACATTAATGGGGTGAAGCCTCCTTTCAGGCTTTCAACAGGTTTGTCCGTATTAGACAGGTTCGGCTTAGACAGGTTTTGGGACAGTTTAAGAAGTCTTGTGCAGTGCATATGGACCTAGGATCAGTCAGGCTAAGAACAATAGAATAGAGATCAATGGAAGGGTATACAAAGATAGAAATAAAAAGGATTAACATCAAGATGGGAGATGCCAAGTCCCCATTCGATACAGAAAAACCTTGTCAAGGTGAAGAAGTAACAGTTCATACTAATCTGCTTCACTTTGGACACTTGTTCTGGACCATATTGTTCATACTAGCTCTTATTAGAGGATTGAAAATAGACTCCCAACATGAAGAATCAAAGAGAAGTTGACCAAACTGCACATCCCTTCCTGTAGAAAATGCACTCAATGTAGATTATAGACAAATTAGTGCAAATGGGCAAGTTAAGCCCAACAATGAGAGAGTATTTAGCTATGACTTTTTGTAGCATGTTCACAATTATAACAAGCAAAATGCCATAATTTTAATTTATGCATATGTCCACACATTTTTTTCACGGTTATAATGAGATATACTGAGAAAATTCTCGGTAGCTATACAAACACAAGCATTGTTAATTGTTCAAGTAGTAAGAAGCGCAATACTAAATTCTTGGAAGAAATAAACCAAAAAAATTACTTACTTTTTTACCACTGGATAATTAGTTTTACAACTTGCATTGATTACAGACCTATTTATCACTTTCTTTTTAAAGACCATCCCCTCTTTCCCAATTAGCTTCCAGCCCTACTCTGTCAATTTACCTAATCTTCAGTACAACTGCAAAATTACAATACACCCTAGTTGGAAATGAACCTTTATATGAAAAAGATATCTATAAAGAAAAAAAAAAGTGCCTCTCTGTTTATGAAAAAGTAGAAATTATTCATGAGTTAGAACATGATGCTAAAAACTTCAAAGTGTGTAGAAAGTTTTCTTTGTCATCTTCAACAGTATCAACATTATTGAAAAATAAAGCAATCATCAATTTTAAGATTTGTAGATAAAAAAAAACTAACTGAAATTGGGCAAAATATTAATTAGTATTATGTTTAATTATAAAAAAATAAATTATTAAATAATAATTATATTGTAGTTTATATAACTATTAATAAAAATACAATATTATGTAATTACATATACAGGTATCTCTTGAATAAAACAGTAGATACGTTCTAAAAGTGTCATGTTATGTGAATCCCTACTACACGAAACAAACAACTAATGCAAAACATAGGGTCTACGTAGGGTACCAGGGTACCTAGGAGGAAACATAGGAGTACAGAGTGACTTTTTCCAGAATTTGTGTTTGAATACTGAATTGTTTGAGTGTTGACATACTGCTGTAATTTGTTTGTTATTTTACAAATGATTGCTTACCTACAGTTAACAAAAAGTTTAATAGCATCTAAAAATGTTTAAATAAACTTTACTAAAGACAAAGTTTAATTTATAAAAAGAAAACACAGTGACAGTCTTAAGGGCTAAAGTCTGAAAGCAGCCACGACAACACCTGGTTGATAGGAAAGTTAGGACAAGGGAGAAACAATTTGCACTATCAGTGTTCATTACAGTAAACCTGACAAAAGACACAAAAATTGAAAATTTCAACATTCTAAAATCCATGGGCAAATTTGAGAGAGATGTGTGCTTACATGAATAAAAAAATATTGAATAATGAAGTTTACACCTAAAAATTATGAAATTCTGTACGGAGGATTTACAAAACAATGTTAGAGTGAAACCAAAAGTCATGTCATATGGATTATATCACCCATTTTCAAACCATGTTACAGTAAAACAGTGTTGTATGAGGGATACATGTATATGTATTCTTGAATCAACTTATTTAGAATTAAAACTTAAAAGATAAATTTCACTAATTATCAGTGGGGTAGCTACAAATTTTGCTGCCTGCAGGACACACCCTACATGTTTGTATTTGAAACAGCTGCCTATTTTCCCTCTAGTTGCATCACTGCTATTCACAGATATAATGAGTAAGTTATAACAAGGAAATCTTGTCAATCCCCTAATGCTTGTTATAACAGTTTGACTGTACTTTTTTATGATCTATTTATTATAGTAATTTATTATAACTAAACATTTAAATGTTTTAATGATTGATATTCAGACAACTGCATAATTCTGTAATCAAGATAAAAACAAATAATTTTCATCCAGAGGTAAATTCTGGATAAAATTATTTGAAAATGATTTATCAGAAAAATTCTGACTAAATTCAGAATTTTTCTGATTATTGCCTGTAAAAATTGAATTTAGAGTTTTTAAAATAAAATATTTATTTTATTTTAAATAGACACCCTACATCACATGTAGTGTGTCCATTTAAAAGAGGCAAGAGGCCCTCTTACATTTGTGAGAGGCCTCTTATTCATCACAGAAAACAATTATTTTCAATTTAATGGCAAAATATACAAACAGACCCAGGGTGTGCCAATGGGTTCCCCCCTTATCACCCATTTTGGCAGAGCTCATCATGAGGAATATAGAGTATCGTATTTTCCATGCAGCTTTGGCAATCCACCATCCAGTCACATATTTACATTATGTTGACATATTTCTTGCATGGAATGGCTCCGCAGAGGAATTAGACAAGTTTATTCAAATGTTAGCTTCTATCTATCCTTCTATCAATTTTACTGTAGAAGAACAAAATAACAATTTCCTTTTTAGATCTGGAAATATATAGATCTTCTGAGCTACTTTTTTCAGTGCACCATAAAAATAACCAAGTGCCAGATATCATCCCCGCAACTGCCTTCCAAGCCTCAAACTTTGTAAATTCCACTATTACTTCTCTTATTCGAGAGTGCTCCTTATCCCATCCACTCAAACATTAATTAATAGATAAGGAATTACAAATTATTAATAGGACAGTGCACATTGCTGGTTATTCTAATTCCAGGTTTCGTTATCTCCATAACCGGGTCAAAAACAAATTGTTTCCAAAATCTTTCCTCTGCAACAAAGAAGAACTAAAGATAGTACACCCTCCAATACCGTTTTTGGGCCCCATATCGCTAAAAATAACATGTATATTTAGAAAGCATAGTTTTACATTGCCTATAGCCCCTCAACCAACACCACGAAGAGTGTTGTGCAATGATAGAGACACTCTCACGTTAAATGAAAAATCAGGGGTCTACAAAATTCCGTTAAAGCATACACTATCAGGAGAGGAAATTATCTACATAGGAGCTACCACCAGAAAGCTATTGTCCCATATCCTGGAACATCAAGAGGATATTAGAAATAATAGACCAGCAACAGAATTAGCTAAAAAGGTTCTAGACCAGGATTATCTGCTGCTTTGGGGCCAGACTAAATTGCTTAAACAGTGCAACGATCGAAGTAAAATATTCATATGGCAGAACCTTTACATATCCACTGTTATGCCATGCAATGCACTGACATTTATCCACAGCTGTGGGGTTTTCACATTATTTAAACAAACCAAATTATTATAATTTTGCATTCTAATTTATACCACAGCCAAACACAGCACATTATTAGCTATTTAAGTATTTTTGGGGAGATTACGTCATTACAGCACATTTCTATAAAAATATTATAATTACCATATTTTCCAGCATATAAGATGATTGGGCGTATAAGACAACCCCTGACTTTTACAGTTAAAATATAGAGTTTGGAATATACTCGCCCTATAAGACAACACCCGGCGTATAAGACAACCCCCAACTTTTAAGATGATTTTCCTGGGTTAAGAAGTCATCTTATATGCCGGAAAATACGGCATTTCAATTTTAATCTTTTATTCTAAATTCCATCTACATGCATTACGTAACTTGAAAAGTCCATTAAAAAGCTGATCGTTCAAAAATAAGTGTATTTGATTTTTCACCCGAGGATGATAGCTATAAGCTATTGAAAGTACATCTGAATTTTAACAAGTTGCTATTTGTAATGCTGCAACACTGAAGTGTCAATTACCTAATAAATAAAATATTCATTTTCTTCCTTAAAAAAATGTGCTATTTCCAACTGTATCTATGAAATTACTGGTGATTAAAAGATATCATATAAAAAAAATTTTTTCAATGAAAATAGCAATTCTGTTAAATAATTTGAAACAAATAAATAATGGGAAATTTCAGGATTTGGTTTTTGTTGTTTACAATAAATTTTCTATACTGCTAAAATAATAATTTTTGAAAATAACTAAAAATACTAACTGCTTTTGAAATTAAAATTTTTGAGAAAAAAATGTTTTAATTAAAAATTTTTTTTTTTAATAAAGAGGAATAAATAGAGAAATCCCATTTGAAATTCTGAAGTTACCCCTGCCCACCTTACAGGGAATTCATTTCAGTTTTTGACACAATCAGAAGAAAGCAAGCACTCGTTAAGAGGGGGTACAACAAAATATGATTTCTTGTTATCCTCTGTGCAATAAATTTGCAATCACCACTTCAAACATTTATTGTAAATATGCAGAAAAATATAAAATAAAGTTTCATTTACTCTTGTATTTCAAGTATTCATTATCCCAAAACACACACACAATAAAAAAATAGGGAAGATAATTGTAAAGGTTCAATACAGTTGCCTACAACGCAGGCACATCTAAATCTTCTGCAAGCTATAACTTTGACAAGTTTTGTTTCCAATCCTAGATTGCTTTGTAAAAAAATACATTCATCTCATTGCCCTCTAACACACTACATTTACATGTCAAAATTAATACTCTGTATATATAGGTTTATATGTATATAAAAGTATAAATTCTTGGAAAATTTCTAAAAATTCAGGATAAAAGATTATTTTTAAAAGTTGAAGACTAAATACGAATAAGAATTTGATGTCTTCATACATCCTTTACAACCACAGAAACAAATTAACATGAGCAGAGTTAACCTTACTTTTAAGTCGAATTTACAAATATCAATCTTGAAAAATTTCTAAAAATATTTTTATGAGAATCTGGTGCCAGAAGGACTTTTAATCAATTTACATATATTGTAAGCAGGAAAGAGCCTCAAGCAAAAGGTTGACTCTGCTCATGTTAATTGTATTCCTGTGGTTTTTAAGGATGTGTGAAGACATCAAATTTTTATTTGCATTTAATCTTCAATTTTAAAAAAAAAAAGAATACATTAATGTTTAATGTGCCAAGGGCAATGATTTGATGTTCTTATGAATTTATTTTTATGTAACTGAATATTCCCCCAACTTTTAAAATCCCCCCTGCTAATTTGCTAAAAGAGGAATATCCCCCCTATATATTAAAGCATATGTATATCAAAGTATTGCATACTAATTCACCAAATATTGTAATAATTAATTTTTCAACAGTGTTAAAAGTCATGTTCATAAAATGTCAAACATTTTACAAAAAATTATCAAATTTAATTATTCATATTCAGAGAATCATTATTCCATAAAAGTTACAAATGATACACTTAAATATCTCCAAACAATTTGAAAACAAAAATTGAGTATTAATGTCATTATCTGTTATGAAAAAGGAACAATTTTTGTTTTCCATAATAATGAATTTTATTTTTTAAATTACTTTTCATATTCTTTGAAAATTTTTAAATTTACCACTTTTTCATTTTATGTTTATTATTCCTTTGAATGTGAATAATTAAACTAAAAATATTTAACAAATTGTTGAGTTTTTATAAACTTTTTTTAAAACATTCTGTTAGCAATAGTTTTCAAATATATATTTCTAGCAAATATTTGTCTTTAACTCTATTATACTAGTATTAATCTTACCATGTCCTGTTATATAATTCTTTGATGTGGTACGTAGTGGCGGTGGAGGTGGCGGATTATTATTTACAACAGCTGGATTCAAATTAGAAAGTGTCGCAACTGAACGTTTGGTATAGGTGGTGGCACAGAAGAAATTACAGATGGAGAAGTCTTAGCAGGGGGTGGAACAGAAGAAATTACAGATGGAGAAGTCTTAGCAGTGTGGTGGTGGGTGGTGGTGGTGGTCGATAATTTGGAGCTTTAATTTGAAACTGTTGTCTTGATCCTACAGAAGAAGTTGATCTTTTCACAGATGATGCATTTATAACATTATTTGTAGATAAACTTGATTTTACTAATTCATTTAAATTATCTGGTGAACTATTATTACGAACAGGCAATTTTGGAGAAGCAACACCAAGATGCATTTTGTCTGTTTTACTTACTTGCTGACGCATAGTAGCTAAAAAAAAAATACAAATTTTGATTTTAATTCACAATAAAATAAAAATAATTAAACTTTAAACTTATGTTTAAGAAATAATACAAATTTTAGAGAAACAGAACAATCCTCCAGACTGTAATATCATGTCATTAATATATTTCATAAAAATACAGGGAAAGTCAGAAGTCTCTTTCATCCTTTTGATTGCAAATTACTGAAGATATATAAATTGTATTAATGTAATTACATAGGATGTCATGCATGGAGAATTGGATGAAATATTTTTGTTGATCTTGAAAATGATTTACAGTCAACTTTTTGATGAATAAAGGTAATGTAAAAGATCCAATAACAAAGATAAAGAACCTCAACGAGACGAGCCTATCGCTCTATTGTTAGGTTGACCAAATTGTCAACCTAATCGATACAGCAGGACTAGGAGATGTAGATAAGCAGGATATTGAGGAGTTACTGCATGTTTCTGGTGAGAGCCTTACCAACGACGACCATCAAGAACTAGCAGAACAAGGAATTCATATATAACTGGAAAATAGTGATTCTGAAAACGAAGAACCCAGAGAATTTCTCTACAAATTTCCTTAGTAAAAATTTGGTAATGATAACCGAAATTGTTGATCAAATTGTAGCAAATGATCCAGATTTTGAAAAGAGTACAAAAGCAAAACGAGGTGTTTTGGATACAATCTTCTGCTACCGACAATTGCTTAAGGAAAGAAAAAAGCGACAAATGAAACTACACAACTATCACAAAAAACAAGAATTTCAAAAAAAAGTCAGGACCTTGGTCACAAAAAATGAACTTTACATTTCTGTGTGCATATGTTTGTGTGTTATTTAACATATTTTTATATTAATTTGCATAATAATATAACAACATTATAGTAAAATCTGTTTATTTTTGATTGTGTGTTCCCCTTTCCCTATTTAGTCTAAGCTAAAATGACCCCATTTAATGCCGTTTCGTTTAGCGCTTTGTTGTCTAGGAATGCATCTCCCATGTTAAGCAGGGTCTTACTGTATGTGCATTTGCATATGGGAGAAAGGACAACTCTTAAAGTATGTGCTTAAAACTGTGGGAGTAACAATAATAAATACTTATTTTTCACTCCCACAAACACAAGCCACCAGTGCCAAATGGATAAAAAAACACTGAACAAGTCAGAGGTGTGCTTTATCAACAGATTTGCCACATGGAGTTTTCCAGGTTTTTTCTCCACGTGCCTAACATTTGACTAGGGACCAGTTTTTCATAGAAAGTCTCTTGGCAGCTCACCATGTTATGTTATTTTATCCCATTAATCCTATAATCCCTATATTCAAAGTTCTTTTAATTCAAAGTTTATTCAAAACAGCTGCATAAAAGTTAAAGTGCTATAACTTCTAATAAGTGCAACTTTCAAAAAAAGAAATGTTTTATATAAGTGTTTGTTTTTGATGAAAAATTATAATATGCAATAATAAATATGGGTTCCCATTTAAGGAAATGAAGTTGAAGTTTACCCCATTTTCATTAATTGTGCTGTGTATGATGAAGCCAATAGCCCCCCTGAAAAGTCTAACATTTTTAGTTCAATGATTTTTCATAGGATGCAAATTTTTAAAGTTATTCCAGTGAAATGATTAAAACACACCATTCTATATAGAGAGGAGAATTACCACAAACTTATCAACATTCAACAAATAAGTTTACCTAGGAGCATCTAATATCATCAAAGTATAGATTTATGTAGCAAAAATAAACAGGAGAGAAATAAAGATGACACTATATTAGTATTTGCTAGTTTCAAGGAATTACAATGTAAATGAGTATGTCTACAGCATAAATAATTTTCACACTTTTTAAACATGCTACTAAGAAGTTTAAAAAAAGAAAAAGCTATTGATAGTTCATAATCGTAAATTAAAATTTCCAGATGATTTGTATCACTACTTAATTTCATGTGTTTCCAAACTAACTTTTCAAATACAGATACTACAAGAACAGCAGTAGTTTTAATTATGTAGTAAATTTGGAATTATTAGCAAGTTAGATCAAAGTAATATTATTACTGGACATCTGGAAATAATCTTGTTAAAATTTATATAACATTTATTATAATTTTTTAAAGACTTTATAATTGTAATAATCATTAACCGTTGTTTTGTATTGAAATTTATTTTTAAAATAGTTTTTCAATTTTTGAAAATGAATAATTATTCAGTTATTTGTTTTTTCCTAATCAAAATTGTTTAATACCAAATTATTGTTTTAAAATTAATTAAATTTTCTAACTACTTGATGCTTACTGTTCTCTCTATTAGTTGTATTTCCATTATAATTAGTACAAGGTTGCTGTTGAGAACAAATTACATGAGATAGATAGAAATATAAATTTTTAAAATCTATATATCTCACTAGTTTTAGTATCAGTTCATTATTTTGATCTATTTCAAACTTTATTATGTTTAAATTGTATATCAAAAGATCGGTTAATGGTACCTATGGTTCCAAGATGGCGGCGCTTCTGGTAATCTCCAATCCAGGTGTCTTGAGGTAATAGCGATAGAAAGAGCTATCATGTAACTGACTGACATAATACGTAATGATGTTTAACGTGATGTAAAAAAAGAATGTGAACCATTATGCAAATTTGTAAAATATGACGTGGTATCGTCTACCTATGTATTAATTTGCATATTTTTGTGAAAATATGCGAATTAATCAGTAGGTAGACAATACTGACAGTGTTGTGTTGTATCTATAGTGGAATATTTTATTTCTATTTTCTACAATAGTTTTTCCAAAAAAGTTAAAAAGGTAAATATGTTGTGCCTAAACCAGGGGTGTCCAAACTTTTTGCCTCAAGGGCCAGATTGAATCTAAATACATTTGCGGCGGGTCACGTGAATATGTGAGTTAAAAGATCTCATTATGACTAAGGTAGCATTGAATTTTATTTTTTACAGTTAATTGCAGATACACCAATACTAAACAAATGTAGCTAAATTATACATAATTAGAAAATTATTTAATGCAACTTTTAATGGGAATGATGAAACTGTGTTTTTTGCTGAAAAATTTTTTTAAAGTTGGGATTAAAATCTGAAACACCAATTATAAGCAATGATTGCAAATGATCATCCGATAAATTTGCCCTGTACTTTGATTTCAGATACTTCACCCAGGAAAAACTTTGTTCTCACATACAGGTAGTCCCAAACATAGAAATGAATTTACAAGCAAATTGCTTTAAATTTGGAAATTCATTTGCATTTTAAATCCTTTTTTTATATCAAATATGATTTTTGCATTTTTTTTCAATTTTCGATATACATTTTTAAAAACAAAACAGGTTTGCACAAAAAAAAAAATCAGTATTTTTCAAAAGCCCTCGGGCCGGATAAAATCACCTGCCGGGCCGGGTCTGGCCCACAGGCCATAGTTTGGACACCTCTGGCCTAAATGATAGTATTTGTGAATTCGATATAAATAACAACTAAACATGTAAATTTTTCAACTGTTTTAGGTTTTTTGATAAATTTGTGTTAGTTATGTAAAAGTTAGTTCCGATGAACTTTTGGTTAAGTCATACTCCTTGTAAATTCTAGTAGAGAAATGAAAGCGAATTTTCAAAATTAGGATGGGAAAATGATATTAATAATGACTTTAAATTTCCTTTAAAATTAGGACTGCAATGAACTCATGCAATGTGCAACTCGTGTACGAAAACATGTTAAGTATAGCATTGAAGTGACATAAAATCATGTTTTCTAAGATTTGTAAAAGTGGTAATAACTATTCAGCATACAAAGGAAACCTTTAAAAGCACATTTGGCAATGTCTATTGTGGTGGTCTTTTGTCATTCATTTCGCCCTCACATTGTTTGAAATGTACGGCAAAATGGAATTATGGCATTCGGCACTGTCTGAAGCATACATCTGATTGAATAAGTGTAAAGAAGACCTGGAGAAAGTTTCCAATTTTTTGTAAGACAATTGGTTATGATGTATCTAGGGACTGGAATAACTCCAAAATGGTTAGATCTACAATCTGTTCCGTGTGCACTACTTCTGAACATTAATAAGAAGCAAATACTAAGAAAAGAGAAGAAAAAGGCAACAGCAAATGTGAATAAAAAGACAGCCAAAAAGTCTTCTACGGTTGTAGCAGAAACGACAACATCAGGGAAGAAAAGACCTGCCAAAAATGAAGTGGAATCTACCTAACTAGGAAAAAAAGTAGGATCAAATAAAAAAGGGATCATTAACATGAGTATTTTTTTTTTTTTTTTTGATATTTTTTCTTAGTTTATTATATTTTCAGGGACAGGTGATCTCCGAACAAAATAGCGCTAAACACGCAGTCTCCAGACCAATCCAAGATGGCGACGGGAAGTGCTGCCATCTTGGAACCATAGGTAACATTAACCAAAAGATCTTATTTTAAATAGAATGTAATTTTATTAAATTGTTTTAATTTAATTTTAAAATATAATTTTAGACTAAAATAATGTATTACTTTTTATATTAAGAAAATTTTTGTACAAAAACAGTTTATGTTCAGTTTAAAATTTTAATCAACAAATAATATTAAAAAGTGCTTACCAAATTTCAAAGATGGATTTTCCAAAACTTTAGGTGGTGGTAATGGTTTAATATTGCAAGATTTACTTGTAGTTTTGTTGGTTTCAGAAATTTCGGATTTAGAATTTATATTAAAACTTGGTTTTAAACTTGCTGGTGGTGGTGTAGGTTTTGTTACTTTTATGGGATAATTTATTGTGTTACAATTATTTATTTGATATGAACTATTTACATTTAATTTACCAGCTTGAAATTTATTAGAAGACATTGGAGAAGCATTTTTTGATAAATTAGGAATTGGATGTAACATCTTGTCTTGTTTCATTTCTGTATTTTCTGCACTTGATTTATCTACAAAATAATAAACAATTGAAAATGTGAACAATTACATTACAATTCTAAATAATCAAAACTGCAAGAATATGAAATTATTAATATTTAAATGTTTAAATATTTTAAATGAATTAAGAATTTATTCATCGGAATATAGTACAAAGCATTTATTTTATTGGATTATTTTTTCATAATAAAAAAAAAAAACAAGGTCATTGACTATAAAAACAAGCAATTAAAGTAACAAAATAATGAAACCTTCAGAATAATATAGTTAACAAGTGACAATGTCTTTGAAGTCTTAAAGAAAATTCAGCAAATATACAGCAGTGTTAAAATAAAAAAATCTTTAATAAGCATCTGTTGGTTATCAAATGATTAATAGTTACTTTGGCTTTATCTTTTGTAAATTTATAAAAAAATTAAAATTTATTTTAAATTTGTATTGATATACAAGCTAAAATGGACCCAAAATATTTCTTAATAAACATCTAAGTTATCTGTTGGCCAAAATAATTTTTTTTTTCTTCTTTTGTATCAATTTAGTATGTGTTTATTTCAATAATAAAATATAAAACTTGACACTTCATTAAGGTGATTTTTAACAGAAAAAGATTCAATAAAATTTGGTTCTATCACTAAATCAGCTTTTTATTACACATTTGCATTGAGCAGGAGTTCCCAACTGTGTTCTGCAGAACCATAGGATTCCACTAATAAAAATTTGAGGTTCCACAATAAAATCTATTGAAACTAGTAATGTATGAATGTGCCAATGCAGATTTGGGATATGAGGTGTAATTGTTCTAGTCTGGGATCAAGTTCTTGTATCATTATATGAAAAGACTATACACATGCTAAAGTTATTTATGGTTTTATAAATAATGGGGACCAATTTATCAGTAACAAAACAAACCAAAACTGCAATATAATGTTTGACAAGGTAATGGAAACCATAAAAACAGTAAAATAAACTAAAGCTAGAAAATCATTCAATAAAACAATTTTTAAAAAGATTTTACATATAAATAAAAATACAATTATTAAAGCTGTATATAAATTAAAGGAAATGTTCCATCACTGCTGCAAACAAATAACAAATTTAAAATAAATTTGATTTACAATTTGAAAATTTCAAATCATTTAAATGGTTTCTAAAAACATTGTTATAATTTTCAATTATATTAATTTTAATTTTGGTGTAAAGTGGCTACCTAGTACACTTTAATTTGATATCTACAGCATGAGCCTATTGAATCTAATAATGGGAGCATCATGTCAGATGTCCAATGATACAGTACTTAGAAACTAGTGACAGGACATTCATCCGATGTCATCAAGTGTTAATTAATATCCCATCATCTGAAATGTGTTGAAGCACAATGGTACATCATATGAGCAGGCATATCTGTGAAAGGTGATTAGTGATTTGCACTGCAATCATTTTGTGATATTTTATATGTATTTCACATAAAAATATAGTAAGAATCATAAATTTATAGTGCTTTTAATATTGTTCCATGATAAAAATAAGGTCAGAACCTCTGGCATAGAGCATATAATGATAAAATTAAGTTTCATCAATTGAAGTATTTATTTTTATTCACAAATATATACAGTAGCATTAAATATGAACTTATAACTGCCCTCTAACACAGATTCCTGATAAAAATTACAAATAATAATAATATAGTATTAACACACTTCATGCCAATGTAAAGTAATGACTAATTAACACATTTGTGTTGCAGCATTACTGACAGTTATTTGAAATGTTTCACACATAAACGCAAGTACTTTTAACAACTTACGGTTGTCATCTTCAGGCGAAAATCAAATACTGTGATTTTCGAACAAATTAACTTTTTAACGGACTATTTAAATTACATAAAGCATGTGCATGGAATTCATTAAACATATTAAAACGCAATAAATATTATAGATGTAAAAACATGCTGTTATAACGTAATACCCCAAGTATAATAATAAAGATAGAGGTGCCATATTTGTGATGTACCTAACGCAGACAATTTATAATCTAGATTGTTTAAATAATGATACCCATAATTGTGGAATTTCTAATGTTGGAGCATTGCACGGTGTTAAAGTGGCTATGTAAAGGCTCTCCCATATGAACACCTCTCTTCGATCATTGCAAGGTTTTAGCAATTTTGTATGTTCCCAAAGTGGAAGATAATCTTGATTTAGTACTTTTTTTTTAGCTAACTCTGTTGTTGGTCTATTGTTTCTGATATCTTCTTGGTGTTCGAGAATGCAGGCGTGTAGCATTCTTGTGGTTGCTCCTATGTAAGTAATTTCTTCCCCTGATAATGTGTACTTTAGTAAGATTTCGTAAACTCCCGATTTCTCATTTAACATGAGAAGATCTCTATCGTTGCACAACATACGTCTTAAAGTTGGTTGAGGGACTATGGGCAATAGAAAACCCTGTTTTCTAAATATACGTGCTATTTTTAGGGATAAATGGCCGAAAAACGGTATCGGAGGCTGTACTAGAGTGAGTTGTTCTTTGTTGCAGAGGAAGGATTTTGGAAATAATTTATTCTTGACTCGGTTAAGGAGATAAAGAAATCTGGAGGTAGAATACCCGGCATTACATACTGCCTTGTTGATAAATTGTAATTCTTTATCTATTAACGTTTGGGTGGATGGTAAGAGGAGTGCTCTCCGAACAAAAGAAGTAATGGCAGAATTTACAAAGTTTGTAGGTTGGAAGGCGGTTGCAGGGATAATATATGGTAAGTTGTTATTTTTGTGGTGCACTGAAAAATTAAGGTCAGGAGATCTATATATTTCAACATCTAGAAAAGAGATTTTGGCATTTTGTTGTTCTTCCACAGTGAACCTGATGGAAGGATATATAGAAGCTAGCATTTGAATAAAATTGTCTAATTCCTCTGCAGAACCGTCCCATGCAAGTAATATGTCATCTACATATCGTAGATACATGATAGGATAGTGGATTGCTAAAGGGGCACGGAAAATGCGAAATTCTATATTCCTCATGATAATCTCTGCTAAAATGGGTGATAGGGGGAAACCCATTGGCACACCTTGGGTTTGTTTGTATATATTACCATTAAACTGAAAGTAATTGTTTTCCGTGATGAGTAAGAGGGCCTCTCGTAAGTGTAACACATGTGATGTTGGATAACCAGAGTTCAGTAATAAGGCATTTATAAGACGGCTTCAAAGTGTGGAACCGATGGATATAAGGAAATTACGTCTATTTTATACCACCGGTAGGAATAACTGGAATAGCTATTCAACAACAAGTACTTTCAACAACCGTAAGTTGTTGAAAGTACTTGCGTTTGTGTGTGAAACATTTCAAATAACTGTTAGTAACGCTGCAACACAAATGTGTTAGTCAAATAATAATAATAATAATATGTAACAACGTAAACATTGGAGGATAAAAAATAAAAACTTAATACTATAAAAAAATGTAAGAATTACAGTCAAACATGTCTATAACAGAACCTGTCAGTAATGGAAAATTTCTTTGGTACCTTGAATTTTCTGCAAAAAGAAATGTAAATTAATCTGTATATAGCAGAACCTGTACAATGCAGAAACAGGAAACAATTGGGCCATATAACAGAAAAATTATCCTTATCTGATTTAACATAAATTTAACAAGTAGTTTACAAGCTTAGCATGTATAAATCATAAAAAAGATCAACATAAAAAGTCAAAAAATACATATACCCAATACAAAATATGATTATTGCATTACTGTAATTTTATTGGAATTTAACAGAAAGTTTTTGGGTATTTTTATTAACATCTGTTTTTACTTAACATAAATATGTGATGTAATTATAAGTTGTGAAATTCAACACATTATTCCTGATGTGAAATTGTATTCTTTGTTTTGAAGTTTATGTTAAATCTTTTTACATAACATTTCATTTGAATAAAATCAAGTCAAAATGTATGCCGATAAAATATCTTATGGTTTTTCAAGTTTTGTAAAGGATATCAAGCTATACAAACAGTAAAAAATTCTTATACTATGTATGGGGAAGATGCTTCTAAACTCTGGATGTGTCAAATTTGGTTTTGAAAATTTCGTTCGGGAAATTTTGAACTGAAGGATACAAAATGTATGGAACCCCAAAAGCTGTTGAAGAGAAATTGAGAGAAGAAATTGTTCAAGACTGATGAATAACAAGTTGTGAATTTGAAACAAATCTTAGTGCATCACAGTATTGTTGAAACATTGCATCCACTTGAAATGGGTTGTAAAACATACTGATGATTGTGTTCCGCATGCAGTTTGCTTTTTTTTTTCACTTATGAAAAAACAAACTGAATTAAGTATTTTGTCTGACGAAGGTAGGCAGCTATAAGGTTTTATTTTTAAATTGGTTACTCATTTTTATGGACAAATGAAAAATTCAAAGTTAAAATAAAAATATTTGTTATTAACTGAAAATTTGTTCTAGCAGGTGGTGGTTGTTCAATTGAGTACTGAGGTACCAGTGTATTTGATTAATGTGATTTTGGTATACACAACATTGAGAAATTTATTAATGACATTAATCAAGAGATACTTATAGTAGGTAACCTGTATATAGTGGAAACCTATCTACTACAGAAGAATTGGTCTTTTGGGGTTTCATTATAGACAAGTTTGACTGTATTTGATATTATGATATTATTATCAGTAGTGAAAAGGTGCAAAGTTTATTGATTAGGAAATATATTTTATTAAGTGCATACTGGATTTTATGTTTTTTTTATTATTAAAGCATTCCATCAATTTAATTTAATTGCATATTCTGTTCTGTTGCCTGAGGACAATTAGTTTTTCTGGATAGTAATGAATAACACCACCAAAAATATAATACTATTTAAAAAAACTTTTTATTTATTCTATTACCTGATTTAAAAGAAGGCCGAAGTTTAGGTTTCCCTTGAGCAAATACTGTTCCAAGACCTAAAGGATCATTTTGTAATGAAACCTTATTATTTGTAGTTTTACTTTCCTCAGATGATTTGGCATCTAGGAAAAATAAAATCTTGCATGAATTTAAAAAATGTTAATAGTAAATAAAATTAAAATATATAGCATATATTCAAAGATTATTATAAAATTTAAATATATAAATGATATCAAAAATATCACTAACAAATGATATTGTATATTTTCTTATTTTATTCATGGTACATATTTTTCATATCATTCGATTATCTATTTAAAAAATAATTTACAATAGAGTATTCCACAATAACAGACATAAATCTCAATTTTTAAGTAAATAATTTCAAGAAACTTCCCTGCTCATGTGTGCAAGAAATTTTCCTGAAATACCAGTTTCATACTATACAATCACTGTACTGTATGAAAATAATGTAATTGAAACTGTGTTTCCATCTGTTTCTGAGTTATATGAAGCTTTATACAACTCAAACAGATGGCACTTCATATTCTTTATTCATGCATTATTTCTTATATTTGAAACCATTTTCCATTTAAATAAAAAAACTTTTTAATACCAAGCAAAATATTTAACTAAACTATGAAAAATAGATTATTTTATATGGAGTAAACTTAGAAAAATTAAAAATTCTTAATGATTTTCATTTGTGTGAGATTGTGTTATGATGACAAGTGCAGCCACACTGCACTTGTCATCATAAATTATGGAGTTTGATGTCTCAGATAGACTTTCAATTGTTTTATTTTTATCATCATCCAGGCGTTAAGTGTGTACGAATATCGCTATAATTAATAGCGCTTTCGACGAAACTATTTTCGTCTACGTCAGGTAGATAAAAACGGTTAAAATCCTTTTTCGAACCAAAAATTTTAAATGAAAAAACCACTTTAGAACTTTGGAACAAAATGAACGATGGAACTGAGCAAGAAGAAATTTAAACGTGCGCGCGTGGTGACGTAGCGCATGCGCTATAAATTACCGAGATGTGGAGCTAGAGGTGTTGTCTTAATCTGTTATATAAGTTGACCCACATAACAGGCAAATCAAGCGTGGGAGTGTTGCACGGATTTAGTGCAGCGGTAAGAAAGGCCTCCCAAATAAACACGATGCTCCTGTTATTACAATGCCTGAGCATCACCACCTGGTCCCATAGCAGGGTATATAGGTGCTGTAACACCATTCTTGCTAGTTCAGTATCTCCTTTGCCTGCCCTGATGGAAAGTTGGTGTTCGGAAATACGACAAGCCAACATTCTAGTTGTCGCACCAACGTAGTGGGTGCGAATACCAGATGCAGTGTTTTCCAATGGGATAGAGTAAACTCCAGACCTCTCTAGTACAGAGGTAGCATCCCTGTCATTGCACAGTAGCCTTCTAAGATTTGGCCATGGGGAGACTGGTAGAAAGAGCACGTGTTGCCTAAAAACACGGCAAATACGTATGGTAACTCGGCCACAGAATGGTAATGTGGAAAGGACTACCGTGCATTCGTTTGGAACATGTAACGCCGTGGGAGGAAAGAGCGATCTTTTGACCTTGTTTAGGACGTACCTGTACTTGGCATTAGTATATCCCGCTGCGTTTACTGCTGAGCAAATGGCATTAAGTTCAATGTCGACAGCCGTTTGATTGGAAGATAACAAAAAAGCCCTTCTAATTAATGGGGCAATAGCTGCATTAACATAATGCTGCAGCTGGAATGCTGTAGCGGGGATTAAAGGTGGTAAGCAGCTGAATTTATGGAACACGGAGTACGATAAAGCTCCCTGGGATTTGGAGATGTTTAGATCTAAAAACGCAATAGCCCCTTCATTTTCTTTTTCCCAGGTAAAGCTGATGGTAGAATAAATTTTCGTGAGTGAACTTTTGAAGGTGAGGAAATCCTCCTCCGTGTCCTGCCAAGCTACAAGGATATCATCCACATATCTGAGGTATAACAATGGGTATGCTATCGTGAGGGGGAAATTGAAGACCCTTTGCTCAACATGCCTCATGAGTAACTCCGCCAACACAGCAGAAAGCGGTGAGCCCATGGGACCCCTTGTTTCTGTAGGTATATCCTCCCATTAAACCGAAAATAATTGTTTTCGGTAATAAAAAGCAAGGCGTCACATATTTCTAAGACCTGCTGCGCTGTAAAGCACTCCTCGACGAGAAGACTATTTGCAAGCATGACAGCCTCGAACTGAGGAACCAAGGGGTAGAGTGCAACAACATCCAACTTGTAAAAACTATACTCATTACAGAATGAGTTACCCAAGACCGAAGAAATTGATGTTTTTGCTTCAATGGAGGAAGATGTAACCCAGGGGGAAGGAGGCAGGAGCCCACTTAGTAGCTTGGCGAGCACCTTTTCAAGGTGGTAGGTTGGGTGGGTCCTTTTATTAACTAGCGGCCTCAATGGCCAACCCTCCTTATGAGTTTTAACCTCGAAAAAGAGTCTGGGACACGCTACGTTTGATGGAGGATCCACGCGCCCAGGAAGAGCAGAGATACTAGGAAGAGATATTATTTTCTTAGTCTTCCTTAGGATGGTAGGAGTTGGATCAGACTGTAAGACTACCGTGTGGGAGTGGTTGAGGAAGTTTGCAGCTCTGGCTAGAAAGTCGTCTTCTTTACATAGGACAAATTTCTTTTCCTTGTCCAAGATCAGAAGCCGTAAATTGGATGTCTCCAAGTACCGTTTTACAAGGTAGCTGTTCACAAAGATACTGCTGTCACTCGTGGAATGCTTTTGAGAAGTGAGAGTTGAAATGATGGAAAGCTCCATACTTGGGAATTTGGTGGCAGCTTGACAGTTCTTGAGCGCCGCTAGGATCACCGGGACTGCATCCGAAGCACCGGTATCGCGTGGTGGGGGGATATACTTGGGTCCCCTTTGTATAATCTTGAGAATCCGGGCAGGAACATGCTCCTCTGTGTAATTGTAGAACAGGACTGGTTGCAGTTGCCTACGTTGCCTACTTGTAGCTTCCAGGAGCCATCTGAATTTCTTATTTAATTTCAAGGCTATCTTATCAGCAAACGCTGTTGCAATACTTTGTAGTTTTCCCAGATGGACGTACAGAGAGGCCGGTTGGCAAGCTCTCGTAAACTGTTGATGGGCGAGATATAATTTTAGCTCCACATCAGCTAGAGATTTACGCTTACATTTAATTAACTTCGAAAGTAGTGATTTCTCCACATTCAGCAGGCACTTCGAAGGCATGCAGGAAAGGCTGTTCGGTTGATGGTGATGCACTTCGGGATTATGCCATGCCCTCTACACTTAAGTAAGAAGATTAGCTGGGCATGTAACTTATACCACTGCTTTTTCAGATTTAACATTGTAAAAAAGGATCTGTTGTCCAGAATTTATCTTAAAAGTAAATTGTAATGATGAATGTCTTAACACCTGGATGTCAATTTTCTCATCTCTTGCTTATTCAGAGATCAGCGTGAAGTCCTCCATCCTTACAATTTATCATCATCACTTTGTTATTATTATTACTACTACTACTAAAAGTACTTATCACTATTTAATGGAATAAAAGACGCATGTAGTTTGAAAAAGTTAAGAAAAGACAAGAAAATAAATGAGGTTGGCCACTGGACAACTTCAAAAGTGCATTCAGTAGTCCAAATAAAATTTTGGTTGCCTGAGACAACTGGACAACTGCTAATTTCAAACCCTGCATAAAATGTGTTTATCATATTTTTACTGGTTTTAATAGTCTGGAGCTAAGTCTTCCATTTTTCCAGTAACAGGGACAATAACTTTTTTTACATGACTTTTTACATGGAGTTTTTTGGGAACATATCTACCATGTAAAAACAGAACTGGGTGTATATTTCAAATGTGAATATGTTATATATGTATATATAATATACTAATATACAAAAATTTATCTTACTCTTTACTAGAGGAGCACTTCGATCATTTGTAACTGTTTTTTTCAATGTTTTTCCACCTCTAATTTGAGATAATAGAGCATTTCTATCTGGTGTAATAGCTTTTCCTTTAGAAACTGAATTATTATTAGTTGGTAAAGGTGGAAGCGTTGGAGGAGGTGGTGGTGGTGGATGTGATAGAGATGACTGGTGATACATCCTACATTGGTTTTCTAAAACAAAGCTAAATAAAAAATAAATGTTAATAAACTTCAAAAATTAAACATTTAACTTTTGTCATAAAATACAATTAAACAAATAAAAATATATAAAAAATATAATGAAATGATAACTCAAGTTAAATGTAAAAAAAAAATTATTGAAAACTGAATTGATAGTGTTACACTGATTAATAACACTCCATCTATTCCAAGACAGAATTGAATGTATTTGGTAATAAACTTTGTTAGTACATTAGTGACTATTGACTTTTCCAGATTCTAAGAAAAAAAAACAAATATTCAAATTGAAGTAAAAACTGAAGTTTTTTGTGTTAAATAAACATTATTTTTAATAAATCAAACATTTTCAATATTTCAGAATTTCTTCAGGATAAAACACAAACCCGAATATGAAGAAAAAACATTTAAAATTTGTACATGAACAAGATAGTACAATAAATACAAGTCTCTCTCATACAACACAGTTTCGCTTTAACATGGTTTGAAAATTAGGAATATCCCCCATACAACACATCTTCCAGTTTCACTCTAACATGCTTTTGGAAATCCTCCATACAGAATTTCATAATTTTTAAATGTAAACTTTGTTATTTGATATTTTTTTATTCAAGCAAGAACACATGTTATCTCAAATTTACCCATGGATTTTATAATATTGAAATTTTCAATTTTTGTGTCTTTTGTCAGGTTTACTGTAATGAAGACTGATGGAACAAGTAAGTAAAAATTTGCAGTAACTTTCCTATCAACCAGGTGTTGTTGTGGTTCCTTTCAGACTGTCACAGTGTTTTCTTTTTATAGATTAATCTTTGTATTTAGTAAAGTTGAAACATTTTTAGGTAAGCATTATTAAATTTTTCTTTTACTGAAAGTAAGCAATCATTCATAAAATGAAGAACAAACCATGGCAGTATGTCAAAATTCAAACAACTTGGTATTCAAACACAAATTTTGGGAAAAGGTCTCTCAGTACTCAACTGAACAAACATGACCTGCTAAAACAAATTTTTATTTTGTTATACTTAAAAATTTTTATGATAAAAATATAATATATGAAGATGTTGCTGATACTTCTGATCAAAATCAACAAAAAAGCTGAGATGACAATGACACTTTGTAAAAAGAAAATGCTCTTGTTTAAATAAAACTAATATTAATGTGTAATACAGTACTTTTAATTGTGTTTGTCAATTATTGATGAGAAGTAAATTGATTGCTTGATTCTCTTAGTAACGAAAAAGAATAGTATATTTTTGCTAACTTCTGGAATGTAACCCCATGTTTTGTATTGGTCCTTTGTTTCATATAGAATGGATTTGCATAACACAGCACATTTCAGAACATAACTAGTGTATTATAAGAGGGATATCTGTACATTGAAAATATGCAAATTTAGCAATTGAAATAACTGTGATTACACTTACAATCAAAAATCGAACCTGTTACCGGCATTTATCCTATAGAAAATCATCCCACAAACATTTTCAAACTTTTTGAAGTTCTTGAAGATATTGAGGCAGAACTCGACAAAGCTAATAGAACATGTTAATATAAAGAAATGCATTTATAAAAACAATGAAAACTATGACCATAATAATCAGTAGACTATCTGCAATATCCAATATTGATGTGTCCAGTAGCATTAATTTCAGAGTTTATTGGCTTTAGTTTTATAATTAGTCTCCTAAATAAACAAAATTTTGTTAGAAACTGTTTTCAAAAGCTTACAACATCCCATAACTATGTAATCATTGCCTACAACCACTTTTGCAAACTCTCTTTAACTCCTATTCTAATCAAGAGTTTTGTTGTGCTCTGAAATACATGCTATCAACTGTCAGAAGTGACTCCAATACATCAGAGATTAGTATCATCATCCAAGAAGGATAGAGGAATGGAGTATAAATCTGAATCAGCATAGACCTTTCTCCAAATACAAATAAATTTGCTATTAGGATAACCAGCCTAAAATTAAAGAATTTACAGCCTTTTTTAATTTTAGGTTTTTTACTTAAAACTACTTGAGGATGAAATAAGAAATTCACATTTGAGGGGGTCACAAGATAGTGCCAAGCCACATTTTTGGTCAAATTGAACTAATTATCATATCTGCATATAAAGTAGTACAGAATGTAGTTTCAAGAACTTCACAAAATGCCAATAGATAATAGTATGTGCCTTAGACCTTTATATTGCCCCCAAACAATTCTGGAATTTTCTCACAAGCCTGTCAAGCATTATTTATTAGAGGTGGTACTATGGCTAACACTACACAGGTTCAGTTGAATAACAAATTGGGCACTTTATCAGTAAACAACATGGATTCTAATTATCAACCATCAGGCACTGATGTTTCAACCATGGAGAGTGAAGCTGAGGTTAGTGTTGCTTGGCATTATCTTTATCCTAAAATATGACTTTCCTTGTTTTTTTTAGCAGGCAGTCACATCTTTTCCACAAATGAAATTAATTTTCTATTGCAATTGAAATAACTGTGATTACACTTACAATCAAAAATCGAACCTGTTACCGGCATTTATCCTATAGAAAATCATCCCACAAACATTTTCGAACTTTTTGAAGTTCTTGAAGATATTGAGGCAGAACTCGACAAAGCTAAAATCGTCGCACCACACCCCACCCTGAGCACATAAAATGGTTAGAAGCTATGGCTATTTATAAAATGAGCCACACTAATAAATGCATTAACCAAAAAGAGGAGCTCAACCTATCACCAGGCTGGAAACTTCTTGACAAATATCAGTAATAATTTAACACCAGTGCACAATGGTGCATGTCCGTCGGAGCTGAAATCGGCAAATTTTTCGATTTGATATTTGTTCTATTTTTTCTGAAATATTCCATTTCCACCTGAAGAAGAACTTCAAAAAGTTTGAAAACATTTGTGGGACGATTTTCTATAGGATAAACGCCAGTAACAGGTTTGATTTTTGATTGTAAGTGTAATATACTTCTGGTATTAGTAAAGGGTTGAACAATATTATAACTGATTATTTTGCATGGAAATGAATTAGTTTTTTTTAAATAAAACTATACAGTCAAACCTGTTTTTATAGAGACAATATAAAATAAAATAATCAACCATTCCAACTTCAGCAAAAATTCTTTAATCCTAAGAACGTTTTCAAACGCATTAAGCGTCCATCTTCAGTTACATCTTTAAATTAAATATGAAATTCGAACAAATATTACATAAATTAACGGTACGATTACAATAAATAAATAAATACATAAAAAATAAAAATAAAATAAAATAAACAGGATTATCGTAATTTACAAAATTATGTCAATATTTCATCAACAAATAAAAATAAAATAAAAATAAAACAAAAAATAAAAACGAAACAAAAAACCAACGTGCGGTTTAAACCAATCACGGATTATCGCAGTATTTCTTTACAAATGCCTTCATCCGTCATTAAAGATTTAAAACAATATCAGCTCTAGGATTTATCGTACTTCTATGTTTAGCCCAAATCATCGCACAAAGATTTCCAAGCTGTGGAAAGCCCATCAGCGTCCCTATAATTAATGCATTGCGTACTTCTCTGCGCTCTGTGGATTTCCAATTTTTCGAAAAACTTTATTGCGTGTCTCGATCTAGTAGCCCTGATGATAGAGGCTTGGTCCCAAAAGACCGTGATGCCTTGCTGCTTAGCATAACTGGCCAGGACGGTACTATCAACTGATTTTTCCACCGATCGCTTGTGTTCATTAATCCTCTTTTTTAAATTTCTCAAAGTTGCCCCTATATATACTAATTTAGAATCGAACCTATGATCCCTTAATGGTATCGAATAAATTCCTGTTAGTGAGTTACGCTCATACTTCATCTTATCATTCCTTAAAAGCTTGTATATGGTCGGATTACGTCGATAAATAACCTGCAAATTCCTACTCCTGGAAATCCTTTTAACTAACGGCTTAAGAAAAGGAATGTAATCGAGGATCACATGTCGAGTATTCTCCCGATAGTAGGGGATGATATTTTATTATACGTGAGATACGTGGACGACATCTTTATCGTGTGGAAGGACAATCGCAACATCAAAAAGTTTATAGATTTAATGAATCAAAACCCCTATGGTTTAACTCTAGAGTTAGATCAGCAAAGTTATAATAGTGTTAATTTCTTAGATCTCACTATAACATGTGTAGGAGGGGAAATCCGCACGAATGTCTATCGGAAACCGACATCAGTCCCAATCGTTATCCCTAGGAACTCCGCAGACCCGGGGCATATCAAGATGGCAGTATTTCGCTCGTGGATACAGAGAGCGCACACACACTGCACCAATGTTTTAGATACAATTAAAGAGCTACAATACATCCGAACAACGGCTTTGCAACATGGCTACAGAACAGAAAAAATAGATGCTCTCATCAAGAAAGACCATAACCGAACGAGTGGGAGGAGTAGAAACCAACCAAGAGAGAAAGTGATTTGGGCTAAACATAGAAGTACGATAAATCCTAGAGCTGATATTGTTTTAAATCTTTAATGACGGATGAAGGCATTTGTAAAGAAATACTGCGATAATCCGTGATTGGTTTAAACCGCACGTTGGTTTTTTGTTTCGTTTTTATTTTTTGTTTTATTTTTATTTTATTTTTATTTGTTGATGAAATATTGACATAATTTTGTAAATTACGATAATCCTGTTTATTTTATTTTATTTTTATTTTTTATGTATTTATTTATTTATTGTAATCGTACCGTTAATTTATGTAATATTTGTTCGAATTTCATATTTAATTTAAAGATGTAACTGAAGATGGACGCTTAATGCGTTTGAAAACGTTCTTAGGATTAAAGAATTTTACTGAAGTTGGAATGGTTGATTATTTTATTTTAGTTTTTTTTATTAGATTAACATAAAATACATAAACAAAACAAATGTGGGTTGGTACTGTTTTTTCCATATTTACAAAACCCAACTATTGACTTTTTCCTCAACACTTTAATATTTATGGTTAACATATGACAGACCTAAGTGTGAAGGTAGTTATAAAGCTCAGATAGAAAATTGCTACATACTTTTTGTCATTTCAGGCTAATATACAAGAAGCTGAATTTCTTAGTTTCACAAGATTTTCACTTAGTTGAGGTGTTATAACACAAGATTGTATTTGGTTTAAGTTATCTTTAGCTAATTTCTTGTATGTTCCATTTTTTACTTTTGTTATTGCAAACATTTGGTTACCAAACCTTACCTTTCAAACCATATTCTCTCAAAATATTGAAAATGAGGCTTGGCATTAGCTTGCCCTAATTCCTCAATTGTACTAATTGTTAGAATAAACACAAAATAGAATAAAAACCAGTAATAGAAAATAAAAATTATTTACTTATTTTGTATGTAGTTTTATTTTCAATAACCAGTTTTTGCTGTGAACATACTAATTGCTAGATTCATATAATGGAATTTACACTTAAAATAGTACAATACTAATAAAACAAATTGTGTGCAACATAACTAAAATTCAAAAACCATGAACCTCACATGGTGTAATAGGGAACAGTTTTAAGCTAAAAAATCTCTTAAAAGAAAAAAATTGTTTCAAATGTTAGTGTTCACCATCAATAGAAAAAAACTTTTATTCTTTAAATAACTGCAATAAATTAAATGTTTGAAAACACTTAGGCCAAATATTTTAATATTTTAACTGATCAAGGATATGTACTGTACATAGAACAGAGAACAAAAGTTTTAAACCTTAATTTAAAATTTTTTGTTTTGTTTTATGTTTTATTCTACATACCATTCTTAGAATATCAGTTTTAAAATACCCTGAACTGAGGATGGCTCAAACTGAGTTGAAAACATTTTTGAAAATAAAGAAAATCTATATTTCATTGCTTTAATAAGCAGTGGTGAAAAGATTTTATTTTCATATGGTAACAAGTTTTGTTAATTATAAAATAAGTATATTGTGGAAAAATATTTCATTAATCCTGTTACATGCAAATTATTATACATCAACTATTTATTGTGACATTGTCACAATGCCAGGCTGCAATTTTTAATCATATTTTTTAATTTATTTCCTTTAAAATATATGCTCGCCACCTCAAATTAGTACTGTAGTGTTTGCCCCTGTACATCATACTTTTCAATTAGCAATGGAGTCATGCCTGTCATCTATTAACTGCTTTCAGGGAAAAAGTTTTGAATTGAAATGACTTTACTTCCAGTTTTCATCAGAAGTTCATATATAGTTAATCAGGCCTCCTGCCCTTAAGGTTTCCATATCTGGTCTCATCTTTCATCTATCTAACCCCATTCTTGAGATTAAGGAAAGAGATGGACAGATTAATGACAGTGAAAATTTCATGAAATGCATTAGTATACTAAATTTCAAATCTCTATCAAGAGTCAACTCTATCTTATTTAATGGTATTTAGCCTATGTGAAATTTTGTTTCAGCATAACTCCCATTAGTTCGATATGTTTTTTATCTTTTAAATCTTTTTATCTTTGAAATGGTTTAAAAAACAAATTTCTCTAATCTGAAATGTAAGGTCCTGATGACTTAAATGTAATTTTATAAAAGTAAAAGCTTCTCTATTGACATCCTTGAAGAGATTTAATTAGTACAGCAGAGGAAATACAAATAGCATCGGTATTGAATTGTGTCCTAATTCAAATGTTCACTGAATGATAAAAAACCATTACTATAAATATTGTGAACAAATCAAAATGTGTTTCAGTTGAACAATTTAGTTTCAATAGTCTCAATTACAAAATTAAAGAACAATGAAACTGCAAAAACATTTGATCATTATCACTTTAAGTAATATTAAATTTAAGTTGAAAATTGGTTATTTTATTTTTGTATTTTTAACCTGATAGTAGAATTTTTTATTCAATTTAAAGACAGTGGAACATGAAAAATCACTAATAAAGGAATCAATGCTTATAAAAAATGTCATCTGGATAATCATAAAATAGCAAAAACACTTGGAAAGTCAGCTCCAATTATTTACTGCTTTAAAGAAAAATTATGGTAAAAAATGGACAACAGGTGGATGTAATAAGACTGACAAGATATTCATGTATATTTTGAAGAGTACATTAAAATATGATATGACAGCCTCACAAAACTAATTTAGTACATTACAGCTATCTGAGTAATAGTGCATTCTAGTTTGCATTGTGTGTCTGTTTTCACTTTTTCTATAAGGCTTAAAAA
The DNA here is from genome assembly GCF_030686945.1 of Centruroides vittatus. Taxonomy (NCBI): domain Eukaryota; kingdom Metazoa; phylum Arthropoda; class Arachnida; order Scorpiones; family Buthidae; genus Centruroides; species Centruroides vittatus. The sequence goes on from NW_027121927.1 coordinate 1,523,113, forward strand.
TTTTAATTTAAATAAAATAAATAAAAAGTTGGCTACATTCTTTGATAGACTAATAGGCAGGAGCAAGATCCAGAAATTGGGACTACCAGCATAAAACACATTAAATTTAATGATGAAAAAAGTTCAATTTACATGGGCCAGATAAAATAACTTTAGACAACTTTAAAAATAGGACCATAATGATCTGGGATGCTTTTTCTTTCTGTGGAAAGCATCCATTAGTCTGGATTTCTACATGAATGATATCAGGTAACATCATCAGTGCACTAAAATATAGCTTTTTGAATCATGCCAAAGTTCTTATGGGAGAACATTTTACTTTGAAGCATTGTCACACTGCAATTTACTCAGCACGAGTATTCTGTAGTAGTTTTAGGATAAAGAGGTAGATATTCTAAACTGCCCAGCATGTAGTCCACACCTAAACTCCATTAAAAACTTATGAGGAATTTTACTTTAGGAAACATGTGAAAACCAGGGCAATTTCAACAATCTCTGAATTAAAACATCCAGCAATGTCATATAACATTCCCAGCTTCACTGCAAAAGTTATGCAACATGTTGCTGAAATTTTTAATTTGGAACGCCATTTTAGAAAAATCTTACATGACAAAAAAAAATCATTTCAAAAAAGCTTCAAACTCATGCGTAAAATTTTCATTAAGTCTTACCCCAGCCAAGGTATAACCCAGACCCCCTTATCTCCCCCATTGATATTCCCCTAAGTATATTCTTCTCAAATTATTATTATTATATGCACATAAGTAAATGTTGCATAAAAACTAAAAATCTGTCAATACACAACACAATGTGCTATCTCTATTTCTTTCACTGTATAGAACAGCAATTCCAAACTACTGAGATGTACAAATTCCTTCAAAACATCAAAACATGTTTCCAGACAGATTCCATATATAACATATGCATGTATCTGTGTACCTCACAAATAAGCAGAAAATCTGCATTTTCTTAAAAAATAATTTTGCATGCATACATGAAAAATTTTTATTCTATCAATATACTTTTAAGAAAATAAGTGCATTACTAGATACTATCTAAATAGAGATCTAAAACTGATGTCCAGACACTCAACAGTCTACAGATTCCGCTTTGCAAAACACTGGCAAAAAGCTAAGTTTAGCTAAGTACAGAAGTGAACATTATTACAGTGTTGTAGAAGTTTATGGACATTTGTTTATATTTATTTCAATCTTAGCTCAATTTGTAGACTTTGGAACAATCCTGAAATTTTTCAGAAGGATTAAAGAGAAATGTATTATCAATATTTGGTTGAAAGTTAACATTAAAGATTTTCAAATATTTTGTCAACATCCACTACTACATGCAGAAATCTCACACAGAGAAAAATTAAACATTTTTTTATGTTTAATTTTTGAAATATCCAAACCATATGGATAAACAATAAATATAATAAAACATATCTATTTAATCCTGCATCAAGGAGAACTTTTATAACAGACCTATTGTGAGCCCAACTGAACACATGGTGGTCAGTCAGACACCAGGAAAAAGATCAAATGATAAGAGCCAAATCAAATCATATTCATATTCTCCTTCAAGCCAGTAGACCAACTCCTTTAATATCTGACATACCAGTAGTCACCCATAAGGAACATTTTAGGACAAGAAAGAAAAATCTCAATGACAATAGGTAATCAATCCCCCTTTTTTACAAAGAAAAACTTCAAAACATTTTGTAAGAGAGCTTATGTTAGTGCAAAGCAATGGGGTATCAAATCAATGTGACAGTTTCTTTCATTATTAGTATGAATATTTTGTACTCTTATTTAAAAATACAGTACTAAAAAATTTTAGAATCACCCTATAAAATCAAATTACAGTGCTCTGAAAAATTATAACCTCACTACTAAAATGATGAGAATTTCACTATAACAATAACTTAAGTGGAGCCTAAGATAAAGTTTTATACAAACTAAATAGAAATCCAATTATACCCATTGTTATATCATTGAATGTGTCTATTTGCATATTTATAGAAAGCATCAATTACAATTGCTGAAAAAATATAACATCACTGAAAATAAAGGTATTAATTTCCAAATTTTGCTTAGGAGTTTAATGTTATTTTATCATGTAATAGATGTGTATAATATTGGTTATTTGAGACAAAAATACCACATGGTAAGGTGGCAGTTTGACGGTTTGGGGATCTTTCTGTTACTATGGGAAGCTCAGGCTGGCATTTGTACCTTGTTTACAACACAAAAAAAAATGGAGGATGGTTGCTCATTGACAGTTGATAGGACATGTTTAATTTCATTAATTCAATCAAAAGAATCAATTTATGATATAACTACACTATTAAAGAATATCACGACTAAGACTCAAAGATACACGTTTTCACGCTGTTAGCAAAAATGCACAATTACGATGTAAAAAATGTCAATTGTATGACTGGCAAATTGTCTCCTCGTGTGTCCAAACATTGCCAAATGTCAACAGGCTTTTGTCACTCAGAGACATGTCTCCAGGGTGAGAAATCACCTACGTCACAGACTTTAATCCCCTTCCTTGAAGTTTATGGCAATACTTCTCTGGAATTTATGCACGACAATGCCTCTATCCTCATAAGTGCCAGCACAAGGAACTGATTTGCAAGTAAACACATCCCAATTTGTTCCATCCACCATGTTCACCAGATCTCAACCCAATAGAAAATTCCTGGGAAATTCTAGTTCAAAAAATTTATGACAGTAATCAACAATAAGACACAGTTCTACAACTCAAAGCAGATATTTAAATAGTATGGGACAATCTTGTTAGAAGCATGCCAAACAGAATTTTACATTTGATTCAGAATAATGAAAGTCAAATTAATTATAAAAACTTATTTTGTTATTATGAGGTTATGTAAAGACAATGAACACACCTTACAGATTTTTGTTTTATTGAAGTTAATTGCTGGAAATGTTTTGGCCCGATCAATAAGCCTTCATCAGATTTTTAAATAGAGATTCTACTTTTACAATATAAATTACTTTTTAAAATTTTAACAGGCTTTTTGATTAGTAAAATCTCTATTCAAAGGTAGAATCTATTTATAAACCTGACAAAGGTTTATTGATCAGGCCAAAAATGTTTGTTTTAATTAAAGTTAATTTCTGGAAAAGTGTTTAAGCTGTGTTCAGCATGTGGTAATTCCAGCTTCAACTATACACAAGATCATATTTTTTTCAGCACTTTAATAAATGCTTCTTTTATAAATATGCAAATTTTTGTAAAAGACACGTCCAAAGATCTAACAAGGGTACTACTGGATTTCCACTTAGTTTTTATGAAACTTTATATTAGTATCCACTTAGTTATCCACTATAACAATAACTTATTGTTATAGTCAAATTCTCATCATTATAGTAGCCAGGTTATAATTTTTCAGAGCACCATACAAACTTAATTACAATTCCAATTTCAAGCTCGAAAACACAGTCTAGCAATATTCGGAAACGTAAAAGTTTTATTATCCTGACTATTGTCATGAAACCCGGAAAGTTCTCAAGCCACCAAAAGAGAACCATCATTCGGCATCCAACCAATACTAAATAAAGTTTACAAAACATACAAGATATAATATTGTCATAAAAATAAGAGAGCATGGTAGAAGATTAAAATAATTATAAAACATTAATCATAAAAGTAAAATAAAGCAGCACGGACCGAATCTGGAATAAAGGTTGTTTTTTAGAATGATTTACTCACGCCTAACAGATAATGAGCAATTTAATATACTTACAATTACTTGTGTGTAATAATAACCATCTCTTGCAAAAATTCATTTGTTTTTATTAAGCAAAACCTGAAGTGATGGCACAGGCGACATTTTACAGAAAATTCTTTTATCGTCGAGCGAATTTTCAGTCGTCATCGATCGACGATTAAGATTTTCGCTTTAATCGATTTAGGTCATTTTCCAATGGAAAACTTTTGCGATAAGACACTTCGTTAATACGGAGTTTCTCGGTCGATCCATCTCTATTACATTCTCGCCTCTCTACAGCAGTAATTGTCTTGCCAAAATTCTCTTAGATGATTTCGACGGAGAGAGTAAAAAATCCGCCCGATCGACTTAAAGAGCGAAAGCTTTAAACGATACAAATCGAGTGTAACAGCGTGACGTTTCTTTTTGCGCAGAAACTACCGTTTAATAATAAAACGAAAAGAATTTCCGTCGTCGACGTTTCCCGATGGCGTCATCCCGACAATAATTATTTAAAAGTGGAAATTGCCATTTAAGAATAAAACCAACGCGAAATCCCAACGAATTTATTTACGGACATGGAGGAACCGGCGACGATTCGTCGATTAAGTCCGAATTAAATAGCCACGAGCCAAACACAACCGGTTCGACGTACCTGGAGAAGTGGCCAATTGGCTGGACCAGTCGAATGGCGCATCCGAACAACTATTATTTCTCTGTTTCCATCGGACGACGACAAACAATTGCCGAAAACGACGTCTCCGCCACTGTCGAAATCCGCCCGATACAAAATAAAAAATCGACCGAAACCAAAGTCCGACTTCAGATGGCGCTAGTAGGAAATAAAACGACGCCTAGCGGCGCCAACTGCGTCCCTCCCAGTGAATTTCGGTATTGAGAAATCCACTTTTACCTTTGTGACGTATGGAGAATTTCCTGTAAGTTCTTAACGAGAATAAATGTTGAAAATTCAGAACTTTATACAATTAAATTGTTGAGAAAATTTAGTGGATATAAGGTGTTAGGTCGTTCGGATATTTCAGAAGTTGAAATTTAACATTGTCCTTCATCAACCACCTTGACCGCTCGGCCGGATGGCCGAGCGGTCAAGGTGGCAACCTATCACTCTGGCAACCTATCACTCTGGCAGAACCTGGGTTCGAATCCGGACGGGTCAATAAATCTCCAGGAATTTTTCGGGGTGATCCGTCCGGATATGTCGGACCCTCTCTCTCTCACCGCCTGGCCTTGCGAAAAGAGGACCTCTTAGTCCCCACAGGGCGAAAAGTAAAAAAAAAAAAAACAGAAACAATTACATATGCACAATTATATTTTGTTGGAATATTTATATTAATTCCTCCAATCTGTCTTCGTTATTTTCAAAAATGTACGCTATTCTATCTGTGTTGTTATTTCCTGTTATGAAATCTTTCCATTCGTTGTTGCAATCGGGACCGGCGTAAACTTTTGAGGGATCTAGTTCTAAAATTGTGTGGAACCAAACAAGCGCACTTCCCTAAACGCCTAAACCCGACTCGCGTCGGTCCTGATTGCGACGAATTCGCTGTTTTCCTCGATTTCGTTTCTCAATTTTTAAATTTGTCAAGCAATTTTTGCATTCGGGATTATGTTTTTTAAAATCGATTCGCAAATAACTGCGAAGTTCTTTTATAGTTTACAATGAATAGTTTAATTTGAGAGATCTTAACGTTAACTTCTGCAACGGAGCATAATTTTTATAGATAATTATGAAGATACGAGACCACGAAAGAAAAGATGAGAGACGGTTGTCCGACGATGCTCCGAATCATCCTAGTTAATTGAGCGGAAAAGAAAATTTCGGGATAAAATTTTATGGGAAACGTAGGCGGGAAATTAAATGCTTTTTGGAACGGACGAAGGCAGTAAATTTACAAAATCTTTAAAGATTTTTCTTGGGTTTATTTAGTAATGGACCATTCTGTCTGCTTTCTATGATTACCACTTTCTTTAAAATAGTCGTAAAGGCGATCCCTTCTTTTTTCAATTTAATGGAGTGGAGATCTGGAGATCACGTATATAATGTATATTAGGACTATATTATAAATTAGTGTATTAAATGGATTTTGCGTGTTTTTACTTGGTTTACCACATGACAGTATTGTTTCTTTATACAGTCAATTCCGCTTAGGCTTAAGAGAACACTCTTAAGATTGCTGCAATTATCTTATCCAAATTATCTTGATCATCGAGAAATTGTTAATGGTATTCGATTTTCCTCATTTTTTCATGTCTTGGGAGCTCTTGTAACTTATAACACACTTGAAAACGTTAAAATTAATTATCACAGAATTTTACTGTAGCCTACTTACAATGTATATGGTATTCATTCTAATACCATTCTCAATTTTATTGTTCTATCGGATAACCAATAAATACATTATATCTAGCAGTCACATTGCTTTTACATCTCAGAAATACAGCAAAAGGACTAGTTGAAAAGATGTGAACGTCCCTGCTTCAAAATATTTGAATGCTCTTTAATGGGACGTACAGCAGTATAAAAACCAATAAGTACAATACCACCCAAAAGTTTATGTGACCTTTTGCTTTAAACCTGGTCGCTAATCACTTCTGCCTTGCCCCCATTCAGATAAAAAAACGTATTGTACTGTACAGTACATGATACGTTTGTTCATATATACTTTATAATACTTTTTTAATATGTAATTGCTTCTCATATGTGTTCAATAAAATCTGTTTATTATGATTCTGTAAGAAATCTTTTGACTCTTCGTCTATTACAAAACTGACCAATGAAAGATTTCACCAAGTCTCCACTAGTATGTCACATTGTAGAGTTTCCTGTCACCAAGTACCGTAGGCGGTGATGTACCGTAAGATTAAAGACTGACTCATAAATTTTCCTTAGACTAGCGCTCCTTACTCGAATTGTTGATATAAAAATGTTGCAGACACGGCGCTCATTTAAGTTAGATAAACTATTCTCTGAGGAGGCAGTAGCAATTGGAAGAATTAATAAGATGCATAAAACTATATACAAATTTGGAAACTGGTGTATGACACTTAAATATTGCATTGAAATTGTATATAATGAATTTTCACAGAAAATGTCGCCAAAATATTTAATTTCATTAAGCATATCACTTCTATTTATATCTCAATGTTCTTGATATTAAAAGTTTTTGAAATCGTAGAAAATTTGCAGAAAATTAACGAATTCTAATTTTAAAATTCCGAACCATGTGTTAGTGGAAGAACTGAATATCAAACATAAAACATTTTAAAAATGTTTGCTTTTTATCTACTTCCGTTTTCTACAATTTTTGGAAATTGGTTTTCTCTTAAGAAAAAATATTATAGTTTTACCGCCATCTGCTGGAAATCGCGTGCATAACCAAAGAGATTAAATCAGCTTTAAAGGCGATAAGTTTTCGCATAAATTGTTAAAGCTGTATAGAAATTCCTTTTTAGATGCTTGTCCACACACTATGCAGATTATGTTGTAATGACATCGTCACAATGCAGGGCTGCAACTTTTAATCATATTTTTAATTTATTTAATTTAAAATATACGCTCTTCACCTCAAATTAGTACTATAGTGTCCTGCCCCTGTATATTATATAATACTTTTCCGTTAGCAATGAAGTCGTGCTGGTCATCTATTAACTGCTTTCAGGGGAGAAGTTTTAAATTGAAATAACTTGACTTTTGCATCGGAATTTCATACAGACGACAGTGGGAATTTATAGGTGCTCTTATTAGTTTATACAGGTGGGGATACCGGAGCAGGTTGGAACAATACATGGTTTGGAGTTTTTTATTGAATAACCGTTAATGTTAGCAATGGTCATGTGGCATTTAGTTGCGTGTCATTATGTATTATCTGTTTTAATGTTTTATAAACAGTATTTGCAGAAATATATATATATATATGTATATATATTTCTTTTTTCCAGAATACTGTTTGTTTCAATTTACCCCGTACCTAGGGTATATTGAAAAAGAGAATGGGGTAAGTTAAAACTATATATTCTGGATAATCAATATGAATAACATAGAGTCATATGTCTTTATTCTTATGTTTAAAATAATTAATTACATTCTAAATATCATACTTTAGCCGCACAATCGTCACAAAGACCAAGAGACATTTTAAGGTAATTTTAAGCAGTTATCTGAGTCACAATGAAGGCATAATCTGCTAGCTTCCTCAATGTAATGAGCCATATCGCTTTCTTGAGAATCGGTAAAGATCTTCATAGCTCATTTTCATTTGCAATACGCTACATGTATCTTCATGAAAACATTGCTGGTGAAACGACCGAGACGGTTGTGGGTGCTTTGCTTACATCTGTTAGTAAGAAGAACAAACATGACGTCGAATGGGGAAAATAATGTCCACAATATTTCCGCCAAAAATGCTGCCTAATTATTCATATTTTTCTTAGCTTTCTGCACATATCTGTATAGACGTGTCACGTGTGATATTTTGCTAGCCTTTGCCACAGCACGAACATTGATTCCAAAACACTTTTTACTACATTCAGCATCTTCACTTCACTCACATCTGGGTTTTTTTTTTTTTTTTTTTTGTCGTTTCGTACCATCCTGAGAAACGTAAAATTTGTAGATTTTAAATACATCACAAATACGGGGCACGTTGGAACAGTTTCAACTTGCCCCATCCCATCTGTTGTTACGTGCCGCCAAAGGTCTTTTCGACGACGCCATTTAATATCAAAACGACACTTTGGTGTGCCTTGACTGAACTTTAATAATTCTGCGTGATAATATCAATTCTTCTTGTAAACCACTATAGAAAAGATTATCAGAAATGTATTCACGAACAAAAAAAAATAACAATTCTGACATAAAAAAAAAGTTATTCCTCCTCCCGGAAATCACAAAAATCCTTCAAACTTCCGCCGCCATGCTACTACTTCATCAGCAAATCGGTTGCTTCCACCCTCAAACGCATGTAACAGGACGATGCATTTCATAGGCTGCATAAAGAAATAGCGCGAATGTTTCAACATATCCCGTGAACTTGCTCCGGTATCACCTATTTTAAACAAACTGCGTAATGGCGTAGATTATGTAAGCCTTTTTTTTCTTATGTAGTTTTTTAATTGTTATGAAATGAATCAAATTTTATTATTTTATTCTAGATTAAAAAATATAACAATACACTTTTATTAAAATTTATTGATAAATAAAATCTTTTAAAAAAATCTAGGTCTTATAGTTTGTTAACAGACTGGTTTAAACAATTTATTATTGGATAACCTTTAAACCAAATAAATAAAAAAAATCTTTAAAGTTATTACTTTATAATGACGATCAATCGATTGCTGTCTTCGGCATTCTGCTATGTCATTCTTTTAAAAAATTAATTAATCTATGACTTTCGGATAGAAATTCGGCACGCAAAAAACAGTTTCAAAAGGGTAAGATTCTTGTAATGTGTTTAACATCTGACACGAGAATATCTTTTTATATTAAACGTAAATGTGCAACAGAAGCTAAAAGATTTACAGGTTATCAGGAGGCTTTACTCTATTCAGGAATTCTCTATTAGTTACGAAGTTCGGAAAAGTTTCCATTGCTCAGAAGATTGTGTTGACGATATTTTGGAATAAAAAATAGAGCATACGTTTCTGGAAAAGACTAGAGAAAGACTACTAGTGAGCGTATTGTGAATCGTATGAGCACTCGAGATGACATTGGCATAGAAAGACCCGAAAGAATCGTCTTTGTTCAGCACCACAATAACGCGAGATCGTACCGCAGTAAAAAATCAACGAAGACGCTTATAAAGTCGAAGTCTAAATGATGATTTCGTCAGAAAATGAATAAGTATGATTAAAATAAATAACTTTTTCTACTTTTTAAAACCGGTGACATTATTCTACCTCCTCCCAAATTAAATTTTTCTAAACGAGACCTTAATTATGAAATAACATGCGTGTTATTGGGCTTTTATTCGCTACACAACTTCGTATATTAGAAATCTGAAGAATGAAAGATTTCACGAAATCTCAACATAACATACTAGTATGTCATATTGTGGAGTGCCTTGTCACCATGTACCATGGACGGTGATGTAGCTTACCGTAAAATTAAACACTGACTCATAAATCTACTTTAGACTTAAAAAAACACAACATACATATGTTTAGGGGAAAACCCCCTTTCTTGGCATTTCTCGACGTTTCAACGAGTCCAAAAATGTTTCAAAACGTGTGCATCGAATATTTTATGTTCGATTTGGAAAGACTGGAAAAGGATTATGAATGAATCCGAAAAACTTTTCCAAAAGAAAGGGGTTTGGTACTGAAGAGAATGAAAGAGTAGCTGCTTGAAATGATTTATAATATTGTTGATTTTAAAAGTAGAATATTAAGACCTTTCTTTTTTCTAACAACTTTTAAACGTTAAGAACTTCCTCAATTAAAAGGCAATGTTTCTTTTTCTAAAACATTGAAAACCATAATCTGTCCGTCATTAATAGAAGTATGGTACAATCTCGAACAAGATGTATTCACTCTATTGTTACGAGTAAGGAGAAGTTCTCCGATTCGAACAAAACTTGGTAAGCATGTAAACCTAATCATAAATAGTTCGTTGCCCAAATAATTTAACCCACTTCTCAAGCGTTTTCTAAAAACAGGCTTGACAAGAAATGACATCACTTTTTTAATCTCTTGTTTAACAAGCTTTAAACGTGAGAAATAATAATAGTAGCAATAAAGCTAATGATATGGTAAAATAACAGAATAATTTTGTTACATGTAAAAAAGAAAGCAAACAAAAGTGCGAACCTAACAGCCTGTAGGTCTAGTGCTTAGCGTCTTATCCACCCCCCCCCCATTGCCATTACAAGAAGCGACACTTCACTGGTCTTATAAGCTAAATTTTCAGAGGCCCGTTTTTCGGAAACGTTTGAAAAGTGGGTCCTATGAGACAAGGAGCTGCTTGTGTTTAAGGCTAGTCGCTCGCCAAGTTTCGTTCGAATTGGAGACCCGAACGTATGATTCTCTTCTCGTAAGACAAACTAGAGCCATAAATGTATTGTATTTTGCAACCAGAAAAACAGTTTTTGAGTTAAACTAACTTATTATTACTTTTTTTAATACAGTTTTCCAGTGGCGTGCCGTGACATTTGATGATAGGGAAGCTACGTTTCTGTAAGAAGCCGACTTACAGGTGCAACCAATTAATTGCGCGTCAGGGCCCGTTCGTATTCGTTCGTTCGATAAGCCAGTAAAAACCGTATACTTCTTTAAATGTATTTTTAATACATTATTTGACGTACTTAATAAATAAGAAAGTTCAATATAATTACCTCCGTTATTAGATTCAATAAATTCCCTACGCCCTCTAAATACCAATTCTTGCTTTGAGAAAAAACATATAACATCTATTAATTTAGATATATCTATTAATCGTAATTATCTCGTTATAATTTTTAATATTTATTTTATATTGTCTACCAATGTTAAATTCTATTCCTCTTTGATTTCCAAATTGCTTCAATTTTACGAAAGAATCTCCATTCGTCATAAACTTTATCGTCAAAATATCGAAATTTTTTTGTCGACGTATTTATATTTAATTTAGGCATTGGTCTTTCTCTTTTAATAATGTTTTCTTTTTCATTATACGGTCTTGAGCCAAAACTTTTTTAAAATAAATTTTTGAATCACTAACCACGATATAAAGGCTAAAATTAAAATTATAAAGAAAAACTTATTTGGTAAAACAAAATGTGTGACGAATATACATTCCTAGTACAAAAAATTCTTCAATTGTATGAATATACTTTTAAAGAAACTTATAATTAAATATAACTTTGTGAAGAAACGTACATAAAAATAACAAAATATTCTTTACTTTTTAAATCTTAAAACAATACACTTAGTGAAATAGCTCCCTACCAGTGGCTAATGAATGGAATCGGAGACGGTCCAGGTAGGTGTGTGCGTGCCAAATCCCGAGGGTGCCGATACCGGTCAATGTCAAATGCCTCTTTTGTCGCATCACTAGTATATCTCAAAGGACGCGACAGGGTTGTTGTAGATTTTAAACGTTTCTAGCCTAGCTGTAAAAATCTAAATATGTTAAACTTAACAGATTGTCCGTCGTTCGTTTTCTAACCAATTCGTTTTAGGACCGAGTGTTCACGGAAATTTCCAAAATTTACAACTTTCGGTCACTCTCGTTGAACTGGAAAAATTTCAGTCTTTATTACAACTAATATTGAAGAGATCAGACCCCACTGTACTCGCAAGAGATTGGTTCGATTAAGCTTCTGTTTAAGTAAAACTTCGGCTCTTTCATCAGGGTTTTATTTATGTTTCTATTTCCCTAATCGCTTAATTATTTAACTACTACTTAAATAGAAATAAGTCGAAACCGGTTACTTTGTACTCGAATATCTGTAGTCTTGGGAAAGAAGTGGAAAGAAATTTTTATGACAACGGATACATAAATCGTAAATTTAAAGAAAATAAATTCTAGAGCTTTTTTTGTACCATTGTACGTCTCATTCATTAAATTTGGTTGTAAATGATGCTGCCAAAGTAACAGTTAATTTTTTAACACTACTAGAATTGTACACGTTTTTTCTGCATCCCCTTACAGATGGGACATACTAATTCGTAATATCACCGGTTTAACATTGAAATCCGTAAGTAATAAAAGATGGGAGAGCGGAATAAACGCGGAACAAATATATCAAATATTTTAAAGGATTTTTTAAAAAATCCTGTCAACTATACAGAACTATCATAAAAACATGCCAGTAAATTCCTATGGGTTGGGTTAAGTTATAATCTAGTCTAGGGTGGGCAACCTTTTTTATAACATGGGCCAGAATAAATTTTACGTTTATTCCGCGGGCCGTAGTAGTCAATTGAAGCCTTCTTGTGACTCGTAATTTTTTTAGTCTACAAATATGAAATAAATAAATAAAAAGTTAATTACTACATTTATTTCTCTTATCGTTTTCGAAAATTACAAAGAATTGGAAAATAACATATTAATTAGTTATTTTTCCAATTTAATAATCTATTAAAGATCTCGCGGGCCGGATAGAAACTTTTCGCCAGCCGTAGCTGGCGCGCGGGCCGGGGGTTGCCCGCCGTTGATCTAGTCTACTCGTGATTCACATAATCGGGCGAGGGCGGCCGAATATCTAGCAGGCAGGCGGCTAACAGCCCACAACCGATCCAGAATATAAAATTAGAAGTTTTATATGTGAAGAATCCACCAGCTAAACCGGGTGACGTTGGTGCTCTGTAAACCGCATGTGTCAATGCCTATATAATCTGGCTGATTGGAAACTGATCCGGTTTCGACAATCCTTCCGCTATCGAATTATTCGAATATACGATAGCAAATCTTATCGTTTTTTTCACATGTAGTATAGAAATTTGTAAAAGGTACATAATGCGGTTATAATAAAATATTAATTTTAATTAATGCAAAGTACGTTAAAATATGAAAATTTATATTTTATAAAATACAAGGGAAGGTCGTTGAAAGGTGGAATCGGCGCTTCCATCGCTTCCAATGACGGCACGCCACTGCAGTTTTCCCGTACACTCTTCAATAATAGTATTATATCGCGTATCAATAATGTGAGAGTCGGGCCGTCAAAAGTTAGATTATGCAAGTTTAGGGTAGGGCCCTGCCATCAGGTGTATTTTGTCGGACACACCTCTGATTTAGACAAAAAAAAAATATGACAGTTAAGGCGCGAAGGTAACTCTGAAGTCCAGGAATGAGCCTGTCCGGAGGATGAATGCAAACTCAAGTACAAATAACAAAGAGAGTTTATTATCGAAAACCAAAATTATAAAATCCGATCTAGGAAGTTAACCTACGTCTATCTATAAAACGATGAGGGTACTTAGCGGGGGTATCCGAACTGCGCGACTCGCAACATACCAGGGAAAGAATTGTCTTCTTTCTTCACTTTCTCTTCCCGTTCTCTTCACTATTTCGTCTTCGTTCTCCTTTACCTGGTCCCTCACTCGGTCTTACACTAGGTCAGTGGTCCCCAACCCTATGCCCGCGGGCACCATGGCGCCCGCCAATAGTTTTACGTGTGCCCGCCACTGTGCGACCACGATAAAAATAAAAATATTTCGGTTTTCGATAAAATGCTATGTAAAAGTTTTTTCACTTTGAATGATTAACCATTCAAAAGTAGAAAAGGCGTCCAACACAGATGAAAGCACAAAGCGAAATGCGACCGATCTCGTTTTCCCCTCCGCCAAATCTGCACCAATTCAATTTCCCATACCTGAAATGAAGTAAATCGGTCCGTTCTGAATACCATAAAATCAAAGTAGGGAAACGTGTAGGGCCCGTAACTTGGAGTGACCTAGAAATTTCAGCAGTCGTTAACTAAAAAAAAAAAGGTCAACAGCCATCCGTGTGTTAGAAGTAATCTCCGCCACGATATCTCTCGCACCATCTAGAAATATTCCTGGGTGACACCACGATATCCGCACCGGGTGTCACCATGCTAATGTCACATTATATAAGATTTGTTTAGAAGCAACTTATTTAAATGGGGCCCCAATTTAAATTTTGTCTAGGGCCCGCTAGAGGCTTAATCCGGCGCTGTTAACTATGTCCAAATATAAATTCACCTTGAAAAAATAAATGGTGCCCATCGTCCAGCCGGTATTCTAGAATGTGCTCTTAGGTACAAAAAGGTTGGGGACCCCTGCACTAGGTCCTCAGTTGCTTTCTCCGTCTCTCACTGGGTTGCTCAGTCCTCTCAGTCCGACTCCCCGTTCCTTGCTAAATCGCTCCGTCGGTCAGTCAGTCCAGTCTCTTAATCAAGTCCGTCGATTTCGTCATTTCTTTCTGTTTTATTTTTCGTTTTTGACCGACCATGCCTTTGTTCCGGAGGAAGGTGAAGTAATTTGTGAAATGTATGATTGGTCATCTAGTGGTCCTCCTTCTCTTTTGTCAATGAATAATAATATGCGTCCATGTGACATGGATAGCATATCATCAATCACCTACCACCATCGAAAAAGGGTGGTCCGTTCGGATATGTCGGGCCCCGTCCCTCACCACCCGGTCGCCCCATTGTGGGCCTGGCCGAACCCATAATGGGCCTACTTAAAGAGGCCCTCTTGGTGCCCACAGGGCGGAAAGAGTTAAAAAAAAAGAAAAAAAACCATCGAAAAAGGAGGAAACGACGGTCTTTCCCTTCGTCTTTTCCTTCGCATGTTGTAAGATTTATAACAATTAATTGATAATTTTTTTTTCTCTAATTTGTTTCTCTTAATTATTTTAAATCGATATTACTAAAAATTTGGAAAGAGAGGGTCCCTAAAATCGGGAAAATAAGAGAAATTCCTTTACAACATTAGTTGATAGATAAACAATCTCGGTGTCGTGTTTACTTACGCATCTTCGAGATATGGGTCCAAAGGCGTCCTGTCTGATAGCGAACAGTTGTTCTTTACACAACCAGACAGAACAAAGAAAAAAAAGATATAAAATACATATAGAGTTTAAAATGCAATAAAATTTCTAACTGATTAATTAAAGCGAATACATTATTAGCAAAAAGATTAAAATAAAGTGATTAAAATTAAAATTGTGCAGATAATGTATTGATAAATAACAATTTACGAACACACACATATATATAATAACAACACATTTTAGAGGGGGAAATGGTAGGCCTCACAATAACCGCACTTACACGAAAAAAATCAATAGTTCTTAAGTGGATAAAATCCTTAATGTTCATAACTCAAATATGTTTTGACGTTTTCACGGTAATGCTAAAGAAATACTCGAAGAAATGTTTCGTCAATATTTGAATAAAGACAAAAATATGCGATTTTGTTGATTGGAAATACCCATAAAATTTTCGTATAAACAGTCGTTTCCAATAATTGCATTTTATAAGCTATGAAAGCGTTTTGTAAATTAGAAAAAAATGTCCTGACAAAGCCGGTTCCCACTAGAGGCCGTCGATCGTAACCGTCAACGTTATTCATGAAATTCAATGACTAGCGCGCCCATGAAACTCCGTATGGTTGAAAAATCGAATAGTCGTGAGTCTATTTGAACGTTGATGGAAATCGACGTCATCCAATCTTTGTTTGTTGACTAGTCGCCGAGACAAAGCATTTCGAAAATGACGAACAACTTATCCGAGATGTGCAACAGAGCCCTTGTTTACAGAAGAAATCAATAATGAATACACAGACAAAGAAAATACTGTATATAAATATCCATTGGAAGGCACTTTGCACCTTAGGTGTTTCATTGGTCGCAAGGACTGAAATTTGACATAATGCTTATTAAATGAGAACGCGTTTGACGGATGCAGATACATATCCCTGGACCAGGTTCCAGGAACACCCTAAACCCGATTCCGCCGGTCCTGGCTGTAATGAATTCACTGTTATCGTCGATTTCGTTTCTCAATTTTTACTTTCCTGGCTCTATTATATATAACAGAGGCAAAGTATGGCAATCTGTCAAAAAAAATAACCCCAAGATTTTTACATTTTTGACTTGGCCTTGATAACCTTAAAATGTCGAGAAATGCAAAAAGTTCGGGATTTTTTCTGTATGTATGGATGTCAGTGTGTGTGCGGGGAGGGGGCACAGTTTTGTTCACTCTTTGAAGTTTAATAACTCCTGTGCGTTATGTCAAAAATTTCTGAAATTTTGCAGAATGGTTTGTGTGTTAGAGATAAATTGTGGTTGTTAAAGGTCGAGAGGATGGGAGATAGAGGGGTTATATGTCACATTTCTAGTAGGGTCAGATTTAATGAAAATTTTACTTTATTAGCATTTACAATTTTTTATTTTATTTTATAAAACTCATTTCTACTATAAAAATTAATCTTTTGACATTTTATAATATAAAAAGTTTTTAAAATAAAATCTCATAACAGATAGCTTGATAAATAACAGATATATTGATAAATAACAATTTACGAACACACACATATATATAATAACAACACATTTTAGAGGGGGAAATGGTAGGCCTCACAATAACCGCACTTACACGAAAAAAATCAATAGTTCTTAAGTGGATAAAATCCTTAATGTTCATAACTCAAATATGTTTTGTCGTTTTCACGGTAATGCTAAAGAAATACTCGAAGAAATGTTTCGTCAATATTTGAATAAAGACAAAAATATGCGATTTTGTTGATTGGAAATACCCATAAAATTTACAGTTTATTACAAATTTAAAGTTTGGCCGGGAAGTTACGCAACTCGTTGCTGAATTTTTAAATGTATCATTTTTATCCCGGTCATAGAAACATGGGTATTTAAAAACGAATTATACACGACCTAAAGATTTTCTTCTTTTCGGAAGACTTTCTGAGCAATTTTCGACTTCTCACAATAATGAACCTCACATAGTAACATTACTGTACATCAAAATAGACGCGCATGTTTCATATCCCGTAATATAGGCCTACAGGGTTGGGGCATAAGTAACGCCCTTTTAAAATTTAAAAAAAAAATTTAAATTTTATTGAACAAAAATTACATAAATACAAGAACAAAAAGTACAACAAAAATACAATGATTTAATATTAAAGGACACGTTCAAAATGCTCCCCTTCATATTCAATACAATGCTGAACTCTACTAGCAACACTTCTACAAACTTTTTGACACATTTCCATGGTAATTACAGAAAATTTCTCTACAATTACTTGTTTTAATTCAGGAATTGTTTTTGGTTTGAGGCTGTAAACTTAATCCTTCAATACACCCCACAAAAAATGTCCGGTGGTGTTAGGTCTGGTGATCGTGATGGCCACTCAATAGGTCCTCGTCATCTTATTCATCTCTCCTCAAAATTTTGATTTAACCATTCTCTAACTCTTAACCCATAATGGGGTGGCGCCCCATCCTGTTGAAAATAAACATTTGCAGTAGAAACTAATAGAAATTAAAAAGGGCGTTACTTATGCCCCACCCTGTATATGTACTCAACCTTTCTGAAGCTTCGGAACACGAATTATACACTTTTTTATTTAATGAAACCTAATAAACGTAACCTTTTCCATTTTTAATATATTTATATCAAAAATGAATAAGTAATTCTATGTCTATTATTCTCACGAAACAACGAAGCAATAAACTAATAAACTTTGTTGTATTGAATAAAATAGAAGCATGAAATTGTTTACGATTAAAATAATGTGCTGCAGTAAAAACTAAAATAAATTTTCAATAAAAGCTTTAAGATCTTTTTCATGGGACACTCGAAGCAAGATTGCGGAACACCGGTTAAGAACCACTACTGTAATTCATAAAACGAAGACTGCAAACTTTCGTCTGGTCGCTTATAGGTTTCCTATTCGTAATACGTCGCTTTTTAACGGGTATTCTCGTGAATATTTACCAAACGTTGCGCTTTCCTTTTTTTCTGTACGGTATCGATCGCACCGATCAACAGCCGTGTTCGATGGTTTTGTCCGCCTTACTATATAAACTCTTTCAGAATTATTGTTACGACGTAACCGGAATTAAAGGTTCCGGATATTTCTATATTTATATGGGAATAGGAGGCATTACTCAGTGGTATATCCTCAAAGAAATGAAAAGAAGTGAAAAGGGTTAGTTGGAGGGAAAGTCTGTTGTGGCAGAGGCCGAAAGTGGGTGGAAAAGTTGAAGAGAGGTGAAAAGAGGAAGGGGAAGGTCATGAGCCGCACCGGAAACTTTATTTAAGACATAAACGGGTAACATATGGAAATAATATTTACAAAAGAAAACAAGAGAGGTACAGATATTTAGGTCCGTACATAAAAAATGCGACTATAAGTTACTTATTCACAAAAGTAGTCATTGCCTGGTATAGTACCGTAAAATTTACAATATTGATGCCATAATGGTGAATACCATGATTAGGTTTACAGGAAATTCTGCTTAGCGGATAGAGTTGTAACTCACCTACAGGTTAGCTATACATTATACACGTGTTAAACGCGAGTTGAACTAGATGAAGATATTTCTTACTCATTGTCGTGTTGCAGGTCCAGTGCCTTTGTTGACTCGACAAAGTTTATAAGTGCCTTGAAGATCTTCTTATTTCTAACTAAGACGTTTGGTCGCAAGGCCAGTTGTATCCCTCCTATAACACTGTCCTGAGTAGATTCGTCCTGTGTTGGGTGTATTGGTTGCAGTCGAATATGAGATGCTGTGCGTCTTGTCGCGAAGTCCCATCGCACTGACAATGCGGGGAGTCCCTGTGCCCAAATCTGTTTAGGTAGCACTCATCTACTGCCCTCATAGATTGAAATTATGACGTCATCGACTACGTTTATTTTGAAATAAGAGATTGCTTTTTGTGTTTACTCGAGGCTAAAACAACATTTTATTTAAATGTATTGCGGTCAAAGGAAACAGAATAGATTGTTCGAGGGTGTGGCGGAAAAGTCGGTCGACCGACGTTCGGCGTCCAGCGAAGAAACGACAGACGTTTTCTCGATCGAATAAGTCCTTGCTTTAAACGTAAATATAACTGTTTCGTTTAAAATAACTTGTCACTGTTATAATTGCTTCCGATTTTTAACGGAAAAATATGGCTACTGTAAGAAAGAACGGACGGACGAACAAAAGAAATTGACAATTTATCGATTAAGATATTTAATGTGCTTTTTTTATGCATAAATACAAGCAATTCATTAATTCATATTAGGTACAATCTTGCAATATAGGACGGAAAATAGTAGGACTTTTTCGATTCGTTCTAAAAATAAAACAAAATGCAAATAAAAACAAGAGAATTAAACCAGAAACTGGATTACACAATGCCATAATGAGATAAATAGTAGCAACGTAACAGAATAAAAATGTTTTTAATGTTTCTTATATCTCGACGGAATCGGGTAGGAATAAAAAAAAAAACAGTTAATGGTTTTCTTCGATTTCTTTAAGGTTTCTTATGAACCGGAAACTATCGGAATATTGTAAGGTCTCTATTGATAAGACGAGATCCAGGCTCAAAGTGGGATATCGATCGGCGCTCGTCTATTAATTTCACACTCGGCATTTGGATCCCAGGTTATATCTAAGACGATTCTAACACCCGTCCCGTCAGACGGGAAATTTCTCCGTCGCACATGCCGTTAAATGATCGACAGAAATTTCCCATCTGACGTAACCGAGATCCCCGAGGAGGAGGACTGCCGTCTGTACCATCTCCAAGTCGATCTATCATCAAATCTAAACATTTCCAGACGTGTGCAAGTTGGTATTAGCGAGAGCATCGACGTGTAAACGCATATCAGTTCTAAAGCGTTAGAGATGTTTTCAGCCTTTGTTAAGAAATCGTCCGTCCAGATAATATTTAAACAATACACCTTATTGTAATTTGTAATCATTGTCTTTCGTCGAATACTTCCGGTCTGCCGTCGTTCCCGATATTTTCCGCCTTTTCCGGACAGACAACCGTTTAGAGTAATCTTTCCGTCAATGGTCGGCTGGCTCTCGACCCATGCAGATAATTTTGCCGAAAGAAAAACGAACAAAAAATATTACTACGCTAATCCGGGAAGTCCACCAATAAATCACAGCGAAAGATACCGGAATCATAAGAGATTCTTCGTTACCTGGACGATGTTAAGGTGGCTCTAGACTTGTTGCGTATCCTCTTATCTCATGACTGTAGCGTATCGATCTAGTGATATGATACGATTCAATGCTGCTGGTCCTTCCGTATCACGTTTCGGGGGAAAAGAAGAGGCTCCAGTTTGGACTCGTAGTTTCGAGCAACAAAGACCACATCCACGAAGTTAGCAACTGCCATATACATCTGATTTCATTAGAATCTTAAAAGAAAGAACTCGCGGCGTTTGTAAATGTTGCAAATATAGCCAATACGGAAGGTAGGGAGGGTAGAATACGTTGAGTGGACTTGTATTTTAAAAACGTACAAAAACACGAACTTGCGGCGCATTGCCTATGTTTTCCAGCGTAAAACCGAGACGCGAAGAACTGGTGAAATGAGTGTGCGTCCAGACCGGCTTCTCTACGTTATGAATCTAGCCTTTGATGCGATGGCATTTATTGCGTATCAGTGTATCAATATTTTGATAGGGAACGTGCGACGGGGTGCCGTCCACACCGATACGATACTGTGATTCCAATATGCTTTGCCATATTAAATCGCTCTACCATCCGATTCCAGGTTTCCCGGCAGCTTACCGCTCTGGGAGACCGGAGATCGAATCCGGGAGGGGCGAAACACAGGAATTATCCGTCCGGATACGTCGGATCCCTTCCTCGCCACCCGGCAGCCCCATCGTAGATATGGCCGAACTCGGCGAAAAATAAAATAATTAGAGGAGAAAGAAAGAAAGCTTCATCTTCCTAAAGAAATTCCAACTTCGTAAGTTCGGTGGCAATTAAAAATTAACTCGAACGTTACCATCGAAAATGAGCGGGCGCTTATCCCGTTGGTGGATGGAGGGTGAGACAGTCTAGGAGAGAATCTTCCTCCCGCTTTCTAATTTTCCACCCGCAGTGATAGAAGGAGGAGCATCGGGTCCGCAATTTCCTGAATAATTGGTACGATATTTCCAAGAAAAATCCGTTAATAAAGTACTATCGATAATACCGAAGCGGCGTCGCGTAGTAACGGGAGGGTTATGCGCATATTCGAACATTCATCAGCACGTTACAGCTTATCGCTCCATTTCTCTCCCATCTCGATTTAATTGCACACCTAAATATTTGTTACGAACACAAGTTGTACCGTAAGTTTTAATATTCTATTACAGTTTATACTTTCCTCGTACAAATAGCTTCCAAGACTAACAGAATATATTATATTTACGCACTGTATAACTTCGAATTATGCCACGTAAATTTCTTATTGCTATTGGATAGAATACCGAAACTTTGGTATTGTTAAAAATAATTAAGACTAGGCCCTCGGGAGGAAAGGGAAGAATAAAATTTAAAAAATCTCCATTTCGCTTCCTCTAAACGCTTTTATGTTTAATTTGCACAAAGAACAATTTCCGCAGATCGGCGGTGGAGAAAGTTACGCGATGGCGATCCTTAGGGTGCGACTGTGCAGACGCGAGCGAGCGAATTTTCCGAACGAGCACGAATATGTGGCGAGAAGAGGCGAGACGCAATAAATATCACATCTGTCAGATATGTGCGAGAACCAGAAATTCGCAATCGCCAGCGTTATTTCTCTCTTCTCGCTTGTGCATGGTTTTCTTTTGCGAAAACTAAATCGCTCGCTCTAAATTCGCGTCTGCATACTCGCACCCTTAATCCTTTCTCTGTCTAAACCGCTTTCTTTCGTACGTTGCGACGGGAAAGATACGGCGGTTGGCCTTACGGAACGTCGACTCGTGCAAAGTACACCTTAAAGCTACGTCCTTCGTGGCAGCGTCCAGCGACCGCGGCCAGAAAGAATCTTTGTACGCGCTTCCAACTCGCGAGCGATTTCTGTCCAGAGTGGACGCGTGTTGTTTACAAGATAGCGGCGAGAAGACTTCCTCGAATCCTACTATAGAAAATATGAAAAGTATTAAAACTGTAAATTTGAAAGGTAAATGTTATTATTAATTAGATACACAACAAATATAAAGAATCTTTATAGATTAATAAGTTTAAAAAGTTTTTATTTTTTTAAACGTTACATTTATACAAAATCAGAAATTATTAAATTAGGTAAAAGATTATTAATTAAAGTACATACAACATATACACACAATTTATTTGCCATTCTGTTTTCTTTCATGTATAAAATCAGTCATTTTTTTCTTTGGAAGCGCAAGCGGTGGAAGCGACGATCAAACTGGCTTGGTAGCTGCTTCTGCACGCGCGCGTAGAAGCGTCATCTAGTGGTATCTACACGCTAAACGCGTTTACTGCTGACGCGCACATTTGCTTGAACCAGTTTGTCCGCTTCGCTTGGAAGCGCGTTCACGCCCGCGGTCGCTGGACGCTAACATTACGTCACCACGCCTCAGTAACGTAGCGTAGTACTCGATGGAAGAGGGAGAGCCGACCGCCAGCCCGTTACCTCTGACGGGTGAACCGCCAGAGGACTTTAATTCGAAACATAAAAGATGAGGATAGGATTTGTCTCCTTGTTTTCTTCTTCCTTCCTTCCTTTCCTCTTAAAATTTTAATCTTCACACATTGACCTTAATCGCATAAAGACAACATTTGCTCCGTCCGCTCTTTCACTCTTGGGGTGATTTTCTTCCAGAATTAGAACGAAACATTAAACAGGAATTTTATTTAGGCCTACCGATTAGAGTAAATAGTACTTTTTTCACCATAATCCAAAAAATAATAGTTTTTAATTAAATTAAAATCAAATTTTAAGGACAAAAAATGCGAAAAATAATTACGAAAAATTGACGAGACGTGGGAACGGTAAACTCGGAACCGAAGTACTACCGAAGTAGAAAGACAGTCCGGACATTCGAATCCATCCGAACTGACAGAGACGGTGGCCAAAAATAGATCGATCTACTCAGATTCCTTTCTCTCCTCTCTTTCCGCCTCTCTCCCTACGGCATAAAAAATTTTCGATTCCGGTTCCGGGTTATCGACGGGAGTCACTTGGACAGTGAAAAATAGAGAAAGGGACGAAAAACGGGAACCGGAAACGGGAAAAGGATGGAGAATTCTTTCGACTTTTTCCGATATTCTATGCCAGAAATCGAGTGGAATGACTGCCGACGACGCTCATCGGAAGAAACTACTCGGACGTTGACGAAAACGCCGTAATTACGGAACAGAGAAAACAAACGATATTCATTCGGTTCTTCCACATCGGTAAAAAAGTAGGCCGGTATTTTACCTCTATCGGGTGGACGCGCGATTCTCGGCGGCGGCGAGCGGACGGCCAAAACCTTTTCGACGACGGACGAACTTCCGTTTCTCGTCCGACGGAGTGGCCCGCGGGATGACCTCCGACTTATCCTCATTCTCATTTCTCCAAAACTCCGTAAGACAGGTTGTGAGGGAAAATGGCAGTCGACCGCCGAGATCGACCTCTTTCCTTTTGTTTGTTTGTATTTGCTCACCTTCGATTTCGGTTGCCGGGGAGCCGCGCGCCGTTCGCGAGAACGGACCGTCGCGTCACGCTCCGGACGGCTAGGGCCGCCTGTCGGGCGTCGGACGGGGCACGCGGAATTCCCCCGTCGACCAATGGCCGAAGGCGACTTCGTCGACCAATGGGGGGTCTCCTCTCTCCTTTATACGCGCTCCCCTCCGTCGCCGCCGCACTTTTCTCGCCGCAGACGCCTCGAAGTCCTTTCGGTGAGCTCCTTCCACGTCGAAATGGTAAGAACTCCCCTCCCTTCACCCAACGCGGCCTTCCCGCGGGCGCCGGTTTCCCTTCGAGCCCCACATCTCTCGGACTTTCGAAGAGAAGAGACGAAGAAACATCCCGAGAAACTCCGTTTTCTCACCTTCCAATTACAAAATTTTCGTCCGGCACCCGGACCCGGAATCGATCTCCTTCCCGTAATTAATCGATCGGTCGGCGGCCGCCTGGGTTTTGGCCGTTTCACCGACTTCCGTGCGAAGTTCCACAGACGAAAGTTCTGCACCCCTCTGAAGAAGCCGAACGTGGGTTCAACTTAAAGAGGAAGAGAAAAGTATACGTTGGAACGGGCGGACGGGGAAGCATTACGTAAAATTGGAAAGAGTGTCGGCAATTTTTTAACCGTTTTCCATCCGGTGACCGTCCAAAAGGCGTTAAATTAAGGAATTCGGAAGTGGAGAAGGGAGAATGTCGGAGAAGTATTCGACGAACACGCTCTATCTTCTCTAGGCGTATCCGGTTGGAGGAAATGCGAGGATAAACGAAAGTCTCGGTTTAATAGACCGGATGTAAACTTCCCGAAAGATTTTCAGAAAAGTTGGGCCCGAAGGACAAAGTTCTCCTTCTCTCTCTTAAAAAACGAAATGCCGTTTTGGCTCGGACGAGTGAAAAATTGATGGGAAAAGACCGCCTTCGTCGAGAAATTCTGTTGGCCTCTCGGCACTGAAAGGCTAAAATAATTTCCGGTTTAGATTTTTCGAGACCTCTTATCGATGACGTCGACGAAACGAGGAAACGCCGTGAGGAAAGCGTCGGGCGTAAATGATAGGCTGCCACAATATTTCGGAAAAGAATAAAGTACGATATTAAAAAAAAAGGGAAGTGAAGCCAACCAGACTCACGCAACGCGCTATTGGATATTTACGATTAAAAAGTACTTTAAAAAATAATTGCGGTCGTTTCCATATTTCTACGTAAAACCGGAGGGGCTGACGGGTAAAAAAGTTGGAGAAACGCTACCTGAGCGTCTTTCTCGGTCGATATTTACCGCTCTCGATAATAGGACAACAAACAAACGGCTATTTTTAGAATTTAAAGGGGGTAGACAGAAGTCGACGCGGGTTTCCGGGAAGGAGTCCAATCGAATCGATCGATAACTACGGTATTTGGAACGTGGTGAATAGCGCCGCTAGAAGGCGTCCGTCGTTTCTTTACTGCGTTTATCGGAAAGAAAACGGAAGACAAGTTAGGCTAGTGTTGCCAGATTTCTTTGGCCGAATTAAAGAATATTTAAAACCGAAAAGTGATTAAACTCTCAAATTTCACTCGACCCCATCTCATCTCAAAAAATCTAATAGCCTAATCGAATGCCTTTTTACTTAATAACTTAGCATTTTGTTTATACTTTTTAGTCTTCGATTTAAATATCAGTTTTCGCATTGACTATAAACATTTGCATATTTTAGTTTAATTTAATTTAAAATGTCATTAAAATATGAAAATAAAGGACGTATTTCGTTCCTTCTCCTTTCAATAAAGGACAGTTTAGCGAAAATAAAGAATTGTCCTTTGAAATAAACGACGAATAGAGACTTTACATTAAGTTAAGGCTTATATCTCCGGTAGGAAAAAGGAAGGTGCTAAATAAAGTGGCATTGGGTGGTATGTACTATATTTATTTGAAGGAAGTTAATTCCCACAAAGCTTTCGCACTCGATAAACTACTCTGTTTGAACCGAACGGAATTAGCTAATCCCGATGGATATTTTATAATTTTTGCCACGGAGTTAGGCCTAACCTTCTTTAAGTGGATTACTGAGGTGTTGCAATGTGGAGTATTCGTACTCAAAAATTGACCAAATCTATTTTAAAACGTTTTTCGTTTCTTTATTGTGAATTAAATTTCGCTCCTCTAGATACTTACTACGAACTATCACGAGAGACAATAGAAAAACATATAAGCATAGTTCTGTATTATAAGTCTCATCAAGTACAAGATGTAAGTAATTTTTGAACATTATTTCTAAAGTATATGTTAAACATCAAAGTCTGAACTCTGTCAGAATACGAATCTTCCTAGGAAAAAATGAATTAAATAAATCTAAACTAATTCTAAACTTAAATGAATTTTAAAATACAATTTCTTAAGAGAATGTTTTTGTAATCATTTTAATAAGTGTAATTTGCAATATGAAGACATTCCTGTTAACTTTTTAAAAGAACTCGGCCAACTTTTTCATAGCCCTACTCCACTGAGAAATTTTAAGTATTCCTTAGATTCCTGCCCATAAATTCCCTAGATTTACCTAGACAATATACAGTACTATACCGTGATATTGATTGCATAATTAAACAGAGGCTTATACAAATGGCATTATTTACGTTACATGACTGTGATACTAATACGCGATAAATGCAGATAAAAGTGTTATTATTACATCATAAAATTATTGGAAAGATTTTTTAAATCGATCTGGAAACACTTTTAATTCGTTGTTCTTTAGTCGTCGGATGGAGGATTCGCATCCCACTTTCGGGGTACTTAGGCACAGAATATTTATATGTTATCTTTTTTAATGAGAAATGCATTTAGATAAAGCCATTGTAATAATAGTGTATTTCTAAAAACAATAGTCTATGTTAGAATTATAAAATTATACGTAATGTTATGTTTCACAAATAAAGTATCATTCAAGTACGACGTCGCTAATTTTAAGTCTATTTAACTACCTAATTTGTCACGGTTTGTCGTCAATTTTTAGACACACCCCATGCTCGTGTCGGGCTTGATCTGCCGCTCCGATATGAATATCAAACATTTCTGTAAAACAGATCTAGAGTGTCATATATTAATGTGGTGTCTGTGGATGGCTGAGCTGAGCGTTAAGAAGCGTATATAGAACTCAGTTTAAGAAAACACGAAGAACTTCTTATAATATATAAGGACGTACACTTTAATATAATACAGAGGACGTTACAACACAAAGAACACTAACAAATCGTCTTGAGGCGGACACATCGTAGCTTCTTCCTTTCCTACTCTTACCGTCGTCTTCTTTTCGCCTCGAGAGAGAAGAATGCGCTTAAGCTTCGTCTTCGTCTTTTCCCGCGTGCCCCAGAATGGGTGCGCACGACATTCGGCTTGACCATGTCGCTAGCGCGGGGGACGGGCACCACATTAATTTATTCGTATTTCCTGCTATACCAGCTAATTTAGAGATAGGCCAATAAAAAGGAAAAGAAATTTAATGATTTACTGCAGAAGAGTCTGACAACATTGTACTAAGTAATTTCTAAAGTTAACATATCCTACATGCCGGTATATCTATCTTTCAGCGATATCTTTATTTGTAATCTATATTTTTAAAGGTTAAATTATTGTCATTATTCTTTCGTATTAAAAGTTTCAACAACCGGAGGGCTTCCAATAAGTATTTACTACAGCGCTTCTATTAAAGGACAATATTTAAACGAACCTCGTTACAATGCCTAGCTGCAGTTTTTAATCATATTTTTTATTTATTTAATTTAAAATATGTGCTCTCTACCTCAAATTAGTAGTGTTTTGCCCCTGTATATCATACTTTTCCTGTTAGCAATAGAGTCGTGCTGATCATCTAGAATTCTAGATTCTAGATGACTCTATATCTAACTCTTTTTATCGAAAAACTTTTGAATTGAAATAATGTGACCTTCGGTTTGCATCGGACGTTCATAGACAGTTAATCGGGGCCTTTTTTCCGTAAGCTTTCCATATCGGGTTTCGTCTTTCATCTATCTAAGTCCGTTCTCAATATTAAGGAAGGACAGACAGGAAGACGGACGACAGCGGGAATTTATACGTCTACAATTTTTTCAAATTGCTGCCCAATAAACAAGAATTTGGGGATGGGAACTCGGTATCCGTATAGTGTGGTTATAAACTCCATAACGTACCCCTTATGGCCGAACCGTATTCCGCAAGAAAAGTTTGGATCCATCATATTTTAGGCCGAAACTCCGTTAGCGTAAAAATACCCGCCGTAATTATTTTTAATAAGGTGACTATCATGATGACGTAAAATTCGACTGACTTCTGAGTAGTTGATGGTACCATATTACGGAAGTATTCACGTCGAAATTCGAACACCGCTCAAGTCGCTTTACGCTCGTTTTATGCCCTGCTTCGAAGTAAAATATCATGCTCAAGTGATTAAAAATAATTATTATTACGCTCCGGTTTCACACTAATAGAGTCTCGGCTTTACGGTACGGATACAGAGAATTGAAAAAATAGGTGTGCGCCAAGCCTCCATTAGTCCTTACAATCGGAAGTCGAAAGCAACCGACGAATAATAACGGATTGGATTCAAAGTAACTTTTGACCGATTCATGTTATTTCCTGAACAATATAAAATTTAAAGTATGAGTTCTTTGGTCATAAAGGAAATAAATTAATAAACAAGTACAGTGTCAGATCTGGCGACAGCGGCCGGTGAAGGGATTGACGACGGAAACTACCTAAAAATTGTCGTTTTCCACATCGAATGTACCCACCCACATACGAAAAACCGGAATATGAAAAGTCGAAATATACGTCGTCTATCGGCCACCCGTCCGATAAAAATGGCGTCGGAGAATATTGCCGTGTTTACGGATTGAATTTTCATTCTCCACTTTCGATTCACTCGGAGAAAAAACGCCAGAGACTAATTTGGGTGAGAAAAATATTTCGAATAGATCGAGATTAGGGATAGTGCCGTCTTTAGGGGAGGGCCTACGGGGCCCTCCCCTAAAGACGGCACTGTCCCTAAATAACAAATAGGTTACTTGAAATGAAGAAACCATTAATAATACGAATGAAATTACTCCTCCAACACGTAGTGTGAAGTGGTTGAGTACAGGGTGAAAAATCTCACTGGCTAAAAAAAACAAGGTCAACAGATTTTCTGGGATATGTTAAAAGGGTGATAGCACGATATCCGTAACCGGTCTCGCCCATGCTAGCTACACCAGCGACCCCTAGGTCTGTAATCTAATATTGATTCTGTTTCTTCATGGGGGGCCTCAACATTCTTCTGGCCCAGGGCCCCTTACGTTCTAAAGACGGCACTGATTAGGAATATCAAGTATTTTAGAATCCGAATTTTAACTATGCGCTCGCGAGTTCCTTTTGATGTAAATTTACCGGTCAATATTTAATTCGGATATTAAATACGACAAATCGCACTTTCTAGGCACTCCGACTCAAGGTCCTAGAATATATTCTAGGACCTTGACTCCGACCGTCGTACTTCGAACGCTGTCTAACTTATGACATCGTTACTAAATTGCTCTTCTATTGGTCTAATTTTTGCCGTTCCGCTTTCCGCAGAGCAAAGTCAAAAAGTTTCGACTAGGACGGTAAAATTGACATCGTTTTACGCTCGGATCGTCACGTTAGTACTAGGCTTAAGGCTAAAAACACCGTTATGTGGGATGTAATCTCGACTTAGCGACCTGTTCGCTTCTCGCAACTGGCCGCTAGAGTGTAAGACGTAGCATAACATCCGAGATTAACGCTAAATGATCTTTAAGGAGTAGCAAACGTCCCTTACGAACTCGACCTCTTCCTTTAAAAATCCATTAGAAACGCTGACGGTCCTCCTCTGCTCCCAGGCGGAACGCGTTAAACGCGCTTCTTTTCTGGTTTTGTATCCTCTCGAATTAGCCGAAGGAGGAGTAAAGCAATTTTTTTCTTCTTCTCGGGGCAGCGCGAGTGTATCAGTATCCACGTCGGCCAAGCGGGCGTTCAGATCGGAAACGCCTGTTGGGAGCTCTACTGTCTGGAACATGGAATCCAACCTGACGGTCAGATGCCCAGCGACAAGACCATCGGAGGCGGCGACGATTCCTTCAATACTTTCTTCAGCGAAACGGGCGCGGGAAAGCACGTGCCGCGAGCCGTCTTCGTGGATCTGGAACCCACCGTCGTAGGTAAGAACCGGCGGAGATCGGACTTCCCGGTCCGGCGCTCTCCGTACTTTTCATCCTTCACCCGTGGTTTCTCTTGCAGACGAAGTGCGAACGGGGACCTACCGCCAACTGTTTCATCCCGAACAGTTGATAACGGGAAAGGAAGACGCCGCCAACAACTACGCCCGGGGTCATTACACCATCGGCAAGGAGATAATCGACTTGGTACTCGACAGACTTCGCAAACTGGCAGACCAATGCACCGGTCTTCAGGGATTTCTCATTTTCCACAGCTTCGGAGGTGGTACCGGGTCGGGATTTACCTCCCTGTTGATGGAAAGACTCTCAGTAGACTACGGGAAAAAATCCAAACTGGAATTTTCCATATATCCGGCGCCTCAAGTGAGTCCTTTTTTCCCGGCTTCTCCTTTCCGGGTCGCCTTCTAACTCCCTTCTTCCGTAGGTGTCGACGGCCGTGGTGGAACCCTACAATTCCGTCCTGACCACCCACACCACTCTAGAGCATTCGGACTGCGCCTTTATGGTCGACAACGAGGCAATCTACGACATCTGTCGACGCAATCTCGACATCGAGCGTCCCACCTACACTAACCTCAATCGTCTCATCGGTCAAATCGTTTCGTCCATAACCGCGTCTCTGAGGTTCGACGGCGCCCTCAACGTCGACCTGACCGAGTTTCAGACTAATCTGGTTCCTTATCCCAGGTGAGGACGTATTTCGTCGCTATATCTACTCTTGGACAACCCAGAAAGTCCCGGACGATTTAGCAAACTACGAAGGAAATTTGGGCTTTGTGCCGAGGTTAATGTCCATTCTTTCGTGTTTGGACGCTTTGAGTGTTAAAATAAGGACGATTCTGATATATAAAAACGAGGAAGAATGGAAAAGGCTATGTGAAATGCGATTTATTTCAATATCTGACTGTGAATACTTTTGTTCGTAATGACGATGGATTGAAAATGTTTGCTTTTTTTTTGTGATGTTTTACTTTAACATCAATTCCTTTGTCTTGATCAGTATTTATTTCTTCTACCAGAAAATTTATCGAAATGATCCAACTATTAACAATACTGTACGAAGTATTTCGAATATTTTTGCTGTGTTGGTTTATATTCGTTATTTTCTAGCTATAGCCGTTCCGCCATCCCTGCCATTCTCAGCCTCATACATTTCTTCCTCAGATTCATTTTTCTTAGAGACATTACGGCGTTTCTCTTCACTTTCCGTGTCTCTTAACCTTCCGTACCTATAGCAGAGAGGAGCGAATCGAGTACTTCGGGAGAGAACATTTTAAGTTTCTGTTTTGAGCGTTTTCGCAAGAAAGAAACACAAAGATCCGATGACATTAGGAGCATGTTTTAAATATTTTAATGAGTTTTTATTCTAGATTTTCTTGAAAAACGTCTGCGTAAAAAGTTTTACATTTTTATTTCGCTTCTCCCGGGCCTTTCCTTAAGTTTGCCAATCTCTAAATGATCCAAACGATTACTTTGGTCCGTAAAAAAGTTTACTATGGGAGCCATTTTATACTAAATCGAAAATAGCTAAAATGATTCGATTAACTCAATATATATTCAAATTTTCATATATTTCTGCATATCTAGAGATCTCATTTGAGGAATTTGATCAAAGCCAAGTGTGTGAACTAAGTGACTGTTCGCTTTTTTAAAATATATAGGGTAAAACCGGGTGAGATACCTAGTCGGGAGAGACGACTAGAGACTTTATTCAAATAATAAACGGTAGGACAAGTCACTACTCACTTTAATGGTGACTACGCTTAACGTTTTGAATTTCATTATTTTTTCGAATGGTTGTGTTGCCAAAAAAGTAAGCTTATGTTTATCATCGCTCTATAACTTTTTTGCGACATTCACGTTTATTCGAAATGTTCCGAAATTCGAATATGCTTACATGATATTTCTGTTTTAGGTGAAAATGAGATTAGTTGGTCTTATTGTAGTCGAATCCAGAGGTCCTCCTAATAATTTTAGTCTAAAATACAGAAATAAGCATCTCCCCCATATGGTTTGGGTGAGATGCCTAATGGATTTAAGGGAGAGATGCATACTTTTTCTGAAATATTTTATTATGAACTTAATTAAATTTATTAATTTTAGATGCTTACTGAAAACAAAAGAAGGAAAACTGGTGCCAATAGAAAAAAATGTCTTACTGGAAGAACTTAGTTCTCTTCCAGTGAAACAGTCCCAATTAATTAATAGTCTGAATTACTATGAAGCAAACAAAGTTCCTTTGCCTGTTTTATTTAACATTTAATTTAATCAACATTTCGTACTTTTTGTATTTTCCACACTCATTATACTCTGTAATATGCATTGTGCAATTTTCGTGCCAAAAGTATAATATGGAATGTTCCATTCCATATTATACTTTTCGCAGAAGACAGACAGTAATTTAGCACAGCGAGCTCTTGGATTAAATTCAATGTTAGGTACTCAAAACGAAAAAAAAAACTTCTTTATGATATAATTAAGTCACAAAAGCGAGACAAGTAAAACCGATTGGATTCGATGCCCAAAGTTCAAAAAATGAAGACGCGAAAATTGCACAATGTATATTACAGAGTATAATGAGTGTGGAAAATACAAAAAGTACGAAATGTTGATTAAATTAAATGTTAAATAAAACAGGCATCTCACCCTTAAGCATTAGGCAACTCTCCCGGAGGTACGGGATGTAACTGTGGTTTCCAGAAGAAATAAATATATAACGCATATACTTATTTCTTCTGAAAACCACGGTTAAGTGAGTATATGCGTTAAAAAAAAAGAACTATAGGCATCTTACTCGGTTTAGCCTATATATACCCTCAGAACGCAAGAAGTCGCAGCTAATTTTTTGCAGATTTTCTATTAGACATAATGAAGAATATGCCCTCGAAAATTAATGGCGGGTCGGGACTGGTAATATAATATATATCCACGAAATTACTTCTCTTACAAAAATACATCAAATCTGTAGATAGAACCGCCGCATGAGGGCAAGTCGTCAAACGACACCAAAATATATTCTAATTAAATGCTCGATTTGAATTATGAAATGACAAAAATGGAACAAAACGTTACGTTGAAAAAGTAAAATTGTTTTGTAAATTTGTTTACAAAACAATTTAAAATATTGATTTCTTGGTGTATTTTTCTTTATAAAATTTTATTGTGAAGCATTTAAATTTAACTCTTTCTACTGATTTAAATCCCTTCGAGACGACATTATGA
Source organism: Centruroides vittatus (assembly GCF_030686945.1). Taxonomy (NCBI): domain Eukaryota; kingdom Metazoa; phylum Arthropoda; class Arachnida; order Scorpiones; family Buthidae; genus Centruroides; species Centruroides vittatus. Next base: position 1,556,368 of record NW_027121927.1, read on the forward strand.
TGCAGCATTAAAACTTTTAATCATTGTTACTCGTAAAAATAATTTTATTATAGCAAGTTATTAAATATTCATTAACGTAAATTCCATGTCTTTCGCTTATCACCTGGCATTCATTAGTGTATAGTTAGTATTTCCTATTCACGTTACAGAACTCGATTCTACAATTTTTCTGTGACTTTCCTATATTCTTGTTTATGACTGTACGAGAATTTAGTGTATTCTTTCGTTCCATGTCCGATATGATCTAATTGTTAAAATACTTTAATCTGGATTACATTTTCATTCTGTAACTAACGTTGATTGGAGGAAAGGATGAGAGACACCACCAAATAGGAAATTTCTTTTCAAATGCTAACGATTTGTGGTATTAAACGATTCGTTTCTTTCCTAACTTTGACTAAAAGCGATGTTCTATCTTTTGCTTCCTCAGTATTTCACCCTTCTTCTCTCAAATTCTGGGGAAGAAGGGTGAAATACTTAGGAAAATCCGAAAATAGGAAAAGCGGCGTCCGCTTGGTTTCTTCCAGAACCGAAATGCAAACCGCCGGATCAATAAAGTGGGTGGAAATAAAAGCGTGGCACCCTTCCTGCAAATATTATTTTTACGACTTACCGATCACAGAGTCGATTATAATGTCACTCGAATAGGCGGGGTTTGCATTTTACTCAACACGACAATCAGAAGGTGGAGTAAGTTGCGACTACGTTTCGCCGTAGTTGGAAGTGAAACTTGAAAAACAAGAATAACCGGAAGTATTATTCGATGGAAATAAGAGCCGAGTATTAATGTAAAATGTCGAAAAATCGAAAAAGAAATCTTCACAATTATCATAGTCAAATACAGGTATATTGTTTACCTTACTTGTTTATAATAATGATATTTATAAGATAAACTATCATTTGTCTAAAATTTTAAATTTATTTTTAATTAATTATTTCAAGAAAACTCTTGTAATTAAAATTATTCCATTGAAAGTATTTGAAAAAACAAGAAAATGAAAATTTTTCTTTCCATACACATTTTCTAAAAAAATTACAAAGAATGTATAAAAAACAAAAAACTAACCAATAAATCAAGCCATGTCAAGAACATCTAATTTAAGTTACCTGTAATTACTCTGGAACAACTATCTGGAAATTTCAGTTTGGATCTTCAACATGATTTGAAGTAGATAAAGGGTTAAAGAAACGTGGTTAATTTTCAGTTGTATGGAAATTACCGTATCTATTGTCAATCTATAAGCTAATAAATCATAGAATTCAGTGTAATAAAATAGTCCAATGTTTGTCAAAGTTATCGATCCACTCCTGCTAAAGAGCATAGAATTCCGTTTTGGAAAAATGATTGTAAGAGAATATAGAAATATTGCGGATTACCTGGCACATGCTCTCGGAACATCAGTGGTTTTCAAATTATGATCCCCATGGACCATAATTTGAAAACAACTGAAATAGTTAATACTTATTTTAATGTTACTAAAGCAGTGGTTTTCAAACTTTTCAGAGCAATGACCTCTTTAGAGGCAAAAATCACAAATAAATTCTTTTGCGACTCCTTACTTTTGCTGTTCCAGTGTACTTATATTTTTACTGAGCCACCTATCGGCAAATTTTGTACTAATTTTTTTCAATAAACGGCAAACACACCGTTTGAAGTACCCGCTGTTTCAATTTCATTCAATTTTAGCTACAACACCCTTCTGAACCCTCTAAGTAAACTTAATTTCTAACAATCCTGTACTTTATAAAGCAAAGAGGTGTTTTTCACCATATAATAATTCGACGGCCGGATGGCCGAGCGGTCGAGATGGCAGCCTACCGCTCTGGGGGACCCGGGATCGAATCCGAACGGGTCGAAAATCCCCAGGAATTTTTCGGGGGGTGGCCCGTTCGGATATGTCGGGCCCCGTCCCTCACCACCCGGTCGCCCCATTTTGGGCCTGGCCGAACTCATAATGGGCCTACTAAAAGAGGCCCTCTTAGTGCCCACAGGGCGGAAAGAGTTAAAAAAAAAAAAAAAACCATATAATAATTAATAACAAGTATTATTAATTAGTGCTGTTACCACAGATTTTATAGTATAAAGTTAATACTGTATAATACAAGAAAACATAATCAGTAAATGATATCAACATGATAATTGTGGTTTCTTCCCCACTATAACATACTGTTAATAAAAATACGTTTTTTACAACTTACTTTTTTATTCACCAACTTACGCATTTTTCGACGTTATTCTCCATTCATGCTTGGTTCTTTTATTTTAGTCGAATGCTATCGGTTATTGTTCGTCAAGTCTTACCTGTCGTATGAAATGTAAACTCCACCTAATTGAGTAACTATATGGATGGGGATAATCAGGTACATCATTGTCAAAAAAGAAAAACAAAATAATATTCGCGTCCCACCTGGTCTCCATGGTAACCATGCGCGTACCATGCCAAGGTGAAGAGATTTAAAGCGCTCTGACTAAGGGACTCTTGAAATTTTTTCAGGATCCACTTTCCACTGGCCACCTACGCCCCGGTCATCTCGGCCGAGAAGGCTTACCACGAGCAACTGACGGTGTCAGAAATAACCAACGCCTGCTTCGAACCGGCCAATCAAATGGTGAAGTGCGACCCACGGCATGGTAAGTACATGGCCTGCTGCCTACTGTATCGTGGAGACGTCGTGCCTAAGGACGTCAATGCCGCCATCGCTAGCATCAAGACCAAAAGAACCATCCAATTCGTCGATTGGTGTCCCACCGGATTCAAGGTGAGTTCCTTCCCGACTCTTTCCCGTTCTTTCCTCCGACCTTTACCTTGCGTAGATTGTCATTCCCGAAAGAAAAGACGGTTCGTTCTCTTCTGGTGAAGAACGAATTGTCTTTGGGTGACGTGTGAGTAACCACGGGTAGACACTTAACGATTATTAGCCAAAATTTGGAATTCAGCCAACTCCTTTCCATTGTTTATCACGTCATTTTGCCGTGAAGAAATTGTAGCAGGGACTTTTGTGCATACTTTCAGAAAAGCGTCCTTTATCGACTCGGTAGTCCAAGTCGATAGAGGTTCTATTTACGGAACGATTTGTGGATTTAGGTAATTTGCGAAGCATGCGGTTGGGGAAAAGAAATAATTTTCAAATTTTGTTTTTCTTTCCACAGGTAGGGATCAATTACCAACCTCCCACGGTGGTTCCCGGAGGAGATTTGGCCAAAGTGCAACGGGCGGTGTGCATGTTATCTAACACAACCGCCATAGCCGAAGCTTGGGCTCGACTCGATCACAAGTTCGACCTGATGTATGCTAAGAGAGCGTTCGTTCACTGGTATGTGGGAGAGGGAATGGAAGAAGGAGAGTTTTCCGAGGCTAGGGAGGATCTGGCCGCCCTAGAAAAAGATTACGAAGAAGTTGGAGTCGATTCTCTGGAGGGAGAAGACCTGGCCGGAGAAGAATATTGAGGCGGTCATTTTGATAAATATTCTCGCACCGACGATCGACCGCGTCTAACGCGCCGTTTCGTCCTTCCAAACGTGCCTTTAGAAGCGACCGAGTCATCCTTAATTTTATTTGAATCTGGCATCTCACCGCAATTTCCTAGTCTACAATTACGGATTTGTTACGTAAGCACTTTGACACGCCCGGAGGTATTGAAACGTCGTATCGACGACGTCACCATATATTTTTGTCACCTTCAAATCATTGATAATAAAAAACGAGTATTTCCTTTAATGGTGGTAACCTTATTTTAAGTGGGCTGGTAACTTCTTTGAATTTCATACAAAAACAATTTTTATTTGTCCAACTATATATAAAGCCCATTTCCATTTTGGACATTATTTAAAGTATGGTATACAGTAAATGCATTTCGAGTGCGGATTTTTTTAATCCTCATCTCTCTTCAATGCATAATTCAAGGCCACAAATAAATTACATATATATTTAAAATTTATCTTAACATTATTTACAAATCTTTAAATATCCAAAAACGTATAAACTTAAATAGACCTATTGACCTACTTAGTTATCATTTAGGCATATTACCCGAAAACATAACTTTATGTATTGGTAGCTGTTGTCTTTGTATTTCTATCTTTTAATATTTCCTATGTTCATTTTTAATGCCGAGGACCTATACAATATTACTAAATAGAACTATTATTGTATAATTAAAAAAATAAAGCATTATAATACACTGTAACCTTATAAATCCATTTTAAAGCTCCCACTTTATTTCCCTTTACACTCTCTGTTCATGAGAAGATTCTGATTCCTAAGATCTTATCCTCCGAAAACATCATATAAGCAGATTGCAAAAAAAGGCCGAAATGATCCCCAGTGCTGAGATATGGCTGCAGTAAGTTTGCCGTACTAATCTCTAATTCTCTGCCCGCAATCCGCAAGCCTACCTCTAATATTTTCCAATTACTTCTCTTACTCATTTATACCTCGAATTGTGCTCTCCTTCACTTCTGTACCAATTGCAGTCAATAGTTCTTACCAACCAAGGTTTCTCGCTCTGAGGCGAAAAGATCTTTTATCAGATAAACTATTATTCCTCAGGCTCCTCAGTTTTACGGTAATATTCTCCATTTCAGAAATCACCGACTACTTGCACCAAGTCAAACACCTAAACCGCTTTCGACTTTATTACACCGCCTAACGTTAGACCAAACTCCAATTTCCTTCTCGCGTGTTGAAACGTATTCGTTAATTACGTGACACTGTACATCTTAACATTCATCGCTCGACTAAAATATAGCCTATATTTTATCTTTCTTTTTATTTCACATTCACATTGTTATAAAACAAAATTATTGTTTTATCACAGTGAAGATCCTTACGTAATCCGTTACGATCTTTACGATGATCCGTCTCGAGTTGGGTTTTATGACTCGAGAATGTCCGTAAGATGGTTCGAGGAAAGCTACACCTCCACACTCAGCAAGTGAATATTTACAGTTTATTTACACAACAAATATTTACAGGATGTACAAGTTCGACAACATTACATACACTATGCAACAAGGATGTGGTATCTCACGTCGGCTTGTCTATTGGGGACTGTTATACTCCGGGGAACTCAGGTCGCTTTTCGGAGATGGCTCAACCGCGTGGCCGTCCTGTCTCTGCACTAACCCTTCTCAGAGGACTTTCTAAGAGGAGAACACTCTCTCTACACCTCAAAGGTTTACCTAGTGCCAGAGACTACCACGTATCCGGTCTCTCGACCTTCTCCCCGTTTCTCTCGCCACCCTTACCTTTTAAGGGATTCTACGGCGACCACTTGCGACCAATAGGGTCCTTCTTTTCCCCTGGGAGCTTCCAAAGACGTCCGCCCTCCTCCGAACGACGTAGCTTACAAACGCGTCCGTCCCTTGTTTACGTTTTACAAGTCGGCCAACACGTGGCAAACACATTGACGTGTACCATAAACGGAGACGCTACTCTCTTTGTTGTTCCCGGCCGTTTATAGCCCCCAAACCCCAGGTGGGACTAATTATCTCTGTCGCGTGGCTTTTCGACCTAAGACGCTAAAAGTGGATCTTTACAATCACCATTACTTTCATTATTACCATTGAAAATAACTTTTCTCGTTATAAATGATTTTGTACCAAATATTCAATGATATCTCATACTGAAATTGATTAAATCATCGTGTCATTTTAGCTGTATATATTCTAGTAGTAGTAGTTTTTTTTTAATTATTGTGTTTTATAACCCAATATTGCAATCATATTTTTAATCTATACTACATTTATAATAATTAACGTGTTGGAAAACAGGAGACTGCACTGTACGTAATTTAGGCGAATTGTTGGCATATGTTCCTTGACAAGTTTTACTAATTTCCTAACCTGTTTCGTCTACAAATTTATGAATGGCGGATTTCACGTACTTCAATTATAAATTATTCCCGCATTCTCCATTAAAGACTATTTATACCATTATTTTTATTATTATCTATTAAAAAAAATAATATTATTATTAAAATATTAAATTCCTCTTATGTTTCCAAATAAGGGTATGATATGCACTGATTGTTCAAATTTTAAATTTAACTGCTGATTATTATTGTAATTATCGTTTAAATTGTCCAATTGCGCTATTTACCGACTAATGTTTTGGGATAATAAGCGCTTTTTGTTTATTAATCTGAAATGAACCTGAACGTTCCACCCGATCTACCCAGACTGACCTGTCGTTGTCCCTAACCGTTGTGGGGAGTATTACGTCCAGTGGCAGTGATAACAGAAAACATACGCTTCGGCCGAAACGGTTTGTTTATCTTCATAAAACCATGCCAAAAGGTAAAAACTGGTTCACACTATACGAGTTTGTCCAGTACAGTAATATTTGACAGCGTAATATTCCACTGATTACATTATTGTCATAAGTAACGAGTAGGCCTATTCAGTAGATTGGGAGCGCGGACGCTATTCATGCTCCAAATTATGTTCCCGGGCTAAATCCGGTCAGCAGACATTTCACACAGCGCTTAAAAATGATAGAAATAAGTTTAATTTTCAATATTTGGAATGTTCAAAATATTTGTGGCCTGCCCAACTACGATTTATACACAATTTAGACAACGTGTTAATTTATTTTTCTCCCGGATCCGTCTTTATCGTCTAGTGCGGTGTTTTTCAGCCGGGGTGCCGCGGCGCCACGATTGGGGTGTCACAAAGTTTAGGATTTTTAGGCATTTTCTTGGAAATTTACTTAAGTGTAGTTCGAGATAACTCATTGTCAGTATTTCGACAAAATTTAATGGACTTAAATTTTGATATTGAACACGTAGAAACACTATTTTTGCATTAAAATGCTACTTCAAACTGTCAATTTTTGAAATTTTTTTCTCGGGAAGGGAGTCCCTTCCCCGGACCACACCCCAGCGTTGCGCATAATATTCGTTTTCGCAAAAAGTTCATCTGCCCCCATTAGCCCCCCTTATTCAGATTCTAGATCCGCCGCCAGTCAAGGGTGCCACGATTTTTTATTTTTCAATCAGGGGTGCCACTCAATGAAAAAGGTTGAAAAACACTAGTCTAGTGCATCTTGCCGTCCATTCTAATTCGTTCAATACCGGTTCGCTTATCTAAAAAACAAAAATTCCTGAAAAGGATGCGACTTACATATTGGGAGCGTTGCCTGGTAAAGCGACTTTAATAAATCTGGGTAAGCAAACCAATGATACAGTTCGTTATAAAATATACAATGCGGCGGATTTAATACTATTTGTTGGTTTAAGCTTAAAAGCAACTTTAAGAACAAAGAAACAAAAAATCTAAAATGTTGATTTCGTTTTTCCCCTTTATCTGCCTTTTATCAGAGACAATGAATTTACATCAGGATACTCAGAATAGAAAAACGATCATCTATTTTCAAAAAATAAGCTATGCATTTCTGGCGTTTTTATACAAATATTATCATCCCTCTTCAGGCCTTTTTCTGTTCATACACCATCAATTTGTATGAGAAAAATTGATAATTTTTAATATTAATTAACAAAAAAATGATTTTCTGTTCTGAGTATTCTTGGTGAAAGTTCGTTGTTTCTGATAAAAGGCGGATACAGGGGAAAAACGAAATCAACATTTTTAGGCTTTTTGTTTTTAAAGTTTGTTTTTAAACTTCAACCAACAAATGATATAGTTCGTTTCAAATAAAACGGGCTAAGTCATTGGCTTGCTTATCCTGCTGTATTAAAGCCGCTTTATTAGGCAACGCGTCCATTACAACCAATAGACCTACAACATTCTAAGCTGATCTTGGCTAGGACCTTGAGGTCATATACGTTCGAAGATCGAACGTGTATGACCTCAAGACTGGTTACACTGGTGTTGAATCGACAGAATATGTAACATTCGTTGGGCGATCCAATGGTAGTTATGTGACCATGGTCTAAGAGTTTGATTTTATATTCAATTTTGCTATTTTGAGTGCAGTATAACTGATAGGTTTATTTGTATACGGCAACACGACACATTGGCGATCTGCCGAAGGAGATGTCTCTTGAGAGGCCCCTACTTAGATGTTACTAACGTAAAGAAAACACGAAAAAATTCACGTGGCCAGTCTGTTGGCGAGACGTGAACCCATGACTAACTACTGGTAATCATCGGTGGTTTTATTGCTTCCATAATATTCGTAAAACTTAATACTGTATTTGACTATATTTGTGGATTATTATTGACATAAATTAACAGATATAAACTATATGCTGGGATGGAGAAATAACTAATTGTAAATGAATTATATAAACTATATCTTACAACAATGTTTTTACAAGTGGCGTGAACCAGCTGAATGACACCACTGCTGTTGGCACTTGACGTTTCTTCATTGGCTGTTGTCAAGAAGAAACGCGAAATAACAAGTTAGGTAGAAAATGCCACCAGTTTAATTTTCTGTTGCTATATTTTCCTAAACATTGCATTTAGAATATTTTATAAAATTCTATTAGCTTTCGATTGTTAGCATTCGGGCTCTTTAAGCAAACCTGTCCATGTCTTCTCGTTACTCACTGTACTCCCGAAAGATCTTCACAACCACGTTTCCGATTCGTTACTGGAATGATAACATGTCTAGTGTACACGGATTGGTTGGGGGTATCGGCGATGTTTTTCAAATATTGTTAACTTATTGGTTGATGAATTGTAATACTTTTCCAAAATTGCTGAACTACTCTGTGCTTACAGAGTAATGCTATGCAGTTTGAAAACCATCGACGATGGATACGATGGATTGATGGTTATGATTGATATATATCTGGCTATGATTTAGCTAATTATTTTGATAATTGTTGTTCACTCTATATTATTTCTACTTCTTCCGTAAAGGAAACTTATCACTTTAAAAGAGTCCCAATTAATGAATATTCTTCATGTTCCGAGTTAATTGTGGAAGAGTACTTTGTTAACAATAACAATAGAATATTACTGTACAGTTTTTTTCGAGAATTTTGGTTGGGCGAAGCATACTTGAAAACGGCTCTAGAAGTTTTAAATAGAATTTACTGTAGCGACTTTCTGACGGCAATATGGATTTTTAAAAATTTCAATTCAAAAATTCAAGATTCCTTACAGGCCTACTACATTTACACCGGAAAAGTTAAACTGGTTCACGAATAATCACATTCAATTTTAAATGAATTCAACTATTGTATAGTTCACACAATCTCAGGACTAAGGATCTAAGTCTCCAAAACGTAAGAAAGCACGAATGTTCGATAAATCTGAGATCACATGGTACCTTTACGTCACATATCGTGTTCTCTTTACGAAAAGACAGTCTCGACATTTTCGACACGAACTATAACAACTCATAACTTGAGTCGATAACGAAAACATTATCACTGACTGTCTAGCAATCATTAACGCATTCCTTCATTATCCATTTACGCAATGGCGTTTATACTCACAATAATGACAATACTGTAAAACGGTTTAAGTTTAATGTCTTGATAAGCTTTAACTATGAACTGTAGCCAACTGCGTCTTCGATAATTCGGAAATTTATGCACCAAAACATCATCTTTTGTGAAAGGTTTCGACCTTTCGGGAAATAAGAGATTAGGTACTGTAAAGTGGAGTTGGAGCCTGCGCGACTGGCGCAATGCTAAAAGGTCACTGCACTCACTCATTTGTATGGTGTCTGTCATAAGTTACGTTACTGTTTTGCTTATTTATTTTTTCTTCTGGTTTAAATAACTTTTTCAGCACTATAAATCATTGTACAATGCAGTATACAGTGCTGTAACTAGGATTTTGGACACCTATAGCCAAGAATAAAAATGGCGCCTTTTTAATTTTTGTTATTAAATAAAAATAAAAATGATGGTTTATTTCTGAAATATATGTTCGTAGAAATTACAGATAATAAATACTATATAAATATAATTATAGAAGTTTTTTTGTGTTATTAATTTCGAATACATATTATTCCTTCTCGTTGGCGCCTTTATTAAATCGGCGCCTGTGGCAGGAGCCACGTTGGCCATACCCTAGTTACGGCTCTGACAGTATACTTATTTAATAAAACCATTCATTTTTCTGAAAGATTTTTAAAATTAGCAGTAATACATGTAGTGTTGGAAAGAATTACAAATTCAATATTGAAAATTCAAATCGAAAATTCAATATTCGAGAATTCGACGTTCATGAAGGGTTTCTCTGTCCTAATTATTCAAAAACATGGGGAATCAGTGTAGGCCTATATATATAAATGTATATTTGTGAGTTATAATTTGTTGCTAAAATGATTGCTCTTCAAATATATTTTCACAAACACTGTCAATCTTTTCTTTTATTATTTATTGGGCTGCAATTTGAAAAAAACTAGATCTATAAATTACGACTGTTTTCCTCTGGTGTCTGTCCTTTAATCTCGAGAAAGGAGTGAAATCGACGAAGGTCGAGACCAGATATGTAAAACTTAGAGGCAGGATTAACTATATAACACATTAACTACAGTAGAGCGTCGTTTATCCGAAAGCCGGTTAACTCTGCCTTGGGTATCCATATGTGACAATGGGTGTAATCGTACCATTACGCGAGTGTCTGTTGCCGTATACTAGTCATTTTTATATAATAAAGTAGGGAAAATACGTACAAAAAGACATAGGCAACATAATTCGAATTTGGCGGTCTTAAGCGCGCAACTGACCAAGACACCTCGTTATCCGAGCGGCTTTTACTAACCTGTCAAAACGTGAACGCACTCTTCTCATTCGCCCGGGTGTCATGGCCGACAACAAGCGTTGATACGTTACGAATTTTTTTCCTTGCAACAAGTTTTTTGTATAGATGGTAAGTTTTTCATTATTTTATCTATTTGTGTAGCATTTATTTCATCCCTCAAGAATTTGTTGTTGCACTTAAGTAACTTTTTCCATTAAAAATATCATCTTTGTATTTATTTTATAATTTTTTTTTTAATAACGTTATATGGACAAAACGACATACATAGGCAACGGACATAATGACCATATTGTCATTATGTATGTCATTATGTCCATAAGAGCATGCAGCCCCTTGATGTTTCATTTTTCGCGCCATTGAAGACTTACTTTAACCAAGAAATATCCAAGTGGCTGAAAACACATCCTGTTACACAATTTCAGATAACCGGCCTTTTCAACAAGGCATATGGCAAGGTAGCTACAGTGCGAAATGGTTCTCATGGATTTAAAAGCACTGGTATTTGGCCTCTAAATCCTGAAATATTTCCCGATTATATGTATGAGCCTGCGGAGACTACAAACAAACCACTGCTGAAAGACACCTCCAATGAGCAACGTCATCAGCAAACAAGTCCTGGTCTAGTTTCCATAGCTGGGCCATCTACAGTAGCAAGATGATTCATTTTCGCTTCCTGTATCCAACATTCTTCAGGTTGCTGCAACTACACCACCTCAATATCAGCTACAGAGATCCCGTGCCGTCACACCTAACGACAATAATACAGCTGAAATAACAGCACCTACCGAACAACGAGCCGATAATTCATCTCAGGTTCTATCAGCAAACACTGAGCAAGAACTTTTTTTTAACTCAATCAATTCAATATCATTCATCTGCTGCTACTAAAGAACATCCATCGTCCTCTACTCTTGCTGTGTCTATTGAGGAGATTTCTGCAATCCCAAAAGGACGTTTTATAAGTGGTCAAGGAAAACGTAAGCCAAAGACTCGACAAACCTCTTTAGTTTTAACTTCTACTCCTAATATGAAGGCAATTAAATCAAAAAATGAGCCCAAACCTCTGCCAGAGAAAAGGACACGAAACGTTACTTGAAGAAGACAGTGAAAAAGAAAATTTTCCTGAAAACTTTCATGATGATGAAGAGGACTGTCCATGCATATATTGCAATGATCTTTTTTCCCGATCTAAGCCTGGAGAAGACTGGTTACGGTGCTTAAATTGTTTGCGTTCGGCTCACGCTTCTTGCGCTGACGTTTGTAAAAGAATCAAGCGTTTCATTTGTGAACTTTGTCAGTAATTTTATAGTTTTTACGTGTATGTCATTTTTTCCTTACGTAATGTGCCATTTTGTCCATAGCATATGGACAAAATGGATTTTGGCTGATCTCAATTAAACTATTTTTTTCTATTATTTTTATATTATAAATGTTTATTATATTTCATAGGTAAAGAACCAAAGATGATTGGTGTAGAATATGACAGTGCTGTGATTTACCAATAGAGTTATGAACCTAAAATAAAACCATATGTCATTTTGTACGTATTTCCCCTAATGAATAATCCTTAATAAAATTTTAATTAAGTCAAACAGAATCGCAGAAAGAATCAGCAGCGAAGCTCACGCGTGATTTATGTTCACTTTACACTTTACCAGTCCATTATTTTAGTTAGGGGCAATCAACCGGCTACAATATACTACATAGAGTGGCTGTGACCTTAGATACGGCGCTCTTGGTGGAGACGACGGGCACTATCCACTGCTGAGTACGAGCACCACTGAGTACGAATTCCATTTCCATTTATGCGGATGGAATTCGTATACAATCAATAATACCCCAATAAACCGGCGTAACTATAAACAGCCACCTAATACTATGAAACATGTATACTTTCAATATAATCGATTTAAAACTTAAGAGTCACATGATGTGCATACATACAGTATACACATTTTAACCTTTATCTAATTTGTCTCACAAAAATAGTTTAACACATTTCATAACAATTGGCTTCGCCACTGCCAATATTACTATTACCAAATTATTTTTTTTGAAATTTGATTGATGTAATTTGCATTTTTATGGTTTTTTTCAAATTATGTGAGCCTGTATCCACATTGACAACATACAATGGGTAAATAATAATAATAATTATTTTTTATTAATCTTTCTTAACCACTCAGCAGTGAGCGATGGATATATCCGTCAAGGGAGATCGCGTGGCACTGGTGAACGACGTCTATATCCGCAAAAAAATTCATATAAAATACCTGGATCATTTCGTGAAGTCGTAGAATTTTCACGAGTAGTTGGATTCTCCAACTTTGTTTTGGAATATCCTTTAATTCTCGAGAAATTACAATAAACGAGAGAAAATTAAAATAAATATGAAATTTTAGAGGGCCATCTATCGACATAAATCGAATTTAAACCTCTCGCCATCATCTGATTGGTTAAAAAAAATTAATATTCCTAATTGGCTCGCGTCAGAAAAAAAAATAGGTGTGACTTCTGTAAATCACGCTATCGCGAGAGCTCCGATGCGACCTGGAAAAGCGACAGCCTACGTCATCAGTCTAACGGTCCTTGTCTGACCTACTTTTTGTGAAATCAACATTAGAGTAAAACGTAGTAAGACGTAGTAATTTATAGTAAAACTGTCCTCTCTAATATTCGTAGTAGTTTGTAAAGCTTGAATTTCAATTTAATAAGTATTATTTAGTTCGGAAACATTAAAAATACATCATTAATATGTATAGCTTAAAAGTGATCTCAACGTTTGATATCCAAGAAGTGCTGTCTTTAGAAGTTTGATGATATTTTTGACCAGATTCGATAGGAACTTAATTATTGTTTATATCAATTAGCCTTTGGTAAAATCAATTTCGTTACGGGTCGTTTCACTTAAAGTCGGTTTCCAAGAATCTATCAACAACGTTAATGAAGAGTTATGGCACTTTGACTTAAATGAACATCTTAACATTGTGTGTAGACTAAGTAAAAGTACTCCATCTATGAGAATTTGATACAGAGCGAGTTCATATTATTTCTTCCCTTTTTTACCGTAACAAAATACACTAATCACGAGTGCAACGAGATTGAAATTTCTGTAGGATCTGATTAGACGACTGGGATATTCTACTTTCCTATTTTTCGTCTCATTTGAATCCTTGTTCGCAGAACAGGTCCCATTACTCACCTTCAATAAACTTGTAACAACCAAATCGCTTCCTCGATTCATTTCTTCTATCATTGATTATACGTAGTAGTTTAATTCGGCAAAAGCTTAAAAAACATTTTTTTATTTTATTCTACTGTTTGCTCTACTTACCATTAAGGCTGACTGTAACCTATGATTATGCACGCGTCACTTGCAGATGACGTTGAAAAAATCCATCAACAAGTTGCTTAACTTTTCCGGCAACAATTAAAACTGCGTGTGACACCATCTGTTATATTTTATTAAAATAACTTATTAAGTGGAAACTGTCCATGATGTCCATGGACATCATCATGGCCCACTTAATGATGTCCATGGACATCATTAAGTGTAACGGATGTATTGAAATATCATGTAGTTTAGTGTATCGATTTATTTTGGAACAAAATACCATATAGGCATGTATAAGTTGCATTCTACTAGTTTTCAGAAAGAAAATTTGAAACGATTTGAGTCTTCATTTACTATACTAACGAGGCAAAACTGAAGTATTAAGAAACATGGCAAAAACACAACAGAGTAATCTTATCATCCCCAAACTCTTTTGTTCTCTGGATCTGTTCTGACCATCCTTGAAGAACATATCCTCGGGGCAATAAAGTCTTGTCAAAGCTGGTAATACTATTCCTTGTTAATTTCTTCTTGTAACAAATGCCACATATTATAGATCAAATACATGTAAGTAATATGGAAAAATCAACTTAGAAGTTATGTGACATACAAAGAAAATGGCAAGAGAGCAGCAAGAAGAAATATGATGTCAACGATAAAAATCTTCGCTAGTTGATTTAAGAAAAGAACGCCTTGAGTAGACTCCAAAAAAAAAATCGTCAAGCATTTAAAAAGGAAGCCAAGTTTCCTCCGTGAAAAGTGATCTAGAGTTTATCTGTAAAACGAGAGTGAATACGTCAGTGTACTTAAAACCCACGTTTGCGCCACTATATATACCAGCATGGTCAAATGATCCGTTTAGGTACAAGATATCAGCGTTTAAGGCGCTTATTAAAAGGGCCTTCTTGTATTGCACCAACGTACAAGATTAACAACTTAGAGAGATTAGCAGAATTAAGAAGGTGGCAAAATGTTTAGGATACAGAACAACCACAATCGAAGGATTGGTCAGCAGTTACAGACATCGTGGAAGCAGACGAAATAATAGGGAAGATAGGATCAACAAGTTCACATACAATAGGAAGATAGAGGGAGTAATGGAGGAATTATGTAAACATAAAAACATATACAGATTGCTAAGGAATGATAAAGATGAAGTGAGAATGCAAGAGAAAGTGGGGGTCTACAAAATTCCTTTTGAAAATCCGCAGTTAGGAGTGACAAAAGATTATGTTAGAATCATTAGAAGTAACTTGGCAACACGTATAAGAGAGCACAAGTACGACGTGAATAGAAAACATAACAACACCGTTTTGGCAGTCATGACACAAACAGAAGGAGCGAGTGTGAAGTGGGATGAAGCGAGAATAGTTAAGACGGTTCATTCTCCGACAATTGCGTTAGGTATGGCAAAAACAGATATATATGAGTAAAGTGAACAAGTGCTTAAATGCAAAGGACGCTAATGCTCTCCCAACGGCCTGGAAATACGTAATAGAAAAAGAAATGGGAGTTAAAAACCCGTAAAAGGTTGTGGCAGTTATGCTTTAACTGGTTTAATGTATTTTCGTTATAGTAGTTTATTTTTACATTGTTTGATTATATAATGTATTAATAATTTGTTGTTTATTTAATATTTAACCGTTTAATGTAATAACTTTTAAAAGATTTTCGAAAATTTTAAATTTAACGAGTATTCTAAAAGCTTTGTGTTCGTTTTGTAGAACAGTATTTTCTGAGATGGCCTATAAAAAATAGGCTGAAAGCGTTTGAATATTAAGGTACAGTAGGCTCAGCAAGTGTTCTGGTGTTATTAATATTGTATGTAAACCGATGAGGAGATGGAGATAGTTTCAATGGCGGCACCGGCCAACGAGTATAAGATATACAGAAAGATTGCATTGAAACTAGTTAAGACTGGCTGCAAATTGAAATTCCTTAAGGAATGTGCTGACAAAAAGGTGTTTCCGATGTCCATACACAGGATTAGCGTACCAGTGGAGTGCGGTGCGTTAAAAGGAAGGTTCTAAGAGGCATGTTTACGTAGATCAATTAGGCTTCTAAAAAACAAAAAATATGGAATTTTAAAGGAGTGCATTGAGCTGGAAGACACAGTAAACCAGAAAAATCCGGAATGGTTAAAAGAAATCAATTATAAGGTGGTAAGACTAACGGACTGAGTAAAAAATACCCTGGAAAGGAAGTATTGCAGAAATATAAGGTGGATTTTAAAGAAACAAACTCCCAAGGAACAAAAAAGTAATGTAACACCATATATTCTTTGGGACCAGATTGAGGTACCAAAAAATGTAGAGAGTGCTAAAGAATGGACCTAGTTATGTTCCAAACGACAAGAGCAATTGGGAAACTACAATGGCTGAAATGGAAAGAGGGATGACTGGTCTTAATGAAGTTGAAAGGGATTATTTTAGACGAGAGTGAATAGATTTTTTTTGTCCGTGTATATATAATTATTGAATTTGGCTATAATAACCATTAGATACGGACGTTATTAAATAACTATCCGAAAAAAAGTAATTCAAAAATGGATGAGAGGTACAATCTGGGGGAAAAAACCTGGAAGTTATCAGTATGCTGATGAAATGACTAATTTTCGAAATGCAGGCGAAAACACACTGCAAGTAAGGATAAGAGAGTATCATCATGTTAGCCATCATTGCTGATGAAAACAAGCTACCATTGTTTGCGGTGTTTAAATAAAGAATACTTCTGAAAGGGAAATTTGGTATAGGTTCAAGAAAATCGTCGATGATGGAACATCTCTTTCACGACTGGTTAGTCACTTTGGTTTTTGCGACTAGACACGTTTTTACTTTGCCATTCTATATTGGTGATTGACAATTTCCAATGATATATGTGTAAAGTGTAAAAAAAAACTGAGACATGATGGAAATATCAAGAAGCAATATGCTGAATTTCTTAATGTATCAATCAACTGCCTCTTTAAAGTACATTTGTGGCAGCTGTATAGCAAATGAAAGTGCAATTTTTCGGAAATGACACCAGTAGACACTTGAAGGAAGTGTCATGTCAAATATGCAAATGTAATGTTTACAGGATGTCAATACCCCAAGAAATGATATCGAAATCTAATGTGATTATGGAAGTAAAGACGATGCCTCTGGGCAAATCTTCCAATGACAAAGTTGATAACGAGTCAACAACAGCAACAGTGAAGAACTGGATGAGAAATGATCAATGACTACTCATTTCGCATTATTATTTAATTCCTCACTACTGCTGTTGTTTATCTCCAATATTTGACTAATATTTTCAGAAAAAAGTATACGCGTAAACATGGTATATACACAAATAAGTCTTTATAACTCCAAGAACTAACAATGATGAAATAAAAATGTCATATATAACTTCACAGACGTCTGAATTTTCAAGTCATCTCTATAACATCTTTCGTTCCACTAGAGTTTTAAACTATATTATACACACAACTATTTTTCTTCTTTGTATTAGAACTACAGTATGTCAGCTCCATTTGAAATGTGAAATAGACTATAGCTAGTCCTCGCCGCCCAAAAAGACAAGTTTTATCCACTGAATACTGACAGATAGTTTTTAATGCGCAAAAAGTAAAACTTGTTCTATTTCGGCAAAAATTTCGGAAAATATTTCCACATTTTGTGCTTTCATCAGTATTTACGTTGTATTTTACAAAAGCGCGCATCCAAATTTAGTTAGAAATAAATACGCGCGAGTTAGCATCTTCAGGTTCCGTGGACCACCGTAAACTAAATCCTGGAAAGATGCGCAGCTTTCAATCTGACATCCAGTCACTGGGATAAAGGGCTCCTGAATAAAAACTGAAAAGTTAGTGATTGCACCGGCATGGATAAGAAGCATAATGAAACAATGGAAAAAAAGAGACATCCGGAAATGAGTTTCTCCGTCTTTTATTAGTGAAAATTAAAATAATTTTCGCTCGTTTATAAATTACTTATAAAATTTACGTCGGTAGACAATAAAAGAAAGAATTTAAAAGGGTCGCTTTAATTTACTATCGATTTACTGGGGAGAATAAATATAGGAGGCGGATCAAAAATAAGAAAGGAACATGTCGAGGGGACAGAAGAGAAGAATATCGAAGACGTAAATATCCGATTATCCTGACGATTTCTATTAAATGCTTTTCGAAGAAAAATATATCCTCGGCCTTTATATATTATATATACTAATTCGACGCCCGGTTCGACCACCAGAGGGCTGCGACCCACACCCGCGCTCCGCCCCAGTTGCCTGTCCAGTGCTAGAAATTTCCGCCGGGGCTCGACGGTGCCGTCCCGGACGAAATTTCGCCCCTCCGCCGCCAAACTATGCTCGCCGGGCAAATCCCTTTATTCTTTCCAATCGACTGTAGACAGAATTTTGGTCCCACCTGTCGTATTTCGACGATCGTCTCTTACATGTACCCATGTAAGAGACGTACAATCTGGTTTCATAAAACGAGAACACCGACGAACAACTAAAGGATATCTGGAAATGTCCAGTCGTAGACAAAATAGGAGAACGGTGGTCGCCTTTCCACTCTTTCGATCGAAGGGAAGGCGACTGTGGCTTTAGTAAATGCGTTACCGATCAGATTAAAATCGACAATTTTCAGTCGGGCCCGGACCCTCCCCGCCTTGGGACTGCGCGGGCTAAAAATGAACTGAGCCGGCGTTGGGGAGATTTCGACCGGGAACCGACGATCAACGAAACAGGGACCGCGGGGGGACGACCGACGACTATCGCTTGCGACGACAGGTCCGTTTGTGCTCCTTGTGCCAGTGGATCTGCTGACAGTCGACGCTGCAGTATGAAGTGTTCCAACAACAGTGGTAGATGGCTTCTGCTTCGCAATTGTAACACTAGCCAAAGAAACAAGAAAACTGCATTATTTTATTATGTAATTTATTAATTACAGGTGGCTTTATACTAATTATCATTTTACGTTTTGAAATAACAAGTATGTTTCTATTTTTGTGTACGTCGGTATTATAAACATCGTCTACGTCAAACGAATAAAAGCTCACTTCCCCTATCTATTAAAATATCAATAGCGTATTAGTTATAATCAATATGCCTTAAGTTTGCTCTAAATTTACTTTTTTGCTTCGTTTCAACAAAACTGAATTACGAATATTCGAACATCGGTTTTCTTATCCTATTGTGTAGCTCTTGTGACTATTCCTAAATGTTACATATATATTTTTCGTAAGAATTATGGTTATAGCGTATTTATGATCAGCGGTCACATGTTTTATTAGCTAACTGCAAGTCTCCATATGTTTTTATACATAAAAAATAATAATAATAAAAAGCAACTAATTAATAAACAAAGTAATTTATTTAATCAATAATGTATTTCTTATCATTTTTGGTTTCCAACGTTTCCAAAGTTCCGATAATATATTCGGATACTCTGTCGTAAAAATTGATAGGTTTTTATTCATAAAAAATGAATTCATATGATTTTTACAGCTTATCCAGATTTAAACATTTTTGGTTTTTTTTTCTGTTTGAGCTGTTTTGTATAGAATAAAACAATCAGAAGGTTAAGGATAACGATAAAAAGTTCAAGTTTCCATTTCCTGAATCTGGCGATGAAGTCTATGGTTAGCATTATCGCGATGTTTCGAAAACTATCTTATTCAATTAGTAGAAGCTGAACGTTTTTAACGAATTATCCGGTTCATCTGACAATGCTGCACGTTCGTTGGAATGACATTTTACGAATTATTTCGTAAAAGATCATTCCTTTGGTCCTATGCTAAATCATACGCCAGGTACTATGATAGTTAATGCGCTTTTCATCCCTGTAGCCCGCAGTCAAAATGTATTGTTAGCCAGTCAGTTGAGCAAGTAGTTGCATATGATTCTAAATCCATTTTGTTCTTATCGGTTAACAAATACGAAACCTGAAAAATTTTAAATTTGGAAATATCCAATTTTCTGAATAAAAGTATTCCTCGTATATCACGGTTCGAAAATTGGGGTCCTTTATTCGATATATATATTTTTTTAATTCAAGTAAGCACTTGTGTTATCTCAAATTTGCCCACGGATTTTAAATATTGAAATTTTCAAATTTTGTCAAATTTTCAAATGTCTTTCGTCAAATTTACTATAATAAAAACTGATAATACAATTTTTTTCTTCCTTGTCCTAGCTTTCCTATTAACCAGGTGTCGTCGTCGTTGTTTCCAGATTTTAGTCTTTAAAACTGTCACTGTGTTTTGTTTTTATAGATTAATCTTCGTATTTAGTAAAAAAGTTTAAATAAACACTTTTAAGTGTTACTAACCTTTTTTTTAACAGTAGGTCATTCGTACAAATGACGAACGAAATACAGCAGTATCTCGGTACTAGAACTGTTCCTAACCTGAACAATTCTGGAAAAAAAATCGTTTGGCTGTCGCGACCCGCTAGAACAAATTTTCGTTTAATAACATATTTTTATGCTTTGCAGATTTTCGTCTGATGGATATTATTTTTATTCTGTCATACACAGAAAAAAATTTATGGTAAAAATAAAAAAATAAAAAAAATGAATACGTTACTGATATTTGTGATCAAGATCAAGAAAAAAGCTCAGATGACGACAATACATTGTAAAAAAGAAAACGCCTTCTTTTAACTAAAATTAATATTAATGCGTCATATAGTACTTTTAATTGTGATTGTTAGTTAATTATTGATTGCTTTAATAAACGTATTTCTCTTAGTAACGAATACGAATAGTGTACTTTTGTTAACTTTTGGAATCTAACCCGATGTTTTGTATTAGTCCTTTGTTCGCAAACCACGGCACTTTCTCGGAACGTAACTACCGTGTTATACGAGAGATACATATATGTCGGAATGCCAAAATTTAATATCCTAGCAAGCTCCTCAGTTGACATAAAATTTGTTTATAGCAAACTGTGAATAGAATCACCATCGGTCTCATTAGGGCAATCAGGTTTTAGCTTCTTAGACAGATCGAACTGGAGGAAATAGATCAATTGCACACGGGAAAAATATTTCCCCACATACAATTGTTGAATATTTTGCGGCAGAAATTACCAAATATTTTTTGACCTTAACTGAAATTCATCTTCAGCATATAATGTTTATAACACAAATACTGTTTTATATTTGTGTTATAAATACTGTATGCTGTAAAAAATATTTTGATTACAAACTTGATATAAGTAAAACTTACATCATGTTTAAAAATTTAATCATCTTCTTCTAGCTACAGTAGAGAGTCGAAAATCGGAATCAATTGGGGGACTGGGGTTGTTCCGATTAGTCATTTGTTCCGATTACCCATTATGTACGAAAAAATACATTAATCTGTCCGATGTTCAAATTTTTCTCCATTGCGTGTTGCTTCGTGTTGAATTTTTCTCCGTTGCGTGTCGCTTCGCGTTGAATTTTCGTCGATTTTAAGCCTAACGAAAATTTTTATAATAATAATCGAGGCTATCGTATTGTTAAAAATTATTTCTGCATTTTGTACAAACAAAATAAATATATTGAAGAATATAAAAACATGAAAATTATACTTTAGAAGTAAATCTAGTATCAAAAACGTTCGATTCAGCATGACACAGTACGACTGAAAATCGTTCCGATTACCGGCGTTCCGATTAACGACTCTCTACTGTACTTACATCATGATTTCAAACAGGATGAGAAGAACAATTTAATTTGAAAACAAAATATTTCAAACAATAATATTTACGTAAACACGACAGTAGAGCATTATAGAGCATTGTATAGAGCAGGGATGGGCAACCCGCGGTCCTCGGGCCGCATGCGGCCCGCAGTAATATTTTTTGCGGCCCGCGTGGCATAAAATATGAATAAATATATCAATTTCCCAGCTTAATGATATATTCAACAAAAATTCAAACGTTATTTTCTACAACTTATACTCGTGAAAAGTTTTTTCGCAATGAATTTAGTAAAAATTAAAACAAGAAACCGGCTAACAGACACATCCGAACTAATTTAAAACTAGCGGTGACTAATATTTAACCAAATATTTCCGATATATTACATTTAAATCGGTGCCAGAAGCTATATTAAGTATACATATGCTAATTTATAATTATATACGAATAAAGAATTGTGATTTACCGACAGTTCTTCCCTCTTCTCTCTTGTGTGCAGCCCACGTCAGTTCAAGTTTTGAAATGCGGCCCTTACGTAGAAAAAGGTTGCCCATCCCTGGTATAGAGCAATGCTTCTCAAAATAGCTGATTTAGAGGATTGGGAATACATTTCCCAAAATGTACTAGAGACTGGTATCATATTTTTTGCCATATTACTGTTTTATCGTGTTCTAGTATGAGGGATCTCATATAACAGTATCCTCATATTTAGATATGTGTATGTCATAAAGGTATGATATACTTTTAATATTTAACTTTCAGTGTAAGCTGCTTTTTTATAAATACATAAAGGTATTTATATATTTTTTCTTAATTATATTTTATGTAATTTTTCAAAAAACAGAGATGTATGGAGCACAGCCAATGTAATTTACAAGATTTGAGGTACCAGTACATGTCAAACACAAATGATATACATTAGAGAAACAAAAAGAAAGTTGCAGGTCAGGATAAAAGAACAACAGGCAACCATACAACTACAAAACAGTAATTCACTATGATACCTATATACGGAAAATAATAAATATAATATTGATAATATAGTAAATAATGTTCAAATTATTCACGTAGGAAAAACACACAAAATAAAATTTAAAGAACATGTAGAAATAATAACAATGAAAATAATATTAATTGTAATACAGGAGTGCAAATTGAAAACTGTCGGTATGACATCATTATGCCAGAATTTAAGTCAGAAGTCAATAGCAACACATTGGAGAGTTCAATGGAAAAAATCCACTGGTCTTTGTAATAACCAGTAGCCAAAAGCACCAAATTTGTGCATAGGAAGAATTCCTTGGATTCTTCCTACATAATCATATATTTTTGTTTTAAAGATATAAATTATAACATTTTATGTGATTACCTCTCTTCAGTACCATGCAGGCACTGAAGAGAGGTAACACCCGAAATGCTTTACTAAAATGTTTTATTAACCAGATTAATAAAACATTTTAGTAAAGGTTGTCAGTTGTCTCATCTACTACACACTTAAACACCAAAAAAGAAAATGAATACTGCAGGATATAAAAAATCAGCTTACTCTGAAAATTAAATACACCTCTATATAGTCATATTGTATGATATAATTATCAATATTATATGTTTTTGAAAATATGGCATTATTTCACATCATATCTCTTTCCTGAAAACTCTGCAAGAAGATACCAGTTCATGGACCACCATTTTCAGTAACACTTGCTTAGAACATTCTAATTTGAAAATAAACATTCTTCAAAATAAAAAAATGACTAAGATAGTAATTTCAAAATATTTACTATATTTTTACTCTATACTATAAATAATAATTTAACCATCAAAAGTGACAGGAGAAATAAAAAACTTATTTTTACTTGAACTATTCAACTTTAATCAAATTATAGAATTTTTTATATCATAATTTTCATTAAAAATATTTAATACCCTAATATTTTACCCTGTTATCTTTAATCCGAATATAAACTACAAAATTCTTGCTATCGTAGAAAAGTACACCCAGTTTTGTCAATCTTAATTTGGTGGTGTACCATCCGGCAAAACTTGTGGTGGAAAATACACGCCACAGATATTCTTTAAGTTTTTGTAAAAAAATTACGATTTTACCAAATGACAATGATAAAAATTAAAATAAAGCAATTAAATTGTTCTAAGAAAGCTTTGAATTTAAACATGGTTGCAATAGAAATACACATTCCACCAATAAAAGATTCGTGTACAGCTGGGAAGTATAGACATGGATGATATTTAATAGTGTATTTAAAACTGAAATATTTTCTCACCCATTGTTTCTTTTTGGTATCAGAAATTTCTTGATGATGATCTTCCATCATTTTATGTATTTGTTGCTGATGAACAGTATGAAGCTGTTCTTCTGTTTTTCGCCTTACTTGTTCCATCTCGCGATGCAATTTGTCCATAGCTGAAGAAACTGCTTTTTGCTTTTCCTCTTCAAATTCTTTCTGTAACTGAATTACCAAATACATAATTAAATTTGAAATAACTGTATATAAATATATTCTTATATAAAGAAATACACATTATAAAATGTCATATACTATTAAAGAAAAAAATATATTTCACTTACAGACAATACATATAAAATGTGTCTTTTATCTAGACGTCCTTTCTCATGCAGTTGAGGGATAAGACAATTCCACGGTAGAGTCAACCTTTTATTTGAGGCTTCTCGTCCGCCTCACAATGTAAAATAGTCCAATAATTCCCTCTGGCGGTGGCAACACATGCTGCCACTGCCATGGAATTGTCTTATCCCTCAACTGCGTGAGAAAGGACGTCTAGATAAAAGACACATTTTATATGTATTGTCTATAAGAGAAATATATTTTTTTCTTTAATTGTATTTAATCGTCCTGGCTTATTTTAAAAATGTCATATACTGTATTTACTCATATATAAAATGATCTTGCATATAGGACGAGATGTGACTTTAAAGATCAAAATAAAGAAAATTAGATTTATTAATACAATTCTAATTTTATTTCATTTAATCACAAATAAAATATCAAATGCACACATTGTCCCACAAAAATTACTGGCATTATAAACTTTAAGGAAAAATCTTGTAAAATTGACAACATAATTTGTTGATGTAAAGCTGGACAATCGGGAACCTTTTTTTCCAATTCTTAACAGTCAAATCCACTCTCTGTCGATTACACTTGAGTTTCTCTGAATTCTGATTTCTGAATAATCATCTGTTTTCACATGGGAATGGATTAAAACTTATATCAAGCTCCCATGTGATTTTGGAATTTCAATTTGGAATTCAATTCAAAAGCTTTGCTTTTCCTATTGCTATTCATCTTTACTCTTGACAATATACAAGAACAATTCAAATGACCCGGATAAAATACTTTTATTTTTAAACACAAGAGGGTGAGCATCCGGTAAAAAATGCAAATACAAGTTCACAAAAATTATTTGCAAAAAACACAAAGAATCTTTTGCTCACATGTATAGGATGACCTACGAATTTGAAGCTGTGATAAATGAATAAAAACTTTGTCTTATATGTGAGTAAATATAGTATAACCAATTATATATCATGTGTCAAAGACGGAATTGATTCTATCTGGGGTGAGAAACCTGTAACATGGCAATGACTTTTGTCCGGCACACAACCCAGGGTTTACCTTAAAAACTGAATATCCAACATCTTTGCAGAGTTGTATATTTTAACTTAATAGAATATAATTTTAGTGACTAGAGCAATACTAAATAAAAATGCAATAAACAAACAAACATCCTATTTCAAGGAACACCTATCTCTGCAATATAAATCCATACATACTTTGGAGAGAATAAAAATTTATTCAAAGAATGTGCACAGTATTTTTAAATGCATAAATTTAGCCATACACATCAAGTTTTAATTACATAAACTTTTGCACTGAAAACTTCCATTACAGTATGATCAGCCTATATCAAGTTTGCTTTACAGTGATGTGTAGCAAACTTATTGTGTGTTTTGGTTCAAAAAAAGTCTGCTACACAAGTTCAAAGAAATTTTCATCCTAAGTATCACAAGGAACCACCTATGGACCTACAATTTACTTGTAGCACAGGAATTTTGTTGAAACTGGATGTTTTGTGCCATGGCCATCTTGTTCCTCAGATCTAACACATTTAAATTTTTTTTCTTGTGGGGATTTGTTAAAGGTCGAATGTACAGTACATGCCATCCTTACTTCCAAATGTGGCCAAACTCAAACTCAAATTACCACTGTAGTTGTTCAATGACACTGGAGATGCTGCACTCTGTGTAGAAGAAACTGACTACAGATGGGATGTCTGCCACATAACAAATAGAAATCACACTGAACCATAAAAAAACCATTGGGCATAAAAATTGAAGTGTTTGACTTCATATCAATGTTCTAAAATTATATCTATCAGTTCACCAATATCTCGCCCTCAAGCTGTAAAGCCATTTTTGAAACACCCTGTATATACCAAGAAATCTGTCTAGTATACGTAAATATTTTTTTCTTCTGTGTTTCGTAAAGATAATTCATCAGGTTTCTAAAGTGTGTATATAATATGTTCCCAAAATGTGGTAGCACATGTGAAAATTTTGCAAATTTCTCAGGTTTGGCAATTTTGCAAAAGGTTCTCTACTTCAACCTTTCTAAGTTTGCATCTTAATGTATCATGATTGTGACAATCATCAAGTCTAATAATGCCCTCCAACAAACCAAAAGTGTCTCGATTATTTCTCTGTCGCTTTAAAGATTTAAGCGAAAAAATCAAGTACTA
Organism: Centruroides vittatus; assembly: GCF_030686945.1. NCBI lineage: Eukaryota > Metazoa > Arthropoda > Arachnida > Scorpiones > Buthidae > Centruroides > Centruroides vittatus. The sequence goes on from NW_027121927.1 coordinate 1,582,847, forward strand.
TTTTGATTTAAAATTTCGTCAAAATCCCTCATATATTTTGATAGTACTTATAGTTTAATAAGTACTTTGTAATTACTTTCATGTTTTAGTTACTTGAGATGAAAATAATTTCTATTTTCTTTTAAAATTTGCTTTCTTAAAATATTTGGCATAAGTATTATTACTGTATTTATGAAACTGAAAACTTTTCCTATTACTACCCAGATAATCTTCAAAATTTCCATTATTTATTTATAATCATTTTTTAATTAACATATAAGTTACTGAATCCTAAATATCCTTAAAAATACTTAACAGTAATGAAAACAAATACAATCGACATTTTAACACAAAAGAATTTAATACAGATTATATCATGTATGTATTAGCAGCGTTATTAGCCACACACAGTTTACAATAAAGGAATAGAGTAATAATTATTTTCTGTATAATGTGCCTTTGTGACAACAATAAATCAAAATCTAGACCCAAATTCTCAATCTGGTCACTAGTAACCTCCCAGGGTCAACTGAATTTATATGGAAGGTTTGGTTTGATGTGATAAAAAAAGAAAAAATCTGTCAGTGAAATTGATTCTCAGAAGACTTTTTACCGCCCCTACTTGAATGTGACATGTGAGATCAGAAAATTTGATGTAGCTAACCAGAATTCTTTCCCATCTCTTAACTTTCTGCCATTTAAGAGAGTGATGAGTCAAAAGGCACAAAGTAGGTCTTTTTAATCATATTTATCATGCAATGTGCAAATGGTCACATAATGAGGGATGGAGTGTCATATCCAGGAAAGACTGCCCACGAAAAATTCCTGGGGTTACTTTTCTGCTTTCGGTCCCAGGACCCTTGGGCAATAGACTGATCAATATAGTAGGTCTCAACCATTTGACTGTTTCAGTCTGTTGGTTACATGCAAATCCAAACCAACAAAGCTTACTAAATAAAAAAGATTAGTATAAATATTAGGGTGGGTCAAATGAAAACGGAACAGTGGTCATAATTCGGTGTATATGTATGTGAGTGTAACAAAACTGTGTGCGGAGATGTAGAGTGGGAGGTCAAACAGGAGAAACCCCATTGAGAAATGGACTCACCCTTGGTAAGTGCGCACAACCACGTAGTATGAGCTGGCAGTCGGCCAGGAGTGTCATCCAGCAGGCAATCAGTCTGTGTCGTGTTTGCGACTAAAGAAGAGCAACGTGGTGCTATTCGTTTTTTAGTGGCAGAGGGTGTTGGAGTTTGTCAAATGCATCGGCGACTGAAAACAGTGTACAGAGAACACTCACTGTCAGTGACTCGTGTGCAGGACTGGCACAAGCGTTTCTGCGAGGGACGGGATTCTTTGAAAAATGATCCGCGACCTGGTCAAAGTCACCTCATCATCACGGACACTTTGGTGAATGAAGTTGACCAGATCATCCATGCAAACAGACAACACACAATAAAGGACATCAGTGAGGAGGTGGGCGTGAGTTTCGATTCTGTTCATGCCATCATTATGGAGAAACTGTATTACGGGAAACTGAGTGCACAGTGGGTGCCACACAATCTCACAGTCAATTAGAAGTAGCTTCGCACGGAATTGTCCTTGCAGCATCTTCTCTGATATCATGCTGAGGACAATTTCTTGGACAGAGTTGTGGCAGGTGATGAATATTGGTGCCATCACTACCAACCAGAAAGCAAATGACAAAGCCAACAGTGGAAACATCCCAGCTCCCCACCACCGAAGAAGTCCAGGATGATGCAGAGTAAGGGCAAAATCATGCTCATGTTCTTTTTTTGATATGAAAGGCCAGCTTTTCATTGAGTTCCTGGCCCAAGGTCAAACAATCAATGCTGATCAGTACTGCAATACCCTGGAATGTTTGCATGCAGCAATCAAAGCCAAGTGGCCAGGAATGTTGTCCTCTGGAGTGCTTTTGCTCCACGACAATGCACAGCCACATACAGCCACTCGCACACTGAGCATGCTTGCGAAGTTTCGGTGGAGTGTGTTGGAACACCCACCATACAGCCTGGACCTTTCACCATGTGACTTTCACATCTTTGGTCCATTAAAAAAAGCATTGCGGGGTCAATGTTTTCAATCAGACAGCAAAGTCATGGACACTGTTTGAAACTGGTTGCAATCTTAGCCAAGCTCTTTCTACGAACAAGGTATTCACCGCTTGGTGCAACAGTGGGACAAAAGCTTGTGTAATTTTGGTGATTACATTTGAAAATAAATAATGGCTACTGTTCTGTTTTCATTTGATCCACCCTTATATTATTGATATTACGGCTACAGTTTGGGAAAAATTTTGTGCGAATAATATATTCATCTATATTTTATATTTTCAATGAAATGTATAATTTAATTTTCAGATTTTATTGAAAATTACAAGTGAAGATCATCCATAAAAAATGTAAACTAATAATTAGAACTGACAATTGTCAAAGAATGTTTATATAAACTGATATATACAGTACATTCTCAAATTATGCATTTGAAATGTCTGATTAAAAACTCATTATACATTGTTCAAAATATCAGTATATTCACAATTCAAAATTACCCACCCAGCTTAGTTATGGCCAATTTGGGCAATTGTGGAATTGTGTCGCAAATCAACTCTTTCTCCTGGTATTTTTATATTTATTATATTTATTTTAAAATTATTTTCGAATATTCATGTACTGTACATATAGGATCTGTACTAACATTAATTTATAATTTATTTGGGAAGAGGATTAGATATAAACAAAATTATTATTAAAAACTAATTTTGTTAATAATAACATTATTAAATCTGCTTTCCAGGAGCACAATTTTGCAGATGATAATTGTTGTAGAAGCATGTAAAACAATAAACATTTCTGTAAGGTGTGCATTGAATAAATGAGGATTTTTACAATAAGATTTACATACTATGTCACAGGAAAAACAAACTTGATTAATGTTTAAAAAACTTCTCCATCTACAACTAATTTGGAGGGAATCGCTCACATTGTATCATATTGGAAAATATCAGAGCACTTAATGTTTTTTTTTTTCCTACTGCCTTTGCAATTTCTGAAATTGATGAAGAATCTTCAGTTGCAATTGGGTCTTAATTTGGAAGGATGCTTTCACAACATGTAAATCTGTAATATTGTCATGCAATGAGTCTTCTGCAGAACACATTTCTATGCTATCGATGTTAGCACGAGATATCAAAAGCATCCTTTCATTCTTTAGCAAACAAAGATGCAATTATAGACACATTTAGATTAAACAATGTCTTTTTGCCAGAGTAAGTATGACGTATACATGCATGTATAGAAAATGTTTTGTTTTTATATAAATATTGTTAGGTAGCACTTGTTACTTTAAATACACTGCTGACCATTAAAATTGCAACAACAGGAAGGAATGATCGTATGAACATCAGAATCATATGAAAGGAAGAAGAGGTTGGGACATGCAAATGATTAGTATTTCAGCGCATTTAGACGATGCAGGAGGGACAAATGACATCTGAAACACTGCATAAAAGAAAAGTTGTGCAGTGGATTTCTCGTTCGGAAATTGCTTTGTAAGGTCAGGGTTTCATCAGAATATCATGTTATGCCTCAAATAAGAAGAAGAAATGCTTACCAGCAAGCGTCAGAATTCGATAGAGGCAGGATCGTTGCCTATTGAGAGTGTGGATTATCGTTCCGTGATATTGCCACTTGCACTGGTCGAAATCCAACCACTGTCATGCGAATATGGAATCGATGTGTTGCTGAGGGTCATACTGAACGGCATGCAGGATCTCAATGCCCTCCCATGACTAATGCCCAAGAGGACAGACATTGTGAGGTTGGCCATGCAAAACCGTACAACCCCATCACGGACCATTAGTCAGGAAATGGGCTTGTTTGCAGCACGTCCAGTATCCGCTCAAACGATGTGACAACGTTTGCAGTCAGCACAACGACCATTACTTTGGCTTCCCTTGACAATGTAGCATAGAGAGAGACGGCAACTCTGGTGCGCCCAATGACAAAGCTGGATACAGGAGTGGCACAATGTTGTCTTTTCAGACGAGTCCTGGTTCTGCGTGCAGCATTCTGATGGCCGTATGTGTGTCTGGAGGCTCCAAGGAGACCGCTCGTTGCCTACTTGCATTCGATATCGGCATAGGGCCCTGCACCTAATGTGATGGTATGGGCAGCCATTGGGTACACGACATGCACATCTCTAGTTCGGATCAACAGTAATTTGAATGGAGATCGGTACATTTCTGATATCTTAAGTCCAGTGGTTGTGCCCTATCTTCGAGGCCTACGAAATGCCATCTTCCAACAAGATAATGCAAGACCACATGTTTGACCTTCCTCGATACAGAGGGTATTCAATTGTTGCCATGGCCTGCACGGTCTCCAGATATCTCACCAATTGAAAACATCTGGTCATGGGTTGCTGAAAGACTGCCCCGCAACCCCTCTCTAGCTAATATGGTTGGTGAAGTGTGGCATAGACTTGAAGTAACATGGAATGAGTTGCCCGTTTCTGTCATCCAAGCCCAGTTTGACTCCATGCCTAACCAGATAAGGGCTGTTTGTAGCTGCCAGGGGTGGCAACAGTTTCTATAATTTTGCACCCCTGTAAACCTCCAAATTGCTTGCAAATTTAATTATTTTGTCTTTATGCCATACTGTTTATGTACAATAAATATCTTTTTTTTATTTGCTTTCCTTCTTGGTGTTGCAATTTTAATGGCCAGCAGTGTAGATGGATTTTATTGTTTTATAACCCTGTTTGTTGTAAATTTGTAGTTTTCTAAAAATAAATCAGTTTTTCTCTCTGATAGTATAATAAATTTAAAAATACCAATCATAAAGTGAAAATTATAGTTTTAGGGAAAAAAACAACATTGATACCACTAAGATTCAAAATGCCAACATTACGATTATAAAACAGGCACATCCCCATTGAGCCACTAGCCATGCTGCAAGTGAAGAGAATTCTAAGGGTCCCAAAGGAGACACTCAATAATTATGTATGAACTTCCAGAAGTAACTTTATTTCAATTCAAAAATTTTCTCCTAATGCAAATGACTGTTGCTAGCAAGGAAAATATGACACACAGGGAAAGACTACTAATTTGAGGTGGAGAGCATATAATTAAAATTGAATTAATTAAAAATATCATTAAAAATTGTAGCCTGGCATTGTGACAATAATGAGCAATTATTTGTGACAACATTATTTTCAATTCTTTTACAAAATTATTTGATAAGTATCAAAATAAAAGAATTCTCCTCCAATGGAATTTAAGATTAAAAAATATCTATAGAGTTCATACTCAAATTTTTGTTTTAAATTCCATGACTTTCCCTGACAAACTTTGTACAAATTCCCTGATCCTCATGTCCTTTACAGTATGTCACATTAACAAAATAAAACATCACTTGACTTATTCCATGCTTCTCCAACTTTTTAACCGGTTACTTTTTCTAATTAACAGTTATATATTTTTTTATAATTAATGAATTAGTAAAATTAAAATAAGAAAGAAAGAATTATGGCATGTCTTCTCTACATAAAAATAAAATGTTTTATTAAATAAAAATAATTTAACCTGTTATTAACTTATAACTAAAATTTCATAGCTTTGAAAAAAAGAAAGCCATTAATTATTAATAAAAAATTCTGTATAATCCATGTACAAAAGTATAAATTTATTAAATTTGTCCCTTAATAAATTTTCCAAACTTTATCAAATATTAATAAACTGGGAAAAAGTTTCAGAAATCAGAAATTGTTTTGTTATGCAATCAAAATTATTAAAATAAAAAATGATAAACAACACCATTTGAATTAATATTAAGTTATTTATCATTTTTGGTTCACTGTTATCATTTTTTTTCATCAGTTTATTAACACCTGCACTCAAATTGAAAGTGTAAATTGAGAGATAGAAAGTTACAATTTTTCAAAAATTTTTTATCAACATTAGATTATTAAAAGTATTAGATTTTTCGCTCAAACTTATAACACTGCATAATTAATACAGCAGTTTTAAAATCTAAAAACAACAATTGATGTTGTATGCTTGTAAATTTTGTGTGCTATAATTTTGAGGAAAATTTGTGTTTGGGTAAAATTTTGGATCCTGAAAATATTCTGCACCTCTTTTTATAAGTTGCATTGTACCACAATACCACAATTGCTGCCTGCAGACAACTACACTTACAAGGGGAGGGCACGACCTGAGAAATTCACTTTGGGATGAGACTTGGTATATAGGTAGTACTCCTTTAGGATGTTTAATCCTCAAAACAAGAAAGCACAATGGCCAGCCAATCTTAAGAAAAAGGCCTTTAAAAATTTGAGCTCAGCTTATGTACTAATAAGTTTCGCTAGGTCAGCAGCTGCTGAGCAGCTCAGTTGACATCGTTGTTGGCTACCGCCAAGTCGTTCACGGTTCAATTCTCGGTCTCAATTAGTATTTTTTTTTTCTTTCTAAAAATTTTTTAAAATAAGTATTTTGAATATATATAAATATTAAAATTTTATTATAATAAATAATTTCATTTAAAAAAATGTTTAACACATATTACATGTCATTTTAATTATAATAATACAAAAAAATTAATTATATAAATAATTAGTTATGAAACAACAGTTTTCATTTATTATTCTATTGTATCAAATTTTTTGAAGGTTACTACTATTATTAATTCTCACCACTTAAAAATAAAAAGTATAAAACATGTCTTTTATATTCATCCTTTACTTCCATTTTAACAAAACTAAACAACTAAAATGTTTCCAATTCCAACAGCCAATTCCAATTCCAAAATTGGATCTCATTTATATAATATAAATGAGATCCAATTTAACACTTCAGTGTGAAAAGTATCACATTAGACTGACATTTTCAACAGCAAAACAAGATTTTTCTCAAGGTCATAAAAATGCACATGGACTTATGGACTGACCTGATATTTGGAGTGTCAGTTTACTTTTGGATTTGGAAGAGGATCATAGTGTTCCGTAATATATCACACCATAATACAAATAGTTTCAATATTTTACAGTAAAATGTCTGTGAATGAAGATACTATCAGTTTACCAACAGTTGATGATGATGATTATTAATACTTATTAATTATTTTGTATTATTATAATTAAAACGACATGTAATATGTGTTAAACATTTTTTTAAATGAAATAATTTATTATAATAAAATTTTAATACTTATATATATTCAAAATACTTATTTTAAAAAATTTTTAGAAAGAAAAAAAAAATACTAATTGAGACCGAGAATTGAACCGTGAACGACTTGGCGGTAGCCAACAACGATGTCAACTGAGCTGCTCAGCAGCTGCTGACCTAGCAAAACTTATTAGTACATAAGCTGAGCTTGAATTTTTAAAGGCCTTTTCTTAAGATTGGCTGGCCATTGCGCTTTCTTGTTTTGAGGATTGAACATCCTAAAGGAGTACTACCTATATACCAAGTCTCATCCCAAAGTGAATTTCTCAGGTCGTGCCCTCCCCTTGTTAGTTAGCCACACTGTAAGAAAACAAAATCAACAAGGCAACCAAGGAAACAAATTCTGACTTTTCCTGACTTTTTGACAATTTTTAACAAATTCCCTGGCTTTCCATGACTTTTTCCAAACACTAATGAAAATCCCTGATTTCCCAGTTGCATGGGAACACTGTATCTATCATTTTTTAGTACAATAAATTTGTTTTTAATCTTTAATTCATAAATAAAATTGGAGATATTATGCCAATCAGAATTATTGACTTAATTCATTACTAATCTTATAAAATCATATTTTGTGAAATATTCTACAACATACAATTTATCACTCTCCAAAAACTTACTTTACACAAATTTAAAACAAATGTTTCAAAAACCATAAAAATGTTCACAACTGATGAAAAATTTCCACAGACAATAAACTTCACAACACACTTACTTGTAGGCCACTGCTGAAGTCAGAGTTTATCCTCCCTAGAGTTGACTTCTGTTGTGAATTTTTCATCAACTGCGAACATTTTTATGATTCTTTAAAATATCTATTTTATATTAAAATGTAATGAAGCCATTTTCACAAAAATATTTTTAAAGATTTTTGTAATTTTTAACACATTAAAAATTTAGAGTGCTTAGTATAAACATTTAGACTTTTATCAATTTTACAACTAAAAATCATTCCTTTTAACATTCTCTTTGCAGAAATAGCTTCTAATGTCTTCATTTACTTAAAAGATAATAAAATAATAAAGAATTTTCAAACAGCCTGAAGCTGGGTGAATCAATCAACCTGTGAGATGGCAGACCTGATTTTGCCCTAATCTAAGAAAATTTTTAGCCTATTTCTCCATTGCAATCTTTAAGAAAACATGGCACAAAAAATGGATTGAATGACACCCCTTTCATCAATAATTGCTAAAGAAATATAACAACCTATTGTTAGAAAAGGGGAAAGTCAACCTTTAAACAAGTAAATAGGATGAAATCTTACAGGTCATGAACCAAATATGGTATTGTCAGTTCCATTTAAATGACAGTTTAGCATCAACGACAGCAATCTCTGACCTCACACCTGCAACTTTGTCTCCAAACATCCAATCACCTGATGGGTTTTCCCAGGCCTAGGGAAAATAAAAAGAGAGAACTCAAGTCTTGAGGTGGACATCCCCGATGCCATAGCCAGGAGGACACCGGCGGACATCATCAGACACCATATCAGAATGGACCAGCCCAGAGCATAGAAGAAGCTCTACCACCTGCCAGCCACTAGCCTCTCCATACAGTGCGGACACACCCCTAGAGACAGACACCCGTCTCGCCATATTCAGGCAGATATAGACCATAGCTCACCTTAGGACATCATATACTCCTCCAGGAGAAATCAAAGACAACATCTCTTTGTTAGAGGTATTGTGTTAGCTCATATGTAGACTCTCTCTCTCTCTCTCTCTCTCTCTCTCCATGTACAGTACATAGAATGGGAACGACTTTGCTGATGCGAGTAGTTTAGTTGTGTAGTCGTGTAGATTATAGTTATATTAAACTTTTGTCATATTTGTTAAATGGTCTGCTTGTCTCTCTCGGAATACTGGACACCCTATTGATTTACTCATCACGCTCCCCACTCAACAGTCAACTCAAACCTCATACTCAGAATTTAATTACAAAATGCAAGTTAGGACACATTTAACCCTATCTTAACTGGTGTCAAGTTCCTGACGTCGAAGGAATCTTGCAATCTTGACAACAACATATCGATAAGCCATCCAATGACAATGTGAGTGGTTTTCGAAAAAAGGAGCCAACTAAGCGGTCTAAAGGGAACCTTCTTTGCCCCCGGCTTCTCACAAACCAATGCAAAATTATTGAGACAAAATCCATCCTTTTATTTTAAAACTTTAAGGAATTCATATTCTTATTCATAAAATACATCCTGAATTAACTTTTGCATTTTTAGTTTAATATATATTGAATTACTATCTCTTGGAAAACCACCTTTCCTAAATGTCAATTTGTATTTACTTGCTCATTGTTAAACTTCTATTTGGATTCTGATGTCATTTTGCTTTTTAACTAAATGTGTTATAATTTAATTGTTCAGATTTAATCAGTGATATATAACCTGAATCTAGCAGACACTTGAATAGCAAAGCAAACTACATGCTTCATTAATGCATTTGTATAGCTAAATGTAATTTTACAATGGATATTTGTTATAAACCAGCTGTGAACTGATTAATATGCTCTTATTACATGTATTTTGAACTTACCCTTTCTGTCAGATCCTTCAAAGACCTTTCCTTATCTTCTTTATGTTCAGTTTCTAATCGTTCTCTAAAATCTCTGAATATTTTTGAATATTTTGCACTACAATTGCACTCATTGTTGTTTTCCAGTTCTTTTCCCATTCCTCCAAACTGTATAAAAAATTATTAGTTAAAAATAAGCATAAAATTAGAAACATTTTATTTATATTTACTTATTGCTAAATTTTTATATAGATACTTATTATTTTAATTAATTTTTTATATTTATATTAATTAGACACAAATACAAATGCAGTAAATTAAAACAATAGGAAATGACTATAGTATTGCTTTTTCAATTTCCCATACATAAAAAAAAATAACAATATAACAAAGCATTTTTAAACTACATTTTTGAATAATGATTAGAATAAATAAACATGAAAATAAAATAATTTCAATAACTAAATTAGTAACTATTCATTAATGTTAAAAACAGTTTTAATAGGTTTTAAAACTTAGATATGAAATTGTATAAGCAAATGAAATTGCCATTTTTTATTTTTGACTTTGAAGGTTTATTAATCAAATTTAATATATATATTAAACTAATCAAAATAGTCTCCATCAACTCAAGTACACTTCTCCCAATACAATATAAGTGTAATAACACCAATATGATAAACATCAGGAGAACAAGAAGTCAAAAAGTCATCAAATGCACTACTTACAATGTCCTCTTTGCTGAAGATTCCCTCCAGAAAACTATGAAGATGTTTAAAAACGTAATAATCTGTTGACAAAAGGTCTGGAAAATAAGGTGAATGAGGGAAAATTCTGCAGTTCAATTCTATCAATTTTTTTTATCGTCTATCTTCCAACATGTGGCCTGGTATTGTCGTGCAGCTGCACCATACACCACACCTATTCACCAATGCTGGCTCTTTAATGCATAGTTTATCTTACATTGTTTCAATTTCATAATAATATTTCTTAGCATTAATCATTTCACTTTGTTGCAGAAATGGAAATGGATCATACCCCATAAACCTTGCATAGATGAGACTCAGTTTTGATGTTTCTTCCAATAATAGCCACTGTGCAGAAAGACAATGTCACATGCCTTTCAACCCTCGCGAAATAAATTATAATGCATAACAAGAAAAATCCTTATAATATCTATCTTCAACTGAGATGAATATGTTGATGTATAAACTGAATAACTGGCTTATAAATGAAAGTGGGCATTTATACATTGAGGGTTATATGAACCAACTTCAATTATGCCCACTTTGGGCACTTGATCTGCAGTCAAATTAAGAAACATCCTGACCAATACTGCTCATAAAATTCATTACGATCCAGATCAAATAAATATCCAGATTTCTCAGACTAGTAGATGGATATCCTACCTTGAGCTCATCTGGGCAAATTAATGCATAAATAGTGTTTTAGGAAACAATTATTCCCTAAAAGACTATTTATGGTATTAATAATAAAATGGCATTAATATTAAAATTTATACACATTTAATTTATTACCTTTTTTGTCTGTGTTGCAACTGTTACTTTTGCAACTGGTGTTTCTTGACTTGATGAAGATACTACATTATGATCTTCTGACAGAGGAGTATCCTAAAATAATACATATTTTATTACTGATGTACAAATAACATTCTTCTTTTCCTTTCAAATGAATGACATACTTTTTTACATTAAATTGAATTAATAATAGTTAAAATATTTTCTATTAACTTAATTAACTTATAATTAATTCTTGAATAAATAAATATATTAAGTTATGATGATAATTAACTAAAGATCTCCCACAAAAATAAAAATATTACAAGTATAGACAATAATTGAACTTTATAAACAAACTTGAAAAATTGAATATTACATGTAATGTTATGATAAGATATATTGTCAAAAATTTCATAAGTAACAAATCAAATTTTTAAGCAATTTAATATCAACTTTTGTTTTATTTGTTCATGCTTGAATATGATTTATTTCCTGCATATTGTTTAAATTTAATACTTCATAGACATCTTCAAAGCTTTTAAGCTTCATTTTCAAATGTGTCACTTAAACTTTGTTCAGTTTTAACTTCATTCAAACTATTTGATAGAATGAGTTATAATCTTACATCCAACTCACATGGTAAAGTTGAGTTAAAAATTAGTAATAAATGTTTTTTGAAGCCTGTATGCTTTATTTTCAGATTTTAATAATTTGAATAGATAAAAAAATAAAACTTTTAGTAGTAACAGTACAAAAATGAAGCAGAAAAGCTTTGAAAACCTTTATCAGTAATTATTAGTCCACCCTCATGTAGTGAGTTAAATGTATAGCAAGATTATAAATTTGAAATATAGACTATAGACAATATAAACAAATTCAAAAAACCAGCAAGTTAAGAATCTGCTGGATTAAAGATTTTTGTTTACATTCTATTCTTGCAATCAATAGCAGATTTCCTATTCTTGTTTGCAAAACTAGAAAATTTTAACATTGCATACAAACATAATTTGGTAACATCATTTCAAAAAATTTATGTACAGGTATACCTTGGGTTACGTTGTTTCGAGTTAAGTCATTCTCAATTATACATTGTTTGTCCAAAAAAAAAAAAAAAAATACATGGAAAAATAAAAATCAAGTTTAAGTCATTTTATTCGACTTTATGTCTGTCCGTCACAAATATTGAAGTCATAATATCACTAGAAAAGCGTTAAAAGCACATAAAATCATGTTACTGTACAATAAATAGGAATAAAAGTATATAAAATAATCATATAAAAATACTCAGAATCAGAATCAAAATATCAGAATCAGCTGTTGATGCTGACGATCCACAGCCATCTATGTCTGTGATATAAATAAACAAATTGAATGTAAATATCGATAAATTTAACAAATTAGTTTTTTCTACTGTAGCAAAATAATTTTAATAACTGTATTTGTTATTTAACCTTACAAAATCATTTTATTTTATAATGTGTTAGAGCAATCCACATTCACAAATAAAGAGTCCATGATGTACTGTAAACATCACAAAATTGTAAACATGTACAATTGTACATTTACATGTACACGTACATGTACTCGTAAATTTAGATTACTTTTTTCTCTACTATATTAACAACTAAAATTTATTTGTTTGTAAGCTTAAAATAGATTCTTATTAACCATATATTATTAAAAATGCATTTATAAATAAAATACAGAACTGGGAATGATTATTTGTAGTTTAGCCTAGTAACAAGTAAATTCAACTTAAGTCGCCTCTCATGGAACCAATTACCGATGTAAGGTGAGGTATACCTGTATTTATATTTTTTAAAATATAGAGATTAAGTAGACTATGCATCATTCTCAGTGGTATATTTATCTGAAAATGAACCATCATGCATTGGATAAGTTTGCCAAGTCTTTGTGATTGCAGGGGTCACACTACATAGCACCAAAATTGCCACTTGGCAATGTTTTTATTAAAATGGCAATAAAATTATAATACTGGCGATTTCAAGTGGTGATAAAAACTCTAGTCTGCTTTTTAATTTTAAAATTTTCGCTGGATGATAAAATTTTTGTAAAAATAGTCTGCATGTTTTGACATTCAGTATGAAACTGAATCACAAATCACACTTTGAGAAAAACAGCAAAATGTCAAGCTTCCATACAACGGGAGTCCTGTGCACCACACACCTAGGATGCATATACTTTTTGAATCAAACTGATCAAAGATTAATCTGATCATTCAAATCTTGTATACAAACAAACTATAGTAATCTGATCAATCTCAATCCATGTATACAAATGCCCTCAACTGCCTCAACTGGATCACAATTAAACTAATATGAATGGAAGGTAAGATAAATTGAATAAAAAAGATTAAAGATGGCAACCACCATAATTAAAGTCAAGCTTATAGTTGACAGCAAAAAAATATGTTTAACTGTCGACAATGCAAAGTACTGCACTTAAAACTTATGAGAAGTAAAAACATCATTATTAAAATATCCGATAAGCTAGTATTTAGTGACAATTTTGCTAGATTGTATGGCAAGAATTCATCGCATGCATTCTCCCATTTTGTTGTTTTGTGAGCAAATTTATTCACAGTGTAAATACAATTTGATTCTACTTTTGTACTTTCTATCATCTAAAACAAGACAGAAGCAATCTGTATCATGTGACATAGATTAATCTGATCTTACAGATCAATCCATCTGAAACAAAAAGTATATACATCCTAGCGATTTCATAATGTCACATGGCAAGTTCGAGCAGAAAAGTAGGAAGTGACGTTGAGAACCAAAGGCAGTTTTTTACAATGATGCCCAGCATTTTCAGATTGGGGAATGTTTATTGATTGATGGAAAATTTGGATAATTTTTTAGGATGACTTTTTCTCATTTTGATCTTTCTTAGTAGACTAAAACAAAAATTTGAATGTGACAGAACGTGAAATACTGTTTAAACATTGTGCTCAAATGTGTTTGAAATTACTCATTAAAAATTATTTTTTATGTTGCACAAACAAAATAAATGTATTGAAAAATACAAAAACAAAAAAATTATATTTCAAAAGTTCGTTTTAATATAAAAATTATGATGCATAGCGACATCTAGTATCAAAAACGTTCCGATGCAGAGATGAAAATATTCAGGGTTGCTTACGCAGGTCAATGAAGTCAACACGAAAATTTCTGGGAACAACGCAGGACAGGTTAAGGTTACATGCTCACCATGTTTCATTTGAATTGGGGACCCAAATGTCTGGACATCAGCTTGTAAGTGACAGCTTAACATGTTACTTTTGTATGAATATGAAACTATGAGCACTATCCAAAAAGGTTAAGCAACAATAAAACTATTTTAAATTCAAAATGAATTTCAAAGGTTATACAAACAAAAGTTTGAGCCAGCTGCACAGTGGTTCCTGAATGGAATAAAGGGAGAAAATAAAGAAATAAGGACTCAAACTTTTGTTTGTATAATCTTTGAAATTCATTTTGAATTTAAACTTTAATTCCTGAGTTCTGTACAAAAATATAACTATTATCAATAGTTTGGGAAAAAACAATGTGGTTTATAAATTTTCCTGTAGTTATAACCACACTTATATTGGTAAACCAAAAGAAAGTTAAAAATATGCTTTAAAAAACACATCAATGCAATAAAATACAACCTTGAAAACACTCACTAAACACTGTGTACTCCATAATTTCAATATTAATGAAGATTAGTTATATATTAAAATTATATATTAATTATATATAAAAATATTAAAAACCAAAAGAAATACTTTTGGTTTTTAATATTTTTAACTAATTATACCAAGTGCAAATTATAAAAACATTTAAAAATTATCAAAATCCATGATAATGTAAGAATAAACACAGGTACAACTAAATCCCATCGGCACCCTTACTTAACACATTAACCGCCATTTGACGCACTGACGGTTGTACTAATTAGGGCCGTACAGAGCCATCTGACTGCCCGAGGTTGCTATAACCAATGTAGTTTCACTACAACCGCTGGCTATCGAACCACTTCATGAGGACATATGACAGCTGGCGGTTGGAGCCAACTTTATAGATGTGTGCAAAAGGCCACCACTAGGATGTAAAACATCATCTTACAAAGCCAGAATAACTTAACCTTAAGTGAAACTACATTGGTTATAGCGATGTTGGATGGTTGGATGGTTCTGTACAGCCCTAATAAGTATGACCGCCAGTGCGACGGATGGTGGTTAATGTGTTAAACATGTGATACCCATTAATCAGCAGCTAACACTTATATCACCAACACTGGATACACCCTACAGTAGCATCATTTCTGTAGTAGAGAACATTATATGAGCTGACTGTCTGCTAAAATGTACTTAACCTTTCTTAAAACAACTCCTATTTTTTAACTGTTATCTTATTTACAGCTTCCTATTATGTTCATTTGCCAAAGTATTTACTTCACAATAAGTTTCATTAGCAACAATTATAATCTCTGGTTGCTATTTGTACTGTAAACACATTACATCATCTGTGAAAAATCCCAAAAATGAAGTCATCCATGCATCAACAACAAAATAATATGCTCCTTTTATATATGTATAAAAATGTAATTTTGTACTACAGTAAGACCCCCTTAATGCAGGGACATGTTCCTAGATGATAAAGCACTAAACAAAACAGCATTAAACGAGGTCATTTTAACACAGAGTAAATACGGAAAGGGGAACACACTCCCAAAAAATAAACAGATTTTACTTTAATTTTAAGTTATTTTTATATTAATTTGCATAATAATATACGTTAAATAACACACAAACATAAAGTTCATTTTTTGTGATGAAGGTCCTGGCTTTTCTGAAATTCTTGTTTTTTGCGATGAACTCGTCTAGCGATGATCATTTGTCACTTTCTTTTTCTTTCATTAAGCAAATGTCGGTAGCAAGAGATTGCATCCAAAATGCCTCTTCTTGCTTTTGCACTTCTTTCAAAATCTGGATCAGTTATCGTTATCCTTTCGGTTATCATTACCAAACTTTTACTAAGGAAATCTGTAGAGAAATTCTTTGGGTTCTTCACTTTCAGAATCACTATTTTCCTTGTTCCGCCAGTTCTTGAAGATCGTCACTGGTAAGGCTCTCATGAGAAACCTGCAGTAACTCCTCAATATCCTGCTCGTCTACATCTCCTAGTCCTGCTATATCATGAGGTTGACCAAATTGTCAACCTAACGATACAGCGATAGGCTCTTCTCATTGAGAATCCTTGGATACCTCCGCCATAACTTCTTCCACACTTTGTTCATGCATTTATCAGTTAATTCTTGCGAAGCGATATCGATATTGCCTATGGCATCCATGATGTTATATTCTTTTCAAAAATTGCACCGAACAAATATAGATTTTAAAAAAATGCGGCATTACAACTGTGAGGACCGAATTGAGCCGGTCCGAGTTTAAATTTTCATTATTTCAAATCCCCTCGGGAGATAACGATCGAGATTCGCGATAACGATCAAGCTTCGAAGGATGTACAGTCTTCCGCCGTCAAAACCGCTTCCCTCCTTCTCCAGATCCCACCTGAGTCATGGAACTCAAGTCACCACCCTCCATCGCGATTGGTGATCGTTACGGAAGGGACCGGGGGTATATAAAGGGGGAAGAGATCTAAGAAAGAGGTCGGAGGAAGGGAACGACCCGTTGACCCGAGTCCTGTACGAAGGCCATTCCAGACGCCGGAGCCTCCGCCTCGAAGCCGATCCTGCCGCTCACCGCCAGGGAAGACGCTAGAAGAACCTTCAGCCGACCCGAAGAACCTTCTCGATCATAAGCGATAGCCGAGAGGTATGAATCCCCTAACAATTGTGAGCTCTCTCTCTCCCGCGATTAGGGACGGAATGCGTCGCGTCGATGTACTCGATTCTCTGTTCTAATAAATCTTATCTGTGTTGTCCTGCTACTACGGATATTGCCGTTTTTCTTATCGACGACCCCACACTTCCTCCACTCGACCTGACAATTAAATTACCGATCCCGATAAACGGGATATCGCGATAAATTAAGCCATCCTTGACAGTGGGGTGGGTCTTGCCGACCTGTTTGCTGAAAAAAGGGGGTACGACTTCGTCTCCCCCCGGCGTTCCCACACAACAAACTGACACCTTTTGCTGATTGGTTCATGTTTGGGAATAATTGTATTATATATGAATCAATGAAATGCAGTGATAATTTGAATCAACATAAATTTTAAGCTTTTTTTCAGGCTTTGAGCAGACCATGTTATAAAGAATCAGCATTAATTGAGATAGCGCTAAGCAGGGTCTTACTGTACTTTAATCCAAAACCCAAATGTTTGTAACAAAAAACCACTTGTAATTTTGTAGATGCCTGTATATCCACCAAATTGTAATAAATATGGCTGAAGAGGGACAGACAACCTGTCCAGAATGCACACCATCATCATAATAAATCTGTCTATTGACTCCTGTGTGATTACTTCAACTATGTCAATAGTGTGTGATAAGTCCTCCACAGAGCCAAAAATTAGTGCACATTGTAACATAAAGACAAAAAGCAAATTCGTGAATGTTATTTTGCTTTCCAGGTGCCAAACTAATAAGGTTACCAGCACTTGCATTAATTAGTAAGTAAAACTGGTGGTGATGAATAATTTGAAGTAGTGAAAGAATTTAAAACTGGTGAAATGGTGGCAATATTTAAAAATTTTTCAGAGAAACCCATGATTGCATCTTTTAACGAGAGATTGAAATTAAGAGAGCTGGCATACATTGTTCTGAAGAGAGTGATAAAGAGGAAGAATTGCAATTTATCATTTCCATGGCAAGACAGAATGATTATCCTCCAACTTTATTAAGACACTGTCATGGCAATATCTACTTCCTAGGAATAGGCTCTCCTCCACCACAGGAGGGACAATGGATGGTGGTTACATACTGTATGGTCCAGTCCAAAATCCATAAGGTAATTTCCAGAGTAGCCAATGTTATGATTGCATATAGATGGTGTCCAATATTTTTTCACTTATTGGGAACAATAAAAAAAAAAACTAATACCAGAATGAATGTTAGAGTGATACATTAACTTGTATTAACTCAACAAAAATTTATGCAGTTCTCTTATGTGATGACAGAATAAACTGCACATTACTTTATATGTAGGTATGACAGTAAGTGGTCTTACAATGAGAATGAAGAACATGAATAGTGGCTGTTAATTAAATTTATAAAATTGTTTATAACAATTATAAACTTATCTGTCGCTACCATTAACATTAAAAATTTTTTATTAAAACTTTGCTCATTTCTTGAAATCAATTTTTAAAATATCAATGTTGACATTCAAATACTTTTTAAAAAACAAACGTACTACACCTTTTAAGTATCCAGTAGGAAGCTTTATTAGATTAAAAACGTTTTCGGCTGCGTTAATCAACTTTCGTCAGTTAACGAAATATTTAACAATTTTAATCTAATAAAGCTTCCTACTGGATACTTAAAAGGTGTAGTACATTTGTTTTACAGTCCAGTAAACGTTTCTCTTTTTAAAAAAGTAATCAAATTCTTTTCTTACATTTAAACGTGATACTTTAGGTGAAGATGATGATGGAGATTCTTCATCTGATGCTTCTCTATTAGCCATCTCAAAATCTGAAACTTCTTCTGATTTTATTTGTTCTACAACTTCACTAGATTCAGAACATTTTCGTGTTCGAGATCTTGATATTTTTTTAGAAGAACTAGAAGAGATAGGTTGTGAAGATTGTTGAGTTACATTAGATTTACATTTATTTTGTATTAATTGTTGATGATGTCTTAATTCTTCTAATGCTTTATTAAGTGAATTTGTCCTTTTCAATGACATTTGTTGAAGAGTTGTTGTTATTGGTCTAATGTTTTCTTTCTCTATATTTGCCCTAAAATAGAAAAAACAAATTTAATGTATTTAAAATATAAATTATGCATATAAAAAAATTAAACTACTACAATACACTTCTTGTCTAGCCTCAGTATATACTTGTGAGCACTATGTTTGCCTCTTTATTCATAGACTTATTACGCCATCACTAGACACAAGATCAGCCATAGTAAATCAACTTATTTTCCCAAATGCATACTTTTTTGGGAAAATAAACTGATTTTCTAAGGTTGATCTTGTGTCCAGTGATGATGTAATAAATCTATGAATAAAGAGGCCAACACAGTGCTCAAGTATATAAAATTAAACTAATTTAAAAGTTGAATAATCAACTCAAATTATATCTTATCTTACATAAAATTTTGTTGGGAACAGTATTTAATTTAGTAAGCAAAAACCAGAAAGAACTTGAGGGGGTGTTGTCATCACTGGGTGCCAGAGTTAAAAAGTCAAGTGAAAGTGTACGTTTAAGCAGAGCTAAGTCTCCTTGTATTCTTTTTATGATAACTGACAAGTTTGTTAGAGTAATACTCTGAAAGAGTTTTTACTTGTTTGAAACATGGCAAAACCTTAACACAGTAACAGAGAATGATTGTGACTAAAGATTCAATACAGAAGTCATTAGATTTGTCAAGAAAATCTGACTCACCATTTTGTCGTGCCAGACTAGACTCAACGAAGAGCCACCATTACAACATGTAAGTCAGCTTCTTTGTTTCTCTAGCTCATTTAAAATTAATTGCTAAATACTTGGAGATGAAAACAATGAATATAAATATAGAAAAATTGATGAAAAATAAAAATAACTGGGAAAACTGTTTCAAGTTAAAATATTACTAGACAAGGGACTGCTGGGAAGTTGTAACTGGAATGCATAAAAAGCCAAAACCCCTGGCAACCATGTTAGTACAATGGAGAAAGAAAAATATGAGAAAAACTTGTTGATCTGGTCCAGAGAGAAAAACTTCCAAATTGGTAATAGGCAGTACAGTAATAGGAGAGGCACTTTCAGCAATAAGAAATTGTAAGACATCAAATGAGATGTGGAACCAACTGCTTATCATGTATGAGAAAAAGTCATATCTGTCAAAGGAAATTGCATTAATGGAATATCTCTTGTTTAAATATGAAAATAGAGAATCTATAACATCTTTGTTTTCTAGATTAGAAAGAATAAGAGAAAAACTGAGAATCTTTGACAAAACTGAAGATGATGATTAAGTGGTATGCAAAATAATCACAGTCCTTCCCTCAGAACAGAAACACTTTGTGACAGTGTGAGAATCTATGGACGAGAACAGAAGAAATCTTGAGACTCTGATGGCAAGATTAAAACTGGAAGAGTCCAGGCTTAAGCAGAGAGATTGAAAAAGATGATGGACAGGCTGAGGCTCTACAATGTAACAGCAGATACAGTAAAAAGGGTAACTAGAAAAACTCAAAAGGGAACAGAGGAACAACAACAACTGGTATAGTTTGTTTTGGATGCGATAAGCCAAGGCACAAACAAAATCAATGTCTTACTATCTGCAGAATCTGTGGAAAGAAAGGACACATTGCCAAAAAGTGCAAAAAAGAGTTAATATTAGTGCAGTAAAGCAAAAAGAAACTGAAGCATAGGTCATTGGAAGAAATCAATTGCAATCCAAACTAGATATATGGATTGCTGATAGTGCAACTGCTGATCATATGACAAGTAGGAAAGAATGGTGAAAAGAATGGTACCCAAATGTGAAAGAAATTTACTCTCTATCACAACATTAGTTGAGAAAGAACTCACTTATGAGTCTGATAATGAAAAATGTCTTCTAAAACAAAACAGACAAATTGTGGCTAAATGTTTAAAAGTTGGAAGACTGTAGAACATGCTTATGATAGTAGTAATCCAAAAGGGAGAAGTATATTACATGTAGTGAATGCAGTTGACCCCTTGCAACTGTGGCATGAAAGGCTGGTACATCAGAATAAAAGACATGTAAAAGATGTATTAAAATGAATGTAAATTGAAGTGACTAATAAATGTGAAGATAATATCTGTAAAGGCTACATGATGGGAAAAGCTCATAGGTTGCCTTTTAGCAAAAGTGAAACTGTCACTCAGTTAACCTATCCGATGTTCAACGTTCTCTCCATTGTGTGTGATGCCATGTTAAATTTTCATCTATGTGAAGCCTAACAAAAATTACATGTTTTTGAAAAGAATAATTGTTGTCCAAAATTATTTTTTTATTTTGTACAAACAAAACAGATATGTAATAACCAAAAAAATTATATTTCAAACCATTCGAGGTCAGAGATATGTCGGGAATAACACAGGACAGGTTAATTCATGTGGACATTGGAAAACCAATGGACATTAGTTCTATAGGTGGCTCCAAGTACTACATCCTGTTCAGAGATGATTTCTTGAATTTTTGAGCTGTAAAAACACTAAAGGCAAAAGAAGAACCTAGTAAATCAGCACTTACACTGCCAGCAATTATCTCATATCCTGACATCCATACATTTTGTGAATCCTCAATGAACATGTCATCCATGACAGAAGAAAAACATTATTATAAGAGCCAGTTCAGACAAACAGCATACCTAAGACAAATGCTTAAGAGAACCAAAAGAGTCAAATGACTTCAAGGTAGCCTGACTGTCAAAAAATACAGATAGTCTTTTAAGAAAACATCTGCATAAAATAGTACAAATACACCAAATAAAAGCTAACAGTACTGTGAGAAACTTGCCAAGTGCAAACATGAGAAGAAGGCATCAGTGGCACAAGATCAGATGCCAATTGAGTTAAGTGGGGAAAGAAATTAAATAACTTGCTTGTCAAAAACAAACTGAGCTAGTCATCAAAAACATGTCTTATCAGCAGGTTTTTTGGCAGAGACAAATGTCCAAAAGAACAGTATACCCTGAATGTTACATATAAACCTATAAAGAGCCTCCTCACTTCAGCCTGAATAGAGTTTAATTGGTCCTGTATAATGATCTTGTATAGGTATAGAATAATTTATTCTATACCTATATAGGACAATCAATTCAACATTGAATTGAAATACATCAGTGCAAACATACAGAACCTCAACAGTAGAGTTAAAGAAATAAATGGACTGTGAAGGAAGATCTAACCAACATTGCTCTATCAGCATATGCAAGAAACCTGACATTTGGGGCAACACTGAGATCATTAGACCAGTAAATGACATGATTAGCCTAAAACAAATTGGAATTCCTAAAAATTTACAAAGAGACCATAGATGTGTTAACTATCAGAATGCATTCTCATTGTCTAAAGTAGAAATCATTATATGAACATAACATTGTTTGTATTTGTTTTTAATTAGCAAATAAGATTGTATATATAGGTATTTATATTTTCAGATAATTTCGGTTTCATTTTAACATCTAAATTTTGGTTGTTGTATGGATTTTTATTGATGTTGTGCAGTTAAATGTGGCATGTTCTATTTTATCAAAATCTTTAAACTTTAAATTTTGTATATATTTTAGTATGTCCTTTTTGCATTCTATTTGAGCAACTGAACATTTTTGATCCATTAAACTAGATCAAAAACGTTATTGGTTACATTAAATTATTGCTGGAGTTTTGTAAGGTATTTGTTTTATTTATAAGATAATCTCTTTATATATAAATATTATAATGTAATAATTTATCAAAAGTAATTCAGTTATAAAGGTTGGTAAACCAAGATGAGCTTAGAAAAAATAAAAATTGATAATATACCTTTGATGATAGCCACCAAAAAACCTTACATCATACATATCATTAGTTTTCCGAATAACTTTAGCTGGCCAGTAAGGAAATCCTTTTTGTTTTGCATATACTAATTCATGAGGTGGATCCTAAAATTAAAATGAAATAATGGATAATAGAAAATTAAATAGCTATTTTAAATAATTTAAATTTCAGAATTACAAGCTAAGAAAGAATTCAAAATAGACACTTAAAATAAATTTCAATATTAAAAATTTACAAATTACAAATATACAAATTTGATTCACTGAAACATTTATCATACTTTCATCATATTCATTGTTCGACTATAGAGTAGTTACAACATTAAGTGACATAAGTTATCTTAAAATCTAATTTAATTTATAACACTATCACACTATCTGAAAAAAAATGTATAAAATGATCTACTGGATTATTTATCAGGCTATATTAAGGATAATTGGGCTGCAATTTTCAAACTGCAGACCTATACATTCCTACTGTTGTCCATCTATATGTCCTTTGATAATCTTAAGAATGGAGTTAGATAGATCAGGGGTGGCCAACTTTTGTGTACATAAGATCTACTTTTTATCTTAAAAATGTGTTGCAGTCGACTTGTCATAGGCATAGTCTAAGTAGGGAGGGGAGGTGTGAAATACATACTATGTTTATCCACTGTATTTCAGTACGAAGTGCACTCCCGCGAGCTATAGGTAGATAAGCAAACTATATCTTCAAAACTATTTTTTATTTTTTAAATCATTTATTAAGTTTTCGAGATATATGTTCATAAAGAAAATAAATTTACAGACCCAACTTTTGATATTTGCAGCTACAAGTTCATTCCCTACAGGCAGTACCTAAAAAAAATTGATTTTTGAACTTTTTCTAGATTTTATTAACTTAAAATATAATTTAGTTTTTTTTATCAATTGCAAAGTATAAGTTGTGATACTATTTGTTTGTAAATATGAAAAAGTTGTTATAAAAATGCACAGAATGGCTGATAATTTGATTACAAAATTTCACTTTCGCAATTTTTTTGGGCCAGAAAAATTTATCATGGAAGAATGACATAAGATTTTTAGACTTATTTTTTGCTAATCTATCAATAGCTCGCGGGAGTGCACCTTGTACTCAAACACCCTGTATATCTACCTATGTAAAAAACAACATAATTATTTAACGAGCCAAAAAACTCACATCCAAGGGAATGAAAACAACATGAGTAATAATTAACAATATTTATTAATTCAAATAGTATTGGTTCTCTTATTATCATTTCTTAAATTTTTCAAAATCCTCTATGCTTCAGTATTTCGTCTTCCACTTAAATAAGTTGGTATGGTATTACAAACTTTCTCCCAATTGTTATTCTTTTCTTGCGATACCTTTCTCCTAATAACAGCCTGAAGTTTCTTATACTCTATTTTATCTTCTATAATTTTGTATTTAACCATTTTCTGTAAATTATCTTCTGCAGTTTTCAATTTTGGGACTAATGAAGACATGGCTTACTTTTCCAGTTAAATCAAAATAAATAAGATTTACCCAGCAATGAGGGTATCTGAAAAGCTGTCAACTAAGGCATCAGATCAAAGAAGACCATTAGGAGGTCTTCTTTGTATAAATGAGAATTTAGGAGATGCAGTTCTGCTGAAGACAATGCAATATTTAATCGTTACAAAACTAATTTTTAATTAAAAGAAATTCAGCAATTCTTGAAATTTAATTATTATTTTATCATCTGCATATACCTGTTTTTAATAACATATTGGCTGATCTGGAAGATTTGATTTCTAGTTATTCTTTTGATCGTGTTCTTCTATTATTAAGTGATTCAAATGCCAGGATTGGCATGAAAATAGATAGTATTTTTGATGGAAATATTTGATGAAAATTTATTTTGAATTCATAATTATCAAAAGATTTGGTAAACAATAAGCAGAGTGACCAATTTATTGAATTGGTTAAAGACTATGATTTATATACAGTAAATGAATTTCACCTTCAAGATTCCCCAGCTAATTTTACATACATATCAAAGTTGCAAACATCAGTGAGAGATTTATTAGTATTGAGTGAAGGACTGACAAAGTATTTTTAGGATTTTTACATTTCTGAGGACTACATCAGATCATCTTTTGGTAGTACTAGAATTATTGTTTGACAACACAAGATAATGCTATTCAAAGAAAACAACAGGAAAGATTGACTTGAAAAGAAGAAAAAAACACACTTGTTTACTCAAGCAGTTAATAACTTGTATACATTGTAGATCCTATTGACAATATATATTAACTTATTCAATAACATTACTTTAATTTGGAAATCTGCTAGGCAATGTAGATTAGTGACAAAATTTGGGATAAGAGGCAGACTTGGTTTTGGATGGTTTGATAAAGACTGTAAAATTGTGAAAAAAGAGAAAAATAGGGTGTTGCGGGAGTTTTACCGATTTCACTTGAATGAGAATTTAATTAAATATATTAATCAAATATATTAACTTAATTATAAAATTAGTTTTTGTTCACTATGTAGAGCTAAGAAGAAAAATATTGGACTAATATAAGTAAATGGTTATAAACTACAAGGTCATCAAGAGACTTTTGGATAATTATAAATAAAGTGTACATTAAGTGGACTGCAGAGAGTCAGATTTCTACTGATAAATGGATAAGTTTATTAAAATTGAATTTTTATAATAGCAGTGTTTTTATAATTCATAGTCAGTGTCTTGCTGACTATGAATTATGACAATTCTTCTTCTCTTTTGGATAATGCTTTCTCATTTGACAAACTAAAAATGGCAATTCAAAGATCGAAAAAGGGTTCATCCTGATACAGATGGAGTAAAAATTGAATTTATTCAATCATTGCCAAGAATGGTCTGTTTAAAAATTCTTAGTTTGTTTAATAAAATTAAATATGCTGCAGCTTTTGCAAAGATATGGGAGAAACTTTCATTAAAAATGATTTACAAAAAATCCACCTAATTATTGCCCAATGGCATTGCTGAACATGTTTACAAAACTGTTTACTAGTTTATTATTGAATCAATAATAAAATGGTTGAATAAAATGAGCATCAATATTTCAAGGTGCCTTTGTTCAGGGCAAGGAGACAATTTATAATACTTTCATTCTTAATGGTTTAATTTAATGTGTGTTATCAAGGAAGAGGAAGAAAATTTATTCACTTTTTATTGATTTGGAAAAGGCATTTGATAATGTTAATCTTAATTTTTTGTGGAGAAAACTTGATAATGTGGGACTCTCCAGATCCTTCATTATTTTGCTTAAGAATTTGTTTTCTACTACTAGTTATCAAATAAAAGGAGCTATTGTTAATTCTACTTGTGTAATATCTACTAGAGGTTTACAACAGAACCACTAAGCCCT
The DNA here is from genome assembly GCF_030686945.1 of Centruroides vittatus. Lineage (NCBI taxonomy): Eukaryota > Metazoa > Arthropoda > Arachnida > Scorpiones > Buthidae > Centruroides > Centruroides vittatus. The sequence goes on from NW_027121927.1 coordinate 1,609,187, forward strand.
TTGTTGTTTAATTTGCTTATAAATGATCTTCCGAGATATTTCATTGTTCTGATCTTTTTGGTTTTTACCAAAATGTCACAGATGAGTTGCATTGTCTTCTATATTCAGAAGATGTATTACTATTAGCAAACTTCAAGTCATCTTTACAGAAGAAACTGATTTTATTATCTGATTGCATGTTAAGAAATTACCTTTCTATTAATTTTCAGTAAACAAAATGATTGGTGTTTCATAATGGAAGAAGATTTCATAAAATTGATAAAATTTTTTATTAACAATGTAGAAATTAATTTTGTTCTTCATTTTAAATATTTAGCATTGAATTTTTCCTCCTCTGGAGTTTTTAATTATCATTTGGATAAAATAGTGAAAGATATACTACAGAAGACAGGTTGTCTTTTGGCATACAGGCAAAAATCAGAATGAACATTATTAAAGCAATTGTTTAACTTTTTGATGTTACGTTAAAGTCTATATTGACATTTTTGATTCCAGTTTGGCGTTTAGATCTTATTGAGAAAATTGAGAAAATGTAATTAAGACATTTCATATGATTATTTAAGCTCAAATGTTCAGTGCCTGATTCTGTTGTAAGATTGAAATTAGGGAGACTCCTCACTTGAAATTAATATTTTTAAAAATATTTTGTTGTTTTGGTCTAAGATTATTGATCTTCCTCATCACGATCGATGTTATTGTGTTTATGATTCTTTATTGAAGAAAGAAAAGTAAGAGAAATTGAGTGTCATCAATTAAAAACATTTTTGATAATTTAGACCATTCTTTTGTATTTTTGAATCATTCACAGAACTTATTTGCATGATATAATACAAACTAGATGTGATCAATTATGAAATCAAGATATAATTATGTTTCAGTTCAGCAACATAATATTTATAAAAGAAACACAGGTTGGCAGACTGCCATTTACTTAAATTATAACATTGGATTTCCTATGAAAAGTTTGTTAATGTAATTATGTCTTAATAAATACTGGATTATGTTTAGTGGTCTATATATAGATATTTCTAAGGGACATTCTTGCCCATATTGTATTACTGATCATGATTGTAAATTAACACATTTTTGCATCATGCCCAGTTTCATATTGTTAAAGAGAGAAATTCTCACTGGTGATTTTTTAAAGAATTATTTATATGATAAAAATATATTAAAGATAATGTTACATAAACTGCATAACTTTTTTGTTAAATCCTTATATTATTTGTGTTAACTATATTGTTTAAGTACAATTAAGAGACCATTATGTGGCTGCTTATTTATTAATTTTGTTTTATTTTCCCCCTTGTATGAAAGTACTTGTATCAATAACAAAATAAATAAATACATAAATATTCAATAAATATGGATTATTTAAAGAAAAAATTCATTATTTTCATTTCTGCTTAAGTATTGGGTTGTTCGGAAAGTTCGTAGCGATTTTTGATAGCCGACAGTTGAGACACCGATTGACGCAAAAATGATTAGAATTGTACAAACCAATGAATATTACGATAAATGACCTTGAGACGCGTCCGTTACAAAAAAACCGTTAAGATTATTCAAATAACGTTTAATTTGGCTCATTGCAAAAATGGATGCGAACAACGTGCATTATCGACACTTGTTTCTTTTCTTTTTTCGTAAACGCAAAAATGCTGTACAAACAGCAAAAAAGATATGTGATGTTTATGGTGGGAGTGCTGTATCAGAATCAACTGTTCGAAAGTAGTTTGCAAAATTTAAAACGGGTAATTTCAGCCTTGAAGATGCTCCTCGCTCAGGAAGACCTCCTGTTATTGAAGAGGACCAAATCAAAGCATTATTGGATGAAAACCCTCATTACACAACTCGAGAGATTGCAGACATAGTGAAGTCATCAAACAGTACTGTATTTCAACATCTAAAGAAGCTCGGATACATGAATCGTTATGACATTTGGATACCTCACGACTTAACGGAAAAAAACTTACTGGATCGCATCTCCATTTGTGATTCTCTTGAAAGACAAAATGAAAATGACCCTTTTCTGAAGCGTTTAGTGACAGGTGATGAAAAGTGGATCATTTATAACAACATCAGCCGAAAACGATCGTGGGGTAAGAAAAATGAATCACCATTAAAAACTCCAAAGGCCGGTCTTCATCCAAAGAAGGTCATGCTCACTGTCTGGTGGGATTGGAAAGGAATCCTGTACTATGAGCTGCTTCCACAGAATCAAACAATTGATTCTGATAAGTATTGTTCCCAATTGGATAAGCTGAACATGGCAATTAAAGAAAAACGTCCGGAACTGGCCAATAGAAAAGGCATTGTGTTTCACCAAGATAATGCCAGACCTCACACGTCTTTACGAACACGCCAAAAATTATTGGAACTAGGCTGGGATGTTTTACCCCACCCCCTTACTCACCCGACCTTGCCCCGTCTGACTACCATTTGTTCCGTTCTCTACAAAATTCCCTTCATGATAAAAACTTTGATACTTTGGAAGCTTGCAAAAACCACGTGGATCAGTTTTTCGCGGAAAAAACTGGAAAGTTCTACGAAGAGGGTATCATGAAGCTGCCCCATAGATGGCAACACGTCATTAAAAACAATGGCGCATACATAATGGAATAAAAGTATATTTTTAGTATTAAAACAATTTCTTTTATTTCTCTTAAAAATCGCTACGAACTTTCCGAACAACCCAATAGTTCCCTGTAAAAACTTCTTAGCCAAGTTCTACTGTATTTTCTATTCATCATAATTTCCTAATAAGTTGTTGCAATGTAAATAATTTCAAGATTCTTTTAGTTAGCGATTTCAACTTATCAAATATTTGATTCAATTGTCAGAACAGGTACTAGCATCCTGATAACACACAATTGTTTTTCTCTACATGAGTGTATATATGTACTAAGTTTTTAACTTTAAAGAATTTCTTTTGCTTCCAATTAAAAAGTACTTTTAGATTTAGTTTTTACTAATGGATGTACTGTACAATATATCTAAAATTTATACTATCAACAGATCTTCTTCTTACCATCCTGAACTTCAATTGAACTAGCTATTAATTATATATTACGATTATACAATTGTACATATTACGATTATACATATTCATTCTATTGTGCACAAAGTTCAGATTCTTCCTTAGTTACTATAAAATTAGAATTGTGGCCAATTCTTCTGTTATGTACACTGAAAAATCAGCATAATATAGTTTATATGAAACTATAAAAAAATTTTTAAAAATACAAAAAGATTGGTACTTGCTCTCAATGACAATTCATTTTATATTTGAAACAATTGAGAAATCACATACAAAGACAATGACAGCAGTGAAACACCCAAAAGTCCTAATTTTCTTTCAAAGAATGATAATTGGAAGTCATGTTGCAATATCAATATGTAAAAATTACGATTACATTTTCTACACAAGTCCTTCAAAATTTGTTAGTTAAAATATTTACCTAAAATAACCACGGTTAGAAAATTATTAGTAACAACTGGTTTAACAGTATACACAATATTGATATCAAACTAGATTATTTAATTCTATTCATCACCATAAGTAACTATTTCAGAAATCATTAACTAACTATTTTATAATATAAAAAAATTAAAAAGATTATTACAGGAAATAAGTACTATTTATACAAAAATTAAACTGTCTTGAGATTGAGAAGTGTACTTTTATTCTTAAATATGTAAAAATTATGATTTACTCTACAATGTAAAATAATAAAAACTAGCCAAATTATATATTTAATTTGGCAAAATACAGCCCAATTATAAATCCTACTAGATTATTCAATATTAATAAATAGATAATAAATTAGACTTACACAAGGTTGACAGAACCAGAATTTGTCTGTTTTTTCATTAGACATACGATAACAATCTCGACATTGCCTGATTTCTCCAAGGTCATATATACAATCACGAAGCATCTGTCGAGCAAGATCGGCCATTCCACTATGAACTGGAAATTTAAACAAATGTAAAGGAAAGACTAAAATTTAATATTTAAAAAAATAAGTTTAAAATAATAATAAATGTATTTTTATAAATTAAAATAAAGTATAAAATTAAATTTATAATTATTGACAAGATAAATACATAGTGCATTTCTTAAAGAACTGTGTAAAAGTTTGCATCATATTCAAATATCATAACAGTGAATGCTATGTTAAGGTAACAAAATATTTAATTAACATTTTTAACAACAAATTTGTCACTATTTAAATGGTTTAGCCTAGGAAGGAAATGGAGAGATAGAATGGTGTACAAAGGAAGAAGAGAGATGATAAGGAGTGGAAAGCAAGAGATAATACTCGACAAAGAACTAAGCAGGAGACAATACTTGACAAAGAACTAAGAACTAAGCAATAAGACACAATTAAAGAGTAGAAAGTATAGAAAAATGGTAGTCTAAAGACTGAAGAAACAATCAAATGTCTAATAAGCAAATAACTGGAGTTTCAGTACTACCACAAAAAACCTTTAATTTCTCTAGCAAATTAATATCTAACTAACTAATACCAGGTTTCTAAATGGAATTTCTTCAAAAGAACTTCACTTGAAATTATTTGTTCCCTTTGAATATGTTCAATTTATTAGAATACTCAAAGAATCACTTGCATGCACAGTTTAGCATTATGTGGAAATGATGTAATTATAGACATATATACAGAAATAAAATTGCATCTGGGTCCCCCTATGAACCCAATTTTTTAATGGTAGTAGCAAAATACATTTATTAGTTAATTAGAGAAATTAATTTGCTGAAGAAATTAAGGGTTTGTGGTAGTAGTAAAATAAGATGTCATTGTATGTATTAGTAGTATCGTTTGATGTCCCTCAGATAGAGATCAAACCATAGGGAAACTGATTGCAAAGAGAAAAACTAAGTACTATAAGAGTGTGCCAAGTGCCATGGAGTTCAAAATGAAGGACTTAGTTTGGTTGTGTATGTATATATGTATACATATATCAGATATAGAGATAAGCTGGTGAAGAGTACATAAAGTCTGTTAAAACCATGTAGAATAGCAACTCTTTTTAATGAAGTCCTAAAATAATTATATGTTACAAAAAAAAAGCAAGTGCTCAGATATTTAATCCTCATTAAGCCCAAACAGCATATCCTTAATCTTGAATATATTTAGGTAATACTATATGTTACCAATCCAATTCAGTTACAAACTAGTAAACCAAAATCTGGGTATAATGTTTTATTTTCCACATAATGATAATGTTTGGATGAACTGCTCTTAGCTTCTGGATACAGTCTTCTTTGCCAGAAGACCAGTCTTTTTTGCCACAAATACAAACCTCATTATTATGTTATCAGTTTATGTGAAGTCTACATTCATGCAAAGTAGATTTGTGATACCATTAAAAAGGATAGGCATTTTAACATTTATCAATTCAGTTAATACAAAATATCAGTTAATATGTAATTGAAACATTTTAAGGTCCCATAATTCAATACTAATTATATTAAGTCATTTAACACAAAGTCACCGACAAAAAACCTTTTAAAGTGTTGTATACGACAGAGTTGGTTCTCTGTCGTATACAACACTGTAAAAGGTTTTTTGTCGGTGACTTTGTGTTACTCACTGCAGCATTAATAGTAGATGTTTATTGCATTAAGTTATTTAATACAAAGCACACTGATTTCAACTTCTCTGAAGTCACACAAGCCATAGCATGACTGGGGTGCATTTTTTTCACTTTATCAGAACACTTACAATATCAATATTATCAATGTGCATGGCAATGCAGATATAAACTACACCAACAATGTTCACTCCAACTCAAAAAATTGCACTCTCTCTCTCATAATTAGCACTCTGAATGTTAAGACGACTCTGAACAATTAGTTAAGATAGCTAATATGCACATTATAAATTAGTAGTTAATAAGATTAAAAGATTTTTGATTAACAATCTGCAGTTTTATGATAAAATTCTTAATAAAAACACCAGTTAGTTTTTAATTTTAATTGCTTTAACAACAGAAATAATAAAACAACTAAATTACAATATAAAATACTGTAATTAGTTATTAATTTTAAATTTAAAAACAAATTATTTCCATTCAAATCCAAGCAAATAAGTTATTGTAAGTTTACACATATCCAATTCCTGGATTTAGTTTGTCCCAATCAATTAAGACAGCCTGTTATATCCTGTAGCTTTAATTGTCATTCTGCCAACTTTAAATGATGTCAAAAAATAAGTATTGATGCTTTCTTCAAGCCACTGTATCTCAATAAAGTGTACTTTAACATATTTGAAGCAACACAAGTTTATTTATGAGGGCCCCATTGGTCCATAAAACCAAGACAAATGTAAATAACAAAATAAATTTATTACCAAAAGTTAAGTACAAAAATACAGTAGAGCGTCGAAAATTGGCGTCAATTGGGGACTGGAGTTGTTCCAATTAGTCATTTGTTCCAATTTCCGACTTTGTACGAAAAAAAATATTAACCTGTCCGATGTTCAAATTTTTCTCCGTTGCGTATCGCTTCCTGTTGAATTTTTCTCCGTTGCGTGTCGCTTCGTGTTGAATTTTCGTCAATTTTAAGCCTAACGAAAATTTTTATAATAATAATCGAAGCTATCGTATCGTTAAAAATTATTTCTTTATTTTGTACAAACAAAATAAATATATTGAAAAATATAAAAAACATGAAAATTATAACTTTAGAAGTAAATTTAGTATCAAAAACGTTCAATTCAGCACGACACAGTCCGACTGAAAATCGTTCCAATTTTCGGCCATTTCAATTACCGACGTTCCAATTAACGACGCTCTACTGAAGTTACTTTTTGATAATCAACTGTCCAATGGAACCAAAAACTGACAGTGCATCAAAGCTACACCAACCTATCTTCAGAGGTTTGAAACAATGTATCAACTATAACAGCAACACCAGAAGAGGACTACAACTCAGAAAGACAACCAACCAACTAGTATATAAAACTACAGCAGTAACGCAGAACACTTTTAGTGTCTCAAAATCCTCTACAAAGTTTAATAATTTGTGTGTTTGTTTTTAACAGCTGTTTTTTAGACTTCCATTGTAAGGCAAAACTACCTAGTCACACTAAATGTATTTTAATTTTGTTTATTTGTACTTGTAATTGTTATTTGATTTATGCATTGTGGGTACTCATGGGCCCTCCCCTTTCCTTCATTCCACTCTTACTTTCCTTCCTCCTTTCTTCACCATTTCATGCTACATTCTATCTCTTCCCCTTTCCTTCCATTTCCTTACTTAGGGCTATGTCAGCTGTTAAATGACAGACAGCCCTCTAATTCCTTTATTAAAAGTAATAATCACCATAAAAATTGAGGCATTTGTTTATCTGTGGACAAGCTTTGAAATCTCCTCTTCATAGAATGCTGCTGCCAATGACTTGAGATGGGCCCTAACATTGTTTTGAAGATTGTCATTAGCCTCGAATCTCTGCCTCCTAGCCAAGTTTTCAGTTCAGGAAAGAAATGGAGATCGCTCAGCATTAAATCGGGGTCACACGCTGGGTGTTTAAAGGTGGTGAAGACTTCCATCTTTCAGACTTCCACTCAGCTTGAAACTTTTTAATGTGTGAAGACTTCCACCTCTTTCCTGAACTGAAAATGTGGGTAGGAAGACAGAGGTTTGAGACTAATGCAATCTTCAAAACAATGTTAGGGCCCATCTCGAGTCACTGACAGCAACATTCTATGAAGAGGGGATGTCAAAGCTCATAGACAAACACCTCAATCTTAACGGTGATTATGTTGAAAAGTAACCATGTTTGTACCTAACTTTTGATAATAAATTCATTTTGTTATTTACATTTGTCTTTGTTTTATCAGAGGTTGAAAAGGAAACAGCCCTTGTATTTATTTTTAAACATATTCAAACAAGACAAAACATAGTGAAATAATGAAGAGAAAAATCTGCTTTTGATATTTGATGGTATAACCATTGATTTTTAAGTACAGTGGAACCTCACTTAATGAGCACCTCTCATAACGAGTAATTCACATAACAAGCAAAGCAAATTGTAAAAAAATAATTCACTTAATTTGTGACATTTCGCATAATGACTGACGAGGAGAGGGGAAGTCCCGGATTGTGCGCATGCTACTACATGTGTTTAGCACTCATTCCGCTAGCATCTTCACATTTTTCCAAACCTGTGTTCGGACATATTACATATAAACATCAACAACCATAGCTTGTTATATAATAAACATGTCAAATGATATGCCAAACTCTTGAGCTATGTAAAAAGGCTATAATTAAATATTAGAAATTAATTAATTTGACTAGAGGTAGGTAGTTATGCTGCTATCTCGTATTAAATTTAATGACCAATTCCAAGTTAAATTCCATAAATGTCTAAATTAAATTAATTCTTTATAATTATTAAATTTAATATGAGATGACAGCATAACTACCTACCTCTAGTCAAATTAATTAATTTCTAATATTTAATTATAGCCTTTACATAGCCCAAGAGTTTGGCATATCATTTGGCGTGTTTATCAGACATATTATTTCGATGTTTGTTATGTTCTCTGCAAACTGAATTCGCATGTTGGTTCATTTGTGCTAAAAGAAAAGATAAATGATGATTCATGCTCCTTAACAATGTATATTGTATAATTTTCTTTGAATAAACATTATACATAAATATTTGAGTTATTTTTTTTCCAGCATGGAATGCATTATCATATTTTACATTAATTTATATGGGAAGAATTGTTTCACTTAATAAGTGTTTCGCATTAAGAGTAAGATTCTGGAACTAATTATGCTTGTTAAGCGAGGTTCCACTGTATAAAGTTCACTCAATATAAACCTTATTAATAAGACATGCTATTTTTAAGTCTCTTCAACTTTGTATTAAGAAGTTTGACTATATTTTTTTTAGAAATGATTTTGGACTAAATTAGTCCAAAACTGTTTCTAAAAGAATAAATGGCAACAATGGCATACCAAACAAATTTAAATACAATTCACAAAATAAAATATAAAATTAAATAGGTGGTATTAAAAATAACTTAATGTGAATTTTAGAATAATTAAAATTTGCTATTTTATATGATGCACATTTTTACAATACATTAAAATTCATAAATTTAAATTGTAAATATTAGTACATACATAAAATTAAATAACATACAATATAACTATTAAATATTTTGTACAGAAACACAAAACTGAAATATACCCAATTAAGTTTTTACACAGTAGATAAATTCCCAAAAAATCCACACAGAAAAAAGATACTACCCATATGGGAAAACAGAAGATTGGTTCCAGATATTAAAAATCAGTAAAAATAATATGATAAACCAATTAATAAATTTAATAAATTAATTGTTTATCATATTACTGATTTTTAAACCAATTTGTTTATTATATTATCAAATTGTGTGTAAACAAAATATTTCAATTTTAATTAATCAGAGAAAAGACAATTATAACTTATCAGCAAAATTTAATAGATTTGTATTATTTTCACAGCTCTAATTTTATTTTTTATTTGACTTTTTCAATTAAACATCAAAATACCTCTAGCTTTTAACATCACACAGCGTACAAAGGTATACTGTAGTAAAAAACATTAAAAGAAATGCAATCATACAAGCAAAATCATCAAATTCTGAATTAAATCTTTTCTGACTGCTTCAATCATGGGGTAAAGTGGGAATGAAAGACTTATTGTCACCACACTCATTCAAATAAATTATAAAAGACAGCCAAATAATAACTGACAAACAGAGGCCAAGGCAGTTAAGATGTCAATCTACTACTTGGGAACCAGGATCAAATCCTGATGGTCAAAAACTATAGGAATTTTTCAGAGATGGTCTGTCCCAGGTATGTTTGACCCAATCCCTCACTTCCTAGTCACTCCTACTGTGGGCCTGACAGATATACCATTATGAGTAGGATTAAAAGGCCTTATTGTAACTACAGGGTGAAAAGTGTAAAAAAAATTTTCTTAAGCATTGCAACAGCCTTAAATGTAAATTTCAAATTTCTGTTTTGGAACAAACAATTTTCTAGAAAAAGAAATATGAATATTTTTTTCTTACAATTAAAATCAAATTAAGATTTTTAAAAAAGCATATTTATTGAAACATGTTAAATCAAAACAAACAATATTAAAAGAAAATTGAATTTTTTCCAGATCATCTTAAATCAAAATCACATATCCTCAAAAAAAAAAAAAGAAAAAAAAAAAAACAGAATTGGGTATATTTAATAAATCAGTTATATGACTTCTTGAAAAGGCTTATTGTTTTTAAATTATAAAATTTATTTCTTAAATTTATATCATTCAATTAAGAAAGATACTTTTTCTACCAATGTAGCATAATAACTACCTCCAAAAAATATCACAACATTGTGAACAATACACTGTGCATCAGCTTGAAATTCTTCTAATCGTTTATAGGCATTTGATTTTGTTTTCTCTTCCATCATTATTAAATCCATTTTTTCATAAATAAGAAAATCATGACGCCATTTTTCTTCATCTGGATGAGGCATTCGATGTAATTCTCTTGTCTAAAATAAAAATAAGTAAAAAAAACTTATCTAGACATATAGAAAATCTAATGTAATATTTCTGTTGAAAAAATATTAATAAATCAACTGCCTTATATTTTTCAGTACTTTTAACTTGTTTAATAAATTAATGTATTTAAAATTGGATTCATTTCTCTTGCAGAAGTCATTTTCTCCCTTCTTGATATCATGCAATGCCACTTACCCAAAACAAAAAAAAAAATTATACTGCAACTGTTGTTTATCAGAATTAGATAAATATTTAATATAATTCAATTATGAAATATATAGTTGAACAAACCTCTAAATTGAATTTTTTTTCATTCACATAACTACAAAGAGATAACTGTAAATAAAAATCACTGTTTTTAGACCTAAAAGTAAATTTTTATATAAAAAAAATCCAAACATACATTTTTTACACATACTATATATTGAATATGCATTAAGTTTATTTTCTGTTTTAATCAGATTTATTATAACATTTGTTTGCACTCATTTACTTAAAATTCTTTATTTTATGAAGTTTTTTTTTTAAGGAATACATTTATAATTATTTTCAATATATCTTAAAAATATATTTTAATAAAAATTAATTATACTTTCTTAATATGGCTATCAATATTTTTTGTTTCATACTTATTGTTTCTATTAATTTACTTTCTTTCCCTCAAGTAATGACAAAGTATACAGTAGTACAATACCTCTAGCTTTGTATCAAGCGTGATATAACAAAATATCACGCTTCTTGAGAGACAAAGAAAAAAGCATGATATAACAGAGTACTAAAAATTCTGGGCTTTTACTAAACAGATTATACATGCTATGGAATCTCCATCCTCTATTTTTTCATCAGCAAGTATTTTTGATATTAAATAAGCTTAGTTTTGCAATACTGAATTTTAATTGTGGTTGTATTGTATTAATTTAATGTTTACACAAACATCAATACCACGAATGCACATTTAGCATTATTTTTCTTTAACAATGATATTTGTCAATGTTAAAGAAAATAAGAAAACAATGAAATACTGTCAATATAAACAACAAAATATCAAATACACACACAACGGCTGTAAATAAACAGGTTAAATTTGGGTACAAGAGCTAGGCATTAGGCGCCATCTCTTGTTAAAACTAGTAATTATAATATTTTAATTTAGAATAAACTGGAAGATAAGAATCAGCCCAAAGCAGGATTCGAACCTGCAACTCCCACTTACCGTGCGGACGCATTGCCAGTTACGCTACCGGGACCTCTGTTCTGATCTCCTCTTCCGGTATATATACTGGAAGAGGAGATCGGTAATGCGTCCGCACGGTAAGTGGGAGTTGCGAGTTCGAATCCTGCTTTGGCCGATTCTTTTCTTCCAGTTTATTCTAAATTAAAATATTATAATTACTAGTTTTAACGAGAGATGGCGCCTAATGCCTAGCTCTTGTACCAAATTTAATTCGTTCATTTATGGCCATTGTGTGTGTATTTACTTATTTTATCGGGTTTCGTTGATGTATATTTGTATAACAAAATATCAGTTGAAATTTTATTATACAGTACTATATTTCATAATAAATCTCTTATTAAAAATTCATGTAATTTATATTTTTCAATAAAAATTATACAGTAATTAAAAATTTAAAAAACAAATATCAAACATACAAACATATCAAAACTTATAAAATTACAGAGAATATGCATTATACTTGGAGAGCAAACAAAATTGTTTGCTTCCAATTTGCTTTGTTTATTTCAATTAAACAATTACAAATACAAATAATAAAATAGTATCAAACTTAGGAATTAAAATATATTCAAAAATAAATTTCTACCTTTTCTTTTAATCTAAGACACGTATATCCAAGTAATGTATTTAAACTTTCTTTTTTCATTTTGAACTGAGTTGGTCCTTTCACCATCTGTAAAAATGTTAATATTTGAAGGTTATCAAGTATCTCAATTAATTAAAATGAACAAATATACACAATAAATTCAATTAACATAAACACACAAATATGCAATATTTTTAAGCATTTGTTTAAGCATTTAAGTATTTATCTATAAAAATCTATCAATAATATTGAAAGTGATTTCAATATAAAATATTGAATTTTTCACTAATTCTTTTGATTTACCAATATGTCATTCAGAAACAAAATTATTTTCATAGACAAACCACTTTTTTATTGTGTTTTAGAATATCATGAACAAAGAAACACTACATTTCTTGACTGCTACATTATCTTAATACAGTCAAACCTGTTTTTATGCGCTCTTTTTATGTGCGATTTTTTTAATGCAAATTTTTAATTTGTGCAGTATAGTTGGAGACTAGTCTCGTGCGATTCGTCATGTCTTACGTTGACTTATTATAGCTAAATAAACTTATTATAGCATAAATGCACTTATTATAGTAATATTATTGCATGAATATGCGAAAAATGAAATAATTTACTTTTTAAGTCAACAAAACACCACCTGGACAAAAATATGTAAAACAGACGATAGACCAGACGATGCAGTCAAGTGCTGACATCTGTTGTCAATAAATTCTATTTCGTACGGTTTTGAGTTATTTTCTATGTGAGACTTTTTTTATGCAGTCAACAGGGACCGCATAAAAAAAATATTTTTTAATTGTGTCGCGAAAACTATTATTTACAGCCATTTGTGAAGTTTCGTGAGATTTTTTTTAATGCGGTCCCTATCCCCCGCATAAAAACAGGTTTGACTGTATAGTCAGAAAACAAAAGATTTAATCATTTTAGAAGGATTAATGTTTTCAAAATAATATAGCTGATGTTTTCCAGCACCAGATCCACTTAACATTTAAACAACAGAATACAGCACAATCTTGGTAATTTGGCCATTCACTAGTTCAACACATCCAATAACCCAACACTAGTCAACTTGAGTATTAATGATACTGTTGTTAACTCAGACAAGCTTCCCAATAGTTCAAAACTCCAGATCCCACTAAACATGGCACAATTAAAGATTATTACAGATTGATAAACTTGTTATCATAGGTTAATCAAATTGACTGCTCTTCTTTCATATTTTTTTTTGCTATTCTATATATTATATTTTTGATTAATACAATACACTAATAATATGTAAATAAACAAATATTCCCTTTTTGAATGATTAAACCTTTGAATTCATCTTATTTCCAATAATCTGGCATTCTCCTTAATTCAACACTGTTCCTGACTCACATGTGTCAGATTACAGAAATCGTACTGTATTAACATCCTCAAATAAATCCAACATCTGCCATTACAGTTGCTGTAGATTTATAATATTTGTAAAATAAACACAATTTTTAACAGAAGCATTAAAAAGTATAAGAAATAAAATAAAAAATTTAATACAGATATTTATTTTAACATTTGCTTAAATTTAACAGAAATAAACATAGAAATAAATAAATGTGTCAAAAACTGTTTACATAAAGAGTGTATCAAACATTCATCATCTTGCCCTCTGATATCTAAACCTGATTTTTACTTTTCCAGCTTTGCCATATATAGCAGAGGAAAAATATGTTTTACATTTTTGGACATAGAGGACCTTGCAAAAAATTGGGAATTTTTCTGTATGCAGCAATGTTAAGTGAGTGTGTTTGTGTGTGTGGAATGATTCTGTTCACTCTTTTTGAAGCTTAATAACTTCTGCACTTTTTGTCAAAAATTTCTAAAATTTTTCAGAGGTTGTGTATTAGGGGGATTGATGCTATTAAATTTTGGTGATTAACGTTTGGGCGAATGGGGAGCCATGTGCCATGACGAGTAGGGTTGTACTTAATGACGATTTTCCTCATTATTAGCATTTACAATTTTTTTTTTATAAAATCCATCCCTATCCTCAAAATTAAGCTGTATACCATTTTATAATAATTAAAAATATAAAAAGTTTTTAATAATAAAATATCTTAACAGATGATGCAACACATGCAGTTTTAAATGTGAGGAAAGTTAAGCAACTAATTGCTGGATTTTTAACTTTGAAGTAAACAAGTCAAAAATGTTTCCTTCATTTTGTACATTTACTAACAGCTCTTGATAAGATGTAATTAATAGCTCTCCTACTCTTGAGCATGAATGCCCAGACAAAAGGTGCAAATTTCTCTGGGCCTCAAAAAAAGCCTACACAATGTTGATAAAATAAAAAAAACAATATTTGAATAATATACATGAACTGAATTTTAAATTTTATAAAAATTTTTGTCTTAAAACTAATTGATTTTATATTACACAAATGAATACATACTATATATTACACAACTTTAATTTGATGTAGGACCTCCAAATATGTATTTTTCCCTAGGCCTCATTACCCTCTGAACAGTATTACCCTCTACAGCATTAATCTGATATCCAGATGAATTATCTTAATCTGGTCCAAAAATACCTATACTTTTGGTGTAACTCTTTTTGTTAATGCTTTTATAAAGGGAATCAAAAAGTAATGCCTCCCTGTCTAATGTTTGATCTATTAGTACTAGTTATTATGAATGTCCACGTTCCATTAAAATCTTTGTCTTTTTAATGTGTAAGGAGTAGATTCCGACTTATTCTCTTTTGTTTGGAGATTATTTTTAGTTCATTATTCTATTTATTTTGGGCATTTTATTTCATTAAAGATGGACTACCACACCTCACCTAGGCAATATTCCAAAAAATTAAAACTAACCTTACTATGACAACTGCTGCAGCAACCAATTATGTCACTGAACTGGAAACGACATCTTAGGAGAAGACTTCCACTGGAAGTTAAAAGAATGATCTCCTACCCCAAACTGCCACCAAGAGTTACAACAAAAATTAAAAAAAAAAAATTATTGTAAGGGAGATAACAAGAAATAAAGAAATGATTACTAAAATTCAAACTAATGTTAGAGACTTAAGTTTGTAAATAGGGTCAAGTGAGTATATTCATGTAACATCACCAACAACACTATAAGGAGGAGGTGAAGTTAGAGATCAAATGAGGTGGAGCTAAAGATTGGGTGAGATTTCAGGAACGGCTTTTCAAGTTTCTGTGATGATGTAGAAGTTCTTGGTGACAGTTAGGTGAATTTAAGTTGTAAGAATTCTTTGTGAATTTTTGATATAGTTCAATTTCAAATATTCTTGTTGGTTTTGTGAAGATAATAATAAGATAGTTATAAGTTAATAATTTTCAAGCCCCTAAGTGTCAACAAAGTATTTTGTACATACAGTAGAGCGTCGTTAATCGGAACACTGGTAATTGGAATCGCCGGTAATCGGCACAATTTTCAGTCGAATTGTGTCGTGCTGAATCGAACATTTTTCATACTAAATTAACTTCTAAAGTATATTTTTTTTTGTTTTTATATTTTTTAATATATTTATTTTGTTTGTACAAAAGGCAGAAATAATTTTTAACAATACGATAGCCTTGATTATTATTATAAAAATTTTCGTTAGGCTTAAAATTGACGAAAATTCAACACGAAGCGACACGCAATGAAGAAAAATTCAACACGAAGCAACACGCAATGAAGAAAAATTTGAACATCGGACAGGTTAATGTATTTTTTCGTACATAATGGGTAATCGGAACAAATGACTAATCAGAACAACCCCAGTCCCCAATTGATTCCAATTTTCGACTCTCTACTATTTGTTTTTGATTCAATAAAATATCTATTATTATATTTTTGAATTTTCTTTATTTCATTATTGTATATATTCAGGCTTAGAATAATAAATAGACCTTTTTTTATTCATACATATAGTACTTATTTTTCGGATTTTTTGATTCATAACAATTTTCATCATTTATTGCACATGTAAAGTCCAGGCCTGGCACTAACAGAACTCTCATTTACATAATGCAACATGAAATTTATCCAGGCTCTCAAAAAAAAATTAAGATGTTACAAATATATGCTTTTGTTTTTCATACTGAGCAATTTCAACCATGGATATGAGACTAAAACAAAAAGCAGTAATTGAGTTTCTGATCAAACAGGGTTGAGCACCTAAGGAAATTCATAATCAGCTGAAAAGTTTACAGAGACACTGTAGCAAACATTAGCAATGTGTGAGGTGGAGTGAAGAAGTTTCAAGAAGTAGAAACTTAAATTGCAGATAAGCCAAGAAGTGGTCATCCATCAATATCAATCACAGATGAGAACTGACAATGTGCTGATTAGTTGATTCAAGAAGACAGACACTTCACAATCCAGGACAAAGACATCATGTAAAGACATTCATTCCTAAATGTTCCTCTCTTTCACAAACCAGACAGGTTTGTGAAAGTAAATAAAATAAAGGTAAGTAAATAAAATTACAAACAAACTAACCTTATGTTTCTCCCAGCAGATTTGTGTTTTGTCATCATCCTGCTGAAAAAAATGTAAGGTTAGTGTGTTCATTATTTGTCATTCATTCCATACAGCTCTATCACAATAATGCAAGACCACTCATGTCATTGTTCACAACCCAGGTGATTGCCAAAATGGAGTGATCCATGTTGCCTCATCTACCATAAAACCCTGATTTGGCTTGTATAGTGGATGAGGCACCATGGATATTTGGTATCTTCTACCTAATTGGATCAATGAAGGACAGTCTATGTTGTTACAGATTTGAAAACTTGGAAGAATCAGCTGTGAAGTCATGGGTCAAGAAACAAACTCTAGAATTTTTCCAAACTGGATTTAATACTTGGGTTAGACAATGGCATAAATGTATTGAAAGTAATCGTGACTACATGAAACAGTAGCTTTATGTACAGGAAATTTCAGGTTACAATACATTATATTGTAACCTAAAAGCTCCTGTTTTAATGAACAGATTAAAGCAAAAATAACATGTTATGTTATTTTTACTTTGATCTGTTCATTAATAAAATTGTGGTGACTGAGGAAGCAATACTTTTTGATTCCCCACATACTTCTATAACTGAGTAATTTGCTGTTATATTCTCACTAGAGATAATACAATCCCAATACCAAAAAATTTCCACCAATCCAATTTGATGCACTTGTTTCTATCCATACCTTACAGATGTTGGTAATAAATAAAAGCTTGAAAGTGCACTGGTTTAGAGACTATTTATTTTATTCACTAACAATTTAAATTCAAATATAAAGAAATAAAATTTTACAAATCAATTTGGAGACTCCTTTCTAATTCCAACTATAAACAAGTGTAATTGTTACTAAGTCTAGTTTGCTAGACTGACTCCAATCCTGCTTTTAAGGAAACATTTGAACACATCCTGAATAAATTTATAAATAACAATTTTTTATAAATTTATTCAGGATGTGTTCAAATGTTTCCTTAAAAGCAGGATTGGAGTCAGTCTAGCAAACTAGACTCTTAGTAACAATTACACTTGTTTAGAGTTGGAATTAGAAAGGAGTCTGCAAATTGATTTGTAGAAAAAAGTTGATTCTGTTGATTTGTAGAAAAGATTGTTGAAAAGTTTCAATCTACCAATCTTTTATACTGTAAATTTTCAATCTAAAATTCACAGTATAAAA
The DNA here is from genome assembly GCF_030686945.1 of Centruroides vittatus. Lineage (NCBI taxonomy): Eukaryota > Metazoa > Arthropoda > Arachnida > Scorpiones > Buthidae > Centruroides > Centruroides vittatus. The sequence continues at coordinate 1,627,277 of NW_027121927.1, forward strand.
AATTGTTAGATTGAAACTTTTTTCTAAATTTTAAAAATAATTTCAGATAGTAATTTATTATTAAATAAAATTGAAGTAATAACAACTCATAACTCAATTTAATCATTAAAATCAAACAATTTGCCAAATTATCAGGCTATTTTTAGGCTAAGTTAATAATTTGTTACTAATTAATTTAACTAGAGGTAGGCGGTTATGCTGCCATCTTGTATGTATTTTAATAATTATAATAAATTAATTTTTAATTTAGAAATTTCTGGAAAAAAACTCAGCCTAGAGCAGGACTCAAACCACAACTCCTACATACCATGCAGATGCATTGCCAGTAATGCTGCCTGGATCTCTATCTGATCTTCCCATCCAGAATGTTCTGGAAATAAAGATTGGACTCATCTGCACAGTAAGCAGGAATTGCAAATCTGAATCCCATACCAGTCTGATTTTTCTTTTCTTTTCTTCCCAAAATTTCTAAATTAAAAATTAATTTATTATAATTATTAAAATTCATACAAGATGGCAGCATAAACACCTAACTCTAGTCAAATTAATTAGTAACTAATTATTAACTTAGCCTAAAAATATCTTGATTCAGCAGATCATTTGGATTTAATTAAAACTGAAGACAAAGCCAGTTGAAAAAGTTACCTTTTGTCCACATTCATGTTCTGTTGAAAATGCTGATTTTTCAAAAGTGCTTTAAAAAATCAGAGCTGAACTTGAAAGGTTCAAGCAACAGTATGATTTCAATGTAGTATGGATGGAAGAGTGATAAGACATCTGTTTTTGCTTCCACAATAATTTTTAAAGTGTTTTATCTTTTAACCATATATTTTTTCATATTTTAAGGAATTTGTAAAAAATTTTTGGTGACCAAATAGCCCAAAATAAAGGATCAAGACATCATGGAATGTATTGCAGAATGCAAAACCGAATAAAAAGTGACTTTTTCTAACAGACTTTGTCTTCTATTTAATTAAGAAAAAGTTTTGTCAAATCAGCAACTGACTTGAAATATCACTAAATCCATCAATAACTTGCTAGATGGACGAGCTGCTTACACACAACCAAGACAAGCAAAAGCACTAGCAGCTTGTATTGTAATTGGTTAAAATTTGTTTTTATCAAATTGCAACTGAAGAGTACTAAAACTTTTTAATTCTTAAATAAACAATTTTACATTGTTCACAATTATATTTTTTCAAGTAATTCATTTTTTACATTTGTAAGAAATCTATCATCATGAAATGTTTATAATTTTATAAAATATGCTTTTATACTAAATTGTTATATAAATAGCATGTGTTTTATGTTTTAATTAACAAACATTTTACAAGATTATAAAGATTTAAAATTAAAAATAAAAGCTATTTTCAATTTTTGACTTTATATTTGCATACTTAATACACACAAACTTCTATAATCCAATTTTGTTTTTAAAACTAAGTCCATAAAACTGATAAAACAAAACCATATCATTCATGCCATATTCAAAATATTTTGTATTTTTGGATTTATATAAAAGTTAGCACCTTTTTTACAAATCCAGGAAGACTCAGAAAGTTGTTAAATGCTAACTCTCACAAATAACTAAAAACATCTTACAATTTAACAATCTTAAAAATCAAAGTTACTTATTTTTTAATGTAGGCTACTATATTGATAATGCATGTACATTTTATCTAGTAATTGTTCATTTTCAGGAAACTAACTTTTTCTAGTTTTCTGTTATACTGCTTTTTACTAAATGTTTTCAACATGAAAAAAGACAGCATTTTTTACTAAATACAATTTCTAAAGGAGAAAAAAAAAGTTTTAATTGTATTGAATATGACTCATCACTACCATTTGCAGCTCATAAGATGCAAGTCAATTTTGTAAAATTGTAAACATTTTACCTTAATTTGAATTAATTTATAAATTACATTAGTGACAACTGATAGAGACAAAGAATAGAAATGCATATTGTAAAAAAAAGTGCTGTAAATTATAACATTGTATAAATAAATGATTTTGAAGTCTTGAATTACACAAAGAGACTTCAAAACAAATATCTGTTATCATATCACAAAAACATTGACAAAAGATAAAAAACAAATATCAAAACAAAAATTCCTAATAGATATTAATAAAAACATCAAGCTTTCAAATAGAACAAAGATGGATATTAACATCAAGTAATGAAGTGAAACCAAAAACAAAAATTAAAACATGGTAAAGTTACAAACATTAGAAATACTATTTAAATCATTAAGTTAAGAGCAACATAAAGTTAATAACAAGGAAATCTAAAAATAAACCAATATCATCAACATTAAAGCTTACTATGAATTATAGCTGACTAATAACAAAAACTCAAAAAACTGATGGCAAAAATTTTTCCACTGCCTTTCTAATGTATAGAATGTGCCAGAGATTACAGATATTTCATGCAAAAATGAATTTAAAAAAGATTGAATAAATCTATATTAAAATGTTTCCTTATTACTTGTTCATCCTCTTTTTAATTAATAAGAAGATATAACTAATGGATTAAAAAATAACATCAAAACAAATTATATTAAAATAATACTATTAAATTTCCTTTAGTATACAAAGGCAGAATTAAATGTTTAACTATAATGTAAACATTTAATAAGATAACTATTACCTTCAAATTTTATCTTAAGTTTGATGATCCAGTCAGATTCATAACTATAACATGTTTCATAAACTTTTAATTATAATAAAACTGAGAGAGAGAGAAAGAATGTATAAGATTTGACAAAATATAAAATGCATTTTTCAGAATTTTACAAAAATTAGCTAATTTCAAATATATTTTATTATTTCATAATTATATTCTAGCCTTTAACCTGAGATCACATGCCGTTTCTTAACACACAAGCATGCATAATGCAGCAGTTTCTCATACATAACTGCATTGTGCATAATTACAATTCTTCAAATTTCATGATTCTGAAAAATCCTGTAATGTGTCTTCTCTATATGTGCCAAATTTCAATGTCATATGTTATTTAATTTACAAGATACAGGGCTTAAAGCAGTCATGGCAATAAAAAAAAGTGAGAAAAGAGAGTTCACACTGAAAAAAAGCTAAAAAAGCTAATAGTGTTAAAATGAACGAAAACAGGCATTATTAAAAAAACACACAAACGCACACATATTTTGTATCAATAACATTGCATATGATATTAGATTGATTATTAAGTGGACTGATAAGATTAAATATGAAAATAGCTAGGATGAGTTTATACTCCAGAAAAGTGACCAGTAAGACTGCATTAAGCCAGAACATGCCCGCATTAAGTTTTCATGTGCCCCATACAGAATTCCCACCATTACACAGCAAAGCAAATGGAATAGTAACATAACTACCAGAATGTGTTTCCATATAACATGCCAAATTTCAAATGCCATTTATTTCAAGGTACATTTTTTGATTTCTTCATAAAAAAAATGTAATTAAAGAAGAAAAAAAAACAACTTCTGGCAGAATCAGTGGGTTGCATGTTCATTATATAGCAGGGGTGGGCAAGCAAAAGTTCGGGAGCCGAAATGTAGGTTTTGCAAAATGCATGGGAGCCGCAGTTCTGTACTTTTTTACTCTGTACTGCAGTTCTGTACCTTGATTTTATTATATAATATAAAACAAGTATTGAATTTTTTTAATAAACATATTTTCAAAAAATTGTGGAAATAAAACTGTAAAAATAATAATAAAAGGCAGAAATTAACACTTTCAGCAAGAGCCACATAAAACTCAAAAAGTGCCGCATGCGCTCTCGGAGTCGCATTTGCCCATGTCTGTTATATAGCAATACCACTAGTAATTGTGACCCAATCATTTATTTGGTAATTTTATCAATATTTTTTAAATGATTAAAAATAAAATTACAGAATTCATTACTGGTAATACTAGTCTCACAAATCTATTCCCCTGAATACAATAAAACAATTTGTTAGTCATTCGACCCACAACTGACAGAGAAGAGAGTTTATGAAAACAATGTAATTAAACATTTAGCAGTTTGTTGTCCTTCACAGTGGGGAACCGGCAGAGTCTATTACTTTTATGGGAGAAAATATACAAAGCTTTCTACTACCCTGAAGTTGAAAAATAATACAATCCCATGAAATTTAACAAATCTGATGTTAATAAGTAAATGATGAAATTATTTACAGAGAGTTGATATTTGATAAGTTTAGTTTTTTGCTCTTATAGAACAAATTACAGAAATTATAAATAAAAATCTCATTTTTTAAAAATTAAAATCATAAAATTTCGCTTACAAAAGATCGAGATGGAACGCACGCTTTTTATTTTTATAATCGCTTTGTTTTATTAGACACAGATATTATTCTTATATAGATTTATTAATTATAATAAACATACATTATGTATAAAATTACATTAAAGTAACACTGTAATTAACATCTGAAATGAAAAAGTAATTGAATCGAGTCTCGCCTCCATATTAATTAACGCGCATTGGTGTAGCCAGAGTTTGTTATGGGGGGCCTAGAGGCTGTAATTTTCTGGGGACCCGATCTGTGGCTCCATCTGGAAACCCCTCATGCCATGCGACCTCACCCGGGCTTTGCAGGACACCACCATTGGCACCCTGACGGATTCCTGGTCAGCGGTGCTCCGCAACAAAGGCCAGGACCACCTACGCCCTTTCGCCCCCTGGAGGTACAGTTGCACGTCACTCTCGCCACGCGGAGATGCTTTTGGCCCGGCTCCGGACCGAGACGGCCCCGTTACATGCTTTCCTTTACTCACGGGCATCTACACGACTCCCGGGGTGCCCCCATTGTGGCGCAGCAGAAACTACACTTCATTACTGGCTACATTGCCCCAAATACACTATAGCCCACAAGGACCTAGGCAACACGATGACCCTAAACATGTCTCTGGTGCGCACGCTGACACCTATCTACTGGCCGCCGGCCTCCATCACTCCTAGTCAACACGTGGCGGCGCTGGAGCACTACATTAGCCTCACTAGCCGTTTCGCTTAGCAACTGGCAACGTCGGTCAGAGAAAGAGCCGCAAAGGCTATAATCTCCATATTAAATTGAATAAGAAGAAGAAGAAGAATTTTCTGGGGAGGGGCACCACGTTAACTGGGGGGGGCGTGCCCACCCATGCTCCTTCCTGGTTATGCCCATGTGAACGCGCCTGACCCATTCATCCCACTAGATGGCAAGAATTTTGGTTTTTTGTCGAGAGTTGGCAACACCAAGAAAAAAGTTGTTAAGTTCCAAAAGGCATGGGAACATAGTGGAATGTTCTTATAACCGAAATAATGTAAATAGTTGATTTGTTTTGTGTGAATAAAATCTAAAGACAGATTTAGTGGACTTTTTGCTTGATTGGACATATGACAGGAAACCTGGCATACGAACGAGACGGTCAGGTGAGAGTTACGAAAATTAATTAATTGTTACACGAGACTAGGATGGGCCTGATGCGACAGCGCCACAGTAATTAATTGATCATGTTGCATCAAATTAAATAATTTATAAAAATTAAAATAATAAATACGTTTATAAAATAATTGGCTGTATCTGTTCGCAATGATAATGTAAAACACACTGTACTTATAGTTTAGCATTTCCGATATTTAATTTATTTTTGAATTTTAAAATATAAGAAAAACAATTTTTTAAATAAAGTTTTACGCATTGATATCTGCAACTTTAGATAATACAAGGATATAAGAATCCATCAAAAAAGTTAGTTAATAATAATTAAAATCGAGAAAAAATATAAGTTTCTTTCGAGGTAAGGAAACTTGTAAAAAGTCAGGTATGCGATCACGTGACGCCCATCTCCCCACTTTGCGTAACCAAACGGTCGAGGTTGAAATAAAACCCCAGCAGAAGTAAAAACGAACATTGGCGCATGTATAGGACAATAAACTTGAACGGGAGCGAAGATGAGACATGACACCATGTAATTTATGCTAATTACTTTCTAATATTAAAAAATTAAAATCTTCAATAAATTATAATTAAATTAATTTTTTGACTGAGTTCAACTAGAAGCATATCAAAAAGCTAGATTAAAGTGAAAATAGCGGTTTTTTGACACTAAATATTTACAAATTAATTTTTTAATTTGGTGCCGGATTGACCGCAGCTGTTCGAATGCGCACGTGCGTGACGAGTTTTATAGTTTCTGTCGAAATGGAAAATGAAGGACACCGTTAGAATACAGAAAACCATGGTGCATGCCAAATATATAAGCACCCACTTAAAACCAAACTTTTGTCTTTGTCTAAAGATTGTCTCTACAGAAGTTATTAATATTTAGGATATTAGTTTAAAATCTTGTATTTCCTGGCACGAGATTCGCTCGATCTTTAATTTTACAGAGTGCTAGAAAGATACAAGCTTTGAAACGAGTGTCCTACAACGTTTTATTTAATAATAACAGTAGAAATCAAATTTATTATTGCTCAACAATCATTATTTTTGGTTTTTCTACGGTAGTCAAAAACGAGTAATGTCATCATTTAAGCTAAAGAATAGCAGGCGGTTGGGAAGAAGTTTGCTTAGCAACTTACTTCAGAAAGTATTGGGTTCTATACGATTTTCCGTTGCTAAAACATGAGTTTCTACTGTTAGTATTAAATAAAATCTATTTCTTTCTTTTGTCCACTGCACTTAAATAAATACAAATGCTAAAAATAATGCTGTATAAAAATCACTCTTAACACTGAACTAGAAGTGTACTTATGTCTTAATGCAGCGTGATTATATCGAAGTGCCGCGGAGATCGATATTTCACAAGGATACAAGCAAGGAGAACCCACGTGCAAATTCCTACAGCATGTGCAGAGTATCAAGCTTTGGGAAGCTCCTCGTTTTGTTAGTTTATATAAATGTAGTACACTACATGTGTATACGACAGTGCCTTATCATGTCGCGCACGGTCCATAAGGCATATGGGGACGTGCTGGTCGCTATTTCGCTCCTGAGCGCATTTACAAAAAAAAAATTTCACATGGGAAGTGAAAAAAGCTAAAAAAGTGAGTTTTTCTCAGAAAAAGCTAAAAAAGAGAGGAGCTATGAAAAAAAGCTAAAAAAGCTAAAAAAGAGAGTCACTTTAAGCCATAAATATACTGTTTTGTTCACAGAACAATATCCTTGACAGGGTTTCCTATTGGAGCCCCTTAAACTTTGCAGTGGCGTAGGCTAATGTGAAATGAATTCATCTGGAAATAAATGGCAGAAAGGCATGGTATATCTCAGGACCAAAAATGACTTTTTTGTATTTTTTGAGCATAAAATAAAGCCAAAAAACATTTACAGTCAAACCTGTTTTTATGCGGTTTTTTTGTGCGGTTTTTTATGCAATTTTTTTTTGTGCAGTATAGTTGGCGACTAGTCTCGTGCAATTTGTCATGTCTCACGTTGACTTATTATAGCTAAATAAACTTATTATAGTAATATTATTGCATGAATATGCGAAAAATGAAATAATTTATTTTTTAAGTCAACAAAACACCACCTGGACAAAAATATGTAAAACAGACGATAGACAAGACGATGCAGTCAAGTGCTGACATCTGTTGTCAATAAATTCTATTTCGTATGGTTTTGAGTTATTTTCTACGTGAGACTTTTTTTATGCGGTCCCTATCCACCGCATAAAAACAGGTTTGACTGTATATTGTTAAAGGCCATATTATCTCAGGCTATCATATGGAGACAAGTGTTCAAGGTTGTTTCAAGTTGTGTCATGACTACTCTTGCAGCAATCATATATGATCCCCCCATAACATCATTTATAATGATATTAAAGTAAAAATTGTTGAATTATGCATATGATAATGAAAACTTGTACAGAATTTGATGCATAAGGTAATGATTTTCTACAGCAGGTTTTGAGGACCTATGATAAGTGAAAAAAATTCTTTTGACTGAAATTTTTACACTGTTAGATAAATAGCCTTGCAAATATACAGAAATAATTACATATATAAATTATGGAAATAGATAAATAGTATTTAGCATGAAGATATCATGTAAGCATAGCTAAGTAAATTAATTTAGTGAAAAATGCCCACAAAAACCTAGCAGTTATGAAAAATTGTTGCTACCACATGTGATCATGGGTTAAAAGTGTTTACAATTATTATTATTATTGAAATAAAATAAATTTACTTATCTTACCTTACAAACAGAACAAACAAATTTATTTCCTGAAGAAACTTCTTCTTTAATACAAAAACTATGATAAACACGATGACATGAGGTACAGGAAACAACTTCTCCACCTCGATGGCATTCAAAACAATACCAATCATGTTCATCTTTTTTCTAGAATAGCAAACAGTTCTCTTAATAAAAGCATGTATTTCAAAATAAGAAATTTCTCTTTCAGAACCTTTTTATCCAGTAACGTACAATATTTAGATGAAAGAACAAATTTTTACGACACTATACCTAAGATATGTGTCGAAAATGCTTGTTCTTGCATCTAAATATCATACTTACTATATAAAAATGTTCTGAAAGGGTTATTTACAAAGTTCCAGTATCCAATAGTGTAAATTTAAGAAATTTCATATTACTATGCAAATATGATGTTAACAATTTATTACATTAAATTTTTTTATACTAATAAGTTTGAAATTATAATTTAAAACAAATTGTTGCAACTAATAATTTTGTTTTATGATCAAAAGATACTGGAAAAGTTGACATTAAAAAATACTTGCCAAATTTGTCAGACTTTATTGGGGCTACTAAATTTTGCAATTAAGTATTTAGATTAATTAATATTAATAAATCAGATTTAATGATCATTTATGATACAAAAATTATAATTATTTGGAATAATATTTAAAATTAGTGTAAATAATTAAATACTCTTATAATGTATAAGTTATATTAAGTAATATAATATATGCAGTCAGACTTGTCCAAAGTCATTCAAAATAACTAGTTCCAATTTGGGCTGTTTACAAATCAATGATGATGATCTAAAACTACATCCTCGTTTAAATTTGCTAGTATGCAATGTTATAGTAAATACTATAAGTTACTGAATATACTGAATATATGTTATACAGTATACTGAATATTCAATGAATTGCAATCTAATTTATCTAATATTTGGTTGGTTTACCTTTTGCTTTGATAACAGTGACCATCTAAATCTTTGTATTGCCACTGAAGGCAATCATTTAACATGTTCTCTTAACAAAATAAAGCTCACTTTTTGTATAAATTTTGGAATGTTGTCTTTATCCTTTATAGTCAGAGATTATTTGTATGTTATGCTAAATCATCTTATATTGATTTCCTTGGCTATTTTAGCACTGGAACAAATATAAAAATAAACCACATGCAAATATTCATGCAATGCTGGAAAGATCTCGTTTGAGGCTGAACAGATGTTTCAGTGAATACCCTATACATACAGTACATGTTTGAAAAATACTATATTTACTCACATATGAGACGAGGTTTTTATTCATTTTTCACTGCTTCAAAAACCTAGGTTGACCTATATGTGCGTCGAAGGATTTTTTGCATTTTTGCGATAATTTTTGTGAACTGTGTATTCACATTTTTTACTGGAGGCTCATCCTCTGGTGTTTAAAAACAAAAGTATTTATCTGGGTCATTTGAATCATTCTTGTGTATTATCAGGAGTAAAGATGAATAGCAATAAGAAAAGCAAAGCTTTTGAATTGAATTCCGAAATCACATGGAGCTTGATATAAGTTTTAATCCATTCTCACACGAAAACAAATGATTATTCAGAAATCAGAATTCAGAGAAACTCATAAATGTAATTGATGGAGAGTGGATTTGACTGTTAAAAATTGAAAAAACGGGTTCCTGATTGTCCAGCTTTACATCAACAAATTATGTTGTCAATTTTACAAGATTTTTCCTTAAAGTTTGAAACACCAGAAATTTTTGTGGGACAATGTGTGCATTTACGTGCATTTGATATGAAATTAGAATTGAATCAATAAATCTAATTTTATTTTGATTTTTAAAGTCACACCTCATCCTATATGAGAGATTGTGTTATATGCCAGTAAATATGGTAATTATTACTGTATTTTCAGAATGTTAAAGCTGCAGCTCATCAAAGAAATATTAATGGTTATAACATAAATGTGACCTATCAAATATGTAGCCTAACAAATGATAAAATATTTAAGTGCTATCGACTGCCTTAAAATCAATCATGCCACCTGAGCAGTGTTAGAGTTTGGGTTCAATTCCATGTATTGGTCTGCATACCCCTTTGTAAAACTGTAGTCCAGGTGTGAGAAATGCCAGATTAACATTAGCTTTTATGATATCTCTTTCTCTTTCCCTCCTTTACAACCTCTCCTATGGCTGATAGTTGTAAAGGAGGGAGAAAAGTAGAAGAGATACCACATATCTGTCAGTCAGGTCATCTGGACCTAATTAATTTAATTAACAACTGGTCTATAATTTTCCAATTTTCCTTCAGTTCCCAGGCCTTAAAGTTTGTACAAATCAAAATTGGAGACCAATAAGATTTTGGGAGAGGTCAGTGGGCTAAGGCCCTATTCATCCTTTATTTTTTGAATAGAAGAGAAAGAAATGGAATAAATAAGCCTCAATAACAAATCGTTAGAAACAAAAATGATGAAACTGTTTGTCTCTTAATAGTGAAGCCAGTGATTTTGAAGGTATTGAGTAAGGGAAAAAAGTTAGTCCTTTGCTTTGTATACATATATGGTATATTTATTTTCCTTGTACCAGTACTATATAAAACTTTTTAGTGGTTTAATACTCACTATTATTATTCATTTATGGAAGTTTAGAATTATTTTAAACGTTTTCACTGTGACGAAACATCCATGCAACTTATCAAACAAAATGTTTTATAAATATTTGGTTTTCTAACAGCATTACCTATCAAATCATGCAGCCTGTAATTCTGAAAATATCATATATTCACATAAATCAGTGTGTGCATATAATAACTATTGTGTGCTATGTTGATTTTCTACAACAGTGGTTCTTAATCGGTGGTCCGTGGACCACTGGTGGTCCCTGAAAGCACCCGAAGTGGTCTGTGAAGTCATCCTAAAATTATTAAATAAATGACAACGAGTTGACGACGAGTTTTGTCAGTTCAAATTTCAAATACATTTTGCTTATTTAGTGGATTTTTTGCACAAACTAAATAAATTGAACCTTCAACTGCAACGGTCAGGAAATATGAAATTGGAAGGCACTAGCAATATATTTGCATTTGAAGATAAAATTAGTACGTTTATTGCTAAAATCGACCTATTGATCAGCAAAGTTGAAAGAGAGAATTTTTCTGCGTTTGATACATTGAACCCAATTATTGACAGTGTGTTGAGATGCTCACCAGTGGCTGAGCAGTTCTGTCGCTAAACACTGAAAGTTTGGTCGCGGGTTCCCACTGCGTTTGGACAGACTGGCCATGTGGAGTTCTCCAGGTTTTCTCCACGTTTGTAACACCTGAATAAGGGCCAGTTTCCTTTAAAAGACCTCCTGGAATGCATTATTCGGAAACTGATCCACAATCCTTTCATAGTCAACATTTCCGAGGTGCCGGATGAAATACAAGAAGAGTTAATTGAAATGTAACACGATAGTAACTGCAAGGATACTTTCAAGACAGGAATTAATCTTGACGATTTTTGGAGCCATAAAGCTATTGCTTTCTCTAAAATTCGAGAAATTGCCTTACAGTACCTAACTTTATTTTCAACCACATATTTATGCAAGCAAGGATTCTCAGTGCTTTTGATAATTAAAAATAAACATTGAAATCCGTTGGATGCCAGTGCCGACATGTGTTTGGCTTTGAGTAGCACTGAACAAAGAATCCAGCAGTTGGTAAACACTATGCAGTTACAAAAATTGCACTAAAATAATATAATTAATGTAACATTTTTGCAAATAATATAATATTCTTGGTTTTGAATAATTTTATACATGTTTAATTTATAGAACAACCTTATAAGAACTTATATTACTGCCAAACAGCTCATGGTCCATGGCAAGAGAAAAATTTTGATAAATGGTCCCTCATCACTAAAAGGTTAAGAACCACTGTTCTACAATAATGTGTTAATTGACATTTTTATTCATTTTTTCAGTCAATCTTAACACAGTATAGTCATGTACTGTATAATCTTCCAATTGATTAAAGAGCGTGCAAATCAGAAGCATGCAAAAGTATGCATTAATATAAGATATACAGCAAATTCTGCAATCTTCAGATTGCATGTAACTTATCAAGTTTAGAGAAAATACATCTAGTAATCTTACATTTTTTGTAATCTGCCAGATTAACAAAACTTCTATTGTAATATTTTATTAGATTACTACATAGAGTATCCATTCAATTTTGAAAAAACTTCTCTGATAATCTTAATTTTTCAAGACTTAAAATAAGTAATGAAAACATTCGAAAAAATAGGCTAGTTAGGCTATTTAAAAAAATTATAATCTATAAATTCCCACTGTTGTCTGTCCATCAGTCTTTCCTTAATCTTGAGAACAGAGTTAGATAAATGAAATCCGAGTCAAGATATGAAAATCATATGGGCAGGAGACCCCGATTAACTATATACAAACTCCCAATGTAAACCAGAAGTCACGTTATTTCAATTCAAATCTTTTTCCCTGAAAGCAGTTAATAGATGACTGGCATAACTATTGTTAAAAGAAAAGTATGTTATACAGAAGCAAGACTCTACTAATAATTTGAGGTGGAGAGCGAATATTTTAAATTAAATAAATTAAAAATATGATTAAAAATTGCAGCTTGGCATTGTGACAATGTCACAATAATTGCTCGATAATATTACAATATTTGTGCTATCACACACAATTGTTTTGTAGGGCTTATCACACCGACAATTTTCTATGAAGAGTTTATCAATCAATAATATATATTTTTACCATTAATACAAATTCAAAATGCATTTCAGGCACCTTTGGCCTCTCTTCAGTTAGACATTATTTGGTGAATTAACTTTAAATATATATTAGGCTAACTAGTGTTTAGATCTTGTTCCAATAGATATTTTTATTACGTATTGCAAAGTTAAATGTTTTAAATAATTTTTTATAGATTTCAAAAAGTCTGTATATAAAAACTAACAGAAAAGATTTATTTAATGGTTTTAATTAAAATTTCTAGAATAAAAATCCAACAATAAGTTGCTTTCCCAACAACATTTAAAACTGCATGTGTGGCATCATCTGTTATATTTTATTATTAAAAACTTTTTATATTTTTGATTATTATAAAATGACAAAAAGCTTAATTTTGAGGGTAGAGATAGGTTTTATAAAAAATTGTAATTGCTAATAATGAGGAAATTCATCATTAAGTCCAACCTACTCGAGATATGACCTCCTGTAATCTGTAATCTCCCTTTAACCACTAAAATTGAATAGCTTCAATCCCCTAATAAACAAACTGAAAAATTTCAGAAATTTTTGACAAAAAACACAGGTGTTATTAAGCTTCAAACAGGATAAACAAAATCATTCCCCACACACACATCCATAAATACAGAAATTACCCCTGAATTTTTTTGCATTTCTTGACATTTCAAGGTGTCCTGAGCCCAAAACTAAAAATTTTCATTAAAAATAATACATATTATATACAGTGTAGTTTCTTCTTCCAATCTATTTATATTATTTAAAAACAATTTTTTTTTTCTCAAAATTGTAATCTCTTCTTCAAAAATTACAGTTTCTTTATTGATATTGTCTAAAATTTTAAAACATTTGTATTCAAACTGTTCTATTTCCAGAGCCTTTTACTCTTTAAAAACTGAATAATCTTCTGCAGTGCTTTCATTTTTTTTGTTTGTTGTTTGTCTCTTTCTAGCATGTATAGTATATAAGGATTTGGGGTATTTCATAATATGCTGTTCCTCTGTTATCTAAAATGACATTTTGCAATGTCAGACCTACTGCCTATTTTCAAAAAGCCATTCAGAATTTTATTTAAAAATCAGCAGCTTACATTTGTTTCCATGTGAAAAATGTTTAATATAATTTAACAACTTCTAAAAAATTTTTGTAACTTTTCTCTACAATCTCTTTGAAAAAGTGATCAACATAGAGAATGTAGTACCTAAATGATGTCTGTGATTCCAAAAAGTGTTACTACAGTGCACTTAACATAGGACAGTGATACATACACAGATATTGAGGCAAAATTTTTCTACAAAAGTTTCTTACATATCCTATAAATGTCAATATAAGCCCTCTCATCACCTTACAGATATCAATTTGATAGCCTAGTTCATCCCACACGTAGTGCAATGTACGTACCTCTATCAGGAAATCTGCCTTTGCATAAACATTCAGTATGCACAAATTGCTCGTACCATCACCAAATAACCTCCAAAACTGATCGGTTTTTATTGAACTTCATACAAAGATGACACTGGACAGTTACAACTGATTTCATGGAATGAAATTCCAACACAAAGAATGCTTTTTCTTTGCCTGTCATCATGTCTGTAATTGTCATGCCATATGACTGAAATGAAACTAAGAGATACTCATATGATCCCACATCATTGTTGCATCTTTTGAGGTTTGTCTACAAAAACTCTTCTAAATCAGGGCATTCGTTTAGGTATATCCAGTATTTTACAAAGCACATACTCATATTAGTCAAGAACATATGAAATCATTTCAAGTTCTCTAAACACTTTCGAAATTATTCATTTTCTTAAATCTGTTATATGTTTTTTTTCTGTTAAAATTTAAAACAATTTGTCTAAAATATTCTTTTTGTTAAATATAAGTTTGAACTGATAATTTCTGGGTCAATGCAAGTCTCAGCTAACATAACTGAATAAGTTAAAAGTGAACTTCAAAACAAATTGTTTCATTACTGATTTACAGTTCTTATGAAATTTCAATAAATCAAGTTTTCATTTTAATCTTTTCAACTGAATCTGAGTATCAAAACTAGATTAATTTTTTGCAGGTAAAAAAATTCTCACTCTCATTTATATTTTTAACTTTGATCAGAGAAACAAACACTTTAGGTTTCATAAATCCCTCCATAACATTCTTCAGCATTAAGTAAAGAGAAGTATGTTGGGAATGCGAAACTAAAGCAAGTATTGATGTCATAAACTGTATATGGACTGGCAACACTCTGCTGAAACAGCAGGAGCCAGGAAGAAACCTGTTGTTATTCTGTTGGCACCAAATTATGGATGTATCAACAAGTGTATATATAGTCTTAGATTAAAATAAAGTTCAGTTCTAAATTAAAGGACTGCCTCATCATTGTCCCAACAAAGTATTATTTAAAAAAAACCCAAAAAGGTATATAGTTTGAAATTCTTTGAGAAATTATTCCACTTTAGATGCTAGACTTGAATGTTAGCTTTGTACATAAGAAAGGAAAAGGATTTAAATAAAAGTTGCAATACTGTTACATTTTGAAACAATTTTGTCATTCTTTACAGTGTCCCCAAATGCTTCAAATTAATTATAATATAAAGAAATAAGTTGTTTATAATGTTTCTTATAAATGAGATATAGACATTTCTACACAGTAAACTGTAATAGGTTTTATTAGATGTATGGTATTTTATTATTACAATAGCAAGTACAGTACATACCTATATTAGGTATAAATAAAATATTTTTGATATACCTTAATAGAAATAGTTTGTCAATAGTTTCTGATGCTGACTTTCTTAAACCAATAAGACAAAAGCCAACTCATAGCCAATCAAAGAAAAGCAGTATTAATTTCAACTATGTATTGCATTGCAAGAAATGCTTCTCAATTTACAATTTATGCTATCAAAATGTAGTTGACAAACTTTGAATTTGTACTTCAGTCTGTAATTATCTGAGATAAACATGAAAAATACATTGAATTTATGTTGAAAACACAGGAAAACAATAAATTTTGAAATAGAAATTTTCAAGATAAACATGTTTGACAGGTGCAACCATACAAGCACTCTAAAGCTAGAAGCTGTTGTAATAATTAATTCTTGCTGTATGCAATAATGATATTTTGTGTGTTTATGTATTGCTATGTTTGAAATAATTGAATATTTTGTATGAATATACAGCAATAAACTATAATATAATTATTTATTTGAGTATCTTTATTTTCTTTTTTTTTTACTATGCTTGCTTTATATTTTTAATCTATTCTTGCTGATTTGTTGACTTTCATCTACTAATTGCTTGCTTTATTAGTTCAGAAATTAGAATATACTTCTGATACAAACAATATAATCTAGGGTAAATAATGTGGAAAGATGATTGCTTATTTTTAAAATAAGAATACAACAGTTCAATATTATAAGAGGAAATGCACCTAATACAGGGTGGCAGAGACCACAGACCCATAGATCCCTTTTAAAATGAAGGGAAGCACATTTCACTTAAAATCTTAAAAATTTTAATGAGTATATCAAGTACACTCTATCAAATGGTGATATTTTCAACTTCTGGGACTGGCTGGAAATGGGTTATCCAGCTGAAGGTTGGAATTTTTTTAATTGGAACATGTAATTTTTAATTTAGATTTGAATTAAACTTGAAAAAATAAGGCAGTTTTGTCCAAAACATTTTTGCTGAAAGTACCTCCATTGACCATAAAATGATCTTGAAAGTATCTTGGACTCTTCTTGACAAAATCTTATTACAATCTGTTTTGTCAAGATAATTTTCAGCTGACTATTCAGTGTCAACAAATGTAAACATTACACTTATGTTCACATTTTTATTTCAAAAATGTTTTCATTTTCAAATACACACTTATCAAAGGTGTCATAGTGATCTATGAAGCCATGTCCTATATGAAGTCTTTCAAACAATAAATTTTTTCAAGCAGAGTATTTTTGCATCAGTAAGAACTGTGCTTAGTTTGAACGTTTTAATTAAACAATAGTTAAAATCATCACCAAATAGGTTACACCAGAAGAGTTTATATGAACAAAAATACTATATAGCTGTAACTAACAATTTTTGTTAGTCCAGCATCAATTACATATGATTATTGTGACAACTTCTTATTATATTTTGCCTACATCACTGGTTTTAAGTATTTTTTACCTTTAATTAAATTTATATCAAAAGAAGTTAGGAATTAAAGGTTAATAAAAATATTTTGTAATGTGCAAGATATTTTCTTATTTCCAGAGTATCATTTTCCTCTGTGCATTGAACTTTTATGATCATTTTATGGTCAATGATGGCATTTTCAGAAAAAATGTTTGAGACAAAACTGTCTTATTTTTTCATTTCATAAATATAATAATAATAAAAAAAAACTCAATGTTAGTCAAAAGTGAAGAAATATAAAGTAAATAATTGGAAATTTGGCTGTATTGCTGGAAGAACTACTGAGACAATATTATGGCAGGAAAACTAAGTCAAATCAGCTAGTCTTTGTTTATAGAAAGGAAGAGAAGTAAATGTTTATGGCAGGATCAAATATAAAAGTTCTTAGATATAGAATTTAATTGTTGCTCCAAGCCTAGAAATAATTAAACAAATTGGAGAGCATAATCATAAATAAATATATTTTCTGAAAATTCCTTATGATTAATTTTTAAAAATATACAAATCTTCAAAGAAAATAATCTTCTTGTTAAATACTTTTCAAATTTGAATAAATCTTATCATTAATAGTAAAGATATGCAAATATAAAAAACAGCCTTGCTATCATTTAAAAAAAAAAAAAAAATGCAAACTGATGAACTTTATAAATGAAATTCCAGTATTTTTTAATGAAGATAAAATACAAACTAGTTTTGCTATCATTAAATCAGCATGAAAATAATGCTAGCAACAAATAGATTATATGAATTAGAAATTTTTAAATTTAGTTTTATACTTACTGGAATTTCTTCTGGTATCCTATATCCTTCTTGTTCTACACCTACTTTTGATCCTTTAAAACCAACACTTTTTTTAACATTTACTAACTCATCACGAACAGAAAAATTTAATTGACGTTCCACATCAGTAGCATTCAAATTATGAATTCTCTTCATGTAACCAGAGATTCTTTCAAAATTAGGAATCTGTTTTTGTTGGCGAATATATGCTATAGCATCCCAAAGATGCTGAACGGTTTGAGGACATGCTAAACGCCTCTTTGTCACAAGCATATTTGATGATATCACTGAAACAATAATTAAAAATTACTTTTCTGAATTTATACAATGACATATTAATTAGAATAAAGGTTTCATAATCTAATAACAACATTATAACCAAAATACAGTAAAATATATTTTATTACAGTAAAATAGTCACAACTACAGATTTTTCAGATTAAGAGCAAGAAGAATGTAGTGTACAAGAGTAAAAGATTTTAGAACTCAGTGGAGCTTTTAGAATATTCTCATGTTCTCAAAAGATATTTTAATTAAAAAGATAATTATTAAAAGATAAAGATTTTAAAATTATTTTATTTATTTATTTCATTAATGTAATTGCCTGGATATATAATATACTTCATAAAATTTGCAGCTTTTTACATGGATATAGGTGGTGCTGTTTCAAAATATAGTGCAGACAGTCTCCAAGACTTTGAGTTTTGAATGTAATGTGTTCCTAGAAATGCATATAAAAGTAAAATGTCCAAAAATCAAACAGATTGCAGGTTATAAAGATTGTTCTGTTCTCAGAGAACTAAAATAAAAATTATAAAATCACTTATTAAGGTAAAGATTTAAAAATTATACTTTTTCATACTACAATTTATACCATCATTAATAGTGTTAAAACCATATATTAATCAGAAAATAAACCAAAAATAAATACAAAAAACCAGAAAATAAACAAAAATAAAATTTATTGAACTAAATGATTTTAATCCACACTTCCTTAAACCTGTTACGATGCGTAACGCGTATACGAAATACAGCGTGTGACAAATGTTTTCGAACTATCATGCAGTTCTTCCTCGGGTCAACTACCTTAGGAATGCTTCCAAACAGAGCGTATGAAATTCAACAGGATTGAATGTCATTACGCATTACGTGCAGGTAACAGGTTTAAGGAAATGTGGATTTTACCCCAGTGCTGAAGTTAGAGTGGATTTCTATAAATGATTTTATTTTTTGGCAGTGTCTTTCAAAAAACACTGCCATAAATTATAGGAAAGCAAAAACCTCCAGAGCCTGGAAGTCTTTGTTTGAAATTTCCTTTTGATCCAACACTCATGTCTTAAATAAACATTTCCGGATAAGATGACATCATATATAAAGTCTCTTCTGACCAATTAAACTGAAGCTATGTCCATTTTTCAAAATTATGTTCTACCTTCTGCATTGTATTTCTTGTTAGCCTGATGATGACAGTTTAAAACTGTTGAAAACATTTGTTTATATCAATAAAGTTTATTTCTGCTTGATTTTCTGGTTTTTACTTTTGTACCAAATCTAGTTCTTGTAAAACTGTCATTGAAAACTAATCAAAAAACAATTAATTTTCTACTACCATAAACTTTTCCAGCTGGCAGAAACAGTCTGCATTCAATTGAACAAACATTCCAAAATATCATCTTCCAAATACGAAGGTTGTTCAATAAGTCCTTAGAAAAAGATAGAATTATTTTAGGTAGATTTTTTTTTATTTTTCAACATAATCTCCTTTAAGCTCTATACACTTCTCCAAGTGTTTCTCCAATTTTTTTAAGCCATCTAAAAAGTAAGATTTTGGAAGGTCCTTTTCAAAAAAGGCATCTGTTTGGGCGATGACCTCTTCGTTTGACGTAAACCATTGTCCGCCGAGTCATTTTTTTAAGTTTGGAAATAAAAAAAAATCACTGGGGGCCAAATCCAGTGAAATATGATGGATGTTGTAATAATTTAAACTTTAATTCCATGATTTTGGCCATCAAAACTGCACAGGTGTGCACTCGCGCATTGTCTTGATGGAAGAAGATCTTTTTCTTTTTCCAATGAAGATGTTTTTCCTTGATTTCTTCACTCAACTGGTGCAATAACGACACATAATATTCTCCAGTTATTGTTTTTCCTTTTCCCAAGTAATCAGTGTAGATGATTCCGCATGTATCCCAAAAAATCGTGGCCATCACCTTCCCAGCTGATTTTGCTGTCTTCGCCTTCTTCAAAGCCCTTTCGCGTTCAAAAACCCACTGTTTTGACAGTTCCTTTGTCTCTGGAGTGTAGTAGTGTATCCACGTTTCGTCCACAGTTATGTATCAATGCAGAAACTCACCAGGATTGTGAAGAGAAAATGCCAAAATCGCCTCAGAGTCAACCACAACCACACAATTATGTTTATTCTCCACTGAGAGCAAACGTGGTACCCATGTTACCAAGATTTTTTCACACCCAATTTTTCATGCAAAATTGAAAACACTGTACCTTGCTATATGCCTGTGGCCTCAACTATTTCGTGCACTTTGATTCGTCAATCACTCAAAACCAAATCGTGGATTTTGTCAATCATTTTGGGAGTAGTCACTTCCACTGAACCAAGCAATGTTCATCTTTTGTGGATGTACGCCACGTTTAAACTCATTTACCCAATTGTAAACAGTTGCAAACACAGGAGCAGATGTGCCATGAACTTCATCCAACTCAGCTTTGATCTCTTTCGATGTTAAGCCTTTTAAATAGAAGTGTTTAATCACCACTCAAAACTCACTTTTTTCCATTTTTCTAAACAAACAAAAGTTTCTTGCTTCAATCAACAATAAAAATGAAACCACGTGATGGATATGACTGAGACTCTCACAGCTGTCTAGTGAGTCATGATGCTTACTAAAAACAAGCCATTTTCGATGCTACGAGCACCACCTATTGGATTTTCTAAGGACTTATTGAACGACCCTCATAATTTGTGAAATCAAAGATTTACTGGATGACAACTATCATCACATCAAAAACATGAACAAATACAAAATTAATAATCAAAATTCATCCCACATATCTATCATAAAAGGAATTATACAAATTACCATCTTTTTAAACACTCCAGCAATAATTTAATTAATAAAGACATTTTCGATCGTCAGTTAAATGATAAAATAAAAAGAACATTACAGAAAATAGAACATAATAAATTAAAATTATGAAAAATAAGAAGTGCGCATGCGTGTACAATATTGTGCACTAAGGGAAATAAATACAAATAAAGATATAAGAAATAAATATATAAGTAGCTCAACAGTTTCACGATAGTCTCTTAATAATTACAGTCTAGCTTCATAAAACGATTTCCATGCTCCATTAGAAAAACAACGATAGCACTGTTTTAGTGTCTTACGCAAACCAACAGGAAGTTAAGGTTATATGGGACCAGGCTTCCATTATTAGATGCACGTCTAACAAGCACTCTATCAAATATCCTGAAAAACTTCAAATTTATATAATGGAAGCCTGGTCCCATATAACCTTAACTTCCTGTTGGTTTGCGTAAGACACTAAAACAGTGCTATCGTTGTTTTTCTAATGGAGCATGGAAATCGTTTTATGAAGCTAGACTGTAATTATTAAGAGACTATCGTGAAACTGTTGAGCTACTTATATATTTATTTCTTATATCTTTATTTGTATTTATTTCCCTTAGTGCACAATATTGTACACGCATGCGCACTTCTTATTTTTCATAATTTTAATTTATTATGTTCTATTTTCTGTAATGTTCTTTTTATTTTATCATTTAACTGACGATCGAAAATGTCTTTATTAATTAAATTATTGCTGGAGTGTTTAAAAAGATGGTAATTTGTATAATTCCTTTTATGATAGATATGTGGGATGAATTTTGATTATTAATTTTGTATTTGTTCATGTTTTTGATGTGATGATAGTTGTCATCCAGTAAATCTTTGATTTCACAAATTATGAGGGTCGTTCAATAAGTCCTTAGAAAATCCAATAGGTGGTGCTCGTAGCATCGAAAATGGCTTGTTTTTAGTACGCATCATGACTTCAATTTCTCATATTCCATGTGATATTGCTTCCAGTAAAAATACTTGAATGACTGACAAGTTATTTCACAAATGGTTGTTGCTTCAACTGGACTAAAGAATAATGGCACAAAAAGGGAAATTTTTCTCCTCATGGATAAATGTACTGCCCACAATCAAAGAGAAGTCATCCTGGAGTCCATATGGGTACATTTTTGGCTATGAATTCAACCACCGTGCTGGAATAATTCTCGCCTTTAAATCTGCTTATTGGTAGCATTTAGTATGCTATTGATTAAGAGAAATTAAGCATAGAAATGTTCAAATTGATGCTGCAAGAAAATGAATAGCTTTAGATTAACTTAGAAACATTGCTTCTTCCTGGGAAACCGTGATACATGATATAATTAAAAACTGCTTCTGTAAAAGTGGTCTGACTCACCAGGAACTGGAGGTGGTTGCAGATGATATGGCTCTCGAATGCCCCGAATGAGAAGAATTCTCTTGTGAAGACATGGAAGGAAATTTCAAAGACTTTGTCAAATTGGATAATGAACTAGAAACTTCTGCCTCTCTTAGTGAAATTCAAGATCCTTGTCAACAAGCAAAAGAAAGCAACAGCAAAAAAGAAGATAATGAAGAACAAAAAGGAAAAGATACCCCAGTATGGGGATCGCAAATTTACCAGGCATTTGGTAATTATATTCAGAATTACCAGTTTATCAGTAATTTACTGGTAAATTCGTATTAACAAACAATTTAAAACAAAACTGAATTACTGAGAGAATTATTGAACAACCATTTATTTTCAAGTTTTCTATCAGTTTAGACCAGGGATCACCAAACTTTTTTCACAGCAGGTCAGAAAGAATGACAAGTGCAGGCCACATAACCATTTTGTTCAATATGGTATACTGAATACACAAAAAATAAAGAAAACCAGCATATTTATTTATGAACACAAACACGATTGATGCAGCAAGCTCGTAATCGCTTTTCTTAGAAACTGTCAGCCAAGTGAGCTTCATTGAAGGTACTTACACAAAAAGTGCTCTGATATCCTAAGCCACAAAAAGTCGCTGAATTTTTCATTTCACTAATTTTCCTAAAAATTATATTACTGTCAGATGCAAAAATCAGATTGGACCAATTATAACATTTTTACTTACATTTATTTTAATTTTTTCTACATAGTAAGTTCATCTACAATCTATGATATTTCCATATAAATAATTATATTTTAGCTCATTTGTGGCACAGTGTGGCAACGGGCCAGATGAACTGACTTCACAGGCCGTAGTTTGGTAACCCCTGGTTTAGACAACTCATTACTACAATAAATGCAAAACATACTGTATGAGGAAAAATGATATTTACTATATTTATTTATGTTTTTATCTATAACTATCTTTATGTCTTTATTAATGTGTTCTTTTGTTTCAATTAATCTCACAATAAAGATTCTGATATCTGAATTTTATAAAATCTGACTCCAGCATCAATAAAGAACACACCAATGAACAAGAAACAGACAAAGTTAAGAACAAGCTTCTATGAGTCTTCGCTTAATCCAGTTTAATTACAATTATTGTTCCATTATGACAAACATTGATAATGTTTGTAAAAAAACTGAAAAGAATATTACTTACTATGAAAGTCGTGTTTTCAGTCAGCACATATTTATGAACTATTTTAAATTAAGACTTCGTAAGAAGTTTCCTTTTGCATCTCAGCTATCTCAAAAGCAAAAACAAGACCCATTTACATTCCCAATACAGGAAATTGAGTTACAAACAGACTAGAAAATTCCTTTTAGTAACTTTAAATTACAAATGGAGTGACCCATCACCACCTGCCCTGTTTTTTCGCTATGGTATGGGTGAGATTAAATGGAATTTTAGGAAAATAAATATCAGGTTAATTAAAGGTATTTTACCGATATACCAGTAAAAAAGTTAATTACCGGTAAATTTACCGGGGTATAATTTTCCTAATTTACCAATATAAAGGTAAACTGGATACCGATAATGCAATCACTACTCCAGTGTCCATCCCAATCAGAAGCACTTTCCATGATAAGAGTTTTGGATGCTTTAAGTGCTTGCAAGAATGTACAGTACATCAAAGCAGTTTTGAAGCATTTGACAAGTTAAGCAACTTCATTCAGGACTGCTATAAATCTCAGACGCAATCAAAAATAGAAAGCTATCTGAAAAAAATGTATATTATACTGCATTAAGTTTTACAGTATTATCATTTATATTATTTATATCATCATTTATAAAGTGCTTCACAAAAGTATAGAACCACTCAAAAAATTGATCTTTTAAGGTCAGAACATGCACTAATACATATAAATAGATTTTTTTTTTATGTGTAATTCAGCACCTAACTTATAAAAACATAATTTTAGGAAACTAATTCGGGGCTAATTGCAAAATAGCAAGGAAGTCAATTTACATACTGTCACATAAGTACAGAACTGCCATCTTTCTCACAAGTGCAAAGTATAAAAGTGTTTTTTTCCATCATGCCATTTAACAGACTTTAAGAAAGACTTTCTTAAATTCTGAACAATATAAGAAAGGTAGCTACATCATATGTGTAAGTCCTAACCTTCAGATAGTAAATTTGCAGCAGTTACATACATTTGTGGAGCACCTTATATCATTTATATTACATAAGAAAGTGTAATTTAAAAAGAAAAAATTCCTGCTCATTTACTGTATTTTTTTTAATTGATGATGATAATTTATTGTGTAAAATCTGGAAAAAACACTTCAGTTGGCTTTATCAGTTCCCTTTCTTAACAAAAATGTACAAACAGTTTTTAATTTAATTTTAATGAAATTTTGTTCACAGTGATGTCACATGACCTTGAGAAATATAGATGTCTCGAACTCTGACTTGGTTTACATTTCGTTTTTCCTGCCACACTAGACCACCTCCTGTAAACAGTGGTTGGGTGTCAATAGATGATACTTCAATTTCACATCATTTTAAATTAATGGAGAAAACATTTGCTTTAAGACCAAAATTCCATTTCAAATTAACAGAAAAGCAAGCTTGAACTAAACAAACAAAAACATTAGGAATTGCCATGAAGGCATCTGGGGTATCAGAAGTGCTTCGAACTAAACGAGGTTTTGAATTAAGTGAGTCAAATTAAGTGGTGATGACAATACTATGATATCAGATCAGTTCAATTCATTTTGTTGTGTTTTGTGACAATTCATTGTTATACATTGCTGTTACTAGGGTTTATACAAAAACTGACTTTTTAAAACACTGGTTTTCAAATCTCAACTTTTCTATGAAACCGGTTAAAACCGGTTTTCGAATTTTTACCCAAAAAAAGGAAATAAGAGATATTTACAACTTATTTTAATTTATTTAATATTTATAATATTTTAAGAATATAACAAAATATAATTGACCAACGTCTACACAAAAGAAAACCAAAAAAAAAAAAAAAAAATGCTAAAAGATTACAATAAAATATAAAATTTACTCCATAGAAAATCATTAAAAAAAACAAATAATAATGAATGCCTGCAAAATATTATTTTATTTCTTATTTTTCCTAAGAAAATATGATTTTAGAAAGCAAAGAACGTCTATAGATCTATTGCTCAACCATGTCCGTATTTTGCAGACAAAATTGCCAGAAATAGAAAAAACTCTCTCACTTGCTACTGAGCTGGGTTTAATTGTCTTTAAAGCATCAAATAATAAATCAAAATTTTTCGTTATTCTGTTTGTACCCTCTAATACTAAAAACTACTTGTTTAGTGTCCTAGGGCTGGACAAAGTCACTTTTTCAAGTTTTTGAAGATATTTATGTAATCAATCTCACACAGCCCAATTTTGGGGGGCTGTATTCGCAAAGGGTCTCTTGTAGAAGTATGGTTCCTTTGACTTTTTTGTTCCTATGGATATGCTATACAGCTCTGATAAGGTCCCAACCGTCTCATTCAGAGCTTGAATTGAGAAGAATTGGCTGAATTTTAGGCGTAGGGGAATTTTTTTGTTTTGTAGTTAGTTTTATAAAACTTAGTATTTAACAATATTCCTGTTTTATGCCACAGATGATTTTGTTTCAAAATTTTAATGTTTTTATCAAATAATTAGTTAATTTCTTCTGATATAGCCTTAATCCTTCCAGTTAATTTCTTTTACGTTTGTTCTAACGTTTTCGGCCCACCCTGGGCCATCTTCAGGAATATAATGAATGAACGTGTAGAATTAGAACGTATACCTCGAATGCCTTCCGATTCAAATTACTGTGAAACGGTTAAATTTGTTGAAGGAACATTCTCTCGTGCTATGACGCTAAGGCACGTGAGAAAATCTCGGTGAAAATTTACTACATAATCGTTGAAATGAATGCTTTACGACTCAAATATCTTGTGATTTCCCTTCATAGCAGTATTTCCACGCTTGTGAAATGCTAGCCGCATCTTTATAGTTAACGCATGTGTTTTTCAATCCAGCCTTGTAAATTTCTAGTGTTTCCATTGTTCTAAGCTGGTCTGTGCGCGGTGGGTGAGTCTTATGATACGAGCATTTCCTAGATCCGCAGTGATACCAGGTTCCGTAGTTGCCCGCGCCAGGGCGGTGGTATATTTGCGTTTCTCTATGTCGTACCGGTGTTCCTTCAACCGTTGTTGCAGGGAGCGTTTTGTAGAGCCTACATAGACCATGTTATTATTAAATCTGCTGTCCCACATAGGGATCTCATACACTCCTGGAGCGTGATTTAAGTCTATTGGGTCCTTTCCATTGCGGAGTAGGTCATATACCGATGGTGGCCTACAATATGCCATCTTGGTTTTTGTGATGTTTGAAATTTGTCTATATATTCCATCAAGGTGGCTGTTATAAGTTACAACTTTCCTCCTTATGTTGTTATCCTCCGGCCCCACCACTTCTGCGTGCCTGTTGTTTTTGTTCCCCTGCGCGCACGTGCGTGCGATGTTATATATTAGGTTCTTGCTGTACCCATGCATAGTTGCCATTTGTTGTATGTGTCTGAGTTCCGTTAAGGTATCCTCATACTTCATATTGTGCGTGAATGCACGTTTTGTTAAGGCTCGGAAGGCCGCGATTTTGTATGTATACGGATCTTCCGAGTTGGAGGGGATGAATAATGGTACGTAACAATCTTTGTAGAAGACCTTAAACAAGATTTCATTGTTATGTATTTGTAGTTGTAAGTCGAGGAAATGTGCCGACGAGTCGCTTTTTTGATCTAGTTTGAGGGATAAGCCATATGGGTTATTGTTTATTGTGTTTAGGAACCTATTAATGTCAGGTTCATCCTTCCATATGATGATGATATCATCGACATATCGCTTATAAAGTATGATGTCGGAACCGAAGGCCGGAATGACTTTATGTTTTATAACATAAAGTCATTTACAAGTCATTGACTTTATGTTTTATAACATAAAGCCGTTACATAACATCGCACTGATATGCTGGGACAACATCTCCCCACCACATTACCTCATCAATGCGCTAGAACATGGGCCCATGTACGCTCCTAAGGATCGGCTTATACAACCTGAGAGGGTGATGCCAGAAGTAGAATACCTCATAACGGGACTGCCGGACGTCCACAAAGAATATTACAGATGGAAAACTGCAATCCAGATAAGTAAAACCAACAATAGAAACCCAGATAATGGTTTCTGGAAATTAATTTCCGGTTTGGTAATAAGACTTACCTACAAAAACGAGGGGTTCCAATGGGCAGCCCCCTATCCGGAGACCTATGTGAACTGGTAATAAGGAAACTTGAACATAAAGTCATTCCGGCCTTCGGTTCCGACATCATACTTTATAAGCGATATGTCGATGATATCATCATCATATGGAAGGATGAACCTGACATTAATAGGTTCCTAAACACAATAAACAATAACCCATATGGCTTATCCCTCAAACTAGATCAAAAAAGCGACTCGTCGGCACATTTCCTCGACTTACAACTACAAATACATAACAATGAAATCTTGTTTAAGGTCTTCTACAAAGATTGTTACGTACCATTATTCATCCCCTCCAACTCGGAAGATCCGTATACATACAAAATCGCGGCCTTCCGAGCCTTAACAAAACGTGCATTCACGCACAATATGAAGTATGAGGATACCTTAACGGAACTCAGACACATACAACAAATGGCAACTATGCATGGGTACAGCAAGAACCTAATATATAACATCGCACGCACGTGCGCGCAGGGGAACAAAAACAACAGGCACGCAGAAGTGGTGGGGCCGGAGGATAACAACATAAGGAGGAAAGTTGTAACTTATAACAGCCACCTTGATGGAATATATAGACAAATTTCAAACATCACAAAAACCAAGATGGCATATTGTAGGCCACCATCGGTATATGACCTACTCCGCAATGGAAAGGACCCAATAGACTTAAATCACGCTCCAGGAGTGTATGAGATCCCTATGTGGGACAGCAGATTTAATAATAACATGGTCTATGTAGGCTCTACAAAACGCTCCCTGCAACAACGGTTGAAGGAACACCGGTACGACATAGAGAAACGCAAATATACCACCGCCCTGGCGCGGGCAACTACGGAACCTGGTATCACTGCGGATCTAGGAAATGCTCGTATCATAAGACTCACCCACCGCACAGACCAGCTTAGAACAATGGAAACACTAGAAATTTACAAGGCTGGATTGAAAAACACATGCGTTAACTATAAAGATGCGGCTAGCATTTCACAAGCGTGGAAATACTGCTATGAAGGGAAATCACAAGATATTTGAGTCGTAAAGCATTCATTTCAACGATTATGTAGTAAATTTTCACCGAGATTTTCTCACGTGCCTTAGCGTCATAGCACGAGAGAATGTTCCTTCAACAAATTTAACCGTTTCACAGTAATTTGAATCGGAAGGCATTCGATGTATACGTTCTAATTCTACACGTTCATTCATTATATTCCTGAAGATGGCCCAGGGTGGGCCGAAAACGTTAGAACAAACGTAAAAGAAATTAACTGGAAGGATTAAGGCTATATCAGAAGAAGTACATTCATCCAGTACATTTGATTGATGTGAGTTGGAATAATTAGTTAATTTTTATGTTTTAGGTATAGGCTCAAAAACCAGGTTTTTTACTTGGGAAAACCCGGTTTTCAAATTATACAAATTTCTACAAAAAACCGGTTTTAAAAACCAACAAACCCTAGCTGTTACAATAACAGACATTAAGTAACAATATTATGACAAATAATAATGGTAAGTTAATGGAGAAAGTTTTTCTTGCACCAAAATATATAATTCAAATTTTTAACATGTTTCAATTATTCATGCAAGTATTTCAAAAGGCCAGTTTACATCATGAATGTCACTATATTATTGATTCTAAGGAAAACCTTTTATGAATGAAAATAAGGGCAATATTATAGATGACTACCTGTTACCCGTGACTTTGCCCACATGGATTTTGCAAGCAAACACCATTTATATTCAAGTATTTCAATAACCATAGTAATTGTTACATAACGCCTACCCCTGAGAATGATGAGAAATGCTGAGAATCAAATGAACTGTTTTCAATTTGATAAATTTTCTGGAACGTTTACAATCGTTCTATAATCAAACCAATATGCTATAACAAATTTGAATTTAAAATCATTTGAACATTTGGTTGAAAAATCAAAATATATAAAAGTATTTATAACAATGTCTGAAATGTTATCAATTTAATACGCCTAAGTACTCAATGAAGACTAAACGTAATTCAAACCAAAAATTGCATCTAAAATAGTACAGCAGAAGCCTTTCTTCAGGTTAAGCCTCTCCCTCTCACCCTGCGAGGGGAATTTCCAACAATCCTTTCTTAGTGTACGTTTTCATGACATACCCTAACTGTGTACCAAATTTCACCTCCTTAGGTTCAGCAGTTTGCTCTGGGAAATGATGAATCAGTCAGTCACCCAGTCAGTCTGTCAGGACAAGTAATTTTATATATTTAGATATATTCAGGCCTGGGAGTGCTATTTCCCCTCTGAAAAAGTGAGAAAAGTGAGTTGAAATACAGAAAAAGTGAATAAAAAGTGAGGGCAATAGTGACAAAACAAAGTGAAAACACAGAAGGAAAACTCAGCAAAATAGCAGTAAAAATTATCATTTTCTTTTTATTCTGTTATGGTTAAACACATTTTAAAACTTCCTGTATATACTGTAATACAATAGTCACTCGTTATAACGAGCTTTTTTGGTCCCCCAAATTTTAAAAGCATTTGAGTCAATAAATTTTAAATTACCAATTGCCACTGAATTTCTATTTGCAACGAAATATCAGAAAGAGCTAAATATGCAGAACATGTAGATAGATCAATTGTCATTTGTTTCCTTTTGATATAAAAGTTGTTTATTTATTAGTTTTAAGTACTGTCTCCTCATTTACAAGTTTCTGTGAATTCGAAATTTTACACCTTTATGTGAATTAACTGTATTGCGTCAATTCACATAAAGGTGTGAAATTTCAAATTCACTGGTAATGTGTAAGGAAAAGATCTCTCTAATTCTGAACAAAAGTTCTAAAATTTTTATACAGTAGTAACTTTGCTTTTTAGAGAATTTTTACTCTGTAATTTTACAAGTTTTGATGTTCTATTATATATTCAATATTTATTTTTTAAAATTTTCAATTACAGCATTTATAATTTTTATTGAAAAATATAAACTACACGAATTTCTAATAAGCAATTTATATAGTACTGTATAATAAAATCGCAATTGATGTTTTGTTTTTATATCAACAGTATTTGTCTTTCAATGTCATTGTTAAAGAAACAAAAATGCTAAATGGTGTTCATGGTATCGATGTTTACGTAAACGTCAATTAATTCGATATAACCACAAATTAAATTTAGGATTGAAAAACTAAGCTTATTTTATATCAAAAACACTTGCTGATGAAAGAATAGAGATTCCATCGAATGTATAATCTGTTTAGTAAAAGCCCAGAATTTTTATTACTCGGTTATATCGCGTTTTTTTTTTTCTGTCTCCCAATAACGAATGGCTACTGTATTTCCAGTAAACCATGAATACTTGAAAAGTCTTTGGCTTCTGTAAATAATCAGTCATGAAAGATGATGTTCTTTATTAACATTATTCTGAATGTTTTCAGCTTTCTTCTTTTTCACTTCCTCTTGCTTTTGAACACTTAACACTAATAAGCATCACACGTGCTGCTTGTACTTCATTCATGTTCTTGCTGTTAATAGCCTTTCCAGATTTTTATTTGCTGCTTCTAACAAAACTTGGCCTGTCGCATGTATTTCATTTTCTTCTACATTTTTTCTGGTTTAAACTCAGCTGCAGTTCCATAATCTTCATGTTACGAACAGTTTTCTTTTGTTGTTCTTCAATATGTTTCTGTGCTTTTTTTTCCGTTTCTCTTATTCTTTTAACTTCTTTTCATTTTCCAATTGTTCTTGATAATTTCTATGCGCCAAGGAAGCTAATTTCAGTCGTCCTTTGTAATGGGTACAAAGTGGAGTCTTTGGTCATACATGTTTAGTCCCTCCTTAACAATCAAAAGTGAATTAGCATTCTTTCCAACACTGATGCTCTATCAGAAGAAAGTGCCCGGCGTAAAATTGACTTTCTCTCTCGTGGGAACGGGATTTTCGATGCTGATTTCATTAATTTGGCTATACTCGGATATTTATCATTATCAGAAACTGTTTATTTTTTAATGCTTCGAGATGTGTAAATATTGATTTCAAAATAAAATAATAAATCTGAAATAAATATATTCCAAATAATATAAGTAAGATAATATTTTATTAATGATTTCACAAATAACAAGGAACTTTTTCCTGCAGATGAATAAAAACAAACATCGTTGCAACGTTATTAACCTTTCGGGAAGTGTGTGAAAATTTTTCTCACAAGCAATCACATGTACTTTTTACAAAACTTCGAATATTTTAATTTATTTGGTAAATTTTATATGTAAATATGAATTTACATTTTCGTTTACTTTTTTAGTCTCTCAATTAATGCACAATTATAATCAGCATAAGAGAAAAGATTAAAAAATGGATATTTCACAAGTAAAGTAATCACACATTTTATGAAAATAATACTTACTATATGGAATAATTATACTTGTAGTCATTTCAAACATACATTTATCGGAAGATGTAGATGTGATTTAACGTTAACAATATGCTATAAAATCATTAAAATAATTTTATTTAACTCAAGTTTATGAAATTATTTAAAGATAAATCAAGTAAAAAAAATATTTTTGTAAACGACAACTCCATAACCCGATTGTTAATTAAAACCAAATAATCTGCCAAATTACTGGGCTATAACAAGGATAACTAAATGGTCAGAAACGAAATAATTTGTCTAGTGGTAGGAGATTACGCTACTATCTCGTGTTAATTTTAATAATTATATATTTTGAATTTAAAAGCCGCAGCAGTGTTGTCAGCTTGAGAGATTAATCCCTCCGCGTAGTGTGTTTTCCCCTGCAAAAGGATTTTAGTGATTTTCTTAGAAAACAGCCAAAAACGCAGGGATGCTTAGAATACTCATTTTTAAACTCCATAGAAGGAAATGCAATTCGGATAAGGTAGATTTTGGCGAATAATGAAAATATGGCATGAGTGCATAACTTTACTCAACACTGGCTTCTGAATTTGTAATGAGAGGGATTTTTTAGTGCATAAAGAATTTTGTTTATATACGTAAAATAAATTTTTGTTTCCTGTAATGTAATAACACTGAGCGGGCAGTTGCAATTTTGAGTCTCGCTCTGGGCCGCGAATTTTCTTCCAGAACATTCTATTCCGATAGTCCGATAATTCGGCAGATCGTTCGGTTTTAAAATTATTTTTGGTTTATCCCACATCTTTAGGCATGTGAAAATGACCAAAAAAGTGAGAAAAGTGAGGAGACTTCAGAAAAGTGAGTACAAGTGAGAAAAGTGAGCAATTCCTAGGCCTGTATATTTATATACTATTAATTTGCCATTACCAGTTTCTTATGTCAATAAAAAGCAGAAGAGTCTCACATTTTAAAAATGATCTATTGAGGGAAATACAAACACAGAAATCAAGATAATTTATAGTGGATTAGTTCTAGTATGTGATTACTGATTACCACCACAAAATAATTTCATAAACAGACAACAGTTATTTCCTTTTATGTTAAAATTCAAACATAAAGGCTACATTATTACTACTTTATTTCTATCAGGTAATTAATTCTTAACAAAGTTATAGTTTGACTTTTGTTTTATCTATCTTCAACTGACATATATGAAAAATAAATGAGCAATAATGAATTCAAACAATTCTGCCATGTCTATGACTTACAGTTATATCAACACATTCAACAATAGGCTATGATAAATTTTTGGTAGAACATCTCTTGTGAACATCACTGTTCACAAGAGGTGCCCATGTAACTGAGGCTTAACATTTCTCAAAAGAAATAAATCAATTGCTTCCTTACTTTCCAGTTAATTTATTCTTAGCAATATGTGCACAGTTTTCTGTTCATTTGGAACTTC
The DNA here is from genome assembly GCF_030686945.1 of Centruroides vittatus. Lineage (NCBI taxonomy): Eukaryota > Metazoa > Arthropoda > Arachnida > Scorpiones > Buthidae > Centruroides > Centruroides vittatus. The sequence goes on from NW_027121927.1 coordinate 1,660,813, forward strand.
CCCAATTTTGTTTTTGATCTGTAAGTTTAGAACTTGGGAGGGTCATCTTATACAATTGATGTGATATGAAATGCAGGATAAAATTTGGTTTTGTCTTATGCATGGTACTTTGACTTGAAGTTTTAAGTTTTAACTCTCAGATTTTGTAGTCGTGCAAACTCCAAGAGAGTATATTTTTTTATGGAAACACTAGTGCACATGTGTACACATAGTCCAATAAATGTGCTGCATTGGAGCTCCATAAATCTGGTCACTGTAGTTGAGACCACTGTGATTATGCTATTGTCATTCCATCTTATATTGGTAACTTCTCCAAACATATAAAATCTGTAATTATGAACATCCACATTCTTTTTTTTTGCTATTAATTTATACAACTTAGAGGGCAATGCTAAACCATTCTCTCAAATTATCCCAGTAGCAAAAATATTTTGTTTTTTAGGTCCATCATCAAGTAGTAGAAAGTGAAGAAGTCAAAGTAGAGCAGGGGTTGCCAAAGTGGTCGATATTGACCCCTAGGGGTCAATAAAACATTATTTGGAGGTCGATGAAAAAACTAAAACTTACAAATTTTAAACCGAATATTGCTAATCTTGCTAAGGATCATCAAGCTTATCCATCTCATTGATTGTCAGTTACAAAAATTATTATTAACATATATACCAGGGGTGGCCAACAAGTCGATCATGATCGACCAGTCGATCGCGAAGCCAATTTCGGTCGATCGCTCGCGATGTCTTGACTTAATGTGTTACACTTGTAACTGAACGCAACGCGTGAACGTAACGCGCAAAAACAATATGCATGCAGTTGTCTGGACTCGTAGAAAACATAGCCATTTAGCTTGAATATTTGGTACTGTCATACGGTAACTTCTTTTCTTTAGTATTAACAATATTATTATTATTAATAATCATTATTATTTATCCACGGTGACAACGTTGAGTTTCAATTTTTCTTCTGTTTAAAATGTAAGTACCTTTTATTTATGTTTTAAATTAAATTGTGGCGTTTCTTACCTATCTATTTACTTGATAACTGAGCGTTTTCGGCAACAGACCTCTATATTTTTGGATTTTTGGAAATATGTCAACCGAGAAAAATATCCCAGTATCACCAAATGTAGCAAATATATTTATTCTTGTTTTGGATCTTCATACCTGTGTGAATTGGCATTTTCATACTTAAAGTTAACGAAGACTAAACAACATTTTGTCCTGACTGATTCCTATACTGAAGACTCATTATTATCATCTTTGTCAGGATATACATCTAATTATGATTTTTTGGTTAGAGACATGTGAACTCAATCCTCCCATTAATGTCAAGGTAATAAAATAAATTCTAAATCTGTCTTTATCTGTAGCTAATTTGAATTAATAAATATTGTTAATAATTACTCATGTTGTTTTAATTCCCTTGGACGTGAGTTTTTTGGCCCGTTAAACAATTATGTTGCTTTTTACGTAGGTAGATATACAGGGTGTTCCAGTACGAGGTGGACTTCGGTGAATTATTGACAGATTAGCAAAAAATAAGTCTAAAAATCTTATATCATTCTTCCATGATAAATTATCCTGGCCCAAAAAAATCTCGAAAGTGAAATCTTGTAATCAAATTATTAGCCATACCGTGCATGCTTATAACAACTTTTTCATATTTACAAACAAATAGTACCACAACTTATACATTGCAATTGATAAAAAAATTAAATTATATTTTAAGTTACTAAAAATCTATCTTGAAAAAGTATCCAAAAATAGATTTTTTTAGGTTCTGCCTATGTGGAATAAACTCGCAGCTGCAAATATCAAAAGTTGGGTCTGAAAATTTATTTTCTTTATGAGCCTATATCTTGAAAACTTAGTAAGTGATTTAAAAACTAAAAAATAGTTTTGAACATATATTTTGCTTATCTGCCCATAGCTTGCGGGAGTGCACCTCGTACTTTTTTTTTTTTTTTTTAACTCTTTCCGCCCTGTGGGCACTAAGAGGGCCTCTTTTAGTAGGCCCATTATGGGTTCGGCCAGGCCCACAATGGGGCGACCGGGTGGTGAGGGACGGGGCCCGACATATCCGAACGGACACTCCCGAAAAATTCCTGGGGATTATTCGACCCGTTCGGATTCGCACCTCGTACTGAAACACATTGTATAAACATAGTATGTATTTCACACCTCCCCGCCCCACTTAGACTATGCTTATGACAACAAGTCGATCGCGACACATTTTTGAGATAAAAAGTAGATCTTATGTACACAAAAGTTGGCCACCCCTGATATATACAATAAATGTAAAATTAAAATATATATATTAAAATAGTAGGAGCTTTTTTTTTTGCTTGTAACACAAACTTTTTGGTGAGGGTCAATGTGAGGTTTCGAAAAGTTGTAGGGGGTCGATGATCGAAAAAGTTTGGTGACCCTGAAGTAGACTGAATGAGTTACTACATGCATTAAGTCAATCACAATATTTTTAAAACCAAGAGTTTTTCCCAGACCTTTTGAGCAGCTGATTTTCCAGTGTAAATCAAAAGTAAAGATGAAACCATCTGCAGAGACCTAAATCCATTACTTTGTATCAAAGTATATGGGTTACCCCACATAAACATCTTTAATGAATCCTTTATATGGAATCATTTGTCTGTCTATACTGAGATTATGCTGAAAAATTTCAAGTTACTAAAACTTTTTACTCAGCTTTCTAAACTTTCTATGTAAGACCTAATCTTACACATCTCAATAAACCAGAACTTTAATTTTAGTCATAAATAACTTGCACTTAAAAAATACTCTAATTGAAAAATAAAATTTGTTATCATTTGTATTTTAATATTTTGTTAAGTGTGTTATTTTCGGAGAAAGGATATCAATTGTCTTGTGACATTTCCTTTTGTATATGTAATAAATAAATAGATAAATAAGAACTTCAAATCCCAACTGAATGTAAATTTTCCAACTTAGCAACATGTCCAACTATTAGTGTTTTTAGTTAGTAAATTTTAGCATAAATTTCACATTAATAATCTAAAGTACAGTTTGAATATCTTTGTTCAGGTGAATTTACTTCGCTTTATTGAATAGCTATTATTTTGTCAAAACATCTTCAGTTTTCAAACTTAGTAACAAAGTGGAAAATTCAAATGTCATAACAAACTTCTCCAGGGACAGTGGGATGAAAGTCACAAAAGCAGAATATGTTATCACTTTAACTCAACTTGTCATGAGATTGAATCTGTCAGAAATGTTTCAAGTTTCAACATAATTTAGGTGAATTACAAAATTATATGAGTTAATTACTTAAACATAAGAAATTACACAAATTGAAAAAATGGAAATATTTTTTTTAAAAATTATTTCTATTAATTGGTCAAAAAGCTTATTTTTCCATTAAGTTCATCTAAAAAAAAACTAGTCAAGCAATATGACCATTTAAAATAGCTTTAAACCATTACTCAAACCTTTAAAAATGCAGTATAATCTTAATTTAAAATATTTTTGGTTGTCTTAAACAATCTTAAACAACCTCTTTATGATAGAAAGAAACAAATTTTGTAAGGTAGTTTACATACATATTGTGGATGTAATGCCAACAATTGTTCTAATTCAAGTGAAAAATCAAACAGCAGGCGTTAAGGAGCGTTTTAAGGAACTTTTTACTTTTCAGCAGGCTTAAATATATCTTCCACAACCTTTAGATTTCCGATACAAAACGAATATAGTCACTGAACTAACATTTTCGATCTTTAACCAAGATCTTCATCAGGTTCTTTGTCGTTTGCAAAAATGGAATGTTAAGAATATAGAACGTTTTTTGAATACAAAAATTAATATTCTCCAGTATGTAGTAACAATCAAAGATTTTGAAATAATTTACTAGACAGAAGTCTTTCATAATAATGATGTGGTCTATCTTCCAAGGAATAATATATAACTACCAATGCAGATGCTCATCACAAGTATAGTGCCACGCATAAGATATTACATTACTATCTTTGAAATTAATACAATTCCCCAATTTGGTTGCTTTGTAAATCTTAAGGGTCTCCGAGGCCCTGATGTGGTCTGTTTTGAATGATATTTTTATGAGACTGGTGTTATTTAAGTCAACTCTTACGTTGGGGCTCATATGTGGCAGGCAAGCGCTTTCGACGTAGTTATGAACGTCATCCTCAGGCAGTTATAAAAACAAACAGATTTCAAATGGGTTTTTTAATTTAAACAATAATGACAATAGCAGTTTCGAACAAAACTTTTAAGATCAAGTAAATTTAAAATATTAATTTGAAAACACATAAAAACAATGCACATGCGCCTTAACATATATATGATGCAGTAAACGCAAAAGTCATTTAGAAGAACAACTATAAGAACATGTAAAATTAAACATTAATTTAAAACACATGTAACACCAATGCACATGCACCTTAATTTGCAGTGAAGGTGGGGGAAGTTGATGCAGAGTTATTGTTGATGTTTTTTAAATGTTTGTATAAACTAATCCAAACTTCGGGCAATTCAAGGGTGGGAGAGTTGCAAGGAGGCAAGCATGATGAGGAGGGCCTCCCAAATGTACACCAGGCTCCCTTCCTCAAAATGTCCAAGCATTGCCACCTGATTCCAAAGAGGTGTGTGGTGATGCTGTACCACCAACTTGGACAGTTCGGTATCACAATTGCCTACTATGACATAACATTGGTGTTCAGATATGCGATCAGCCAGCATTCTGGTGGTCGCACTTATATATTGGGTGTATAGCCCTGATAGCCTGCAAGGAAATGGAATATACATCAGATTTTTCCAGGATGGAAAAGCACCCCTATCATTACATAAGAGTCATCTCAGACTTGAGCATGGGGCTATGGGTAAGAGAAAGGCATTTCCCTAAATATCCAGCAAATCCGGGCTGTGAGGTGGCCGCAAAATGGGAGGGAAGGATGGAGTGTTGTCCAGTTCTTTGGCCTGCGCAAGGTAGTGGCAGGGAAGAGGGACTGTTTAACTCTCTTTTTTGTAAATGGTTGTATTTGGCAGGACCATATCCTGCCGCACATACTGCTGTGCAGATGGCCTCTAGCTTGGTGTTGATAAGATGTTGTGTGAAGATAGTAAAATGGCCCATCTGAATAAGGGAGCTTTGGTCGCATTAACATACTGTTGTGGCTGGTAGGCTATACACCGGGGGTATTATGAGGGAATATTACCAAACTTGTGGTAGACGGAGAACTCCAAACCTTTCTGGGATTTGTAGATGTGCAGGTCCAAAAAGGCAATTTTTCCCCCAATTTCTTTTTCCCAGGTAAAACTGATAGATGTATATATGCTGGCAAGGTATTGTTCTAATGCCAGAAGAGAATCCTCCATGCCCTGCCATGCCAAAAGAATGTCATCTATGTACCTCAAATATGTCAATGAGTAAGCTATTATGAGGGGGAAACTAAAGACTGTTCCACATGTCTCATGACCAATTCTGCCAATATAGCAGACAGTGAGAACACATTGGGACACCTCGTTTTTGCAGGTAAACCCTTCCATTGAAACAAAAGTAGTTGTGTTCTGCAAAAAAAAATGTTTTTTAATTGAAACAAATTTCAATTAAAAAACATTTTTTTTTAATTAAATTCAAATGAAGAGGTTTGGAAATTAAAATTATATTGCATTTTTAAAGGTTTGAGTAGTAGTATTGTGGTTTATGACAAGTACAGTTTTCACAAAAGTATAAAAAATCTTTGAAGAACACTGAATTTTAATATACAATTTTTTTAATAAAAATTCCTCAATTTTTGAATCTATCAAATTTTTAATAATATATATATATATATAATGTTACATAATGTTTTAAGAATAGATTGCCTCTCATACATTTCGATTAATAAACTTTAATGATACTCACTATTGTTTAGTGAATTTGAAGGAACACTTCTATATATTCAACATTTCTCAACAATGTTTACATTCATATTAAATTGGAGATGGTAAACCTGTAAATAATAATAATAAATTCTTAATTACATATATAAATTAATTTAATTTACATCATTAAAATGAATTATAATAATATAAATATTAAATTATATTATTATTTGTATTTAATAATTCAATAATAATAATAATTAATTAGCCATATTATAGCCCAATAAGAATCCATCTGTATTGTTTAATTCTTAAAATAAAATTTCAAAAATTGTTTTTAGATTTAAAATGTACTGCATATTATAATGTACTGAACCAAATATCTAACAAACTTAGAACCAAAAGTGGTTCTGGCTTTCTGGACACAAACTAAATATAAACTTAAAATATAAAACAAATAATGAAAAGTAAAGAACAACATTGTATTTAACTGATATAAATTAATATAGCATTTCCCAAAATGGGCTCCACAAGTAATTCTAGGGTTAATGAATCAAATGTATTATTTGTTTATTTTATAACTACTTTTAAGCAAGCAATTATTTATTTGAGTCAGCAGTATATCTCTACACAATAGCCATTTGCCCTTATCACACATCATTTGTATAAATGACATTTTATTTAATGATAAAAATAAAATGTATAATTGTTTTTTAACTATTCATTAAAATATATACAAGTATAATTGTTTATTAATTTAATCATTCAATGAAATAATAATAAAAAGTAAAACATTAGAATTTGATAGCCTTGTTCTTTCTCTGTCAATTGTACATTTTTATAGCAAAAGATGCCAATGAATAGTGAGGGCTCTGCAAGAAAAAACTTCCTTGCTTAAGGACTCCACTTTATCAAGAAGTTTGGAAAATGCTGAATTAATACACTTCTTAAACATTGTTGTTTGACCATTATTAAACTCTTAAAATACAGAATACTACATATTCAGTCTAATTTATATATCCTAAGATGAAAATTAAATGAAAACAGTAAAGAAGAAAACTGTTTTTAATACCCTAGAAGCTGGAATTACACTGCAACAGGTCTTGTGCAATGTGTACCCACAGAAACAAAAAAAAAAAAAAAAAACCAGCCATGTGACAAACTACAGCCCACCAAATTCAAAACTAGCCAGTTTTCTGGTAATTCTATATTTCTGGAAGACAGATATTTGCTCTATACTGTATACCATATCAGCAATATCAGATGATGTTTATTCTCGATAGTGACAAAACCAAATGCAAATTTCAATCTTATTTCTTGATTTTACAAAAACAATTTTGAAAATATTTTCAGCAAAATCTTATACTATTCCGAAAAAATTACTAATAATCAATATTTTGCAACCAAAGTTGTTAGAAATTTCATCATCAAAAATTCTAAATTTAGTCTATTATATTCATATCCTATTACTTGCATTAGACTCCAAAGTTCAAAGTGCTCGATTAACTGTGGAAGGATTCCACATAAACATTCAGGCAGCTTTTAGAGCCACCGCAAACTATAGGAAGTGGGAGCTAGCATATGCTCAGTCACGCTCCCAAGCCCCGCCTTTTTTCCCATGAGGCTATGAGCCACTTTTGCTAGGTAAGCTACACGAGCATGAAGCAGCCAAAAAACTACACAATGTTTGCTCGCGTAACGTAGTCCACATGACGTGCATTCCACAGATGTGGACTGGCTGTAGAACAAAGATTTTATTATAGCCTATACTTGTAATCAGTCAGTTCTAAACTGTTTCAGTTTCGTTCTGAACTTTGAAACAGCATGGGAAAGACGCCTACTAGTTAAGCCTAACTAGGCTTAACTATCCGAAAACTATTTATATATAACCATTTACTATTTATATACAATGCTTATACTATTTTCAATACTGAATGTATTAATCATATAATTTACATACATTGATAAAATTCTATTATTTCTTTTTTCACATGTGACATGTTTATGTGGTCATCTATCTTGCCCGCTCTCTCTTGCTAGCGTGACTGCTCTTGCTGTTGAATTCTGTGAATAGCGAGCATAGCATACTCTCATATCACTGCGCTAGCAAAGGAAAAACTGTGCGGGAAAGAAGAGAGGGGCAGAGCCTTTGACGTCATTGGTTGTGCTAGAACATGTTTGCTAGCGTTTTGTTCTCGCAAAGCGCTAGTTTGGGGTGGCTCTTAGAAATGAAATTTTTACAAGTTTTATACTTGTTCTTCTGATTTTGATTACACTTGCTGAATGACTGATCTAATCTAAATATTTTACTGAAATTGGTCCAATCTTAAAAATGCTTTGAATAACATCTTATATAAAAATATAAACATTCCAACCTTGAATTAATCTAGCTGATAAGTGAAAATTCTGTTACAAAAGTTTTCAGTCTACTTCTAAGACCTGGGGTCGTATTCTGGTCACCGTCTCTCGTAAGCTGGTTGCTGATTGGCTAATCATTCGGATTAGCCAATTCAGAGACCGGCATATGAGAGATGAGAGATCAGAGACAGCCCCTGATTCAGGTTAAATATTCAGAAAGGGAATGCTTTGGGCTACAACATTCCAAAATGGAATGAATAGAAGAATCATGGTTAAATTTAAATTTAAACCTTTCAAAAATAACTAATGGGATATATTTCATTCTGGAATGTTGTAGCCCAAAGCATTCCCTTTCTGAATATTTAACCTGAATTAGGTCTTAGAAGTAGACTGAAAACATTTATAACAGAATTTTCCCTATCTGCTAGATTAATTCAAGATTGGAATGTTTATATTTTTATTTTTGCCTTTTTTTATTAAAGATTGAACTGTTTTGCATATATAAAATTCATCAAAACTCTGTTAACCAGTATTTTTCAATTGGGATAAACATGGCCCTGAAGTTAAAACATCTCCAGGAGGTAAAAAAAAAAAAAATTTAAACCCAAGCAATTTAAAATCTTCTAGACCCAAGTCCTAAAATCTCATGACAGTTTTTTTTACAAAATTCATATTATTTTATAAAGGTGTGAATTCCGTTACTTCAATGTAATCATTATTTTCTTTTGAAAAAATACACTTACGTAAAGCCAGATAACCGGAGTGGTTAGTATTCGGGTCGCAAACGTTTTCGTAGCCTCTTCTAGGCTCTTCTTCAGGCTTAGTAGTAATAAATTCGAATATATTCCTTTTTGAAAGAACTGAAGCGCATGCGCGCTACACAGAACGGCAATCATTTAGTTTAAAAAATATGTTGGAACGTTTTCACGTGACGGAATTCGAAATTCGGTTCTTTCAAAAAGGAATATATTCGAATTTATTACTACTAAGCCTGAAGAAGAGCCTAGAAGAGGCTACGAAAACGTTTGCGACCCGAATACTAACCACTCCGGTTATCTGGTTTTACGTAAGTGTATTTTTTTATTGAATCACCGGTGTGTAAGGAAGATTGAGTATTTTCTTTTGACTAACTTCATGCCTACATTACTAAAGTAAGTGTGATAGTACTTTAAATTGCAAATTAATAATTAAAAGTGAATACAATGAAAATGATACAACTGATAACATATGCAACATTCATTGCATATGATATTCCAGTTTGTATTAACAGATCATGAGCTTATAAATCAAAAATTAATGGAGCAGTTATTCAAAAGCTTTACTTGCAAAAGTGATTTAATAATTAATTAAATATGTTTCCAGACCACCATAAAGTAAACAAATCATGATGCACTACTGTTGTTTGGGAACCCAGATGCTATAAGTGCAAGTGAAGGTCTTCATCAGAGAAAATTTGAATAAATGTTGAATCTCTAAACAGAAAAATTTACTTTCAAACTGAATAATTTTTAAATCTGCTGTCATGAAGACCTTTAGAATAAGTCAAAAACTTTAGAAAGGTGATAATTTTGATAACTGCTGGACTAACTTCTGAGATTAGTGAGATTTTATGTACTAAGTAATTGAGTTAGAATTTGAAGAAGTGTTAATATAAGTTAAAATACAGGGCGAGTCAAAAATCACTTAATACCCTTATAAAATCAAACTGAGTTGGGTAGGAGAAATTTTGATATGATAGAAACATGTTATGCCTAGAGAAAACCATCTTTGTGTATGTGTCAGATGGACTGTCATCATTTTAAATTCACCTCAAAATGTTTAAATGAATGGAATCATGCAATACAAGAAATGAAGCTTGAATTTAAAAAGAAATGGAATGGTGACTTGTTTTCCACCTAACTTTAATATGTGAAAAGCTAAAAAAAATTAATATAACCATATTCTCCTTTTCCATGTGAGTTAAACAATGCTGGGATGCCTCTAATGTGTGAGGAACAGATCTCTTTGATGTCTGGAAAGAAAAGTTCATATAATGCACATTGTGGCTTATCTTCAACTAATCAGTCTCTCAGAACTTATGCAGTAAGTGTGCAACTATCACATGTAAAACAAGATCTCTACAGAGATATCATTGATTAAAACTATTTGCAATATCATGTGAATTCCTTCTGCCAAACATCAGGATGATTTGGAATCATTCTTCACATGCTAGAGGCAACCCAGTATTGTTTAAAACACACATGGAAAAGGAGAATAGGGTTATATTCATTTTCATAACTTTTCACAGATTAAAGTTAGGTGGAAATCAAGTTCACCATTGCATTTTTCTTGAAATTCAAGCCTCATTTCATGTATTGCATAACCCCATTCCCATTTAAACATTTTCAGGTGAATTCAAGATGGTGACAGTCCAGCTGACATATAGACAAAGATGGTTTTCCCTAGTCATAACATGTTTCTATCATACCAAAATTTCTCCTGCCCAACTCAGTTTGATTTTATAAGGGTATTAAGTGACTTTTGACATCCTGTACATTTATAGAAACCTTGTTTATTGTAATCAGAATTTTAGTACAGCTGTTATTAACTTCAGATAAATAGATGTTTTATGTTATGCTACGAATGTGAAAAAATAAGGGCATTGAAGATTAACATGTGTGCGTTAGGGAGCCATGGAAATTTTTGAGGGGCCAAACCAAATTAACAACCAGAATGATTAATCTTATCATAACATTTATGCTCAAAATTAAAATATTAATAAGTTACAAGATAAGCAGTTAAGCATACCTATGACTTATTTGTCAATTCAGCCCACCAATCAAAAAGTTTGTGTAGCTAATCATTGTCATTATCTATGCAATGCAAAATCTTTCTGCTTGTTATGATTCTTTTGTGACAAGGACATTAGGTTTTCAACACTTGGATGATCTATATTTCATATCCATACAAGTCAAGTCTATTTGTAAAATTTTTCACTGTAGAATGAGAAATCCCAAGCTCATAAGCAGCACATATGAACTTCATTTGAAAGCCTCTTGTATAGCATCAACAATCAACTAAAGAATGGTCAATCAATTCATTTAAGAAAGTACATACTTCCTGTCTCTTTAAACCTTGCATATCATCCTGTTATACCTTTGTGATCAGACAGGATGCAGATGAGAATATGTTATTCTCATCTAAAACTGCTTTCAACAGTAATTACTGATGTAGTAGGGCACACCACTTTTTCCTATATGGCTGCCACTTTTTCTTTCATTAAAAGTTGTATCACCTCTTCAAAACTAGCTAACACAAGAGAATGAAAAAAAAAAATTTTATTTTCTTTTATCTTTTGGCACAAACCAAATACTACTAACAGATTTTGAAAAAAAATTTTATAATAAGAAAAAACTTTATTCCTATACTGTACATTTTCACATATTGAAATAAATTATTTCATTTCTGAAGATGTGACTAAGGATTAAAGGATGCCATTCCAGCAACAAAGTTGAGTGAGTTTATTCATGTATATCCTATTCTTACTAACATGAGAAATCCAAGTTTGATTATATTCAGACTGTCAATTTTTCGATAGTATCCTTGATTAGGATATCATCTCTCATTCATCTGATTGACATTATTGTAAATTTCCCAACTATAAAAGATTGACTGAAGCTGTTTATAGCTTTTGTGAAATGTCTCAAACCAATAAATCTAGTTTAGTCTTGTCTAAATGCAAAACCTTTGTTTCATATCAAATTTAGTGATACATCTTCAAACTTTTAACTAAAAACCAAGAATTTGTGTATGTTAATATTGTTCGAAAAATTATACCTAGGAGAATTATCTAACTCCAGTTTATCAGAATTTAAAAGTTAGTCAGTCATTTGGTTACCTTTCCTTGTTAATTGAATTTACAAGTCAAGAAATGGCTATATGTATGGAAATATGTAAATGAATCCAAAGGCAAAACAGCCATCCAAAAGTATTTTTATTTAATTGTCTTCAAAGCCACAAGAGTATTTTCGCCAACAAAATAACAATAAACTGGATAAGAATCCATTAATTGAGGAAAATATTCAAAAAAGAGAGAAATATACACTGATCCTCTCCACATTCATGAATAATTGGGACCAAGTAATCCTTCATAAACATCAAATTCTCAAACTTTGTGTTCCATTTTCAATGGTAAATTTGTAATTTCTTCCAAGACTTTATATATTACTGCTGATATAAAAAATTTTCAGAAAAATGAATGGTTTTATTAAATAAATATACCACACAATGATTTATAGTGTTGCAAAAATCATTTTAGTTAAAACAAAAGAAAAAAAATAAACAAAACATTAGTTATGACAGAGACCATACAAATGAGTGAATGCAGTGATCTTTTAACATTGCACCAGCTCAAACATCTAGTTCATGCAAGTGCCAACTCCAGTTTATAGTAGTACATAATCTCCCATTTCCTAAAAGATCAAAACCTTTCACAAAAGTTGAAATTTTGGAGCATAAATCTCTGAACACAAACGATTGAACTCCCAAACACCAACATCCACAAACATCAAGAGTGTACATACACTGAACTATATGACTTGGTGTGAAATCAGCATTTAACACCATTAATTTCAGCATTTGGGCAACAATACAGAACTGTCTGTCAGGAAAGTATTTGATGCCATTTTTGGATACTTATTTACATGAATAAGCATTTTCACTTTTAGTGTTTAAACAATTATAGAAATAGACTGATACAATAGAATGATACAAGACTGATACAGAGTTTAATCAATTTAAGTCCGATTAATGCAAAATATACAAATTACCCCAGCTATTAGAATTCTGATAACGGTTTACAATTTTCTTTTGTAATGTTGACATAAGAGTCTTTATGCATGAATATTGCTTTTAATAACCAATAAGATATTTTATTATTAAAAAAACATTGAAAAATTTCAGAATTAATCATTGTATTTTATGCAAAAATTTTATTTTCTCAAGACAGTGCAATAAAACTCACACCATCTCTATATTTAACAAATATATAACCAGAATAACTGCCAACATAGGAAAGTAAACAAGCAGCAATATAAACCTGAACATTAAAATAGTCCTAGCTATTTATAAATAACACTAATCTTGTCATAATTGTTATAACATCCACAGACACATGGTAAAAATACAATTCAAAATAACCAAATTTAACAAACTGAAAACACAGCACACAATATTTTACTGTGTCAAATCAAAAGCTGTTACAAGTGCATCATTAATACAGAATTTGAAATCCCAACAAGAAAAATAACCAAAAGCAGTCTATGGATCCCACCCTCCAAACAGAGGAGAAAAATCAGCAACTCTAGAACAGATCCCACATGTCCCAAATCCGAAGAGGACGAAATAGTCCCACTCCCAACCCTCCCTCCGGTCAGCCGCCCACCCAGTCACGTGCCATATCCTGAAGATGATACCGACAAAGGGACGGGCCCTTAACTATTATAGTGTAATCCCAGACCAAGTGACAGTGTGTGGTGGATAAATGGGTCTTACCCTCCAATAACGCAATCTTGATATTTACGACTGGTCCGTCGCGTCAAAAAATAGCATCCGTAGTCTTTAATCGACATACCTTATATAAATAATTAATTTCGTCCGGTATGCGTACATCGTGCGATGGCTTTAAACCTAGTGATTTTATTCGACTGAGACTTTTAAGACTATTTTATAACAGAGACGAATCAGATTACGTCTTTCACCGTTCTTTAAGTAATTTTCGCTCAAGTTACAAAAACGCAGAAATTTCCTTAATGGTGAGCAGAGAATACGAGATTTCGATTAGTCTTTAATTTTACGACACGAACGTAACAGGGAACATGTACCGTAATCGGAGAATCTTCTACGCCATATTAATTCTATCATTAATCTGGATTTATCCGATTGCCACAGTATTAGTTTCGATCGGTCGGAGAATTAAACCTGGCAACTACGCGAATGGTGAAGAGAAGAGAGTCCGGTCGACCGAGCGAGAAAAGTCGGGGTCTCGGGAGGACCACGATCGACGTTAATAATTAAGCCATTAGTAAATGCGTAACCGGATTAAAGCGTTCGAACTCGTTCGAACTCGAACTAACCCGGGAAAAAGGCGATTTTCGGCCGAAGGACGGCCCCTTCCGCGGGGTTGACGGTAAACAGCGTACGTATCCGGCCACACGTCCGACGGCCACTTTTATCGGCGATTCCGTTTCATCCCGAAATTGTTTCTGGTTTTTGTTAGCAAATATCACAATAGGCATTAGGCTTAGCATGAGAAGCAAAGACAGCGCCGATCTTACCTTTAAGTTGCGATATCGAAAAACGAAAAATTACAAAATTAACGTTCGGGGTCTCCACGCCAAGCATTCGTCCCCGGATCGATTTATAAAAGCGATATTAAATTTCCGGCAGCATTATCGATAACAAATCGTATGGTAAATAAACCGCATTGACGCACTCGACGTACACACGACGAGGTTCCCGAAAATGGTGGAACGGCCGGCGACGCGACGTCAAACGAAATTTCTATTAAAAACGTAAAAATTTCCACCGAAGTCTAAATTCGTCCGGTAATAATTTTCCACGAAATTATCTTTCCTTTCCCTAAATTTTTTTTTGGCGTTTAAAAATAAATTGGGCGTATTTCGGGAAGAATTATTTTAAAGTCCGGCGGGTTTTTTCTACCTAAGAGACACCCAGCGGAAAATTATTTACGATAGAATGGCCGACCATCACCGTGAGTAGCGGACTTCGGTCATCCGGCCAGCTACCTGATAATTAAAATTGTTTTCTTTCGTTTTCGAGCCGTCTTCGCGATATCTCTAGCTCTTTTGGTGGAGACATGCGTAAATGAATATAATTTTTGGGAACATGAGTCCGAATCGGGCGGTCGAAAAACCTCAAATTTTTCGGTTGTTGCCCACATATGTCGGCTCTAATCCTCACCACCCGGCTGCCCTAATGTGAGTCTAGCGGCTAGACTCATCTCAAGCCCAACATGGGTTCGGCTAGTCTAGCCGAACCCATGTTGGGCATGAGAAAAGATCATCTTAATTCCCACAGTGCGGAAAGAATAAAAAGTAAATATATCAGATAGTCCCGGTTGTTGCAAATATGTTTTTACGACGACAAACCTCTTTTTTTTAAGTCACCCGAGTGAAAATGATACGACGGAGTGCGCTGTAAGTTCGTTTCGTTTGTAGTTAAGTTTAAGACTTGAAAAATAACAATAATCATAGCATTATTCGAATGAGATAAAAGTTATAAGCGTTAATGGAGAAGAACGCCTAAAAACTGATAAGTTAATAAGAAAATTAAGTTAGTCAAAAAATATTGTTACTAATAGTATGTCATAGTGGAAAAAGAAATCTTCACAATTGTTGTCCTGGTTATATCATTTACTGCTTATCTTATAAGTTACGTAAAGAATCGTGTCACGCTAAAATTTCACATTTTTTATTAACCTGTTCTTAAAATTAGCCTAGCCTTGACATGAAAGGTAGGCGAAATTACTGTAGATATGTTTTACGGAAATGCTCAATTTTGATATCTGGATATAGGGTCAAATTTTTCGGTTTAAGTTGGTAGAGATAATGAAAATAACAATTTTAAAAAGGACATTGGAGATTTAAAACTGAGTAGTGGAAAAATTCGTGGTCAACTTGACAACGTAATTAGTGATCTTTATTTAAAAGATCAAAGCAAGAAAAGTTCTTTTTGTAGAATTACGTGCTATCCGAAATCAGTACCCTAAATGAAAACGTGTTAGATATGACACGAAGAAATGTCAAAGTTAAGATACTGAATATGAGCAGTGGTGATGTTCGAAATATTTAACAAAGGGTTCGCTAGCAGAAAATTTTTCCCTAACAATCACCGACAAACAAAATGGAAGTTTTGGCTAGAAATAAATACAATACCTTTTCTTGCAATATATCTAATAATCAGTGCTGTATTTGGAACGTAAGGGGCCCTGGGCCAGGACCAGGTAACAATAGTATATTAGTGCTGTCGACCTTTTTTTTTCAGACAGAGAAATTTTTCACCTCGAATGGCACTGCTGATAATAGACAGATGTCATCATCTCTCGAAATACAATATCCTTTTTATTTCGCTGTCCATAGCCCGACACGTGTTCCACAGCCATCTTGTATTATCTCGCGCGCGTGAGATTGTGGGATCTCTCTTATGACTGGATCTAGTTTCAAGAACTCTCTTGAATCGATCGCGATGAAACCTCGTTTCGGTCGAGATTGAAACGGTCGAGAGATCGCACCAAGGCATAGTCCCCGACCTTGCTCACAATCTAGATTGAAATGCTGAAATGCTCGGTGCGAACGGTTATAAGGCTCTAGTTTAGTAGTGTTACAGAGTATAATACGTATATTTTAATATATTTTTTAAAAGAAACGAAACCACTGAGAAACGTTACGTGTGTTTAACAAGGTTCGGGAAACTGAAAATTTTACCAACAGGTTCGGGCGAACCCGTTCGGAAAACTGAAAATTTTAACAACGGGTTCGGCCGAACCTGTGCGAACCCGCTGAATATCACCACTGAATATGAGGATATAATTAAGACAGAGTGCAAGATAAAGGAGTAGTCGTATTAAGTGATACAATTATTGTTAAACTTAAGGATATAACACAAAAATAAGCTATTTTTAATTAAAGTTTGAACTATCGCGGGTATTTACAACCATTGAAGTATAATAGACGAGAAGAATAAAATTTATGTGAATGAACACTTTTTTTTAAGGAGGAGTGTTAAGATTAATCATATTCGTTGTTGTAAACCGCGCTTGGTTAGGCGCCATCTGTTAACTTTAGTTCTGTTCGTATGTCCGACCATCGAAAGACCGCTTTAGATCGAGTTTGTTTATAACTAGAAAGATAACTTCGTCAGTTGTATGTACAAAAGGTGGCTTTCGTATAAAATTCAAGTCGAGTGTATATAACCTAATAAATGTTGATTCATTCACGGCATTGAGAAATCACTACATTATGCGATTGCTAGAGCTCTTTCTTTTTTCTTTGTGTCAATAAATCGATTTGCCTTATTCGTTTCAATGAATATATATATTCTTTTAAATAACAAACTGCAACAAATATATTAATAATAAAACTTTTCCAACTTGAATTTTATAGTGGAATCTATCTCAATAGAAACTGTGTACAAGGGTGTGGTTTTTGTAAATTCTATCCCGTTTACGTATTGAAATTAACTAATGTATTTGTTACTTGCAGTATTCCAAACTTTTTTTCTATACTCAGCATCTGTATATCAAAACACTAGGATGGGCTGGATTAAAAAGCTTAGAAAGTGTCAAGGATGTCTAGAAAATGCTTCAAGTTTGCTTCTAGAATATGCTTGATGCTCGTTTACACACTGACATTTAGAATATTCTGGAAGGACTACAAGGACCAAAGACTGAATATCTATAAAAGAGTGGTTGTCACCAGGCTCGTGAATTTTTTGACAGGGCGTACTCAAAGATAAGGCAGAAAGTTACCTCTGCACTATACTTTTCTGCTCGGCATCGGCATGTCTCTCTCTTAGTTGGATCCGACCGCAACACCCTGACGAGAAATCCCATCGAGACACTGCAGCACAGATCACCAAGCCTCCCCACCACGACAAGGAGGAGACACGACGGGGAAAGTACCCCCTGCCTTGTTTGCATATTCCCATCTGACCCACTGCCCCACACCAACCAGGACGAAGAGAGAAAGTTAAAGAAAAAGAAGAGAACGTTAAAGATAGAGGACGAAAAAGAAAACTTCCTGGTCAGATCACACGAGAGTGAGGCAGAAAGGAGATATCCCGGGGGCACCACGAGGAGGTAAGCTCGGAGGATTTGGGTTTCCGCCCCCATTTAGTCCACAGAGACGCGTATTTCGTCTCTCCGCATTAATTGAAGCCAAACAATTAAATGAGACAACCGATTGTTATATTACATTCTTATTATTTGTATTGTCGTTTGTTTATTGTTTCATCAATCGGTATATTGATATTTTCACAGAAACTTTTGCAATTTATAAATCAAATTTTTCACAATTATATTAATGTATAATTAATGAATTAAATTATTGCAGACAATTTGTAAATTCGTTCTAGCAACAACATTCTCCATTGCAACTTTTTGCTTATCCTGTTTTAAATTTACATAAATTCATAAGTTAATAAGGATAAACATTCACTTTTTCTAAACATATTTCTTGTCATTGCCTTAACGGTAACCACAAAGAGTTAATTATTTTACAGAGAAATCTTCGTTTTTGTCATCTTGAAACACGTTGTTTTGCACGTGGAACGAACAAGGAAAGGTTTTCTCGTGCGAGTCTTACATTTTAATAAAATATATATCATTCGAGAGAGGGGGAGTATTTTTACTTTCTCGGCTGTTACATATAGCAGCGAGAAAGTATTGCGATCGTTCAAAGAAATATATATTTATATGCAGACCCTTCAAGATATTTACGTTTTTGGATTCGGGGGACTTTGAAATTACGAGAAATGCGAAGAAATTCTGGGGGGTCTGCTGGTATGGATGTTAATGTGTGTGTTGTACGATTTTGTTCATCCTGTTTGAAGCCTAATAACTTTTGTGATTTTTGTCGAAAATTTTAGGAATTTTGCAGGAAGAGTTCATGTATTACGGTAATTGATTCAATTAAATTTTGGTGGTTAAAGTTCGAGAAGGTTGGGAGATAATGGGGGCCGTGTGTATCTCCAGTAGGGTCGGACCTAATGACGATTTTACTCGTTATTAGCCATTTACAGTTTTTTTCTTCTTTTCTTTTTTTGTAAAATTCATCTATACCCTCAAAATTAAGCTTTTTTCCATTCGATAATAATTAAAAATATAAAAAATTATTTTAAAAAATTAGCAACGACCGGAATAGTTACAAAACTCGTTGCTGGATTTTTTCACAAGCTGCTAGATTTAAAATATGGTAACGTTTTAAGTTCCTTCTTTTTAAAGAAAGCTATGTTAATAATTCTTACCGGAAGGTATTTAATGAAATTTGTTCCAGACATTTATGTTGATGGCATGACGAACAAAAAATTAATAGAAAATTTCACGTATCGATTTTTTCGTTCTCTAAAAATTTACAGTGAGTATCGTATTTATATTGTTTATGTCTAAAAGCTAAAAATATTTACACTATTATTGAAAAATTAACGCAGAATTTGTAAAGGACAATGCTTGAACCTGTTTGAGCATGCATATACTTCTCTGAACAGAATAGCATTAGCACGCTAGCAGAGCGCTGCTTCAGCTTGTGTATGAACATGCATAGACATACTATTGTTTTTATTTAAGATACTTATTATGCATCGATAAAATATTATTTAAAACAATTTTTTTTAATCGCAGAGAAAAGGGAACAGAAGAAATTTTTATGTAATCACTGTAGGAAGAACTAAACAAGGTTTGCAAATTCATGAAAGAATCCATACAGGAGAAAAGCCTTACAGTTGTAACAAGTGTAAACAGAAGTTTACACAAAACACTCACTTAATTGCACACCTTTGGACCCACAACAGACGAAAGCCATGTGAATGTTAATTAAGCCCAGAGATATTTATTCAAAACCATGATCTAAAAGTACATTACAATAATCACACTTAGAAATAATTTTCCTGCGAAAGTTGTAATTTCTATAGATTTGTATAACCATGAAAGATAAAACCAGAACTGGTTTTAAAATTTAAATGACATATTTTTCGAATTCCCGAAAAGTTTCAACTCTAAAACATTACAATATTCATATTCAGACATAATTTTTTTCAAATTTTATAATTATATTAAAAAGTATAATTTCCGTTGATCTCGGTATTTTCAGCGCATGGTTTAAAAAAAAGATTTAATATTTTTGAATTTGCTGACATTTTTTAATTGCAATTTTCTGTTTCGAATATACAGAACAGAGTTTATAAGTTTGTTGGAAACACGTTTTCCTCTTAATGAATTTCATTATAACAACTTCATTTCAATACCTAAATTGTTAATTCGTATATAATTAAAATGTTATGTAAAACTTTCTTGAATAAAGAATTGTTCCATCGATACTTGACCGTATTAATTACAGTTAATATTAATTTATTCGATCAGTAATTAGAATGGAAGCGCTGTATTGTCAAAACCGGGTCAGCTTCCAAGCAGCCATATTATAGGCATTTGCGCATGCGCTTTACAGAGCACCGCCCTCACCCGGTTTAGCTGGTGGAAGCTACACACGTGTAACGCTTCCAAAGATTCTATCCCTTTCCCAATGGCTAAGGGAGCTATCTGACTAAGTGAATTGTTTAAGATTTAAAAAGTAAAGAGTATTCAATGTTATTTTTCTGTACGTTTCTTTGCAAAGTTATATTTAATTATAATTTTCTTTTAATTATACTGTAATTATATTGACAGATTTTCAGACATAAAATCTTTAGAATTTTTATCACTTTTAGATGTTAATAATTTTAATATTATGAAAAACAATTTTTCCAAGCGTGTTTTAATTCTTTAAATTAAGTAAATTTTATGGGAAATTTTTCGATTTATCTAAATTACGTAGCGAATCGCAATATTTATATTCGTGTCCGGACTATATTGACAAGTAACTCTTAGACATAAAACATATTATAATCAATGTCGATCCGAACAAAGACGTACTAAAAGAATTATATGATTTAATATCATTAATTTTTACGGTACCATCTACCGGTGGGTCTGTTGAGCGCAGTTTTTCGACCACGGAGAGAATTCATACATTGGCCAGGAACACTCGATCGGAGGAAAAATTGTCGTCGCTAGCCTTCCTTTCGATAGAAAAAGCGTTGATGGAGTCGACGACCAGCGACTTTTATGATAAAGTAATTAACGACTTTGCAGAAAAAATCGCCGAATAGAGTTAAGAAACAAGTTTTTCTATTATTGTTTGTATCATATCAATTTGTATTGTGTGTGTATTATTTGCATTTTAGAATTAAAATACATAAATTGTTTATTTTTGTCATTTCCAGTATTTGTTTAAAACTTTTATGGAAATGTCATGTACCGGACGGGTCTGACCCGTCACGAAAGACGCGAAAAAACGGTTAATTTAGAGAAAAATTTATTAGTTTAAGAAAGCATAGGTAAAAGTCGTTTGTAGTCGGACACCCATTGTTTATATCAAACTGCCAGGCAGAAACCATAAATCGTGGAAGGAAGTCGTCCTATGATCGGTGGAAGGTCGAATTCATCTTCGATTTTGACTTTTCTCCCTCTCCGGGTAAGAGTCTCGTTACGTTTAGTAACGAGGGACAAACATGGACGAAAGAAAGAACGGAAATTGAAATAATCTCCGACAATCGAGGACACCTCGCACCCGGTCAACGTTCCGAATAACCAAAACGCCATGCATCAACGCGCAAAAAAAAAAAAAAAAAAAAAAAAAACAATTTCTCGTCCATTGTGCCAACCTGTAACCCGTGCTACTTCGAACTTAGACAGTGTCCCCGACTCCAACGGACGAAGTCTCCCCGTGCCTTACAGACGTGTCAACGCCACTGTCCCGGGGCCACCTTCGATCGACGATCAAAGAACCACATCGACGCCCAGGACGTCCGAACGGTTGATTGTCTTAAAGCAAACTATTTTGCAGTGGCGTGCCGTGACATTTGATGATCAGGGAAGCTGTGTTTCTGTAAGAAGCCGACTTACAGGGGCAATCAATTAATTGCGCGTCAGGGCCCGTTCGTATTCGTTTGTTCGGTAAGCCAGTAAAAACCGTATACTTCTTTAAATGTATTTTCAATAGAATATCTGACGTACTTAATAAATAAGAAAGTTCAATATAATTACCTCCGTTATTAGATTCAATAAATTCCCTATGCCCTCTAAATGCCAACTCTTGCTTTGAGAAAAAAACATATAACTTCTATTAATTTAGATATATCTTTTAATAGTAATTATCTTGTTATAATTTTCAATATTTATTTTATATTGTCTACCAATGTTAAATTCTATTCCGCTTTGATTTCCAAATTGCTTCAATTTTACGAAAGAATCGTCATTCGTCATAAATTTTATCGTCAAAATGTCGAAATTTTTTTGTTGACGTATTTATATTTAATTTAGGCATTGGTCTTTCTCTTTTAATAATGTTTTCTTTTTCATTATATGGTCTTGAGCCAAAACTTTTTTAAAATAAATTTTTGAATCACTAGCCACGATATAAGGGCTAAAATTACAATTATCAGAAAAACTTACTTGGTAAAACAAACTGTGTGATGAATATACATACCTACTACAAAAAATTCTTCAATTGTATGAATATCCTTTTAAAGAAACTTATAATTAAATATAACTTTGTGAAGAAACGTACATAAAAATAACAAAATATTCTTTACTTTTTAAATCTTAAAACAATCCACTTAGTGAAATACTGTAGCTCCCTACGAGTGGCTAATGCAGTGGTTCCCAACCGGTGTTCCGCGGAACACTTGTGTTCCGTAAGCATCTCCCAAGTGTTCCGCAGATTTAGTCGCAAATCGGAAAGTGTACAATCGTATTCGAGCCGCCGAATATCAAAAAATTAAAATCATAAAATTTTTATAAACTTAAATATATATGTACGACTCGCATTTACGGAGTGTACTACTGTTTCGAATAAGATAAAGGCAATGATAAAAACTGAATAAAATATGTAAAAAACATCAGGCACAAGTTTCCCATTAAAGTTATTTAGGTATATTTTTTCCTATCTTAGAATTGGCGTTAATAATATGAGTAGAGATTTTGAATTATAACTGCTCAATTCTAATAAAATAACTGATGACAAGCTTATATATTTCATATTAACTTAAGTAAGTGTTCCGCTAAAGAAAATTGCTCACAAAAGTGTTCCGCATCCTAGAAAAGGTCGGGAACCACTGGGCTAATGAATGGAATCAAAGACGGTCCAGGTAGGTGTGCGCGTGCCAAATCCCGAGGGTGCCGGTACCGGTCAATGTCAAATGCCTCTTTTGTCGCATCACTAGTATATATCAAAGGACGCCACAGGGTTGTTGTAGATTTTAAACGTTTCTCACCATAGCTGTAAAAATCTAAATATGTCAAACTTAACAGATTGCTGTCGTTCGTTTTCTAACTAATTCGTTTTAGGACCGACTGTTCACGGAAATTTCCAAAATTTACAACTTTTCGGTCACTCTCAGTGAACTGGAAAAATTTCTGTCTTTATTACCTAATATTACGAAGAAATCAGTCCCCACTGTACTCGGCTAGAGATTGGTTCGGTTAAGCTTTTGTTTAAGTAAAATTCTGGCTTTTTCGGCAGGGTTTTATTTATGTCCCCAATTCCCTAATCTCTTAATTGTTTAATTACTTCTTAAGTAGAAATAAGTCGAAACCAGTTACTTTATACTTGAATATCTGTAGTCTTGGGAAAACAGTGAAAAGAAATTTTTATGACAATGGATATATAAATCGTAAATTTAAGGAAAATAATTTTAATTATAATTTTAATTATAATTTATATTTTTTGTAAATTCTAGAGCTTTTTTGTACCTTATACGTCTCATTCATTAAATTTGGTTGTAAATGATGCTGCCAAAGTAACAGTTAATTTTTTAACACTGTACAGAATTGTACACGTTTTTTCTGCATCCCCTTACAGATGGGACATACTAAATCGTAATATCACCGGTTTAACATTGAAATCCGTAAGTAATATAAGATGAGAGAGCAGAATAAGGGTGTACTATAGATTACTCCCTATGTAATTTCAGGACTTTGATTATATATTTGAACTCGGGGACCGAGACGAGTTCAACGATAACCTACTTTTGGACCGGAGACGAAAAATAAAAAAGTTATCATACCTTTTTCGGCGATCGCGCGATGATAGGGAGTCGCGTCGCTCTCCGCTAAGTCGGCCTCGCTATCGCGATCGGGAGTCCCGTCGCTTGCCGTTAAAATTGCCTTTAGTAGACGTTTCCCCCTTTTTTTACTTCGTTCAAGAACTACCGTGAATCGATCACTAGTTTAGCACATGGCGGCGTGTAGAGGCGCCCATACGAGAGGTCAGTCGGGCCGCCATGTTCGCTGCCATAACCGAAATGGCGATCGCGCGATGATCGGAAGTCGCGTCGCTCTCTTCGCTCTCGTATCGCGTGTTTAACCCTCCGGGAGATGACCGTAGTCCTACGTCATGGTTTGCAGACTTTACCGCAAGATGGCAGTACTAGCAACTATAACTTCATGAATGCATTAAAAAAGTATGGTAAGTGAAAAAGTATGATAACTTTTTTATTTTTCGTTTCCGGTCCAAAAATAGGGTACCGTTGAACTCGTCTCGGTCCCCTGAGTTTCAATATATAATCAAAGTTCTGAAATTCCATAGGGAGTAATCTATAGTACACCCCAGAATAAACGCAGAATAAATATATCAAATATTTTAATGGATTTTTTTTTAAAACTCCTGTCAACTATACGGAACTATCATAAAAGCATGCCAGTAAACTCCTATCGGCTGGGTTAAGTTATAAATCTAGTCTAGGGAAGGCAACCTTTTTTATAACATGGGTCAGAATAAATTTTACGTTTTTTCCGCGGGCCGTAGTAGTTAATTGACGCCTTCTTGTGGCTTGTAATTTTTTTAGTCTGCAAATATGAAATAAATAAATAAAAAGTTAATTACTACATTTATTTCTCTTATCGTTTTCGAAAATTAAAGATTGCGAGATCTTTAATAGATTATTGACTTCAATTCAATTGATTCAATAGATTATTGATTCAATAATCTATTAAAGATCTCGCGGGCCGGATAGAAACTTTTCGCGAGCCGTAGCTGGCCCGCGGGTCGGGGGTTGTCCGCCGTTGATCTAGTCTACTCATGATTCACATAATCGGGCAAGGACGGCTGAATATCTAGCAGGCAAGCGGCTAACAGCCTACAACCGGTCCGAGATATAAAATTGGATGCTTTATGCGTGTGTTGCTTCCAAATAGTTTATACGACAATAGTGGAAACTTCTGCTGAAAACTGGCGACAAGCTTCTGCCCGCCATCTAGGGGTTCGAGGAGATAACTACACTTCACTCCATTTGTACCGAGTGTTTTAAGGAGACGTTTTTGAATATTTGAGTATATATAAAGTTTTGAACATTTTTATATCTCAATTTTATATCTAATTAGAATGGCCGGAAGAGGGATTATTTGTGCTATGTATGGCTGTTTTAATTATAAGATACAAAGTGATCGCAAGTCGTTTTACAGATTCCCTAAAAACAAACAATTGTAAGTAAATTTATAAGCAGTTAGATTGTTTTCATTTATGTCAACATTCCTCCTTTAAAATATTTTTACCATTCAACGTGTGTTTATATTGATTTTCAGATGCACTCAGTGGAATAAGAGTAGAAAGTTCGATTTAGATGAAATTTTGAAAACTAAAGGGCCGGAATATTTAAATAAAAATTACGTCGTGTGTTCCGACCATTTTACAGAAAAAGATTTTAGAAACAAAAATCTCTTAAGCCAAGGGTATGTAAAATTGTTTGTTATTTGTTTACTTATTATTTAATGGTGTTTTTTACTATTAATTTTACAAAAATAATATTAACAAGAACCTTAGCATCGAAATCCATAAAAACTGGTTACAAGATTTAAGATTTGTTTTAGTTTTTCAGATTATTTAGTTTTTTCATTTATTGTTTTATATTTTTTGTGCGCTCTATTTCTTGTGGGAGAGGGAGGGGGCCCGATAAGAAGAAAATGTCTAGAGCCCCAAAGTGGGTTAATCCGGCCCTGTGTGCACACATAGATTTTATTTAGTTTCCTATCACTGCACTTGTCTAAAAACTTGTTTTACATATGTTACAGAATCTGGCCTGGTGCAGTACCCTCGCTATTAATTTATAATGCCAAGCAGACCATGATGAGAAGCAGCCCCAAAAAAAGAAAACTAGAAAAACCTTCAAATGTAAAAATGTCACTTGATGTAGAAACTGTAGCAACAGCTGCCCAGGAAAGTAACAATGAACTATCTTCAACAAAAGACATTAGAAAATATTGTTCAAATCTAGCAAAAAAATTTAGAAATTCACAGAAGCAATTGTTAAAATACAAATTATTGATAAAAAGCCTGAAAACAAAGTTATGGCAACTGCAAAAAGAATGATCAAAGTGCAGTTGCGAAAATAATGATGATGATAGTGTTGTTCGAAACTTTATAAATTTACAACTAAAACTAAAGAACCGTAAAGCTCAGGGCCGAAGATATTCACATAATGATAAGGGTTTTGCTTTGGCTTTACATTATTGCTCAACTAGATAATACAAGTTTTTGCAAAGGCATTTTTCTTTGCCCAGTACTAGGTCATTAAGAAGCTAGTTACAAAATGCTGAAGTAAAGCCTGGAGTAAATAAACTGGTTCTAAGTTTATTAGAAATAAAAGCCAAGAAAATGAAGAGAGAGGAAAAAGTGATTTCATTGGTGCTTGATGAGATTCCATCAAGTCATCATTGTCATATGATCTTCAAACTGATTATTTAGAAGCCTATGAAGATTTCGGTGAAGATACTGCATCACAAACAATTGAAGCATCTGCCCGTCATCAATGCGACCAAGCTATGGTATTTATGATTAAAGGTTTATACTGCAATTTTAAACAAATAATTGGTTACTATCTAACAAAAAATGCTATGCCAGGACATCGCATCAAAGATTTGTTATGCAATATTATAAAGCATCTTCAGGAAGTAGGTTTAGTTCCTAAAGCAATTGTTTGTGACCAAGGTGCTAATAACATGAAAATGAGAAAGTTGTTAAGTGTGACTGCAGAAAAACCATTTATTGAAATTAATGATAAAAAATCTATTTTTTTCATGATTCACCTCATTTGATTAAATCAGTGAGAAACAATTTTAAAAAATATGACCTCTCTTGTAATGGTAAACTATGTAACTGGTCTCACATAGAAACATTCTATCATAAAGATTCCAAAATGATTCCAAGATTGGCTCCAAAGTTGACAAAAAAATGCATCACACTTCCCCCATTTTCATGTATGAGAGTATGTTTAGCTGTCAGAGTCTAAGTCACTCTGTAGCTTCTGGAATCTTAGTGCATGTAGCATTCAATTCTCTGCCATCAGCTGCTGTGAACACAGCAGAATTTCTTGAAATGTGCGACACACTATTTGATATATTTAATTCTTCTAGTTGCAAAAGTCCAAAAGAGTATAGAAAACCTTTAAGTAACAATTCAAAACATATGCAAAAGCTAGATGAAATTATTGAATGTTTGAGGAAGCTGATAGTCTTAAATAAAGGCAAATGTTTGAAATTTTGTATCCAAGGCTGGCTAGATCAGCGCTGTCCAACTTATCATAGCCCGCGGGCCATATTTTCTTCACCAAACATTTCGGGGGCCAAGAAGGTTGATAAATAAAAAGTCAGTTTATGTTAATTAAAAAAATATTTTATTTATACTAAAAAGAAAACTTTAAAATATTCGTAATATATTAATGAGAACATTGTGGCCGTAATTTTCACATAGTAAAATAATTTTAATATTAATAATAATAATTTAGTAACATAAATTTATTCATAGTAAAATGTACTCGCGGGCCGTAAAAATAATTTGGCGGGCCGTATACGGCCCGCGGGCCGCCAGTTAGACAGCCCTGGGCTAGATATTATCATTGCATTGAAGTTACTGTGGTCAGAGTTACATAATGATTATGGTTTTCTATATTTGTTAACCAGAAGGCTTACACAAGACTGCATAGAAAACATATTTTCAATTATTCGGGGAAGGGGAGGTATCAATGTAACCCCAGATGCAACTAAATTCTGCAGTACCTTAAAAAGTGTAATGGTAAATCAATTGTTTACTGCTTCTGATGACAGCAATTGTGAAATTGATGCTGCAACATTTCTGATAACACATCAAAATTACACTTCAGCAAATCACTAAGTTAATGTTAATGAAAAGTGTGGCCAGGACAATCATATAATTGGTTATGATGTAGCACAAACAAATGCAGAGCATTATGTGATGGGATGGGCATGCAGCAAATTACTCCATACCGAATGTAAAAATGTATTATCATCTTTTAATAATGATTACGATATGGGAAATTTTCACATAGAAATGAAAAAATATGACGACAATTGCAGAATGCTGTATCCAAACAAGTGTGGGAAAAAATTATCTTCAGAAATATCAGCAATATTTCAAAACAATTTTAATATATTTTTGTTACAAGTAAGTTAATTAATTATTTCTTAAAAAATGCAAATATTAAAGGTGTAATTGTATCAAATTATTGGCAGATAAATATTTTAAAGTCCTTATTAAAGCACATGTGAAAAAAATAATGATTCATCCGAAAGTTCTCCGAGAACAAAAAATGCTAAATTAAAGATTTCACGTATGTAATGTTTTATTTTCAAAAAATGTTTCAATTTAATAAAATTAAATTAAAACCTCAGATTTTAATTTAAAAAATCTGACTCTTATTGCATTTGATTTGTTTTATTGGTATTATTCCTTTCTTTAAATCACTATCCATCCATGTTTCCTACTAAATAAAATTATAATTCATGTTTTAAAATCATAAAATATAGACAAAAAGATGATAAAAATATTTATTTCGTTGCATTTTTGCAAGTTTTCTTAGATTTTACATAGTCTGCAGTGTTAGTTCTCTTCTCGAACCACTAGATGTCACTAGTTTGTGCTGTCACCGCAAAGGTCTGTATAAGGTCAGGACACGCTCCAGTGATTCTGTGTGGCAGCGGCCATGTTGGGGCATATCGATAGCGATCATCATACGTGGTCCCTGCGTGAGTCGGCTATTATTACGTATATACGTACTCAGAACGTTAAACAATGGGTTATTCTGTGGCCCCTAAGGGTGTACTATAGATTACCACCTATGGAATTTCAGGACTTTGATTATATATTTGAACTCAGGGGACCGAGATGAGTTCAACGGTACCCTATCTTTAGACCGGAGACGAAAAATAAAAAAGTTATCATACATAATTTAAAAAGCCAATGGGATCGGTAAAATTTTCAATTCTAAAAACTTTAAGTTAAAAACCAAGTAGAAAAAACTACTCTTTAAAATCCGACTTCGAGTGAGTTAAGAAAACAAATAAACAGAAACGAAAAGATGCTATACTTTTTTCATAATTTTATTGGTTCTATTCCCCAAATGCATTTCGCCAAGCCTCATCAGTGGGTAGTTAAGTTTTGGTGACCTCCGTTCCTTTTATGCTGGATGATGTTTTCCCAGCATGCATCTATCTGCATACCGTCATTCAGATTGATTAAATTTGCATATTCTTTTATACAAAAATGTTCTATTATTCTACGTTTTAAACAATCTTCTTCTTTATAAAGTATTTTTATATTATTTCTGTCTATGTTACAAAAATTATTTTTATAATGTAGGTACCACGGCGATTCTTCTCTTTTTAATCTTATTGCTGCCTCGTGCTCTTTTAAACGTACTTCTAACTTCCTTCCGGTTTCTCCGACGTAAGACTTCGTTTGTGGACAAGTACAAGATAATTTATAAATTACACCTGCAACATCAAGTTTGTTTAACATATTGGCATTATCTTTGTTTATGACATTAACTATATTCAACAATTTGTTTTTTTGTTTTGCCACGATACATATAGAATACTGTTTGAAAATTAATTTATATCTCTCATAAAGTTTATGTACATACGGAAATTTAACATATATAATATTATCAATATGATTCTTTACATTATATCTGTAATTTACAAATTGATTGTACCACTTACATAATAAATTCTTTGGATAATCATTCAATAAATATTTTTTAAAAAGTTGTTTTATTTCTTTATCTATGTCTTCTTGTAAGGATGTCCTGTTCACTATTTTTTTAAGGTCCATAGTAAAGACGTTTTTTTTAATTTCTACGGGACAATATGATTTGTAATTAATAGTCTTTTTTGTATTACATAATTTTTCGTACTTACGGAATAGCAATCGGTTTTCCTTTCTCAATATAGTAATATCCAAGTAATTTAATTCCTGATTTTGTTCTTCTTCACTGGTGAACTCTAAGTTGTTACTCAAACTGTTTGCATAGCTTTCAATATCTTGGGATGAAGTTATTTGTGAGTCATATATAATTAATATATCATCAACGTAACGTGCGTAGTATTCTATACCTGGAGCCTGTGATATATTTTCATCAATCGGTATCATGCAGATATCAGCCAGTTTTGGTCCGACAACCGATCCCATCGAGATTCCGTTCTTTTGTCGGTAAAAGTCTGTGTAAATTTTAAAATAATTATTTTTAAATATAAATTCAATAAAAATTAAAATGTGCTCAGGTATATTATATCTATTTATGGTT
The DNA here is from genome assembly GCF_030686945.1 of Centruroides vittatus. Lineage (NCBI taxonomy): Eukaryota > Metazoa > Arthropoda > Arachnida > Scorpiones > Buthidae > Centruroides > Centruroides vittatus. The sequence goes on from NW_027121927.1 coordinate 1,691,427, forward strand.
TCCTTAATCATTTCTAGTGTTATCGATGGATACATGGATTTGATATCTAAACTCATAAGACAATGACTTTTTTTAATTTTACCTTTTAGTAGTCCATTAATTAATTCATCTGTGTTTTTTATGCTGTAGAGTGATCTATCGATTTTCTGCAAGTAAATTTTCAAGTAATATTCAAGATTATATAAAACTGTTTTTTTAAAATCCACCAATGGTCGACATATATTACCAGGTTTATGAGTCTTAATTCTTAAATTTAACTTTGGATATCGTATATTATTAAAGTCTAGTATCTTTTTTACCTGGTGATTTGGGACTTCCTGCTTATATTTCTTCATTAATTTTGTAAGATTTTTCTTTATTTCCTTTAACGGATCTATTGGCAACTGTTCATATTCGTCAGACGTGACTATTTCATTTTTCTTAAATTGTAATTCTTCTTTTGTTAATATAACAAGTTGATGCGATTTATCTGCCTTTACTATGGAAAGGTTGTGTTTCTTAAAAAACTTAATTAATCTTTCTGGTTAACTGGTAATCCCCCCTCGAAAACCGGCGCGACTGCAACCGCAACTAGAAACAAAAAGTTTGTTCTACTCGCGACGGTTGCAAACGCGCATCCAATCAGAAAACGTCTTTGTGCCACGTCATACTTTGTGCTGTATATTTGTCAACATATCTTGATTATAACATTTGTATTAACTCAGTTTCAGTACATTTAAATGCTATATTTGATAGAAATCAAATCTGAATTTATAAAAGTTATTTGTTAGATTTATTTTAAAAAGTTTGATTACTTTTAATAATATACAATTGAATAAAATAAATGCTTATATAAGAGAAAAAAATATATCGATTATAAATGAATTAAATCATTCAAGCTTTCCTCTAAATAGCATCCAAACCTTCTGGGATAATGACTAATATCGAATTATGGGCCACTCTAAATTGATATGCCAAACTACGAAACGTTTCGCCTAAATTATATTCGTACGGATATATCCCCTATAACCTTCAGCATCCGAAAGCCTTAATTCATTCATTAGCTGGTGAAGCACGATTGTTTAGCCCGTTGATTTTCATTTCGCCAAGTTTTAACCCAGTATGAACGTTTTTTCTTATTTTTCTCTTCGTATATTCTCGCCAGCTCTAACAAAATTAGCGCCTTTTTTCTTTTATTCATTTCAGAAAAGGAACTGCTTGCTATTTTAATAAGAAAAGTAACTAAAATTCCGTAAATATTCTGAAGCAGAACGTAAAATGTCGGTAAACTCACGAAAGTAGACAAAAACAAGCTACTGTAATTTTATTGGTTTATTATAGGGTCACGTGTTCCGAGTTGCAACGTCAACGAACAATGTGTGACCACGAGAAGACGCGCGCGACTCGCGCTTGTTGCGATTGCAGTCGCCTGCGCGGCTGATCGCCAGCCGCTTTGTTTTAGTGTGACCAGGGCTTTACGCGTGTGTTGCTTCTACCAGCTAAATCGGGTGAGGTTGGTGCTCTGTAAACCGCATGTGCCAATGCCTATATAATCTGGCTGATTGGAAACTGACCCGGTTTCGACATTCCTTCCGCCACTGAATTATTCGAATATACGATAGCAAATCTTATCGTTTTTTTCACATGTAGTATAGAAATTTGTAAAAGATACATAATGCAGTTATAATAAAATATTAATTTTAATTAATTCAAAGTACGTTAAAATATGAAAATTTATATTTTATAAAATACAAGGGAAGGTCATTGGAAAGTGGAAGCAGCACTTCCACCGCTTCCAGTGATGGCACGCCACTGTTGTTATTATTCTATCACTCTACAGCTTTTCCTAGACAATGGAATTTTAACACCAATTGGGAGGCTGGAATAATTCAGCAACAAACAGGTCTATCAAAGAGCTTTAATTGAATTCCAGTGAGATTTAATTCAAAATAAAACTTTTGGACTAATGTTTTCAATCTGCAAATGGAGATCTTTAAAGATGAACATCATGACGATTCCTATTGACTGTGTCTAAAAGTAAACAAAGCCTGAGGTAAGTCACGTGATTGGACCTTCTTCAACTTCCGGTAGAACGTGCAAGTTGTGTTAATAGATGCGAAAAACATCGTGTGTATCAGTCACGTTTCTTTAAATAACTATATTGTCTCATAAAATTATTGTTAGGATATATTATTGTTCATAAATAAAACTAAATTAAATTCGACTTTCTTCTTCATTTCTTTGACGCTTTTTTTTAGAGAAGAAAGTGCAACATTCCTCGCTTATTCTTGCTTTGTTTACTCAATACTATTGTCTACAGTTACTCAAAAAACTCTTATTTATATTTAAATTAAATATTTTCGATTTTTTTAAAATTTTCGACAGGGTTTTTATAAGAAGATAATGCTCCATACAAAATAATTTTGAAATATATTTTATATATATAGCCTATTGTCTAAAGAGATCCTATGTATAGAATTTTATAAAGGGAGAAAAAACTTATAAAAAATATTTTAAAATAATTTAATTGAACTTAAACTTGGTTCCAGAAAATTAGGCAGTAAATGGCTAGCCAAAGATGGCATTACTGCTGGGATTCGCATTGACTATTAACACAACTTCCAGTTCTACCGGAAGTTGAAGAAGGTCCAATCATGTGACTTGCCTCAGGCTTTGTTTACTTTTAGACACGGTAAATATGATTACGTGACCAGCTACGATGTAACATTATGACATAATGGAATGTTTTCATTTATATTTATATAATTCGATTGGTTACTTTTTAGTTTAATTTTTATTTTTGTACCTCATTATTAATTAATTTTAACTTTTATTTTTTTATGTATTTGAGAATTATTTTATTTAATTTTTCAAAAACCGTCATTATTCTATTCAAGCATTCCATCACCAAATATACATATCTGAAGATGATCTCCATTTGCAGATTGAAAATATTAGTCCAAAAGTTTTATTTTGAATTAAATGTCGTTGGAATTCAATTAAGGCTCTTTGATAGATATGTTTATTCCCTAGACAAATTGTAAAGCCACAACTTTTCTTCAATGTCGATTATAAATTTTCTACACCTTATTAGGTAATGCAGAGAACTTGGAGAAGTTTGTATTGATTGTTGTAGTACCATCACAACAATGAATTAAACATAAAAGTTTGACCAACATTCAAGTGACAAAATATAACAAGATGCAAAGATAATGTCTGGTGTGAATGCTTTATGAAAGACGAACAAAAACAATGCTAGTAACAATAACAAAAGCCTGTGTAAATAGAGCCTAAAAGCCAATATATACATGGTCTGTCCCAAAAGTAAGTGTACTGATTTTTTATTTCAAAGTACACAAGAGTTACATCAAACTACAAGTGGTCTCCTTCAAAGCAGGACCCTTGCAAGGTCACACAATGGTTCCAAAGTTTATTCTGCTGGCTGTAGCAATACTTGACGTCATTTTCTGTAAGGGTCTTTAGTTTGTCAGTTACAACTTTTTTGATGTTTTCCACTGTCCCAAAATGATGACCTTTCAAGTTGAATTTTATCTTAGGGAATAGGTAGAAGTCACACAGAGCTAGGTCCAGGCTGTAGGGAGGTTGTGAGAATGTGGGGATTTTTTCTTGGCCAAAAACTCTCAAATTGATAGTGCTGTGTGAGCATGCACATTATACAGCATCCAATCTTCTGCAATGTCCCTGCAAACTTGCTTGATTTGTTTTCAAAGTCATTCCAAGACATCTTTACAGAAAACCGGAATAACTGTCTGTGCTGAAGGTAATAATTCTTTGTGCACAATTCCACAGCTATAAAAAGAATAATAATAAGCATTGTCTTTATCCTGGATCTTTGTGTCATCTAAACACCATGTTTCTCAATAAAGTGGCATCTTCATAAGCTTTGTTAAATCTGCAAATGTCTCAGTTGCAACTATCTTGAGGTTCTCACAAAACTTTGAGTGTAACATTTGAGATTGTTCTTCATTTCAAAAGTAACAATGTGTTAAAACACTATCTTACAAGAAACAGAGATTGTGCACATTTGCTTTGACTTAACCAATCAACTTGAAACAGGTCAATATATGCTGCTAAGATATCTAGCAACATAAAAATACCTATTAATGATGTGTTAAGCTGCAGTCATAAATAAAAAATCAGTATGCTTATTTTTGGGACAGACCTTGTATGAACAGCAAAACAAAACAAATTTCCATAAGTTGCATTTTGACCTTGACAATCAACACGCATTAATACTGATTGTTTTGTTTTTGCCACCATTGAGCATAAAACTTAAACCTTGGTAGCAATGTTTTTTAAACTCATCTTGTAAAGCAGGGATGAGCAACACGCGGCCTGCGGGCCGCTTGCGGCCCGTTAAACATGCTTATGTGGCCCGCCAAGAATTTTTAAAATTGAATTTATTTTATTGACTTTCTCCCATCAATATAATGTTATAAAATTAATTATAATAAAATGGTAGTACATGCTAAACCGAAACAATTTTTTGTGACAAGTTACTCACTTGTCGGCGACTTGTTTAAACATGCAATACGAACGTGCTGCGTCTGTGCTTGTTTGTGTTTGCTTCTGTCACACAATCAGTTGGACTGGTAAGCTGTTAACTAGCAATTTTAGCAATTCTTATGTTTCTTGAAAGGCGTGAGTGCAATATTATTGTCAAAAAGGTAGTATTAGAGTTTTTTTACTCAAAATTAAGTTTTCCTACAAATTTTTTTAACTCAAATTTTTAATCCATAATAGCATGTCGAAAAAGCAAAAAAAAAGAAACGGAAGGTTGCGGATGAGCACAGGCATTTCCAAGAAAAGTGGAAATTTGATTATTTTTTCACTTTCGTCAAAGATAAAGCTGTATGCTTAATACGCTCAGAGACTGTGTCGACATTAAAAGAATATAACATAAAAAGGCATTACGATACAAAACATGAACAACAATATAAAAACTTAACAGGACAACTCCGGATAGATAAGTTTAATCAAATGGAGAAAAACTTGGGAAACCAACAGGCTATTTTTAAAAATCAAGCTATTTTATCAAATAAGGCAGTAAAGGCTAGTTTTGTTGTCAGTCAAATACTGGCAAAAAAAAAAATGAAACCCTTTGCGGATGGAGAGATGATAAAAGAATGTCTGACTGCTGTTGCAGAAATAGCATTTCCTGATAAAATAAATATTATTTCAAACATTAATTTATCAAGATTCACCATTGCAAGGAGAATTGAAGACTTGTCCGAGAACATAGCAACAACGCTTCGTGAACGCATTGCAAAATTCGAATACTGTTCTTTGGCACTTGATGAGAGTTGCGATATTAGCGATACAGCACAACTGGCTATATTTTTACGTGGTATTGACACCAAATTTAATATTACCGAAGAATTGTGTTCACTGATTCCAATGCAAGGGACTACAACCGGCAAAGACCTGTACGATGAACTAAAGTCTGCGTTGGAAAATTTTTCAATTTCATTAGAAAAGATTATTGGTATATTGACAGATGGAGCACGAGCAATGTCAAGCATGGAGGTAGAAGTATCGGGAAGGCTATTTCAAGACATTAAGAAGGTCACAGGAAGGGAAATATTCGTTAACCACTGCATAATTCACCAGGAAAATTTGTGTGCAAAACGATTGAGCTTGCCAAATGTCACAGTACCAATAATTAAACTAATCAATTTTATAAAGTCGCGCGCGTTAAATCATCGTGAATTTAAAGAATTCCTGAAAGATTTAGAAACTGAATATGGAGATGTGGTTTTTAATACCGAAGTACGTTGGCTTAGTAGAAGTGCAATGCTAAAAAGAGTATACAACTTAAAAAGCGAAATACAATTGTTCTTGGATAGAAGGATATGCCTTTCCTCATTTTGGTAATAAAGAATGGATGTGCGATTTTGGGTTTCTTATCGACATGACTCAGCATCTGAATGATCTTAATGTGGAACTTCAAGGCAAAGGACAGTTTATTCACAATTTGTACGATAAAATTCAGGGCAAATTAAAATTGTGGAAACAGCATCTTTTGCAGAATAATGTGTCTCACTTTCCACATTTAGAAAAACATTACTACTTCTCAAAAATACGCACAATATATAGACATTTTAATCAATGAATTTCAATTACGATTCCAAATGTTCAAAGCTGAGAAGACAGCGGTTTTCATGAAAATGTTTTCCTCGCCATTTAATATCGATGTGGATACAGTTCCCGAAGACTTTCAAATGGAAGTGATTGACATGCAGAATAATACCGATTTAAAAAATGTATTTTTCTCAGTAAACATCGAAAATTTTTATAAATCTTATGTGAGCCCTGAGAAATTTCTGCTTTTGACGAAAAATGCAAAGCAAATGATGTCTCTGTTCGGAAGTACGTATGTTTGCGAACAATTATTTTCAACCATGAAATTAATAAAAAATGACCACCGATCAAGACTGAGTGATGCACGATTAGAAACCTGTGTACGTGTAGCTACCTCATCAATTCTGGCTGATATTGATCAGCTTGTATTGAAAAAACAGTTCCAAATTTCTCATTAAAAATTTCAAGTAAATTTGTTTTTCTGTTCTTTTCTTGTTTGTTTTTATTTTGCATTAAAATTTGTATATGAAATCTTTACTTTTTTTTAAATTTCATAATTTTTCATTCTAATGTTTATTATAAATAAAGTTTTGTAAATTATTAATAAGTGTTACTTTATGTGCGGCCCGCCAAAAAATTTTAAAATTCAAATTGGCCCGCTGATTAAAAAGGTTGCTCACCCCTGTTGTAAAGCATTACGTCTTTTTTTTTTCATACTGGCCATACATGTCTGGCCATGCCCACAATAAAGAAGCTGAGTGAACAGCTAAGATGTTCACTCAGCTGCTTTATTCAGTATTCAGCCATATATTCAGAGCTATATCTATGAAAAATTCCTCATTTTTCTGAAAGAGACTTGAAGCTGGTTTTCCAGAGTAACAATACTGTTCCCTTTACTGCTTTGGGCCATCCAGACATTGGTGGTAACAGATAAAAACGTGATATGTGAAAGAAAACTTCATGGAAGATTCCAAATTCTTAACTGATACTTTATTTTTAAAAGTATATTTTAAGTTTTGTATTAACATATAAGAATATTTAGAGCAAATCAGTAAAATAATTTATTCAATTCTTGAATGAAAGAGAAAAAAAATTATCAAAACTTATATAGATTTCATTAATCTGTAACAAATATTCATCTGTACTTCTAAAATATAAAAAAATTACTGCACATAACATAAATTATAATCATTACCAGTTTACAAACTTTGTGTAAATAAATTAATTATAAGCTAATTGATCCTAACATGTTTAAACACTGCAAAAGAGAGTAATTTAAGATTAGTAAATAATAATAATAGCTAACAAGTAAGAGATGACAGTATGATAAACATGTTGAATTAATTATCGGTATAAGAGGCATTATCTGTACTTCTGTCATCTTGCCAAACCTTTTACTATGTCATCACAAATAAGAGGTGTAGTTCCAATAAAAATCACATCAACAAGAATCCATACATTTTAAAAATCATGGTAGCTGGCTAAAGGTAAATTCACCCTAGAATCATCCAGTCCAACTGTCTCCAATAGCTGTTACCATAATAATTGATTATTAATGGCAAACAGCAGCAATGGAGAAAAATTTATCAACCAGTGAAGATGTAAATAAAAATGTCACATCCACCATAAAAAGTTCTACATTTTATAATAGCATGAATAAAAACATGAATCCAAGAGTGTGACCATTTTGCTAAGGCTTAAGGCTTTGCACTGTTTAATAGATAACTATACAAGTGCATATGCATTTGTCTTTTTGTCATTCTTTTGGAGTATGACAGAACAATTCTAGTATGAATATGCCTTTAAGATAATTTTGGTAAATGGTCAACTTTTTATTGGTCACATTAAGTTTCCACTAAATCTGAATCCACTGAATTAAATCTCTCTTAACAGTTGACTATAAATGTCAACTTTTAGGAAATATGTAAATAGTAGACTGAATTAAGTCTACTATTTACAAATATCATGACTAGACAGAGAGAAAACTTCATGCTATCAGAGATATTTACAGTCTACTGATATCATGAAGTTTTGAGGTTGCTAGCCATTTCCAAAGTTAATAAATGTGGTGTTACACCTTATAGTCAAACTCTAGTCAGTTTCTCATTTAGAGTAACATGATAATGAATCAAACATCAAAGAGTGAATATTGCTTGACTCTGGAGTTGTACAGTTAGACACAAATTTGTAGTGCAAATTGGAAAGAAGGAAATAGTTCAAATGAATTAACAGAGAAGAGAATTTTTTGTACTGCCTTAATAAATTTATCCTAATATCTTTGATGTATAATTTGATTTTTACTAGTTTGTCCTATGCCAGAATGGCCTTTTTTTTTCTCTGTGTCCATCATAAATTTAGCTAAACTCACAATGCAGCAGCAACTAGTAAGGGACAAACAACATCCACATGTCCTGAATGAATTGCCAATAAAAATTCCAGACATTTCTGACCTGACTCAAACTTGGATCCCTCAGAATAGCAGAATCATGTTTTCACCAACTCAGCTATCTGCCAAAATTTGATTATAAAAACAAAATAAGCGAAGAATTAGGTAAAGATCAGATCTGAAACTGGTATAAATACTTATAAGAAATCAGTTTTTTTAATACCAAACAATATAGTTATTTTAAAAATAACTGATAATTGTCTAAAGTTGTGGAAAAGTTTGCCAAAGAAAGCTAATAAAGAATTAAAAATAGAACAAAATGGTCTAGCATCAAGTGTCAAATGATCTATAATTTGAAATCTAGCAGTGAACTTAAGGAAACTACGGACTGGTAGTGATGGTACCAAACTATATTTGACTACAAACAAGCCTTAATTTAAGACCAGCATCTGTCAAATATTGAATTAATTAATTAAACAATACAGAGCAGACTCCAAATTTACAAGCAATATGCACGTAATATAAATCTCCGGTTGCCAACATGCCACAGTTGATCAGAACAAACATATATAAACTTATAGTGTATGTTTCAATCAATACACATTTATCACTTCAAACATCTTAGTGACAAAATGAAAAAAAAAAAACTTGCTGGAAATTCCTGTCTTTTAGGCATCTGGTCATCTTTCCTTATCTTTTTTATTTACTATTCACAGACTATTATTCATATTTCTGATGTATAAATCACTTTTTTGGAATAAATACCTTAGTTTGCAGGCAGCAAGTTTCTGATTTTCAAGCATCATAATGAATTGCTGGAAAAACATGCATTATTAGATTAGTGCTAGATAAATACAGTGGAGTAGGTCCATTGCATATCTCAACTAATAATAAATGACACTTAAAGACTGATGCAAATCATGGCAGACTGAGCATTAACAATAAGCTAAAGAAATTCTCTCTGTCCATAATTTGAGTCAAAACAGAATATTGGCAAAATCAGTTGTCAATGTTGATCATTTTAATTTTGTGTTTTCACGCATCAAACATAAAATTAATGTTTGGACAGTAATCAGAGTCCTTCCTTTTCAGTGATTTAAGAGGAAAGGACACTGACCCCAGATCCAGAGTTACTGATGATGGGCAATCTGTATTTGTGGAAAAGGAAAGAGTCTGTTGGATTAATAAGGAAAATGAGATTTTATTGAAGGTTGGTTTGGACTAAAGATTTGGCCAGATTCTGACTGACCTTGCTGTTACTTTTCCACTAATGTTTCACTGGTGTAAATAACATCTGCCTTTCTGTTCACAATGCCAAAATGCCTCTCTCCTGGGCACCATACTTTCACTGGCAGGAAAGAGACACAGGCAAGTTGATGAGTACGATTCAGGCTTCACTCTCTCCTGTGTTGGACTCTTCCTCCAGGATGGGCACAATCAAATTGTCCTTGGACATTAGGTTATATTTGGTAACGAAAGAGGTGAAACGACGACACAGGCAAGTTTCACTCTGCAAACAGAAAAAAAAAGTCATGCTAGTTATGTTAATAAATCCATCATATGCAAAAAACCAAGACAAGACAAGCAGTGGTCTGGTTCCTGATAGAACATTAATTTCTGGAACTAATAAAAAGTTTATAATGAAAAGACTGTTCCATCTTAGTTGGATCCCAATAACCAATAGCTCATCAGATGCTAGAAATGTAAGCTAATGTGCAATCATGTCTCTCTATAATGAAAGGGACAATGTAAGAAAGCAAAACTGGTAGATTTTGTGACTGATGATCAGATCCAATAGTAAGAAATAATTTTAGTCTTTTAATCCAAAATTATAATAGCATACTCCAATAAAACAGTTGAACCCTATTTTATAAATGTTTTTCATGGAAACTGAGAAAAATATCACATAAGTGAGAAAAATGTACAAATGAAACTATTTTTGAATTTATTTCAAAGTAAATTTAATTGTCACAAAATTATGGGTACAGCACAAATAAACACTGTATAACTGAATTTGTATAAAATTTCTTTGTAAAGAATTACATAATTTACTATATGTATAATACTTTTGAATAATATTTAAAAGTAAAACAGTGTAAACTTAAATCATATACTTTTAAAAATTGATCAAATTTTGTTTGTTTCTTGTTTTTCAATGGATTTGTCATATATTAGTGGAGTATGTGGCATTAGATGTCTCCTCCTGCCAAAACTCATTTTACAAAAGAGTGTAGAGTCAGAGAACCTGTGTTCTGTGGAATACAGGTTAAAAACCTATGTTTCATAAAAAAAATCTTTTTTTAAAATTTATTGCAAATTTATTCCAATATACTACAACATATTACTTTAGTCATAGACAATTCCATGTTTACTATTTTACACAATACAATAAAATTTATTAATTTATTGTTTCATTGCTTTGTGAGAGTAGAGAACATGGAATTGCTTATCAATTTTGAATATATTGATACCAATGCTCCACATAGTAAAGTAAAAAATATATGAATGGTGTTCTGTGGCCTTAGGACAATGGTTCTCAACCTTCAGAACTATTATTCTAAAGGTTAGCTGACATTGGCATGAACCATTGAGCAAAACTTACAAGTCACTCAGAATTTTTTAATTCCAATTTTCTTAAAAATGTTTAAGCAGCACACTTTGTCCCTTTGCTCAATAAAGGTTCATACCAAGGTTTATCCAAACAAACAGTATTACTGAAATCTATAATGACCATGTATGATCTCTCACTTCCCCCTTGTGAGTTGATGTATGAGAGGCAGTGAATGTGTTTGTGATGCAAAAGCCATACTTGGGACAGTTCTGCATTTGCCACCAGTAACCAAAAAAGATTACATCAGCTTTTTTTCAATGCAAGTGATTGTCTAAACCACAAATGCAGACATTGTTAACCTGAGCAACATCTGAGCTGGTATCATGAATGATAATTACATACTAACAAGGGGACCTTACGGTCTCGGAAATTCAGTTCGGGATGAGACTTCACAGGTTAGTAGTATACCTCAAGGGTGTCCACCCAGAAAAATTTTAAAGCGCACTAGCCAGAAGATTCCAAAAAAAAAAAAAAGGCTCTAAAGTTTTAAGCGCAGCTCATATACCGATCGATTTTACAGCATGGCAACGTAGCAAAATGGTTGAGACTGTAGCAAACTTTCTTGCCACGTGGGTGAGCTGGGTTCGATCCTACTGCTGCCTATTTTTTTTTTTTTTGTTTTAAAAATTATAACTTTTAAAGTTAATGACCTAAAAATATTATTAATTAAATCATAAATAATTCTACTTTATTTATGAAATGACTGTTACAGCTAATTAAAATGTGAAATAAAGATGTTTTATTTTTAAAAAGTTACAAAGTTTCAAATGCATTTTTAATGGAGGTAAATTAAAACTTTAATTACCACTATAACAAATTTTTGGGTAGGGTTTTATTTATATAAAAATTTTTACAATATTGTCTTTATTTGTCAATTTTTTATTTTACATACAATCACCAGAATGATAATTATCATAAAAACATTGAAAACAAAAACTATTTTGACATCTTGCACAATTTATGAAGGACGATTGTTTACACAAACAACCTTTTTTTAAAAGATCTATTGAAAAACATACTTCGTTTACATTCATAAAAATTTCTCTTTCATCAGAAAGCCTGTAAGCCTACCAGGCGTATCGGATCATTTCATTAAAAATTGGCAATTACGGTTGATGATGCACTATTGATTGTATTTTTATACAGTCTTCACAGGAGTTTATTTCTCTATTATTTTCAATCAGATACACACAATTTTGTATATGTTTTATTAGATTTTTTACCTTTCTATAAAAATATATGTTGCAAGGTTGAACAAGAGGAGTACATTTTGGTGAAATCACTTTAATTGTACAAGTCGATGATTTTTCGTCATCCTGAAAGATTTCATCATATAATTCAAACTTTGTTTGTCCATCCCAAGAGTCAATAATAGAAACTGTTCTTTTCCCACATAAGACTTTAAACAACGGTTGAGAAAGTCAATATAAAGTCCTGTTGCTAGTTTCCCAGATTTTGAAGACGTTATTACGACATTTTTATATTTTTGCGCATATTCATTTACTGTTTTTTGAACTCGGGAACCAAAGTCACTGGTTGCTTCTTGTAAACAAACAAATATGTTTTCCAATAGATCTTTTAAAAAAAGGTTGTTCGTGTAAACAATCGTCCTTCATAAATTGTAAGATGTCAAAATAGTTTTTGTTTACAATGTTTTTATGATAATTATCATTCTGGTGATTGTATGTAAAATAAAAAATTGACAAATAAAGACGATATTGTAAAAATTTTTATATAAATAAAACCCTACCCGAAAATTTGTTATAGTGATAATTAAAGTTTTAATTTACCTCCATTACAAATGCATTTGAAATTATGTAACTTTTTGAAAATAAAATATCTTTAATTCACATTTTAATTAGCTGTAACAGTCATTTCATAAATAAAGTAGAATTATTTATGATTTAATTAATAATATTTTTAGGTCATTAACTTTATTTTAAAAGTTACAATTTTTAAAGCAATTAAAAAAATATAAAAAAATAGGCGGCAGTAGGATTGAACCCAGCTCACCTGCGTGGCAAGAAAGTTCGCTACAGATTCAGCCATTTCGCTACGTTGCCATGCTGTAAAATCGATCGGTATATAAGCTGCACTTAAAACTTTAGAGCCTTTTTTTTTTTTTGAATCTTCTGGCTAGTGCGCTTTAAAATTTTTCTGGGTGGACACCGTTGAGGTATACTACTAACCTGCGAAGTCTCATCCCGAACTGAATTTCCAAGACCGTAAGGTCCCCTTGTAAGTAAAACTGGATTTAATTAAATCCAACACACACAACTATACCAGAAATATCTAGCACAAAATGTACTTACTAAAAATAATAAAAACAAATATTTTTGACAATTTTTAACTCGTCATCTTCAAGTTAAAGTGATATTTGAATTTACATGGTGATGTTCGACTGTTTTTAACCTGAAGATGACAATTTAAAAGTTGTTAAAAATGCCTGTTTTCATTATTTTCAGTAAGTCCATTTTGTGCTGGATATTTCTGGTATAGTTACAGGTGTTGGATGTAACTATCATTTTTGTTTCCTCCACAGAAGTGGGTATGCTTTTATACTTAAAGCTAAGTGTTTATAAATGAACTACTATTAACATGAGAAACACACTATTTAGCTGCCCTTGTGGGTTCACAGCTTTGCTTCATTTCTCCCCAAAGACCTTACTGACATGGATGGCTCTACTGGAAGCTTATATTTCTTCCAGTATCACTCTAATGGTTCATTGTAACTGCTGAGTGCTCTCACCTCACCCAAGTTTTATGCAAAATGTGATGCATTTCATCTATTAATTAATTTGTTTAGAAGTTTAATTAGAACAGTAAAACCTATCATGAATATTGAGCAGAATATGAATTAGGAGAAATTGTATTAATATGCAGGTTTTACCTTGAGATTAAGATCAAACAAATAAATAGAACAGAGCTAATATTTTTACATAATAACTGAATAATAAATAAAGAAATGTATTTTACTAGTAGGATTTATTTTTAAGTCCATGTTAGAAGGAGTAAGTAAATAAATATTAGTTTCTTGAGAAATAGAACGTGAAAATATGTCAAATGTGAACTAACTGAAACAGTAAGATAAATTCACTCAAGGAATGAATTTATCTTACTGTTACTATCTTATAGGGTTAATAAAAGGCCTTTTCAAAATGTAACTAAAAATTTGGTTTGTGCTGAAATTGAAAAACTTCCAGCACAAACCAAATTTTTAGTTACATTTTCAGCCTTTCTCAGCCATGCCATATTCAACATGTCTTCTTCAGGCTAGAGAACTTGACCACTCTCAATAGGACTTTCAATGCCAAAATTAGACTCATGAAATAAAGCTGTGAAATGGATAATAATTCCACTATTAGAATGCCAAAGTAATTATTTGGCATTCCATTCATATGTTTATATTAGCATTATAATAGTAATAATGCAAAAGACACATGCATGGCATTGACAATACTGAATGTCTGAATGTTGTGAAGTTCAATCAATTGTTTTTTTCACAAAAAAGTAAAATTTTTCTTAAAACATGTGCAATTATTTCAGCAGAATACTTCAATTTTATATAAAATTTTTAATTCAATTGTTCTTATTTTAATAACATATATGACAACTCAATTCTGTTAATATTGCCAAACAATCCATTGGATTATTTAATTGACTACATTAAGATTAATTTAATATAATCCAATAAATAACCTGGCAGATTGTTTGGAAAGGTTGTTATTTTATTTGTGTTTTAAATTTAAAAATTTTATTTCAAAAATGTTTAAATCATTCTGATTTGTTTGTATAATAAGTGAAAGTTGAGGATGGAGAGATACTTTAATCTAAAACATTAAAACTTTTGAATTTGATTCATTTATTCTGAATTACAAGTATGATTTATTTATTCCTTTAAATAACTTAACATAAATGCAAGTTATAAATATTTTAATTTTACTAATTAAAAAGCAATTTCCAAAACTTACCTCAAATTCATCAAATACTGCTCTGTGATGAAAATAAGCATGAGAAAATATTCTATAAACTCTTCGACAAACTGAACCTAATTTTGCTACTGATGACTCTTTGATGCTAACCCTATTATTTGAAAAAAAATAATAAATTTGTTTTTATTTGTTTTGATGCTTTAAAAGAAATACTAAATACACTACTATCATGTCACATTTAATATTTACTCTAAAATTATTTCACTACTTACAAAATTACCCAATATAAACCACTAATAAATTCCATAAAATTATTTCTCAGCACTAAATTTTAAGAAAAATGAATTTAGAAAAAGTGTTTAAATAAATTTAAAATTTATAATAGAAAATGTTTTAATGGAGTAGGAATAACTAAACCAAAAAGAAAGAGTGCAATCACTTTCAAGTATTAATTACTCATCATTAAGAATCATACTCAAAATAGAATAAAAATTATTTCAGAATAAAACAAATTCATATTTAAAACTTATATCTTACACCACTCTCATGTTACTTTTATTTAATATTTCATTTTTGTGTACAATTTGATTATGATAAATATTACATTATTGTAATCATACAAACAGATTTAAATTTGTGTGTTCTGAAATAATATTTATTCTATTCTGCATATGTGGTTCCTAATAATGAGTAATTAATGCTTGAAAACACTTAAGTAGGAAATGCATAAAGACTCAACTAAATCTTTTTTTTTACTAACTTTTCTTTATTTTTGAACTATTAATCATATAAATAGAGAAATATTAGCATGATGTGTGAATCACTAATTGTGAAAAAAACATTTGTCTAATTCCAAGTACCAAGTCTGGGAATGTAAACTTTATCATGCCAAATATGCATTAAATGTTATCTTTAGTAAATGGTTTTAAACTGTATGTTCTTTTCATTATATTTACTTGTTTATGTTCATCAAAATGAACAAAACTCAATAACATCACATAAGAATGCAACACTGTACTTACTTGTTTAAGGCAACCAAAAGTAAGTTTATCATCAAAAAATGTTTTCAGTTTACTTCAAAATCATCAACTTTGTCCTATATATATACAGTAAAGCATCGATTATCCGACCCATTTAAAATTTTTTCTAGTAACACACACTAATAACTCATAATTGAGGAGACAATTTACAACCAATTTACAACAATCCTAAGTTCACTACAGTTGGAAATAACATATTGTTTGACATACTTGCCATAGATTAATGTTTTCTATTAATTAATGCAACCTCCCTTGAGTATTGCTTTATAAATTTTAATAGTTTCTGTTATCCTTAGTTGTATATCAAAGATAAGGTTTCTCATTTCCTAGTGTTTTGCTTGTCCTGGGATTCCGGGAAAAAAGTGAACTGTTTCCCTGGATCCCAGGATATAATTAATTATTTTTAAGATATAAAATAAATCTTAAAATCAAATTATATAATTATTTTTCATTTTTTAAAGTAATTTAACACATTCTGCAACCTCCAAAATCATCATAATAATAATGCTATGTAAAATATGTATTAAAAATTACATTTGAATTACGTAGAAATTTTCACAAATAGAAAAAATTTATTAAAGTTTGTTGGAAACTGCTTACAAAAAGAAATGCCTTTGAATTGAGTTGAAAATGTAAAGAAAAAAAAAATGAACTTAGATCAAACTTCCAAGTTAGAAGGTAATTTTCATTATTTAAATAAAACATAATACAAAATATTATTGTAAATTTTTATAATAAAATTTTAAAAAGCAAAGATGGTAAATACTCTGATTATTCAATTTGATTTTTATTTTACTAAAGAAAAGTCCTGCTACCGAGAATGCATTTTTTTTGCAATTGTTGCATGTGGAATTGCATTTAATGCATTTAAGAGAAGACAAATGTTTTGTGTTTTTTCACTTGTAGCCTGAAATATTTTAAGTTCGTTTTCCAGATGCATTACAGTATTTCTTTTGCTGTCTTGTATTCTTGATTTGTCTACCTCAGCTGCTTTAATAGCGAAATCAAGCTTATAGCCCAATAATTCGGCAGGTCGTTTGGCTTTAATAATCAGGTTTATAAAGAAAAACTTCATACTTTCATACATCGTACTCGTTTGTATCCTTGCCTAATTTGCACAACCTGGCATAATGCAGTTATTGAAGCTACTGGCATGGTTAAAAATTAAGACATCATAAGCACAGTCATTCCAGATATTACAGGTTCTGACAAAGAATTTTCAGAGTTCTGTGACAAATAGGCTACATATTGATCATTGACAATATATGACATGCCATAATGAGCAAAAATTTAAAAACTAATAAGCAAGCTTAAAATTAATAAATACAAATGTATTCTGACAGTTTATGGGTTAATTATACTTTCTATTTACAAAATTTCCTCAACTTTAACACAAAATAAAAAAAAAAGTGAATTTTTAAGAAATTTGTGAGGTTTCCTGGGGTGAGAAGAATTTCCTGGGTTAAAAAACAGCCGGGATCCCATTGGAGAAACCCTAATCAAAGATGATGTATAGAAGCTTAGCCTCATCCCAACACTGGGATACCTTGGGCTTGCATGCAAATTTAGCCATAGCAATGTTTTAATTCATTTTCGAGATGTCATACATATGCTCCATTATTTTGGTAATTAATGATTCATAAATCAAGTCAATATGGTCAAGGCATTGGTTGAACCTGGTATCTAGAAATGGAATTTTTTATGTACCTAGAGCCCTGTCTGCTGTTAGAATCGTTTCCATTTGTTAGTAAACAAAAGACTGACAAATTTCATTTATATACAATATCTTTGTTTATCTCTCTAGCTATTCTAGAGTATACTATGTGTAGCCTGGGATTATAGGTATGTCCAATCTTGTATTATATGCTGCTGCTTCTTGCATAAATTGTTGACTACATTCAGTTCTACTGTATATTTCTAGCTAATTTGGCAATGAATCTCATGCTGTAACCTTGCTTTGCAGCTATGTTTTTAATAAAGTTTATCTCATGTGCTGTATCTTTATCAGCAGTGTGAGCACACTTTATAAACATTTTAAATGCCACTGTTTTATAGCTTCTAGGGTCATTAGTGTTTGATAGAATGAAAAAAGGTTGGTATTCAGGTTTATGATAAACCCATGTGCAGACCCTTCCATTGCATAGTTCAATTTCTAGGTACTAGGTGGTGACTAGACTGTTCTAACTTAAGAGTTAAACTACATTTATCATTAAAAGCTTGTACTAGCATCCCAATATTAGGCTTAGTTTTACACACAATTAAAATATTGTCCAATGTTCTTCAATAAATGTTTCTGCTGGATCCAGTATAGAAAGTGTCTGAGTGTTTATATTATTTTCCAGCTTTTGTAGTGTTTTTAGTACTTTATCATTTTAAAATTTGAACACACCTTCATTCTATAATGCTTTTGGAATCTAAATTATGGAATACCAGGTTTTATTCTCTGACATCAGTTGAAAATCCAAATCAAAACTAATTATGACACATTATGTAGTACACACCATTAAAAATTAAAGTATAATTAGTCACCAGCAACATTCCATTCCGTAGTTGTCATAAAAAAAACTGGTTGTTACAGTTAAGTATTGAACATATAAGAATTTACTTCTATGGTATGCCAATATCTTATAATAATAAAGAAATTTTTACTGCCTAAGTATTGAATATGCTCATTTTCCATTGTCACATTTTGTGAGAATTTTATGCTCCATTACTATAATAATAATGTCTTCCATTTTCAGATGACCAATCAGTTCGCAATCTTGTCCTTGTTTCACAGCAAAAGTTCTAGTCTCTTCAAAATGCAAAATCATTTTCATCAAATTCCTAATAGTCAAAAAGAACTTTATAAACATTTCAAGTATTGAAATTCCTTAAGTACCAAGCTAGCATTCCTGTTTCGTTAATAGAAGAGTTTAACAAGTAATGCCTAATCAGGCTAAGTAAGTACCATGATTGTTCAACTGTCAGAATTGTGAAGAATGTTTCTAACTCCTTTTACACCCAAAATTTGTTATAAAACATATACAGGTAACCCCCATATAACACAGCACTTCTATAGCACAGATTCATTTTAACACAGTTCGAGAATTGGGTAAAACCCTCGTACAACATGAAACGTAATAAAAATCATTAAAAGCAAATCTAATTTGAAATTAGGGAAATCCCTGTACAACAGTTCAATAAATGTGATAAAGCTTTTATGTGCGAAAGATAACTCATTTGACATTTTTCGTCAAGCATGTACGTACTATCAGATCTTCATGCGTAAATTTCATGCATAATTGTCGTGAACTATTAGTACTTAAGTACAGTATGAAATTTTCTTTTCCCATCTTCTGTCAATACACATGGTCCTTCTCAAAACTTGTTTCAGTGTTGCCAGATTGACACTTCTTGTTTTGTGTTGCCAGATGTTTTTCCTTATTCCATATTTACTTTATTCCGTCACCCCAGTTCAATGCCTAAGAACCCTTTATCCACACCTCTACAAGTATACTTTAAGACTTTAATTGTCTCTCTTTTTTGGCTACGTAGATTACAAATTTTTGGTTAATAGTGCTTAGTGATGATGACGAAAACATTGTTTAATTTATATTAATATGTATCACTTCTTAAGGAAATTTTAATAAAGATATTTATCTTAATTATGAAAATATAATAGCATGTTTTTTAATTTTAGGAACCTAACCCCCCCTTTTTGTACTAGTTCTTTGTTTCGTAAAACACGGATTTGCATAACACAGCAATTTTTTGGAACATAACTCCCATGTTATATGGGGGTTACCTGTATAATATGTACATTACAGGAATGCAGCACCAAATTTTGCACTAGCAACTGAATTTTGAAGTAAAATTTTTCCTCAAAAATGAAAACTGCATAGTCAGGATAGTGTGTATACAAAATTTGATTGAGATTGGCTAAATAGTTCTTTCTACAAAGAGCACTGAACAGCCACTCTTTAATTATGATCACACTGAAAATTACATTCCAACAATTTCAGTTTTTGTCACTATTTATTCCAAATTATAAATAAAATACATAAAACTATTTTTATAATTAAATATAAAAATAATATTGATAATTACTAAATTTTTACATAATTATTGTATCTTTGATTTACATTTATAAATATTAATACTAGTTAGCACTACCTGCTAGGAAAGTATTTATTACTGTTCAGCAAACAGGCTGCACCATCCAAAGTATGTCTAGTATAATCTATAGCAGGACATTCTTTTGGTGTTTTATGTGCTGCACAAAGAAATATCCATTGTTCTGTTGCCGTCATTTGAGTGCATGTTTCTGGATTACATTCATTCTAAAAAATATATATATATTAAATAAGAAAAAAAAGACAGATTGTCTATTAACAATTGATATTATAATAAAAATAAACATAATTGCTATCTCCTGGTGTTAATTAACTTTAACTGATAACTAAGGCGAAAAACTTTATGCATTTATAATCACTGACATATGCATACATGTACTTTAAATGCCCAAAATATGCATTTAAATATGCACTTTTAAATTGTGATTTATGACTACGAAGAACAAAGAAAACAATAACTTAAATCATTTATTGATATTAAACATAATTGCTGAATAGTCAATAGTTACAGTATCACACTAAATACATTTTCAAAATTGAACCTTTGCCTTTTATCAGAAAACAAGTAAAATGGCAAAGCCATATTTGGGACAAGACTGTCTCTGAAACTCATTACTAAGCGTTCTCATTCTCCAATTTTCTTTGGTATCGCTGGTTTTGAGTGCAATCGTTCAAACTTCATCGGCCATGGCCACGACCACGAGGTCGTCCATTTTCGGTAAAATTAATCTATCCAATTTCGAAATTTCTCTCTATTGTGTGTCGTCCCGGGTTGAATTTTTGTCGATGCTAATAAAAATTTGTTGTTTTTGAAAAAATAACGGTGACTATTGTATCGTCTGAAATTTTTTTTTTATTTTGCACAAACAAAATATATATATATATTAATAAATGTAAAAAGAAAAAAAAAAGTATATTTCGGAAGTCTGTTTTAATATAAAATTGTAAAAACGCACCATCTAGTTTCAAAAATGTTCCAATAATGAGACAAAATATCTCGGGTCAACCAGTCAAGATCAGCACATGGGGACCAGAGATATGTGAGGAATAAGACAGGTCAGGTAAATGGGTTTTTTCAAAGATTCGTTTGTCAAATTAGATTTAGCAACATTCACTTTTTGAACTTCCCAATGCACATGTTTGTCAAAATTTGATTTCACAACGTTCCCATTTCCAACTTTCCAACCAGCAATGCATGTGCAAATCTTGCACTACTGCCTGTTTGTAGTGTGTGTCACAATTTTGTATTTTATTTTGACTCAGTTCTTGGTCCCCTGACTACCTACAAGTCTGGTTTTTTTTGTGTGTGCATCATTTGGGCACCTAATACTCTGTGTCAAATTGCAACTCCTGACATGTACTGTACTCCTTCATACCTCTAAGCTGGTAACACAGCAGGCAGTACAATTTTATAAACAAGACATAGTCCATTTTCAAATAGTCTACATAATAAATAACAGCTTGTATCCATGTTCCTCTTGTTCCAAAACTGGCTTTGGAAGCAATCAGAGATTGGGTTCACTCTCTTTACAACACTTAATATGAGCTAGACATTTAAGCAGGAAACTCACAAGTGTAAAAAGTATATCCATTACAATGAACATACTTTTGTACAGATGTTGCCTAGATAACATATGAGCATATAATGTACTGTACATTACATATGTATGTCAGACATACTGTAGAAGAATGATTTTGTCAATGTTCTTAGACATTCCATTAGCATATATTGACAACAGACAAACTTTTTGTGCACTTGTGTTCCAAGCCTTAGAGCAGGGATAGGCAACCAACAGCCCCCAAGGCACATGCAGCCTGCAAAAATGTCTTTAAATGAACTGAATGCATTTTGAAATGCATTTAAATGAATAAATATAATTGATATATTTATTCATTTTTTAAATATAAATAAATATATCAATTTCCCAGCTTAAGGAAGTATGCAGCAAAATTCAAATGTTATTTTCTACAACTTATGTTTGTGAATAGTTTTTCTGCAATGAATTTAGTAAAAATTAAAAAAGAAACCGGCTAACAGACACATTGAAACTAATTTAAAACTAGCAGTGACTAATATTTAATCAAATATTTCCGATATATTATGTTTAGAAGCTAAATTAGTTCAAGAAGCTAAATTAATTATACATATGCTAATTTATAATTATTTATGAATAAATAATTGTGATTTACCAGAATTTTTTCTCTTTTCTCTTGTATGAGGCCTGCATCAGTTCAAAAGTTTTAAAATGCGGCCCCTACATAGAGAAAGGTTGCCCATTCCTACCTTAGAGAATGCTTTCTTCATGTTTAATATTAAAGAATTCTACTTTTTCTTTACTATCAAACATGATATTAAAGAAACAATTCTAATGTATATAATTTGATGAAAGTTAGTTGGCTGACAGAAAACAAACAGTAGAAGGATAATCTGTTAAAATTTGCGAGCTGTTGGCATCAATCTTTTTGCTCTCTTTGATCTGATTCACTTTTCCTTTCTTCTGGAAAATGTCAGAGTTTCAGTCTCAGAAAAAGAAAACTTTTTCACCACTATATCAAAAAGGATCACCACAAAATGTAAGAAAATGAATGGGAAGCAAAGAAAATGTTACAGGTGAGTCAATGGAACAACTGATTTTGTCTTATACAGGGTGTCCCAAAAAAATGTACACACACTTTAAAGAATTATAAAGTCGGTGTTTATTAAAAATACATTTCATTTAAAATAATGTCTGTACATTCTATTACATTTTGAATTGTTTTGTCAACACCTGTTTTCAAACTGACATCCATTCTGGACCAGGCACTACTGACAATGCAAAGCAATGGAATCTCAAACATCATAAAACATTTTGTTTGGTATTTGTGTGCATTTTTGTGCATTTTTGTTCAATGGCTGCTCTCAATTCAGCAACAACTGCAGGTTTCACAGTGTAAACTTTGTCTTTTAAGTATCCCAATAAAAAAAAGTCTAGTGGTGTGAGATCTGGTGAACGCAGAAGGTATTCTATGAAACCCCTTCGTCCAATCCACCTGTTTGGCAAGATCTCATCAAGATAGGATCTAACATTGTGATGATAGTGTGTGGGGGTGCCCCACTTTCAAACTTTTATCTAATTTGAGTGATGGAAAGTCACATTGGTGGATCTGTTTGAAATTTCCTTCTAAACTGTCTTTGCACTTCAACTGCATTTTCACACATCCAGTAGCATTTTAGAAAGAATTTCATTTGTTCAAAGCTTAATCTGACTTCTATTATTAATCCTAATGGGTTTAGCCTTGAAATAAAAAACATCAATTGAGCTATCAGCTGTTAAAGTGTGTATGCATTTTTTGAGACACCCTGTATAAGTGCTGAAAAGGAGATTAACATTCAAGAAGGAATTAGACTTTTGTTGAACCTGCAAGCCTCTTCATATAGTAAATCAGAAACACTTTTGAACTGTTTAGGCAGAATGCAAGCATGGATAGAGAATATAGATACAGCATTGGTAGATGTCAAATCTAGGCTATCTGCTCTTGAAAGTGACAGAGAAAAAGTATATTTTAAAGATGAAAATTCAAACACAGAAATTAATTTAATCTGTAATGATCTGCATAAAAAGTTAATGAAATTATAAAATAAAGAAAGAAGGAATAATACTGTAATCTCAGGCATAGAGGACAATGATAAATTGGACAACTGTTCAGTTAAGGTTTAGAAGCTTTTCAATGATAAATTAAAGGTCACAGATGTCAATACTAAATGTGCTTTTAGAATTGGAAAATTTAAACCTAATATAAAAAGACTGATTATCTATGAACTGTTTGATTTTAAAGATAAATTAAAAGTTTATTAAAATGTCAGTAATTTAAAAGGCATAAATGTTAATTAATGATGACTATTCAACAAGTACCAGAGCTGTCAGAAACAAACTAAGACTGTATGGAAAAGAAATGCATTTAAAAGGAACTAAGAATACCAAATTGCAATATAACAAACTAATCATAGATGGTAATATATTTGCTTGTGATTACAAAAGTGAAATTTACCAGACAGTTGGAGAGTTGGAAAAATATAATTTATAATGGTAAACAGATTAATAACAAATGAGAAGAATGATCAATATGATGATCTGTATTTGAATAAGATGACAATATGAAACTTCTACAATATTGCACATTTACATAATAAATACTATTTCCCTAATTTCTGAAATCTGATATACAAAATGGATATATACTGTCTGGTGGAAACAATGCACACATCTTCAATAGCTGAATCAATGTTCTCTGATGACTATAAAATTTATCATCAGATATCTCATAGCTGTGAGGGACCACATGCAAAGTGAAAGTTGTACATAGTGAATAAATCATTTTGCTGCTATTTCTTACATAATATTGTGTTTGTTAGCATACATGTGAGAAGTTTTTTGCCAAGTATAAGTTTCTATGTTGTTTGTGTGCTTAAATTGCACACAAGTAACATAGAACATATGCTTGTTGCAAAACAATTAAATCTGATCAGCAATTGTTCTCTGTTCTACAGGCTCGAGTGTAATCAACAGCTTATACCATGTTCTTTTGCTCATTTATCTGCTGAGAGACATGTTGAAAGAAGACATTTTTTGATGAATTTTGACAAAGTCTAGTTTTGATAAGCACTATTTATTCTCTTTTCTTAATTAACTTGATCAGTATTCAGAAAGGATGACCTTTTTTGTCCATAAAATTTAGTCTGGTTTGCAAATGAATTCAAAGCCAATAGTGGAAATGGTGCTGGCTGGCATTTGTGGGGAACATTCAGATAGAAATTTCTGACACATAGACAGGTTCCTTACCATGTTTCAAGCTAAGCTGTTAGCTATTATTTAGTATGTTTGCATTCATTTACATAGATATCCTCTTAATAATGCTATCTATATTGTTTCTGACAGTCAGCCACCTTGAAGGCCCATCCATGACTTGTTGGTTCACTTCAATACCACCTGTCTGGAAGTGCTGTTTGTCTCTCTCTGAACTGACTACTCACAATAGTATTTTTCTCTTGGGTATCATAGCATGGAAGAATTGCTGGCAATGTAAGTGCCAATTTAATGGCAAAACAGAGAATGTAAAAGCTTCTATCCCTTTGCTGGGCCCAAATCAGCTATTATTTCTTCCAATATGTTTACTGAAAAATGTAAAAACCTGGACTATTTCTAGTCATTTAAACCAGTGAAAGAAAATTAATCTAAAGCAGAGTAATACAGTTTTGGCTAGCCTGTCTTCCATACAAACTATTGATTTTTTTGCTTTTGCTTTTGGTTAAAATTGTGTTCACTTTTAGTGACATCATGACTGACCCTTTTGGTCACTTTTGTAAGCATTAGTCCTTACTGAAAGTCTCCTCTCCAATTTTTTGCTGCTTTTATGATTCTGCTAAGATGTTTCTGCATCTCATTTGTGAGTATGCATATCTTTGCTTGAGCAGATTTCCTTATCTGGATTTTCCTTTTTTAAATCTTGGCATTATTTTCTAGCTTTCCTTTATATGCCTATTGTCTTACTTTAAGTAGATCAGATTTCTGAAGTAATTTCTTGTAAGGTGCACAATAAACCTTAAAGGGCAAAGTACTTCTCACTTATACAACCTACAGTATCAATAAAAATGCAATAAAGGATGATTATTCAAATACTAAATTATACTAAACTGCTATAAAAAACCCACAAATAATCATTTAAAAGCTTTTAGCAGCAAGAAAATTAACCATTATGTTGAACTAATGCAAATGTTTGTTCAAATGACCATCAGATAACCAAACATTCAACAGAACAGATGCCTAGAAGTGGGCATTGAAATCTAAACTATAAAAAAAAAGCTGAATCTGTTACTTACTCATATGTATCCAATTTTAAAGTTTCTTTTTCATTTTTTCATTTTTAATTTCATTCTTCACATCATTTTATAAGTTCTACTCTGTTGGTATTTGATTTTCAGTTATCTGATAATGCTAATTAAAAAAATTATTTGCAACAATTCAACATAATTAATTTTCTTGCTGCTAAAAGGTTTTTTCTGATGATTATTTATGACACTTGTAAATATTTCAAAAAACAATTTCTATTTATTA
Organism: Centruroides vittatus; assembly: GCF_030686945.1. Taxonomy (NCBI): domain Eukaryota; kingdom Metazoa; phylum Arthropoda; class Arachnida; order Scorpiones; family Buthidae; genus Centruroides; species Centruroides vittatus. Next base: position 1,717,684 of record NW_027121927.1, read on the forward strand.
TAAAATTGAAAAGACATGAGATCTATTTAATATAACTGATATTTCTAAGAAGGGGATGACCAGAAGAAGAAATGCAGTTTTTGAATTCAAAAATTGTTGGCATTTGGAGTGTGTAGTAAAACCTTAGATTACTTTGCATAAATGGGCTTTCATTTCTTTGTAAAATGTATTTAAACACTAGAACATATGATGTCTACCATCATAACTTGCAGTAGCCATGAGTCCAAGCAGCAAGAATTTGCATAGAAGACTTGAGTTCATTTTTTTTTCATTTCTTTCCATCTACTTTTTAAAATTTTATGCATAAATATAATTAATAAATCATAAATGATTAATATTTTGTATAAAATATTTTAAATATTTATTTAATAATTCAGAAGAAACTGAACATTTTTCCATTCTCTCTATGTTTACTAAAATTACTTACTTAATTATTAGTGAATATACATGTAGGCAGAATGTCAGTTGTCATTAGCAATCACATCATGTACAGTACAGTACATCACTAAATCATTTATATGAATGTGAAAGAATAAATGTGAGTCATAAGTAATATCAGTTTTCAAAGTACTATTTTCACATTACAGTGCAACTTTTACTTTGTACTTTTTATTGAAAATCTTATTGTTTCATAAGTGTTGTTAATTACATAAAATTAAACAGTCTAATTTAATCAAACTTGAGTTATTAACATCAATTGAAATGAGTTATTCAAATTATTTAAGCTTATATAAATTTATGTTATATGAATTTAGAAAAAGCTATGTTACAATGACAAATAATTTTTGTATAATACCACAAAACTCTGCATATCAGAAAATATCAGCATTGATTTAAGAAATTTAAGGGTGAAAAGCATAACCTTCACAAAATAAGTAAGTTTAAAAAATGTATAAAATGAAAAAATATTTAAATTATTAAAAAATACTAAATAAATATTCAGTTATGACAAATAGTATTTCAAAGTCCATGCCAAATTAGATATAATACTAGATGTACAGTGTCAGAGAGTGTTAAAATCTTGACAACAATTTTGCATCATTGAAAGTACTTGCATTATAAAAAAAAAAAAAGATTTCAATGACATCTGACAGTATATACATCTATTATTAAATATTCAGTGACAATATTTTGTATAAAATATTAATCATTTATAATTTATTAATTACATTTATGAATAGAATTTCAAAAGATAGATGGAAACAAAAAAGAAAGTTATTTTTTTCAATCAGCAGGAATTGAAAGTAGTAGTATCTCCTCCATGCAAATCCTTGTTGCTCAAAATGTTGACTATCACATGTTGGAAATATTTCATATACATTCTAATATTTAAATCCATTTTATAAGGAAACAAAAACCCATCTGCACATAACCTAGGGTTTTATACTCATTAAAGCACATTTTAAACCCATTCCTGTCAAAAAAAAAAAAAGTGCATTTTCACTTCAGGTCCTCTCCTTGTAAGATTATTTTGTTATACAATTTGTCATCATGAATTTAACCTTTCCTTTAATTTCATATCTTAAGTTAAAACTCTACAAAAAAGTTTAACAATGTTTAAGTTAAAAAATGAGTTGCAAATTTAAAACTTTATATTATTAGTCAACTAATGATTTATGCAAATAATTAACTATATGATAGATTACCTGTAATTTGACAGCTAATCCATTCAGTTCCATACAAAACTGTCTGTAAGAAATAAATTTATTTTTAAAACTAAATTTGTATACAGAATATTAATATCCAGTAACAAAGTTCTGAAATTATAAAATTGAAAATTATAAGCCAAATACAATAATAATATTGCTAAAACTTGACAAATTAAATTAATATCATTAGAATATATCAGATCACAATGTAATGTATTATTAATTCATCTGTATAAAATATATAGAGTGCATTTTCACTAATCCAAATTAATTATTGTATAGAGTTCAGATTAATAAAAAGATTGGATTACTGAGATTATACAAGAAGCCTAAATCTTACTGAAATCAAATTTGTATATGTAACATCATAAGTACAGGATGGTTATAATTAAAGTTGCCCTACTCATACATGTATAGAGCCGATTTTCTTTGAGATATTTTGATGAAACTTGGTATATACGTTATATGGACCATGGGGAAAAGGAAAATGCAAAAAGAATAATTAGTTCAAATTTCTACCACTAGGTGAAAAAATGGCACATGAAGAAGAAGAAACAAAATGGAAACACGCAAAAGGTTTTTATTCATGACATTTGTTCAATGTGCAATCACATGTTCAAAGCACCTTACAGTGTGTTTAACAGTAGCGCCAAAGGTTTCTTGAGAAATTGCAGTAATATGGCATGTTATGTTTGCTTTCAATTCAGGCCGAGTCCATATGGTTACGGGGATATCTAAAAGATTGGTCTCTATAGAGGAAGCATACAAACTCTGCCTGAATTGAAAACAAGCATAACACACCATATTGCTGCAATTTCTCAAGAAACCTGTGGAGCTACTGTTGAACACGCTGTAAGGTACAGTACTTTGAACATGTGATTGAGACAAATGGATTGCACATTGAGCAAATGTCATAAAAACCTTTTGCTTGTTTCCAGTTTGTGTTTCTTCTTCTTCATGCGCCATTTTTTCATCTAGTGGTAGAAATTTGAACTAATTATTTTTTTTGCATTTTCCTTTTCCACATGGTCCATATAATGTATATACCAAGTTTCATCAAAATGTGTCAAAGAAAACAAGCTCTATACTGGTCTGAGTAGGGTAACTTTAATTATAACCACCCTGTAGTAAGAGAAACCAATGCTGAAAAATCTCTACAAAAAACAAGTATAGAAAAAAAAGAACTCAGAAAAACTTCTAGAAAGGAGTTAAATGCTTTGAATGAATTGAAGAAAGGCATAACAACAGAATATATTGCCAGCCTTCAAATGAATCTAATTAAGCGATACAAAATACAAGCATTGTAGAACAGGAACTGAACATCAAATTGAAACTTCAAACAAAAGCCCAACAATTGAAAAGACACATAGAGAGAGCAAAATAAGTTCTTTCACGAGGATGCAAAACAATTATATTTTAAAGTAAACAATAAAAAAATTGGCATTAATTAAATAATGGAGGAAAAAGTTTGGCATCTGAAGTATGAAATCCAACAATTCAGATTGTTTACAATAAATCATTAACTTTCCCACTAAAGTTATAGTTTGGGTTAATTTGATTATAATGAACTTGGAAAATTGGTTTTTCTTAATGAGACAATAAATGGTGTATATTGTGATATTTTAGAATACTCCCTCAGACCAACAATGGAAAATCAGTCTCATTATGATGATGTAATCTTTCAACAGGATGGAGCTAAATGTCATACATGCAAAACAAGCCAAAAAATAGTTTACATCTAAAAAAAATAAAGCTGTTAGATTGGCCTGGAAATTTGCCAGACTTAACCCCAATTGAAAATATTTGGTCCATTTATAAAAAAATAACTGTAAGAATCTAACTAAGCCAATAAATACGATTTAAAAGAAAAACTTTCAAAAACTGGGTCTGAAATTAGTCTTGAACAATGCCAATCACTTATTGATAGTATGCCTAAAAGAATAAAATCTGATTCATAATAAAGATATTGTAACCAACAATTAGAATAAAATATTCTAAACTTTTTGAAGGTGATTTCAAATATTCTAAATTTTTGAATATCATTCACTTAAGTAAATAATTGTAACTTTTTAATACCTTATTTAGTAGTTAATTATTTTAGATAAAAATATAGCTAAAAGACCAGGCTAAATATCCTCTTATTTAATTTTTTCATAAGTTTTTACTTCATCTAGTTTATTGTCATTCAAAGATTGGCACTTTCTGATGGAGTTAGATTATTCCAAACTATTGAACTGACTGTATATTATATCATAGTTCAAGAGAGAAAGTTCTTATTATTGGGGTGCAATTTAAAAAATTACAAACATAAATTATAACTGTCATCCATCTGTCAGCTGTCTGTCCTTCCTTAATCTTGAGAATAGCTTTAGATATATGAAAATCAAGACCAGATATGAAAAGATTAGGGGCAGAAGACCCTGATTAACTTTATACAAACTTCTGATCTAAACTGGAAGTCGTGTGATTTCAATTTAAACTTCTCTTTACAACAGAGTTAAATAGATGACCAGCATGACTGTTATCATGAAAGTATGATGTACAGGTACATTGTGATGATGACACAATAAATATAATAAACATCTTAAAGCCTGATGAGTATATATAGACACAACAAACTATTGCCTGAATGATCATGCTAGAATTTGGCAAATTAAATGATTAATATAAAGCAATTTGTCACTAGAGAGAGGCATGGTGTTTAAATTAATAATTATAATTTTAATAATTTATTAAATAATTTAAAACCTTCTGGAATAAAAGAACTGACTCAGAGTGGGGCTTGAGCCCACAGCCTGTGCATGCCATGTGGCATGCTTGCCAGTTGTGCCACCTGGACCCCAAGCAAATCTTTGCTTCCAGAGGTATTTAAATTTGAATATAACCTTACTTGGTTAATCATAATAAATAATTGCTCGTTTATAAAATGATATAATCTATTAATGCAAAAAAACAGTAAATAAATCTTATTATACCTGTAAGATTATAAGTTCATGAGAGGTTTAAAAAATCCAGAAATGAGTTATGTAACTTTCCTGGATGTTATGAGTTTTTATTTTTAAAAAATAACTTTTATATTGTTAAGCTAAATAAATAATATTGTGTGTGGTGCTGTATGTTATGATATTTTGTTATAAAAAACTTATATTTTTAATTATTATAAAATGGCAAAAAGCTTAATTTTAGAGTGAGTTTTATAAGTGAAAATGTTAATAATAAATAAAATCTTCATTAAGTCCTATCCCTCTCAAGACATGACACATGATACCCCTCTATCTCTTCACCCTCTTGACATCAAACAACTAAAATTTAATTGCATCCAATGCCCCCTCATACATAAGCCACCACACAAAATTTTGTTTCTTAATCTTTACTCCATCGTGAGATATTAAGCAAAATAGATGCCAACAGATACACAGACACAGCCATGAAACTATTTTTGCCATTTTTTTGACTTTTTGGATTCAGGTCTCAAAATGTGGCAATTTGCAAAAAAAACTGGGAGAGTCAAATTTGACATGATTCCAATACTTTCCCAGTAGACCACAGGTTGAAGAACACTGTTACCTGAATTATTTTGGGTAAGAAAATTTGCATTATAAACTATATCTTTAAAAATATTTTCCTGAATATGAAAACAGGTTTCCTTAAATATATATTAAAAGTTTTTCATACAAAACTCCTTTATATTAATAGATTATTAACTTACAAAAAACTATTTAAAAAAAAAAACATTTTCTTCTTAATCAATTTAATGCTAGTTAAATTTTTGTGAAGAAAATTAATTATCTATAAATGAATTGAATAACATAACACACTTTAAAAAATCTAAAATTTTATTTTATATTTTTCAAAGGTAAATTTAAGTGTTTACCTAAGATGTTCATATTTCCATACACCTTCATCCTGTCCTTCAGGCGGTGTTAGTATTTCTTCAACATTAGTAGGATCTTTCCTTATGGTTTGTTGAATAAACTGTAATATAATTATATAAATAAACGTTTCATATAAAAAAAATCTCAAGATCTCACAAATTTTATTAAGATATTTAATGATTTGATAGATTGGATAAACTATTTATGATACTTAAAATTATCATCATTGATATTAAACTACTCTCTCTCTCCAAATAAAAAATGTGTTGGTATTTTAATGAGTAATACAATATCATGGCATAACTAACAAATACACCATTGACCCTCTCTTTCTGTTCTTCTCTTCTCAAACATATCAGTACATGACCAAAGTATATATTACTCATCCATCATGCATAATAGTTCCATATTCAATTAGGTCATAACTTGCTTACTATGGCCCATAGAATGAAATAGTTTGGATGACTGTTTTACCATATGAAACACTACCTTTGGGCAAAATTCATCAAAATTGGAAGGGACATAAGGGCAATATCCATTGTTAGTACAAGTGGAAACAACAGAATGAAGATAAAAGAAGCACAGGTGCCATAAACTTTCTGACAGTCAAATCACCAAATCCAGAAAGGGGGAAACAGCCATATGAATGATATTTCTGCTACACTCTGTGTTAAGACAGGAAAGCAAAACAGCCTAACCTTATAACTAGCATATACTGTATACTAACAATACAGTAAGACCTCATTTAGTGCTTTCTTAATTAATGCCGATTCGAAATAACGGGTCTGCCTGCAGACTAAAAAATATCAAAATTTACACTGATTCAAATTACTGCAGCATTTCACTGATTCATATATAATACAATTACAGTAGAGCGTCGTTTATCCGAATCAATTGGGGACTAGAGTTGTTCGGATAACTTATTTTTCGGATAATTGATTATGTACGAAAAAAATATATTAACTTATCCCATGTTGAAATTTTTCTCTGTCATGTGTCGCTTTGCGTTGAATTTTTGTCGATTTTAAGCCTAACGAAAATTTTTATAATAATATCGTGGCTATTGTATCGTTAAAAATTATTTCCTTATTTTGTACAAACAAAATAAATATATTAAAAAATATTAAAACCTAAAATATAATTTTTTTGTTTTTATATTTTTTAATATATTTATTTTGTTTGTACAAAATAAGGAAATAATTTTTAACGATACAATAGCCACGATATTATTATAAAAATTTTCGTTAGGCTTAAAATCGACAAAAATTCAACGCAAAGCGACACATGACAGAGAAAAATTTCAACATGGGATAGGTTAATATATTTTTTCGTACATAATCAATTATCCAAAAAATAAGTTATCCGAACAACCCTAGTCCCCAATTGATTCGGATAAACGACGCTCTACTGTAATTGTATTATATATGAATCAGTTAATCTAGTATCAAAAACGTTCAATTCAGCACGACAAAGTCTGACTGGAAAGCTTTCGGTTAACTGACGTTCCAGTTGATCAGCTTTCAGATAAACGACACTCTACTCTATTCCCAAACATGAACCAATCAACAAAAGGTGGCAATTTGTCGTAGTGCTGTACTTCCCCTAAATTTGTTTGTTTAGTGCAATTCTGTAAAAAATATAACATCATGGATGCCATAAGCAATATCAGCTCTGCTTGGCAAGAATTAACTGATAAAAGCATGAATGGAGTATGGAAGAAGGCTTGGCTGAAGGTATCCAAAGATTCTCAACAAGAAGAGCCTACTGTTGACCAAATTGTCAACCTAATCAATACAGCTGGATTAGGAGATGTAGATAAGCAGGATATTGAGGTTTCTGGTGAAAGCCTTACCAATAACAACCTTAGAGAACTGGCAGAGCAAGAAATTCATATAGAACTGGAAAATAGTGATTCTGAAAATAAAGAAACCAAAGAACTTGCTACAGATTTCCTTATTAAAAGTTTGGTAACAATAACCAAAATCATTGATCAAACTATAGTGAATGATCCAGATTTTGAAAGGAGTACAAAAGCAAGACGAAGCATTTTTGGATGTGATCTCCTGCTACTGACATTTGATTAACCAGTTTACTGATTTCTCCCCATTTTGTAGCATTTCATTAAACATTATAGCTATGGTTGCATGCACACTTTTGAGATGTTTTATCCAGAATCCATGCCATTGATCTTTTCCTGCGATGTCCAGTTTTCGATTCTTTTCATCTGATTTCTCATCATTTCTGCTGTTATGACCATTTCTATCGTTTGATTTTTATGCATTCCTTTTCACATTCTTTTATCCATCCTGCATCAAGATTATAATCATTTTTTTTCTCCAAACATCTTTCCAAAACTTGATGGTTTCATTCTTCTTAGACCTTTCGAATTTATTTTTTTCTGCTTCTGTCTAGACTTTGAACCACCTTTGATCTGATTGATGCAGTTGATTTTGTTTGTACTGGACGATTCTTGCTTCATACCTTTCAATTTTTCTTGCAGTTCCTGTTATCTGTTGTTTAACAATTTCTAAAGTTTCATTAATTTTCATCATATCCAGCCAGTATTTTTCTATCAGATAGTTTTTCATCTTTGCATTTTTTAATATTTTTCTTTCGTGTTTTTTAGATTGCTGGTATCAGATTGTAGCTTTTTTAGTTTTTGTTAAAGTTGAACTTTGCATTTTGGTGTTAAATTTGACTCTGTTTTAGGCTTGATTTTAATTCCCAACTTTTATGTTGGATTTAGTGAGTTATACTCAGTTGACACTGGTGGCTGTGCACTATGCCAAACCAGAGTCAAAGCATGGTAACCAAAACAAAACGAAAAAATTAAATAAATCTATCAGTGTGTGTCTGTATTCAGGAATTTCCTAACAATATGACATGTATTCAATATAGTGGTCTTCTGTAGTGTGATGTATGTGTTTCTATTCAATTGTAATATTCCCAGGCTTGTGTGTAGTGTGTGGTATGACACCTGTAGAGGAGAAAACAACAGGTACAATAAGCACCCTATCCATCTTCCACAGATGTTTTTTTGTGTTTGTCATTGTGGTCATTATCATAATTATTGATATTTCCCATTTTTGTTGTAGTCATCGTGGTCATAGTAGTCATCGTCGTGTATGTTATTGTTCATCATCATCATCATCATCATCTTGGTCTTCTTGTTCATAGTCGTTGTGGTCTTCTTGATTTCTGTCGTTATTGTTATCATTGTTCTGATTTACTATGATTGTTACAACGACTAGGGCATACACTGCATGCAATGCACAGTCATGTTGTCTGAAAACTGTGTCAAATGAGCTTGAACTACTGAACCAGGGACAGGTTCAGCTAAAGAAGTTAGACCAGAAAGAGAAGAGGAAGACGATGACAAGTATAAGACTAGGTACTTTAAACATCAGAACACCGAATAGGAAAAGTAGAGAGTTAGTCAATCTTATGCAAAAAAGGAGAGTGAATATTTTGTATCTGCAAGAGACAAGATAGAAAGGAAATAAAGCTAAAGAGTTTGGTGAAGGGCACAAGCTGTTTATGAGTGGCGCGAATGAGGGAGGAAGGAATGGAGTTAGTATCATAGTTGATAAAGATCTAAAAGAGAGTCTGTGAGCGAAGGTGTGATAGAATTATGAGTGTTAAGTTGGATGTTGGTGGAATCTTCATTATGATTGTGTGTGTGTATGCACCTCAGCCAGGTAGTAAAGAAGAAGAGAAGACAAACTTTTGGACAGATCTTGACTAAACTATAATGTGTGTTCTTGTGAGTAAGAGGTTAATCTTTAGGGGTGATCTAAATGGTCATGTTGGAAGAGGAAGATTACAGAAAGAAGAGTGTTTGGGAGATGGAGTGTGGGAGAAAGACTAGTCGATCATGCTGTGGCTTTAAACCTTACACTAGTTAACAGATACTTTGAGAAGAAAGTGATTCAGTTGGTTACATACATGAGTGGGAGTAGATCTAGCCAGATTAATTTTTTCTTGTGCTGCAGGAGGCATCTTAGTGAAGAGCGAAACTGTAAAGAGTTAAATAGAGAAAGTGTTGTTGCACAACACGAGTTCTTCTGGTGGATTGTGACTTTCCTAAGGGGCATGGCATGAGGGGTGTTAGCCAGATTGAACAAAGAATTAAATGATGGAGATTGAAAGAGGAGGAATTGAGAAAAAAGTTTAAGATAAAAGTGTTAAAAGAAATTCAGCTCCTGGATGATGTGCAAACATGATGGCTGATGAAAAGTAATTGCATTTTGAAAGTTGGAGAAGAGGTTTTGAGAAAAACTTCAGGAAAGAGTTCACCAGAAGGAAAGGAACTTTGGTGGTGGAATGCTGAGGTACAAGTTGCAGTTAAACAAACAAAAAAAAAGGCAAATAAAAGGTGGATTTGATGGGAAGGCCTGAAGATAAAAGAAATTTACCAGTTGGCAAATAAAATGACTAAAAAGGCAGTGGCTATTGCAAAAGCAAAGGCTTTAGAAGAGTCTTACAAAGTTTTTAAAAGGAAAAGTGAGGAAAGGCAGCTGATTAGAATTGCCAAAGCAAGAGATAAAGTATCAAAAGATTTTACCTCTATTAATTTAATGATGATAAATGAGTAGTAATACAAGATTACTAAAAGATCAAGGAAAGATGGAAAGTATATTTTAGGAATTTATTGAATGAGAAAAACCCCAGAACTTCATATGAGGATGGAGAGGCAAAAATGAAGGAATGGTGAAAGATATTAGTAGAGAAGAAGTGGAAAGGGTGCTTAGGGAAATGAAGATGGGGAAAGTAGTAGGCACAGATCAGATTCCGGTTGAGGCTTGGAAAGGTTTTGTTAAGGAGGGGATTGATCCTCAGACCTTATGAAGAAACTCTGGCAGCAAGAGAAGATCCTAGATGAATGGAGGAAAAGTATTCTTGGGCCAGTCTTTAATCTATTGGATGTTCAAAGTTTTCTCCATTGTGTGTGATGCCATGTTGAATTTTCATTGATGTTAAGCCTAATGAAAATTACAGACATGTTTTTGAAAAGAATAATTGTGGCTATTGTATTGTCCTAAATTATTTTTTTATTTTGCACAAACAAATAGATATATTAATAAATGTAATAACCAAAAAAATTATATTTCAAAAGTTAGTTTTAATATAAAAATTATAATGACTAGCGACATCTGGTTTCAAAAACATTCTGATGCTGAAACAAGATATCTTGGGTCAACCGTTTGAGGTCAGAGGTCATGATTCCCAGATATGTTGGGAATAACACAGGGCAGGTTAAAGGCAAAGGGGATGTACAGAATTGAAAAAACTACACAAGTATAAAGTGATTGTCTCATACTATGAAGAGAGAAACTGTAAAATTGTCAAAAGAAGGATTAGACAGAAATCTGAGATTGGAAAGGAACAGTTTGACTTTTTGCCAGGAAGGTGTATGACTGATGCTATCTTTGCTTTGAAACAGCTGATGGAAAGACACAGGGAAATGCAAGAAGATTTGCACATTGTGTTCTTAGATCTAGAAAAGACATATGATAGGGTATCAAGGCAAGGGGTATGGAGATGTTTGAGGGAAAGAATGTTCCAGAAAAATATGTTAGGTTCATCAAGGAAACGTATGAGGGATATATTTATTAATGAGGGAGTGGAGACTGAAGTTAGGAGTAATGTGGGCACTACAGAAGGACAGGAGTAGCATGGGCACTACTTTCACTGTTAATGTCGGTTTACATCAGGAATCGGCTCTTAGCCCTTATCTGTTTGACCTGATAATGGATGTGTTGGTTTGTGACATGAAGTCTGAGGCTCTGTGGAGTATGCTGTTTGCAAATTTTATTGTGCTATGTGAACCTTCCCAAACCAAGGCTGAGAAAAACTGGAAGATTGGAGGAAAGTTTTGGAAGAAAGGGGCATGAAGATTAACAGAACTAAAACAGCTTATATGACTCTGAATGGCAGGGACGAGTGCAATATTAAAATCCAAAATCTGCAACTCCCTTTGGTTTCAAGTTTTAAGTATCTTTGGGCCATTGTTGAGACAGCAGAGGACTGGACTCACAGTGCAACATACAATTCAGTATGAATGGCTGAACTGGAGGAAGTTGAGTGGGGTGTTATGTGACAAGAAAGTTAGCTGCAAACCGAAAAGTAAATTGTACAAATCAGTTGTTAAACCTGCAATGTCATATGGGGCAGAGATATGGGCATTTATGAGAGTCAAAGAGAGAAGGATGGAGGTGGCAATAAGAATGCTAAAATGGATGAGTGGAATGTCAAGGAAGGATAGAATAAGGAACAATTTTATTAAAGGCTCTGTTAAGGTGGGTCTCTTAAGCAGGAAGATACAAGATTGCAGATTGAGGTGGTTTGGCCATGTAGAGTGAAGTAGTGAATATTATGTTGGAAAGAGGAAGTATAAGGTAAGAGGAAGACCAAGACTGCATTGGAAAGATAAGGTGGAGATCTGAATCAGAAGGGACTTAAGAGAGAAACCCTTGACAGGGAGAAACAGAGGAAACTTATTAGTGAAAGAAACATCGACCCCATTTAAACATGGGAAAGGGCAAAGATAAAGAAGAATATAGTATATTTTGTGTGTGTCATTTTCTAACATTGCTGTAGAGTATATTTGTAGTATGGTACCTAGGTGGTTAACCCAAGTGACATCCAAGCCAGTATCACAGTTAGACCTGATTACTACAATGGAAGTATCTCCACAGAATGTGCGTGTGATCACTGTTAGCTTCATTTGTTCCCATAGACCTTTCCCTACCAGGAGCTTGTGTTCCAGCTGGCATTGCTCTATGAATCAGTAAAATTACTGGGATGTCCCACCCTGACCAAGTGATGACCACTGGAAAATTATTATTATTATGAATATTTCTTGCATTTATTCTGTATTATATGCATTAATTTAAATTTAATTTGTATACTAGTACTTTTTATATATTAACAGGACTTATTATACTGGAAAATATGGATGCAGATATTTAGTCTTACAGATCAAAAATAATGTTTTTTTATTTAGTTCACCTGAACACGTACACTTTAAACTTGTGTTTCGGACTTGTTCGTCCCTCCTCAGCAGGCCTTTAAACGACACTTTAACTTCTGTATTTCCGAACTCCTTTACATTTCCAATTAAACTCGCGATCCACAGCAACCATACAATTTGACACATTCTTCCTTTTTGTTTATTCTTTTCTACTTAAATCTTGTCTTTAAGTAGTCAAGATTAAGTAGTCAGAATTAAAATGTATAAAATGTATTAAATGTACTATATGCATTTTGCCTGATCTGTTACTTCTTAAAGAATTTACAACTATAGATCTTGACCTTTATCAATAAATATTAATAAAGCAGAAGAACATCTATAGTTTAAGATGACACCAGTCTGCTTGTTTCTAATTTTAGTGAGATTAGTAGCAAACTGGTGTTGTAAGTCCTTTATATTTATTAATGAAAGAATTTAGTGTTTAAATTTTTCTAGCAAGTATTTTTAAAGTTTCTAATTTTCAAGATCTACCATGTTTGGCTCTTATTATAATAATTTCCCTAATGAAGAAAAAAATCAGATCTCTTGAAATTAAACTTGTGCCTTACTGACTCTCTCCCCAATCCCTTTGATATTTTACAACTCCAGATTTTCCAGAAACCCAGAAATGAGTCATTACAAAAAATAATGTATGGGAATTTATATAACTATCACCCTTTTGATTTGATTACATCTCCTGGAATTTACACTGCTGAGTCATTAAAAGCATATCAAAGTTTAAATGCTTACAATTATTTTGCCAGCAGGAAAATTTGAGATATTTTGACATATTCAAGTGAATTTAGATGTTTCATGGAGGAGAAGAGCCTGGCCAATGATCAATGAAAAAACAGATAGCTATCAGTGTTGGTTCACCTGTGAAAAGGATGACAAAATTCTTGCTGGACATTGTTTATGCCATGGCTGGGTAAGTCATTGTTTAATACAAATGGAACATACATTTCACAAGTAGAAAGTAAAGCATATGAAAGCATAAGTTCTTTTTTAAATAAGTTACTTCATTATTACACAACTGGAGAGGTATGCAGTCATACTGCTGAAATGCTATTTGTAATAGAGCAGTGTTTCTCAACCTGTGGTTGTTATGATGGGACAGGTTGGGCTGTAGGCAGATTTAAATTAATAAAGATTGAAACTTTGTTCAAGATTTACTTTTTAATAGTTTTCTTCCAATTTAATTCTATTTCCCTATGTATTCAAAACATGCTTTTAAATTTATAATATTATACTGCAATAGTACAATATGTTCCAAATGTTGGCAATACTCACATATATCTTTAAAAAATTAGGCCTATCTAACATACTGATTCATAGAATTTTATCAGACATTTTACTGAGCCTTGGGATTAAAAAGTTTCATAAATGCTACAGTAATTGATGCCATCCATAAATTTCTCTTCTCTGGATTGCTCAGGAAATAATGAAACTTAATATGACTCATTAAATTTTGTTCCTGAGTGCATTGTGCAACCAAAAGCTGAGCAAGAAGGCATTTTCAGTATAAAAGTTGGTCAAATTAAAATGACAACATACGCTTAGTAATGCTAGTAAGCAGTCATTTTACCAAAAGTATTTTTGTGCTTACTCAAGATAAACATACACGATGGAAAAAACTTTCACCAATACCATCTATATATACAAAAAGGAATAAGCATTAAAAAAATGTCACAGAGCCAATCAAAATCAGAGTTTCAACTATAACAATCTATATTCTGCCAATCATACAAATCTAATACCACACTCCTACAAACCAAAAGTGCCACCACTGTTTCTCTCGGAAGATTTAATAAAAAATTTAAAGTCCTTACAGCACTCCCTTCTCAATTTAAAAGCTTGTTATAATTTATGCATATATTTTGATAGTAGTTATTCATTTATTAAATATTTTCCTAATTATTTTTCTGTTTTATAATTGTTTATGATGAAAATGAATTCCATTCTGGACAATAAGAAGGGCGGTATATCCGGTTCTGTTTTACAGGGCTATTCTATTGTGCCTTTCAAAATTTTATCTCAAGTATCTTTCTTGCACACTGCCAATCAACACAATTATTCTAAAATTATTCTTTTCACAAACATAGGTTTGTCCATAAATTACATAATGTAGACATAGATGAGTGAGTATGAAAGTAATCATTACAACACATTACAAGAGGGTGGGGTATTTACAAAAACATTATCCAATGCTAGGATCTCCACCCTTGGATAACAGAAGGATTAATTTTTATTTCTGAAGTGTTTCATAGCAATAACATATACATCAACCAAATTCAATTACTAATGCCAAACAAACTGCTAGATTATTTATTGGGCTGTAACAAGGCTAATTAAATGATTCAATAATATTCTACATATAATATAATAATTATTATTTATTTGGCAGAAATTTAAATTTAAAAACTGTAGACTTATAAATTTCCACTATCATTTGCCACTATCCTGAGAACACGGCTAGATGAAGAATTTTTATTGTGCTGCAATTTGAAAATTACAGCACAATAAAAATCCTTTTGTTGATATTTCTAATTGTCACCACATATATGTCCTGAGAACAAACATGGATTGATTAGAGAGGATCAACTGTGTAAAATTTTTTCTGAAGGTAGACAGACTGCTATCTTATACATAAACTAATAATCAGTATACTAAATCTTATTAATACATTATAGTCATAATAGTCTAACATTAATAAAACAATATTAATTAATTAAGTTTCATTTTTATTTAATAATTATTAAATACAATTCAAAGTAACAATGAAATCAAAACTAAAAATGGCATTATCTTTTTGCTTTATTTTTAAAATATTAATGCAGAAATTAATTTCACATTAATTAAACTAACATTTGTTAAACATAAACAAGTTTAAAACATTAAACAACTTTTAATCCAAGTGTACAGTACATCAGCGAAGAAAATAGCTGAGGATGGTGATGTACTGTACACACAAGTACATGCTTGTGTATTTTCTTCACTAAAGGTGTATTTGAAGACTCTACTTGTATGGTATAGTACTTAGCCTTAACAGAAGTGGCCCTCTGAAATTCTGAAAATAACATTAAAAAAATTTTAAATTTTTTATGTTGATAATATCCAATGATATGAGTTTCAGAGGCAGACTCAGCTTCAACTGAAATTTGCTTTGAGAATTTTTGTAGCAAAGAAAAAAAAAATTTATAGTGTCTAAGTAATATACGTCTTAGATTCAAACTTATTTTTGTTTCAGACTTATATTTTTATTTTTGTTATGAATGGTAATTAGCTGTCATTCCTGCTTTTGATGGGCTAAATATCTATACAAAGTGAATTTTAATTGTTTCTGAAACTGGATATAAGATTCCCAAAATCATTAATTAAAAGAATTTTTGACTTTTTGAAAGTCATTTCTCTACTGCTGTCACCAATACAGGTGACAGCAGTAGAGAATTATGTAAGTGCATTATGTAACAATGAAATCAAAACTAAAAATGGCATTATCTTTTTGCTTTATTTTTAAAATATTAATGCAGAAATTAATTTCACATTAATTAAACTAACATTTGTTAAACATGTTTAATCCAATGTTTAATAATAATATTTCATAAAATCTGAGAAATTGATTTTTAAATTTAACATTTCTTATAATTTGACTAGCATATAATTTGATACAATATTTATTCATAAAAGTACAGTTTAAACTAGATGATTTATTTTCATTATTATATGCTTATTAAAAAATAAATACCTGTTGAACAGCTAAAGTACTATCCATTTCTTCAAATGACTCTTCTGGCCAATGACAGAAATTCTAAAGATATATAATAATGTGTCAGATTTACATAAATATCAAATATTTATTCAAATTATATAAATTAATGATACAGTAGAACCCTGATTAGCCAAGGTAATATGAACTGATGCTACCTCAGATAACCAAACTCAAATAAAATAGATAGCCACAGCCATTTTAGATTAAAAATTACAAAAATAAAAAGAAATCATATGATAGCATTATTGAAGCCCCTTTTCATCCCTTAGTGAATTTAATGATTTGAATCAAAAACATTTTTTTTACATCATTTATTCAATTATTTTTCAAAAACTGGAAGAATTCATAACGAAGACCAACACCTGAAATGAGCACAGTTTTTGTTTGTTCTACTTTCTATGTATTTTACCTAAAGATGGCTGTTAAAGACAAAAACATTAGTAAAATTCATAAACTGTTTAATAAAATTATTATTAAAATGGAACAGATATAACAATGAGTAAAAGTTTTCTTCTTCTAATAGTGATACTAGCGATCTTTATCAAATCTTTCTTAATTATCTGCAATAAACAGACAAATTAAACAACTTGGACACTGGAGACATGAGCCTGAAAAAGGATTAGATAATACTAACCCAAAATGCTTTGTCAAATAGGTGAATAAAGTGAATCATTTTAATCTTGGTCTCTGTTTATTGCAGATAATTAAGAAAGACATGATACAGATTACTAGTCTCACTATTAAACGAAAAAACTTTTACTCATTAGTAAAATTACTATGTTGTGTTACATATGTTAATCTTGAACTGGATTATTGTAAAACTAGCTGGTAAGCCCGGCATTGCCTGAGCAAGAAATAAGAAGAAATATTAAGATTAGCTAATTTCATACTTTAACCCTTCTATTGTATTATATTATAGAATTTGGTTTATATAACTACAAAGGTTATCTAACATAGCCAAACTTTTTCATTTTCACCAGGTACAAGAATTTGTCCCCCCTCTTCTGAGGCTAATTAGAGAATTTTTAGATGGGTCTAAAAATATGTTCGATTTCCCACAAAAGTGCAAAAAAACCACATCTAAAATACTACAGTAGAAGCAGAGTTCTTCAGGGTAATCTTTAATCCAACTTTTAATTCCTAACCATTTGGGCTCTCTGCTTATTATTATTATTATTAACCCATCTCTATTATATTATAAGATACATAAAGTAATAGCTTTTCCAGCAACAATGATTCCAAAGATTAAAACAAATATTTAGTTTTATTTTATTTATTTATTTTATTCTGTATAATTTCATGATTATTGTACACTTTTATCCATATCCGTAATTTATAATGTTTTTGCTTTATTTGTTTTTCAAATTTTTATATTTTAAATAATTCTTGTTTGGAACACTGTATTTAAACTTTAAAGAATTCTATTTAAAAGTATCTGATCCTGATGGCTACACAGATAGCCAAAAATGTTAGATAAATAAAAACTTTTTGCTGGAAAAGGCTATTACTTTACGTATTTTGTGTTAATTTCTGCTGGTTTTAAATGTTGGTCTTCATTTACATCATTTATTATACAGCATTAGTTTTAGGAATAAAAATATGTATAGTTTTATTATATTTTAATATGAATGGTTTGTCTGAAACTAAAGTTAAATGATAAAAGGCAATAGAAATCAATCATTTTGTAACATAGGTTATTTCCAACTTTTAAAAAGCCTGTAATTTTTGTTTTGTAGTAGTTCCTCTCTTTTTGCTGCAACATTCTGCAGTCATTTCAATACTCAGTACAGTCAACATTGAAAGTAATTAAGCACTCAATGAATTCATGGCAAAGCTTTTATATATTACAAGAGAAGTAGCCTAGGATGACTCAACCAGAAATGACTAGCTACATGCATGATTTGACACAATAACAAGAATTTCAGAGAATGACTACCAAAGTCATTCACTGAAATTCTAAGTTAACATGTCAAATCATGCCAGTGAATGAACAAAATTAATGGATGACATTTTATATCAGAAAAAGACTGTATATGGCTTCCTACCAATGGTTGATAGGAAAAGGACCTTGGATAATGGTCATCTACTGGGTTTTTTTACTTCACAAGATCATGCTTAATATTCACACACACATTTTTTAGATTTTGTCATCTTTTCATAAAACAATACTATATACTTTTTGCATACATGCAAGTTACTTCTCATTAATTAAGAAAAAATAGTAACCATACAGAATAATGAACTACATCTTAACCTTAATTGGTCAATCACTGGTCAAGTCACTATGTACAGAACTTATAGATTTGTATCAGATAATGCTGAACTTCAGTTAATTTGGAATTTGAATAATCCAGGTTCTACTGTATAAACTTATGGGTTTTATATATATTTTTTTTAATAATTTAGTCTTAAGAAAATTAAAATAATCATCAAAATTAAACTGATTAGTTATCAATTAACTATTTAAAAGTTAAATTTAATGTTCATATATATAACATCTCAAAATCTGATATTAAACAATACCAAACGATTGCTGTAATGTGTCTGGCTATTTTTCCACTACTATTATTTAAATTTTAAGTAATTTGTTACTAAAGGTAGGCATTAGGTGCCATCTCTTATTAAATTTAATAATTATAATTTATTAAATAATTTAGAATATTATGGAAAAAACAATCAGCCTAGAGCAAACTCAAACCCACAACTCCTGCTTACCTTGTAGATGTGTTAATGTTAGACTTTGCTCCACACAAGAGAACCTTCAGTTATAATCTAACAGCCTTTACTTATAAATTATTAAACAAACCAATACAGGAGACTTAGTTATGCTTAACATACTCCACTTTAGCTTCTTTAACTTGCCAACTAACTACAGCGCCCCGTCACATTCTCTCTGGTTTTTACTTACTAAATTAAATTCTCCCAACAATTTCTCTTAAGTCAAAAACCAGAGAACATGAATCTCTGAGCAACAATCTTTTCTAACCCACTCCCAACCTGCTCTTGATCTGCTCAAAGTTTGCTTTAGGCAGAGCTTTGGTTAGGATGTCTGCCAGCTGAATATTGTTTTGACAACATCTAATTTCAAATTCTCTTTCATGAAATTTTTCCCGA
The DNA here is from genome assembly GCF_030686945.1 of Centruroides vittatus. Taxonomy (NCBI): domain Eukaryota; kingdom Metazoa; phylum Arthropoda; class Arachnida; order Scorpiones; family Buthidae; genus Centruroides; species Centruroides vittatus. The sequence continues at coordinate 1,737,103 of NW_027121927.1, forward strand.
ACAAAGTAATATCTAGTGTCCAGATGCTTTGTCCTCATTAAGAATTCTGGATTTTTAGCTAGGGCATATGGCACTTTGGTTATCCACATGTAATATAGGTTTTATTGCACTCGAATCCCAGGTCGACAATTAGGCGCTTGAACCACAGAAGTTCTTTTGTCGATTCACTTGCAGCTATCACTTCTGCTTCAGTTGAGGACACTGAAACAGTAGCTTGCTTTCAGCTGCCCAACCCACTGTGTTTCCCAGTACTTTAACTACATATCCAGTAGTGGATTTTCGATCACCTAGATCTCCCGCATGATCAGAATCACTAAATACTTCAAGTAATTTACTTCCATTGCCCATCAACACCAATCCATGGTTCACAGTTCCCTTTTAAAATAGCGAAAAATACGTTTAACAGTCGTCCAATGTACTAGACGGGAATGCTCACGAAACTGACTTAATTTATTCACTGAGAAGAATAGATCAGGCATGGTTTGTGTTGCGAGATAAAGTAGTGTACCAATTACGTCTCTGTAAGATACATGCACTTGTTCTCCTTCCTTTTTCTTTTCTTTTCCTTTCCATGGGTATACTTATTGACTTACAATCACCCATATTGAATTCGTGTAAGATCTTTTCAATATAATTAGTTTGTCTCAATATAATTTTGTCAGTTTTGATGTGTATTTCAATTCCTAGAAAATGCTCAAGTGTTCCTTCTACTATTTCAAATTATGACTTCAATTTCTCTAGATTCTGTACTTCCTCTGCAATTAATCTATCATCACATTCAGTACTAACACAGTCAGACCTTTTTCTGTTCTTTTGATATACAAACAATGGTCTGTTTGACTTAACCTATATAATTTTTTAAATAGAAATGTGTGTATTCATTCATTCCAACATCAAGGTGCTTGTTTTAGACCATATAAACTCTTGTTTAGTTTGCAAAATCTCCCAGTTCCATTATCAAAGCCTTCTGGTTGACTCATATAAATCTCTTTCTTCAGATCTCCATGCAAGAAGGCTGTTTTCACATCAAACTGCTTTAACAAGAGGCCCTGATGTATTGCTATTGAGAGAACAGTGATGATTGTCTCAAACCTTGCCTCTGGTGAGAATGTTTCCTTATAGTCAACACCTTGTTTCTGTGTATATCCCTTGGCCACTAGTTGAGCTTTATATCTCTCAACTGAACCATCTGGTTCTCTTTTTATTTTAAAAATCCATTTACTATCAATAGTTTTCCTGTCTTTTGGTAAAGTCACTAATTCCCAGGTCTTGTTCTTTATTAAAGCGCAAAATTCTTCATTCATTGCTGCTAGCCAATGTTGTTTTTCATTTGATTACACTGCTTCAAACAAAGTGAGTGGTTCTGCAATCTCAGCAATGTTTGCACTTGGCAGCTCATGTAATTGAAATGGTTTTACACTTTTTAAAGTTTCTCTATTTCTCAATTTTGCTTTGTAGTCTTTTCTTGCCATTTGTTGCATTTTATTTTTCTGGTTGCAATTGCACTTGTACTTCAGTTTCTTCATTAGTATAACAAGGATGATTATTTATTTCACTTTCATCCACATCATTTTCAGTTGTGTTGTTGCTGTTAGTTCCTTGTCAAAGACAATATCTCTGAAGATTCCAATCTTTCTTCCAACCAAAACTCTGTATCCTTTTATATTTTGATCATACCCTACAAAGATTCTTTCCTTGCTCTTTGGGTCTAATTTTTGTCTTCTACTTCAGGAATATGTATGAAACATCTGGAGCCAAATACACACAAATGATTAATGCAGATTCTCTTTCCTGTTACTACTTCAATTGGGATTCTGTTTGTGACATTGCTTTTTCCTGTCAAATTTATGACATGAACTGCTGTATGTATTGCTTCAGCCCACAAGTTTTTGTCAAGTCCTGTTGCATACAGCATGGATCTTGCTAGCTCAACTACTGTTCTATTATCTCTTTCTATTTTTCCATTTTGTTCAGGAGAATATCCTACTGTTGTCTGATGACAGATGCCCTTACCCTCTAAGTAATTGGACAATTTTTAATTCACAAATTCACATCATTTAACAGTACTAATGAAATCAAACACCTTAGTATTTCCAGCAACAAATTAAATTTAATAAAATAAGAACATTTAATAAAATAAGAATGTTCTTATTTTATTAAATTTACTAAGGTGGAAATGGAAATACTAAGGTGTTTGATTTCATTTTTACGTTTATATTCCAGTAAGTTATTCTATTATTTTAACAGTACTAATAGCTGTTTTTTCTGTTTGATTCTCCATATATGCTATGAAGTTCTTTACTTGGTCAGGTGATGTTTCTTTTGCCTTTAGTGTTTTTACAGCTCAAAAATTTGAGAAATCATCTTTGAACAGGATGTAGTATTTGGAGCCACCTATAGAACTAATTTCCATTGGTCCTTCACATGAATTAATTCTCCTATTTCTTGAGTGACAGTTTCACTTTTGCTAAAAGGTAACTTATGAACTTTTCCCATCATGTAGCCTTTACAGATATTATCTTCACATTTATTAGTCACCTCAATTCCCATTCGCTTTAATACATCTTTTACATGTCTTTTATTCTGATGTGCCAATCTTTCGTGCCACAGTTGAAAAGGGTCAATGGCACTCACTACATGTACTTCTCCCTCTTGGATTATTACAGTCATAAGCATGCGGTACAGTCTTCCAACTTTTAAACCTTTATCCACAATTTGTCTGTTTCTTCTTAGAAGACATTTTTCATTATCAGATTCATAAGTGAGTCCTTTCTCAACTAATGTTGTGATAGAGAGTAAATTTCTTCCACATTTGGGTACATGAAGAACTCTTTTTAGCTCTCAAAAATTTTAGCTGTTGAAAATTTCTTCCAGTCGAATCAACCACATTTTACAAGGAAGGAATTGGTAAACTGCCAGGAAGATGGGAGTAGGTCATATATAATAGTGGCAAATACATAATAAATTAATATAATTTTGTTATTTAATGAAAGCAAAATAAATGTCTGATGAAAAAAAACTAGTGTTGCAACGAATATTCGGCTAGGAGTGTGGCCGAGTAGCCGAATATTCAGCCAAACTATTCGGCTTGATTAACGCACGTACGAAAATTGGCGCGCAAACCGCATTATGGCATGGATTGCTCTCTATTGACCTGCTCTCTATTGACCTACTGTCACTACGCTTCGCCAATCGCATTAATTCTTGACAGTTGTAGCGGACAGACATGAGTGTCATGGCAGTATGTGATAAGTGATGATATCAAATGTGGATAACAATGAAATGACCTACACGTGTAAATAACAAAAAAGAACAGAGAAGGACCGCAAAGTGAAAATGAGAAAATAAATATTAAATTGAGTTGATAACATAATCAAACAAGTTGAGGCAGCTTATTGATGAAAAATTCACAGCCGTCAATGCCAAATAATTGTTCTCATAGACTTCAGAAAGCTAAATGCTTGTAATGAAAGTCACTTAGCATGCACAGGCAAAAGCCTGGGGCCGTTCAGGCTACCTAGCTGTCTTAAATCTGTGAAATCATAACGGTGACTTATACCGATGTCTTATCTGTCTCTTTTCTCCATTATAACCAGGCTATGAGTCATGTAACTGTAAAATGGGAAATCTACGACAGAAAAGTGACAAATCAAAAGTATTGTGTGCACACATTATGATGTATGCATAGGCATACTGGACAAGAGCAATAGAGGAAAGAGAAAGGGAAGAGCAAAGATGAGCACTTAAAAAGAAGGATAGGCAGGGTCAGACCCTCAGATGTATGATGATTCTCAAACGAATAGGTGTGTACATGTGCTGATCTTTGTAATTATAAATTGTGAATACATGTGACTAATATTATTTTGTTTTTCATTTTGTGCAGGTTATAAGTTATAACTAATATAAACAAACAACACTAACCCGATAACATTAAATCTAAATACCAAAATGATTAATTTACTGTGTTTTGTTATTTCTTACTCCTGTTTTTAGGTATTCAGCCGAATAGAATAGGCCAAATACCAAATAGTAACCAAATATTCATTTCATAACTAATAAAAACAGTAAACAGAGTTTTTATCTTTACTATCTATTTTTTTTCTTATTGGATCATTCAGAAATTTGTGAAATTTCAAACCTGGACATTTTTTATTATTGGCATTACACCAAGACACAATAATTAACTGGCATTTCAATAATATCTAAATAAGTAAAAAAACTTTTAAACAATGTAAACACAGTATAACTAATGAAACAGGAAGCTATGTATCCATACACCCAATAATAGTGCCACATATTGGTTTTGAAAAGTACACACCCTATTGCTGCATGATGTATAACACCACTTTTCAAATAGAACAAGATGATGTAAATGACTAGCTGAATGTGGATAGCTTGGATTTGGGATATGAAATTTTGAACAACAATGAAATAATAGAATGAGTAATGAACTAGAACAAACAATGAAGAAGCAGATAAAGATGATATCATCATCAAAATGCATCTAATGATACAAACAGCAAAATGGGAGGGAAATTCCAAACTTATTCACAATGTGGCATGTGCTTAACTTAGTAATCAAAGGAATGCAAAAAAAACATGCGGTTTTCTAAAATGTAATATGCACACACATATAAAGACAAAAGAGCATTTTTTTTAACATTCTGGCAAGATTTAAAGTATGTAAGGTATTTTTTTAAGTTACCTTACATATAAATCAAGATAAAATGTTTTCAAAAAGTTTTTGTAAAAAATAGATTATAAGTTACATATTGCATTAATTAAAACTACAAAAGTATTTCAAAATGTGTTTTAATTATAGTTCCTAGAGTTTTCTATAATTGATCAATTTCCATAATTTATCACCGGTCCTGGACATGATGAATTATCCAGTTTGGTTAATGTTACCTATGGTAGCAAACATGGCGGCTCGTCACTGAAACAGTGGGGATGCATGTTCTAACCTAACTTCACCTAGTCTAATAAATTACCATAATTATTACCAACCAAATTATTAGAATAGGGGTAATTTATTAAAATAGGTTAGGTTAGAACGTGCATCTCCACTGTTTCAGAGACAAGCCGCCATGTTCACTACCATAGGTAACATTAACCTCACGTTTTGTTTGTATATATGTACAAGAGCAGAAGAGTTATAGGAGTCATATTACTGCATGCAGGATGAGGTATTTAAGAAGAATGTGAGGTATAACAAGGAGAGACTACGTGAGAAATGAACAAGTGCTGGAAGAGAATGTGATCGAAAAGGCAGAGGAATCAACCCTACAATGGTTACCATGTTGACAGAATGAAAGAACTGTTGAAGAGTATACATGGGGAGAATGGATGGAAAGCACAGCTGGGAAAGGCTGAGAAAATCTTGGTTGGAACAAGTGGAAGAGTATCTGAAAGAACATAAGGTGTTGTGTCAGAAAGAAAATGAAGAAATGTGCATGTGTGTCTGAAGCAAAGAAGTACAGGAGGTAGAAGCAAGTCTGTACAGGAAGGTGTGGGGAAAATTGCTGAGAAGAAAGCTTGTAAGATTCTAGTCTCCTTTTGCCTACTGCTCACCATTTTTTGGATTAAGTGTATTATTCCCATGCAAATGCCCATAGTGAGTGACACCTTTAAGTTGTTTTGCAATATCAATACCGAGAGTTGCAGAATAAAAGCAAGCAAAGGCACACAACAATTAATTTGTGCAATTTTATTATACAACATCCACCCATAACCCAAATTGTAAATTTAGTAAGCAGTGACAACACACTGTCCTAAAACCCCTCCCCATCCCTTGTCATAGATTGTCACATTTCTTAATTCCCCCTGCCCCTTCGGGCATGACATCGTTTATGGACAACATCAAACAGATGACAATCAATACCTTGTAAAAATGTTATTAACTTTTCTTTCACAATTTATATATTGCTTTTTTTAGCCATAATTATTCCAAAAAAACATTCATCCATTAAAAAGATATTCTAGTATGTCAAAAATATAAAAGAAACCAAACGAATACAATAACTCAAAAGGTCTTGACTGTCAAAATGACAGTCTAAGTTGATCACTCTAGCAATAAGTTAACTAACGTCAAAACTTCTAACTAGAACTAATTATGGTACATTAATCGCATAATTACCACCATCAATACCACATTAACCCATTGTTCAATTGTATTTTTCCGTTTTTAACTCTATTCGTAATTTTATCGATTTAATTTCATTTTATTAAGGTAAAATTGCAAACAGATAGCATTTGCCGATGTACTTCTACGAAATAAAGAAACGCCAGTATTTATGATTTACGAGGAAATTATTAAGTACCTCGGCTTTCGTTCCCGGCCTGTTACGCCTCAAAATATTAGTTCCATCGGCCATCTTCATGTTGAATAAACTTTGTATGATATCCGACGACACAGAAAGCAAATCGCAAGTTGTTGATAAATAACCGACGACACCGATACCAATTGCCAACTTGTCAAATAAGTCAAATTCACTCGCTCGTTCGTCGTGAAAAACGTCAAACGTACGCCAAAAATGAATTTGTTTGTATACGCATATTTTGCTTTCCGAAATAGTAATTTCCCTTCTTAGTGTACGTAGTTTATTTTTATAGATAAGAATATCTATAAAAATCCGAGTACACAGAAACGCTGTTTTATATCGATTGAAGATCAAGAAAAAATAATCAGAACATGAACATCCTAATTGAAAACTAAATATTCTAATAGAAAATTTATCTCAGAAAAAACATTTTTATTAAATAATTACTATGTTATGGCATGGCCAGCCGGATGGCGCAGGTAGGTTGCTAATTTTCAGAATAAATTCCAAATTCAGTTTGAAAAAAAAAAAAAAACTTGAAAAAACTGATGAGCAAAAGAAAACCTAAAATCAACCTTGATAACATTTTTTCTTCTCATAACGATGACGACGACGATGATGAGACAGTCGGGTGACCGAGGCCTTAGCCTATGGCTCTGGAGATCCGAGAATGAGTTTGGAGGAGTAACCCCAGGAATTTTTCATGGCGGTCCGTTCCGGATATATCAAGCATCCGCCTCTTATCACCCTTCCGCCCCTGAGAGCCTGGCTAAGACATACAAAAACAGACGTAAACAAGCGAGAATACAAACAATGCGGATTACAATTATGGTCCTACTTCTTATGAGGAAAACTCATCAGAAGTAGGGAAGAGCTAATAAATACAACTCCTTATTCATTTATCGTAACATTTCCAAACAATTTTTAAAAAATAGCTGAAATTCCGAACAAATGGCAACTGTAAACATAAGGGTGGCGATTGTAATTAAAGAACTTGTGGCGCTATGTTACTGGAAATGGTTCCGAACTGACCCGATATGAAAGTATAAGCATTTTGGTTTAACAAAATCGTTTACGAAGATATAAAATGAAATTAAAACACCTATCGCCCTTTTTATGCCTTTTTGAAAATATAATTTTTGATATAATTAAATATAGTGAAGATGTGGGATTAATTGTCAACGCTATAACATTTGATATGGGATCTATAAATCAGGCAATGTGGAAAGCCTTTGGCATTGTTAGTGGAAAATTCAGTAAATGTGTATATTATATCCCACATCCTTATCGTTCAGAAGAAACCATTGAGATTATTGCTGATCCAGAGCATCTTTTTAAAAATATTTATTTTTGTAATGTTATACTGTACATATTTTATGTTTTTTTTTTGAAGTTTAAAAAATAAACTCAAATTTTTTTATTTGTTCAAATCTTTATTATTTATATTTCTACGCAAAGAAAAATGATAATACGAAGTAAATGAAAACCATAATTTCTTTTATAATTTTAAAAATAAATGACATTAGCAAGGTTGAGGCCGAAGTTTTAAACGCGAAAATGTCGAGCATGATTCCTCCGACTTTCCAAAACACCATTGGTGTTTGGAAAGTCGGAGGAATCATGTTCTAGGCTTACAAGAACATGATTCCTCATAAAACTTCTAGGCTTACAAGAAAGCGGCACCGAACGTCCGACGTACACGTTTTCTCGTTTAAAACTTCGGCCTCAACCTCGCTATTAGTTTGCTTGGTGAACGACGACGGTATATATACCTTTGTTCTCCGAGACGTTTCGTATAATTTTATCACGTTTATTTAATCTAATTTTAGAGCACAACATAAAACAACTTTAATTATTAACATTCGGAATATTAAAAAAAAAAAAAAGAGAGAGAGAGAGAGAATTGGCTCGTCACTTATTAACGAAAGTAATAAATATAATTTATGTATTGATGTAAGTATATAAATCTACTGTATACATTGTATACAAAGATGATTGCTTGTAGGTTATAATTTTGTTATGTACTGTACAACAGTGTATTGAAGATATAAACATGCAATATGGCTTCTTTCAGTAGCATAAATGTTCTTATACCTGTATTTGACTGACGTTAAGGTTTTTAGAGTAAATATTACTTTAAAACAGTATTACATTTAAATTAAAATTGATGATAAAGAAACTTTCATTTTGTTTTTTATTAAAATTAATTTTTTAGGAGCAGTAATCCCATCTTTGGCCAGCCATTCACTGAGTGAGAGTAAGAGGGTATAAAGTTACGGAAACGAAACACTTGGGCGATCTGCCTAGAGGGAAATACCTCCAGGGGGTCTTTTTAGGGGTAACTGGCCCCTTATTCAGGCGTTACAGACATGGAGAGAATCCAGAAAATTCCGCGTGGCCAGCCCGTCCTGGTGAGGCCTGAACCCACGACCGAACTCCCAGTATTCAGGGAACAGAACCACTTCGCCACTGGTGGGCCAAAGCAGAGCTATGAAACCAGTTATATGTTTTTCTGAGTAAATAATCTATATTTCCAGGCGATTCCTCTGATGCTGTGAACAGGATAAATGAAGAGAATGGCAGATGCACTTTATTAATATTATATTTGGGTTATCCTTTTTCATGAGTGTGTAAAGAGTTGTTAATCAATTGTAAGAAATCAAGCAGCTCTTCGCTTACCCTTCGTCATTTCCAGACGAACGACAACTCACCACGTGGAGGTGGCTACCTCAGAGTTCCACCAAGAGTTGAAAAGAATGTCACTCCACAAGTGACTGACATCTCTTGTCGACTTTTATTCGTCCTAACTCACACAATGAAAATATTTATAATTACAGTATTTACTAATTATAATTACTTACTATACGGGAGATGGAGAGGACAGATAACCCTCTCCATCTCCGTTGGTGTCTGTGTGTCCCGTTCCTTTAAGACCTGCTCGGATGAAGTCAGAAGACACCAACGGGAGGCGTCTACTAACCTCGCCCGAGCGGGCCTTAAAGAAACGGAACACAGAGAGCCCTCTTCGCTTTTCTTTACTGAAGGTTAGTTGATCGCAATTTTTCCAGGAAATCTGAAAGAAAAGAAAAACGCGGAACGTACGAAAAAAAATTATACTTTAACAATGGCCTCGTACAATAGAAAAGGCCAACAATACATTGTAACAATTCGCTACGTATTATTAGATTATATTTCTAACAACGCGTGACGTGTTACGATCCCGTCACGTTTTTACGTCATGTGTTACGTGAAAGCATCGATCGGTTTGAAATATTTCAAAAAGGATTATTTTATAAAAATAATATTTATACAGTGGGTGATCGGTTAACGAACATAATCCGTTCCAAGATTGTGTTCGCTATGCGAATTGTTCGTTAATCGATTATCGATTTATCGTAGGTTTTTACAAAAAGCAAGACGAACAAGACATTTTCTATGACAGACTATATATAAATTTTAGGCGATGAATATTTAATGACTGGTTCGCCTGTCTTATACAAGCGAACCATTCATGAAAATGAGTTAATTTCTTTAATAACAACGTATTGCAGAAAGGACAATCACACTATAGGACGAAGATTGGCACGCCTATATTCTTTATTTTATATTTATTCTTTGAAGGAAGATGACGTTTGAGAGATTACGGATAGGACTGTGTGTTTAAGCCTAGAGACTCTGAGTACAAACTGCTCTGCATTGCCAACTGTACATTATAAGAGAATAAAATCTTTTAAATTAAAATATTTGTTTTGGTTCCTTTAAATAATATAGTATTTTAAAGAAGATAGGATGGTAAATAAGTTTATTAAACAAAATCAATTATTACAGTAGGCAAGGTTTAACAAATAAGTGACTAATACAAAACAAATAGTGAAATTGTAGAAAGTATATAATTTTTGTTATTTGTAGTTTGTTAATATTTTTTATGAACATTCTTTAATAAGCTTAATCAACTTCCAAACAAATTTCCTTGGCGCAAATAAATTGTGTTTGCTTCTTAATAACATTAATGTGACGGCCGGATGGCCGAGCGGTAAAGGTGGCAGCCTACCGCTCTGGGGGACCCGGGATCGAATCCGAACGGGTCGAATAATCCCCAGGAATTTTTCGGGGGGTGGTCCGTTCGGATATGTCGGGCCCCGTCCCTCACCACCCGGTCGCCCCATTGTGGGCCTGGCCGAACCCATAATGGGCCTACTAAAAGAGGCCCTCTTAGTGCCCACAGGGCGGAAAGAGTTAAAAAAAAAAAAAAAAAAAAAATAACATTAATGTTTATTAGCGGGCAAGAGTAATAGTAATAGTTTAAAATAATTGTTTATTGGTTTTCCTAAGCATTGAGTAAAGAAATAGTTTTGTAGACATTTAAACTATGGTTTTAGTACAAAAATTAATTCTAACCTTTAAAGGTGTGTGGATAGCGGGGGGAGGTTAATCATTCACTGGATTTGAAAATGATTCTTCTCCAGTGAAGGAACACTTCGGTCATTTAGTGGTGATAAAATCGTGGGCATTACTTTCATTTTTGAGCACAAAATTCTAAATTTTTAGATGTTTCATACTAATGCATGAGTGGATGACCGAAAAACTAATTTGTACCAGTAAGTGACCATGGTTCAAAGTTATGTGGTCATTCATTGCTGCACATTAAAATGGTTTGAAATTAACAATTAAAAAAATTATTTGAATTTATTTTTATTCGGATAAATTAAATGGCAGACGAAGGAAATAAAAAAAAAAAAAGAAAGAGACATTTTCAATATAGTAAAGAAGATTTGTATGCAGATGTAGAAGCAGTACGTGAAAATAAAATGAGTGCTAATAAGGCTAGCAAAGAATTTAACATTGTATTAAATAAAAAAAACTTTAATAAATAAATTACATGGAAAAGTACCAATAGAGCGAAAAATGGGCCTCGCAACTACCTTACCTAAACTACAGGAAGACTGGTTGGAAAATTGGATTTTCCCATGCATTCTGAAGAAGTAAAATATGCAGTTCAGAAAGTTATGAAAGATATGGAACGAAAGAACCCATTTAATGATGATCGCCCAGGAAAAAAAAAAAAAAAAAAAAAAAAATAGAACTTTTTCTAAAAAAGGCACACAAAGGTAGCAGTAAAGAATACAAAAGTGATATCTAAAGCTCGAACAGCAGTTTCAGAAGAGATGATAAGGAATTAGTTTCAAGAATTAAATAATTATTTGAGAGAAGAACAAGCAAGTGATATCCATTCTGCGGTGACGAACGGATATATCTGTCAAGGGTGATCGTGTGACAGTTGTGAACGACGGCTATATCCGCAAAATTCTTTTGCGGATATCGCCAAAAACTACCGCAAAAACAATTCACATAAAAAAAGAAATTATTTGACAATTAAAAATGTCTTTACTAGATATAACTGTTTACAAAATCTTTTTCCAAAACGGTAATGGGAAAAAACGCGTGGGAAAATACTTAAAAAATTTCCCACGTTTATTCTCCACTACATAGGGATAGCACCATATCTGACTAACCCACTACAGAAAGGATATACTGCAAAACCTTTCCCATATCTTCAATGTAAATGAAACAGGGATGTCATTTTGTCAGGGGCGAATTCTGTGGGCTTGCTTAGCATGCACCGCATGCTTAAGAGAAAGTTTTGATTGTCAATATACTTTTTATATGAGAACAAATATTCAGTGCGATGCTTGCGGAAACTCGATCGCTTGCTCATGTGGAGGTTTTCCGCAGCAAACAGGGGCACGCGCATGATGTCATTCGAAGCATTTAACACGGCCAGATTGTATCGAAAGCTTGCGGTACCCAGTCAGCATACATGTATTGTGTACAAGGCGGATCTATACAGAGATTAATAGGGCTTAAGCCCTGGGACCACAAAATTTGAAAAGACTTGAGCGGTTATCATTTCAAGGGTCTACAAAATTTGAATTATTATCATAAATTTTTAATACTTTTTCATTATAATATATTTCATGTTATAATGGACTTTATAATAGTCCATACTTTTTATTTACACCAAATAACGTTTCTGCCTATTGCTTGGTGCTTTTTTTTTTTTTAACTCTTTCCGCCCTGTGGGCACTAAGAGGGCCTTTTTTAGTAGGCCCATTATAGGTTCGGCCAGGCCCACAATGGGGCGACCGGGTGGTGAGGGACGGGGCCCGACATATCCGAACGGACCACCCCCCCGAAAAATTCCTGGGGATTATTCGACCCGTTCGGATTCGATCCCGGGTCCCCCAGAGCGGTAGGCTGCCACCTTTACCGCTCGGCCATCCGGCCGTCTTATTGCTTGGTGCTAGAGATAGACCTATTATTCTTATTACAACTTTCCGCATGCCCAAAAATTTTGGCCAGGATTTGCCCCTGTATTTTGTCCAAAAACTCTAAAACTTCTGGGACCTAAAGCATATAAGAACTTTTATGACAGAAAAACAGTGAGTATCACAGTTTTGTGTAATTTTTCTGCCAGTGGCCAATGAGTGGATCCTATGACAGTGTTCCCATATAAGAGAATTCCAAAGGATATTGCAGATTCAGATGGATGATAATCGCCCAAGTCTGCCATCTGCATCGTTTATTTCGTTCAAGAGAACAATTAGTTAGTGTGTAGTGATTTCAGAATTTACTCCCCGATTATGACTTGATCCGAATTCGACCAATCAGAAGAGATAATTAAAAAACAAAAATTCATTAGAACAATGGTTAAAAGGAAAAGGCGGGAAAATATATGGGATGGAAAAAAGAACGGATAGGAACGAATCGGAGAGTTTTGTCGACGAGAATAGGGAAATAATAAGACTCAGTTTTGTGTAATGGAATTGAGCTCCCACAGTGCTGGAACTGCACAGAAGTCGATTAAAGAAAGTTCTGTTTTATTGGTATGGTTTTTATGGAATGACGAACCTATGGGAGAGTATCCACGGTGACAAGGTGGATTCCTAATTGGCGCAGCCGACAAGATCGTTTCACGGAGACGGTGATTACAGGCCGGAAAAAAAAAATTCGCCAAGTAGATAAAAAAAAAAAAAAAAAAAAAAAAGTATATTGGTTAACTCTTTCCGCCCTGTGGGCACTAAGAGGGCCTCTTTTAGTAGGCCCATTATGGGTTCGGCCAGGCCCACAATGGGGCGACCGGGTGGTGAGGGACGGGGCCCGACATATCCGAACGGACCACCCCCCGAAAAATTCCTGGGGATTATTCGACCCGTTCGGATTCGATCCCGGGTCCCCCAGAGCGGTAGGCTGCCACCTTTACCGCTCGGCCATCCGGCCGTTAACCAATATACTGCAGGTGGTGTGGTATGGTGTTACGAATGGATTTATGTTTGAGATTTCGCAAGGATTAAGTGAGTGCTGCATTGGAGACGAGGTAAGAGTCTTTTTTTTTTTTTTTTTTTACGGAGCGAAATCTGATGGCGGAAGAATGTTAAACTTAAAGCGTATTAAAAGGGAGGACTTTCTGATTATAGCGGAAGAACTGTGTAGTCCTATAGGTAGGTAGGCTTACCATAACATTTTTTTTTCCTCAAACCTGGACAATTTTGAGAAAATACTCAAAACAGAAAATAAATCGGTACCTTTAAAATATGACAATATTTTTGAGGAAGTTCCCTCCGCTACTATTAGGCTTGCCTTATGTTTCGCACATTTTAAGTGATTTGTAATGTCCGAACGCCCACCACGAGTTACTGAAATTCTGAAAAGCCTAGTTCACATTTGACTTTGTCAATACAAACATAAACTTTTTCAAAACCGAATAATCCTTTTTTAATTCAACAGTAAACACACACATTTTTTTTTGTTTTTTGCATTTTGGAGATTAAATAAATTCAATATACAGTATAAAATAATCGTAAATGCCGACTACCAATTTGATCTCGACTAAACTTCGTCTATTTTCTACGAAAGATATAGCATTGGCTTAATAAGTGTATAGGAAGAAACATAAAACTTGGGAAGCGTGATCTTTTGTCTTCCGCTAATTGTGGCATCTTTCGGATCGAATGCAGCGTTTCGAAATGGGAAATCAATCATTTTTAGCTAATCTAATATCGATTATTTGTTTCTCTCCGATTATTTTACCGTTCAACCATAGACAGTTTATATATATTTTTGTTTTATTATGATTTTTTAAAGAAATTTAACACTCGAATTATACGAAGGAAAATAAAGCTGAACGTAGATTTTAAATTTTCGACGAGTTTAGAGAATTTTTCCGATAAAACTAAAGAAAGAGTTAATAGAATAAATTTATATTTAAAGTAGTCGGCGTCGTATTTTGCGGTGGTGCAGCACCGTCGACCGTCGAGCATCATCTACTACTGGCTGCGAGGAGTCGAGAATCTGTTCGAAGGTGAACAAATATTTCCAAGTTTTATCTTATTATCCGACAATCGTTCGTTGTTTTAACGTTAATAATAATCGAGACGATCGCATCGTAATACGAGTTTCAATCGCGTCGCTTTATTAAAGCGTCGGGATGCGTTCCGTCGGATTTTCATTTATAATCGCTTTCATGTCTTCTCAGCGAAATGCTACGCGATTTATTATTCTATTTTATTAACGTATTTAACTACTTCCTAATGCAAATTTTGTTTCCGAATTTATTTAATGCGTAAATTTTCAATTAATTTTGCCTTATTCAGACGACGGCGTTTACGCTTTCAGTTTCCGATTACTCCGAGCGCGATGCGTTCGGTTCATCGAAGATCGCCAGACAAAAAATTCTTAAACAGTAAATTATTGTTCCTTTTGTGTCGATAAGCTAATACTCGAAGGTCGCATTTAACAGTCGCGATCTCCGATTTTCGACTTTTTTTTTCTTTTTCTATTTTTTTTTTTTTTTTTAATCGCCGCGTTTAAAAATGTCACCCGAAAGATTTATTTCGAATTTTTTCGTCGTAAATCGGAGCATTTCGACGCCTGCTCAGCAGGGAGGTGGTGATTTGTCACTTAGTCATCCAGAGAGATTATGAACAGGCTCATCTGACATCTTGGGTCTTGGATCGAGTCATTGGATATGCTGTTATCTCTGGTTGTGTTGTGTTGCTTGGTTCTGGGACCGTACTAGGTTTTGGATGTGCCTTGTTTTTGTAATTTGGAGGTGTGTTTTGTTTCTGTCGGGTGCCACTCTATAGACAGGTAGACTGTGTGAATTAATTGACAGGAGTGATGCTGCTTTGAATGTTTTGCTTTTCTTGTATTCCTTTCAGTTGGACCATATAAGCCCAATAGTCAATCCTATTTTTCTTTATAAGGTTCCTTCCAGAAAAGTGTCTAAGAGGAATTTTTATCTACAGGCATGTTTTCATATGTCAACCAATTTTTGTTTAACTGAAACAATTTCTATTAGTGTTTCTGTGTCTTCTTATCTTCCAGTTTTGTTATCTAAACAAAAACAATTCGTTGAATCGTTTAGCATCTTGATCAAAGTAACTAAAAAGTTTTTGATAATACCACTTGCTGTTTTATGTGAGTGATGCTGTAAAATATAGCTGAATAACCAGTACTGTTTATCTATATAAATACACATCTACAAGGATCGTTCAAGGTTAAATGAGACTTTTGGGCCTATAATTTCAAAAAGTAACTATAGCACAATAAAACCAAAGAGAGAGTAGTATTATCCATCCCATGATTTCAGTAACAAGCATGATGTATTTTGTGCATGCATACAGTTTTAGCGATCGTGGCAGAAAGTTATGTGTCTGCAACAATGGAACAGCAATGTGTAATCAAATTTCTTTTGAAGGAAAAGGTTAAATGTGCTGAAATTTTAAGAAGATTGAGGGCACAGTATGGGGAACAAATGCTATTACGGGCAAGAGTGTACGAATGGTGTCAGCAATTTGATAAAGGACGAGAGCCGATGACAAATGAAGCACATGGACATGTTTGTCCAACTGCAGAAAGGCCAGTGAATATCGCACAAGCTGAGCCAGTTATCCTGGAGAACTGGCAAGTAACCATGAGACACGTTGCAGAGGAAGTGTCTGTCAGTGTCAGTATGTTGAGAAAATCGCCCACAAGCACTTACTGTTCCACAAGACGTGTGCCAGATGGGTTTGCCGTCAGCTGACATGCAATCAGAAATGGGTACGCAAGGAGACATATGAGCAGCTTCTGAATCAGTTTTGTATCAAAGGTGATTAGCTCCCAGCGATTGCTATTTGTTTGGGCCCCTTAAAGAGCATCTGGCAGGAACAAAATTCCGGACTGATGATGATGAACTGTAGCAAGTTGTCCTGTGCTGTTATGATGTCAGCCCACTTCTTTCTACAAGAAAAATATCAGGGACCTACCCTGCCACTGGGAACAGTGTCTACATAGAGATGGAGAGTATTTTGAAAAATTGATGTAGTTTATACATGTTTTGGACAATCCTTTTTGTCTATAGAAATAAAAGTCTCGTTTAACTTTGAACGACCCTTGTACTATTATGTATTTAGTAAATGATATGATGTATGCTAAATGTGACAGTAGATTATCCTGTGTCAATGTGAACTCTGTCTTATATGAATGGGTTTTTGGGGCACTTGTAAAAATGGAAATTTTAAAATATTTCAAGTTTTTATTTAAAATTTTCATTAAGATTTTCTGAAGGATTTCCAAAAAATCAAAGAAACTTTAAAATGAAAAAATTGAATGTTATATACATCTAGTTTTGGAAAATCATATTTCTTGGATCTGTTGTTTTTTTATATTTATGTTCATATAGAATGACTAAAAATGTCATGGAATGCAAATGATGTCTGGCAAAGATAAAATGTTATTGTTTTTAAGAATATTTTTAGTATTTAAAATTAAACAAACAGAAACTTAAGAAACTTAGCTTTGTGAACAGAATGGGACATTTTGGTATCAGACATTTTCTATCCATAATAGAATTGTTATTTTTTTGATTGCTAAAGTATAGTAGAAAATTTTGACCTGTACATAGTCAGTCAAACAGTCGTACTCAAGCTGCACATACACATTCAGCTTAAACTGGGTAAAAATTTCATAAAAGATGAAAAATTCCTGTTAATCTCATTAAAAAGTAGTCCAACTGGACAGAAAATTACTAAATGTAGTAATCTTGAGAGCAATAGTAGTGAATTGTCACAGCCACTATGCTATAACTATATTGTGCTAAAAGGGTCAAGACAAAACCACTTCTTAGACCTAAACATTTATTTTTGATAAAAAGTCTGCAATAGATGTGTGTGTTTAATTGGAGAAAGTAATCATTAAGTTTAGTTTTCTTTAAGTAGTTGAATATTTTTTGAAGACATTTTTAAAGAAAAGAAAAAAGAATGGGACAATGAATATTTGTTTTCTACATTTTTTATAATTATTTGTTTGAGATGTAAATTTACTATTAATTAGATACTATATAACAGACATGGGCAAATGCAGCTCTTTTTGAGTTACATGCGGCTCTTGCTGAAAGTGTTAATTTCTGCTTTTTATTATTATTTTTACAATTTTATTTTCACAATTTTGTGAAAATATGTAATTATATATATGTAATATTTGGTAATTTATTTCCAAGTTGGTGCAATAAATTAAATTGACATTTCAAATCTATTCTTATAAAACAAGTTCTCAACCCAGATGGGGGACCCCTATCCTTCCCCGCCTTACCATACTATCTGCCATGATAATACAGAACTGCAGCTCTCATGCATTTTGCAAAACTTACATTTTGGCTCCCACTGAACTCTTGCTTGCCCACCTCTGCTATATAATAAATAAAGGAAGATTTTTGTCATTTTGAAAGCATATTAAATTATAATTAAAGCAAATGTTCCTAACACTAGATACTTGATCCTAATGTAATAAAAATTAAGATAAAATTTTTGTTATGTAAAAGAGATAAAAACATTTGCTGGTAGAATTATAAAGAAGAATTACATATCTTAACAGTGAATAAATATTTTAAACAAATCTTTTTAACCCATTTAATGAATCATTGTCAAATTACAAGTGAAAGAAATTTTAAAATAGAATAAGATAATATTGATAGAATTGAATATGGAACAATTGAATTGAAGATAGAATTGGACATGGTACGAAAATTTGAATCAGACAATTAAATTGTGTGATATTCATACAGGAGTGGGGGCACTATGCAGGTTTTGTTAGAAAAGATAAATTTTTCCAATGAATATTGGACCTATTTAAGATTTATGAGTGTAAGATACCAGTCCATACAAATATTGTCAGAAGCAAAATACACAAAAAAGAAAATTATAAATAATTGTGGAAATGCCAAATACTGATTCTTGTTTTTTTCTCATAACTTTGCCTTACAAGAAATATTTGAGAACTGTGCACATTAAATTTTGTTCCCAAATATTTATTGCAAATTTTGTATGTATTTATGAAATGTGATTTAACTATTTGAGCCAAATTTTCTATTAAAATTTTTGTTCTACTTTAGCATTTCTTAACCTTTCTAAAGATCATTCATTTAAATGTTTCAAGATTATTTACTGTTAAGGTGTCTAGTCTGTTTTTCTTTATTGAAGGCTGTAAATGTAAAAATATAAAATTACATTTTCAAAATTTTTCTTATAATAGAAAAAGTTTACTTACTGACTCAAAAAATAGATGTCTTTAACACTAGAAGTACCAAACTAATTATTTTTACCAGTTTAGTTTTTCTAATTTCTATAGTTTTTAAAGTTTTTGTATTTACAAATGTGATTTTTCATATAATAATGTTTTCAAATTATTATATGAAGCGTGCAATGCTATAATGTTGTAAACGCCAAAAAACAAACTTTTCAGGAGAGAGAAAAAACACTTTTTCTAATGAACAAACTTTAATCAAATGCTATAAAAATTATTTTAACAATTTACACTTTGGAATAAAACATTGGGTTTAATTTCAAACACCTAAGTATGATAGTAAGGAAACAAAAAAAGTTTAAAAACAGGGTTAGAGCCATAACACTGTAAATGCCAAAATTGTGCAAGTGCATAAAGTTGTAAATGCCAAAAACAATTGCAATCATAAAATTAATGTTTCTACAGCTGAAAAACGGTTTTGTAGACAAAGAACTAGCTCAGATTTCTTGATAAAGATTGAGAGTTACTAAATTTTGAGATAAATTTGAGATTCTAAAGTATAAAAATGTGTAAAGTACTTAATTTTAGTATCTTAGGAAACCGACTATAATTACGGTCGGTGAAACTTCCGTTAACCTAACGGGTACTTTACGTGGATTCGAGATTAGTTTGCCAGGCCTGGGCTTTTAAGCATGCACCGAAAAATTAGTTATAACAACGATAAATATCAAGTCAGATCAAAAGTTCAAATATATTTAATTAGCAACTAGAATGTACTACGTACAAATGTCAATAATCCAAACAAAATTTATTAACGAAAATCAACAAGTCAACCTGACAATAAACTCAGCTACTTAGCTTAACTTAATAGTAATTCCCCTTGAAATTCGACAATCAAATACTTAGAAACTATGAACAAAATCTCTTACTAATTAAACGTCTATCCGTCACCTCACTATACAAAGAAACTATTTCCTCAATACTTTTGATATCGTCAAATCGTCAATCGAACTCCTCTTTAACACCTTGGATCGTCCAATTATCAATCTGGACTTCTATCAGAAAATACTTCGCTTTCGAATCTACCTCGCTCTCACAGTCGCTTCGATTTGGAATTCACCTCGGTTTGGAAATCACCTCTCCTTCTTCGGTTAACGTACGGGTTTTATACTGTGAGGTGACGTCACACTTGAGCTGGGTTACTCCCCTTATTTACATACTTAGTTGCTAACATTAACTTTCTTTTCTGGCAGCTTTAAGTTTCCGACAAAGCATATAAACCGTTTACAAAATATTTATCATAATTTTCTGGGATGTTTAAGACGGTTTATCAAGTATTTCTCTACTAGTGATTGTGGGGACTCCCCCCTCCATTTTTTTTTTCTGCGGACTGTTACTTCCGCCGGGCAGCGCAAGTGCGCAAGATTTTTCCTACGGCGCTTATTTCTCCGTGAGTTGTTTTATCTTCATTTTTCATTACTAACAACAGAGTGGTGGGGAACATTCGTCCTAAATAAACATAAACCCCAAACAAAAGATAATAAAACGGAAAAATAATAATAAAATAAAAATAACGTTCGGACTCAGTTCCTTACAAATGAACTCTCTAACAGAAAGCATTGAATGTTTTAGAAGAGTTTGGAAAAGGCATTTTCAGATAGAGAAACTCTTATTGAGTGTAACTCTCCAGTTTTTGATATAAATATCAAACATACTATTTAGTAATAATATACTAAAGATATTACTGAATCAGAAAATAACAGTTTTAGCATAAATGTATCATATTAAATTTTTAATAAAAATTTTTTCACTATTGCTTTTGCTACCAGTTCATTTTTTTATATTTTTTGATTTTTTCTAATGATAATGATAAAGGATCTCACTGTTGTGGAGTTAAATCTATAACCTTAAAAAATGTGTAATAATACATTTTTTGATAGTCATAAATGAAAAACATAGGGCGGGGTGCCTATTGCTGACCGCTTCCAGTAGTCAATCATGTAAGTCAAAATCCGTGCGTAATTAGTTCATTGGAACAGGTTTAGGCAAGCCATTTTTGCAGGAAGCATCATAAGATGACCCTTTTTCTCAATATGTAAGAATAACTGGTTGCCTCACTCAAGGTAATGAAAAAACTTATTGCCCACTTGCTGGTAATTGACCATATAGAGCTAGTGGAAGGAACGGCAAAACTAGATTGAGGCGCCTCTAGCGGCGACGCCGGGTAACAGAATCAGGGCTACAAAGGCAGCACCAGTGTTGTTTCACCTAGTACTTTTGTACTAATCTAATACCTTTTTACTTGTTCTAGTACCAAGATACCCAACACCATTTTCCTAGTACTATTTATGAAATCCTAATATCTTTCTTTTCAATTTAGTACCTTTCAAAACATTTATTTTAATTCTATATTTCTATATTTTTCTACTTTGGCAGTAAATAGATGGTTTTATTGTTTCCTCATTCAAGTGCAGCAGTTGAACGTATTTTTTGCAATTAAATTTAATAAAAATTAAACTACAAAATCGAGTTCTTAAAAGCAACAATGATAAAATGTTACACTTGGAAACCATCATCTGCTTCAACCATACAAAAACATTCTAGTGAGGAAGATTCTGATGATGATGATCTTACCAGTGATTTTTCAATGTGATAATTTTAAAGTTCTGTACTTCATGTTCATTACTTTTGTTTCATCATTTTGTTCATTTGATTGTTGTTGAGGAATAATAGCATTCTTGCAACATATGAATTTATCCTGTATGAATTTTGTATGTTACAGTCGAAATGGTCATAAGTCAAGAAGTGACTGTACTTCAACAAAACAGTTAGCCATCTTACACAAGCACACGCGAAGGGTAACTAACTACACAACAAAACTAAAGATGACGCAATCAATCACCAAAAGCGTGCAAGATATATATGTATATGATATATATTCCACGAAACCTGTAAAAAATTGATACATTTTAAAAAATTTTTTAATGAAATTTTTCGTCATAAGTGCGAATGGTCGTAACTTGAGAAGTGACTGTAGATCATTGGGACTGAGCAGTATTAATATTATTATATTTATTATACTCTTAATTTTGTACAATTTAAAGGGTGGTGTGGAAGAAGTAAACTATATATCTATTTCATGGTAAATAAGGAAATTTGTAACTAACCATATATATAAAGGAACTTCAATAAGGATCATAGCAATAGCTAATAGGCTAGGAAATGAGGATAGGAATTTCCCTATTAATACAGTATTAGCAATAGTTAATATTGTATTAATAGGGAAATTCTTATCCTCATTTCCTCAAAATACTAATTTTGCTTCTTACTCCTTTCTTCCACAGATCTCGTAAATTCAAATATCACATCATATGCCATTTAATATTTGTCAGATTAACAAAATAACATAAAAAAAGAAAATTTCTAAACTTTACATTAGAGAACTAAATTTAAAATAGAGCCAACTAAGGTTAACAGGAGATTGGAGATTGGTTAGAATGCAACACATCATTATGTAATTAACCTCAGGAATTAAATTGCAGTCAGCCATTTCTCTTTTGTCCCAGGGTAGGCCTATTATTCATGCGGGAACGAATAAAACTTTGTACTTGGCGGCTCATATAGGTAACACTACAACCGACCACACAACAGTTATTTTTTGAAGTTTTGTTGGCAGAAAGCTGTTTTTCATTATCACAGGCCGAAAACAAGCACCGTGTCTCAGTATGTATCTAACCCAAAGACGCTTATGTTTTTCCGAAAAAGTTTCCTTTGCCTGCGTACAGGTGGCGCTCAATGCAGTTCCACTAGCTCTATAGTGAGGCATTGTCAGGTCTTTAGAAGATAACTTACTCCATGTTTCAAGTACATATTTTCTACAAAATGCCCATTATAGAACTCATTTATCCTTTCACAGTTTCAAGGTTGTGAGGTTCTTAATGAAGGAAAACCCAGTTGTCAACCACAATATAAACAATTGTGTGGCCTGCTGGTCAATTACTAGGTGAACAACCCTGTGATTAAATTATTATTTTTTCATAATATAAACAAAGGTCTAATAAAAAATTATTTTTTTCCATGAAAAGTATAGAACAAACTTTATATTTATATATGAATTTTTCTTTTTGTGTTACTACATATCCTAATAAAAAATATCAAAGTCCAAACAGCTTTAAACAGTTGACAACTGGTGCCATTATCTACTAGGACAGGCGTGGCCAACAGTTATTGCAGCCACAAAATGGCAGAGAGGGGTGGACTACTGTCCAGTCCTTTGGGCATGTAAGGTAGTAGCTGGGAAAAGGGATCTTTTAACTCTGTTTAGAATATGGTTGTATTTAGTGGAGCCATGTCCTGCCGCATATACCGCTATGCGGATGATCCCCAATTCAGAGTTGGTAATATGTTGTGTGGAAGGCACCAAAAAAGCCCTTCTGATTAAAAGGGGCTACGGCTGCATTAACGTACTATTACGGCTGAAAGGCCATGACAGGGCTAATTGGGGAAATGCTACCAAATTTGTGGTATACAGAGAATGCCAAACCTCCCTGGGTCTTGGAGATATCCAAGTCTAAAAATGTGATTTTTTCCCAATTGAAGCTGAAAGAGGAGTATACATTCATCAGGGGATGTTCTAAAATCAGAAAGGAGTCCTCTGTAACCTATCACGCCAGAAGAATGTCATCCACGTACCTCAAATATATCAAGTGCACAGAGATCAAGAACAGCATTAGCCGTTCTTGATCTCTGCGCAGTAAGGTGTATGCGAGATAATGTTACGCATATAAGTTTAAAAATAATACTTTATTTTTAAACTTGTTATGCTCTAAGTGGCTAATGCCATTTTTGTTCCAATTTTTTAAAAATTGTTCTAAAAGTTATTTTATTCTGGTTCTACCTGAAGATGATGTTTA
The DNA here is from genome assembly GCF_030686945.1 of Centruroides vittatus. NCBI lineage: Eukaryota > Metazoa > Arthropoda > Arachnida > Scorpiones > Buthidae > Centruroides > Centruroides vittatus. The sequence goes on from NW_027121927.1 coordinate 1,760,897, forward strand.
TAAATACGTTGAAAGCGCTCGCAGGATATTAAAACATTTTTTAAAAATGTTCTTTAACTCCTTTTTATGTGAATTTTTCTTTTGAATCACTCAATCTTTACCAACTTTGAGGACAAAAGACTGTGACTTTTAACCATTTGTAATAAGTAAAACAACTATACACTGTAGTATAATAAAATATGTAAATAATAATAATTTAAATAAAGGGATGGCACTGGATGCATGCTGGGATAAGATAGCATGGTATAAAATGCCACCAGAAAGTGGTTGATATAATTCCACTGATGAGGCCTTGGCTAAAGGCAAAATACATCTGTAGAATGTTTTAAAGCAGTGGTTCTTAACCTTCTTATACTTGCAGCCCACCAAATATCTCATAATTTTTTTGTGACCCCCCTTTTTAATAATTTATATTTGTTAAATTATCTATAATAAATTGTTTTTTTTATTATTGCTTTATTTTTTTATATAATAAATGTAAATCATAACTTTATTATTTCATTATCTATTTAAATAACATTCAAACTTCACAATTAAGCACGAAAATTCATTAATTTTTAACAAAAAATAAAATAAGAAACATGTCGATAAATCGATCCAAAGTCGATGCTAAAACTAAAACACCCACAACTTGTCGTAAAGATTTTGCATGTCTTTTGCAAAAATATTTAAATTTTCAAAGCCTACTACTAAGCCTACTATTTTTCATAATTATTTTTAAAATTCCAAGCATTGATAGTTTCTTAGAATTGCTTTGGAATAAAAGAAGTAAATACTGTGGTGTAAGTAGCATATTTGCATTTATTTCTTTTGTACTAACAGAGTTGTATATAGGAAGAAATAAAAAATAAATAAAAAAACTAAATAGGAAAACTTTATTTTTCTTATTTCATTTTTCAATATGATATTAGGTTATACATCAATTTTCTTTTTATTATATTCTGAAGGAAATTTTGCATTATTTGGCAGCCCATCGGCAAACTTCTTACAGACCGCCAAGGGGCTGTGAATCTTACATTGTCGTCAAACATGAAAGAAACTTTCCAAAGCTAAATGTGTTTTGCACCATTTCTCTAAGCAAAGTTTTATGGACCTTTCATTTTTGCTAAGCAAATTGTGACTGCATTTTAATATCTGACATGCTACAAAACTGGCTGTTTCTCAACTTCAAAAAGATTCAAATGACTTCATTTTCATGCAAGAAAATTTTCCCTGTCTCACTTCCACTTGGAGTCCAGTGTTATCTGAACAACAACATTCCAGGACATTGGATTGGAAGAGATGGACAAGATCTTGTTTATCATCTGTGGTCTCATGTCACCAGACCTTATTCCCTACAATTTTTATCTGTGGGAGTACATAAAAGAAAGGGTATTTGTCCTCCATCTGCCTCCTACTCTTCAAGATCTGAGACATTGAATTGTTGAAATTCAATAAGTAGCATCTAGTTGATTCATGTGTGGCAAGAAATACACTATTGTTTTGATGTTTGTCATGCAACATATAGTGCTCATGTTGAATATATGCAATATTTAACCTTCCTCCATCCAATGATGTCAGAATGTGTTTCCATCCCTTAGAGCAAATTTTAGATTTTTATTTCAAATAAACTATATCTTTTTGAATAAATCTGTATAAGTTTCTCTTTATGTTGCTCCTTTATTTGTAATTATTAGTTAGACCTACAGTATACGACAATATTAATTTATTTAGATTTATAAATTTTAATGGTTAAATTGTGTCATAAACATTTCATTGTTTATCAGTTTTATTTGTTTAATGTAACCTAAAAATACTATGTAATTATTAAAATAACTAAAAAGAAAAAAAGACTAAATTTGTCCTCTGGAAAATTTTATGGATCTGTAAACAGCTATATAAAACTGTTCTATATGTGAAACCTGTACATATGTAGAGTACTGTGTGAATTAGTTCTATACCCTTTAATCCCTGCAACAGCATACCATCTGCAGCACTACATCAATGCAGCTATAGCCCCTTTAATTAGAATGGCCTTTCTATTGCCTTACACACAAACTGCTATCAATATCAAACTTACTGTCTGCTATGCAATGACAGGGATGTTACTTCCATACTAGAGAAGTCCAGGATATATTCTATCCCATTAGAAAACACACTATCTGGTATTCGCATTCACTAGGAGCGACAACCAGAATGTTATCTTATTGCATCTCTGAACACCAACATTCCATCAGGGCAGGCAGGTGTGACACTGAACTAACAGGGATGGTGTTACAACACCAACACACCCTGCTGTGGGATCATGTCACAATGCTCAGGTATTGCGACCAGAGGAACCTGGTGTATGTTTGGGAGGCCCTCCTTACCATTTTACTAAATCCGTGCAACTCCCCTCACTTGAGTTGCCTGCTATGTGGGTCAGCTTGTATAAAAGATTAAAACACCGTCTTCATCTCCTTCTCAGAGCATATTCAACACATAGTGAATGTGCATCATGTGCATTGTCACCACGCACGTGTCAATTTAAATTCTTTACATTTAGTTGTTCTAAGTTTAGTTTGTTCTTAAGGACTAATGCCATAGTTTTAATTCAAAATCTTTGTTCAAAAAATTTTATTTGAGATTGTGTCTGCTTGAGGACAACATTTTATAGCACATTGAAAGCGCTTGCAAATATGGCAGTATTTATACGTAATTAACACCTGTGTGATAATTTGCTCTTCTCTTGCTTAACCAAAGATGGGGGAAATCCAACCTTCCAATTCAATTAACCTGCTGCTATTTTAAGGAGCAATACAGACAAAATTAGGGAAAGGAAAAATATAGACAAAAAGAAATATGTTAAATGGTATAGATAAAGAGCAATAGAATGTTTACAAACATAACTTTAAATCATGATTTTTTCTGTGGAAATTTAATTATAGATTCAAATGTGCTGAGAGGTAAAAAAAAAGTTGAAAAACACTGTGTTACAAGATAGAAAAACCAAAAAGAAGTTGCCATGTGTGTTGGTGTGCCTTTAGGAATTTTAAATTATACTTAGCAAAAGTTTAAAGAAAAGGAGATGTGAAACCAACAAGGCTCAAGATCACCTATTGAAAAATATGTTTAAAAATCAAAAAATATCTTCCAAACAAACAAATGCAAAATGTAAGAAAAATAAAACAAATGTTTGTAACAGAACAGTAAGATAGAGGACACACTGAATGACATGGGATTTTCATTTGCAAAGCCAAAACAAAATGTTTTGGACCAAAGAACAAAAACAATCATTTTAAATGGTCAAGACAAGACAAAAAAATTTAACTGTAGAAGACTGGGAAAAGGTCAGTTTTTCAGCTGAGTCATGTGTGTTGAGTGTGGTGATGCAGGAAAATTTGTTTTGAGAAGTGCAGATGACAGATATTTAAGGAAGACTGCCTGAATATGAACACTAAGTTTCCAACAAGTTTAAAGATTTGGACTGCAAGTCAGCTATTGGATATTGAAATACACCTATTCTTGATGAGACTCTAACAGCAAACATGTATGAGGGAATTTTAGGATAATTTGATTCCAACAATCAAAAATCACTTGATGCTGCTGGCATTTTTTTAGGATGATAATGCCACATGCTATTGAGTCAAACAAGTTAAAGAATTTTTGAAGTATAAAGGCATTGAACATTAACCTGGCACAAATAGCCCAGATTTAAGCCTATTGAAAATTTATGGGCAAAGTTGAAAATGCTGGTTGTTGAAAGGGCACTAACTAATAAAGATGAAGAACTTTAAGAATGCCATTAAAATTAGTTGGAGTAAAATAACTTCAGAAACCGTGAATTAATTTTGGCAATTCCAAGATATATAAAAGCTGTAATAAGATCAAAAGGAGGACCAACAAAATATCAACTTCTGTTATTTTGCATGTGATCCTTTATTACTGTTGTTGTACAAAATACTTTTTTCTACTTCCTGTATGTTCAAACACTTTTTACCTATACTGCTTTATATAAAAATATTTTTCTGGGAAAATGGTTCATTCATTTGAAATTAAAGTGATAAACATTTAATAACCCAATGAATAAAATGTATATTTTTGTTTTAAACATTACATCTTTATTTTCTTGTAAAATTGCTCATTTTACAAGAAAACAAACTAAGCAATTTTACTTTTTACATCATGTTCAAATACTTCTGCCAGGGGGATTCTATATGCAAAGAGCACATAAAACATTTAATCTGGCATGTACAAGGTGTGTTCCATAAGTAATGCAACCAATTTTTACATGATGCGATGATATGCTGTAACTTATTCTAATCTGCTGTGCTAGGTGGCGGGGAGTGTTAGCTTCAAAACTCACCCGGTCTCATTTGCCTCCAAGCTGCCGGCGGGTGAGGACATTCGTTCCTGTGAACCCTGTTTTGAGTTAATGTAACACGACGCAATGGATCATTTTGTGGAGCAACGTTATGCTATCAAATTTTGCATTAAACTTGAAAAGTCTGCCACCAAAACCTTTACATTAATTCAGTAGGCCTTTGGGAATGATTTACTTGTTTAAATCTCAAGTTTTCCGATGGCCGAGAGGAGGTCACCGACGAACCTCGCAGTGGATGTCCATCAACCTCCCAAATCGATGAAAATGTGACGCATGTGCATGATTGTTTGAACTCTGACCAACAGTTGAGCCTTCAATTGATAGCAGACACTCTAAACATGACGGAAACAACCATTTATCGCATTGTGACTGAAGATTTAAACATGAAAAAGGTGTGCGTCAAACTGTTCCCAAAAGTGTTGACCGACGAACAAAAGGACATGTGAATGCTCTGGTGCAAGAGCTCTTGGAAATGTGTGAAAATGATTAAAATTTTTAAAACTCAGTTATCACTGGTGATGAGTCATGGATCTTTGAGTATGACCCTGAGACAAAAAGGCAGAGTTTGGAGTGGCACACCTCAGCATCACCCTGCTCCAAGAAGGCATGCATGAGCAAGTCCAGGATGAAAATCATGCTCATTGTCTTCTTTGACGTCAGAGGCATTATCCACCACGAATTCGTACCTGCCGGGACCACTGTGAACGCAGTTTTTTACTTGGAAGTGCTCAAAAGAATGAAAAGGAGGGTCGCACGCTGCCGAAGCGACATCAAGGACGTGTGGAAATTTCATCACGACAACATGCGAAGCCAAAGTGCCTTTGTTGTCAATGATTTCCTGGCCAGGACCCACACCCCATTGGTTCCTTAGCCTCCCTACAGTCCTAACCTGGCTCCCGCCGACTTTTTTTTGTTTCTTCATTTAAAATGGGCCTTGAAAGGAAAACATTGGGACACGATTGAAAACATCAAGGCTTATGTTACATCAGCTCTAAAGGACATTCTGGAGAAGGCCTTGCAGAATGCCTTCCAGGCTTGGAAAAATCGCCTTCACAAGTGTATTGATGCAGAAGGGTGCTATTTTTAAGATTTTTGACTAATTGTAAGAATACATTCAATAAATGATTTTTTATGAATTTGGTTGCATTACTTATGGAACACACCTTGTAAGATGCATTCTGGCAACACAATAATAATTATTATATAATTAAACATAATAATAATAATTTTATTCAAGAGTTGGGCTAGGTAGAGATTACCCGTAACCTACTGAAGGCCATTTGGGAATTTATTAGCCTATGGGAAATCACAGCTTCACATATAACAGGGGTGGCCAACTTTTGTGCACATAAGATCTACTTTTTATCGGAAAAATGTGTTGCGATCGACTTGTTGTCATAGGCATAGTCTAAGTGGGGGGGGAGAAGTGTGAAATACATACTATGTTTATACGCTGTTTCAGTACGAAGTGCACTCACTGATTATGAGTCGAGTCATAACTGCATGCATACAGTTGCGTTAGGTTACAAATATAATACATTAAGTCAAGACATCGCTAGCGATCGACCAAAATTGGCTTGGCGATCGACCGGTCAATCGCGATCGACTTGTTGGCCACCCCTGACATATAAGATGCAGGACTTTGTTTTGAACTCTTTTTTTGGGACAACAGTTGTCTTATATGCTGTAAAATATGGTAATAAGCAATAATATATTTAATTCCATTTATTTGTTGTAAAGTTTATCTTAATTATCATATAGTATTAAACATCTTAAAAAGTATTTTGTTGTGGTGCCACCTTCAAATCTGCCCTGGTTTGTCCACGTGATTGTTTCAGCTCTGTCTATATGGCTGCTGATATAGCTGATGTTTTAATTATGATTTATGCTAAAGCATGTTAATCAGCAATAAAAACCAATTTTATCTTGTTAACGTGGTTAAAGAAATCTTTCCATCTTTGACACTATATTGAAAAATGATGACTACTATATCTAGACAAACAGTTATCAAGCATATTAACAAAACTAACTAAAATGTGAGTAATGTTCATGGATGTCAAGCATTGACAGTGGGATTAGCTTACAGCAATGAGATAATTACTATTTTAATGCTTTACAGTTGTCATACTGTAGCTCCTGTGAACACCTTGCTACTTTTAGCAGTGCATACATCAAAGAACTATTCTGCATTTATGTACATTCATTTGGAAAAGTAGTGGGAATCTGGTCCAAGTGCATACAAATCTATGATATTCAATATTAAGATGCTCACTATTGCCTGATATTGGATCATTCAGGTGGTTTAATATAAGTTTATATTCCCTTATGCAGATCAAGATGTTCTGAAAAGCTTGTGTTGATACTTCAGTCTCTATGAAGTATTTTGTCAGCCTACTAACATCACTTACAAAGTTGAAGCCACTTCTTCCATTGGAAGATGCCAAACCTCTCATGAAGTAGTTCATATCATCAATATGAAGCAGTATGTTATCTTGAAGTGTTTGTTGTTGCCATCCTAAGGAGGATAATGTTACCAAAAGGATTTTTGTCAGCTGGAACTTCATCTGATGGGAGGAGACTGTGCTGATTTTTTAAAAATTATGTTCAAATGTAGCATTAATCAATATCACACTTTCTTTATATCTTTCAGAAATACTTTATTAGAAACAAACATTTTGGCTCAGTTTATGGGCCTGCTTCAGTTTCTACACCTTAAATGTTATACTGACTATTCTAAAATTGGAATATCCAACCTTTAAACTGAAGCAGGCCTGTAAACTAGGCCAAAAATGTTTATTTGTAATAAAGTATTGCTGGAAAATGTAAGGAAAGTATGATATTGATTAATGTTGGGATAAGTTTCAGCTTTGAACAATATATTGTTCAAATGGAAGCATTTGTAAAAACATTTTGTTTGAAGTTCTTCTGGAGAATAAATGCTGTTAAAAAAAATTATCTTTTGTTTCATGTTCCTTTTGACTTATAATCTGAAATATTGCTAGTTTGTTTCTTTAACTCAATAAATGTTTGTGTTTGTCTGTTGCTGCTTCATTGCCATTTGCATTACAATAAATATATATAATGTAAATTGATAAATCTATTAAGATTATTTCCAGAATAATTAAGATAATTTTTAATTTGGTTAAATTTTATTGTTTAATGAAAGACAGGTAAATATGTTGCCACCTTAAATTTAAAAGTTTATTTATTTACTTATAGCTTAAACAAAATATTTCTAAAAGTGATTTCAGGTTTAGAACATCTAAAAACTTTCCAGTCTCAGTCTGTTGGAAATGATGTGATTCACTTGGTTTTAGCAGAAACTTGCTGTGTGAAATTTATCTATTGCAATAGTTATCAATGTTTTTGATCTATTGGCATGCTTACAATTTTTGGTGACACATTAATTAATGAGTTAGTATCATATAAAAAATGTTCTTATTTATTTAAACAAAAACTTAATATAAAAAGTGGACATTTTCAACATAAAATATTTTAAGTTTTAATATTTATATGGATAAAATCAGCAGTTTTAATTTTTGAAATTTTGTGATATTCCTATGAGAGTTTTGCATAAAGCAAAGTTACTCTGCAGTATTGTATCATATCCCTATGGTTATGATTTGATATTGCAGAGTAAATTTGCTTTATAACAGGGTGTGAATGAATATTTCACTTAAAAGGAACATCTGGTAGTTTGTAATTGTCAATTTTGATGAAATTTTTTGGATGTGTTTTATTTACTTGTACTTAAACTCTAGCAAGGCTTCAGGATTCACTATTCTGGTATTCTCGAGAAAGTTGTGATAAAAGTTTTCTACAACCATTAATACCTATAAGGAAGACTGATTCATGAATTCATGGCATAGCATGATTACTTAAGGTGTCACATGCAGAGCTTCTGATTTTGGGTAGGTTTGATAACCGTATGCAAGATTTTTTTTTATAATTTAATGTTATCATTTTTAAATTTATGTACATTTTTTATGCCATTTTTAATTATTCATTATAAAATATCAAGAATTTAAAAATTGATTTTCAACAATTTAAAGTTTTGTCACAAAAAATAATATTTATTGTATATATATTTATTTATGATGACCATTTCATAATAATATGACAGCATTTTGGATGATATTTATCATAAAAACAGTTAAAATATAATGGCTCATTGCACCATGCACTTATAATCATTGCTATTTTATTTTCAGTCTTTACATTTTGTTTTAATTACAGAGAGTGGAAAATAAACTTCATTAACATCAAAAATGTTAATGCAAGTTTGAAATATTTTCAAAAGCATTTGACTGTAGGTCTGAAATTTAAATTTTGACAGATTCTAAAGTTGTCTTATCGATTGTGTGATGGTGTTAAAGTCAATCTTTCAACCAATAATAAATAATTATGGATATATTTTTATTGTGTATTGACATTTTTCATTTTGTGTGAATTCTGATGTTCCATGACACACGTGAGATGGCATCAACGTTGGTAATGTTGGAGTAGTGGCATTTTTTGCTTTTATTTGTAATTTTTATAAATTTTTATAAATTTTATGATTAGTACTTCAAAAATGCATCCAAGATGTAATAGTAAATCTAGCAGTGGAGATAAGTGCAAGAAGTGTGGCTCTGTTACTGTGGAAACTAAACTTGGCATTATAAAACTAAGTGTATTAGTGAAAAAAAAAAGTTTGAAACCAAGCAACAGTGAGTGGGTAAATGAGAATAATGTATTCTAAGTGCATTGGAAGTATCAAACATTAACAATATGTACTTTATAGATTAGTTTTTAACTTACAACAAAACTTGGGATCCACTAACTTGTTCATAAGTGGAGGAGTGTGTGTATTTCAGTTAAGAAGTCTTTATTAAAACCTACATTAGATTAAATAATACAAAATGTGATTATAATGTTACAAGTACTTTCTAAAAATGGAGTGATTAGAATAAAAACTGTTTTAAAATTCACCTTAAAAATTGTACATAATGAGTTTTAAAATGATAAGATGAAATTATAAATGTAAAAAAAGAACCTCTTGCATGCAAGAATCAAAAAACAAAAGCTCTGTAGATGATGTCTTAACTAATTATACTGTAAAGTACTATTTTTTTTAGTATCTTAGGAAACCGACTATAATTACAGTCAGTGAAACTTCCGTTAACCTAACGGATACTTTACGCGGATTCGAGATTAGTTTGCCAGGCCTGGGCTTTTAAGCATGCACCGAAAAATTAGTTATAACAACGATAAATATCAAGTCAGATCAAAAGTTCAAATATATTTAATTAGCAACTAGAATGTACTACGTACAAATGTCAATAATCCAAACAAAATTTATTAACGAAAATCAACAAGTCAACCTGACAATAAACTCAGCTACTTAGCTTAACTTAATAGTAATTTCCCCTTTGAAATTCGACAATCAAATACTTAGAAACTATGTACAAAATCTCTTACTAATTAAACGTCTATCCGTCACCTCACTATACGAAGAAACTATTTCCTCAATACTTTCGATATCGTCAAATCGTCAATCGAACTCCTCTTTAACACCTTGGATCGTCCAATTATCAATCTGGACTTCTATCAGAAAATACTTCGCTTTCGAATCTACCTCGCTCTCACAGTCGCTTCGATTTGGAATTCACCTCGGTTTGGAAATCACCTCTCCTTCTTCGGTTAACGTACGGGTTTTATACTGTGAGGTGACGTCACACTTGAGCTGGGTTACTCCCCTTATTTACATACTTAGTTGCTAACATTAACTTTCTTTTCTGGCAGCTTTAAGTTTCCGACAAAGCTTATAAACCGTTTACAAAATATTTATCATAATTTTCTGGGATGTTTAAGACGGTTTATCAAGTATTTCTCTACTAGCGATTGTGGGGACTCCCCCCTCCATTTTTTTTTCTGCGGAGTGTTACTTCCGCTGGGCAGCGCAAGTACGCTAGATTTTTCCTACGGCGCTTATTTCTCCGTGAGTTGTTTTATCTTCATTTTTCATTACTAACAAGAGAGTGGTGGGGAACCTTCGTCCTAAATAAACATAAACCCCAAACAAAAGATAATAAAACGGAAATAATAATAAAATAAAAATAACGTTCGGACTCAGTTCCTTACAATACTGCCACAAATTCAATGAATTAGTCTTCTGTAAGAATTAATAGTTGTAGAAAAGCTTTTATCATAAACTTCTCGAGTATGTCTGAATAGTGGGCCCTGTGGCTTTTGTAGAACTTTAGTTCAAATAACTACAACACAACCATAAAATTTTATTGAAACTGATGACTATAAGAAAGAATTATCATCCATGTAGTGTTACATGATCTTTAGTCATGTAAGATTTTGTTTGATGTCATATTTCACTACAGAGCAATGTGATTCATCTATTTTTGAAAATATCCACTCGTGAAATTAGTTCAGGATCACTTCTTATATTCTTCAAAATTATGTTTGCATATGTGTACGATGTGCGAACACAATTTAATCATAATATAGATTAACATTGGCATTATATATTGGTATTCTATATATTTAGATATGAAAATGAAACAATTCTTGAAAAACACTAAATCTTAATAAAGTTTGGATTCCTGAAGATTATTAAGTATTTTTTTCCATGCATAGTTTTAATATGAATTGGGTTAAATGTATCAACAATTTTTTTTATAGATTAACATGTTTAAAATGCTGTTGATGATTTTTATTAATATCATATTGATATTAGTTTTTAACACTGACTGATAATGGCTATTTGCAGCTTATTTTCTCAGTATCCTAAATAATTTTAATGATTCTAACACTATCATTATCATTTTCAGAATCTTGACTAGTATTGGAGTGAGCCTATTCAAGCAAAGAGATGTTTAGCTTTCATAAACCCAAGATATATCGTTCAGCCAATGGCTGTTGCATCTGTAAAGCTAAGTCTTCAAGTTCTCGTTTCACTGACAGTAAGAAGTATGAGCCAGAGTTTGATAGATGCTTCAGCATAACAGAGAAACGGTCAGGTGAGATCTGCAATGCCTGTGTGTTGTTGGTGAAGAGATGCAGAAAGTTACCTCCTGGAACAGACAGGAATTGGCATCATGTGAGTATCTATTTTTGTTTTCTTATGGGAAATTAACCAATGAATCGGAAAGGAAGTTGTTTAATAAACTTTTTAATAAATGAACAATTCATTTTCCATTTAGCTATGATGATTCTGATATCATTAAAAAACAAAATTATGAAAGATGAAATATTATTGATATTTTAGAACAAATATGCAAAGAGAGTTTTGTTAGTATGTAGACATAGATAAAGTCCAATATCCATATGCTTCAGTGCTAAGGCACCACCAGAGGCAGAGTGGATAAAACTACTGAGCACTGATAGTTGATCATGGGTTTGGGCTCACCAACAGACTGGCCATGTGGAGTTTCCCAGGTTTTCTTCATGTTAGTAATGCCTAAATAGGAGCCAGTTTTCCATAAATGACCCTCTGGAGATATTTTTCCCTTGGCATATACTCATATGGTGCATTACCTTAATTGAATAAAACCAATCAGTGCTGAGACTAAAAATCTGATGTATGATGTTTTTAGAACTCGATCACATTTCGACTAGGCTACATTCTCTATATGATGATTTTCTCATCAAGTGTAATGTTTTATATTTAAAATGTTTACGTACTTTAATTAAAAAATGTAATTTCTAAAATAATTTACTATATTAAGCTTTTTTCACAGAAGGATAATACTGAACTAGGAATGCAACTTTTATGTTACCATATTATTTTTAAGAAAGCAGACAAGTTTTTCTTTTAGAGAAGCTTTGGTTTTCATTTGATTAATGTTAATATCTTAAAAGTAGCTGGTTTATAAATAAATTAGATTATTATGGTTGCAATTAAATTTTATACATCAAAGTTCAATATATATGTGAATAAAAGAACTCAAGTCATTATTTTCATTAGAAAACAGAAAAGTCAAAAATAAATATGTCAAACCTTTAATATAACTTTTATTACATTAACAATACAAGTATTTAAAGAAGACTTCTCAAATTTAACATCTTTGATAACTACATACTTCTGCAAACATTTGTACCATTTACTGCAATGATCAAAAAGTGTCAGGCATGGTTCATTTAAATTGTGCACATGCAAGAGGTTTGAATGCTGTCACTGTTTTTTTCATTTGTTATGACTTTCATTGACATCTAGCAGCAATCCACATATCATCTTCTGTTTTCATTTGCAAATAAATGCTTGTTTTGTATGTAAAGAATTTGTGCACCAGTGATTTTTTTCAAAATGTCAACTTTAATTGAGAAAAAAATGTGCATTAAATTTTGTTTTTTGCAATGGAATTTCTACTACAAAAATGGAAATGCTGCAAAATGCCTTTTGTTTTTGATAGATTATCATCACCAGAGTTTTTGAGCAGTACAAGATGTTCAAGGAAGGCAGAGAATATGTCGAAGGTGAACCATGCTCTGTTAGACCATTTACTTCAACTGATGAACAGTACTGTTCAAATCAGAGATTTGGTGCTCACTGATCATCATTTAACAGTTAGGAACTGTAATATTGAACATGTTCCAGTATCATTTGGATCTTGTAAAGCAATTTTAAAAGATCATTTGGACTTGTGGTGTGTTGTTTCTCAAGTTGTCCTGTTGAAGTTTTTCCAAAAACAACATGTTTGAGTGACTGAAGAAATGCTTTCTGGAGGTGTGTCTTTTGTAAAATACATCATTATGGGTGATGAAACATGGATCTACAGTTTTGACACCAAAACATCTAACAATCAAGTGAAAGGTGATCAAAAGGTGAAGACCAAAAAGATGACATTGAAGTCAATAAAAATTCAAGGTCTTGTTGATGGTTTTGTTTGATATCATGATGTTGTGCATCACAAATTCCTTCAAAGTGGTCAAACTGTCAACAAAGAATATTATTATTGAGGTGTTTTGCATCATTTTTGTGAAGCAGTTTATAGAAAATAATCTGATTTGTGGTGGAAAAAAATCATGGATTTTTCACCATGATGATGCATCTGCTCACAATGTTGTTGTCTGTGAATTTTTGGTCAAAAATTCAACAAATTTGAGAGCAAGATTTAGTCAGTAAGAAGGCTGTAGAAGTACAGTACAATTATCTTGAACTGATCTAAACAATTCTGTTTTTCCAGATACTAAGAGAGTTTGATGCATTGGACATTATAATGGAGAACACAACTTTTTTTGCCAGAGACAAAGTTTTTGTTGTATTGAACAGACTGATTTCCATGTTGATGACATGATGAGGAACATTTGCTCTGCAGGTTTAACCACCATTAGTAATCACTATAGTTAAGATATTTTGATCAGTTTTCCACTAATGAGTGCACACACCTCTTATTCTGTTAAGCTTTTTGAAACAATGTGAGAACAGAATAACAACTAATTGATGCTTACCATACAATTTCTAGTACTATACATTGAGTTTTCAACCATAAATATTTTTGACTTTATTCAGAGGCCCTCTTCAGGTGAAATAACAATAGAATTATGGTCTACTGCACTTCCATATGTTTTAACTTATTTAAATATCCTGTTCTAGGCATTCTGAAACTTCACAAAAGTTTCAATCATTCAGCCAATAATAATTTGAATAATTTTCAATGTATTTCAAAATGTGTTTTTGAAAAAATCCCAAATGTCAATCTTAAATCTGGATAAGAAATTATAACAAGTCAATGCAGATATTAAAAATTAATTTATGCCTCCTTGTTCAATTCAGCATAACTTGCCAAGCTTGTGCTATATTTAACCTATCCTTGTTATTAATGCAACCTTTGTTAAAATCTACTGACAGGGCTGTGCCAGTTTCAGCTATTTTAAGTTTTGTTCTATCAGACATCATCCTTAAGTCTAATTTCAGCACAGCATGATATTATTTCAGGATCTGATGCAAATTGAGTCAGAGCAGTCATGTGAAGCTTCTTTATGTCATAGATGTGTTCTTTAATTCTATATGCTACCAACCTACAAGTAGACCCACATGTCAATTGTGTATTAAATCTAATATTACTAGCAGTATTTTATATACCTGGGTGCAGTTTCCAAGTTTACTTTATCTTTCTTATTGGTTAACAACTTAAATGCTATTGGACACTGTATATAGGCAACTTTGCATTTTAAGTTTATAGTTGTTCTTGCATAGAGATTACAGAGCTTAGGTTTGTAATGTAATAGAATATAGGTTGCCTAGAATATTCTTTACAATTCAGCTGCTGAAGCATTTTTTCTTCTAAAATTTGAGATATTCTAGAAATCAGGCTAGCTTTCTATCTGTGTTTTACAGCAATCTCTTCTTAATATGATTTCATTTGTCTGTCTTTCAGTTGAGAGCAGTGTGTTTATGCTTTATGTATGAGCACATTGAAGACCACAATTTTATATCTCCGGATTCACATGAGTTAGCTGGAATAAGAGCAGCTTGATGTGTGGGATTAAAGTAGACTTGTGACTATGCATTTGCCTATATGTTCTAAATCAAGATTTAAGAATTGAACACATGTGTTACTGGACTGATTAATACCAGAGTTAGACTACAGTTGTTGCTAAATTTCAGAAACAATCAGGAATGTTTGGGAAACGTTCTATATCCGTCTTGGTTTTCTATGTAGTAATGTCCTCAACATATCTCACATATAATCTTATGCACTGTTCATTGTTGAGGACCTTTATTTCAATTGTCCAATGTTCACAATGTTCCAGAGGTACCCAGTTATGAAGTTCTTATTGGTTTTCTTCATTTCTGCATATATGTACAATCATTAAAAATAAAAGAACATTGAATAACTAATTATGTGTGCCAGGTTTAGGACATGGTGGTGCCTATCCATGTCTTGTGTGCTGGAAAGAAAAGCCATTCCTCCATTCACAAAAGCACAGTTCAAGCTATATAGAGGGGTACATAAAGGTGTAGTTAAGTACTGCCAAGTGCTTGGTATTTATCACTGAGATGTTATTTATTCTTTATTAGCTTTAATGAGTTAGAGATAGTATATTGGTAGCCTTTGAGAAAGCCATGCAGGATTTCATGCATTCTGTTTTCAACATAGATAAGAGATATAGCCTTGTTTAGTATAGGTCTTATCTTCTGGCCTATCTTGTGTTTATGCATAGAAAATTTAAAGACATGTTTAACTAAACTTCTGCCATGTATATAAAGGGATTGTTGTAAATAATTTTTGCAGTGTTAATTAAATCCTAAGTTAAGCAAGAACATATTAAGCAGGGGATACCCTGTAATCAGATTTGACACAACTGTTAAATATTAAAAACAACATTTTTTTTAGTACAATAAAACATTAGCATTGAAATTTGACAGACTTCTAACTGGGAAGGCAGCTTACAGGGTAATAAAACAGTTTGTGGTTTGTTTACATTAGAAATGGGATGACTTTTGGCTCTACTAACAACCTTCCACTAAAATAATAGTTTTACATCTCTGACTTTGAGAAACAGCCCATCAATCTCCTGTAACAAACAAACCTGATGTTAATCCATGAAACTTGACATAATTTACAGCTTAGTGAAATTTGATGTGCTTAGTTTATTGCTTTCCACAATCAGATTACAGTAAAGTAAGTACAAAAGTACAGTAAAGTAATAACAAACACGCACACACATTTTCTGCAATCCATGAGTATTTTACATTGTTAGAAAAAAAGCAAAATGCAAAAATTAAAAATATAATGAAATTTTGTTTTATTGATGCAATTTCTGTGATTTCACATTTTTAGAAAATATACATGGGTCTGTGAGACCCAGTGCAACTAACCATGTTTGTTTAAAATATGTGCCTAATTTTTTCAAAGCTACATTATTTCAAACTTGGCAAGCCTGGAATATACCATAAAAAACAGCAATGAACTGAACCTTAAAAGAAATTCCAGAATATTTTATTGTAAAACGTCACAACAAAAACCTTTTAACAGTGTTGTATTCGACAGAAAACCAACTAACATTTTTGGCCTTCACCAAGGCCTTCTTCAGGTTTAGAACTAAATGTCATCCCCCTCCAGACTGCCAGAATGATGTTTTCCCAGATATGAACATAGTACATGTTGCGTTTCACCCCTCCACTTGGCTCCGTTCTAATTCCTCGAACACCTCCACGCATGCACGATTGTCTTCCCATCTTTAAAGTTGATGCAGGTGCCCATGCATGCTTTGTTGTGATGTTGTGTTACTCACTACAGTGTTAATAGTAGAACACATTTACTTTGTGTTATTCTATTGTAAATTCTAACATTTTTGACTACACAGATCTTTCCCAGGATTTTCTAAATTGGAATGCGGAAATTGAACATTTTTAAGAATTATTTGAAAAACGTATAAACGAGAATTTTTTTAAAGAATTCTCTCAAATAATTTTTTTCTTTTAAAATAATTTGAATAAAAAATTATATTGAAGAGATTTAAGTGTTCCCTTTGGTATAAGGATTGCCAGGCGTAAGATAATTTTCCTTCCTCTTTGAAATTAATGCAACAGCTGCTTTTTTCAGATTTGAATATTTTGAAAGCTTTCAGTGTCCTTATTTGATCGTCTTGCTTAGTTCATCGTATGATGAAGCTTGGTATAGATGGGCTTGAATGTAGTTGTCTGCAGCATATCTGGCTAGGGCGGTGTTGTATTTTCCTTTACTAATATTATACTTGTTTTCCGCCAGCCTTGATTGCGTGGTCGCCCTGATGTACTCAAGATCATGCTCGAATCTATTGTCTCTCAGCGTAATGTTATAAATCTAGACCAAGCTTTCATCATACAATGATCTAAGCATGAGCTTCCAGTGATCAAATAAGGACACTGGAAGCTCTCAAAATATTCAAATCTGAAAAAAGCGGCTGTTGCATTAATTTCAAAGAGGAAGGACAATTATCTTATACCTGGCAATCCTTATACCAAAGGGAACACTAGAATTTAAATTATTTTAAAAGAAAAAATTGTTTGAGAGAATTCTTTAAAATGTTCCATTTCCACATTCCAATTTAGAGAATTCTGTGGAAGATCTCCTGTGTAGATTGAAAACGTTAGAATTTACAATAGAATATCCTGAAATTTCTTTTGAGGTTCAGTTCATTGCTATTTTTTTACATTATGTATTCTTTGCAACACTAAATCTGTGTATCAATCAATTTTATTTTCAAGCAAATTGATGTATTTGGATGTAACATCTCCATAGAATTTTGATAACTCACTGTTGTCATCAATTGCATGATTTCATATTCTTTATTATCATCTGCAGTTTCATTCTCTTCTAGACCACTGTCAATAAATCAGTTGTCATTAAAAAGTTCTTACCCATTGTTATATTGATTGATTTTCAGTCATTTGTTTGCTACATTTTTTTTCTACAAACCAATCTTTTTTCAAAATTTAATAATGAAAACTGATGCAGATGTTTAATAGTTTAGGAAAAAATTTAGTATTTAAAATGTTATTTATTGCATTGTCTCGTGCTGGAATAAGTTGTGGCCTAATAAAATTGTGGTAGAAAATGAAGTACAAGTAATTCTAACTTCAATTCATGATTTAATTATGAAATTCTTGGTTAAGAAAATGTTTAAGAAATGTAGCAAACAAATGGCTGGAAATCAATCAATATAACAATGGGTAAGAACTTTTTAATGACAACTGATTTATTAACAGTGGTCTAGAAGAGAATGAAACTGCAGATGATAATAAAGAATATGAAATCATGCAATTGATGACAATAGTGAGTTATCAAGATGCTATGAAGATGTTACATCCAAATACATCAATTTGCTTGAAAATAAAATCAATTGATACACAGCTTTATTGTTGCAAAGAATACATAGTGTAATATATATTTCTTAAGACTATACATACTAATGATCAATTCCATTCTGTCATTTCACACGCTGTTGAAAGTAATGACAATTCCATGGCGAAGTCGACCTTTTATTGTAGGCTACTCGTTCGCCATACAATGCAAAAAGCTAAAATAGTCCTCTAGCAGTGGCTTACTTATGTACTTATTATTTTTTATTGGTAAGCCACCGCTAGAGGACTATTTTAACTTTTTGCATTGTATGGCGAACGAGTAGCCTACAATAAAAGGTCGACTTCGCCATGGAATTGTCATTACTTTCAATAGCGTGTGAAAGGACAAAATGGAATTGATCATTTAGTATGTATAGTCTTAAGAAATATATATTTTTCTGTAAATTTGTCCTGGCAATTATATTTAATACATAATGTAGCTTTGCAAAAGGTTTGCTAAACTGAGGAGGACAACTGTTACAGATTATATATAAGATAATGGTTTGATTGCTTACATTTAGTACAAATTGTTTTTGAATAAATAATTTATAATTAACCACATTACAGCCTGAAGTAATCTGGTATTAAATGATTTCATTACCATGAAAGTGTTTGGTTGTTTTTTTATATTACTACATAATTCTGTTTTTTCATTTGTATTATTGTTTTTGAATAACTTTTTAAAATTTAAATTAACTCTTTTGATTAAATAGTTTTAGATATGGATAGCTTTTGGATTCAAAAACATTGAGGAATGCTTGTGTTATTAATTTGACTCTAATAAAACAGTTGAAATTTCAAGTTTTTTACATTGTTTAATTTAGAAAATTTCTAATTGGCAAATAAATATAGCATATTTACTTGAATTCTAATATGAATCTTTTTTATGGTCTTTTCTGGTCTCAAAAATGAGGTGTTCATTAGAATCAGGCACAAAGCTAGTCTTGTCATTTGCTTTTTCCCTTTGTTTAACAGAGTGAAAAAGCAAATGATGTAAACATCAATATAGATGTGGTACATGTTCTCTCACTACTTTGGTTTTTGAATAATTTGGTGGTCTTTTGTGAATGATGCCAGCAGATAAATCTCCCATAAAGCTGTGTTTAAGCAGAGAAGTATTTACTATGCTGAACACCATGTTTACAGATTTTTCAGTGTGATATGTATCTGGCAATTTTAATTCTTGTGCATATTGACATGAAATCTCATTGTTAAAATATTGATTGTACAGAAATTTAACTATGATTTTGTATTGATCTGCAGATCCTTTGTACTTGATAATGGAGCCTTAACTAAATTCACATGAAAATGTGGACATCATGAAGCACTGTAAACATGAAAATAAAATGCTTTACAAAAGATATGTTTATTACTGTTTAAATACATTAACTTTTTGTGCTGTTTTCAATACAGTGTGCACATTACATTTGCAAACTAACTTTTCTGAGTTTCGACATCTCAAAACTTGAATGCATATTAGATTCAAAGGCAATTTAGAATCAAGAAAACACAGTATACATGTATGCATTTATTTATTAAAGTTACATTTTTTACTTGAAATTGTAAAATTTGAATACATTTTAATTATCAGTTTTTATTTCATTAGGTGGTAGATGCTAGAGCTGGTCCTGGAACTAAATCAAGTAACAAACCAAAAAACAAAAAGATTGAAAATCAAGAGAAAAAATTTATAAAAGAGAAACTAGAAAGAATCCCATCTTCAGGAGGATTATCAGATGATGTTATGGGTAAGTAAAATGATTTATTTATATTTATTTATTAATTTTAGAGTGATGCAACAACAAAAATTGAATTAAAAATTTCAGATGCTTGAATATAAGGTCTGTAAAGAAATTATACAGTAGAGCATCGATTATCCAAAACAATTCAGGACTGGGGTTGTTTGGATAATTGATCTTGTACAAAAAGATATATTAACCTATCCCATGTTGAAATTTTTCTGTTGCATGTCACTTTGTGTTGAATTTTCATCAATGTTAAGCCTAACTAAAATTTTTAAATAATCGTGGCAATTGTATGGTTAAAAATTATTTCTTTATTTTGCAAAAACAAAATAAATATATTGAAAAATATAAAAACAAAAAAAAATTATATTTCGGAAGTTAATCTAGTATCAAAAAAGTTTCGATTCAGCACAACACACATCCCAACACATTCTTCAGAAAAAAAACACCACACAAAACAAGCAAAGCTCACTACTCACAATGGGAAAAGAAGACTTGTTCAAATACTGGCGCCTCCCTACCTTCTCATGATCGCGCCAGTATTTCCAGCTGAAACACGCACACCAACAAAAATAATATTGGATTAGCCCAAGACATAGCCAAATATTGCAGCACCACAGCACTAGTGGAAATTGAATTTGCCGACTGGAATGCTTTTGGTTAACCAATGTTTCCGTTGATTGTTATTCGGATAATCGATGCTCTATTGTACATACACTTGAAATTTGCATATAATTTCAAGCAATGTTTATTGATACCAATTTAACAATTAATAAGCTTGTTCTTACAAATAATTACTCACAAATACATCATATTCATAAATAAAAATATTCAAATTTCTGAGTGATGAATTAATATAAAAATTGCAACCAGATCTTTTGAAAAACTTTCTACCATCCTTTGAGAACAGCATCTTATTGTATTTGAGATATGTCAATGATATTTTAATAGTTTGTTCTTGTGAACCACCCCTACATGACTTCCTTGAGGCCAATAATAACAACCTCTACAGTCTAACACTATGTCTGGAGCTGAATAGCAATGAGCAGGTATATTTTTTGGATCTCTCCATCAATTCAAGTAACAGTTTTCATTTTGGATGTTTTCCGTAAAGCTACTTACAAATTGTACTTTGTTCCACTGTGCTCACATGACCCCCGAAATACAAATTGGCTGTCTTCAGGGCGTTAGTCGCAGAACATTTACCCATTGTTCTAACAACATCTTTAGACAAAGGGAGAATGCAATGCATTTACCATATTGTCTAGATGCTTGGATATCAAAGCAAATTTATCAGCACTTGTATAAAATATTTTGATGAGCCTATAGCAGCATCAACCAACAAAGACACCAAGTCCTTTCATACAGTCACCTACAGCTAATGATTAAGTGGTGTTTTCAAGATTGGGCAGCAATCTGAAATCTGAATTAAGTACAAGAGATCTCTGACTGTCTTTTCATTACTTAGAAACAACAAGGACCATCCTGATGAAAAGTCTCTGTCAGAAGTATTTACAGTTTTTTTTGCACGACCATAGGGCTGATCGACAATACGAATACATAGGCATCACCTTTAGATCCTTTAAGACAAAGCTCAAGGAACACCAGGACTCAATTACTATAATCGGGATACTGCCTTGGCTGCCTATGCAATGGACAAAGATGTAGAGGTTCATTTTGATAGAGCTCACCTACTGCATTGAAACTCATTACCATCACATCTAAAATATCTTGAGAATATTGAGATATACTATGCTATCTCTAGAGGAATGGCTATTAATAACAGAGACATGGCACCTATCTCACATGCCTGGAGGGTGGTATTTGAATGCATTTAACAACTACATAATGTTTTATAAACAGTTCGATTTTAGTACTAAGACCGAACTGTTTATAAGATTTTTTTGTTATCTATAGTTATTTAGAAGTTTTTTTGTATATGTTATATTTTGTTCTTTCGTATTAATTTTAATTTATAACACATTACTGTGTTACTGTGCATGCAAACTTCTTATGCAACAAACATTTTTAAATTTAACTTGTTCAATTTTTTGCATTCTACCAGTAGAACATGATGATAGCCTTTTTAAAGGTTGAAAACATTTTGTTTTTTTCAATAAATGGAAGGCTCTGTTATAAAGTGGGATGAAGCAAACATTATTTAAAAGATAAATTTTCCAACCATTGCTATGAATATGGAAAAATAGAGAGATACAAGAGCAAGATCAAAGAACAGTGCCTAAATGCAAGGGATGCAAATGCATTACCTTCAGTTTGGAAATACATCATTGAAAAAAGATTAGGACATAAAAATTCCTGAATTATGTATTCCTTTATAATCATATTTGGCTTTTGTGTTATACTTTTATAGTTTTTATTTTATATTTTTCTTAAGTTTATTTTTATTTATTGATAACCTTATATTTATCCTGTACAGCTAGTTTTTACTAAATCTTATCATATGCATAAAATCATAAACCAATAATATACCATATTTACTTGCTTATAAGATAATCGTGCGTATAGGACAAGGTGTAAAGATCAAAATAAAGAAAATAAGATTTATTAATACGATTCTAATTTTATTTTGTTTAAGCACAAATAAAACATCAAATGCACATAAATGCACACATTGACCTGCAGGAATTATTGGCATTTTAAACTTTAAGAAAAAATCTTGTAAAATCAACAGCATAATTTCTTCATGTATGCCAGTATTTCTTCTTTTATGCCAATTATTAATAGTTGAATCCCTTCTCTGTCGATTACACTTGAGTTTCTCTGAATTCTGATTTCTGAATAATCATCTGTTTTCATGTGGGAATGGATTAAAACTTATATGAAGCTCCCATGTGATTTTGGAATTTCAATTTGGAATTCAATTCAAAAGCTTTGCTTTTCCTATTGCTATTCATCTTTACTCCTGATAATACACAAGAATGATTCAAATGACCCAGATAAATACTTTTGTTTTTAAACACAAGAGGGTGAGCCTCCGGTAAAAAATGTGAATACACAGTTCACAAAAATTATTGCAAAAATGCAAAAAATCCTTTGATGCACATATAGGACAACCTAGGTTTTTGAAGCAGTGAAAAATGAATAAAAATCTCATCTTATATGCGAGTAAATAAGTCTAATTCTACCTTACATGCCTATCACTGAGAGAGAGAGCTTACACATATTTCATGCATTGATAAATAGTTGCTGTTTCACTTCAATATCCAGCAATCTCTATATGAGTCTTGGTGGTAGTTGTCATAGAGGTCTAGATGGAGGAGTTCTTGGAACCTGTTTGGGACTTATCTGTTCTTGGAAGTGTAATTGGATAGTTCAAACTTGTAGAG
This sequence comes from Centruroides vittatus, assembly GCF_030686945.1. NCBI lineage: Eukaryota > Metazoa > Arthropoda > Arachnida > Scorpiones > Buthidae > Centruroides > Centruroides vittatus. The sequence goes on from NW_027121927.1 coordinate 1,784,156, forward strand.
TTAAATACATGTATTCAAATTATCAATGGTGGGATCCTGCTCTTGTATTTAGAGCAGTGAGCAATTGATGGATACTCGTGGAAACTGAGAGACAAAGGTGCCATAGCACTGTGGTGGAGGGTCACCACCTTGATGAATGAATAAAGGAACACTCTCTCTTATCCTCCTCTCACCTTTTCTTTTATTTGGGGACTTGCCCACTCCATTCCAAAGCCCAAATTTGGTAAACTTGTGCACAGAGCTAGCTGACTGCTAGTCCAATCTCTGATTTTTGGTGGAACTCCTTTGATGAGTAGGTTTTTCCTGAAGATGTGTCACTTATGAAGTAAATCTTATCAAAGAGAAAATCTTGTGAACTTCCTCTTATATTTGTCATCTTCATTTAAATCATTTTTTTCCCCTTCTCTTTGAACAAATATTAAATAATTAAATTACCTAAAATACAAAAATGCTAGCCCAGGTTCTCATAACTGCATATTGTGTGATATTGAGGAATTATCACAGTTGTGATAATTTCCTCAATTCCAAGTAAAATCAATACTCCAGGGAAAAAAGTGTTTAATATTTTTATGTACAAAAACAGGAGTTTAATCTTCATTAATAAATAAATAAGAATATGTTTTACTTTAGCTAATAATACTTAACTATTTTTACATAGATATGTCTCAGATGTGTTGAAATTATTAAAAAAAAAAATCCAGTAACGAGTTGCTTAACTTTCCCAGCAACATTTGGTGACACCATTTGTTATGATATTTTATTAAAAAGAACTTTTTATATTAGATAATGTTTAAATATGTAACTACAAGTTATAGAATATGATGCAACTTCAGAAAACATTATGTCTAAGAGAATTATATTTAGGAGCTAATAAATGCAAACAAATTACAGACAACACTTGATAAGTTTTTCAAATAAATTTTATGTTGTTTTCAAAAACAGTTTTATATAAGAAATATAGCATATATAAATGTGTAATGTATTAAGTGTACAGTTTGTGATAAATATAAATTGTACAAATGTCATAATTGTTTGTAATAAATTGAATTCAATAATGAAATTTTTTTATTTTCTCTTATGTTATCAGCTTGTTGTTATCATCATAAATTGCAGTTTCAAAATGATCATAATAAGTGAATTCCACTGTATGATCAAACTATTTGTTTATGCAGTAAGTTGGATTATCACATGTTATATAACAGCAAACCTGAGCAATGTAGTAATACATCTATAATAGCAACAAAGATAAACTTAAATTGAATTAATATAAAACTGGAAAAATAATAATTATATAATAACAGTATGATCTAAATTTTATTATGTAAATTCAAAGTACTTCACTTACATATCATTATGAGGTTTTCTTTTTTTTCTGCTGCCAAATGTTTGAACAAAGTGTTGTTATTAAAATTTTGTTATTTTTTCTGGTTAAGGTATCATAGAACGAATTCCTAAGCTTGATAATTGATCCTGTACCATTGATTACAGAATTGATCACTCTTCCTAAAGTATTGAATGATCTCTCAGTCACAATTACTAGCAGCATCAAAAGATTTGTGGGGTAATGCAAACATTTGGAAATAAATTACTAAGTTTTTGTTCTACAAGAGTGTTCAGAATTGATATGGAACAAGACTATCAAGAAAGTTGGCAGCCTTAACTGATTTCAAGTGATCCATTTTTTGATAATATTGTTAGATACATTTAAGTCATACATAGGCAGTCATTCTATTCTTTCCTGCTTCTCATTTTTGGACAAGACTGAGTATTTCCATATTTTTTAAAAAAAGTTTGAGTTTGTGAAATTAATATATATAAGGAATACACACATTATCATAAACATGTATACCAAATATATAGGATTGCCAACTATCCCACATTGTGCAGGACTGTCATGCATTTTAAAATGAAATCCCTCAACATGCAAAGACAAGTGAAAATCCCACAAAAAAATTTTTAAATGATACTATTAAAGAAATATATAAAAACATATTTATGAAAATGAAATAGTGGGGTCTTGTACTTTGAATTTAATTCATTCCAGGAAGTCATCCAGTTTTGAACAATTTGGAGTTTGAAAGTATTTTTTCCCATTAAAAATAGTTGAAAGTAAAGTAAATCCATTCCAGACTCTTAACAATACCTATTTCAATAAATTTAAAACAGCAAATTCACATAATTTAAGGTAAAAGTAACAGAATGAAATGCCTTAATAAGAAATTAAAACATGAAAACTATGAATAAAAATCCAGTAACAAGTTACTCAACTTTTCTGGCAACATTTGGTGGTGCCATCTGTTATCATATTTTACTAAAACACTTTTTATTTTTAACTGTTATAAAATGGCTAAAAGCTTAATTTTGAGGGTAGGGATGGTGTTATAAAAAAAAAACAAGTTGAAAGGCCAGATTCAGGCATCGGCAGGATGGTATAATAAATTACAAATAAAAATAATAATATACTGAGTATTATACTGTAAAAATATAAAATAATTTGTATTGTTAATTTAAAATAATTTAAATAATAGCTAGGGTGCCCCTAGTGGCCATTTTTGGCATACTGTGACAGAAAGAGAGTGTCCATTTTTTCAGCTTTATATGGTAGATTGTAAATGCCAATAATCAGTAAAATCATCATGAAGTCCCATCCTGCTGAAGGTACACATGACCTGCATTATCTCCCCACCCTTTCAACCTTTAATCACCAAAATTTAATAGCATTAATCCCCCTAATAAACAAACCTCCCTGCAAAATTAAGTCCAAAATGTAAAAATCTGCAGGGGTCATTTTTTGCTGGATTGCCATACTTTCCCTCTGTATGGCAGGGAAAGTAAAAATATATAAATACTGTATAATAAAATGAAAATTGTGCATTTATTGGTTCCACATGATAAAGTTTAGCATCTTAACATAGATGTGTGATTTAATTATAACACTTGTGAAATTTAGCATATTGTATAGATAGTGTAAGATTTTATTCTTTGTTTAGATTCTTTCATTAAATTTTACATTTTGTTTAAATAAAATCAAGTTGTAACATCTTCAGATAAAAAGCATATCAGGCTTTACAAGTTTTGAAAATGATATAACACCATTGAAACACTACAGTTTTTAGTTATGTATGGTAAAAATGCTTGTAAATTTCGAACATATCAAATGTGGTTTAAAAACTTCCTTTTGGGTAATTTTGAACTAAAGGATACAAGATGTATGGGGGTGCCAAAAAGCTTTCAACAAAGAAAAATTGCAGGAAGAAATTATTAAAAATTGAAGAATAGCACACAATATAATATATAACCAAACACATCAAAAATAAAGTGAAAAAAAGCACTGAAAACATACAAGCATAATGCAAGAGTGAGAGATGCTAGGACACAAACGATTAATTTATGCTTTGAGTGCATTTTTTCACTTCATGCACAGTTTGAACTCAGAAGCGTTTGAAGTACAAGGTGCCATTGTAAATTATTTCATATGAAAGTCCCCAATTTTTTACTAGCTTGTCCCTCAAAGAGATTTTTCTCTAGTTGGCAACCTTACAAATATAGTACATAAGATTTTAAATACATTGTATTTCTTTGATTGTAAGATACACCTTTTTAAGTATACTTGTTCAAATATAATGTGATAATTTCTGAGTCTTCCATTTTCAGACCAAAACAACAATTGGGAAATCATGAGCATGTCATATTATGCCCTAAGATAGATGTTTTCTGTTATATTGCTCAATAGTCACATTAGTTTAAATGAGTTTTGCTAGTAATGAGCATTTAATTTAAGCTTCTTTTTAGCATTTAAAATACATTATCAGAACAAACTGCCTACCTCTAATCAAATTTATTTCTGTTTAATTATTTATCTTAGCCTTAAAATAACCTGATGGATAATCTGGTAGAGTTTGGCATTATATGAAATCATTGAATCTAGATTTTTTTCTAGAATGTATTAGTTCAAAATGCTTATTATACAGAACATTCCATGTTTGGATTGTGAAACTTAATGAAGGCTCTGGAGGAAAAAAGTGTTTTGTAAAGTTTTTGATATATTGTTCCAGTTTTTTTTCTCATGTACAGTACAGAGTTGTGGAATTGTAGACAAAGTCCTCCTGACTTCAACTCTGACTCATAAAATTTCAGAAAGAGTGACTCAGATTCCTATTGCTAAATAGTAATTTAAAATATACTTTGATTACATTAACCCAGAATGGCATTTCATTACTATCAAGAGAATCTTCAGACTACCTTTTAATCACTTTTTTAAAGTGAATCATCAAACATCACTATCAAAACTGAAAGTACTTGTCTTTTCTCAGAGGGTTTTATTATCATCACTATCATCATCATCATCAACCAAACACTGACATTCATTTTCCAGCTGTAGTTATAGTAAAGTATTCAAAAACATTAGATTTAACCAGAGTTGTCATAGCCATTTTGTATTGGTCGTTTGGCAATAAAAATTTAGAATTAGCTAACACAGAATATATTTGAATATAAATTTCTGAAAGAAAATCAATAATAATTACTGAATACAAAGAAAGATCATGAAGTAGAGGAATTGTCATAAAATATGATCTTCATTATAGGAGCCTTCTGCAATGCAAGATAGGAGGTTAATGCTTCTATTAAGAAGTTAATATAAAGTACATAAAAAAGGAGTTGCAGTCAGATTCTTGTTTTTTTTACCAATCCTACCAATTGACTCAACAGTCCTGTATATGTAAGCATACCATTATTTTATATTTCAAATGTGTTGGCATGTTGATTTTTTTAAGGAACAGCGTCCAGTCATTTCCCTAGTGTTTCAAGTTTGCTTTCATTGGCTAGAAAAGATTGGAAACTGCAGGTATATAGTATTGAAAATACAAAAATATGCAATATTATCATGAGCTTTCTTACATGTAAGGATTTGCATGAAAATACATAGGATGACTTTATCAAATAAACTTACTTAATTCAAGAAATATGTTATTTGTCATAGATCTCATTCCCGAAATGAATGTTTTGGACAATTTATGAATATTTTCATAAATGAGCAGTTTGGTACAGTTGAACTCCATTTATGTATTTCTTAGTTGTATATTTTATGTAATGTGTTTTGTAAAAGAGAAAGTACCATGCAAAACATATTTGCACAGTACTTTCTCCACTATAAAACCATTCAGTTATACATTTTTTCATTTGTATGATTTTGTACTTAAACATTATATTTTTCAGCACTCTAAAGCAGTTTTTCACTTGTGTTAAAGTGAAAAAATTTTAAGCATTTATTTAAATAAAAGTAGAAAGACAAATTATGTATTCATTTCAACTTAGTTCACAGTGACAGCAAATTGCTAGCAAATGCAAAAAATGATGAATAATATGTAACAACTGATACTGTTTCCAATAAAATTTTCTGTTTATCAAATCATTCCTCCAATTCAACACTGAAAAATTTTGCTTTCCATGTTTTCCATGTCCATGTTCACACTAATTTTCTAAGTGAACAAAACTCACTTTCTGGTTTCTTGTTCATTTTCACTATTTACTATCAGTGGGAGCTAACTTTTTGAATGACTATTCTTTCATATGAATGGAATGGAGTTTCAGCAGATTATATCAGTATGTAACATCAATGTGTGAAAATGCTTTCTCAAAAAAAAAGAAACAAAAACTTGGTAAGATTTTTAGTACTTTTTAGTACATGACTTAATTTTGCACTATTTTGCTTCTTCTTTGCATTTATTGTTTGTTCAAACATATTATATTATAGTAAATTGTACTTCTTTGTTAAAAATTACATGTACAAATTCACTTTACAGTGTTAATTTGTGCCATGCCATATTTTTGTGATTAGTGTATTCACTCTAAAAGAAATTCAAAAATAATTTTACTGATATAGTTTATTTTGTGATATTTTTCTCAGTTTTCTTGAAAAACAATACACAAACAGGTTGACCATAGCTATTTTTCTAATTCTAAGTATTGTTGATTTAATTTCTATCATATTATCAGCTTTAATATTTATTTCAATTTGTTAGATAATTTTTTGTTCAAATATACCAAACTTATATTACAAACTAAATCACTTATTGATCCTAATTGTTTTCAAAAGTTTGAATTGTTTAATATTTACTAAATATAAGCAGATTATATAAACTATCAAATAATAATTTTTGTCAACAAAAAACCTTTTAGTTTTCTGGATGTTACAATTAACATAGTAACGGATTTTGCAGCTAATAACTTTTTGCAGGATTTTGCAACTAACAAAACATCATTTTTCTTAAAATATTCTATAAAACTTAATTATGATTCTGAATCTTCACAAAGCTGGTTATAGATTATTAAATAATTTTTTGAAGGTTTTGTGGTGTTATTTAAATGATTATGATTGGAATACACTTCTAACTGTTAGAAGCAATATTGACTTTTTGTAATGCCACTGCTGGACAGAAATGTGAATGGTTTGTCCTCATGTTGGATGATCTGGCCATAAACACTGGAATTTGGGTCATCAAACTAGAACCAATTATTCCAGTATGAATTCGGCCTTGTTTCAAAGGTTCTACTTTCTCTATAGAACTAATTTCAGTTTTTTTATTTTTAGTATAAAATTCCCATTTTGCAATTTTTGTTTGAACTAAACAATAATATTTCTTATTGTTACTAAGTACCATCCAATTAGATGGAAAAGAAATTTTTAATTTTATTATAGACTATATGTACAGTATCTGTGCATTACGATAAAATGAAAAAAAGTGAAATTATTATTTTATATTTTGAATGAAATGATGATAAAGATTGATTTTACATTTTCATTTAATTTCAAAACTTATTTCAATATTTTCAGTTTGTGATGATAGTTTATCAGAGTCATCAAATCTGTCACTGTCACATAGTCAAGCACCTAGTCCTTCTCCAAGTAACTATTCTGAGGATTCTGGTATAATTGAAGAACAGGATGAAGAACTGGAAAAAGAAAAACCATTGCAGAAAAGGAAATGCAATAATCCTCAAAAATTGGATAAATTAAAAGTCTTTCAAAACACACTCAATTTTTCATTCATTGATACTACTTATTGGCAAAAGTAAGTTTTGTTTGTCTTTTTTAAATATACAGGCATACCTCAGGTTATGTACAGTACATAATGCATTCCATCAAATGAATTGTCATTTCTCTCACAATTTTTTTATTTGAAGAAAGTGTTTGAGCAATGACCAATATGGTTTTTCACCCCAGAATTCTACAGAGGATGCCCTTGTTAAATTGTGTGATATTTTGTAGCAAGGAAAGAGAAAAAAAAGTTGTTGTCTGTTAATATTTCTAGATATCAAAAGTGCTTTTGACAATGCATGGTAGCCCTCAGTTTTAAAACTTATCAGAGATACCAAAGTACCAAAGAATGTTTTTTACTTGCTCAAGGATTTATTAAAAGACAAAACAGCTGAGCTTAGATTGGGCTTTGTTTAAAAAACATGCCCCCTAAATGAAAGCTGTCCTGAAGACTCAGTATCTGGACCCCTACTCTGGAATGTTGTTATAAATGACTTGCTAATTAAATTATCAGACTGTTTCCGTTTGTTGGTTATAAAATCGGTTATATCATTAAAAAAAATAATTAATTATTGATGATTTGTCACTTTTTTTAAAACTCAGACATTTTTGGTGTTTGTCAAGACACCTGGATACATGATGCAAAAGTGACAAATGGCAGCACTTAGAATGGACAAGGGCTGGACAAGCTATTGGAACAGTCTTCTTGGTGGAGATGGATAAGTCAGATCATGGCAGGAATACAATTATAAAGATGGTTGTATTTGTGGTTTGTTTTAACATTGATGGTTGCAACCTGGGGTACACCTGAATTTTGTTATCTTATTGTCTTTAGTACATTTTATATTACTACTATATTTGCTAAGGATTGACATTCTTCTTTTTTGGAAGAACTTGCATTTTAATAAAATATTAAAAACTATATTAAAGCAAAAACCAGATTCTTATTTGGTTATAATATGGATAATTAATAATTAATTAACCATATTATATCTCAGTAAGAATCCAACTGTATTAATAATCTATATATATAATCGAGACGAGTTGATAATAATAATAATCAACACAGAGCCCAAACGGTAAGGAGTTGAAGGTTGAAATTTGGTACACAGTTAGGGTATGTCACGAGAACGCACACTAAGAAGGGATTTTTCGAAATTCCTCCCCACGGGGGAGAGGGACAGGAATAAGGCTTAACACTTCCAACAACAATGGAAGTGTCAACAATAAAAGTGTTACGTAACAATGGAATTGTTAAGAGAAAGCGATGTGCAAGACGCAGATGCAGTTTTTTTCGTTTTTGCGGGAAATTGAAGATGTTTTTAGACCCATCTAAAAATTCTCTAATTAGTCTGGAAACAGGGGGACCCAATTCTTGCATTCTGTGAAAATGGGTAAGATTGACTATAACGTAATAATCTTAATCTTCGCTATCGTTACTTTTGCCCAAACAATGCCGGGCCCATCCGCTAATAATAATAATAGAAACACAAATAAATGACATTAGACATTAGACAGCAATTAGGCAGGCTGACACAATACACTAAAAACAACATAACACCTGAATTAAAGAAACAGCTCAAAAACATTTTCAAGAAAATAAAAACACACACAAAACATGAACATCACAACACACACATTATAGAATAGATTGATACATTAAAACAGAAACTCGCAGCCAAAGCACATAGATTCAAATGATACAAAACATGTACACTATGAAAACAACAAAATAAATTATTTACAAACAATGAAAACTCTTTTACAGACAAATTAATAACAAAACAAACACTGATACACAGCACAGTGGCACATCATGGGAATAATCCCTATAACCCCAGCCTAGCACCAAGTGATTTCCATTTGTTCCTCCATTTGAAAAAGTTCCTTCTTAATCAGTTTCCACAATCAGTCAATCTTTTATTTGTGGTACAAACTGTACATACCCAGTACTGCTGAGCACAACTAGGTAATAACAATATAAAGGTGATTTACAAATGTCTAACAAAAGAATAAAGAGTGCTGATAAACAAGTTTGTGTTTTATTAGAGAAGATGTTGCTTTTCGTCAAAACAAAGTCTAATCGAAGATTTTTGTTTCAGTTCTGTGTTCCCTAGATGGCTTTCCTAGGATTGGGTCAGCATTCTGTATACTTCTATTCTCTTGTAGTAATTATGAATAAGTTTCTTAAACTTTTGAAATGTTTCCTCTTCTTCCAGCAAAATATTTCATGGTCAAGGCCAGTCAATTCCTTTTTTTTGCAGAACAATTTTAAGTTCTATTTTTTCTTGTTCTACTATTAAGCAGTCTAAATGATAATGTTCACTTCCATCTGTGAGTTCAGATGGTACACATTATTATTTTCTGAGAGTCCAAAGTGATGGAGATATCTATTAAAATATCCATGGTTTGTAAGAAACTGCCTTGTGTGGTGGTTAACTTTGAGCCATTGGAGTTTTTCTGTTTTCATCAAGCACTGCTAATTTGGCAAGCTCCATTAGCTCTTGTGTTTCCCACATCTCCTTTATGTGCTTTTATCCAGTTCAGTGAGTAGTCGTCATTTGAAGCTTGTAGAAGCCTGTTAATTTTGTTAGTAATTGAGTGTGTTTCTTTGTTTAATATTGTAAAAATTACTGCTCTACTATCTGAAAACAAGTTAATCCTTGAGTTAGAGAATTTATTTTTTTCTCTGTGTCAATATTTTTTCACTGTGTCAATAGCTAGAATTTTGGCTTGTATAACATTACAATCTTTGTACAACTTTATTTGGTTGTTCTTGGTTTCTTTTCCATTTTCATAAATGACAAAACATATAATCTTGAATTTTTAACTGTCTGTATACATAGGCTTACCAGATGTCCCATTTTGACCGGAATTGTCCTGGTTTGATGATGTGGTCCCTGCCAGTTTGTCATTTTGTCCCAGTTATTGGGTTAAGTTTTAAAATTGCCAAACATACAAGAAGTAAAAATAGTGTAGCCTTGCATAAAATGGTGATTTGGCAACTAAATAATCTCTTCTGTTACAGTCACTGTTGCCAATCTAAATATTTTGTATCTAGATCTAAGTACATTTACCATATTTTACAGACTATAAGACGCACCTTAATTTTTAGGCAGTTTTTTTTTAAAATACCTATAAGACGCACCTGAATTTTGGAAGCAACTTTTCGAAGAAAAAAGTGTGTCTTACAGTCCGTAAAATACAGTGAAGTACGTTGTTTAGATGTTTTATTTTTTCATCCAGATATTTTTTCACAGAATTTATAATAGCACATAGCCTATGAGAGCCATATACTTTTATTTCATTTTTTAGATATTTTGTTTCAATTAGAGTTTACAACACTTACACTGGTCATGTTATTGTTGCGCATGTTCTGTCTTAGTCGCGTTCAAATTGCTAGTTGGCATTTGCGATTATTTTGTATTGTACATTAAATTAATTTAATCTCCAAAATTCCAAAAAATATGTGTTTACTGATGATTGAAAAAAGGTTTATCCATTTTTGAAAAAACTCTGTGATCATATTGAGGAAGTGAAATAAGAACTGTATTTTTTAGAATTTTTAGTACTCGTGGGTGTTCGGACATTAAAAATCACTTGAAACGTGTGAAACATAAGGCAAGCTTAGTAGCAATAGGAACTTCCTTAAATATATTGTCATATTTTAAAGGTACCAATTTAAGTGACAAAGAATTTTTAAAGAAAGTTCACACTTGTGATAAATATTAATAAGTTTTTAATAATAAGGTAGGTTCAGATGAGTTATTAAAAATTGCTTTTAACTCATTGTTTTTTGTTAACTTTTTATATAGCCTTTTCAATCATAGGTACTTATCCTAGTAGGCAATTTTGAGAAAATACTCACAACAGAAAATAAAGTTGTGAGTATTTTGAGTTTTTTTGTGTTGAGTATTTTCTCAAAATTGTCCAGGTTTGAGAAAAAAATATTATGGTAAGCCTATGTATATACATTCTGTTTTCTTTAAATGGTTGTTCTTGAAAATATACTTTTTCTCCCAGATTTGGGATGTTAAAGGGGGATTTGTTGTTCAAAGTCTTCTGCCCTGTACTTGTTTATTCCTTTAATAAAATTTTGTCTACGTTTGAGTCCATTTTTGTGCGATGAATGTAATAACTGTGTCCATTAAAGCCTGGTTCTCTTAGAGTGGTTTCCCTAAGAGAACCAGGCTTTTTGTGGGAGATGTTCTATAAGCCTTTGTAAGTATAAGAAGAGTTTACCTTTGGGCTACCAGGAGTTTCTGCTTTTTATGTTTTTGAGACTGCTTCCTCCCAAGCTAGGCATGCATTTGTTATGATCGGCATGAAAATTAAATTATATATAGAACTCATAGCCTCAGAGTTCAGGCACCAGGTGCTCTTAGTTATTTTTGAAAAGGATTGAAAGATGAATTCTATATGTTTGGTAACTGTTTCTGTATGTTTGACTCAGAGAAGTTTATGGTTGAGTGTCCCTCAGAGATATTTTATTTGTTGTATCTTTATAGAACGATTTTTAAGTTTTATGCTTGGTACTCTTTTAAAAAGATGTGGAACACCTGGGCAACTGAGGACTATTCCTATTGTTTTAGTTGGAATAAATTCCATTTTGTTTTGTTTTTCCCATTCTGCTGTTCTCTCCATAATGTTGGTTCCTTTTCTCTCTAATTCTACTCTTGAGCTTCCTCCCTATCACTAATGCATTGTATACATATGCAATCTGAGTGCATTGACTGAAGTCTTAGAAGAGAAAACCATCAAAGAAGCCCTGGTTTGCATTGAAGGTAGTATAATTTTATGATGTGGGAATACAAAATTTGGTGCCTCACTATGACAAGTGACTTACTAATAATTGAAACTATGTCAAAAAGTAGTGTAAGATATTTACATCCCTTTGCAATAAGCATGATTTGAAACTAAATTGTTGTTTGCTTTTAATAGTCCATCAGAACTTACATTCTGGATATGCATCATGTATGTATATGTTTATATAAGACATATAACAAAAAATAATTACATTGATATATAATATAATAAATCAGTATCATTGAATTGCAGAAGTATATTAAATGTTAAACTTAATTATATAAATTTAATAATTTTTTTTATGAAGATAGATTATATTGTTATACAATTAATTATTAATGTAGGTTTTAGAAAATATACTTGCAATAATAGAATTAATAATAATTGTAATAATTAAAATTAGAATTAATTACTAGCTTGTTAAATTTTGATTAGTAAAATTAGTTAAAACATTTTTATACAGCAAGTCTTCACTAAGCATCATCAATAGGTTCTTGGAAACTGCAACACTAAATGAAACAACAAAAAAATAAAATCAATTTTACCAAAGGCTAAATGACATAAACAAGAGTTAAGTTTCTATGGCATATTTTTGGTCACAAAAACATCACTAAACTTTTAAATGATGACCTAAAATTTCTCTAATATAAAAGATTGAAATAAATGTGATTTATACTTATCATGTTTATTATATTAACCACAATTCACTGGTTATATATGCAACAAATAACACAAAAACACTAAGAAACCAGTAAAATCCAAACATATTTTATGCTATGAATGTTTTCTTTTGTCTACAACAAACACCATCATTTATTCTCAAATATAAACTGACAGAATGTGTGTTTTAAATTGAATGAAATATATAAAAAGTATTGTTTCTCCATCTTATAAATTTTTGCATTTGCGAAAAGATACAAGATGGGGCATCAAATAAGGCCTGTAGTATATAAAACAAGGTCACCTACAATTCATATGGACAGTGTCTGTGCAGATCTGGAAAATCGGGCAATAAGATTTTTAGCAGGGAATGGCATCAAAAGTCAGGGAATTCACAAATATTGCAGAATCCATCTGCTGCATCTTTAAATTCAGTTTGGTATAGATCATCTATGAAAACTGGAGAGAGCAAGAAAATGGCAAGATTTGTCACTCTTATATCTCATAAACTATAAATGAGAATCTAATGATTTAAATTTGTTGGATAGAGGGGTTCATGTCCATATTTAAAATGGTGGGTAGTGGGGTGTGCAGCTGTGAGGGAGTAGTGTAGCAGTTACACATGAACACTGAAAATAGCAATGCTGCACAGTGTTTGGACAGTGTAACTTTTGATCACAAAGAGATAGGATGATGAAATTGGTGTCGATTTGTACAGAATGACAGGATCTAAAATAAAATATTATTTAGCAATAATAACCAATAAAATAGAATTTGTAGTCATAAGCTGATAATTGTGCAGAGTTGAAGAAAATTTTCATAATGTTGGAAAAATTGCAAAGGAAATAGGAACAGAAATTATGATACAAATGCTGGATGAATTGTTTGCAACACACACCTATTAACCTTAATTTTAAATCCAACAAGCTTTAATTCAAGTTTGAAAAACATTTTTGATCTAATAATAGATCTGCTTCAGATATAGAAAGCTTAATATTTTAATATTAAGCTGGATTTAAAATTAAGGTTAATAGTTGTTATGAACAGAAATGTAAGAAACATATATCATTGGAAAGAAAAATTCAAAAGGAATAAGAAAAGATTGTATAGAGAGCTCAAGAAAGCCAAGTGTGTCAACTGCAATGTGAGTACTTTGAGTGCACTGCTTGCCTTATTCATTTGCATCTTACCCTTCTTCTAATAATTCAAAGACAGATTCATGCCTTAAATGATTGTGATTGTGTCTCTATACACAAACCCCCAATTTTTTGACCTGTGCAACATCTGGTTAACCCTTTGCAGTCAGTTGATGCTGTGGGGTGGGGCAAAGAACTGTCAGTCAGCTTACATGATATCATGTACAGGAGGTTTTGGACTGTGCAGCAAACTGCATGCAATTCATGTATTTTTTATTCATTGTATTCTTTGCTGTTGGCTACATACAGTATGTGGAGAGATGATAATCCTGCTAATTTTGATGGATTGATGATCTATGACATGTCTTCTCTCTAACTGCAAATTTTCATTTTCAGTTGGCACACGGAATTTTGAAAAGCCACATTTTTTGGAAGTATATCAAAATATCTCCGTAGAGTTAAAGTCTGGTTTCAAAAATTTTCATCACCAACGACCTAATTTCCCCTGTGAAAATTTCATTGCTCCCATTATAAGTTTCAGGGGATTGGGAAGAAATCTAATGACCTTGAATGGGTCCATGCTGTACCAGAACTAGCATGCAATAAGTGATTTCTCTTTATCACAGGGTTCATGATTTATTTCGTTTAAATTATTTTGAATTTCCCACCTCTTCACTTTAAGAAAATTAAATTTTTAAAACAAGTCTTTTTCTTATTTAAATAAAATCATAAAAAATTTTTTATATTCGTAATCAATTTTACACAACGTTTTTCATTTTTTGTAAGAAGTGAATAAAGTGTTTTTTTAATAATAATAAAATTATATAATTGTGATTTCTACCAAGAATGGTGGATGCAGGACAAACTGTTTTTTTTTTTTTTTTTTTTTTTTTAACTCTTTCCGCCCTGTGGGCACTAAGAGGGCCTCTTTTAGTAGGCCCATTATGGGTTCGGCCAGGCCCACAATGGGGCGACCGGGTGGTGAGGGACGGGGCCCGACATATCCGAACGGACCACCCCCCGAAAAATTCCTGGGGATTATTCGACCCGTTCGGATTCGATCCCGGGTCCCCCAGAGCGGTAGGCTGCCACCTTTACCGCTCGGCCATCCGGCCGTCGCAGGACAAACTGTTATATGCCTGAGACATGTGTGAGTACAGTTGACAGAACAGAAATACATTGCTTACTTATATGTAATTTAATTTTTATTTATATTGTTTATTTTTTCATTACTTATCTGTGTTTATTGGTAATTTTATTTTATTGTATTATTTATTTTTTTAATTTAAACCAACCATTATTCTACATTCACAAAATTTTCCTTCATATTCTATTTTCACTAAGTTGATTTTTGTATTCTTTAAAAATGACTGAAAACATTTGTAATTAAATTGTTCTTGCTGTTTTTAAAGGTTTCATGAGTGTCTGAACTGTCAGTTTATATTTGAGAATATTTACTGATGTTTGTTGGCATACTCATAGCATAACATATTTTTGATTTTTTACTAGATTTTTTTCGTATGGTATTTTGTGTTATTTATCATATTTATTAATGAAAACACGTAAGATAATTATTTATCCAGTTTTGGGAATTGGTGAGTGACTGTGGTCATAGTGGTGATGGGTGGTATGAGGAGGAGAGCTAAATCCTCATCACTGAGAATGGTAAAGATGAGTAATAAAGAATTTTTTCAAAGTAAAAGTTGTAAAGAGCACATCATATAATCATTTAGTTCAAAAACAAACAATTGGTGATTGAAATGAACCTGTAGTATGTTCTCTATAAATTTAAAATGGTAAATGCAAACAGGGCATGTTTATTTACTTTGACATTAAATGATGTCTGGTGTATTATTGTTATATGAACCTATAGTTGTATTAAAAGAATGCACATAAAGAATGTAAATTATATTATCAGACTTAAAAAAAATTTACTCAACATTATTTTTTGGATTGTGTTTGCAGCCTCCAGCATATATTTTCCACCTTATAGAATCAATTTTACTGTTTATAAAGATCAACAAAAATAATTGTAAATGATTACAAATGCTCTTGTATCTTTCCTCAACAATGTTGTAACAAAATAATGAAAAAAGAAACATTAAGTAAGGACTTGCTGATATTTATATTGCAATTCATAAACATCATTTCATGTGAAGTTCAAAAACATTAATTTATTTCATTCATATAGCTTAAATCTTCTGCATGTATGTATATTATATAAAGTATCAATATTTGATATATATATATATATATACAGGTAGAGCATCGATTATCCGACCCCCGATTAACCGATTTATCGGTTAACTGACCATGTTCTAGTCGGCAAATTCAAATTTCCGCTAGTGATGTGGCGCTACAATATTTGGTTGTCTTGGCTACTTTAATATTATTTTTCTTAAATTTTTGCATGTTTTAGCTGGCAGCACTGGCTCGACCATGAAAGGGGGGCTAGTATTTAAACCAGGTTTAATACACTATACTAATAATGTATTTTTTCATACTTTTCAGTTATCCGACCAACCCCAGTCCCCAATTAAGTCGGATAATCGATGCTCTACTGTATATATATATATATATATATATATATATATCATATGGCTACTGTCTTTCAGGTAACCTGTAATTAAGAGAAATAAACAAATGCAAAAAATAATTATAATAATTATCATAATATGAAAATAAAATGGAAAACAAATTAAGAGAAAGATAAAAATAAAAATACAGTAGTCACTCATCAGATCACACATGTAGGGGATACAAACGAAATAGTGATGTATCAGATGATGTGATATAACTGAAGTTTTGATTTGGAAGACAAAAAAATAACGTGAGATATCCAAATGAGCGATATAATGATGGGCTACTGTATAATAAATATTTATCTTATTTAAAAAATATAACTCAGAATAAATTCTATATTATAAATTGTTTTGACTTTCAAACAGTATATATTGTTTATGGTTTTATTGATGACTGTAATTATTTAACTATTTTATTTCTTGTACAGTACAATCAGATTTAAACTAGTATATACAAGGGAATGTTGGCAAATAGTTAATCTATATTTCAGAAAAACAAGCTTTTATTTGCTTCAACATAGTAAATTTAGATGAAGGAAAAACTGTTGGGTGTGGTCTTAATTGCAAATTTAAATTGACAGATAACCTGTGTTATTTGCAGGAAATTATGGTTATGAAGTTATTAATACTTAAATGCTTTTGACCAATGAAATATATTTCAAGATAATAATCTTTATAATGTAATCTATCCTATTCAGATAAATATTTAGTGTTTACAATAAAACTTTTTCTCAAAGTTGTTTAAATTAGCTTATTCTCTCAGACTTCCTTCTATCATGCAAATTTTATTTTACAAAGGAAGAGATTATAGATAAGGACAAAGCTGAAGTTTATTTAGTTAATATAATTAAAAATCTTTGTAGTTTTTATTATATCAGTTCTTCTGGATCAGTTTGTTATTTTTTAAATAAAGATATTTAAGGACCATTGATATAATGTTTGCTCACAGAACTTTATCTTTTTTATTGCAATGAGCATTGGATGAGCCAAGGTATTTTAGGACAAATCAGTGTTAATTCTAGAATTACATAATTATTCACCTCTTGCTTTTGATTTATAAAACAAGTATACATATGGCTTTTAAGCAAACATTCACATGTTTGCTCGTGGGTGTATCATTATATTTTGGAGAAATTGCTCCCAAATTCAAACAAACAAGTAGGGGAAAATTTGGGCAAAGCAAGAACAAATAATTAGAGAAAGCAAAAAGGTTAACAAATTATCAGTTGTTGACAAATTAAAACTTAGCTCTTGTTTTAATCTGTAAAATTTTGAACAAATCAATCTCCACTACTTCCTAAACCATTGTCTCCATATACTCAATGGTGATACTTGCATTATAGATTGCACTTGGAGTTGCTTTTTGGATTCAAGAGAGCTAACAAAGATTTTATTGAAGTTTTATCAAATTTTATATATTTTTAATATAATACTAATCATTCAATTTCACTTTCTCATGTAGCATGCTAATAAACAAATTTTAAATTTTATTAAACTTTTTTAGTTTTTACTTATTTTTATTCATTTTATTACTCTATTTTTGTCATATAACTGGATTTTACTTTGTAAATAATCAATTTCATTAATTTATATTCAATTTTTCTCGTACACTGAAAAGACCAAAATGATACCAGAAACATTTCATAATAATTTTTGTTATTTTAATCAAGCAGTTATAATTGCATTTTGTGTGTTTGGAAAAAATCAGTTTTTTCTGATTGAACTTTCAGAATACATTTTTAAATATTTGGATTGTTGTGTACAAATTAAATATATAATAGTGAGATTGTGGCTGAAGTTTTCATCTCTAAAACATGAACGTCAAGTGCCACTTATAGGATAGAGATGTTCAATGTTCATGTTCTAGAGATGAAAACATCAGCCGCAACCTCGCTAATGTAAAATATACTATTTTCAACATATTTAAGCAATTACAAAATGAAAAGTTAGCCTATATAAACTTTGAAAAAAAATTTTATTGAATATAAATGTCCTATAGAATATCAAGAGAAAAAGTTAGTTGTTTCAAACATTCCAAAGATGCCTAGAAAAAATTTGTAACAGAAAAAAAGAAAACAATATTATAAAGCACTCAGCAAATCATTATAGATATACGTATACGTACTTAACACCTTACTCTTGCCGAGAAAAAATATATTTATTTGCAACAAACAAACAAACGTTTTCAGCCTGCTTCACAGGCCATCTTCAGGCTTGGAATACATTTGAAATTAAAATTCCATCCATGGAATACAAAAATTCAAATTCAAAATTAAATAAGGTACAATCAAAATAAAATATTGAATAACTAACATAAAGCAAAAAATAACAAAAAATATATAAAAATGTAACAAATGAATACGTAAGCATTAATAAATGCAAATTTCTAAGACATACAATAAAACCATTATATTGATTGGTTAGAGCCCTTATTAAACTTCTTAACCATAAACTTCCATGCAGAGGGAAGACTTTCTGCGTCCCTCGCATTAAGACAGCCTTCTTGTAATCTACTTCTAAAAATCTGCAACTTTTCCGCTGTCAAGGCTAATGATGGAGACGATAAAGGATTTATGATGGCCGCCTGATTCCATTTGACCGTAGCTCCTGGCGCTTGCGCCATTTGGGACAAAACTGTTGCATTAGACCCCTTTCTGATATTATAACTATGCTCCTTGATTCTAATTCCTAAACTTCTAGTGGTTACTCCGATGTAATCTTTTTTAACGCCCAATTGCATGTTTTCATACGGAATTTTATAAACTCCTGCTTTCTCTTCTGCCTTTATAACATCTTTATCATTCCTGAGGATTTTGTATAAATTAGGGGCCCTTTTTATAAGCATCTTCGAACTTTTTCTGTGTGCTATTTCTTTCATGACTGTATTCATACTTTCATTATATGTAAACTTTACAAATTTATTGGGAGCATTCTTAAAACATCCTTTCTTGATGTTGTGTTCATATTTCTTAATTATTCCTAGAATTGTACTTTTTTGGTAACCTAGAGTCCTGGCTACATTTATTATTCTATTTATTTCTTTCGTCCTGTCTTGTATTGCGAAAGAGTACAAGACAGGACGAAAGAAATAAATAGAATAATAAATGTAGCCAGGACCCTAGGTTACCAAAAAAGTACAATTCTAGGAATAATTAAGAAATATGAACACAACATCAAGAAAGGATGTTTTAAGAATGCTCCCAATAAATTTGTAAAGTTTACATATAATGAAAGTATGAATACAGTCATGAAAGAAATAGCACACAGAAAAAGTTCGAAGATGCTTATAAAAAGGGCCCCTAATTTATACAAAATCCTCAGGAATGATAAAGATGTTATAAAGGCAGAAGAGAAAGCAGGAGTTTATAAAATTCCGTATGAAAACATGCAATTGGGCGTTAAAAAAGATTACATCGGAGTAACCACTAGAAGTTTAGGAATTAGAATCAAGGAGCATAGTTATAATATCAGAAAGGGGTCTAATGCAACAGTTTTGTCCCAAATGGCGCAAGCGCCAGGAGCTACGGTCAAATGGAATCAGGCGGCCATCATAAATCCTTTATCGTCTCCATCATTAGCCTTGACAGCGGAAAAGTTGCAGATTTTTAGAAGTAGATTACAAGAAGGCTGTCTTAATGCGAGGGACGCAGATAGTCTTCCCTCTGCATGGAAGTTTATGGTTAAGAAGTTTAATAAGGGCTCTAACCAATCAATATAGTGGTTTTATTGTATGTCTTAGAAATTTGCATTTATTAATGCTTACGTATTCATTTGTTACATTTTTATATATTTTTTGTTATTTTTTGCTTTATGTTAGTTATTCAATATTTTATTTTGATTGTACCTTATTTAATTTTGAATTTGAATTTTTGTATTCCATGGATGGAATTTTAATTTCAAATGTATTCCAAGCCTGAAGATGGCCTGTGAAGCAGGCTGAAAACGTTTGTTTGTTTGTTGCAAATATATTTATTTTTTCTCGGCAAGAGTAAGGTGTTAAGTACGTATACGTATATCTAAAAAAGAAAACAATTTTCTATTTTATTTATCTTATTTTTACAGTATTTTGAAGATATGAAAATTCACTATTGATTTTATAATTGATATAAAATTAATAGCCAATTTTTCATATGGTCAATATTACTGTAAGAATAAGATTTAAAAAATTGTTCCATATGGATTTGGAGGATTTTTACAATAATAGCAGTTACGTACTTCTTTCTGTGTCATTATTTTCCTCTGAATTCTTTTGATTTTATCTATATATTTCTGCTAAGCCTAAACAATCATCTTACATTGTTTTACCAGGAATTGTAAATTTTTTGAAATTCCTTCTTTTAATTGTTGCTCACTCTACCTACAACACTTTCAATAGATCAGCAGTAGTTCTGGATCTGCATTGGGAAAAACTCTGTTTCACATACTCAACAGAATAGGAATTATAAGAATGGCATCTGATGCCTTAACTGATATCTTGTCAGTGGCAATGCAAATTGTTTTCAACTCCTGTGATTTCTGAAGAAAATATTGCTTGGTTTCTCCAGAGGTATGCAAAGAAGATTTATTATGAAGAATCACAACTTCGTCTCCACTGGATAAAATGCAAAAATATCCTACTCCATCAATAATTCTTAATTGAGGCAGCTTTTGCAAGAGAAACATCTCTCTGCTGCCTAAGGCATCAACAACTATGTCTTGTAAATTATTTTTGACTAGGTGGATTTTTGTTCAAGCAAGCTGTCTTAATCTTTCTCAACAAATCAGCTGTTCTCTTTAGCAGTTTTCTTTGAAAATATGCAAATTTAAATGGGTCTTCATTATATATTGAATTGTCATTATTTCAAAATTCTCTATTGATTGTAAAATTCTATTATAACAAAATTGAGAATTAAAACTCCAGAGATTGTTATCCTCATATTTTATTACTATTGATACAATTGACTTAGTTTTCTAAATAAAGTTAATAATAAGTTTGCTTTTATTTTTATATCCTGATGTGATAGAAATATTTTGTTCTTAGTTTAGTCACGAGAAATAACAAATTAAACAAAATTATGCACCAAAGATCAAGAAAAATTATGAACACAGGTCATAGTCTACCAATAAAAGATTGATCCAAATGTGTTTTAGGACTTCTTTGCATGTTAGAGATAGGGCCATCCAGAGTAAATGGGCACTTGGGGCACAATACATATTGAGCCCTAGCAAATTAAATTATTATATCAAAGTAAAGCATTAAATAAAAAAATAATGTTATGGGGCTTCTACTTCCTCAGGGCCAGGGCAATTTGCTCCTTTTATCCTCTGTGGATGTTTGTGTTTAGAGAAGAACTTCAGAGATTTGACTGTATATTGAATTTAAGTTTAAGTTTAGTTGATCATATTAACATTGCATAATTTGGATTAATTATATAGATTTAATAATATATAAAATAAGATGAATGTTTAATTATCAACAATTAACATGTGTGATAATTGTTGATTAAAAAATTACATATATAATATTAAATTAAATATCTTTTTAAATTGTTTTTTGCCCTTAATTTCATTAAACATTTCATGGTAGTGAACATGGCAGCTCGTCTCTGATTCCAGCAAGGAAACAGTTGAACGCACGTTCTAACCTAACCTAACCTATTCTAATAAATTACCATAATTGTTGCCAACCAAATTATTAGAATAGGGGTAATTTATTAGAATAGGTTAGGTTAGATTAGAATGTGCATCCCCACTGTTTCAGAGACGAGCCGCCAACAGGTAACATTAACCATTCGCTACCACAGGTAACATTAACCATTAAATCTAATATGTATACACAATACACCCAAAATGCATTTCAGAATCTAAAATAGTCCCTCTTCACTTGGTCTTTCAATAAAGATCACAAGATAAAAATACATAAAAATTACATTAAAAGGCCAAAATAACCATGAAAACATCACAATTAAAAAACTGATGTTATCTCACAAGTGCCGTACAATAAATTCTTTTTCATGTTTTCTGTAACCAAGCCAGCCATAGAGAATTCTACACACAATTAATTACAATCAGTTACAGACCACTTTAAATATCAAACAATAATGTAATGGACACAATACTTACAATGCTCTAAAGGATCAACTGAAACATTACACCAGGGGTCCCCAACCTTTTTGTACCTAAGAGCACATTCTAGAATACCGGCTGGACGACAGGCACCATTTATTTTTTCAAGGTGAATTTTTATATTTGGACATAGTTAACAGCGCCGGATTAAGCCTCTAGCGGGCCCTAGACAAAATTTAAATTGGGGCCCCATTTAAATAAGTTGCTTCTAAACAAATCTTATATAATGTGACATTAGCATGGGTGACACCCGGTGCGGATATCGTTGTGTCACCCAGGAATATTTCTAAATGGTGCGAGAGATATCGTGGCGGAGATTACTTCTGACACACGGATGGCTGTTGACCATTTTTTTAGTTAACGACTGCTGAAATTTTTAGGTCACTCCAAGTTACGGGCCCTACACGTTTTCCTACTTTGATTTTACGGTATTCAGAACGGACAGTTTTACTTCATTTCAGGTATGGGAAATTGAATTGGTGCAGATTTGGCGCAGGGGAAAAAGAGATCAGTCGCATTTCGCTTTGTGCTTTCATCTGTGTTGGACGCCATTTCTACTTTTGAATGGTTAATCATTCAAAGTGAAAAAACTTTTACATAGCATTTTATTGAAAACCGAAATATTTTTATTTTTATCGTGGTCGCACAGTGGCGGGCACACGTAAAACGATTGGCGGGCGCCATGGTGCCCGCGGGCATAGGGTTGGGGACCACTGCATTACACCAAATAAAAATAATATGCACTTTTAGAATCAAATCCCGGGGAAATAGTAGTCACAATACAAAAACTTACATATTTATACTTTATTTTACATCATCAGTTTACATCAATAATGTTTAGTTTTACTAATATAGCCATACCAACTCTCATCTATTTTTAAATCCAAATTATCACTAATTCTCTTTTCTTTTTTAACTTTTAAAATTTCAATATGTTTATAATATTTATGCTTATTAATATTTGTTTCAAATTTTATTGCTTTTCTCAAATGTTTTTCTATTTCACATTCATTTAAATTACAGTGTTTTGCTACTGCTGAAGTTTGTGTATTATATTTTATTGCATTAATATGTTCTTTTATTTAAACCTTTAAACATTGCTTTGTCTCACCTACATATATCATTCTGTCATTGCAATTACAATTAAATTTATATATAACATTAATTAGATAATAATATAAAATTTGAAATTGAAGATGAAATTAACAATAAATTGTCTTTTTTGGATGTGTCAGTGTCAAGACATGCTAACTTGTTACAAATACAAAACTATAAACAATCTTGTAATGTTGATAAGGTAATAGATTTTTAATCATATGCCCCTATGTTTATAAAAAGAAACACTTTTATTAATTTTATACAAAAAATTATAAATAGAACTACTTCAGAATATAAAAAGAAAAGTCAAATTATCGACATTTTAAAAATTTATTTATTAAACCATTATCCAAAAAGTTTCTGGAGGGTTGGCTGAAACATATTGAATATAATGTTAATAATAATGGTAATGAGTATGTAAACAATATGATTAAAAAAATAAAAAATGAATTAGAGAATTTAATATAAAATTGGTACCTAATCAGTATAATAAAATACAAAAACATATATGTCCAAATAATTTAAATGGAGAGATAAATGATTTATAAAAAAATAATGTTACATATAAATTTAATTGTAATTGCAATGACAGAATGATATATGTAGGTGAGACAAAGCAATGTTTAAAGGTTTAAATAAAAGAACATATTAATGCAATAAAATATAATACACAAACTTCAGCAGTAGCAAAACACTGTAATTTAAATGAATGTGAAATAGAAAAACATTTGAGAAAAGCAATAAAATTTGAAACAAATATTAATAAGCATAAATATTAAAAAAGAAAAGAGAATTAGTGATAATTTGGATTTAAAAATAGATGAGAGTTGGTATGGCTATATTAGTAAAACTAAACATTATTGATGTAAACTGATGATGTAAAATGGAGTATAAATATGTAAGTTTTTGTATTGTGACTACTATTTCCCCGGGATTTGATTCTAAAAGTGCATATTATTTTTATTTGGTGTAATGTTTCAGTTGATCCTTTAGAGCATTGTAAGTATTGTGTCCATTACATTATTGTTTGATATTTAAAGTGGTCTGTAACTGATTGTAATTAATTGTGTGTAGAACTCTCTATGGCTGGCTTGGTTACAGAAAACATGAAAAAGAATTTATTGTACCGCACTTGTGAGATAACATCAGTTTTTTAATTGTGATGTTTTCATGGTTATTTTGGCCTTTTAATGTAATTTTTATGTATTTTTATCTTGTGATCTTTATTGAAAGACCAAGTGAAGAGGGACTATTTTAGATTCTGAAATGCATTTTGGGTGTATTGTGTATACGTATTAGATTTAATGGTTAATGTTACCTGTGGTAGCGAATGGTTAATGTTACCTGTTGGCGGCTCGTCTCTGAAACAGTGGGGATGCACATTCTAATCTAACTTAACCTATTCTAATAAATTACCTCTATTCTAATAATTTGGTTGGCAACAATTATGGTAATTTATTAGAATAGGTTAGGTTAGGTTAGAACGTGCGTTCAACTGTTTCCTTGCTGGAATCAGAGACGAGCTGCCATGTTCACTACCATAGGTAACATTAACTGATTTAATTATTATAAAATCTCTTTGTTTTGTAAACTTAAATATAAAATAAATTTAAGAAATTTAATTTAATATTCACTGGTATGATAATCCCTAACATAAATACAGTAGAGCATTGTTTATCCAAAAGCCGGTCAACCGAAAGCTTTCCAGTCAGACTGTGTTGTGCTGAATTGAACGTTTTTGATACTAGATTAACTTCTAAAGTATAATTTTATTGTTTTCATATTTTTCAATATATTCATTTGTTTGTACAAAATAAAGAAATAATTTTTAACGATACAATATCCTAGATTATTATTATAAAAATTTTCATTAGGCTTAAAATTGACAAAAATTCAACATGAAGCGACATGCAATGGAGAAAAATTTTAACATCGGATAGGTTAATATATTTTTTCGTACACAATCGGTTATTCGAAAAATCAGTTATCTGAACAACCCCAGTCCCCAATTGATTCAGATAAACGATGCTCTACTGTAACTGTTTAAGTTAATAGAAATGTTTAATCTTTTTAAATATCAGATTTCCATAATAAAAATACCTGGTAAATAGATTGTGTATAAATTCTGACAGAATATAGCATATTCAAACAAAAATTTATTTTATTGGAGTAATAACCTTTAAAATTAGAAATGCTAAAAATTTTTGGAAACTTTATCATTAATATTTTAATAAAAACAATTTTGTTTAAATACAAGTTAGAATCTCTAATATTTGAAACTTTTCATCTCTCCAAATACTATATTTATAGGAGCACCAAATACAACCTTCACTAACAATAAGTCCTCTTCTAGAATCTCTCTGAAATCATTTGAAATCTGTATAATCAGAGAGATAGAAAGACTTTATTAATATGACTAGAAGAAGTACAAAAAAGAAGTTGGCTTAGAATATAATCATTTTAAAATCACATTTGTTAATGAATAAAAAGGTTTAATGGGGTTATTTAAACATTTTTAATTATTTTAGAGAGAAAACCTGTTGTGGAACCATATACAGAGGACCAAATAATGAAGTCCTAATTTATCCAATGCTGCTTCATCCATGCACATGTAACAATAATACAACTCAGGAAGGAAATACTCTGAAACATAACATCAAATCATCTAGTGGATTGCATGCTTCATTCCATTCGGATTCAAGAAATGAATTGAATAATGGAAAAGAATGGAATAATGATTATGAAAACGAGTCTCATAGTGAAGATGAAGAAATGTTTGATATTAATTAACATTGTTTTATTATAGGAAGTTCAATTCTATAAAATGGAAGTTCATTGATGTTATATATATATAGAGAGATATATATAAGTATATACATACATATTTGTATGTATTATGAACTTTCACTCTGTTTTATTTAATGAGATTTTAATACAACTATTTATTACATTCTTAATAGTATTTTTCTACTTTATAAGAAAATTAAGATTCTTAATGAAACTTTTCTTCCATTATTTATTTTATCTTTTTTTTTTTATTAAACATTATCATTTTGACATTAAACAATAATAATATCATCTTTTTATAAAATTTTAAAATTAAAAATAAATGAAATTATATTTCTGTAAAAACAAAGCAAATGATATACAAATATTGCTATTTCAAATACTTACAAAATTCTTTTTCATTGCTTGCAATATAAACAGATGGCAATATTTTTGTAATAAAGTGAAAGTTAAATATAACATTAATGAACTTTTTATCTTATTTGCTCCTCTCTATCATTGATCACTGCCCAAGATTAGTCTTATATTGAAAGATTTCATTTTTTACACTGCTCGGAAGTATGTGATGCAAATTCTGTGCTTCCATATTGTGTAGCTTAGCAAAATAATTCTGTGATCGTTTTATTGAAATGAATTAATTTGAATGTTTTCTAATACAGTATTATGCTATAGTATTTTGGTAAATATTGTATAGTTATCTTTATTTGATGTTTTGTTATTTCCTCGATGATCGTATAAAACTTTTTTTATCTATATATAAATGTACAATAGTATTCGTAAATATTTTTCTGTTGTTCTGTTTGTATAAAAAATGTCTAATTACTACCTGTTTATATTAAATGTTGATTAAGAAAAATTTTAATAACATTCCATAACATTACAGATGTACTTTCCTAGAATATCAACTATTTCACTGCCATCGTTTCCGATGTGCTTTAATGGAGATAAAATGGACTTGGATGTTGTTCTGGACGAGCAAATTGATTCTTATAGCCTGTGATTGTGTTGTAAAAATATCAAACGTGTTAGTTTTTTCCGTTTCATATACTCTGATTTATTAACCAGAAATTTTTAACATGTTACTTTAGAATGACTGTTTAAAATTTATTTTAAAGGTAGAGGTTTAATAAATTAATGGCTTTAGTAAATATAGAATTTTTTTCAAACATTAGAATAAGCAAAGTAATAACAAAGAATGTCTAGCTGTTAGTTAACTATGCTTTTTTTATAATGCACTTCTTTAGTCTAAAACTAGCAATGTTATCCTAGGAAAAAAGAAACGAATTATTCATGCACT
This sequence comes from Centruroides vittatus, assembly GCF_030686945.1. Lineage (NCBI taxonomy): Eukaryota > Metazoa > Arthropoda > Arachnida > Scorpiones > Buthidae > Centruroides > Centruroides vittatus. The sequence continues at coordinate 1,811,666 of NW_027121927.1, forward strand.
TCCTGATATTGATAGTTTAAATTGTTTATTATTAAATGGTTAATATAGAAAGATATTAGATTTATTTATATTATAGATATAAGCTGTTATCATTGGCTAGATGACAGGCGTTGCTATTAAAATTAAAAAATAGTAGTAAGATCACTATGTTTGTTCCCACAAGTGCCCCAATAAGTTTGCTGCTCAAACATACAAAAGAAAAAAGCAAATCAAACATCTTCCTCTTTAACATCACAATGGATTTTTGGGGCTTGGGTATGAGAAGTGTTAACTTCATATTTAACTTTTATAAACTTGTAACTGTGTTGGATTTCAGGATGAAAGATTGATGTGTGTACTTTATTCTTAAATGCACAATAATAGAGTCCTTTATGAAAAATATATTGGTTCCAAGAACTGCTTGCTTTATAGAATGAGAGAGAGAGAGAGAGAATTTCTAAATTATTTTTTCCATAATTCTTACTGCAATATTTGGTTGTGAAGTTTTCTTGTGTAAGTGCATCTAATGCATGAAAGCTTTTCATAAAATATCCTGAAGAGTTATGATTCATTTATTGTAAATGTCTGTGAAACTGTGTTTCACAGCAATGGTTATTCCAAAATAAATTATTACATGTATAATTTTGAGTTTATTGGCTGCAATCAGAATGAAGTTATATAGTGTGATTTGTAATATATTTTAATGTGTAAAACAATGTTAAAAAAAATCTATAATGTTGAATCTCTATTGAAAGATATTGTGGTTACTAAAATTTGGAATCTTCGATATTAGTCAAAATATCTTGCAAGACATTTCATTAAAAACTATTTGATCAAAAACAAAATCTATAATATACACATTGTTTTTAAATAGCACAATTTTATTTATTTGATTTGTCTAATTGCATATATCAAATTTGACATTTTGCAATATTTCTTATTTATTTTTAAATAATTATGTCTGCTATTTATTTATATAAAAGTACTTTTTTATATTATTGGCTAATATATGAATTAAAATAAACAAGAATGACAATTACCTGGTTCTTAGTGAAAGGATTACTGTCTTTATATTTTTGTCAAAAAATTTGAAATATTTCAGAAAAAAAAATATCTGTAGAGCTGACAAATTTTGCCAACAGAAGTTTTAAATTGTGATAAATATTTCTTTATGTAAAGGATTTATTTCTGTGCATGTATGTATATAAGTGTTTATAAATAATATAATATATGAAAACTGTTTGGCTTATATAAAAAATTATGTATATTTTTAATGTTTTAATTTATTATGTTATATAATACAATGGCTTTCAGTTTTTTCGTTATGAAAACTTAAAAATTTGTCATGTGTCAGGCCAAATCTGGTTTTAAAAAGTTCTTGGTGTGTGGATAACAACTGTTAAGAATTTTCTGGTGTTGAAGGTAAATTGAATAGTGCGACAAAATCACAAACTCTTTTGGAAAAATATTTAACTATTCAATTTTGCTGTGAAGTAGATCAGATTGTTTAAGGTATCATTAAATGTTTTTATTGCTAGTAATATGTAATCCAATTAGACATATTTTACTAAAAGAAAAGAAAGAAAAAATATATTTTACTTCAAATGTGGTGGTGATTAAAAGTTAGTGTTGTCGTAATAGTACATATATTGTATCAAATATAAATAATATCAAATTATTTCTTAAACTCCAAAGAATTTGTTGGCAAATTTTTGTTACCAAACCTTAGGTTTAATAATTGTTTCCAAAATGTTTGTCACTTAAATAAATCTAATATTTAGAATTGTTCTAGCTTAGAATTGTAGATGCTTTACAAAATTGTTACGATGTAAAAGCAGTGAGAATATTTCTATGAATATACTACAAAAGAGAGCAAGATTATTAAAGATTTAATCTTGGAAGTGAAGTAAACTATTGCATTTCTAAGATATTGAGCATATTCAAATCAAACAGAATCTCTGTTTTGCAGTATATTTCTTAAATAGCACACATTTAATTTTATAATTTCCTTTCATCTATTCTCCAGTAATTTAGTATTTGTAAAAGTGTCGTATCAGAATCGTGCATATTCCTCTATAGCTCAATATTTATTCTCTTTCCGAAAGACTTTCACAGTTGGTCATTTGAAGTGTCAGTGAATGCCTTTTTAGACAAACAATTTCAAGTTTGTCAAAATAGTGTAGATTCAATGTTTGTGCTGTCTTTCTTTAAGGAACTTGGAGTTAGATTCGAACTTTTTTCAACGAGTGAACAATGCCATTAAATTAAAATAATTTTTAATTTGAATAACGTAATAGTAACGAATGGAAAATGATTTACAAATCCCAAATGGGAATAAATTTTAAGAAAAGTTATAATTTTCATTCTTGGGTTTCAAATAATTAAACTGCTATTTATGCTATTTTTAAAATCTCGAAAGACTTCGAATCTAGTCTCCGGTGAAATATCTTTAAGCAATCACTATTATCATCATTAATGCCATATCTTTGAAATTTAAAACCGTAGCAGACATCTTACTGTGGATTGCTATGTACATTAAGTAGTTACAAAATATATCTGTTCCAAATACTTGTAAAATAGTCTTGTTAACTAATGGTTGGTACGAATACTGTGTAAAGAATCATATTTTTTTGGTATTGTGTAATATGGTATAGATTGTTGGAGAATGAATATCATCCATGTGGGGCCCAAAAATTATCAAACACACTTGTGCTAGATGTGATATTGCGAGTTATGTAATTTGATTAGAAGTAATTTTTTGCTTTAAATTGGTTAAAAATTCATTGATATTTTAATGTGTTGTTTATATATATATATATGGTTAATTTTCAAATTTTAATTAATTCATAATTATAAATTGGTATTTTTAAGATTATTAATAATAATCCTATATGGAATAATCTATTATTTCTCCTCTACCGTCGAAAGAATATAAGCAATAGATGGTCCAGCTAGTCAATTTCAACACTGCCATTTTTTACAGTATTTAATATCCTAGTCAAGAAAGCAGCTACATGTAAATTAAGTACAGATCATCGCTGGCCATCTTGAATAGAAGAGATTTTTTTTATTCCCCAGGGTGAAAAAGAACAGTTCTATGTTTGGAAACGTGCACATAATTTTCCCTTACGAGAGTGGCACTAGTGTCGAGTGCCTTACAGTGCTGGCTTAATACTAATTGTTCGAAACTGTGGACTGTGTAAAGTACGTTCTCATTTCGAGAATAATGTATATCGAACGTATTTCATAAAAGTATTGTAAACGTGTATGTTTGTATAGGAATACGATATCAAAAAGTATGGAAATGTTTAAATATATCGATGAGTATCAGTGAATATTTTATGTATTTAAATGAGAACACTTTCTCAGATCCGCATCGCTATTGGTAAGTGTGATTTAAGTCCAAAAATAGGACTGGGGAAAGAATTTTATTTATTGACAAGTGTAAGTAATCATGGAATACTTTTAATAAAATTTGTAATGCCTGTCATATGAGGTTGTGCATTCATTTCTATAATATTTTTGAAATTGAGAAGAAACGCGATTAATGTCAGACTGCTAATGCATTTAGCAATGCATAAACGCGTTCTAAATGACCCTTGTAGACAGAGAACCGCAAATCTTGTGCATATATAACGAGTAACGATGACATTTCTGTAAGATTGATCTACCACTACCACCATTTACGTGTTAACTTGTTGACTTTTGTACACTGAGTGAATAGTGTTTTCAGTTTCTCCGTACATACATTAATTATTGAACATTGCGTTGTGTCCCGTAGGTTACCAGATTTCTCCGACTGGATTAAAGAACACTTAAAAATGATTAGTGTTATCATTTCAACGTCCACTCCACCACATTCCGCTTCAAAAACGTAAATGACCAGATGGCCGAGCGGTTAAAGTGCCGTATACTGCTCTAGAGGATCTGGGGGCAAATCTAGACGATCCAGAAAACGAATTTTACGGGGATGGTCCGTCCTGGATATGTCGGGCCATCCCTCACCACCCGGCACCATTGTTGGCCAAGCCGAACTCATGATGGGCTTGATTAAAAGGCCCTCTTACTTGTTAGTGCTCATAGAACGCAAGCAAGAAAAGTAAAATTGAATAATTTTTTTAAAATAGCTTATAACTAAACATTCTGATTATATTTTTTTAGATTTTGATTTTAAAATTTTAATACAGCACATGAAAAAAATTAAAAACGCTTTTAGCTCTTAATTAACAACCTAGTTTGCTTTTGTACCAGTAAGGTCCAATAGGCACATCATGAAAATCTTCAATATTGTATTAAAGAAAATAACGTGATATTTATTCATTTATTATTGTTAATATTTATGATTTTTATAATATATAATTATTTAGCAAAACAATTTACACAATTTTTTATTGAATGTTTAGTACAGGCATGTTAGATTACATTCATTGTTTTTTCTAGAAATTTTATATGGGCAAATGTCTTAAAAATGGATTTTAAAGTCACAATAAAAATTACATTTTTTACCTTACCAACTTATTAAGCCTACTCCTAAAGAATAAGTAATATATGTAACAACACAAATAACATCAATTGCACATCTGCAAATGTCAACAGGTACTGATAAAACGTACCAAAACACGACTTAGGTCAGGAACACATGCGTAAAAATTTTTCTGAAATTTTCGCTGAAACAGAACTGAAAAAAAGAGTAGAGCATGTCTACTTTTTACGCCAAAATTCCTCCTTTAAGAGAAGTCTTTTCTGTGACGTCAAAGTAGACACGTGGTTTTTATTCTAATGGCGGCAATGAAAGTCAACCCTATTCGCTTGTGCCAGTAAATAAAGGTGGCGTATGAGTCGACCAAAATGGCTGCCACAAAGGGTATAGCGTGCTTGACAATGTACGAGAGTTACCTGTGTGTTGTCTTTTTAATAACTTTTCTCTCTGTAGTCAAAACGTTTTGTTCGCATTTGTATCCGACATTAATCCTAGTTGATTTCGTAGTTGTTTAAGTCACTATGATTACACTTTGTGACATTTTAGAATATGTGGCTGATCGAAAAAGATGTCTTACAGAAGGACAGGAAATACCAAAACTGATAACTTCATATCTATCCAGCTCTTTCTCAGCAAACAATTCACTTCAGTTTCCCACAGCTAATTTTGCTGAGCTTAAAATTCTTGGTTAAAGTTTACCTAGGGAACCCCAATGGCCGCGCTTCCGGTCGCCATTTTGTTTACTGTACTACGCACGCGTACTATGTTCAAAAAATTATGCAAATTAGTATGTATAATTTTTTGAAAAAATAATAATTACATTAGTAAAAAATAAATGTTTTAAGATTATTTTGCAAGTTCAGCTAGCTATGAAATATAAAACAAACTGTTACTCACGTGTTTGACGCTCTGTCATACATTTCCTTTCCGTTTCTTTTCGCTTTCCCTTGATTTGCGATCCCTATCGCTGATGTTTCTCTTTTTACTTGATATTTTTACACGTTTTTTAGTTTCGCCACACGAATGTGCCTTACTTTTTTTCCCTTCTTACACTCGTCGCTTTGTGGAGCAGCTGGAACGGACTCCGGTTCTTTCCATTTCGGCTCGATTCCGGACCTTTCTCTGCACACACCTCCTACAACCCACCTCGTCCCCTTCAATTTTCTACCTTTCTCGTATTTTCTCTTTGCAATTGCTGTTTCGTCTATTTCCACAACTTTATTTATCCCGCCAATCTTAAAAGTACATAGGTTATTAATGGAAACCATCATAACAAAAAGTAAAAAGTTTACCCAGTCGACTGCTGTTTTTTTGGAGATTCCCGAAGCTCCAGCAGCAACAGTTAGCGAACATTCTAAACACAGTAGGTGCCAGATAAATGACAAAATACTCTCCCACGACAAACGACCACATTTCCCTTTAAAGGTTCCTTGGAAAGCTGAATAACTCGTCTTGCAAACATTACATCGCATCGATAGAGTTTTTATCTTCTCTATACATTAATTTACGACGTTTCCCACATTTGTCGCATACCTCTTCTGCATGTTGCAAATTCGAGAATATTGCAAATTTCACATCACTAGGTATTTTCTTATCTATTGCCAAATCATCGAAACCAGAGTACATTAATCTAAAGAAACGACCGGAGGTACAATTAATCGAAAAATTTTCAGAATTAATGTTTGCAGTTTCCATTTTGTCGCCAAAAAAAAGAAAAAAAAAAACTTCTTACAACAATTACGAATACGATAGAATTATTAAATTTGCTGCACGTTGCATCACGAAAAGTACACGGAATAAAAACTTACCTATTTACTATTAAAAATAGCAGAAAGTGGCATTTTTTCTTCAAAAATGTTTAACTGGTGAAAAAAAAACCACTCGCAGCAGTCGAGCCGTCACGAAAAACAAAAAATTTGCATACGATAGTGTTATTTATAAATTGCGCCACCTACACCGAAATTCTAACATCACCTGCCGTCGAGATTACCGGAAGCGCGGCCATTGGGGTTCCCTAGGTAAACTTTATTCTTTTATACAAATGTTTTCACTCTATCTGATATAGGCCATCGTCAGGTTTAATATTATAAATGTTCCAAAATGGAACGTACCGTTTTCGAATATTTTACATATTTAAAATTCAATAAAATAATTTAACTTTAAAATAAATTGAAAGAAGTGTGTATATTAAATAAATAAATAAACAAATAAAACATAGAAAACAAAGCTAAGTAAAAAGAAAAGATTTAAGGGTTTTTAAGTGTCATTCTTTTTTCTATTATATATTTCCACACTGTTCGGAAGCGCATTAGCATCCATAGCATTTAGGCAACGGTTTTTCATTTTAATTTTATAAATTTTCACCTTTTCCTTCTCCAACGCAATGGATGGAGAGAGCACCGTTTAAATCAGTGATTCTCAAAGTGGGGGTCGCGACCCCCAAGGGGGTCGTGAAAAATATTTGGGGGGTCGCTGAAAAATTGATGCCAGATCAATTTTTTTCAAATATTTTATAAATTTACTATGGATTCATGTTTAGAAATAATAGAAATAAAAAATATATAAAATAATTTTTACTTAAATAAATTGCACACATAAACAATAAAAATAATATAAATATTTAAATACGAGCCTAACCCCCTCCCTCCGGGATGCTTTTTGACACATACTTATTCTTCGGGGGTCCTTTGAAATTTTTAAGTGCAGAAGGGAGGTCGCGGTCCAAAAAGTTTGAGAAACACTGGTTTAAATGACTTTAGCCTTTTCCCATTTTGCAATCGCTCCTTCAGTCTGTGCTATAATTGATAATATTGTGCTGTTGTGTCGTTTGTCAACGTTGTATCAAGTGCTCTTTTTCTTATAAAAATCGAGAATGATCTATAAAAGAGCACCTAATATCTGTAGCTTGCTACGGAACGATAAAGACAGCGTAAAAAAGGAAGGTAAAGCTGGGGTATATAAAATTCCATTTGAAAATCAACAGTTAGGAATCGAAAAAGATTATGTGGGTATGACTAGAAGAAATCTGGCGGTACGTCTGCGATAACATACATACAGTTTTGACAAAGGACACAACACAATATTAGCAAGGGTGAACACTTTCTATTCTAACAAACTACTTTATACCCATAGCAGCCGCCATTATGTAGTTCGCGCTAATACCACTAGGTGTCAGATCTATCGTTGGCACAAGCGAATAATTGTGACGGTCTCGAAAAAACGAAAAATAAATAAAATAGACGGGTTTATCGAATCTGTTCGACCACATCAGTGTCATGTATAAAGACACTATTTAAACAACATTTATGGATGGCTATAGGTGCAAAATTTCAAACAGGTCTAGTAGAATCAATATATAGGCCTAGTATTTAAATCACACGTTCTTTATCTGAATTCGGAATACACGTTCTTTATCTGAATTAAATTTTTTATATTATAGCAGAGAAAAAGTGGAAGGTACAAAGGGATAGATTATGAGAGGAAAAAAATTAATAAAATTAGCACTATTAGTGGCAGTGGTGTTTCCTATTCGGCCAGAATTTTTACGTATGTGTGTTCTGGCATAGCGTAAAACAAATTAAACCGAAAGCCGATTTTTGATTCAGTTTTCTGCCACACAATTTTACGCCTGTGTGTTCTTGGCCTTAGGCCAAGAACACACAGGAGTAAATTGAACCTGTTAAAACTTGTAAAATCACAGACAGTTTCCAACGAACATGTTTTTTCGCAAATTGATTTTAAAACAATTTACTAAAAGAATTTTTATCTACCAAATTATCTTATCAAAGGAAATAAATTAGATAGTAATTTCACAATAAAGTAAATACTTTGATTCTGTATGTAAACCAATTTTAAAATGTTTCCATTGGACATTACTGGGTTGTTAATTAAGAGTTAAATCACTGCAATGCACTGAAACTCGCACATAATATTTCCATTATAATAATTAGTAATCCTATTTTAAAATATTAATTAAATTATATTTTTATTCTTGTTTTTATGGATTGGGGCGTATGTAAATGCATGGTTGCGATGTGTATGGTGGAGTGGCTCAGTCCTCACCTTATACATTTACTGGTTGCACTTGTTAGAATTAATTTGGCCTTGAAAACAAGGAATATGGTTTTGGTCAACATACGACGAAATAACTACATAAAAATAGTTGCTTAGGATCATGGGCGTCCGCAGAGGGGGGAAATGGAGTACTTGTCTGACTCTGAGATGAGTAAAAAAATTTCCACAAATTATAATCATAAAATTGATTGACATATGTAACTTACATCCTCGACCATGAGACCTCGCTTTATCTGTTTTTATATTGATGCAATACAGTATTTTATAATTTACTTGCAAAAATACCCTAAAATTTAATAACAAATTTATTGATGTACTTATCATATTTGTCTCCAAGCTTTACTGCCTCGAAAATTTTCTGGGGACACCCATGGAAGGGATAATGGAAAAATTTCTTTATACGAGTATTTGCAGAATAGGCTAGAAGTCGTGCATTTTCTGTTGTTTCTTGATAATGGAATTTCGGGTCCCCTTGGGGATTGGGAAAAGAACCCTCACTAAAAACCCGCATGCTCCAATGTACTGTACAAAAGCCTCTGCAGATATGAATTTTTAAAAGTAAATTTACAAGATTTAAGAATCTAAATTTAATATATATATATATATATATATATAAATGAGAATGTTTGTTTGATGGCTATGCACTCTTAGGCCGTTCGACCAATTGCTACGAAACTCAGCAGTTAGGTTTACATACATCTGACATGGATAATGTATATCCCACCCCAAAGTATTGATTGGATTTTTACAAATCAACCAAGTTCTATCTACATTCGAGTTGCTGGCTTTATATGTAGCGCCATCTATTGGCAAAAATTAATAAAATAATAAACTAAATATAATTCTTACAAAACAGAATATAATTTTAAATATATATATATTATATTCACATAATTATTGCGACAGTGATATAGCGCAAAATAGACGCGCTATATCATTACAGCGATTGGTAGCATATAGCCTAGTAAGTATATAATTATTTAATTTTTCACATCTAACAACTCGGGTTTTTCCACTTCTGAACGGTACTTTTTTAATTCTAATAAGTGCCCTCCAGCAGCCGAGTGGATAAAACCACCGAACACTGGTCGTGGGTTCGGGCATGGCCAACGGGTTGGCCACGTGGAGTTTTCTGTTTCCTTCACGTTAGTAACACCTAAATAGGGGGCCAGCTTCCCATAAAGGTCTTCCTGGGATGCATCCCCCGGCAGATCGCTCCCTTGTCGCGTTATCGTAACCAAGTAAACCAAACTAATTCTAACCAGCGATTATTTATTGTGGCGTGTCACAAAGTCAGGCTGCAATTTTTCGTAACAATGTTCTCAATTCTTTTAGTGGTGTCTTGCTCCTGTACATCGTATTTTCCTGTTAGCAATAGAGTCGTGCCAGTTGTCTATCTAACTCTGTTCGGTGGAATATTTTGAATGAAGTAACGTGACTTCCGGACTCTAAGCCTTCCATATCTGGTCTCGACTTTCGTATATCTAACGCCTTTCTCGAGATTAAGGAATGGCAGATAACAGTCGAAGTTTATAGGTCTAATTTTTTTATATACGCTATATTTACGAGAACATACTTCCCACGTACTTTATCCAATCTGTTGCAATAATATAAACACTATCATCACATATAAACAATTATTCTCGCATTTTTACAAGATTTTTTTATTTATTTAAACAAGTCATACGAAGCCTTTCGGATGTTAAGGTCAGCAACTTCGATCACATGCGAGGCCATCACAACCTGCCTAATACGGATCTCTTCAAATATTAGTTAGTAGTCATTCATTGTTATGTACCCTACCTGTATGAAAAAATAATAACATAAAATTATCATAATATAATTGTATCCCGACCACCAGAGGGAGTGACAAAAAAATATATCGTGATAATGGTGGAATAAAGTGTAGTTATTAGCGAGGTTGAGGCCGAAGTTTTAAACGCGAAAACGTGTACAGTACGTCGGTCATTCAGCGCCGCTTTCCTGTAAGCCTAGAAGTTTGACAATGGCATTTGGAATGTTGAGCGTGATTCCACTGACTTTCCAAACACCATTGTCAAACTTCTAGGCTTACAGGAAAGCGGCACCGAACGTCCGACGTACACGTTTTCGCGTTTAAAACTTCGGCCTCAACCTCGCTCTTACCGCTCGAGCTGTACGTTCCTTCAAGAACAAACACAACATCCTTTCTTCTGGGAGGTCAACGACTACTTTTGGTCGAATTACTTCGAACCCCTTCCGCAACGGTCTTTTCTTTCTATCAGACCAGCAGTATGGTGGTATTCGAATAGGATAATTACATAATACAAGGTTACCAGTCTGCACAAAATGTGTTTTAAGGGATTTTCGAGGATGCCGAGTTTAAATACTTGGTCGCTTTTTGCGAAATTTGATATTAGGCTGTGAATGGTAGTGTCTTGGTGTCAGGGCCGGTTCTAGGGTTTTGAGCGCCCCGGACAAAACAAAATTTGGCGCCCTTTCATACAAGAATATACAAATTTACTGCAAATTTAAAAAAAAAGTAAAAAAAAGGCAAAAAATCAAAATTACACAATAAAGAACTGTGTAAAAAATTTATTTATTTAAAGCACGGCAAGTGTTGTTAATGCAAAGTTTACAGAAAGACAAAGTTATTTAACCATTAAGGCGTATGACAGGCGCCCAGTATCACTTTGACTATTCATAATTTTGTTGCTGTTTGTAATTTATAAATTTGATTTCGTCTATTTTTTGAGTAGATTGTTGTGATACGTGATACTGAATACAAATTATCTTTTCAAAATAAATAAAAATAAACTTTTTAGAGATTAAAAAGCATTTGTCTGCATCAATGTTGTGTGATAAAAGCCATAAAAATTCTTAGGTTTCATTATTTTAATTAGTAAATTTTTGTTTTTGTCTATTAATCTTTTTTTTTTTTTGAATAATTTGAATATTATTTATATCTGTTGACAATAATAAAATAATTAGCGGTGTGACCTTTATTTAGTATTATTAAAGAAAAAACAATTTATTGCTTGCTAAAAAATCGATGTCTCATGAAAAATGATCAATTTTAAGTTATAAAATCTAAAAAAATAATGAATGTAAAAAAATATTTTATTTTTATATCGGCGCCCCTCAAAATTTGGCGCCCCGGGCAGTCGCCCGGCTTGCCCGCCCCTTTATCCGGCGCTGCTTGGAGTTAGCATTAGGAAACGAGTGTAGAAGCTCCAAAGAGCTGGTACGCCGGCATACGCATAGACGAACGAAACTTTTGAGAGGGAGTAAACTGATGCCGCAAATTTTCCAACAGTCGGCATTTTAATGAATACCTCTGTCTGTCGGCGGTAAAAAGATGAAATTTTAAAATTCTAGAAATATTTAATATTTCCGTGGTACATGAGTAGGGAAACATTGATATAGAAGAAGAAAAGTGTGTCATCGGCTTAATTTTTTCATGAATTTACTGCAGAGTTAATGTATAGAAAAATTTTATTTAAACTTTTATATTATTAATCATACAGTCAAACCTCGTGTTTCGAACAATTCTGTTTACGAACAAAATTTTGAACTCATATTTGCCACCGATAGCCGTACGATAACTCGTTTGCCGAACAAGCTACTCGGCAATAGCCGGCCACAGATGTCAATTGCCTATACTTCCTATGTTAAAGAAAGTCGACGGTCTGACCAACCAATGCAGGCTTACAGATTCAGAAGCTAGTGGCACAGAGATCGCTTTGTGTCATTAGACGTCACGACACGAATCATCGATGACGTTGCTATTTAAATTAGATTTCAATGCGGATGAGGAAAAGATACTATTTCCGTTTTTCGGTACGCGTTGCAATCGAACATGAATCAAATTAATTAATAAAAACTGCGTTAATTGACATTCGCGTAATTTAAATGGCATCTCCAAGAATTCGTATTTAAATATGCTTAAATTAAATAATAAAAATTTATTAATATAATATAATATTATATATATATTACTAGTCCCTCGTTATATCGTGCTTCTTTTTTGTGTCACTCAAATTTTAAAAGCACTTGAGTCAACTACAGATAACTACAGATGTTTTTTCTTACATAACTTTCGTTTCGATTTTGCTTTAACAATTTCTCTATAATCAATGCAATTAACGCTATTTCAGACTCGCGGACGCAACATTTTGTTTTTAATATATACCTATAGAATATAGATATACATGATATTATATTATTATATATAATATTATATTGCATTTATAGTCATTTTTATGGATGAAATACAGCTACAAAGGTATAAAAGGGCTTTGTTTTGGGGGTCGAGAACGGATTGATCCATTTTATATTTTTTCATATGGGAAAATTTGCTTCGGTTTCTGAACGACTTTTAAGAACGAATTAAGTTCGAAAAGAAGATTGACTGTAATAATAAATAAATTGTTTTTGGCGCCATCTGTTGTGAGATTTTATCATTAAAACTATTATTATTGGGCTATAAAATGGCAAATCGCTTCATTTTGATGATAGAGAAAAGTTTTGTAATAAAAAAAATCATAAACGTTAATAATGAGTAAAATCTTCTTTAAATTCGTTACTTCTCGAGATATGACACCTGATCACCTTACCACCTTAACCTTTAACCACCAAAATTTAGCAGCATCATGCTCGTAATACACGAGCTAACATCCTATGGGCGATCTGCCGAGAGGGACTTTTTAAGGGAAACTGGTCTTATTTAGGTATTAAGCCTACAAACGCAAAATAACGCGGAAAACTCTACGTGGACAGCCCGCTGGCAAGGAACGAACTCGCGGACGGGTAAATCCGCTGAACACTGGTTCAGCGGATTTATCCATTAGGCTACTGATGGCATAAATATCGTTCGTAAGTTTCGTCTAAATTTTCAGAATACTATGGGCTAGAAGTAATAAATTGTCTGTTGTTTGTTGATAATGAAATTTGGAGTCTCAGAAACATTGTATGTAATGGTTTCCAGATATTGAGAACAATGCACGGTGACACAAAGTGTGAAGTTCGTAGAAAAGTTTTCCTAAGAATATTTCCAAGACTTTTATACATAAGAGAAAATGGATTAGGGGGCGTTGGATATAACTTTATGGAACAAAGGCGGATCGAAAAAGCTTGGGAATCACTGGTCTAGACCCTGAGCGAGCATTAGTTCTAAATTATGCCGCTGCAGCAAACAGCGCCTTTATTCGTAATTACTATTAGTTAAAAATGAAAATAAGTTAAATTTCTAGATTGACACCTTACTTATAAATAAATAATTTCTCCATAAGAATACAATAATGTTTAGAACGGAATGCTCTAACTCGTAAGATTATAAGGTGGAATTATGAATAAAATAAAATATAAGGTGACTTAAAAGTTGATACTTTCTCACTCTAAACATGCTTCTGGAAATCTTTTTTGGCTACGAATATCTATCAAAGTTATGACAGTTCTGTAAACAAGAAATCATAACACAGTGAAACATCCATTAACAGACACCCGAATAGCCGTCACCTCTACTTAACGGGCATTTTTCTAATCCCCAGACTCTTCAAATAGGACATCTATTATATTTAATTCTAAATAGCGGACACTTTAAATAACGGATGCCGTCGTCCATCACCAACCTTTCGAAAACGTAAAGTACCGCCTTCAATATTCTGAATGAATTTAATACGTACGAAATATTTTAAAACTAAAAGAATCGATTTAAATACTCTTTCAGCGGACAAGGCGTCGAATAAAGACTGGCTTAAAATAGGAATAGTGGAGGAGGACAGGTTGTAAAAAGCCGAACAATATTCTTTATCTATTAGAAGATTAATCTGGTTAAGTTGTCAATCATCACCCATCATCATACATATTATTATTGTGATGCAATTTGAAAAAATTGCACCTATACCTATAACACCTATAAATTCTTACTGTCGTCTGTCCTGTGTATTTTCTTATTCTCGAGAACGGAGTTAGATAGATGAAAGACGATACCAGATATGGAAACCTTGGGGACAGGAGGCTCCGATTAACTATACACGAACTCCGATGAAAACCGGAAGTAACGTTATTTCAATTCAAAAATTATCTCCGAAAGGTGTTAAATATATGACCGGCATGACTATGTTGTGAAAGGAAAAGCATGATGTACAGGGGCAAGCTATTACTAATTTGAGATGGAGAGCATATATTTTAAATGAAATAAATTTAAAATATGATTAAAAATTGCAGCCCGGTTTTGTGACGATGTCACAATAAATAATTGCTCGTTAAACTTCTGTCTTATTGTTGGAATTAAGCTTACGATACCAAGAATCCACAAACTTTTCCCGAGTTATTCATTCATTCGACAAGAACAGAACAAGAACAGTAGTAACGAAAAAGAAACTTAAAACGGTTAATCTTTTAAACGCTGTTGTCAGAGCGTTTAAAGGAAGATTTGCCGGCCAATTTAAAGGGTAAGATATTCGGTATTCTGGCATTTATCTTAACAGCTGTGTGGCTTAGGTATAATTTTATTTTATTAATCATTTATTGGAAAACAGTAAAGGACAGTAAAGGTATTTATGCTCACAATGCAATAACAAAGAATAGTGCTAGAGCTATTTTCAGGAGAGAGCGTAACCGCACTTGGGAACACAACTGGAACAACGAAAACACAGGTGCAACTCTACTTACCTTTTTTCCCAAGTATCTTCGGCAACATAAGCCAAAGCAGACGTTTCTTCACCCATGAGAGAAAGCCCAGTTTCTGACTGGGCATGAGTCGTTTGCCAGCTACCTGCGAAGATTCAAAATTCAAGAAGGTAACCGCACCATTTGCAATGTGGAAGATGGGCCACTGCACTACATCTACCAGTGCCCAGTGACTGAAAGCAATAGGCTGAAGCTCCAACTTCTTACTGATGCGGCTGGCATACAGTTTCAGGAGCTCAAAAGCCTTATCAAAGACTATTTTAAGCGTATGGGCAATAATAGAAGGCCTCTATAAAGGTGCTGTGTTTTCTAGCCTCATCACATTGTCAAAAGTATATATGTAATCTGTATGTTTTGTTAGTAGCACTATGGTGCTACTAACAAAACATACAGATTACATATTACCTTCATCTATAACAAAACATACAGATTACCTTCGTCTATATATGTATACATTTATTCTGTCTTATCGATAGCCATATGTGTTAATCTTTGTTCTAATGTCCCTCCACTAATTAATTCGGAAGATTATTATTGTATTTCTACGTTTTATCTTTCACTCTTAGGTTATGTAATGTATTATGTGCCTTGCCACGTATTTCACCTGTTAATTCTTGTTTTATTTTACATTACTTTGGTAAATCTACCTCTCCTGTGTATGTATATTTTATTTTGCTAGTATTATTGAATTGTATCAGTTGTGTATATAGTGCGCTGTGACGTTCCTGTATATATTTTCTATTTAATAACTGTATGTATGTATCACTAATTATGGAACCCTTTTGTTTTATTATCTCATTTATAGTTGTATTTTAACCTCTGCGGGGCAGAGGTCTTTGTAAATAAAGGTATTATGAAAGTAAAAATAAAATGAATTGGAAAAAAAGTACATAAAGGTTCGAAAAATTACACCTACTTGATAGGCAGACAAAATCCTACATCGATTTTTATTAGTCGCTTAAATCATAAATGGTGTTATAAAAGCAAGAATATCGAACACGTTTCCCAACCCTCGAAGCGGCTAGTAAATCTCCTTCGCAACACGACATTTGAACTAAACCGACCTTCGTCTACCTTTCCGTTTATAACAAGTTTTGTTTTTCTTGTCGTTCTTCTGCCCACGTCGGTTTTTTTAATGAATTAATAATTAATCAATGTACGAGTATTTACGTTTTTATGTCATTTAAAGGGTCCAATCTATTTGCTATTTAGAATTCAATTAAAATGATATTTTTATAGCCGAAAAGATAAATAATATATTATACATATATTATTACACCCCATATTTTAATTATATATGCTACGTATGTCTCTAATAGAACAATATGTAAAGATATCGGAAACATCAATATTAAAAAAACTATTCTTTTTGTGATACGTAGGTAAAGATAACCTGCACTTAGTTTATATTTGTCTCACTGCTGTGCTAGCTTGCCTTAATACGCCTGTTTAATGACTATATTTTAAACCACACTCGCTACATTCCATTTTATTTAACGTATAACGAGTTCCTCGACGTTGACAGTATGATAAACAATAGTGAGGTTGAGGACGAAGTTTTAAACGCGAAAACGTGTACGTCGGACGTTCAGCGCCGCTTTCCTGTAAGCCTAGAAGTTTGACAATAGTATTTGGAAAGTCAGTGGAATCATGCTCGACATTCCAAATGCCATTGTCAAACTTCTAGGCTTACAGGAAAGCGGCGCTGAACGTCCGACGTACACGTTTTCACGTTTAAAACTTTGGCCTCAATTTCGCTAATGATAAACGCACTAGTTTTACTCTTCGGATCGGGCGAAAAAGATGACGTTGCATATGCGCCACGGTGCGGAAGAAATCGACATTAATGCTCGCTCGGAGTCTAGACGTTTGTTCTTTCGGCGCGTGTCTAGAGTTAGGTAGCTGGCAATACAGAGACCCGGCGTCCAGAGTAAGTCGGAAGTCTTTTTCTGTCTGTTGTTTCGCTTCGTTCCACTTTTTTGTAAAACGGAGAACGGTTAGGATTGGAAAGTGTTAATTAGACAGCTTACCACAAAAGAGTAAAGTTAAAAGGAAGAGGTATTTCCTCCGTCGGCAATGCGAAGAAGGGGCGCTTCGCCCGAGGCTCGGTTCGACGCTTTCCACTTCTTCGATTCCATTAGTAACAGGAAAGGGTGAGGAAACAGCAAGGCTTCTTTCCAGTCGCTTTCCTTTTCACTATGCCAGTTGAATTCCGTTTATCTTGCGGGCATTTTTCTAATAAGATTTTAGGATTTAGTTCCGCCTTTGCATAGAAATCGTTAGAAGACAGACGAAAAGTAATTTTCTGCCTTTCGAACATCAGTCGAACTATAGAATCGTTTGTTCCTTGTCTATCGGCTAATCGGTCAGTATCCGGCATCATCTCTCACTTTTGCTGTTTCTAACGTTTTGGTTTATTTGCGGCAAAACGTTGACGATCTGCCTAGAGAGGATAAATTTTCTATGGAAAACTGGCTGCTATTTAGGTGTTATTAACGTGAAGAAAATTTGGAAAACTTCACGTGACCAGTCCGTTGACGACGCGAACACGTGACCAACTACCAATGCTTCAATGCCTTTATCCACTCGAGCACTGGTGGGCTCTAACGTTTCGACCGTCAAAATCGTCCTTACCGGACTTTAATGGTTATAATGAGACACGCTCTATTTATTTCACCGATTTTCGCTCTCTTGCTTTTCTTTTCGCCGCTACGGATAATCGAGATTCCGCCCGACCTCCTTTCCTTTATCGAAAGGACGCGCCCTTCTGAACAAGGTCCGATTTCTAGAAAAGTGGCTCTTTTCATCTCCAAACAGGTACAGAAGCCATCAGTTTTATCGATTAACTTTAAGGACTATTTTACGTGGATTTTGACGGCGATTTGTCCAACGAAATAAATAGCGAATCAGTAATTGCGGGAGAAAAAAAAATAGCCATAAATGTTGCCGGCCACCAAGGCTGTGTATGTGTACACGGGAGGTATGGGGTTTAAACCCTCCCTCTTAGTAACATTTTTATTTGAATTGTCAATGATAACAAAACATTGTTAATATACTGTTAATACTGTTAATTAAACATTTATTTTGTAAAAAAAATTGCTTCTTGTCCTATTGAAATGTAATGGTTATCAAGCTTATATACTGGCTTCTACTCTGAGGACTTATACTCCAAAAGGTGTGATAAGTCCTCAGACTAGAAGCCAATATATAAGCTTGATAACCATTAAATTTATTTTGTACCCGTTCAGTTTCTCGTTAGTCTACTGTATTCTGTTTTTCTATACGCGTATATTGTAATAGTTAATAAACTAAATAATGAAAAAATATTGTGCTTTTTTAAAATCCTTCACGCGGGTCTTGTACCACAAATAGACCTATAAAACTGGCGATCGGTCCAACTCTTATTAAGATGTAAATCGTTACATTTTAAACATTGATATTACATGCAAGCGAAAAGAAAAATTTGTTCATCCCACTTAGTATTATTCGAAAAATGAAACATTCCACAATTCATTATTCTTTACTCGATGATAGATACTAGTACGTAATTAATTTCGTATATTTTAATAAGAGAAATAACAGAGATTGGCACAGACTTCTCGTCTTTGGTTGCTTTCTTTTGCGTGTTTGTGAGTGTATTTAATGATAGCGGAAATAAGTAAAGATTTTGGCGATCGAGATTAACTTATCTTTCCACGTGGCTTTACTTCGATCACTCCTCAGCTAGAACGAATTAATAGTATAATAGTTATGGCAATATTTTTCTGACAAATCGCCGGCTAACTTGAAACCACCTTTAAGTGGATTCTCGCCGTTGTCGTGGTAAACGCTCGTCCGTCGCTCACCGGTGACGCTTTTCGGAGAAACGAGAACATTAAGAAAACCAAACGCCGGATTAAGAAAAGCGAAAGGCTTTTATTGGAAGACGAAGGAAAAAGTCATAAATACTATTTACATGGGAAGATTGTTCCCTCTTTCTTATTTACAGTGTAATGCTCCAAGACTTAGAAGGACGCTCCTCGCAGATGCGTTTCGACTGGAGTCTCGGGTCTTTCCGCCACTTCTTTTCCGCATGTTTTTCCTCCTCCGTCCGGAGGCGTCGGATCCGACTCCAGCGCCGCCGCCATTTCGGATCGGACGGCCCGCTCGATCCTGCGCACGACGCATCCCACCGATGTCTAAAAGAGAAAAAAAAGATTACTATATGTCTACCGACTGGCTTCTTATTCCCTGTTTCTATTAATTAGTTCTCAATTATATTATATTGGGTAGTTTTATAATAAAATAACGGGTTCAAGTCTCTGTGTGATAACCCCTGAAATAACTGGAATATAACAGTAATTGAGAGCTAAGAAAAAAAATCAGAGGAAAGAGAAGCAGAAGGACACTAGAGTAACGAAGAGAGAGAGACTTACCGCTTCGATCCCGGTAATCTGTTGGAGGAGTGAGAGTAACTCGTCCAAATCGCTCCAAGGTTTGTGTATCCCCTCCAGTCCGTCGGCCGCGGCCGCCACGCTGGCCGTGGCGATCAGTGACGGAGGATAGGAGGCGAATTGGTCGTCTGAAAGAGAAAGAAGACGGTCAGCCTGCGCGCGTTCGGCGCGTGGCGCGCGACGCGCCAAAGAACAAACGGCGTCGGGAACGAGTCGAACGACGGAAGTCGGAGAGAAAGGGAGGGAGCGAACAATGGATGACTTCCCGTGCCAGCTGCCGTCGGCCATTTTTAAAAGGCCTCCTTGGACGGCTTCCTGCCTTTTTTTTCGTCATCTGCCCGTTAACGTGCTTATTTGCGTCCGAATGCTTGTGGCCGTTTCCCGAAGATTTTTTTTTCAATTATTTGTGCCAAAAGTGGACAGTAAAAGTGCCGAGAGAAAGACACATCGCGTGGGAAAATTACGCATCTTCTCCGTTCATAAACTCGAAAATAAAAACTTATTTCCTTTACACGATTTCCGAACGGAAAATCTCTTCCCGAAATTTTTTTTTTTAAATTCTCTCTCCCACTAATGTAATTATATTGTTAAGAGACCGAAGTCCCGTACGCAGGAAATAAAGCGTTTCGGAATGTAAGAGAAGCGCGGTGGCGTTCGATAATTTGTCAGTCTCTCTACTTCCCCGGCCAAACATCGTTTCGAACAACGAAGATAATCTGACGGACGCCGGTCGACCGATAAGTTACGGCTGTTGGGGGGTCGTTTCCTCCCAGTGGACCCGACCGACGGAGCAGATGGCGCAATCGAACAGATGTCCGTGTCCGTACGGGACCGCGCAGATGGCACGCGACAGAGTCGATGGCCTCCCCCATCACGGGATCGACCCCCCCCCGAAACGACGCCGATCCGCCGGAACCGGAAACGTCTCGGAAGGGGTAGCCAACGGAAGCGGTAAAGAGACTTCCGTCGACGTAAAGAATCTGGAAATCGCGTCCCCGAGAGCTGAAATCCGATGCTTCTTTCCGTCAGCCTGGAAGAGACGGGCAGAGTCGCGTGGTGGTCGGAGGCTTTCGGAAAAGTCATCGTCTTCCGTCCCTTCCCCTCGGAAGGAGCGGCTGGCGTCCTCTTAGCCGACACCGGGCCACCGCGTGGCGCGTGCCGTCGGTCCCCCCTTCCCCCCGCGACATCTGGCGGCGCATCTGCCGCTGTCCGCCACCCCAGCCGGCGGCCGGAAGAGGGACGCGGGCGCGGCCGCCCCCGGTTGGCGACAGGCGGCTCGAGGAACTCACCGATGGAACATAGGGCGATGAAAGTGTTGGCGTGTCTCCTGACGGTGGCGCGGTTTTTGTCGACCGGAAGACGGATCAACAGATGATCGACGAAGTCGGTGGCCACCACCGGTGCCACGTCCCACTTGAGCGTAGTCAGTATCAGCAGCTCCCAGGCCTAAAGGGCACGAAAAAGGCATCAGAACGCGACCGGAGCGACAGACAACAGGAGAGGAAGAGAAAATAAACTCACTCTGATCTCATCGACGCCGACGCTGTAGTCGGTATAGTAGACCAACAACTCGGAGGTGAAGGGCAAACTCTGCCTCAGTTTTGAGGCGATGAGTAAGCAGACGGCTCCCACCAGCTGCAGTTGAGACTTGCGGATAGTGACGACCGACAGAAACCTGTCCAGGTAATTCATGGCCAACGGAAAAACCACATCTTCGCAGCATCTCTCGTCGCACACCTGAACGATAAGACAAATCAATCTGCTTAGATTCTAGTCGATCTGCTCCCCGTCCGCGCGGTGGAGAAGCGCCGACACGCGGCCGACCAGAAAGAGGCCGTTGCTTAGAAGAGACGAAGAGCCGACGTACCGATGTTTAGTCGCTCGCTCGGAAGCGCCGTGCCGTTGCTTTAGATATCCGGACGCCGTGGATTTAAAGGCGGAGGGTGCGGCGCGGCGCGGCCACGGCGCAGCGGACGAGGAGGTCCAGCCGCGAAGTACCGACGGCGGAAGGAAAAACAAAAAGGAGACCGGCGAGACCGCTTTGTACATCTACATCGGGAGACGCGTACACGTACACGTCGAGGAGAGAAAAAAGAGGAGGCGCGTGGGGCTTTGTTTAAAGAAAGAGAAAGGACTGACCTCGGACATCCAACGAGCCACGATCTTTCTCATTCCAGCGTCGATCTCCACCTGCGAAGACAACAAACGACGCCGACCAGTCACGTGCTTCGTTTCCAATGACAAAAGCCTCTCTAATACTCGGCTATCTCTCTGCAACGCCGGATCCGGAGCCGCTCTAGTGGGCGACGAATCGTTCCAAGAGGGAAGAATCTTCTCGTTACACAGAAGTTCCGCCGACTCCATTCGCTCCGTCCCGTCCGACCTCTTCCTTCCCAATTGCCTCTCCTCGGACCTCCGCCGTTCCGTTCGGCGTCATATTCACTTCCTCCAATCCCGTCGCTCCTCCTGCCCAGCCGCCTCTCATTGGTCGACGGCCTTCGGCTCGTCCGGCTCCGCCACGGCGGCGCGCCGCCGGCTTCTCGTCGAACGGCTTCCGATCTTTCCGGTTTTCATCTCGTTTTGCTGCGCCGCGGCGAAGTAGGAAGCGCGGCCTGCGGAGCGGAAGGACGATCTTCCGGAGGGTGGAAATCGATGCTAAGTGAGCGACGAGGAATTAGCGGAGAAGCAATGAGAAAAGACGCGACGTCCCGACCGACAACAGATGGGAAGAGAGGGAAGGGAAGAGAAAGTTGTAGCCGCGTCTCGCCGAAAATTTTATTGGATGCCGAGGCAGAAGACGGCCATCGAGGAAAAACTTTGCATTTCGGAAAGAAAGGTTTCCTCGATGGATATTTCTCATCTATTTTCGGCCTCGTGCCGGACTCTTTTATGAAGACGTGTCGCCGCGCGCAGCTCACGACGACCGAGTCAGGCGATTCGATCTAAACCCTAAACGGAATCGAGAACGAGGTCGTACGTATATAGAAACGTTTTCCAAGGAGTTTTGCCTAAAAACTAGTGAACGAAGTTATCGGAAATTTCTGTTTCGTAAAATGAATGAAAAAAAGTTAAGAATACAAAAACTACGTAATAATGGCACTTTGCGCGAATACGCTCGGCGAATTTCGCCGACTTTGTCTAAAGGTACGAAATTGTCACCGCGCGACTTTGTACTTCGGCGGACGAAACGTTTTTTTCAACGGCGCGACTTCATACAAGTTTTCTCAAACCGGGAATTCCTCTTTCGAAGCTTTATGTAATTTCGTTCCCGACATTCCGTTCGTCGGTGAAACAAAACGGAAGTCGGACGAAATTTTTTGGTTTTGTTAAAAAACATAGTTACGTGTGTGGCCCTTAACCAGATCTGACAAGATAAACAAGACTATCCGGACCAATACCATAAACACGAAGGTCGAAGGGACCGGATCCTCCTTACTTTCGCAAATATTTACAGGTAAAAGATTTGAATGTGACAAAAGCACTTATACACGTGTACAGTATATACAAAATCTTTAAATTTACTCTTTATCTATGACGCAAGTGGCGATATCCACAGTGGTACAGGGGTCAATGAAACTTTGCACGTTCCAATTCGGCTCTCCAATATCAGTTATAGTTACGCTACTGGTCCGGATCGATAGGGATCCTAGGCGTAATCTAACCATCACCTGGCCACAGACGGTTGGCACGTGGAAGCATACCGTCGAGCGTGGCCGAGGAGCGCCGGCGGGAGAAGGAAGGCGTGGCCCTGGTAAGCACCGGATCTTTTCGAAGGACTTTAAACAGGGTCTAAAAATTGTCGTGTTATACATTTGACGCAGATTACAGATTATTAATCAAAATTCAATTCGGAAGAATATCTCAATTTTATAATTTTTAAATAAAGAAATCTCGGTCATTGCGTATTTGCGTATTAATGTAGTGGGTTTTGTCTGTTATTACTTATCATTATTTTAAATCAATCATGAGCAACTCGGGCCCTGCGAGGTCTTAATTTGTGGCCCGAGACTTTGTCAACATATTTTATTTCCTTGTTTTGTCTTGTGCTACTACTGAACTCTAATTATGATGATTAGTGACGTTCAGTTTAGTTCAAACTAAACTTTGCCAGTGAAAAGATGAAAACAAATTATATATTATTAGTTTGCATATCATTAGAAAATATTATTTTAAAACCTAGTACATGAGGTGATGGAGTATACTGGTACTCAGAAGGCTTAAATCCCGCCGACTAATGTTGACAACTTTGTACGAAAAATGCGCGCTGCTTGCCAGAAGCCTACAAAGATCACTTGCGGCTCGCATTCGGAAAAGGTTACTCATTACTGCTTTAAATATTAACTAAGTTAGGCATATAAATTGTAGAGAGCCATCAAAATATTTTAATAATATAATCTTCTGTAAGAGAGGAGATTTTAAAAAGCTTGGTATTCTCTTATCTAATGATAAATAAACTAAAATTTAATTTAATTGCTTTTTGTTCTTTTGCCATCCAAGTGGTGAATGTCGACTCTTTCATTATATTGAATCTATACTTAAATATATCCTATCGAGTCTAACCCTTTATTATAACACAAATACAAATCTTTGTTTATTCATACGCATACAGGATATATAGCCTATATATATACGAGTTATATGCTATAGACCAGCGGTGGCCAACAAGTCGATCGCCAAGCCAACTTTAGTCGATCGCTAGCGATGTCTTGACTTAATGTATTATATTTGTAACTAAACGTAACAGTATGCATGCAGCTATGACTCGACTCATAAGCAGTGCACCTCGTACTGAAACACAGTGTATAAACATAGTATGTATTTCACACTTCTCCTCCCCACTTAGACTATGCTTATGACAAGTCGATCGCAACACATTTTTAAGATAAAAAGTAGATCTTATGTACACAAAAGTTGGCCACCCCTGCTATAGACTATGTATAAAAGCTACATATAGGAAATAAGCGTAAGAAATAGTAGCCTACATAAATAGTTATCATTTATGTAGCCTGATTTAAGAGAAGGGACGAGATCGAAATGCCGGAAATGACGATTATTTAAAGCAGTACTTAAGATGTTTAAGAGTTACAGATAGATGCAACGTTTGAAAAAAGCGCAGGAGAGGCTATTGTTTAGAAGGTCCGAAATAAATGCCTAAACCCGGACGTCAATGGATTATTCGGCAAAGAATCGAATGTTTTTGTGTCGACACCATTTAAAATCAGTTTATCTAAAACTTTCGTAAGTGGGATGACTGAAGCAACGAAAGGGACGCCATACACTAAAGTTAAACGTAATTACACGTTGGACTGGTCTAATCAAACGCGTAAGGAATTCTTATAACGAGAGAGGTACAGAAGCTTCGATCGGTCAATAGAAAATTCTCTAATTCTCCTCCTAAATCTGGGATTACCTCAATCGTCTGCTCCGGCTCTCTTTAATCGACACCAACTAAAGTGATGGGCTCGCGGTATCAGTCGGTAGCGTATTTACTTGGACGATACGCTCCGCCTGGCTACTTACGACTAAAGCGATAAGAAGCTTAGGACCTGTCGTATGTCCAGAAAAGAAATTATTTCTCTTTTTGACCGCGCTATCTTTCCGTTTCTTTTCTTACTTTTAAAATATTGGATTTTCTCCCGTGTTTAGCGGTTCTTGAGCAGTGATTTTAAACAAACAAACCTGTTTTTGTAAAAATTCTTGTGTCCTCTACAGTTTCCGGATAAGCATATTGACAATATAGTTTTTTAAGAATCTATTTTATTGTACTAAAACTACAGGTAAAATTTTCTTACTGTAGTACTGTACATAATTATATTTCGAACGAAACAATAGTAAAACAGAATACGGAGATATTGTTAAATGAAATCAAATTTTGATGATGTAATGACTGACATCGAAATCATAAACTTTATTTGCACCTCACAGTTCGAGAACCATCACGATTCGGACTTTAATCGCTCTGAAAGTCGGAAAAAATTTTGACAATCGATTTTCTTTCCGGCTTATCTTTAAAACTTCTTTCTATTGTAAACTTTTTTCTTCGCTTTGTGAAAGTCCAAAACAAATTCCAGCATCAGCTTTTCTCTTCTGTGTCTCTATCCGAATGTCCTGTGTAAAGATCGACGGGATAGTCGCTGCTTACCTCTTTTTAAATAATTTCGAAAGGAGAAAGGCGTTAACGAAAATAAGGGCCTTTCTTTTAAAAGAGACGGAGGGAAACCCCGATTGAAAAAAGGATGGACTGGACAGAGGTTTTGGATAAAATATTTCTGAATAGTTGTATAAAAGAGCGAAGAGAGATAAGAGTTATTACTTATAGTGAGAATTATTGGCAAGATCGTGTCGGGAAAATAATAGAGATAAGAATGGATCGAAGTTAATTTTGAATGACTGTTTATGCGAGAGTGGAAGATCTCATGGCGCACCTTAGCCTATATGGTTTTTGTGCCATAAAATTCCAACGAATAAAGGAACGGAAGATCTCACGAGTCTGAACTTCTTCAGACAATTATCGGTGCCGTTTTTTGTATTTGGAGGAGTGAATAATTTACAATTATAATTTAAATTAATAGGCGGAGCATGGCAACAGATTTTTAACAAAAATACGATAAAACAAACAAACATACACATACAAAATTAAGACAGCTGCCAATCTAAAAAATCGGTAATAATATAAAAGGTTAATTTAACATATTGTGAACTAAATGATTAGTTGAAATTAAAAAAAAAGAAATTAAATATAACGCTATTTTCAATAACAAAGATCAGTAAATAAACATTTTCAGAGTTTTATACTTTTAAAAAATTCAGTGTTTTGCCAACCTTTAACTTATTAATATATCTAGTCGAGATAAAAGGTATAATCTACCGGATTTTATTTCTTTTTCTGGCTATTTCGTCTATATAATACATATGTATTATACCAGAAGCACTAGAGCAACGGTTACGTATAAATTTATGAAAGAACAGCAGTATAGATTTTACTTACAATAAGTGAATTATCTGTAAAATATTGAAATTGTGAGAAAAACTATCTTCATATCTAGAACTAAACGTATAAATCTGTTTAACACAATTTGCAATCTATTTAGTAAATATTTCGGTGCAGCTCTCCAAAATTTGAACGTATATTTCATTTTTGACTGTATGTTAGTTATATATAATTTTTTTTTTTTTTTTTTAGATATTGATTTTTAAATAGGGTTTTATACTTCTAATGATAACTATGAACAAAGCAAATTTAGAACACAAATAATTTATATGATTGATATTTAATTTATATTGAGAGTGAAGTCATAACTTCCGTATCAATGGTTCAAACTACATTAGCTCAATAATGGCAGGATAACGCAGTGTGCTATCATCCAGATTAGACGGAAAGAAAATTGTTATAATTTTTCCCTACCCATTTCAACCACTCACCGTAAATTCGATGAGAAATCTCGAAACCAGATTTGACCGAAAATTTTTTCCACTGCCCATTTTAAGACTTTTCCTTCGCTTTCTTTCCGCTGCGCTCTTTGGAGGGAATTCGAAACCAGAGTCTTCGTTTTGGATGGAAAAGGCTGAGAGATTAGTATTTATTTCTATTCCCAGTTCTATACACTTCTCTCCAGTATTTATTTTCTATGAATCTGTTATTTATTATTTATTTCTTATCTATTGTATTTGATTTATATATCAATGGCATTCTTCAAAACGAACATCGACAATCAATGCAAGTTACAGTATTTATTTTGCTGATGATAAAGGCTACTTATTGGGCTGCAATTTTTTAATTGCAGGTCTATATATTCCCACTGTCGTCCGTTGTCTGTCCAACTGTTATACGTTAATATGGAGAACGGAGTTAGATAGATGAAAATAGGGACCAAATATGAAAAGAGCTAAAGACTCCGATTAACTATATACGAACTTTCGGTCCGAACCAGAACTCAAGTGATTTTTTAAAATTAAATGATGATTAAAAAATTCCGGCATTGTGACGATGTCACTATAAAAAATTGCTCGTTACTTCTTCTGATCACTCCGTAATAAATACTGAATAATATAACTGAATATAAGATGAATAATGTTCTATCGTGATTAAGCTCTTATGTGATAATATGGAACACCTGTTTAGAAATAAAGAACAAAAATAGTTATAAATCGACTAAAATATTATGACGTAAAAGTTACAATCTTCAATTATTGTATAATATGATCTAGACATTTATAACGTTGTAAATATTTTTGTTCTTTCGTTTTTTTAATTATTAACATTTGGACAATAGGAAGAAGCTATGCCATGACTCCATGTGTTGTAGATGCAAAACAAATAATAAAATTACATAAAAATGATGATAATATTTTTTGGATAAAACAGGCAACAGCATCCTCTTTTCGCTCTTCGCTTGTCAATCACAATTCGGCCACTTCGTTACTTTCGAAGACACGTTTCGAAAGTAAATGGGCCAACGGCGTTTTTAAGGCTTTAACTTTTCTTAACTCATTTTAAAATTAGATTTCCGAAATTAAAAAATAAGGCAGAGCCACCATCGACAGCGGCTACTTTTTGGCTTCCTTCCCCCCCGGGAATCTCGTCGGATGAAACTGAGGAGAAAAAATGTGGCGACGTCGTTCGAGAAGAATGCGATTTTTGCAGAGCCATCTGCCGGGCCTCGTCCCATTTCGTTCCCGACTACTTAATTTAAAATAATAATAATAATTAAGAACGAAATTTAAATAATTCGTTTAAAATGTCCAGCCATATTTAGTCTAGCCTCGAAACGTTAATTTCTTTATTTTCTGGAAACTTCCGAACGGCGGAGTGACCAGCGCCTGAACGGAGGTCGTAGTTTTTACGGAAGGTTGAAAATTGTCGTCGGAACTTGAGAATCCAGGGTTTTTCTCCTCTCTTTCGGCAGTCGGTACGTATTTTTGTTATTTTGTCCCTTGAAAATCGGGAAGTTCGGTGTCCAGATACGCCCGTCGCTCGGTTGGAAATGCCGGAAGCGCATTGGAGAAAGAAGACGAGGAAAGAGAAGGAAGAGTCCCTCCCGTCTCTACGGGAGGACGCGGCGGACAAATAGAGAATCGCGCGAAGACGTCGCCGACCGCGTGAGAGAAGAGGCGTTCTCAGAGCCGTCCCGCCGTCCCGGATCCGCACCGTTACCCATTGGATACGAGGTTTCCGATAATTAAGCGGCCGCGGCTCCCTCGGGCGGAGGGTCATTGTCGCTATTCTGGCAGGTGGAACGCGCCCTTTCGTGCGTGACCCGACTCTCTCACCTTCTTTTATCTTTTCATTAACCCCGATTCGTCCGGTGCCGCGTCGCGTCGGTGGGAACGGTTCCGTCCAGTTTCCTGTCTCCCCGGGACGTCCAATTAATCGCCCGCCACTACTTATCGTCTTTCGTGCGGATATTTAAATTGTTTTCTTTTCTATTATTCGAGACACTTAAACCGACCATGCCACTCCCTTCCTTCACCGTTTTCCGTCCCGTTATTCCTTTTGTTGTTTGACAGAACGATGCGCCGCACCTTCGTCTTTACTTTTGTTACGACGTCACTCTCGTTCTCATCCGGCAGAAATCGAGATCGTCTCGGTCGTCGGTGGCGTAGACGCAAAGATTTCGGCTTTTTGGCTTAACGTGAAACTTGTATTTGATGCCGACCATCGTATACATATTTCATAAGTGTGTGACGTATTCACGCGTGCCATCAAATCATTTTTTTAACGCATCTGAATGACTTTTAGGAAACGTTTTCACCCGAGCATCGGCTTTTAATCTGATTGGTAGGTATTGTTAAGCGACCGGCGATGCGAATCTTCTCTATCTAATTAATGGAGACGATATAGAATATTCACCTGCTTTTACAAACCGGGATGCACAGGTGTCTTCGACCGTCCACGTTCTTCTTTGTGAAAAGAACCGTGTTTTCCGTAGTCGTTTTATCCCAGCGTAATCTGTTCAGTTTAACTTCTATCTATAAAATATTTTAGGTGACTATTATGTTGGAACGAGATGGCCTTGATTAATGGCGTATTCGTTTTGTTAAAATGTACGTTAAACGTTTACGTCGATTTGAAAGCGATTTTCTTCACGTTTTCACGTTAGGAGAATATAAGAACGAAGTCAAAATGACGTAAAAGCATATTCTGTTCTGTAAAAACTGATGCTCCTTAATTAAATGGTATCGGCCGATGAACGAGTTTGTATTGTCCTAGAAAAACGCGCTTTCTTAATATTATTTACTTCGAATTTTTCAAACAGGTTAATTTGATAAAAGGAAGTTTTAGTTAAAAAATAATATCTACAAAGGCATTCAATATTTTCTGAAATACTGGATGTCATCGTACGATTTAAAGTGCGGTAAACTTTTTTCAGATGCCATACCTCTGTATACTGTTATCGATTTGATTCTTATTTGGTTCCTGTTACGTAAACGAACCAGAAATAACAATCTGTTAATTTGACAGTAAATTCTGCTTTACTAAACATCGCCTATTCCAATTTAGTTAGGTTTGTAATTGCGTAATACATTTTATACTGCGTATAATCTAATAGGAACGTATGATGTAGGCCTATAAAGTAATCTATACTAAGATAGTCCCGAATACGGCGAAAGTGTAGACCTATTTTATTTAAATAACTAAAGAGCATTATTTATTACATATAGAATTTTGTATTTTGTGGAAGGAGAAAATATTTTCGTTCTGAAATTCGTGGTTGTATAATTTTTATAGTATTTATTATTTAAAAAAAAAACAAATCCAATATCTTTCCGAATAAATTATTTTTAATCAAAGTAAAAATTTGGTGTTAAAGAACTGCAAAACATTTAGGTATCAGACAGCATTTTAACACTCCTTTTCTTCAATAGCTCAGGAACTTTTCCGGGTAGATACGCCATGTCTTTATAAACAATTCGGTTGTATATTTAAAAGTAAGATTCAAGTGTTCGGATATTTCCTTAGGTCCTTCTGAAAATTTGCGGATGATAAGGACTGTTCGTCTGGAAAAGACGTGGAATGCCACGATAAGCAGGACCGACGAACGACATATACCGTTCGATATCGGAAAAGCGTTGGCCCTCTCGTCAAATTAGTCTAATTGGATCGTTACGAAGACATTTTTTTAATGGGTGGCGACCAAATACCGAATACGTTTCACGATAATTGTAATTGTAATAATGACGCCGTTATGGATGAACACGCGGAAGAATAAACGTACTGTACGTACAGTAGGCTTATAAGTTTCTTTCGCCGTTTAATAACGCTTTTGTTTAATTCTCTTCTTCCTGCGTCACTCCGTTAACAAGATACCGGTTCCTTCAAGTTTAATTAAATGTGACTCGTTTATCATTTACGGATTGTTTAGTCGCCAATCGGATTTATGTCGGATTAAATGGTAAAACGAAGGACGATTGGAGGGATCGCTTTCCCCCCTTCGGTATCGAGAATCATTTCGATTAGAGGTAGGCGAATATTACGTACGAATAGTCGAATATTAGACAGTATTAGAGTATTCGATATTTCGAATACAACGTTGGAAAAAATAAATGCGAATACCACGAATATCTGCAGTATTGCGTCATACGTAGTGCAAGACAGCGCCTCTTCAGCACCTCTGGTTTAATTTGCGACAGGAAAAGAAGCAAATTAGATCCTGAAAGTGTTCGAATGTTTATTTATTTTTTCTTAAGTAAAAGTCTGCAGTTGGCGAAAATGAGAATAATAATTGATTAATCTTTTGTATCAATAGTTAAGATAACTCGAATAAAATGCTCAGAGTTTTAAAACATTACTACTCAGACACCTTATACCTCTGAGAAATTATTAATTTAATTATGCAAACGTTTTCCACCTGTTCCTCAGGTCATCTTCAAGCAATTTCTTACTTCTGGAATGTTATCTCGTGCAGGTTCGAATATATATGCGCACGATATTTCAAAATTTTTAAAAAAACCGTTGGAACATTCCATGTAAAATATAAAATATCAGGAATTCCAACTTGGTATCCATTCTTATCATTTTAACTGCTATCTTCCTGTAGCTCCTATACAATGCGGCCGGTGATGCCATTTCTATACTCAAATCATATGTTCCAACGGTTTTTTTAAAAATTTTGAAATATCGTGCGCATATATATTCGAACCTGCACGAGATAACATTCCAGAAGTAAGAAATTGCTTAAAGATGACCTGTGGAACAGGTGGAAAACGTTTGCATAATTAAATTAATAATTTCTCAGAGGTATAAGGTGTCTGAGTAGTAGTTAAGATAACAGTACTAATGATGAAATTAAAAAGAAAGTACAGACAATACTGTAAGATTTAAGTCAAAATAAAAAGTTTAAAGTTTCATTTCTTATAATTTAGTAATTTTTTTACTTCCATTTTTCTTTAGTAATTTATTAATATATAGAAATAAATAAAACGAAGTTTTATAAATATTAAATGAAATTATTAACTAAAGTTATTGTAAATTGTAAAGTTATTATAAGGTATAGTAATAAGGCCATTAAGTATTCGAGGTAGGCCTATTCTAAATACTCGAATATTCAAGATCTGGTTAATATTCGAATTCGGGAAAGTGATATTCGCTCATCTCTAAGTTTGATAATTCGAGAAATAATGGACGGTCGATTGGCGTCCGACTTTTATATGGGTTAATTCGTTTTTATACTTTATACGAAAGTTTAGAAGAGTTTTAGCGCTTAAATAAATTTAATTTTTACTTTATCAATTGTTATCTGAATGTTTAGTGCTGACTGTATATCGAATTTCGCAGTTTAACGGTGATCGATGACATCTTGTGTCTTTGTGTAAATTTATCTTAGAGAAATGCACGTATTAGACAGAAGGGATTTAAAATTTGTACGATCTCGGATTATTAAGACGGATATCGTCTTTTCATTTGATAAAATGTTAGTTAGGCTTGGTGGCATTTGTCTAACTGAAAATAGATTTTATTTTTCAGATTTTCCGGTGATGGAGGGCCGAATCGTAATATTTTTTAAGTTTTTGTATTGTTGATTGTTTTAAGTTACGAAATGGACGGTTTCGTAGGATAAATCGAAGAGCGATTTATCGGTCTGTCTGTGTTGTTTCTATCTCGGTGTTAAAAGAGTATCGTTTAAAGTCCAAATCTTTGGTCAGTTTTTGTTTACCAACAAAAATAATTCTTTGGTCTCCAGGCGACGACCTT
This sequence comes from Centruroides vittatus, assembly GCF_030686945.1. Taxonomy (NCBI): domain Eukaryota; kingdom Metazoa; phylum Arthropoda; class Arachnida; order Scorpiones; family Buthidae; genus Centruroides; species Centruroides vittatus. Next base: position 1,844,496 of record NW_027121927.1, read on the forward strand.
GGGTTGGCGTGTTCGATTAGAATAACAGCCTCCGGGTGTTTATACTCCGACTAATTCATTATTACAATAACCAATTCCCGGATGTTGGTAACGTTTTGTTTCGTCCCCGAATAGCAAGATTCAAGATGCCTATTTAATGCCTTTATATGTTCTATCATTTACAAACAAAACGACACGATGTTGAGTTCGCCTATTTTCAATGGGATGTATTCAACGTAAATAGCCTATGCATTAGCATTATTTATATAGGGCTTTCATATTCTCATGAAATATTTCGAGAGGTTAAGAAACTGCCGACGTAAATAATCGATAATTTTCCGGTCATTAAAAAAATAATAATAATCATCTTACGCGCATGACGACTACGTGTGGCGTAGAACCATTAAGGAAAGGGACCATTAGTAACGTGAAAAAACCCGAAAAATTCCACATGGCCAGTCCATTGGCGAGCTTCGACCCACAACCAACCAGCAGTGTTTAGTGGTTTTATCCACTCCGCCACTGGTGGGCCCTATCATAACAAAAATTCAGTTCAATAGCAGTAATACAATAGTGCATATCAGGTACAGTACAGTACATTACGTAACAGGATCAAAGAAAGATTCGTAACAAGTACAAATAATTGTACTGTATCTGCTGCGATTCATTGAATACGTCCGAAACAGTTCGGTGTTAGATGATGACATTTTATTAATGCTTTATTAATTAGCTCGGAAATTGGCGGGTTATCGTTAATCATTTATACGGACGCGTCTCGGTAAGCAAAATTACTTTATTACTTAAAAAATTTCGAAATGTGCAATTTACATTTGTAAAAATTTAAACTTTTGGCGAATATAAACGTTTTTGTCAAGCACCTCCCAAATACAGCGAGCTCTGTGGCCGCCCTAATTCTTCCCGGAAGTGCTTGACCGTGGATAGCCTTTCTATACGCATTCGAGTGTTTCTTCGAGAACGAAACTCTGAAGAGTATTTAGGAATATTCCGGCGGGAGCGTTTCTTCTGCGTTCAAGTCAATGACGTAATGGCGCGCTCTTTTTTTTCCGACGATTTTTGGGGATGAAGTAAAACGATGGCGGATACCTTCGAAGAGTCCTTTCTCTCAATTTCGAATATTTTTCTCTAATTTTGGTCGTAATAACAGCAAAAAGTTTTACTGTTTTTTATTATAAAATTTATATAATTATAATTAAAATTTTATAAAGCTACGTATTTAAACATTATAAAAAAGTAAGCAAGCATGTAATATATTTTTTATGTTACTTTCCCGGTATGTTATGTATTCCCGTGTGTATATCTATACTTACAAATGAGCCCGGCGTTACCCATGCAAAAAATAACAGTAACAAAGATTAAGATTACTAGATCATTTCATACTTCTAACTCTTCTATCATATTATATTATAGTATTTGATTTCTATAACTACAAAGGTTGTAAGATAACCTTTGTATCATACCAAATGACCAATCTAACACATTTAAAAAATTACATTTTAATTACATTTTAAAAAATGTAATTAAAATGTAATTTTTTAAATGTGTTAGATTGGTCATTTGGTATGATACAAAGGTTATCTTACAACCTTTGTAGTTATAGAAATCAAATACTATAATATAACAAACATTAAAACAAAAACCTTATAAAAAGTTTGGTTATTTCAGCCTACCATTTCATGTTTATCGCGACACTCGGATGGTACGAAATGGCACAGTTTCATTGGACATGTAGATACCAATTGAAAATATATCTTAAAAAAATTAAGATGTTATATTTTTTCTTAATGTTAACTCTAAGAAACTGTACCATTAACAGCCGAATATCAAACAGTAATCTGCCAACGAATCAAATTTCGCAAAACACGGACCAAATATTTAAACTCGGCATCCTCGAAAACCACTTAAAACATTTCTTGTGCTGCCGGTAATGTTGTATTGTGTAATTTTCCTATTCGAATGTCACTATACCGCTAGTCCGATAGGAAGAAGGAATTGTTACGGAAGGGGGTTGAAGTCAGGGCCGGATTTACATAAGGGTATTTGGGGCCGGTGCTCAGGGCCCCCACAAAACTATGTTTAAACATAATTTTTTTTTTTCTATTACCGCGACAGCCTAGTGTGGTTTAATCATGAGGGCCAGAGGCAGAGAGAACCAATTCCGGGAAAAAACCTATGAAACATATCGAAAAATTTCGGGAAAAATTTTACATAGGTATTTTTCAATTAAATTAAAATAATTAGTTTTACACAATAAAATATATGTATGTTTACAATAACCTTATTTTTAAGTGAAATTTACAATTTCCTAGTTAAAATCTAGTTGAAAGTACAGTATTTTGTGTAAATTTTCTAAATCATCAAATTTTGCCTACTCTTAAAGGGGGGCCCCGCTGTATTTGTGCCCACAGGCCTCTGATTGTTAAATCCGGCCCTGGTAATTCGACAAAAAGAAGTATAGTGGTTGACCTCCACCCGGAAGAAAAGATGGTCAACGACTTCTGATTAATACTGATTTACTATTAATATTTGAAAAGTGATCCGTGTTGGATAGGTTGTGATGGCCTCGCATGTGATCGAAGTTGCTAATTTTAACGTTCGAAAGACTTCGTATGACTTGTTTAAATAAAAAAAAATCTTGTAAAAATGTGAGAATAATTATTTTTATGTGATAATAAAATGTTTATATTTTTGCAACATATTGTATAATGTACGTGTGAAGTATGTCCTCGTAAATATTGCGTTTATGGAAAAATTATTGGGCTGCAATTTGAAAAAAACTAGACCTAGAACTAGAAAAAGTGTGGTCCGTTGTCTGTCTGTCCTTCCTTAATTTCGAGAAAGGAGTTAGATATATAAAAGTCGAGACCAGATACTGAAAGCTTTGGCAGGAGATACACATTATCTATATACAAACTTCCGTTACAGAACGGAAGTCACGTTACTTCAATTCAAAATTTTCCACTGAACAGAGTTAGTTAGCTAACTGGCGCAACTCTATTGCTAACAGGAAAAATACGATGTACAGGAGCAAGACACCACTAAAAGAATTGAGAGCATTGTGACGAAAAATTGCAGCCCGGCTTTGTGACATGCCACAATAAGTAATCGCTGGTTAGAATTAGTTTTGGTTTATTTGGTTACGGTAACGCGACAAGGGAGCGATCTGCCAGGGGATGCATCCCAGGAAGACTTATGGGAAGCTGGACCCTATTTAGGTGTTACTAACGTGAAGGAAATACGGAAAACTCCATGTGGCCAGCCCATTCGCTCTGTCCGAACCTAGGACTAAATAACTACCAGTGTTCGGTAGTTGTACCCACTCGGATATTGGAGGACACTTATTAGAATTAAGACGGTAATAAATTCAAAAATAAAAAAAATCAGAGTTGTTAGATGTGGAAAATTAAATACAGGATTTTCATAGACTTAAACGCTTTCGATTCCATGCAGGCAAATGCTATATGCTAACTATTGCAGTATATGATATAACGCGAAATATCATATACTGCTATCGTACTATATGATTATCGTAGTAATTAAGAGAATATAATGTATATTTTTAAAATTATATCCTTTTTATAAGAATTATATTTAGTTTATTATTTTATTAAATGTTTTGCCAATAGATGGCGCTACATGTGAAGCCAGCAAATCCAATGTAGATAGAAATTAATTGATTGGTAGGAATTCCATCAATATTTTGGATTGGGATATACATTATCTATGTCAGATGTATGTAAACCGTAACTGCCGATTTTCGTAGCAATCGGTCGAAAGGCCTAAGATTGTGTAGCAAACAAACAAAGGCCCCGTTTCTTTATGTAGCGAGTGTATAGTGAAAATGCCGTCACTAGCACTAAACTATGATGTAGCGATATACATCGCTGCATCTTAGTTTAGAAACGCTTTCCGCTCGAGAGAAACATGGACGTCGTAATCTGTCCTTTAATTCCAGTTATGTCCGAAATTAGTGCTTTAGTTAAGGACTACAGTATTTAAATAAAGAGATATAAAGAATTGAGAATTTCTCTTTCCAAAAATGTGAACAAAGTAAAGAGATAGGAGATAGATAATTATATTTAAAATATAGTATTTTCTTATTCTTTAGATAACTTTCAGAGTCATTTTATAAAATTTAATTCTTCTTAATCTTTACATAATATTTTTATCAACGGTCACTCTTCCTTTTTTATTTTTACACTCTAATATCGTGTTATACACACAAGCGTCCATTTTGCTTTACACGTAAAAGCTACTTCATCTTTGCTGCTGTGACCTCCTGCAGCAAACGTTTAGAAACGGTTCCTTACATTGCAGCGCTGCATTTAGAAACGGGTTCGGAGTTCTTCTCGATGCACTGCACAAAAAGAAACGCGACCCAGCAAACATCCTCATTTATATAGAATAACACGGGAAAGTATTTGAAGGTATCAAATTTGACCATTCGAATTTTTTGCAAGTCTCCACTTTTTGAGGCCCGTGAACATAAAAAAGTCAATAAAGGGAAATCCGTGAACGCGTGTGTTTGGCATCTATTTCGTTTAGTAGTAAAGATTTAAAAAGGAAAATTGGCATGATAGCTCGTGTTTAAGCGGCATTGATGCTATTGAAGTTTGACGGTTAACGGTTCAGGGGGTGGGAATAGTGAGTGGTCACGTGTCTTATCTTGAGAGAGATCGAACTTAATGAAGATTTTATTTGTTATTAGCATTTACAATTTAAAAAAAAAATAAAACTCATCTCTGTCCTAAAAATTAAACTTTTTATCAGTTTATAATAATTAATAATATGAGATTTAGAATCTAGATTTAGAACGTTTATAACATATAGCGTTACATTTTAGCTTTGTAGTAATGTGTCTTAGTGTTTTCCGGAAAATTCACGCAACTCGCTGCTGTTTGTTTTTAAATTTGACAATTTTTTTTTTTTACTTTTCTTTAGGGACACTCATTCTTTGTCCCTACCCTAGTTGCGCTACTCGACACTATCAAGAAAATACTATAGGTCGGGTCAGGGCCGGATTATCGAATAGGCAAAGTAGGCAAATGTCTAGGGCCCGTAATTCGGAGGGGCCCGGCTCCATTAGCCATTGCCTAAAAAAAAAATTAAAAAAGGCCAACAGCCATCCGTGCGTCAGAAGTAATCTCTCCCACGAGATCTCTCGCACCATCTACAAATATTCCTAGGGCCGCCTCTCATAGTAATACTGATGTATGGTTATGATTCATTTTCTACATTTATACTTATACATCGCGACATCGCATATTCGATGTAGCGTTCAAGTTGCTCGAGTGCGTAGTTATTACAATTCAATAGTGTTTTATAAAACAGTGTGGAAAATTGCAGGAACAAGTGTTCACGCTATTTGTGAATGTAGGTGAATTACCACGTGGGGAAGAGAGACAAAGAGACAAGTTAACAATAAGTTTATATATACAGTCAAACCTGTTTTTATGCGGGGGATAGGGACCGCATTAAAAAAAACGCATTAAAAAAATCTCACGAAACTTCACGAATGGCTGTAAATAATAGTTTTCGCGACACAATTAAAAAATATTTTTTTTATGCGGTCAACAGGGACCGCATAAAAAAAGTCTCACATAGAAAATAACTCAAAACCGTACGAAATAGAATTTATTGACAACAGATGTCAGCACTTGACTGCATCGTCTGATCTATCGTCTGTTTTACATATTTTTGTCCAGGTGGTGTTTTGTTGACTTAAAAAGTAAATTATTTCATTTTTCGCATATTCATGCAATAATATTACTATAATAAGTGCATTTATGCTATAATAAGTTTATTTAGCTATAATAAGTCAACGTAAGACATGACGAATCGCACGAGACTAGTCGCCAACTATACCGCACAAATTAAAAATTCGCATTAAAAAATCGTACAAATAAAAATCGCGCATAAAAACAGGTTTGACTGTATATATTAGAGATGATGATACAATTAAAGATATATATATATATATATGGTTAGGTTTACAAAAATACGATTTTACGAGCACCTGAAGTCTCACCGTTACAAAGTTATAGTATAGATGGTTCAACCTGCCGTAACTCAGTTCGTCCTGGGAACAAAGAAATCACAGTAAAGATGAATATTTCACAATATATATTAACGTTTGTCTATAAATATTGAGTGACACACGACACTTGGGGGATAACACACATATGGAGCACACGTACTTGTCCGAGGCGTAGAATGGTCGATGGATCACGATTACGAATTGTCCCTTATAGAGTCCGAGCGCAAGTTACTCGCGCGCCCCCTAGTGGCAAATATTTACATAACATATAGGAGTTCGCTAAAGAATGCATATGCGTTATATCTGAGACATTTCGAAAACCGTACCTAGTTCAGTAAATCGCTTATTGTTTTTTAATTTGTATTTGAGTTATAATATTAAAAATGGGTAAATCAAATGTAAATTGTTCTGTGTTTGGCTGTTCTAATACACTAGCAAACACTCAACATGTAACGCCGAAAGTTTCATTTTATTGTTTTCCAGCACGTCCACACCTTAAACAGAGGCGCCAAATTTGGATAAATTTTGCTAAAAGACAAAAGTAAGAAATACAAAATTTATTGTTATTTTTTTAAAAATTGACACGAATAATTTTCTAAAAATATCCTTGTAAATTTAGTAAAAACGGATCACAGTGGCTACCCTCTAAATCAGCACGGATATGCAGTATGCATTTTATAGATGGGGAAAAAAGTGAAGATCCAAGATGTCCAAATTATAATCCAACAATCTATCCCGAAAAAAGAAGCAATGAAGAAAATTGTCGACACGAACAGTTAATGAAGAGATATAAACGCCTAATGAACAGAAGGAATATTTTATTTAAAGAAGAAGCAGGAAGACACGTTGATGTAGCGATTGAAGACAATTTTTTAGACCCTAAAGTAAAACAAAAACGTGACTTTGGAACTCAAACAGAGGTTACAAATGAACGGTTTGGAGACGTAAAAATTTTTATTTGCATGACTAGTAACAATGTTTCTGAAACTCAAGTTTCCCATGTTAAAATGATTTCAAAAGAATGTGGAGAAAATCATAGGTCATGTCATTTTAGTGGTGTAGAAAATTTTTATGATGATCAATCTCTAAAAGATCTAACATCAGTAGGATTCGATGTTTTCAATTTACTTTTAGATATGCTTCCAAACAGTCCTGTTAGAGTTTATGAATTGTCTTGGGAAAATAAGTTACTAAGTTTTCTAATGAAGTTAAAGTTGGGTTTGTGCTATTCAGCATTAGGTGCATTGTTTGGAATTCATAGAACCACCATTAAAACATATTTTTTACAAATTTTAGAAATTATTTTTGTTGCAACACAAGATTGGATTATTTGGCCAACAAAATTATCTATTAAGGCTACATTACCTCAATCATTTAAAGAAAATTATCCTGAAACAAGAGTAATTATTGACTGTACAGAAATTAAAACTGAGAAACCATCATCAGTTTAACATCAAATTCAGTTTTATTCACACTATAAATCTGCTTATAACGTAAAATATTTAATTGGAATTGCCCCATCAGGACTTATAACGTTTCTTTCTAGTGGGTATGGAGGGAGAAGTACAGATTCGTTTATAACAAATGATTGTGGTATTCTGCAAAAACTGGAGGAGGGAGATATTGTTATAGCTGATAGAGGGTTTCCTCAAATTAAATCGGGTGTCGAAAATAAAAATTCTATTTTAATTATGCCTCCTTTTTCAAAACCAAATCAAGAGCAGTTTAGTGCTAATGAAATAGACGAAACATACAAAATTGCTCGTGTAAGAATTCACGTTGAGAGAGTCATTGGTAGAATTAAAATTTTTGAAATATTGAACCGCAGATTACCCATTTCACTTCTTCCATATGTAGATAAAATAATGTTTGTTTGTGCAGTATTAGTAAATCTGCAGCCACCAATTTTAAATGAATGAAATTTTTTATTGTGAAAACACTATGAAACTTAATACTATATACACTTAATACTTAAATACTATTTACAATTGCAGGTAAATAATAATTAAAGTAGAACATTTGCATCTTCTCTAATAGTGAATAAATGAATGTCTCATTTTTTTCCACTTTAAGTATTACATTTTGTACATCACTATAGATAAATAAATAAGAAAATTGAATATTTGTTACATATAAAGCTAATTGTATTTGTGTATAATACATGCTATTTTCTTTTAAATAAAGTTTAGAATTTTTAAACTCTAAATATTTTACAAATGTCTCATTTGTCTTGAAATTAACAATTTTTTTATCTTTACACGTGTAAGGGCATTTAATTTCGAGTAAGCTTATTTTATTTCCTTTTTTGCATATACCATCAGGGCTTGCACAAATCCAGGGAGAACTGTTTCTTTCTTTCTTTCTTTGTTAAGGGTTCAAATGGATAAGAAACCCTTCGGATTTTTCTCTTATGTCTCTGATATAACGCATATGCATTCTTTAGCGAACTCCTATATGTTATGTAAATATTTGCCACCAGGGGGCGCGCGAGTAACTTGCGCTCGGACTCTATTCGCCTGTAAAAACAGTCCTCGTGAAAAAGCTTACCGCACGGGTCCGTATGATTCACCAGTCTTCCCAAGGAAGGACAAAAAGCCCAATAACCGGTTGGTGCCGCCTTAAATACCCCTTTTTCATGTACACGACGGGTTGCCAACCATCATACCCCCACAACCGAAAATAGCCCAAAAAAAAATACAAAAATAAAAATATATATATATTATACATATGACAGACGGCTGCAGCCACACAACAGTTAAAAAGGGTGACACTACGGTGTGACTTGGGGTGACACCACGATATCTGCACCGGGTGTCACCCATGCTAGCTACGCTAATGTCACATTATATAAGATTTGTTTAGAAGCAACTTATTTAAATAGGGCCCCAATTTAAATTTTGTCTAGGGCCCGCTAGAGGCTTAATCCGGCGCTGGGTCGGGTGTATGGACGATGTATGGAGAGTATGGCACATGATTTTAAATTAGAAGAATGATTTGAGAAAGTGCCGATGGGAGCCTACGACTAAACACACGAATGATTGCTACTTACATCTTATACTATTCGCTCCCTGTTGTCTATCACTACAGATATTTTCGTCGAGGATGTCACCAGGGTCTTTGAGAGGGGAAAGAACTGGAAATTTTCCCCAGCCGGAAGAAAACTTAGGCGCCCTTAGTGGTTCCTACTCCTATAAAATTAATATTATTTTTATTGACAGAAAATAAAATCTTTAAGACTACTTTTTATTAATAAAGAAACATTCTTTGTGTTTTATTTGTTCTAAAAAAAGCGGAAAAGAGGCTCTCTAAGAGGTGAAAAGGCCCAGTCTATCTTCATATAAGCTCTGGACAGCCCGAGCATCACCCTTCTCGAGTCGAAAATGGCGACTGTCTTAAACAGACCATCTTAGATTTCTGTATTCCCGGATCGATGTCGCTTCTTCTCGAAATAACGCGCTTTCGTCTCAGAATAGTAATAAATAAATAAATATACTAGACTATATACTTCAATATCAATTTAGTGTAACCTATACTTTGAAGCAAATATCTCGTTTCTCTCTTGCAAAAAAGTGCAGTCTGTAAGTGATGTAAAAATGTACAACTTTTGCTGTTATAGCAACTTTGTTCCTGACATTTTCACATCCCACTTTCTAGAAATCCACCGATTCTAAATTCACGTAGCTCGTAAAATCCGGCAATTTCCGTCTCGTCTTTCTTAAAACAGACGATTTAAAGTCGAATCAACAATCGTATATTACAAAAACCTCAAAAATAAATAAAATAAAATTGAAATAACTAAAAGAAACTATAAAAATAAACACGTGCTAACGCAACTCTCACCAATTTCTCCTACCAACAATTGAATGCCACCCTATCGGAAGCAGTTGCCCATAAAACGAAAACGAGGGGTGATAACATTAGCAGCTCTAAAACCATATTATCTAGTAACCATGGTCCGAATTCTATAGGATCATTTCTCGATTCTAACATGCGTCTTATAAATTTTTATGCAAAAATATACGATTTATGAAGATTTATACAAAACGTACTTTTTGATTAGCTAGTATTAATTATTTCCTCAATAAGAATATTTAATCGTGTTCTGAATAATGATCAAATGCAACTCTAACGGTTCCGTACTGTATGGAATTTCATTTACTTTTTAAAAAAGTATTCAGGAAATGGAAACTGTTCGGAAATTTTCTGAAACATGAACAGTTCATTCCGTTAGTTTGCGTTTGTTTTATTTTTATTTCTTTTTGTTCTGTGGGCACCAAGAGAGTCTTTTTTAAAGTCCATTTTGAGTTCGGCCAGGCCAAAATGGAGACTGCAAAGTGGAGAGGGACCCGATGCTGATATATCCGAAACGAATTGCTCGTAAAAAATTCCTGGAGTTGATCACTCGGATTTGATTTCAGGTTCCCTGAGCTTAATTCAACTGAGCGCGATTCGCTGGCGAAAGCGAAAAACAAAGCGAATAACAGGTCAGACATGACGTCGTTTCGGGCGAATTTTACCATTTTGCGAATCGCTTCGAAGTTTGGAACTCATCAATCGTATTCCCACTAGTTGTCACATGGTTCTTGTTGTTTTCAAGATGGCTACAGAAACTTTCTCACACAATAGAGTACATGTTGTAATTATGAATTTTTAATATTTCTCTCACCCAGCATTGTTTTATTTTTGACTTATTTTTTTTCTCAATAAATAAACAAATGTGGTTAACGACGGAATATCGGAAGCGGCCATTTTGTTTTTTGAGATGACGTTTTCGCTTGCTTAAAAATGATTGGCTGCATAAAATTCGCAATCGCTTTTCGCTTTTGGTTGTATGGTTCGCTAAGCGAATAAAACTCGTTTTTCGCTTTTCTCATTCGCTTTCGCTATTCGCTCAGTGTGTGAACTAAGCTTTATTGTTTACTCTTTCCTCTCTGTGGGCTTTAAAGTGACTTTATCAGGTCTATCGTGGGTTCATCAATGCTCACAATAGGGCTGGGTAGTAGGGTCCGACATATCTGGGACAGTTACCTATTTGGGGTTTTTTGCCTGCCTAGAATTGATTTCGGTTTTCTAGAAAGGCAGACTTTACCGACTCGGTCATGTAAAGGAACTGCATTATATATTTTTTTATATCTTCCGCTCTGCACATGCATTGAAAGAAATCACTCTGGGAGAGACCGAAGTCCGCACAGAAAGCAAGATCACGCAGAGAATCGAAAAATAGACGGTAAGGATTCGCCATCCCGAATCTGGTTGAAACAATTTACTGCAGAAAATTGCTTTTCCTGAGTAGCCAATGGTTCGAATATAAAAATGGCAACGATCAGATGGGCGAGCGGTTAAGGTGTTAGCCTACCGATCTAGAGAATCCGGACGGGTCAAAAAATCTTAGTAATTTTTCGGAGATGATCCGTCCCTATTATGTGGGCACCATATCATTACCCGGCAGTCCCATTGTGGACTTGGTCGAACGAACCACGATGGTCTTGATAAAGAAGTCCTTTTAATATATATAATGAGATTATATATAATTGCATCATTAAGTTTGGTATGTTTCTTAATTATTAATTAATTTCGAATTTTTATTATTTTACAGACTCTCGTCATGTCGGAGGTTATTTCCGCTGATTTCGAAGGAATCGGAGGAGAATTTAATCCTCAGTAAGTGATTGATTTTTATCTTGGCATTAAGGATTTTAGGCATTAGATCAAAATATGATTTTAATAAAGGACTCAGTTCGCTTCGATCTCTTTCCCGGTCGACTGTTAGAGTTCGATCGATCGCTAAGAAACATAGCACGGCATCGGATGTATTTAGTCTATTCATCTTGCTGAGTTCGAGACTAAAAGTCATGTGATTGAAAACGTGCTTGACACTCTTTCTAATGTATCAGATATGCATTTCATTATTGATGTACTGATGACTTTGAGTTTGGCCGTTCTCATATAATGAAGTATCATATTGTCAGAGAATGAACTAATTTACGGAGAACAGCGCTAAACTTTTTGAAAAAAAAAATCATTTATTACTAGGTAGTTAGACTGCTGCCTAACTTTTCTTTTGTTGAGTATACAGTTGGACCTGGATAACTTGAACGGAGATAACCTGGAAATCGCGTTTACGCGAAGTCATTTTCTATCCCCAATTTTCTAGCATAGGTAACATGTTAAATCAAACTGGTTAACTCGAATTCGGTATGGTACAGTATTTTCATTAACTTTTCGGAATTTTAGCTGAAATAAAATAATTAACGTTAATCTATCGAATAAACTAATCAGAAATTTTCTGTAAAACGCGGGGACCACGTACGACTAAAAATAAACATCGTGCAGGTTTTGGCGGGGTTGATGGACTTCCAGACAGCGTGTGTCACTTTGATATTGCAACTGCCAACTGTGTGGAAAAATTTAAAAAATATAGCAATAGTAAAGAATGCTATGCTTGTTATAAAAAAATTTAAAGAAATAGATCAATTTTAGGCGCAAAATATCGCAATTAAAATAAATTTTTACTAAACTCTTAAGAGTGATCGGATCAACCATTCGGGAAAACATTTCTCAGTAGCTTATTTAACCATTTGGTTTAGTATTTTCAAGTTTCTGCACAACATCGAGAGGTTTAGATTGACACGGCGGATTCTATGTAATGAGACCCGCGGAAAAATCGTATAGATAATTTATTGAGTCACCGAAAAACCAATGCACAAAATTTTGATTTTTAGCTTAACCTCTGTAACTCGAAACTTTTTAATACTAATTCAGAATTTATTTTCTCTGATCGATTCGAGTTAATCAGGTTCCACTATATCGTATATTTGGTGTAAAAGTTTTGCGAACTCGTGAGTAATAGTAATCTTAATTTTAATAAAGATATAAAGCAGCATAAATCAAAACGAATAATTATCGATTGCCATCTCTTTTTACTTGGTATAAGCACCTGTAATCAGAGTCGTTGGGAGTGAATTGGAGATTTTCCTCGGGCCCGTTGTGATTCCAAACCCCCACATAAAATGAACACTATACTAACAGAAAATAAAATCTTTTAGACTGCTTTTTATTAATAAAGAAACATTCTATATATTTCATTTGTCCAAAAATGAATGGCTAAAGGTGTCCACTATCCCCGAGCCCCATACGAGCTCTTGACGGCTTTGCCTGGGATCCAAATTTGCAACTGATAAATATAGATCAATTTCTAAAATATTACAGTACAAACAAAAATTTTACGGAACAATACGATACAAATGTAAAACAATCTGTTGACACCTTTTTCGAAAGGGTAGGTTACGTAGTTGTGGAGGGCTAGCATGAAGTTTAGCACCCCAAATGCTTTTCGATTTTTTAACAAAACTATTGCATTTGATTCTATTCAACTATTTGCTATTGAATTGGTGAAGTGTAATTAGTGAATTGGTGAAGTGAAATGGTAACACTTGGCTTTCAGCCAAGTGTTGAAATGGTAACACACCTTGTGTTAGTGAATCAAAGAAATTAAGGAAATACGGTTTCAGAAGATTAAAAACTATTGTAGTTCAAACAAAAATTTTTACGGAACAATCGAATGACACAAAGTTTTAATTGCTACAGACACGTAACAGCCAACTTTACGAGCTTTACAAAAATCTCTGAATGAGTGTATTCTTTTTTACATTTTAGAATATCCGTTAAGAACCGTTAGAATCGTCAAGAATTTCACATTTGGAATAGTTCCTGAAAAAAACCTGTTTGTTTGTTAAAAGAACATTCTTTAGTTACTTACGCATTTTGTTGTTTTTATGTATTATTACAAATGAGTACATTTTTTATACATAATTGCTTCATACTCATTTACCTATAACTTTCTAATCTTCCATTTCATTTACCAATACTACTAATCTTCCACGTATGAAAATATACTTTATGGAATCAATTTTATGATAACCACTCATCATATTCTTAGATTAAATATGGGTATAGAATCAAGAATATACTCTATAAATTTTGAGTACCTTTCTAAAAGAATAACGCGATATTTGTTATTTTTTTGAGAAAGGAAACTACGTATAGATGAAACTCCATAATGAATTTGGACGTATAAAACAAAATATTTCACCACTGAAAGGAATAGGAATATTTTGGGAATAACGGAAACGTTATATGAATGTAAAACATAAAAACGGTCTGTATTAATAGATTGATTGGAATTTTTCTTTCAAAATACTGTATTTGTATAAATTACATTTCATTGATATTATACAATTCAATTACAGTTGATCCTCGCTTAACGAGCATAATTCGTTCCAGAACCTTGCTCGTAATGCGAAGCACTCGTTAAGTGAAACAAGATTTTTCATAAAAATTAATGTAAAATACTGTAATGCATTCCATTCCGAAAAAATACTCAAATACCGTATTTACTTGCGTATAAGACGAGGTTTTTATTCATTTTTTACTGCTTCAAAAACCTAGGTCGTCTTACACGAGCGAAGGATTCTTTGCGTTTTTGCAATATTTTTTTTGAACTGTGTATAGTTTATTCTGCCATTATAGCAGAGTGCTATCGAGGTCAAGATGAATGTAACTTTTAAAGAGATGATCCGAAAATAGCTGGTCACTTAGCAATGATTATAAATGTAGTTATATCATATTTGTTAAATTGGTATTTTTAATGATTATTTGTACATTCTGAATCATTAAAAATAAACTTTTTCCTGTCACGTGCATTATAATCTTTTGGTTTTCTACGTGGGTATCAGGTGCGTGGAAAAGCATTCTTTAAAAGCTAATAGCAGTCATTCAGGAAATACTGCATTTTAAATTCACTCGACGAATCAGAGGACGATGCTTTGTGGAGTAAGAGTGAAAAAGAGGGGAATTGAAACGAAGCTTCGGAGAGCGAGTCCGAGTAGAAAAAAGGTGATAGCGTCAAGAAAACATGGTTGTTTGCCTTCATATGTGCATTTTATGATAATTTTATTTCGTTTAATCCCAGATGAATTAGAATTGATTTAATAAATTGAATTTTCTTTCTTTTGATCTTTCAAGTCACATCTCGTCCTACATGCGAGATCGTCTTATACGCGAGTAAATACTGTACAAACCTGTTTTTATGCGGGGGATAGGGACCGCATAAAAGAAAATGCATAAAAAAAATCGCGCGAAACTTCACGAGTGGCTATAAAAAATAGTTTTCGCAACACAATTAAAAATATATTTTTTTTATGCGGTGAATAGGAACCGCATAAAAAAGTCTCACGTAGAAAATAACTCGAAACCGTACGAAATAACTAGGAATTGCTTTTTTAACTCCTTGGGCCTTTTTCTGCAACACCTAATGGGGAAAAAATCCTCTAAGAATTTTCATTTTTATATTAATTAATTATTTCCACTTAAATACCAATCTAACATTAAAAAGTTAAAAATAATCGTTAAATAATGATTTTATTTGATAAATATAGCTGCAGGAAGTGTTATTTCATTTAACAAGGCATGAAATTTCACACCTGCAGTCTAAAGCTGGAGGGAAGCTAACTTACCGCATCTGTTCAAATATAACATAATATTTATGGTTTTTATGCTATTAAAATAAGAGGGGACCGAAATAAACGTATGAGAAAAAAATTTTACTGAATAAAAAATGAAAAAACCTGCTGATGTCATAGAAAACAACCAATAGAGTTTTTAAAAATTTTACAGGAGTCAATTATGTTCCAATTTGATTGAAATTTTCATATACCGCACAAAAAAAATCGCACAAAACAAATGGCACAAATAAAAATCGCACAGAAAAAGACCGCACAAAAACAGGTTTGACTGTATTTTAAGTATAACGTTTATCTAAAGAAAATTATACAATATACATTGTTAAAGAGCGTAAATCATCATCATCATCTTTTCTTCTAGCACGGAATGAACCAATCTGGAATACAAATTCGATTTGCAGAAAACAAAAAAATCACAGATAATAGCATGATGGAGCATGCGCACAATCTGGGACTTCCTCTCTCCTGGTCACTCGTTATGCGAAACGTTGCTCGTTAATTAAGCGAGTCATTAAAAAATGATTTACTCGTTATTCGAGGTTCCACTGTATTTGCAAGCCATTCTAATTGAAAAAGTATTTAAAGAAATACACTACTTTGACACTTGAAAATCCATAACTTTTATTTTTGTATTTAACTTTATAAGTTTTCAACTTTATGGTTTTAGCACATTGTTACAAATTGAATTGGATTTTGTTCGTAATATATCTAAATCAAAATTTCGGTGTTTTCGTTATAAATGCGTAAGTCAAAAATTATTTCAAGTAGATATAGTATATTTATTTATATGTTATTTATATATTCATGTGGTATATATACTATACAAATAAATATAAACATGTTTATTTGTTAATATAGATGGCAAGCTATATAGCTTGTCACGTATATTTATGTCTTAATTTTCTATTATTTATTTTTCTTAGAATAAAATTACAAATTTTATTACAGACGTAAGGATAATTCTGACTATTGTGAAAAAATAGAGGAACTGAAATATTTTAATAAAAAATTACAAGAAGAAAACGAAAGACTTTCGTTACAAATTAGTCATGCCGATGATATCCAAAATGTAATAGCTAAAGAAAATGAATTACTAAAAAGAAAGATCGAAAGGTATGTATAAATGATCTTATATAATTATTGATTTATACATTATAGTGTTTGAAGCGTTAAAATTACAAGCACATAACGTAAATTAAGCACTTCTGGTTTTGCATTTTCAATCTGTAAATATAGCAGATGCAGAGAAAAACGACGCTAGATTAGTTGTTTAAATAGTGACGCAGTTAGGTTACGCGTCACTATTTTAAATGAAATTACTATGAACGTATTAATTTAAAAAATGAACTGAAGAACCGTTAATTTTATTCATAAGATATGAGAGAAAGAGAGAGAGAGCACTGCGAAAGAGTTTTAGTGGCAATTAGCCACTAAAACTAAAACTCTTGCAGTGCTTGTACTCCTTTTTTGCACAGTCGTCCTACCATATACACTACACAAAATTCTAGAAATAGTCTTTACAGCACCACATACATCACATTACAGAAAGTTGCCATACTAAACAAATGTTAGTCAGGAAATTCTTAAACACGGATACATAAACGAACAACACGTAAAAAATAATAGCTTGTTCTGTAGCCATGACTTGACCATGGCATAGCGTTATATAGGCCACGTCGTGTAGGATATACTCCACCAACAGGGTCTCCGAAAGGGTGCATGCCATCTTCAGTAGAATAATATTTTGCCACCCCCAAACAAAATTAAACAATGTTTCAAACATCTTTACACAAATAAAACAAATAATTTATTTCAATATAATAATGTTATGAACATAAAGAAAAAGGATATACAATATATTTATCCTTGTATCATAATATCTTATATTGAAATGTATCAAAG
The DNA here is from genome assembly GCF_030686945.1 of Centruroides vittatus. NCBI lineage: Eukaryota > Metazoa > Arthropoda > Arachnida > Scorpiones > Buthidae > Centruroides > Centruroides vittatus. The sequence goes on from NW_027121927.1 coordinate 1,861,953, forward strand.
GATGGTAAGGTTGGGTCATCGCATCATCCGACTTATTCTTATGGATGGTGTGCATCTGTTTTTCAATTCTTTAAAAGAGAAGAAATAGATATAAATGTAAATAAGTATAGGGTGATTCAAAAGTTACAGAAATTTTAAAAAATTAATAACTCACAAACTATTTACAGTAAGATGATGCGGTTTTCACAGAAATGCTTAGAAAGAAGCAGCGTCGTAACTAGTCTTTTATGCGCCCGGTGCGAGCTTCTGTAACTACGCTCCAAAACTATGATATAAAACTTGGTCCAGGTCATTTCTACGCCCCAAGGGTCTGCGCCCTGTGCCTGGACACCGCTGGCACCGCCCTAGTTACGGCACTGGAAAGAATTGGGATTTTTTTATGCGTAATAAAAATTTTAGTACCGAAATAGTTACATTTCTTACCATAGATGGCGCAGTAGCATTTGTAAATTTGTTACACTAATAACTTTTTAATTCTTATTTTAACAAATTTACAAATGCTACCGCGCCATCTATGGTAAGAATTGTAACTATTTTGGTACTAAAATTTTTATTACGCATAAAAAAATCCCGCTTTTTTCTAAGCATTTCTGTGAAAACTGCATCATCTTACTGTAAATAGTTTGTTGTGAGTTATTAATTTTTAAAAATTTCTGTGACTTTTGAATCACCCTGTACTTATTTGGTATCCGATAAGTATAACGTTCATATAGAATTGAAGTTAGTATAAAAATAAAACATGCCATATATATAATAGGCTATATATTAATTTTCGATTTTTGCCGCCCTTAGACAATGCCTGAGTTGCATAATGCGTTATGGCGTTCCTGTCATAAATATCGTAATGATAGTTTACTAATAATTATTTTCTAAGTTCTCAGTATAATATTATGGATGATTAAGATTATTTATAATTACAGCGCACATTTACTCGATTTCAATATCAAGGAACTTCAGTCTGATTATGATGATATGAAGGAATTACTTCAAGTAACAAAGGAAGAGAATAAAGATTTAAAATTAAATTTGTCGGAAAGTGAAAAAGAACGAATACTTTTTAAAATGGAATCGGAAAAATTTGAAAAAAAAGTAATCTTTCAAATATTATTTTATATTTTACAATTATTTATTTTAAGTTTTACAATTACATTTTCGGTAAATGTCCAGCTTATTGAATTTCAACACAAACGGTCACTGAAATGATAGCTTTTTAAAATAGTTTTTATATTGTATGTATAAATGTATCATCGTGGTGTTTTTTACACTTTATAAAGTCTTTTTTCAAAGATCAAATCAATTAAATTTTTGTTGCTCATCGAGATGATATCTGTTCATCTCAACCATATCACCCATTGCGGATCACTAAAATCATATTTTGAGATTATTTTGATAATTTTTAAAGCTTCCGTTTAACTGAACTAAAATATATAATTAAATTGAAAAGATAAAGGCAGTTAAAAATAATATTCTACTTTAGATTCAATTCCAAATTGTTCAACTTTTCTGAAAGCTATTTCAATAAATCTGGAATAATTTTGTGAATAAAGGTTTTACACTCCTCAAAGTAAAATTGCAACACCACGAAGAAATGCACGTAGCCACATGCAAATTGCAGGACTGGAAAAGGTAACAAGTTATGCAAATGATTAAGTTTGCGTATGCATCTGGTCATGTGGTACCCACTTTCGGGTTAGAAAGACCAGCAGCTGGCTCGGACCATAAATACTATCAGCGACGGTTCTCGGCAGCCGAAAAACCGTAGAAAACTCCTCGGAGACGACAGGGAGCTGAATACCATCAGTTGACGGCTGGGGAACGAGAGAGTATCCTAGAACTGCGCGACCTCGGTTTGTCGATGCGGGCGGTTGTCACGCTTGTTGGACACGACGTGAGTACCATCCAGTGATTGTGACACGATAGACGCGGGAACACCTGCAAACACGCTGAAGAGGGAATGGATCACACCAGCGCACGACAGATTCACTGAACGGCCCGTCGGGACTCGTTCGCCACGTGACATCCGAAGCCGCCTGTCGCCGTCAACGGGTGCATCGATGTCTACCCAAACCATTCGCAACAGGTTGCATGAAGTCGGACTGCATGCACGGCAATCAGCAACGGGAGTGCCATTACCGCTCGACACAAGGCTGCACGCCTGGAGTAGTGTCGTCGTCATCGCAACTAGACCACTGAATGGTATCGGGCATTGTTTACGGATGTATTCCGCTTCTGTCTGTGGAGGAATGACGGCCATGGACGGATGTGACGGTATCCCGGTTAACGCTACATGCTAGTTTTCGCCGAGTGTCACACCAGTCCCACACTGAACACCATGGTTTGGGGAGGCATCATGTTCGATCAGCGGACAGCCCTCGTGCACATTTCACGTACCTTGACAGAAGACCAGTACATCACACGAATTGTGAGCCCGTGGTTCGGCCATTGTTACAGGCCGCACCCGACACCGTGTTTTAGCAAAAAAATGCCAGACCGCACATTGCACGGAAAACTCTCACCAGCCTGAATGAAATTCACATCCTTCCCTGGCCGGATCTCTCTCCCTTCGAACACTTATGGTATCTCGTATCTCTTCCGATGTGAGATGCACCAGGGGAGACCACCATCACATACCGTAGACAACTTGTGCGCCGCAGTGGACGCAGCTTGGCAAGAGATACCATTAATCGCCTCATTCATAGTATGCCTCGCTGTATAGCGGCCTGAAAGCCGCCCTTGGGAGCCATATTCGTTACTGAATAAACAGGTGTCTGTTGCATATATTTGCTTCTCTCTCACTTTTACCGATCCCGTAATGTGTATGTAGCTACGCGTATTTCTTCGTGGTGTTGCAATTTCACTTTTGAGGAGTGTATTTATTTACTTTTATTATACTTAATAAAAAGAAATAAATTTAATAATAGAAATGCAATTACAACAGAATTGCCATTTAATCATTTAATACATTAAAAAAATTATGATCAAACGAGTTGTAATTCTTAATGCTGTTAATGCTGATTTTATCCAAGTATTTTGGTTAAAGCAAGTAACAATTTATTAATTTTTAACTTTATTTGTATAAAGTGCTCTTTATTCAAGTTATAAGCAGATAAAGCTGGCATTATCCAAAAACGGATGGATAAATCAAGAGCAAAACTTAAAATTATATAGTTATTCACTCCATTTTGAACAAAGTAAAGAGAAAATGTAAGGTTTTATTTTATTTGGATAATCTGCAATCTTTCCGATGCAAGATAGATGAATAAAGAAGGAATTTTGTTTTTTAAATTAACTAGAATTTATTATTACTATATTGCATAAAAATGATGTGAATAAAACGTTGCCAGTTATTTCACCAAATTATCGTCATACCTAGCTAAAAATTCGTAGCTTTAAAGTAACAATAAAAAGTACTTTACGTGTTTTAACGTTATTAATAAACAGATACTAAAAATATCCTCTCTACTCGCCATGTCCACGTTGTTAATACTGCATTTCCGCCAGCCCTATTTTACAAATAAAAAGTACTTTGATTTGGAGACATGTAGGCTATAGTACGTAGATATTAAATGGCGTTAAATATCATCGTAATAAATATAATTTATAAAAGAGAAAATTCCTGGTGAAGCTTTCAATGTTTTTGCATTTTTTGCGACATTACTTTAATACCACTTTTTATTGATATTTGAGATTACGTTTTTACCTGATTATGAGTGTGTTCGAAGGAATTTTTAAGACACATGTTTTTGTATTTATCCCCGGTTATATTTGTTAGTATAAAGTTGCCCTAGAGTTTACAAGTGTTTTTTAAAGACATTTATTATAAGCATTAAAATTTTCCAGATGAATAATCGTTGTCATCACTAATTGGTTGAAATCTGATGATAGTTTCAGACCTGACAACATTGTTCTGCTCCTATGTTTTTGGATAATATCAGCGTTTTCTGCTTATGACTTAGATAAAGCGCTCTTTAATCGGATAAAGTTCAAAATAAATTGATACCTGCTTTAACCGAAAGATAAAGTTAGCATTAACCATAATATTTAGATCAAATTAAGGATAGCAATAATTTCAATATAATAATGACAATCGTAGGTTTTTCATTTGTTACGTTTCCCAGATATAGAGTTTTAGTAGGAAATAAAGCAATTCTATGGTCACCATTATTGAATCGCAATTACCATCTATCTTATAGAGTTTAGACATTGTTTAAATCGTAACCGACATTTCCATAATTTTACTTATTTTATTAAGAGATTTTGCCCAAATAATTGGAAAAACCAATAAAACAGTACTTTATTGTTTCATTTTTCTCTATTAAGTAGTTCCAAATATAATCGAAATAAATCAGAGAAGTTATATATACGCTGTTCTAAACTATTTCGAAATGGAAAACTATACTGTATTTATAAATTCTCACTTTGTGTAGGCTGCATATATTGTTGATATCTAGCTTTTAAAAATTGTATAGTTTTACTTATTGGTGAAATAATATGTTAAAAATAACATGTTCTAAAATTTGATTTATTTAAATTAGTTACAACAGGCGGAAGAATATGCTAAATATTTAAAGGAAGAACAAGAACGATTACTTTTTATAATTGCTGAACAAGAAAAATTTCTCTCAGAAGCTGAAGATTCCAAATTAAAATTGAAAGAAGAAATAAAAATGGTAATTTTGTATTTTAATAATTACAATATAATATGATAAGACTATAATATAAGAAAAACACTCATTAATATCTTTGGGATAAACTTAACTGATTTGTAGTTTTTTCCCCTGCCCTGTGTCATGAACGTGGTGCACTCTGGTGGCGAAAAATAAATACTTTTTTCGCCGTTATAGTTGAGCCTGTAGTATTTAAGTGACCGTGAAAACGCAGTGGAAACAGGGTCATTAAATAGACTGGTCACTGCATTCCCTATCTTCTAATGCAGGGGTCCCCAACCTTTTTGTACCGAAGAGCACATTCTAGACTACCGGCCGGACGGCGGGCACCATTTATTCTTTCAAGGTAAATTTATATTTGGTCATAGTTAATAATACATACACATAATGTACAGAAAACATTTAATTCCAAAAATGTGATAAAACATACACAAGACTATTAACAATAATTTTTACAAAACAAGTAATTACTAAACAATGCATACAAAATCTACAAAGTATAAAAATTCTTTATAAAAAATATAAATCTGAAAGTAAATGTGATTTTTGGCATTGCATTTCATTGGCCATTGCTTCGTAATTACGAGAGTATGATGATATTCCTGCTCGTAAGCAATCGTCAAGGTGTTCATCTGTAAGTCGTGATCTGTACTTTGATTTTATGATATTCAGAACGGACCGGTTTATTTCATTTCAAGTATGGGAAATTTGGTTGGTGAAGATTTGGCGCGAAAGGAAAAAGAGATCGGTCGCATTTTGCTTTGTTCTTTTATCTGTGTTGGATGTCATTTCTACTTTTGAGTGGTTAATCATTAAAAACGAAAAAACTTTTACATAGCATTTTATTGAAAACTGAAATATTTTTATTTTTATCGTGGTCGCACAGCGGCGGGCACACGTAAAACGATTGGCGGGCGCCATGGTGCCCGCGGGCATAGGGTTGGGGACCCCTGTTCTAATGGTTAGGGAAATTGCACCCTATTGATGGCGTCATTGGCTGCATTTAGCTAGAGACCTATAATGAGAGTGGTCATACGGATATCTGCCAACATGTCTTTTCCAAACTGCTTATTTAGTCGCAACTACATACTATGCTTACTTGGGAAATGAAATTCGGGCAGAAGAAAATAAATGTCGTTTTCGATTTTTAGAGTTAATCTTCATTATTATTATTTGTTCATTTAATATACTATTTAATAATTTTTGGAATTTGTTTATGATGAACATTTACCCAACGCGATGAGTGACGAGCCAATTCTTTTTTTTTTTTTTTAATATTCCGAATGTTAATAATTAAAGTTGTTTTGTAAACAACTAAAGTAAGTTGTGCTCTAAAAATAGATTAAATAAACGTGATAAAATTATACGAAACGTCTCGGAGACAAAAGTATATATCCCGTGGTCGTTCACCAGGTAAACTAATGCCATTTATTTTTAAAATTAGTTTCCATTTAATTCGTTACCTCTTATATAATTTTTATTTGTGTAGAAATATAAGTAATAAAGATTTGAAGAAAAATAAAAATTTGATTTTATTTTCTAAACTTTAAAAACTCATAATTTATCTATAATACAGGGTGTATCAAAAGTCACTATCTATTACGAGAACTAATTTGAATTATGAGAAAGGATTTACATATTTTATTTTACTTTTAGTAATAAGGACTGGAATATCGCTGCCGACACACTTGTAGATATGAATCGCTGGATTTGTCGTGGCAGACCACGATTATGGGCAGCACGCTTCCCCAATTTAACACCTTCAGATTTTTATGCTTGGGGTTTCATTAAGTCTAAAGTGTACAATAGTAGGATAATTAGCGACAGGGCCGGATTATCGAATAGGCAAAGTAGACAAATGTCTAGGGCCCGTAATTCGGAGGGGCCCGGCTTCAGTGCAGAAGATTTCTCTGTTTCAAAACGAGTTAAAATTATTTAAGAAATTCGATAGGACAGAAAAGGCTGTATTTAAGAATTCCTACTAAGCTCCGCCCGACTAGCCATTATTTAAAATAATAATAATAAAAAAAAAGGTCGACAGCAACCCGTGCGTCAGAAGTAATGTACGCTATGAGATCTCTCGCACCATCTAGAAATATTCCTGATATATGGTTATGATTTATTTTCTAAATCTAAACTTATACGTCGCGACATCGCATATTCGGTAAAGCGTTCAAGTTGCTCGAGTGCGAAGATATTACAATTGAATAGTGTTTTATAAAAGATTAAAAAGGATGACACTACGGTGTGACTTGGCGTCCACCCAAGTCACACCGTAGGGTGACACCACGATATCCGCACCGGGTGTCATCCATGTTAGCTACGCTAATGTCACATTATATAAGATTTGTTTAAAAGCAACTTATTTAAATGGGGCCCCAATTTAAATTTTGTCTATGGCCCGCTAGAGGCTTAATCCGGCCCTGATTAGCGATGTTGCTGAACTTAGAAATCTTATTACTGATGCAGTTCAAAAGATAACACCACAAATGCTGAAAAGGTTTCCTATCGCTTTGAGCTATGTAGAGCCATTGATGGTCGCCATGTGGAGCGTACTTTGAGTAAAGCTTTTTCTCAAATTAAAACCTGTTCAAAATTCCAATTATTTTTGTAATAGATGGTAAATTTTGATACACCCTGTATATAAGTTAGTTATATCATTGTAGTAATTATTAAAACACAAATTATATTTTGAAAAATGCTAATTAACATTATTTCAGTGCAATGTGCATATTATCTAAAAATGATTTCACATTTTTAGATAATTTGCACATTGTTGCACTTTTACTTGAAAGAGCACTTTTTAACTATACAGTCAAACCTGTTTTTGTGCGGTCTTTTTTTGTGCAATTTGTTTTGTGCGATTTTTTTATTTGTGCGATTTGTTTTGTGCCGTATATGAAAATTTCAATCAAATTGGAACATAATTGACTCCTGTAAAATTTTTTAAAACTATTGGATGTTTTCTATGACATCAGCAAGTTTTTTCATTTTTTATTCAGTAAAATTTTTTTCTCATATATTTTTTCGGTCCCCTCTTATTTTAATAGCATAAAAATCATAAATATTATGTAATATTTGAACATATGCGGTAAGTTAGCTCCCCTTCAGCTTTAGACTGCAGGTGTGAAATTTCATGCCTCGTTAAATGAAATAACACTTCCTGCAGCTATATTTATCAAATAAAATCATGTTTTAATGATTATTTTTAACTTTTTAATGTTAGGTTCGTATTTAAGTAGAAATAATTAATTAATATAAAACAATAAAATTCTTAGAGGATTTTTCCCCCCATTAGGGATTGCAGAAAAAGGCCCAAGGAGTTAAAAAAGCAATTACTAGTTATGTGAGACTTTTTTATGCGGTCCTTATTCACCGCATAAAAAAATATATTTTTAATTGTGTTGCGAAAACTATTTTTTATAGCCACTCGTAAAGTTTCGTGCGATTTTTTTTAGTGCGTTTTCTTTTATGCGGTTCCTATCCACCGCACAAAAACAGGTTTGACTGTACTTGACATTTTTCTTTTTTAAACCAAAAAGTTTAAGTCTAAATGTTATAAAACGTTTCATTATTTTTCTTTTAATATTATGACATTCTTTAAAATGAATTTTCTGAATTTAAAAATCAGAATTTATAATTCAATTAAGAAATCCTTACAGTTTTGTTTCTTCAAAAGAACATTCTCAAAGATATGAATTTTGTTTTTATATATAAAACAATTGATATGTCTTTTTAGTAGCATAAACTAGAAGGCTTTTTTGTAACTACCCAGAAATACTAATTTTGTTAAATTTGTATCTATTAACTTGTTAAATTTGTATCAATGGTATCTTTGCTCCATTATTGCTCCAACGTGTATGACGGGTTGCAAGAGTTGGATAGGATTAGAGCCGTTGCTAGGACGTTGGGAATTGGAGCAAAAGTCATTGAACGATTAATAAATTCTTACTCAGATCCTACCAAAAAGAAGACGAAGACAACTGTGAACAACAATGTTACAACAGAACATGTCCAATATTATGAAAGAAATTGCGGATTACAAGAACACAAGATTACTGTACAAAACGGCTCCCACCGTTTGTAACTTGTTTAGAATGACAAAGATATGATCAAGAAAGAACAACAACTTGGGGTATACAAGACACCGTATAAAAATGATCAATTGAGTCTGAACAAAGAGTATGTAGGTGGACCACCAGAAACCTCAACAAAAGGCTTAAGGAGCTATGTACGATGTAAACAAGGGGCACTATTCAATAGCACTATCCAGAGTGGCGCGAACTGATGGTTCGGTGATTGAGGGCTGAGGCCATGATCGTTACACTGGTGCGTTCACGACTCTGGCATTGAGTTTAGAAAAGTTTGAAATACAGTATATAAATTCAGCCTTACTGGCAAATGTTTAAATTACAAGGGTGTCACAGTGTTGCCATCAGCCTGGAAGTGTATGCTCAGGTATGGCTCGTTAAAATCTGATACATAGCACGCGGTCGATGTAATTCTATATGTTATGCTATTATTTATATATGTATTTTTATTTTATTTTATTTTGTTCTATTCTATTTATTTTGATTCGTTCAGTTTTATGTATTTATAAGATTAGTTATTTTTTTTTATATTTTGGTATTTTAACGATGTTCGAACCGTTTTAAATTTGAATTTGTTATCGCATATTCGTTCAAAGCATTTTAAAAATAAATGGCTTGTAAATAAATATTATTTTTGTGGATAACTTAAATATTTCTCTCAACAGAAGTTATATTTAACTTGAAAGATAAATACAGTGGTGCCTCGTATAACGTACGCCTCGAATAACGGACGCTGCGAACAACGGATTTTCTGTTTGGCCGTTACGTAACTCGAACAACGGACTTTCCGGCATAATTGGCGACTGCTCCATGGGTGCATTAGTGTTTTCCTAACATACTTTACAATAGTAATAGAGCAGACCTTCTACCTGGCAATAAATGTCAGGCTTCCGGTGCTCCACTTTATTTTCAGACGTTCTCTGTTTCGCTCAATGCTTTACAGAGAGTTGGATACACTATTGCGGTCGTAGCCGCTACATTTTTTTTTTACCGACATATATTCGTATTTTGTTACATTCAGCATATTACATTTTATATATTTAAATTACATATTATTGAAACAATTAATATAATATGTAGATTTTTTATAGTTCCATGTTGGCTGTTTTGTACTTTTTGTACAAACATTATAAATAAAAATAAATACAAATACAAAATGTAAAATATATGTGGAGTTTTTTTTTTTAAAGTTAATGATAGTATTAAAGAGTCTACATATGTTTTATGTTTTATTTAAAAGTACTTGAGATATTTTAATTAAGGTTTCAGAGATAACCGCTATGTTTGCTTGTCGTATATTGGCACTTCCTATTATCATCGTATTTTCATATTACCACTATAGTATCGAAACGTTTCTTTACCTGTACTAGTGTCACTGTCACTGTCACTGAGTAGGTACCTCCACAATTTAACACTTTAATTTGTAGAACTTTCACTTATAACACAAAAAGTATCACTTTCTTGTAGTACTTTCACGTGTAGTTTCTTAAATCACTGTACAACCATTCCTCTTGCTCCTCCGTCGTATTTCCCTATTATTTGTAGCACTTGTAGTACTTCCAAGATTATTTTGTTTTTCATGATATCATCTCATTCATACCACTTATTTCATTATCACTTCCTTTTCGTTTTGTGGGTAAAATTAGATACACTTGTAGTACTTGTAGTACTATTGCCTGTTGTTTCTGTTAGTTGTACTATTGTTACTAGCACTGTCGTCGTATTTCCACGTTTCATTACTTCTTCGTGATGGTATATGGGACGATTATATTCTGGTTTTATAACATATTCTTATAAAGTTTATAAAGTATGTATAAAGAGTGACGTTATTGATAAGACTACTCTTTTTTATTGGCCAAGTATAACCTTCTTTATTGCTTATTGTTCGTAGCTCGTTTCTAATATTTTCATATTTAATACACTCAAATAAAAGATGTGTCGGAGTTTCTCTGTCTCCGCATATTTCACAAGTGCCATCGTTATTATGATGGAATCTATTGTGGTACTCTGCAAAGTCACCATGTGCAGTCATGAATCTTGTAAATTTATAATTTATTATAAAGTTCTTATTTTTTATTCGCTGGTGAACATCAGGTAGATACTCAAAAAGTTCTCTTCCTTTTGTTGATTCTGTCCATCTCTTTTGCCATTTTATTATATATTTGTTCTTTATTTCCCTTTTTATATATCTTTCAGATAATTTCTTGTATACTACTTTCATGTTTGAGCTGCTTGCCTCTTTTGCTAGGCTGTCTACTCGTTCGTTTCCAGGGTCGCCCATATGTGCTTTTACCCAGCTGAAAGATATATTGTTTTTATTTGCTAAGATATATTTTCTAATGTTGTCGATGAGTTCGTGTTTGTTTTCGTCGTCATTCAATGCTTTTAATACGGAAAGACTATCTGTACAGATTGTGATTGTTATATTTTTCATGTTGTTGCTAATCCAGCTTACAGCCTGTTCTAAGGCTACGAGTTCTGCCTGATAGTTATTGCATCTTTTATCTAGTTTGATTTTCCTGTTGTATTGTTCTCTATTATTTGATATATATATGTATGCAGCTCCTACTCCTTCTGGGGTTCTCGAGCCATCCGTATAAATTCTATTTTTAGTTAATGGACTATATTCTTTTATTTGTATCTTTTTCCACTCATATCTTTTCAATTGTTGATATCTTTTGATTTGATATTCTATTTCGTCTTTCTCTGTTAGTATTGCACCATATGTTATTTTTTCTTTTAAAATTTTTCGAATATCCTTCCTTTGACTTATTTCTAAGTCCATTGGTAGGAGGCCTGCCATTACACATAATGCATCATTAGACGTGGTTCTATATGCACCTGTTATTCGTAGGAGCAATTTACGTTGGAAGCTTATTATCTTTCTTTTCATATAGATCATTTCTGCTCTATTTCCCCATACTTGAGCGCCATATGTAGTTATTGGTATCACTACGCCTTTGTATATTTGAGTTAGTGCAGTGCCTCCTGTACTCCATTCTTTTTTTGCCACTTTGGTAATTTCTTGAAAAAGATTGCCAACTTTCTTTTTGACAGATTCAAGGTGGGCATTCCATGACAATTTGTTGTCTATTGTCATACCTAAGTATATTATTTGATTAGAACATTTTATGTTTTTGTTTTGCAATTTTATCGTTGGCTGTCTTTTATCCACTTTGCAAGTCGTAAACGCGATGGCCGTAGTTTTATCGGGATTAAACTGTAATTTGTTTCTCTTTCCCCAGTTCGCTATCCTCTCCAATATGTTATTACATTTTTTCTCGATTTGCATCAGACTGTTTGCTGAGCAAACCACCAATATATCATCCGCAAACGCTGTTATTTTCGTTCCTATTATTGTCTCAGTATTTAAAAGGCCATTTAGTAGGATGGACCAGAATATGGGGCCTGAACACGATCCTTGTGGGCATCCTATTGTCATTGTTTTTTCAATTTTTATGTCAGCATATTCTACGAATGTTGTTCTGTTATTTAAATAATCCTAACATACTAAATAAACGTAACCGGAGACGTAGTAGCGGAGCTCTGCGTCTCCGCTACTACGTCTCCGTTACTACGGGAGTGCGCTGCTGTTTGTAGGCATTTAGGAACGACGGTGAAAGAAAGATGGCAGCGCTCGCACTATCGATAGTATCGTGATGGAGGAATCTATAATTCTAAAATATGAGCCTTTAAAGGCAAAAGAAGAGTCCCAATTGTAAAATTTAACCATAAAATGGATTATTTGTTGAAAGAGCATTCAAAATAGCCACGAAAAAAATTAGAATGCCGGCTACCATTCGAAAAAAATTCGTAAAGACACTTACATCACCGCGTGCACTAACTTGCGCTTTCACAATTTTTAAATTTTCACTCATAAAACCACATAATGGACCCGGAAACGAAACTATCTGAGCCACGGAAGACGCCATGTTGCTTTTTACTGTAAACTACTGCTACAAGCGGCCGTTTTTGCCGTTCGACGGCGCGCACTCCCACCAGAATTTAGGAACGCGTTCCGCAGGAATTTTTAAACGGATGTCGCTCGCGCAGAGTTACGCGGAGGAATAAAAGAACGCACCCCGTGTTCATTTTTTTATGATACAATACGGTTATTTTATGCTGCGGAACGAATTAGATGTTTTAACATGTATTTCTATGGGAAAATGCGTTTCGTATAACGGACGTTTCACTTAACGGATGTGCACCTGGAACGGATTAAGTACGTTATATGAGGCACCACTGTATATCTTTCAAGTTAACAAATTTACTACAGAACATGCAAAATATTTATTAAAATTACGAAAAGTCATGAGCATTAAAACCTGTCTTTAGAAATTATCGACTTGTGAGTAACGTCACGTAGGATGTCGCAAACGATGCCATTATTTGTCGCTTAATATGTCAGACAGTAAGTGAATTTTATTTTATTTTCTCTCACTAGATGGCAGAACAACTTTCTCGTTAATTGTGATCGTTTTTTATAGCATGCATTTAACACTTAATGTAGCGTATTCCAATACCTGAACGTAACATTGTTTATAATGGCAGTGACATGTTTAAATGAGTCATATTGTATTATGAAATTCGAAAAATGTTTTAATTTAAATAAACTGCAAAATTATGATAAAAGTTTACATCTTATATAATTATTTTAAAAATATTTTAATTCGTATTTGATAACACTCATAATTGAAAAATTATAGCGATGATAGTGCGTCTTTTAAAATGACGTTAAAATCTCAAAATAGTTTTCCCTTGCTGTTTCGATATATGAATAAATAAACTTTGGACAAGTAAGATTGAAGCAAGGGAATTGAGGAAGTGAGATTTGAGCTAAATGAAATGTATAAATGAGATTGAGGAATACAGTGGCGTGCCGTGACATTTGATAATAGGGAAGCTGTGTTTCTGTAAGAAGCCGACTTCCAGGGGCAATCAGTTAATTGCGCGTCAGTGATGGTCTAGGGCAGTGGTTCTTAACCTTTTTATACTCGCCGCCCACCAAATATTTCATAATTTTTTTGGGACCCCCATTTTTTAATAATAATTTATATTTGATAATTTGATAATTTATCTATAATAAATTGATTTTTTATTATTGCTTTATTTTTTATATAATAAATGTAAATCATAACTTTATTATTTCATTATCTATTTAAATAACATTCAAACTTCACAATTAAACATGAAAACTCATTAATTTTTAACAGAAAATAAAATAAGAAACATGTCGATAAATCGATCCAATGTCGATGCTAAAACTAAACTAAAACTAAAACGCCCACTTGTCGTAAGGATTTTGCATAACTTTTGCAAAAATATTTAAATTTTCAAAGCCTACTATTTTTCCTAATTATTTTTAAAATTCCAAGCATTAATAGTTTCTTAAAATTGCTTTGGAATAAAAGAAGTAAATACTGCGGTGTAAGTAGCATATTTACATTTATTTCTTCTGTACTAACAAAGTTGTATGTAGGAAGAAATACAAAATAAATAAATAAAAACTAAATAGGAAAACTTTATCTTTCTTATTTCACTTTTCGATACGATATTCGGATTATACATCAATTTTCTTTTTATTATATTCTGAAGGAAATTTTGCATAATTTGGCGGCCCCCGGCAAACTTCTTATGGACCCCCAGGGGCCGCGGCCCCCTGTTAAGAATCACTGGTCTAGGGTCCATTCGTATTCATTTGTTCGATAAGCCAGTAAAAACTGTAGACTTCTCTAAATGTATTTTTAATATCACAATTACATTCTGAATCGCTAGCCACGATATAAGGGCTAAAATTAAAAATAAATTATAAAAACTTACTCGGTGAAATAAAATGTGCGGTGGATATACATACCTGGTACAATGTATTGTTCGATTGTATTAATATACTTTTAAAGAAAATTATAATTAAAATATAGCTTTGTAAAGAAACGTACATAAAAATAACATAAAATAGTCTTTACTTTTTAAATCTTAAAACAATCCACTTAGTCAAATATCTTGATACGAGTAGCTAATGGATGGAACTAGTGCCGGTCCAGGTAGGTGTGTAGTGAGTGTGTGCGTGCCAAATCCCGAGGGTGCCGATACCGGTCAATGTCAAATGCCTCTTTTGTCGCATCACTAGTATATCTCAAAGGACGCCACAGGGCTGTTGTAAATTTTAAACGTTTCTCACCGTAGCTGTAAAAATCTAACTATGTTAAACTTAATAGTCATTCGTTTTCTAACTAATTCGTTTTAATACCAGGTGTACACGGAAATCAGTTTCCCACTGTACTGAGCGAGTGATTGGTTCTGTTAAGCTTTTGTTGAAGTAAAATTCTGGCTCTTTCAACAGGGTTTTATTTATGTCCCCATTCCCTAATCTCTTAATTATTTAGTCACTTCTTAAGTAGAAATAAGTCGAAACCGGTTACTTTGTACCTGAATATCTGTAGTCTTGGGAAAACAGTGGAAAGACAAATTTTTATGACAACGGATATATAAATCGTAAATTTAAGGAAAATAAATTCTAGAGCTTTTTTTGTACCATTGTATGTACTGTACGTCTCATTCATTAAATTTAGTTGTAAATGATGCTGCCAAAGTAACAGTTAATTTTTAACGCTGTACTAGAATTGTACACGTTTTTTCTGCATCCCCTTACAGATGAGACATACTAAATCGTAATATCACCGGTTTAACATCGAAATCCGTAAGTAATATAAGATGGGAGAGCGGAATAAACGCAGAATAAATATATCAAATATTTTAATGGAGTTTTTTTAAACTCCTGTCAACTATACAGAACTATCATAAAAACGTGCCAGTAAACTCCTATCGGTTGGGTTGTTATAAATCTAGTCTAGGGTGGGCAACCTTTTTTATAACATGGGCCAGAATAAATTTTACGTTTTTTTCCGCGCCGTAGTAGTTAATTGACGCCTTCTTGTGACTCGTAATTTTTTTAGTCTGCAAATATGAAATAAATAAATAAAAAGTTAATTACTACATTTATTTCTCTTATCGTTTTCGAAAATTACAAAGAATTGGAAAAATAACTATTAATAACTATTAATTAGTTATTTTTCCAATTTAATAATCTATTAAAGATCTCGCGGGCCGGATAGAAACTTTTCGCCAGCCGTAGCTGGCCCGCGGGTTGCCCGCCGTTGATCTAGTCTGCTCGTGTTTCACATAATCGGGCGAGGGTGGTCGAATATCTAGCAGGCGGCTAACAGCCCACAACCGCTCCGGGATATAAAGTCGCGTACTCTTTACGCGTGTGTCGCTTCTACCAGCTAAACCGTGACGTTTGTGCTATGTAAAGCGCATGCGCCAATGCCTATAATCTGGCTGCTTGGAAGTTGACAGGCAGGCGGATAACAGCCCACAACCGCTCCGGGATATAAAGCTGTACTCTTTACGAGTGTGTCGCTTCTACCAGCTAAACCGGGTAAGGTTGGTGCACTGTAAACCGCATGTGCTAATGCCTATATAATCTGGCTGATTGGAGACTGACCCGGTTTCGACATTCCTTCCGCCACCGAATTATTCGAATATACAATAGCAATCTTATCGTTTTTTTCACATGTAGTATAGAAATTTGTAAAAGATACATAATGCAGTTATAATAAAATATTAATTTTAATTAATTCAAAGTACGTTAAAATATGAAAATTTATATTTTATAAAATTCAAGGGAAGGTCATTGGAAGGTGGAATCGGCGCTTCCATCGCTTCCAATGACGGCACGCCACTGGAGGAATAAACTCTTGCTTATCTAGTCTAGCGCGTTCATCTAGTAAATTGTTACTATAGTTTGTCATGTGATATTGTCAATACGGTCATGTTGCTGCTGCTCGCATAACTCAAAGCTTGGGACTTTAGTTCACAGATCTTAAGGGCAGGAAAATCACTATTCTGCAGAAATTTCGAATTTGAATCATTTCCTTAATAAACGGCTTTTATTTACCATACAGGAAATATTTAGTTTTTAATGCTATTTTATAAATTTTAATACATGTTTTGTGTCATGTGCTATAAGTATATCATAAAATACATCAGAATTTATTACTTTTTATTTAGGGAGAGGAAAAAAATTATGAGCTAGAAGAAAATGTAATAGAATATAAACAAATTATTGAGGTTAGTTTTATTTTTAATATTACAATGTAACTATGAAATTGAAATTATGTTGAATAAAGTAAGTTATGTTATATAAAACTGTAATCACTGATATTACTATCATTTATTTAAAGTTACCAAGTTTAGCATGTCCTAAAACACATAAATTAAAATACTGTATACTTACAAAACTTGTCATCAGAATTCAGTCATTGTTAGTTTTCAGGTATTTTAGATTATCTCAATTATATGGGTTTGTTTCAATGCTAAACTGTGAATTACCATTGATATGCTTATTATGACATTTAGACTGATCAAACAAATCATTCATGTTTTCAATGAATGATTTCTTGAAAAAAACATTTTAAGTCACAAAATTTAGTTTTTTTTTGCGAACAATAACTTTGACAAGTGCTTAATTATTATTCTTTATAATAAACTTTATACATAAACTATTATATATAAACTTTAAACACAAAAAATAAAAAAGTGTGTTTAAAGTTTAAAATAAAGAGTATTATTTCATATGTCTCATGACAACAAAAGTTTTCAATAGATATCCATTCCTATTATCATTTTTGATTTTTCCACAACATATTTTGTAATAATAATTTTAAAAAATAATATTAAAAGATGCATACTGACTAATATAGCAGTATAATTAAACATTTCAAATACTTGCTTATTGCAAAGGAAATATTAGTAATTATTTTGAAGGAATTAAATTGCAATAAGTGGTTAATAGATGATAATAGAGTCAAAAATAAACTGAACTTTTGGCACAAGTTTTAATATACAACACACTAATTCTTATACCACATTACCTTCAAAGTTCCTATTGCATTTAAACACATCTGCCAGCATCTACCACTTGTCAAAACAGTCCTGGAAATAATTGTTTGGGATGTCTTTAATGACTTTTACCATTGCAGCTTCTCCTCTGCTGCTTATTAGTCTGTATCCTTAACTTCTTTTTGTTTTAAGGAACAGATAAAAGTTTTCAAGGGCAAAATCAAGGAATAAGAGGAGATTGGGAAAAGCATGATTATGTCCCTCATTTTCAGATATTTGCTAATCATTAACAACAGATTGAAGACAAGGTAGAGGTCAGTGACTAGAGCCCTTAGAAACGACATAACAAGTTGTTTTCAGTACTATTACGGTGATCAGAGCAAAGAGAGCACTCCAATAGCAGTTCTGTGACTTTATTTTAACATTCAATTACCTTACTCAATAGCCTTAACTCTAGCAAAAAATCTTTTATTTACACAAATGTTTTCATCCACATTCCATTGGATATCATCAGGCTGTAGAATTGGAAAATGGAGCTGCAATGTTTGAAAATTTAATTTTCTAACATTGCAGTAAAAAATTCCTTTACTTATGAAAATCCTTTACTGTTTGAAAATTTAATTTTCAAACAGTAAAGGATTTTCATAAGTAAAAGAATTTTTTTCTGGAGTTTAGGTTATTGAGTAGGGTGATTGAATAATATATCCAGCGTTTAGGTGTCGTCTTTTATTATAACAGTCAAATTTTGTGTGCATTTTGAAATATAGCTTATAGTGTGTGCAAATTAGTTAAAGTATCTAAACCAAGGGTGTCCAAGGCAAGTTCCAATGTGGCCCAATAAACGAGTAATCAAAACCAACAATTTTATTTATTTTTTTATTTATTTATTTCAATGGCATAAACTCAAAAAGAGAAGTTTTACAAAGCCGTAAACCTTTATACATATTTTATTTTGAGTGGAAAGGAAATATTTTCAAATACTTGGAAATGTGTG
Source organism: Centruroides vittatus (assembly GCF_030686945.1). Taxonomy (NCBI): domain Eukaryota; kingdom Metazoa; phylum Arthropoda; class Arachnida; order Scorpiones; family Buthidae; genus Centruroides; species Centruroides vittatus. The sequence continues at coordinate 1,880,606 of NW_027121927.1, forward strand.
AATGAAGAAGGAATACTAAATAAAGCTGGAGTTGGGACTCAAAGAATTATAGACCCAAATTCGGGAAAGGAGAGAAAGGCCAAAAGATAAAAAGTAGTGAGAAAGGTTAAATAGACCTTCTGTTATGCAAATTTTGACCCTTAATTTTCCAACCTTCCTCACTTCTTTATCTTTTGTCCTTTCTCTCCTTTCCCTGCATTTGGATATATAGTCCTTTGATTCCCAATTCCAGCTTTATTTAGTATTCCTTCCAGAGTTGCAAGATTTGGCTATCCTTTTTTTAGTTTGACGTAAAAAATATCATTTGGTACATTGGCTACTTTTTGGGCTACATATTATTTATAAATATATTAGTTGAATAAAAATGCACTTTAAAATGGTGTTTTGTCGTTTTTTATTAATTAGAAACCAAAATAAAACAAATATTTGTGTTTTTCAAATAAATTTTTCTCTCTGTTATAATAAATGAATTTATTATTTTTTTTTACTTAGAAATCTAAGTAAAAACTGAAAGTGTCTGTAGAAGTAATTTTTTTAAAATATCCTTTTTTGTGATAAAGTTTTAATACTTATTACTATAATCTATACATGTTAATCCTTAAATAAACTTGTATATTTAAGGATTGGCCACAATATACTTGGGCCACAAGTATATATAATATACTTGTGGCCCAAAACTCCATAACTTCTTCCAATGTGGTCCAGAGAAACAAAAAGGTTGGACACCCCTGATCTAAATAGTGAAAAAAATAGACCATCTAGAGATTCAGAACTCGATGATGATCAATAACAAGTTGTGTAGTTTGGTGTCCTGCTCAACTGGTCAATAGCTGATATTGATGGAAACCTAAGAAAAGCATTAGAATAGATAACAAAACATCAAAAATCCAGCAAGGATCACTTAATGATTACATGAACATTTTCGGCTATTTTCAATAATCATTGTCAGGTTAATACACTCTAAAAAAAGAACACAAATTAGTACATATATTTTGAAAATGAAGAATCCTGCATGTGATTGGACACTTACCATACAAATGAAGGTGACTACATATGCAGTTAGAAAACACAAATAGATTCCACAGAAATGAAAATTAGTAAAATCTATATTAAGTATTGAATTTTCTTGAGGAGACTTCAAATAGTGATTTCTATGCCAAGGAATTAAGCTACTTGTAGCTATTGCTCCAATGTATTCCCAATGAAGAGGCATGAGGAGGGACAGAAGTTACCATTGACAGGAAGAAAATTGCATCAAAAAGACCAATGAATTTCTGAGGGAATCTAGTGATGAGTCTGCAAACTATCAAAGCAACAACTAGCATTCCATGCAAAACTGTTCAGTTTATAATAAAGGAAAAATTGGTCTGAATGAAGTGCACAAAACCTAGGATCCATATGAATTGATGGTGGATCAGAAATTGAACTGAATTGCAGTATGTCAAAAAAATTTGCTAATTTGCTAATTTCATAAGACAAAGCTTTTGAGCATATACTATTAATTGACATGATGTGGATTTTCATGTACTGTACATCCAAAGTTTGGCTACACTACATGGAAAATTCAAGTTAAGGGAGGCTTTTGGCAAAAGAAGAGGAAGCTCTTAATAACTGTAGATTTTCATGGAATTGCTTTTTGGTGGATCCTGCTTGAAAAAACCACTGTGACTGTTGAAATCTATAAGGACTTTTTAAACTACCTCATCAAAGAATGGAAAAGTAAAAGCAATGTACAATATTGGTTGTGACGATGCCCTACTCCATACTGCTAAATTGGTTCAATTGTACTTCATGGATAAAGAATTTCATTTTGGATTCAATTCACCTATTTACCCTATCTTTAGCCTTATATTTTAACTGTTTTGGTCCTCTAAAAGCTGCTACAAAGGATAATTTATATTAAAATTGGGATGAAGTCAAAACTCTATTGAATAATGTAGTGCTATATGGTTTGACACAAGGCCTCTATCAAGGTGTTAAAATGTTATCAGAGCAATGGGAATGAGTAATTACACAAGAGAGAAATTATATTTAATTATTGTAAAATTTCAATGTTTTTGACTTTATACTTTTTTTGTTTATTTCAATAAAACCACTGATCACTTTGCTCTGATCATCATGATACCATGACAAATGGCATGGATGCTGCAGAACATGCTTACTTTGTAGGTAAGTCTTCTGTAAACATTTATACTATTAATACAATAAAATTTAAAATAAAAATAAACCAAACTTTTAATGTATAATATATTAATTCATTAATATGAATTAATTACTTATTCTGCATTTCACTGTTAACTCTGAATACCATAGTTGCTAAAACTGTCATTTTATAAAATTAGTTTTTAATCTAATTTGAATTCTCCTATTGTAAAGAAATTTATTAGTCTGTTTCCACTTTTTCTGTATATTTATTCTATTTGCTACATCCATGTCTAATTTTCATTCTGCCTATATATATATGTGATCATAAATACTTGAATCTACCAATTTTTCTATCATATCAAAATTTTCCTCTATTTCTGACAACTTGCTGTCTTTATTAGTTTAAAATATTTTTAATTTTTAAACTTTTATTCTCTAATCTATCTCTAATGATTTTATTTATTTTATCCTGTCTTTTATAACTTAATCTCTTGTTAATCTTTACTACTTAAAATGATATAAATTTTGTAAATCTAAAATTACACAATTTTCATTCAAAATTTAGATGCTTTTTTTAATTATACTTTATTTTTTTATTCAGATTATTATTGTTTATATTACTTTATTAATGCATTTATTAGAATTTTTTATTTTATAATTTTATTTTCATTTACAGAATTTAAGAGCTGAAAAAACAATATTTAATTTTGATAATGTATTAACAGAAAAACAAATATTTAGGTGAGTTTATTATTTATGAAAGTATTATGTATTTGAAATAGTAAGTGATCAAAAACATTTGTGCAGGTTTTGCAATAGCCACTATTGCAAAATCCATACAAACTGTTCTGTTCATTGATATATTGTACAGTATTGTAAATACTTTTTCTTCAATTCAGTTAGTGTATAAGTGTTGAGAAAACTACACTTTTTACTCAAACACAAAGGTTTAATCTGATTTTCATTTATAACAACATGTGGGTTGCCATTTTGGAAACACAAAACTTGAAACCATTAAATTAACAGCTTTACATCTGAAATAAATAAACAGACTGACACAAAAAATATTTAACATAAAGGATAAATTTTTTTATTAAGCAAAATTTGAATCAACCTATTTTTTTACATAATGAATTCATTATTTAAAGATGGCCTAAAAATTTTAAAAAATTGAACATAGTCATAATTTTACTATCATCAGCTTACAAATAACTGAATAAAATGAAACAGAATTTGTTTAGAACAATTTATTAGAATGAAGATTCTTTAGAACAAAAATTTTTGAATAAATTAATTTAAATAATGGTTACAAATTAAACCAATTCTCAATAAAAGTGAAATTAATAATTTGTAAAGTTAGCTTCTTGTCCTTAATTAAATTGTTTTAAAGTATTCTTTGTCTGCTTGTGCCCTTTTTTAAATTAAATGACAAATAAAAATAACAAACTGAATTCTTATGTTAAACTTATCTATATAAAGAATATATTTGAAAGGGTAAGAATAATATTACAGAAAAATGGTTGGTATTGGCATAGTGGATGAACAAACAAATCAATACAAAAGATGATACAGTACCAAAAATAAATATAAACAATTAAATAAAATTATGGAGGTAGTCTCCATAATTTTATTTGGTTTATACATTTAGTTAGTTGGTGTAGTTTATACATTTAATCGTAGTTATAGTGAAACCCCTAACGTTTATATAGGTAAAACTAAAATAAAATTAAAAGTCAGAATCAATGAACATATTAAATCTATTCAAAAAATTATGTGCACTTTGCAATGGCAAGACATTGCAATACCCAAGGATGTAAAATTAAATAGAATACTTAAAAAAGAAGATAATTTATTTAAACATCAGTTATTAGAACACATTAAAATAGTAAGTAATATTAATAACGTTATAAAGGTGGTCAATGAAAAATTATACATGAATCATGGAAAAGTTTTGTATACAGTATGCTGGAGGAGCCATAATAAGGAGTGTTATGTGGTATCAGTATTTATAAAATAGAAGGTGGAGTTTGCCATACAATCTCAAGTTTAAGATAACAAAAATTAACAGAAAGTTATTTTATGTAATATATAAAGAATAAAGTTTATTTGTTTGTTTTTTTATATATTTTGACATGGTTTGAGCAAATGTAATGAAACTTTTCAGGGACCATCCTCTCATTCAGGAGGAGGTCAACAACTACTTTTAGTCAAATTAACTTCAATCCCCCACTTGCAATAGGCTCCCTTTATATTTGACCAATAGAATGCTGATGTTTGAGCAAGACTAAGATTGGCAAATGAATGCACCATAACCCAGGCAGAGTTATGGGGAATTTATAGGGCCATCTCATATGTAAAACAACTACAACTGGAAACGAGAAACCTAACTGTCTTCATGGATTGGTGAAGCTCTTTACATACTTAAAAATGAGAAGAACAGCTTTTCCCTGGCCTCAGACCTAATAGCCCTAGCAAATGAGATCGGCCAACAAACAAATATATCTTTCAATTGGATACCGAGCCACAGCGGACATGAGGGCAACGAGCTTGCAGACAGATTGGCGAAGAGGGCAAGAACCAATACTATAGTCACCTACACAAAATACTCGATCAGCTATGTTCAGCAATATATTAAAGAAGAAGTTAGAATACTGTGGCAACGAGACTGGGACAGCTCAAACACCGGGAGGCAATGCTATAGCTTCATCCCTTCGATTGAGGGACGTCAAAAAATCAAGACTTTCCAACCAAGCTAAGAGCTTACGCAATGCCTTACTGGACATGGGGCATTTAACACTTATTTAAAACGTTTCAACAAAACAGATTCGGATTATTGTGAAATAGACATACACGAAAAAGACAATGTAAACCACTTGATTTACGACTGTTCCAAGTACAGCGAACAAAGACTGAAACTCATCAGGACTTGTCTACAAGAAGGCTACAATTGGCCACCTGGAGATCAACAATTCTTTGCAGACACCAATCTACTGAAAGCCCTGACAACATTCATCAAAGACAGCAGAGCACTTGCCCCACCTACAAGCGAGCAACTTAGCGCCAACCGAAGCACCCAAGGAAACCAACAAGTGTGAAAAGACAAGTCCTCCTATACTTAGACTATTTAAACTGTTTTACCAGTGTCTTCCACAATTAATCATCGATCACCCCTGTTGTTATGTCTTCGGCTGGGAAAGTACAGCTTCTACGAAATCGTTTTCTGGAGGGGTTCTAGGTTAACCCGATGGGTAGGAGGAGGGGCCTAGCAGTTGGGGTACAACTCTGTCCCTCTCTCCCTCCACATTGAAAATGAAATTGACTTTGAAAGCAGTGATCTGACCATCAACACTTCCACATTGTTTATGTCCATGTATCCTGCAGCCTAGTCCCCTGGTGCAAGGGTGCTTTTACTCTGCTTTGTATATAAACAGATACTGCTGTTATTTGCTTTGCAACTGTCAATTTGTATATATTCATTGTTAACGCTTTACATTGTGATCGGGATAAGCTCTCCCGACTACCATATAATGTAAACTGTATCCTGCTTCCAACCATTAATTTCCATGTGTTTATTGAATACTGGTATTAATCAGAAAAGCTTTATGAACAGGATAAGTCCTCCTGTATACTGATATACACTTTATCTCATTGTATTCGCACTTACTAATTGTATTCGTTAAGAGTTAAGACTGCAAAACCGATATGTGGACGGGGAAGTGCCCCGTAGCATGCTCGGCAACACTGTACATAATGTTCTCATTTGTCTCGTGGGGGCCCCCGGTAGCTTCTTTTCACATGTTCCTATCTCCCTGTGTTTCCTCTTCTATCTAACTTCTTACTTTCCTAATTTCTTTTTTTCGTTTCCTACAGGGTTAAGTCTGTGTTATAACGGATAGCCCTTCTTATCTTTAACATCAAATCAAATCAAATCAAATCAAATAGAAAAATTATTTAATACAAAAGTTATCAGCAAGCACAAATTTTAAGGGTTTTAAAGTGTATCAAGTTTAAATATTGGTCCATTTTTAATGAAATATTTGATTGATTGGCTGATAACCATTTAATATTCAGCTGTGAATTATATGTTAGAGTTAACATTAGAAAAAAATTTGGCTGTCTTGAATTATCTTCTCGTGCAGGCAAAAGTCAATAACTATTTCCTGTTGAAAAACAGCAATTCCTGTCTATCTGATCATAGAAATTGCATTGTTTCATACCATCTGAATATTGCATTCTTAGAAAGCACAAAACATGTACTAGGATTTTCATGGTGTCAAGTATGAATATTTGGTCTATTTGCCTCGAAATGTGATTGTTCATTTGTTTTTATTTTTGTTACAAATTTAAATGAGATAAATTTTGTTTATCTCACTAATCTAACTACTTCTTCACTACGAAAAATCTACTTCGATTTTTGTCATTTTTATTCAGTTTTGTTAAAGTTTTTTATTATAATTTATTTAAAACTTTATGATAAACATAACAATGACAGGCTAAAATAACTAAATTCTTAATATTGTTTTCATTTTAATGTTTTTTGTTATTACCATTGTCCAGGCAGTGCTGACCCATCTGCTAGCTATTTATAAATTAAACTACTTTTTTCTTGATGTAAAATTTCTGAGTTTAAATAATTTTATAGTTTCAAAATAACAAAATAACTGCAGATATTTGCAGTTTGACTTTTCTGGGTCTGAGTCTATTTCAGATCTAGCAGATGATGTGTGTGAAATAGCTAAAATGTTGATATTGGGAATTTTGATGTTGATGATGTCAATGAGTTGCTAGAAAGTCATGGAGAGATACTTTTAAAGAAAGATGCTCTACCAAGCTGCAACACAACTTACTAAAGGGAACAGAAAAAAAGGAGAAAGAAGTATAGTAAGTTGAGAAGATGGTACCACTCTGGACTCTTACTACAAAAATACTTATAGAAGCTTTAACATAAATACAAACTGCCTGTAAATTTCCTTACTAGATTAATGATCATAACTGGAAACACTTGTATTCTATCCAAAGACCTGTAACAAATGCTCTGAAACCATATTATAAAATGTTGGAGGAGAAAGAAAAAGGGACAATAGAAATCCTTACTGAAGTTCTTAGCCAGGAAAACCTCAGTCTCTCCAGTGGAAAAGCTAATGGCAGCAAGGGGAATGACCACTCCTCTAAAGCATATTTTTGAAAAGTGGTGCTTTTTCAACTTTTTAGTTCACTTACACAAGAAAAGTTGAATCTCATTATTTTTCATTGTTTTTTTTTTTAATCTTTTGGACTTGGAAGAACTTTCTAGAATCATTACTTTGACCAACCTTCCAGTCTTTTGAACTATGTTTAATCTCCCGTGATGCATTGGTTGCCACAGACATCTGGAGAACCAAAACAAACTATAACCTCCTCTCTGATGCTGGAAGAGTTTTATCTTTCTGATGTCGAGTCACAACTACACTGGTAATTTTCATACATAATGACATTATTAGCTTAAACATGATATTAATGAATGTAGAATATGATTATTTATATTATAGTTGCTTTTAGTTTAAGTTGTTATTTTCCATTTTATTAGGATGTTATATCATGTCTAATGTTAAGATGTCTAGAAAAACAATATAGATTTTTTTAAAATGAGGAATGCCATGGTGTAAAACACTAAAAAGAAAAAACTATCTAGATGGGACAGAAAGTAGATGAAAGTTGCAAATCAAGAAAAAGAATCATCAAAATGTCAGAGATTGGATGGATTTTTCATTTGGCTAGCATACATCTGTGCCAAAGGTAGAACTGTCCAAAGACTTATTACTATCTACAGCCCAAGAGATAGAAACAATATCCAAGCTGTTGTGGTTATTCCTGAAGTGGAACTCTGTAAAGACTTGCTAATATCTACTTTCAACCTTTGGGCTGGTGACAGCATTTCAGATGCAGCAGTTGCACAGGTGGTGAAAGTGGACCTCCTAGAAGGCATGACCACTTCAGCAAACTATTGTCTAAAGGTAGATGATGACAAAGTTAAACTATGTGCCATCATTGACATGCAAATGGAATACCCACCAGATCCACACCTGTAACATCTGATCTCATATGTGCTCTTCTTGAGTTAGGCTCTTGTCAGCCAAGTCTTAAAGATAATTTTGGTTTTTTCCAAAAGATGAAGCATGATGAAGTTCAATGCAACTTGATACATGAAAAAATTTAAAAGTGGTTTTGAAATGAACAGGCATTGGTTTTAGTTTATTCACCAAGGGCAAACACTATGCTTTGTTTTGTTTGTTGGCTTCTTGTAAATTGTTTGGATGGTTGAAATGACTCAAAAACTGGTTGCAAAACTTTTGTTAAAGGTATACATAAAGTTAAAAAACATGAAAAAGTGAAACCCACGAAAAAGTGGAGAAAGATCTTATTTTACTTTGTTTTTTCAACAACAGAACTGTTATGGATAGCCTTGTGTAATTCCTGGTAGTCTTAGACTAAGGGAAATCCGATTTAATTTTATAATGAAAAATGGCCAGATCACAATATTAAGCGCGTGAAGGTAATATTACAAAGTTTTCTCGATGTAATTTGTACAACAAAATGGCTAGACTACAATAATGAGCACGTGAATTTACTATTACAAAATTTTACCGATCTTCTGGTTTTGGCACAAAACTAATTACTTCACCCGGTACAATCCAACTAATATAACAGTCCTGATGTAGTTCGTATGGAAGCGTTGGCTCTAAAACGCTGATGCAAACGGATGAAAAAAAAATATAAAGTTCTACACACTTTCCTTTTGTAGTTCTGACTTGCTTGTCCACTTCTGTCTCTCCTGACGAATCGCACAACCCAAAGTGCTAAGAACAAAGGGGGGACACCTTAGATACTCCTCCACAGTGGCTCCCCTACCGTGGAACACAACCGTTGCAAACAAAAAAAACAATGATAATACTAATCAAAATGGTGTTATACCATTTTGATTAGTATCATTTTTGGCACAACATTTATTACTGAGTGATTGAAATGCAACATATCTAAGCCCTGATATACACAATAATTTTATACAATCTTTGCCAGCCCAAATTTTATGAAAGATAATAGCTGAAATCAATGTGCAGTAATTATTGACTCTACTATTGACATAAGCAGAACTGATAAGTATTTTTTTGTCCTTGTGATATTTAATTATACACAGTGATGCAATTGAATGATTTATATAATTCAGCAAATAGTCTGAAGCAAGGGCTGAAAATTTTTTCAACATTCTCTTTTCAGAAATCAAAAACTAAGGACTGCCAATAATATGTTATGATCAGTCTTATGATGGAGCAAGTATCATGTTGGATGAAATATAAATTAGTGAAAATTAGATGAAATATGGTCTCTAAACAGAGATTAGTGAAGTTGCTCCAAATGCACTACACACTGCTGTGCAGTAATTTAAATTTGATCCTAATTAATGCAGTAAGCTCCAACATTTAAACCAAGTTGTTTTTTGGAACTTCAGAAAGTGCCTATACCTTTTTCTGGAAGATTATCTTAGTACTAAAAAAAGAACAATGCATTCAGATCAAATCTTTTGCACTGACTCTAAAGAAGCTTTGTGATTCTAGATGATTGTCCAGAAAGTCAGCACTCAAGACAGTCTTGCATACTTTATCATTACTAGTAGTTGCTCTACAAAGAATTCTGGAAGGTGAGATAAAAAACTGTACTCCTAAACAGCTTGCTCAGGTAAAGGATATACTGAAAACTCTCAGTACTTATGAATTCTTAGTAGTTTTTATGTTCTGGATTAAAGTGCTAGACAAGGCTTTCAATTTATCTAAATTTCACAAAAACCTTTCATTCTTCACTCTTTCTCTAGCAGTTTCTTAAGTCCATTAGATAGGAGAACAAATGTTTTCAGTCATTTTAAATTGCCTTCTTTTTCAATTTATCTACATATTTACAGAAAATTAATTTAGTTCTGGTTTCAGTTTTTTAAAAAGTTTTATGAAAAATAAATGAAATGAACACAAATCTTAATTCAAACAGGTTGAAAATGAAGAACTGAATTCATTTAAAAATGTGATATTAATATGGAATATAAGTAGTGTAGAGAATGCAAAAGAAAAAGATTCTATGATGAAATTGTAGAGAATGAATTTGAATATTTAATTCTCAAAAGAAATTTATGGTTGAACTCAATGTTCCCTCTAATTTTTTTTTGTAGATGAGTGGAACATGTACTTCTCTGAGCAAAAAATATTTTTGATGAGCAGATTCTGAGCAAAACATTTTTCTGAGCATATATATATATATATATAAAATCTTATTTTTTCCTGTAAAAATTAAAATAAATAATTAATTATAAAGTAGAGATTAAAATTCATTTTAAAACGTACTTCCATACAAAATATTATCTTTTGTCAATGATTTAATGTATTTAATCAAAATATATGTAGCAATAATCATGTTGCAGACAGAGTGAGAAATAAGTAAACAACAATTCAAATCAGTGTGCATGCTTGCCTCCGCGGCACATAAATTCTCGTGTGCGGCAACAATTTGAGCAGCAAATGTTCTCTCAGATGTTCCCTCTAAGCTGCGTGGCTGTGCAGCCATGCAGTCACGCAGCTTAGAGGAAACATTGATTGAACTCCTTAGTTTCTAGCATAAATAGCACAGGTAAAAGATTTTAGCATTTTAAAAACATGACTTCCAAATTTGTGTTTTAGATCCAAAGCATTTTTACAATGCAGATAATTTGAACAAATTAGAATTCTTAAGACATATTTAGTCATCATTGACAGTCAAACTGAAATTGTACAAGTTATTTTTTTTTGTTAAAAGACATTTACAAAGAAATAATGAGCACTAGGAGTAAGGTAAATTCAAGTATAGAGAAACTGACCATCAACAATGTACTTAAATTTATGATTGCCAATGATGTGTTACACTTATTCTAACCTGCTCACATTATACCACATTTTTCTGATCTTACCAGTAAATAGTGGAGTTGCAAAATGATCCTTTAGTCAGCTGAAATACAAAATCCTCCCTTTGTTCTACAATGGGTGAGGATAGATTGCCTGGGTTAGCTTTGCTGTTCATGAAAGAGAGTTTGAGATTGAGATGGTTATAAAAAAGTAATAGCTAACTTTGCTTGTACAAAGCTTAGATGAAAAAAATTGTTATATAGTACTTAATTGCTTTTTGTTCTCTCTGTTTAGCACTTGAAGTAAACACAGAATTTCTATGAATCAATCAACTGTGTTCCTGTATAAGTTCTCCATAGTAATTTTGTGCTTACTTCCAAGAGACTATTGTATCCCTTCAAACATTTTGCACATTGCTTCATTTTGTTTTTATTTTACATTTAAAATTAAGATAATTAAATAACACACACGCTTTCGTTATGTATTGAGATTTATGTGCTTACTGTAAAACTTTTTTTTATTGTGATTTGATTTGAAATACAACTAACAAATATATATTTCTTTTAAGACTGTATCATCTTTGTGTTTTGATTTTAAACACAAAATATTATGTGTAATAAGTTTAAAATTGTTTGTGTGTGTCATGGCACCTTTTTTATGCACTTGCTCCTAATAACTATAGAACTTGGTTTGTCCGTGAACCTGTAAATCTAAATGATATCATCCCTCCATCTCATTAAGATTTTTCTTCATTTCTTCATCTTCGTTATATCACTGTTTTCAAAAATGTTCTTAATTTTTAATTTATAACTTCTTACTTATTTTAATAATAAACATGTAAGGACCCAGACGAGGTCCGAGGTCGCAAGAGTGCGGAGTTCTGTTGTGAGGGGAATGGCGATAAATTGTGTAAGAGAGAGAGAAAAAACTCTTAATCAAAACAACATAACGAAAAATGTAAACAACGAGTCTCGGGATGACGTCAACGCGTGTTAAACGACCTGTTAATGTTCAATCCAAAGGTAGAACTCTGACACACGCACTCATAAAGAGGTATAAGTTTGAAACAAGTATTCAAAGAAAAATTTGAACTTAGGAAAACAATTTCAGAAAAGGGGAAAAATTGAAGAGATAGGAAAATATTGCATGATCGTTAGAATTCCAAAATGACATCAATTGCAAACAATTATGAGTGCAGGTGTTGTGGTTCTATCGACAATCTTGGAGCATAGTCGACAAAGGGTGTCAAATAGACACCTCGAATCGGACCTTTCCCGTGACCCAACATGGTCTCGTTTTGCGCTTGAAAACAAAGGGGAGACCAATCGGGAAGCGAGGAAAGGGACGAGGGACCAATCCGCAAGGTGGATAGTATACGAGAAAAACGTATAAAAACTGGGACTTCAAGGTCAAAAGGAGTTTTTCCGGAAGGACGGACATGCCTCTTGTTGATTAAGAGAGTGTGTGTAGTGTCGTCACTCAGAACTTTAAGTGTGTCACCGCTCGTCACCATCGTCCAACAGCCCTTCTCGTCCGCCCGGGACTGGATAGATCTACCTGCCGAACTTTCACGTTACTGAAGATCGCTGAGATTTGGAACAATCAAACCGATGTAAGCATGAATTCGTCCAAATAAACGGTTTTCCGCATGTAAACACTTGTCATCATTGGCCTCCTTCGCAATCGCCCACATACACGGGTTCCCTTAAGCTCATCCTGATGCGGGATATTCAAGCCCAGTCTACACCAGTCCAAATCTTACACTGGTGTCAGTGACGCGGGATTAATTGTATCCCCCTTTAAAGTCAGCAAATCTTACAAACATTATTTATGTAAAATAATTATAAAATAATTCTTTATTAAAATTAAAATATTATTAACTTTTATTAGTGAATTTTCATACTTTTAAACAAATCAATATGTTTGAAATTTGCAATTCAATTTGTGTTCTTTTATTATAACCTGACTTTTAGTTATTGTTGTTAGACTTGATGTCGCTTGTCGGAGAGATTAGTAAAAGCTTGTTAGATTCATGTAACTGGTTATATAACAAAGAATACACAAAGATTACACTGTCTTGACTTATGGAAGGTCAGTGCTGAAAAGGGGAGTGTGAAACAAGGTCACTGTCTCCGAGGGGTCAACAGTGCCACCAACCTTTTATTACATAATGGAAGATCGTTTACAAAACATCATGACACAATGCGTTGTACATAACGATGTTGTATAACATTTGACAATAATTTCGCTCGTTGATTCCAACAATCATCCTCAGGTTATAATACATTCATTTGAAATGTTAGTTGAAGTCGGTTAAAAACATTAGTTTTCTTCAATAAATATTGCTGGATTTTTTGGTATTTTGTGTATATTGTAGTTAAGCATCCAGGTATGTGCATTTATTTAGTTTGACATTTTAGGCTGTATTTTGGTATTTGGTTTGGTATTTCAAACTATTAAACTACTAGAAATTCTCCTGTCAAGCATGACAGAATATCTGTTTATGAGAAAGTAGAGATTGAAGAATTGAGAAGAGCTTCAAGTTGAGCTTGACATTGTGATGCTGTTTCTGCACCCCTTGACAAAGCCATTCTTACTTGATATTGCTGAAGTTGAACTTCACAGCCTTCGGGGGTCTCAGTTGTTCTTATTCTTTTAGATCTAGAATTTATCTGACCAATTTTACTTTTACACTTTCCCTTAGGCATTTTTTTTTTTTTTGACAAATTAGTGTGTCTTTTTAATTCCACATTGATAAAAGAAAGATGAATTGTGTGTACATTAGTTAGATGAGTGATAACACTTCTAAATAACGGCTTGTTAAATCATTATTTCCAATTGGATAATAGAACATCACGTGATCACTATGGAAAGATTTTTTTTTAAAATTTGTTATAGAAGTGACATGATGCAGCTATCATTTTTAAAATTTAAATTTAATGAAGTAAGTTTAAAATACCTCATTTGCCAAAATATGTAATAATGCAATTTAAAGGAATTTTCTTCTTGGGCATGAATGTCACATGGTCACCAATGACACTCCAACGTAAGTGTGATCACTAATGTGAAATTGATAAAATGTTTATTTTATAGCTAATATTTCTGTAAAATAAGTAGCCTATATTTTCTGTCAGAACATAAAATACATATGATCAAAATTTCATTATGATTATACAAAAATTGCAGGAGTTATAAGGAATTCACACACACATACACAGATGATGGCTTTTGTATTAGTAATAGGCCTATTTTGATTTGATTTGATATATTTTACAGTATTTTGAATTTTATAACTATACAAACAGACCACCGATTTGATACATACAAAATTGGAATTTGTCTTTTTTGTTTACCTCTAAATTGAAAAATTTTCTAAAATAAGTTTTTGATTTTCTGGTTAAGAATAAATTATAATAAATTAATTGAAATGAGAAGTGTGAATATTGATAGCTTTGAGATTATTGTTATAAAAACTGCTTAAAAGTTTCCTTTGTGATGTTTGTGAGCAATTGAATAGACTAGCACAAAGAATACTTAGCAAAGTTCTTTAATCACAAGTATTTTATTGTTGCTCATGAACTAGGTTCTTATTGGATCCCACTCCACGAAATTTACACTATATACAGTAAATTGGTTGTTTAATACCACAATAAATTTGTGACAATAGTATGCGTGCGGGAACTTAAATCTAACTCTTAGGAACTTAAATCTAAAAGTAGCAGATTCTATGAGACAGTAGACAGAAAAGAGAAAAGATCAAAATACCCAGGGTTTACTTTATCTTGTGGTCACTGGATGATCACCACCTCAGATTCTATGGTTATATATATCGACATAGATCTCTCTCTTTCTAATGTCAGGACATCAATCCAACGCTGATCCTAGAGTTGTGACGGTACGTCATAATTTTGTATATACGCGATAGTCATAAGCCTAATATTAATCCTTCAATTCTTTGTTCTTTATTTCCCTTATTTCTCGATCTTTCTATTTTCACTCTCCTTGCGGGTGGGGCAGTCCTTTTCCAGGAAGTAAGGGGAAGGACAAAGGTGTAAAAAGACCCTGAGGCACAAGAACGGGAGTAACGGTCATTCTTGGTTTGGAGCTGAGACGGAGCAGATGTGGAGAGAGGATCCGAACGGCTCTAGTTCAGCGGGAGAGAGATACGACCGAAAAAGACGAAGAATAGTAGCCAGGGTCTAAATATAATTCCTCGACCCGAAGATTTCAAAGGACGCATCATTATCCTGGGTACCCCCTATACTTTCATATACTTCTCTATATCTATCTAACTCTTCCTTTTTCTCTATATAGTTTGTAAGTTAGTTTTAGTCTTAGTTTATAACATTTTGGGGTTAATATTCCATTGTAACTCGCTATCAGCGAGTCGCACTTCGTTTGTGTGAACCACGTGTTTTTTTTTGTTTTTCTTTGTCTACTACTCCTTGCCTACGCACGTGTGAGGTCCCGAGTCGGAGTCGTGAAAGAATCCTGTGTATCATCACGCGAGAAGAAAAAGTGTTTTGTAGATAATTGTTTTAATTCTATTACATTAGAATTAAAGTTTTGTTTTATTGTAATTTTTGTCCTTTCGTTGGCCATACACTCGCGTGACCTAACAGAGTTTTCTATTCATCTAAAGCAACAAACATGTCCTTCCCTCAGAATTATTCAGCCACAAGTCACTTCTGATCTAGAGCACTCCTCTCTCTCGCTTCTGACTACAACAAAGGTCCAGTCCAGACTAACTCATTCCTTATTCCAATTGGCCCTCAGGTCTTGGCTTTCCCATTGTTTCAAGTTCTTGGAACTGGTAACCCATTGTTTCAAGTTCTTGGAACTGGTAACCCATTGTTTCAAGTTCTTGGAACTGGTAACCCATCGTCTTTAGTTCTTGGAATCAGTGGTGTCATCCAAAGGGAAATAAAAGAAAGTTTTAATAGTTCCTTATTCCCTTTGTTCTCAGTCTATCTAGAACTATCTTAAAAAAAATAATAAAATATATAACAATATGGCTGATGGCCACACCTTAATTGGAGCTTTTATCCAAATATTTTTTGTGTATTAAATATTTTTACCAGTCTTATTACAATAAAGTTTTTAAGAGAGATTCTGTATAAAATTTATTTTAAGAAAGAATTCAAGATTTAAAAAATAATTAAATTATTGAAATTATAAATAATTTTTAGATATGTTGTTCTCAAAAATATAATGTTATATATATGGGATTGAAACTTGAGCTTTAAATGGGAAGTACAGGAAATTTTACAGATATTTTAATTATAAATGCAGATTTTTAGTGAATTTGAATTTTTTTCTTTACAGCCAAATTAGCGAAGAAACTAAAGACTTGGATGATGATAGTGTATCAGATGTTGATTATAAACCATTAAATTTTGCAAATTTACATTTGTTGGATCTAGACATTCCAACTCTCAACAATTGCAAACATCAAAATTTAAAGCAAGAACTGGAAGAAGTGGTATATTTTATAAATTTAGTTAGATTTATAGATTATTAACAGTCAAGTGAAAAATTATTATGTAACAATATATATATAGAAAATTAGAAATAAATATAAGAATGCTTACAGCACTTAAATATTTCCTTATGTTTTACAGTTGCTAAATGTTTAATAATGTCAATTTTTACAATGTGCAAAAAATTTAACAGTACTGTACATTATAATGAAATAGCCTTACAGTTTTAATATGCTTATGTATTTTTACTATTGTAATGATAATGATTTATTTTTATTTCAGAACTATAAAAATGGAAAATCTCCACTTTTGTCAGAATCATTGATATTACAAAATGTCATTCTAAACATATCTTACAAATTGAAAGAAAATGTAGCTGATCTTGCTGAGTATGTACATAAATTTATGTATTTTATTTTTATTTGTTGCCAAATATATATTTTTGTATAATTGAATATTTCTCAGTATTTTCAAAAACATAGAGAAACCTCTAACAATATTTTAATTATTTACTTCAAGAATGATATTCAAGTACACAAAAATAATACAAAATGATACTGTATGTTAATAATGTGAAAACTTTATGAATTCTAATAATTAATAAGTGGGATCTTGTACTATGAATTTATTAATAATTCATTACAGAAGGCCATTCAAACTCCAAACTGTTTGAAGTCTGAATTAATTTTTCACTTAGAAATAGTGGAAATTAATCCATTTTCAGATCCTAAACAACACCCATTTTGATAAACATAAAACAGCAAATACACATAATTTAATGTAAAAGTAACACATCTAAATGCCCTAACAATAAATTAAAACATGAAAACAATAAATAAAATACATAAATACTATATAATAAAGTGAAAATTGCTTTTACTGGTCACACACCATTGACTTCAGCATCGTAAACATGGCCTCCAAAACTGCCACGTGTACTGCTTTTATGCTTGGCTATAAGTTCCTTTTTCATCTTAATCATCAATACTACAACCTTCCTTTTAGACTTCATTACCTCCACACACTTCTCAGGGGCCACAGTTATGTAGTGAAGGTTATGTTCAGTCAAGGTCCACCTTGTTCCCTGTTCCTTTTGTATCCTTTAGTTTAAAATTTCCTGAACAGAATTTTTTAAACCACATTTGGTCACCAGTGGCCAAGCAGTTCTGTTCCCTGAACACTCGGAGTTCAGTCATATGTTCATGGCTTGCCAGGACTGGCTGGCCACATGGAGTTTTCTGGGTTTTTTCTACATCTGTAACACCTGAATAGGGGCCAGCTACCCTTAAAGAGACCTCCTAAAAGGCATTCCCTAGGCAGATCACCCAAGTTTTGCATTGCTGTAACTTAATAAACAAACAAACAAATATATATTGGGTTGAACAGAAAGTTTTTGCATATTTTTAACAGCTGCCATTACTTAACATAGATGTGTGATTTAATTATAACAGTTTAATATATTTTTGCTAATGTGGAATTGTATTCTTTGCATAAATGCTTATTTTAAACTTCATACTTTACATTTTGTTTGAGTAAAATAAATTTGAAATGTGTTCAGATAAATAGCATGTCAGGCATATTATACTATATGAGTTTCAGAAAGGATATAATTCCATATAAACAGTAAAAGAAATTCGTAATATGTATGGGAAAGATGCTTCTAGACTTCAAATGTGTCAAATGTGGTTTAAAAAATTTTGTTCAGGAAATTTTAAACTAAAGGATACAAAAGGTACAGGGAACAAAAAGCTGTCTACAAAGAAAAATTGCAGTAAAAAATTACTAAGGATTGATGAATAACACAATACATATAATCAAGCACACCAAAAATAAAGTGAAAAAAGCACCAAAAACATATGAGCCTAATGAAAGAATGAGAGTGAGTGATGAATTGGGTCACAGCAGATTGATACACTTTGAGTGGAATTTTTCACTGTTCATGCAGTTCAAAGTTTGAAGCATTAGTTAAACTCCAAAGCAAATTTTAGTCAAATTTAGCATTCAATTCTGAAGTGTTCAAAGTTACAGTTGTGGGAAGTACAAGAAACCATTGTATACTTGTTCATTTATACATTTTTCTCTTTTGTTGTTAAATATAAAGGATTAAACTTAAAAAGCCTACGTTTCAAATATGATAATAAAGATGTACCACATACATTCAAATGTTTTAAAAGTTTTTTAATTATATTTTTTCATTGTACATTGTTAGAAATGTTTTGAAATGGTTTATTTTTTCAAAGCTATGTTAGATCCTAAAATGAATTACAACCTTAATATTTTTCAAGCATATGCTTAAAAACTTATCAAGACATTTAACAAAATGAAAAGTAATGAAATATTATCTTATAATATTACAAGAAAAATCCTAATTTTTATTGTTCAAGTATTAAATGAAAGCTTTTCATAAAAGAACACATACAAGTTTCTTGTAATAATAGTTACTTTGAATGTTTTACATTATACTCATTTTTTAAAACATTCATTTTAAACCTGTTTATAAGCTATTTCTAATTCCTTTGTTTATTTGCTTAGATGATTTTTCAATAATACTTCTGGCATTATAGCAAACAATATTAGTTAGTGCTGTTTTTACTTGATTCATTTATGGTCATATTTGAAGAAAATATGGAGGAAAATATCAGTAGAAAGAGAAAAATATATTCATAAACATAAGCAAGCATCTAACTGATTTAAACCAAATATCTAATTATTGGCTTTATCAGGTTATATCTAAATTACTAATTTAATTAACTATATCTATATATACAAATGAGAATGCTTGTTCGGATGTTTGTTTGCTATACACACCTAGACCGTTCAAGCAATTGCTACAAAACTTGGCAGTTAACATTTATATACACCAAACTTGGGTAATGTAGTACCTACCACACCAAAATATCTATTGGATTTCTCTAAATCAATTAATTTCTATCTCCATACAATTTGCTGGTTTAACATAGCATCATCTATTGGCAAAATATTTAAGGAAATGTAAAACATTTGATTTGCTGATTCACACGTAGCGCCAATAGATGGTGCTACCTGTAAATGAGCAAATCAAGGTCTGTATAAGAAGGTCAGGATATGCTCTCGTGATTCTATGTGGCAGCGGCCATGTTGGGGCATATCGATAGAGATCACCATACATGGTCCCTGCGTGAGTCGACTATTATTATGTATATATGTACTCAGAATGTTAAACAATGGGTTATTCTGTGGCACCTAATTGTAAAAGTAAGTCTACCGATCTTCGATTGTTTAGATTTCCTGCAGATAAACAGAGGAAAGCGAAATGGGTGCAGAACTGCAGACGGGATAAGTGGCAGCCAACTGAACATTCTAAACTATGTGAGAGTAGTGTATATTATGTATTTTTCTATAGGTACTGTCTTTGAGATGTACACTCAAACCTGTTTTTGTGCGGTGGATAGGGACCGCATAAAAAAATCGTACAAAACTTCATGAGTAGCTATAAAAAATAGTTTTCGCAAAACAATTAAAAAAATATTTTTTTTTATGCGGTGAATAGGAACCGCATAAAAAAGTCTCACGTAGAAAATAACTCGAAACCGTACGAAATAACTAGGAATTGCTTTTTTAACTCCTTGGGCCTTTTTCTGCAATCCCTAATGGGGAAAAAAAATCCTCTAAGAATTTTACTTTTTATATTAATTAATTATTTCCACTTAAATACCAATCTAACATTAAAAAGTTAAAAATAATCGTTAAAACATGATTTTATTTCATAAATATAGCTGCAGAAAGTGTTATTTCATTTAACAAGGTGTGAAATTTCACAACTGCAGTCTAAAGCTGGAGGGGAGCTAACTTACCTCATTTGTTCAAATATAACATAATATTTATGATTTTTATGCTATTAAAATGAGAGGGGACCGAAAAAACGTATGAGAAAAAAATTTTACTGAATAAAAAATGAAAAACCTGCTGATGTCAAAGAAAACATCCAATAGAGTTTTAAAAAATTTTACAGGAGTCAATTATGTTCCAATTTGATTGAAATTTTCATATAGGGCACAAAACAAATTGCACAAATAAAAAATCGCACAGAAAAAGACCGCACAAAAACAGGTTTCAGTGTATACATGAGCTCACATTAAATTATTTGTTGTTCAGCTTCATTTCGAAGAATCTCAGTTAGAACTGTTAATCTCAACTTTTCTGTCAGTGAGATTACATATTTTTGCCAGAGATATGAACAGTACTTTGAATGTAAAAAAACTGTATGGAAGCAAAAGCTCATTTATGCGTACTTCTGCTGACTTCCGAAAATGGTATATTATTATATTTGTATCTTGTGTGTTTACAGAGAAAGAAGTTATGTCTCAGATAAGCTCTGTTAAAAATATCATCAAATTGTGTTTAATATTATCCTTTTTGATTAAATTTTATATAATTAGGAAAATATGACGTTTAAGCCTTTGTAAAGCCAAAAATGTTCATTAATTAAATGTTAGTCCAGTATTTATTTTTTAATGCATTAATATTGTATTGGTAAATGCTTTCAAATAAAATTTTGGATAACTTATGTTATTGCATTACTTTACAAAGTAATTGCATCAGTTTTAGCACCTATTTAATTAGTTTCATTCACGACAGAAAATGATGTGGATGATTGTTTCTTTTAAACTATTTGATCGAAAAGTTACATAAAATTGGGGATGCATAATCATCCGAAATTATTATTATAATTTTGACTGGAAATCACTGGATTTATGCAATTTTAGTTTAATTAATGTTGTATAAAACTGACTGCTCGTACAAGTTTGCTTAAAACATGTGACTCAAAATACCCCAAAATGGCGGCTCAAGAAGTAGGTCTTGCATGTCCTGACCTTCTTATACAGACCTTGGAGCAAATGGAATGTTTGAATCAAATGGAAATCAGTAATTACATTTTCTTAAATTTCTTATGCTACATGTAAATTGCAAGAAAATATTATAAAATACAGTAATAATAAAGAAAACTCTCATAAGTTTGAATTCATCTTATTTGATGTCATTTCCTGGTAATGTTGTTGACTGCATGGAATCGAAAGTATTATCTTGTGAAAAGTCTACGAAAATTTAATTTTTCACATCTAACAACTTGAGTTTTTTCATTTCTAAACGGTACTTCTTGAATTCTAATAAGCGCCTTCCAGTAGCTGAGTGGATAAAACTACCAAACTCTGGTAGTTAGTTAGTATGGGGTTTGAGCATGGCGAAGGGGCTGGAGTTTTCTGGGTTTTTTCACGTTAGTAACACCTAAATAGAGTCCACTTTCCATAAAAGTCTTTCCGGGATGCATCCCCCTTAGGATATCGCTCACATGTCGTGTTGCCCTAACCCAGGGGTCGGCAACCTTTTGAGTCGGAAGAGTCAAAAATTACAATTTACAAAATTTCAAAGTTTTTAAAAAACCACAAAATTTTTTCTTGCCAACAATAATTAGTACTCGCATAAATAAAGTTTTTTGATTAAAAAAAACTAATCTATTTATTCATATATAAGTAGTGTTTTTCACAACAAATTAGATAATATATATATATATATGGCATTATTAGATAATTACTTATTATTTAAGTAAAAAATTAAAACAATTAAACATTTACTTAAGTATGCTGGGGTGTAACCCAAAACCTGGTGTTCTGTGTTTTTTTTCTTCTGCTTTTTTTAATTTGTCATTAAAGGTCTTTATTATTAATTAAACATTTACTTACAACACTAACTTGTACTTGAATAACAAACAATTGAGCAAACAAATTCAATGGGAGCATTGGCTTTGCATGGTTTTAGAAAGTTTCGATAAATCTGGCTCACTTTAAACAACTTAAAACTTGTTGTTTTAAGTTTCAGACACGATTCTAAATTTTCATTTGTTAGTTGGCTTCTTACTTTACTTTTAATTATATTCATGCAAGAGAACGCTTGCTCGCACGAATATGTCGATCCGAAGATAGTCAGCACTCCAAATGCCAACTTCTTCACCTCACTGTAGCAATCTGGAAGACTATTCCATGCGTCGAATATAAGTGCCTCAAGTCGCGGCATTTCTTTTAAAGCTGTCCACTTTTGTTGCGTTACGTACATACATTTCTGGATCTCCAACTCTTCCAACTTGCTTTTCAACTCTGTAAATTTTCCACTCCACAAAGCTTTACTTTTTAAATTGATCAATTGCATTTCTAGAGATCCAGTATCAATTCCAAATGGCTCAATGTGGATTTCGTTACTATTTGTGTTAAGAGGATTTACTATGAATGCTAGAGTGGTTTTGTTGGTTTTGAATTGCTCAAATCTGTCAGCAAATTCATCTTTAATTTTTTTTATAACTGTGCTGAAGTAATTCGTGTCAACAGTTGCACTGGTTTTATCACGATATTGCTTTAGAAATTGAAAATGAAGTAATTTACCGCTCTGAATATCTTCTGCAAAAAAAATTAATTTTTCTTCAAAACAAACCAATTCTTCTACCAAAAAATAGGCTGGGTTTCCCTTTCTTTGCAGTTTTAGATTCAGCTCATTTAATTTTGCTGTGATATCCATCATAAAGTAAAATTTTTGCAACCATTTGTTGTTCTCTAATTCAGGGTGATTAATGCCTTTTTCATTTAGGAATGTATTTATTTCATTCAAGCACAAAGCGAAACGTTTCAACACCTTACCTTTCGAAAGCCATCGCAGTTTATTGTGAAGAAGGAGGTCATATAAATAATATTTGCGTATGGAACTAAAGAGCCGCAGCTTCACATCCAAAGAGCCGCATGTG
Organism: Centruroides vittatus; assembly: GCF_030686945.1. Taxonomy (NCBI): domain Eukaryota; kingdom Metazoa; phylum Arthropoda; class Arachnida; order Scorpiones; family Buthidae; genus Centruroides; species Centruroides vittatus. The sequence goes on from NW_027121927.1 coordinate 1,903,900, forward strand.
GCTCGCGAGCCGCAGGTTGCCGACCCCCTGCCCTAACCAAATAAACCAAACTAATTCTAACAAGTGATTATTTATTGTGACATCATCACAATACCAGGCTGCAACTTTTCATCACAATGTTCTCAATTCCTTTAGTGGTGTCTTGCTCCTGTACTTCATAGTTTTCCTGTTAGTGATAGAGTTGTGCCGGTTATCTATCTAGCTTTGTTCAGGAAAAAATTTTGAATTGATGTCACATGACTTCCGGTTGTAACCGGAAGTTCTTATATATTTATGCTAAGGAGCAGGAGGTCCAGATTATCTGGTCTTGATTTTTGTCTATGTAACACTTTTCTCGAGATTAAGGAAAAACAGACAGACACACAGATAGACAAGGGACATTAACCGGAATTTATAGGTTTACAATTTTTTCAATTCGCAGCCCAGTAATTTTTCTATAAATGTGATATTTACAAAAACATACTTCCCACGTAGTTTGTATAGTTTGTTGCAAAAATGTAAACACTTTATTATCATGTAAAAATGCAATAAAAATTCCTTTATAAGATTTTTTTTTATTTGAACAAATTATATGAAGTCTTTCGGACATTAAGGTTAACAACTTCGATTACATGCACGAACATCACAACCTATCCAACACAGATCACTTTTCAATTATTAATTGTAGACTAGTATTAATTAATAGTTGTTGAACATTGTCTCTTCCTGGAGGTGGTCAATGACTACTTTTGGTTGAATTACTTCAACCCCCTTCTGCATCAGTTTCCTTTCTGTTGGACCAGCAGTATGGTGGCATTTGAATAGGAAAATTGTATAATACAGTTACTGATGAACATTGTGGCCGTCAGCCATATTGTTTTCTTGTATATTTTTGTTTAATTCATAAGTTGTAAATACATATATATATATATTTTCTATCTTCCTTCTTCCTTCATTCCATTCTCTTATTTCCGTTCCTTTCTCCTTTGTCTAAACAACCTGACCGTTATTGCTGGAGGGCAGGATTACCCCTCCTAAGTAAGAACAAAAGAAGGCGAGGACGCCCTGAAGGCTAAGTGGTGAACAAGGGACACTTTTCTACTGGACCTCGAGAAGGACGGAAGTGTGAGCCAGCGATCGACCAGGAACGGGAAAAGTCGAAAGAAGGCTACAGGACCATCGAGGCCAAGGGAAAATAGACACAAAACCGAGGGAATCGAAAGACGTCGAGGGCAGACAGCCGAACAAGGAAAAAGAGAGAAAAACGACTGCCATTGCGAAAATACACTCCAGCGAAAACACCGATCATCGTAGACCCGGGTACCTTCCATCTAATTCTATCTACTTTCGTTCTTTCCTAAATCTATCTGTTTCCCCTTTCCTTTTTAGTTTTAAGGTAGATATAAGTTTAGTTTTAAGTCGGGTGTAAAAAGTTTGTGTTACGAGCGCGGGTGTGATTCTTTGTACGTGGCGACCCCTTCCTCAGTGAAGTTATTCCAGTTGGGATCATTTGTAAATTAGAAAAGGAAAGAACCGTGTTCCGGAAGGGAAATAAAAAGACTTTTAATTGTGTATCAGTCTCTGTGTTCATACTTGTAACGTGCATTCACGGGTTTACAAGCCCTTCTCAACGAACAACCACAATGGCGTCCGCGACAGGATCCCAACTGTGAAGGGGCGCATTGGTGACGTCTCACGTAAAGTTCTTTTTTTGTTTATATCCTGATAATAATTTATTTGTATAATATTGTAGCGCGTGTAACAAAAATGGATGTCCAGGTCGAGAGCTCAAGCAACGGTAATGGGGCCACCCCTACTCAACCGTTAGTGGTGACGGGCTTTCTGGGGATGATCCCCATATTTTCGGGAGCGCAGGGGGACACTGTGAACATAAAGCAATTCTTCAGGACAATAGAAAACATTGCTCACCTTGCAGGATGGAGCAATGAGGTTAAAATAGCAGTACTACAAGCGAGGTTGAAGGGCGAGCCCTTAGTAACTTTTATGTGTCTCTTGGATCAATATCCCGGATCTTACGAAGACATAAAACGCGACTTGGTAAAATGTTTTAGTAAGAGGGACATTGGAGGTAAGGATATAATCGATCAGCTTTTGAATCTAAAACAAGGGCAAAGTGAGTCCGTAACGGAATTCTCTATCCGTACCAAGACACTACTGGCAAGAGCCGTTAGAGATAACAACAGGTTGGACTCACTGAGGGATGACATTATTAAGGAGCGATTTATTAAGGGGTTAAAAGGGAGGTTGAGAGGAGAAGTGCCAAGAAGGGCTCCCAAAACCCTTGATGAAGCTTTCGATTTCGCAGAAGTAGAAGAATCGATAGATTTAGAATGTAATAATTATTTTGAGCTCAAGGGGGTAAATGTGGGTATGGAAGAAAGATCAGATGCCTTAGTGGCGAGAAGTGAAGACATAACGACTCGGGATAATAGGAATAATGATAGAATTAGGGGTTTAGAGCAGAAAGTAGAGGCTGTGGGTAAGCTGTTAACTAAGAGCGACCAAGAGAGCAGGGTGACGCGTAAGAGATGTTATGCATGCGGTGAGGCAGGTCACTTTGCCCGCGGTTGCCCCGAGCGTAGGAAACATCATTTAAACTTGTGAGGGAGTGTCATAACGGTCAGCATAACGCTCCTCTCATAAATATCAGCCTGGCCGAAAGGGTCTTTCGATCACAAAGAGGTCTCCCTCTAGTACTAGGGAAGATTGAAGGAATAAAATGTTGTTTTCTCATAGACACGGGGGCGGAAAAATCTGTTCTGAATTCCAAAATAATGAGGGACATATCAAGCAAGAGCATAATGAGAGCGATTGTGGAAGGTGAAGGATTGGGAATCAGGGGTATCAATGGCGAAGTCACTGAATGCGATAAGTTGCTACGCGCAGAGGTAGGATATAGAGGTCAAAAATGCGAAGAAAAAATTGCATGTATGACATTACCGGAGCATGTGGAATATGAGGGGATCCTCGGAATGGATGTAATCGGAAGAATCCATGAGATCATAGACAGTGTAAGGGTATCTATGGAAGGGGATGTATACCGTAAGAGAGAACGTCAAGACATCTGCGATGAATCTCTGAATATCTCTGATGTAGCAATTAAAGGGTTAGATGGGTTGAGTTTAGAAGAGAAGGAGAGAGTCTATGATGAGATATTTAGAAAGCACCCTAGTTGCTTTGCCGAGTCCATCGAGGAGCTTACCGGCATGATAGGTGAATCCCATGACCCTATTGTAAATCAAGATAAACCTGTAAACACGCGACAGTATCGCATCCCTGAATGCCACCTCCCGAAATTAAAAGCACTAATAGACGCCTAATTAAAAGCAGGGATAATAGAAGAGAGTTCTTCTGCCTGGAATTCTCCTATTCATGTCGTGGAGAAGGAGAACGGGGAAATAAGAATGACCCTTGACCTTAGAAGGGTTAATGATCTTACAACTACGCAGGAATTCCCTATAGCTCGGGTGGATGAGATTTTGAGCAAGTTCCATGGCAGCAAATACTTTTCGGTACTTGACTTGAAATTGGGATATTTTCAAATAGATTTAGAGCGGTCTGTTAGGCACGTTTTCGCGTTTTCGACACCGTGGGGTAAGTTCCAAATGTGCCGCCTCCCTCAAGGTGCGAAGAACAGCGGTAGGTTCTTTCAGGCGGTTATGTCGAAGGTGTTGGCTCGTTTTATAGGTATAAATAGTTACGTTTTTCAGGACGATATAGTCCTTTTTTCGAAGTCCCTTGATGACCACATAGTGTTGCTGAGCGAAGTCATAGAAACATTAGATAAAGCTAACTTAAAACTGCACCCAACTAAAAGTTCGTTCATTGTTAAAGAAGTAAAGTACTTGGGTCACGTGATAAGTCGAGAGGGAATACTCCCCGATATGGACAACGTGCGTGCGATTCTCGAATTGAAACCTCCTTGTAACGTGAGGGGTGTGAGAGGATTTTTGGGAATGGTAGGGTTCTTTAGAAACTTCATACCTAGATTTTCTGGCATCGCTCTACCCCTGACGAAATTAACCAAAAAGAGCGTAAAATTTTCTTGGAATAAGGAGTGTCAAGATAGCTTCGATAGGTTTAAGGGTTTACTATCAAGACCCCCTTTGTTAAAACATCCGAATTTTGAGGCCCCTTTCCATTTATACTCTGACGCATCGGACGAGTGCTCAGGTGCAGTGCTAGGTCAGAAGGAAGATGGGAAATTCTATCCTGTGGGGTACTTCAGTCGGAAATTCGTAGGCGCGGAAAAGAATTACTCCACCATTGAAAAGGAGTGCCTGTCAATAGTTTTATCATTGCGCCATTTCAAATCAATAATATTAGGTTATAAGATCGAGCTACACACGGACCATAAGCCCCTCATATTCATCAGCAACTTAAAAAATCATAATAAGAAACTGATAAGGTGGTCTACGGAGATTGCTGACTATGACGTGACCATAAATTACATAAAAGGAAAACGTAACGGGGTGGCCGATTGCTTGTCGCGACCAAATGTCAACGCTAAGGAAAGGGATAAGGAGGTTAGTAATAACATGATGGAGAATAGGGAGTTATGGGAAAAGGTAGTGGAGTCCCAGAAGAGGGACGACGAGATAAAGAGGATACGTGAAAATCTAGAGAGGATAGGTCAACAAGGCGTAACCACCGGAATTCAGCCTGAGCACAGGCTGGATGGTGACATTGTGGTAAACGTGAGGCCCGGAACAATGGGATTGAGGAAATGGACGCGTGTATGCGTGGGGAAAGACATGGTCGACAAAGTAATATGGTCGTTTCACAATTCGTCGATGTTAGGTCACCTGGGTCTTGAGAAAACATGCAACATAATTGACAGGTACTATTACATAAAAAATCTCAAGAGACATGTGAAACGCGTGATTAAGGGTTGTAAGACTTGCCAAAGGTTCAACATGCATAGAGGTCGTGCGCCGTTCCAGGAGACGGAGGTGGCTGAATTTCCATTACAGAAAGTAGCCGTTGACATCATAGGCCCATTGAAAACGTCACGAAGAGGGAATAGGTATATATTAACCATAATAGATATTTTCACTCGTTATGCTGAAGCCTTTCCGATCCCAAACCAATCGGCCCAGGAAATAGCTGACAGCTTCTTTAATAATCTAGTATGTAGATACGGTTGTCCCGAGGTCGTGGTATCTGATAGAGGGGCTAACTTCACCTCTAATATATTTCGTGAAATGTGCGACGAGTTGAATATTAAACATAATGTTACAACCGCTTACCGGCCGTGTGCTAATGGCACCTGTGAGCGATTCAATAAGACGATATGTGGGATTATAGCAAGAATATCTGAAGGTAATAACGAAATTTGGGATGATTTCATACAACCGGCATTGTTCGCCTATAACAACACGTCGCATACTGCTACCCATGAGTCCCCTGCGTTCTTGTTATATGGGTTCGAACCCCATTTTCCAAATGCGTTCCCTGAGGACGATATAAGAAATATTGAAAATCCGGATCGCAATCATGAATTTGTGAATAGACTGAACATAACAAGGCGGACTGCTTACGAATTAGGCAGAAAGCATAATTCGAGGAACAGGGGTAGGGAGAATAAGGATAGGAAGACAAACGTATGGAAGGAGGGCCAGAGGGTTTGGCTGCTCAGAAAAGGGAGAACGAAAGGTATAGGTAAGTTCTGCCCGAAATATTTAGGCCCATACCGAATCACACGAGTAATGGGACCAGTCACGGTAGAACTCGGCAGTAACAAGCAAGGTGAAGAGTGGGTGGTACACACTGATCGAATAAAACCGTGCTACTCTCCCGTATGTAAGGAATGGAGGAAGACTGCCCAAAGACAGCAGAAAAGAAAGGAAACTCCGCCCGCAGATGAGATTTTGGAGGAGGACGAGTACTCTGAACACATATGGGCAAGGATGCCGAGAGAACAACCAAAGTTAAGCCCTACCGAAAGACAACAGGAGGTATGCGAAAGCGATAACCACGAGAATCATAATGAAGAGGGAGAGAGCGTTAAGCACCACCACCCGTACAACACACGTGGCCATAAGGTCAACTACCGTAGGCTACACTACGGAGTGTAATTCTAAAAGGGGGGCGTATGTGGCCGTCAGCCATATTGTTTTCTTGTATATTTTTGTTTAATTCATAAGTTGTAAATACATATATATATATATTTTTTCTATCTTCCTTCTTCCTTCATTCCATTCTCTTATTTCCGTTCCTTTCTCCTTTGTCTAAACAACCTGACCGTTATTGCTGGAGGGCAGGATTACCCCTCCTAAGTAAGAACAAAAGAAGGCGAGGACGCCCTGAAGGCTAAGTGGTGAACAAGGGACACTTTTCTACTGGACCTCGAGAAGGACGGAAGTGTGAGCCAGCGATCGACCAGGAACGGGAAAAGTCGAAAGAAGGCTACAGGACCGTCGAGGCCAAGGGAAAATAGACACAAAACCGAGGGAATCGAAAGACGTCGAGGGCAGACAGCCGAACAAGGAAAAAGAGAGAAAAACGACTGCCATTGCGAAAATACACTCCAGCGAAAACACCGATCATCGTAGACCCGGGTACCTTCCATCTAATTCTATCTACTTTCGTTCTTTCCTAAATCTATCTGTTTCCCCTTTCCTTTTTAGTTTTAAGGTAGATATAAGTTTAGTTTTAAGTCGGGTGTAAAAAGTTTGTGTTACGAGCGCGGGTGTGATTCTTTGTACGTGGCGACCCCTTCCTCAGTGAAGTTATTCCAGTTGGGATCATTTGTAAATTAGAAAAGGAAAGAACCGTGTTCCGGAAGGGAAATAAAAAGACTTTTAATTGTGTATCAGTCTCTGTGTTCATACTTGTAACGTGCATTCACGGGTTTACAAGCCCTTCTCAACGAACAACCACAGCATAAAATAAGTTTTAAATAGTTTCTGAGGGTGTGGAGTTTAAATATATGATTAAATATATAGAACGATTAGAAATACAAAATAATCTAATAATTTTAATCTTTGTTGTTGTTATTTTTTGCCTGGGCAATGCCGGGCTCATCTTCTAGTAATAATATATAATCTTGTAATCCTTGCATCTGATAAACTATCACACAAATCCTTACAATTTACATATTTCTACAAAGCATATGGTTCAATATTCTGGCTTGGCCCTTATTTTTTCATCTCTGTTAGACATAACACTTTTAAATGTTTCCAGGTAAGTTAAGCAACTCTCTACTGAACTTTTTATTAATTCAGCCTCAAAAAACTTTTTTTACAAAAAATGTTTCATTTTTCTTGCTGTCTGCTGGAGACAGAACTATCAACTCCAATTACTAAATGGCTTTTCACAATTTTTAGAAACTTTATGATTTAATTGTAATGCCAGTGTGGATAGTGTTTTTATTGACTATTTGTTGCATGTGTTCCATCAGAATGAGTTTATTTGTGAGGCATCTAACAGATGCCATTAATTTTTTTAATTTGTATAAAAACAAGCATTGCATCAAAAACTATGATTATATCTTCATTTCTGGAGTTTGTCTACTATCTAAGAATTTAAAATACTTATAGATTGAAAAAAATTAGATTTTTATGTTAATTTTTTGTAATTTGATCTGTAAACGCAAAACATAAACATATCAAATTTCAATTCCCCATAAATTATCTCAAGTTACACCAATTGATATTGGGTTTATGTTAAATTTCACAGGAAGATGTATTATCTTTTAAGATCAGGTTAGTAAAGCTTTGTTTATTCTCTCCAGTAAAGTAATAGACCCAGTCACATCCCCCACTTTTAAGGTCAATAAACTGCTATCATATTTTTGCAGATTGTCTGACATGCTGGTCAGGTTATCTGGGGAGATAATGAAATCAGATATTTCTGTATGGTAATACCAGAATGCTGGTTTATCCTGAGAAATGTCATTTTGTGAAGTTATACATTCCTCTCCAGAGGTAATCATAATGTAATTTGTTTTTTTTTTGGTGCGCTGTAAAAAAAAGAAACAAGTCACATTACGTGGTTACATTTATTTAATTTACCACAGGTAAATTAAATAAAACAATAATTTTATAATCTGTGAAACTGAGTTGCAGTATCCTTAAAGCCAGTTTAATAAGTCCTGTTAATAGATACGTACGAGTGGACAAAATAAGATAATAACTACAATTATATGTTTAATTTCTGCATTTTGTCTTTTTTCTAGCAATATAAAATATTCATGGATTTTCAAAAGCAAAGTCTGTATTAATAAGTCTGGACACAATATCTTGATTCTTTGCAGCAGTGACCATTTTGGGGCTTATTGATAGAGTATTTCCTACACAAGGTTTCTATATGAGTTTGGCTATATTTAAGTTCTCAAAGTGTAAGAATGGATTATTGTGTGACACCAAATTGTAAAAGTAATTCTTTGGATGTTAGATCTGCAGATAACAAAGAAAAGCAAGATCGGTGCAGAACTGCAGACAAGATAAATGACAACAAACTGAACATTCTAAACTGGGTACAATTGCAGATGTGATACTGTTGGGACCTTAAAAGAGCCATAAAGCATGCCCATGAGAGCAAAAAAGTGAAAGGAACCATATCTCTATATGTGACCCTTTGTGAGATATAGTTTCCCTATATCAGTCACATGCAATAGGGAGTCATGACGTGCTTTGCTAAAATTATTGTTTAACTATTTACCCATGCATAAAATTATATCATCAAGTACTCCACTGTTTGTGGAGTACTTGATGATATAATTTTATGGGTGTGAGGGTTACCCCACACAGATGCTTAGGTACAAGCGATAGTAGGCACTGAAGCGCACGACTATATGCAGAGCATTGGTCAAGGCAAGCAATAGTGAGCCTTGACTGACACAGAAGATAGAGAATAGGCTGTAATACTGGTTCAAGGTAAATACTGTTTTTGGTCAGAAGAAGTTAATGCATTTATTTGTTACATGCACAAATTGCCATGCCTATAACTTAACTTGTTTGCAAGCAAGATGACAACTGGAATGATTGCTGTTGGATTCCCAACATTTGGATGCAAATATCTGGCAAAGGGTTGCATGTCAGACTTTTCTTTACTCTTTACTGATGAATATCATTAGCTTGTCTGATCACCATGATGTACCGACTGTTAAACACATAATAGGTTTAGTGGAGCACACAGTGTGACTCTTTATATTGCTTGGAAGTAGGCTTTAGCAGGCATTAATGACAACCAACAAAACGTTTGAATATCCTAGTACCTCTGATAGTTCTCTGCTATGAAAGTACAAAAATTCTTGAGTCTCTCAACACAAACAAGGTAAATATAAAAATATCTAAAAATTTTCTGTACAATTCCTTCAACATCAACTGGAATAGCATCTAACACTGAACACAGTTATGCAGAATGTATGCATCATAGTCCAGCAGTGGCGTGCCGTCATTGGAAGCGATGGAAGCGCCGATTCCACCTTCCAATGACCTTCCCTTGTATTTTATAAAATATAAATTTTCATATTTTAACGTACTTTGAATTAATTAAAATTAATATTTTATTATAACTGCATTATGTATCTTTTACAAATTTCTATACTACATGTGAAAAAAATTATAAGATTGCTATTGTATATTCGAATAATTCAGTGGCGGAAGGAATGTGGAAACCAGGTCAGTTTCCAATCAGCCAGATTATATAAACATTGGCATATGCGGTTTACAGAGCACCAACCTCACCCAGTTTAGCTGGTAGAAGCGACACACGCGTAAAGCGTCCAATTTTATATCCCGGACCGGTTCTGAGCTGTTAGCCGCCTGCTAGATATTCGGCCACCCTCACCCGATTATGTGAACCATGAGCAGACTAGATCAACGGCGGGCAACCCTCGGCCCGCGGGCCAGCTACGGCTCGCGAAAAGTTTCTATCTGGCCCGCGAGATCTTTAATAGATTATTAAATTGGAAAAATGCCTAAGTTAAATATAAATACGTCAAGAAAAAAATTTTGACGTTTTGACGATAAAATTTATGATGAATGACAATTCTTTTGTAAAATTGAAGCAATTTGGAAATCAAAATAGAATAGAATTTAACATTGGTAGACAATATAAAATAAATATTGAAAATTGTAACAAGATAATTACGATTAATAGATATATCTAAATTAATAGATGCTATATGTTTTTTCTCAAAGCAAGAATTGGCATTTAGAGGGCATAGGGAATTTATTGAATCTAATAAGAATTTATTGAATCTATATTGAACTCTCTTATTTATTAAGTACGTCAGATAATCTATTAAAAATACATTTAAAGAAGTATACAGTTTTTACTGGCTTATCGAACAAACAAATACGAACGGGCCCTGACACGCAATTAATTGATTGCCCCTGTAAGTCGGCTTCTTATAGAAACACAGCTTCTCTATCATCAAATGTCATGGCACGCCACTGCAGTCCAGTACAAAAATCTTGCATAGCAAATTAGTTTTGACTTTAGTAAAGACATTTTTTTCCTCTTCAGTGCAAGCTACTGAAATATGTGTTAGTATTATCAGCAGATAATGTGATAATTTTTTTGTCTAGTCCATATTTTCTTAGGTTCTTCAGAAATTATTGCTGCAGTTTCTCCAGGTCATCAACATCAACAAACTCAAGCAAGTTTAAACTTAGTTGTGTTCTTAAGCATGAATTTCAGTGAAGTAATTTTGTACTCTTATGGGTTGACACTCACAAATTGTATATTCTTTTAAGTCTAATATAAGTTCACTTTTTGCCCAGAGAGCAAACACATTTGTTATAATTGCTTCACATTTCTTTCTTGCACATGAAAATTTTTTGCTCCCAAATTTCCGTAAGAGATGACTTGTACAATCCATGAGTGAAAGCTGTGAATGTGATGTACAGTATGGAAAGCAAATATACCTTTAATGTGGTGATTTCCTATAACCGCGAACGAATCAAAAACAGGGCGAGGCAAAGGCAACAAGAACATTTATTAACTCACATACATCCGACTTGGATCTTACACGAAAAGGACGCCTCCTATCGTGAACAATTGACAAACGGAAGTGTACATTGACCAGACAATAAACAAAAACTTAGCTTGTATATACGTAACTTGATCCCGAATGGTTCTTTGACGGTCGGACACACAAAATAAGTGGATAGCGACTGACTAAAGCGCGGTTTACAATGACTGATATGATTAACCTTAACATTTAAGCACTACAAGGCAAACTTCATCATCTGAATGTTGAACCTTGCAAAAACAGCCTGTGACAGACTGAGGATTACTTGCACTGTTTCAAAACTCTCTTTTGTGCTTCTCCATTTTTTTGTATTCTTTTATGGATGTTTGCCCTCCATTGCAAATGGAGGAAGTACTATCACATGCAATACATCGAACAGTACTTTAGTTAATTCTTGTTGGATACAAATATGAATAACCTTTTAGCAGTTGTTCATTGAAGTAACATTTCCAATTCTTTGAAGTCCCAATCATGCCAACACACTGTAACAAAAAATGTGCCAGGAAGTGAAATATAAGGAGAGGCCTCACAGTCAGACACACTCATCCAAAGCTGAAGAAAGACTCATCAGATACAACACCTGTTTCATCAATCACTTCATTGAGTAGTGGCAGAACACGCATACATGGAGGAAGGAACAGCAAAGACAGGACAGCAGCAAATCACTCCTTCCAGTAACAGATCATTGAACTTATGAATTGATCATGGTGTCTATTCGAATGAGAAGGTAACAATTACAGTACCACCAAAATACTGACAGTGATGCCATTTGCAACTACAAGCATGTTCTTCAAACAGTTTTGCAGAATTCTGGTTTTGGCAGTTATCTGTGTCAGAGACATGCAACTTTACCAGGTTTGGCTACTTTGTGCCAATTTGGGCTACTTTTTGTCAAATTTTTGTCAACAAAAATAAGCCTTCAACTGATTGGCTACTTTTAGGCTACTAAGCTATCTGTAGCATATTTAGCTTTTTTCTTAATATGATTGATGAAACAGATTTTCTATGTCTCTAATTCCTTACACATGCCATCTATCATTTCTCTACTTGGATTACACCAGTTCTAAGAAGTGTTTGTGTGGATTTCTAGGAAAAATGGTAAATCTTGTGAGAATCAGGTTTGCATGGTTGGAGACATGCTGATTGGCTCATTCACTTCTATCAAAAAGCTCTCTTCCAATAAGGTTTAAAGCTATTTACTTTAGATGCTTTATAAGTTGTATTTTTTTGTTCTCATTTTAAAATTTGGCTCCGTTTTGGCATTTCCTCAAAAAATTGGTTACTTCATAAAAAAATTACCTAGCAACATTAGAAACATAAACACTTCTCTGGTGGAAAACCTGTTGCAGTGACGATATTACAGTATCCACCAAAGCAAAAAAATGAGGACAACACTCCTTTCCAGGAACAAAACTAGGGATGCTTCCTTGCCAGGGCAGAGGGGAAAAAACTGAAACTGTCCCCAGAAATCAGACAGATGACCACAGTTGGAAATCTCCATAGATTTATTTTAACTGAACTAAATGTTTTATTTTTGAAAGCCAGAATACTTTTTTCCATTACTTCAAAAATTTTTTATATATATGTTTTTTATTCAAAGATTACATTTTTTATTTAAATGATTTTGACTTAATTTATAAATTACAGCAAAAAAAGTTGTTACTCTAAAACTAAACCCACTTGAAAATGTTATGGTTGCATCCCTGTACAGTAGGTTCAACTGGCTTTTGTTGTTGCTTACACAAACTTACAATGATACATGTGTAATAATTAGTCATAATCTGGGTGAATTGTAATTCACAGAGTGACAGTCAATAAAATATGGCTCAACAAGTTTCTGCACGAAAATGAAAATAAAAAATGTAAAAGAAGGAATTTTTTACAAGTTGCTGAAGGACTAGAAAGACTACATATTGAAAAATGAAAAGCTGGGCTAGAAAGCAACAATAACCATAAGCAACCAATGTAGAGGAATTATCCAACAAGTGCAAACTGATGACATTTATATACAGCTGCCTACAAAAAAATGTTGCCTACTGTATTTCTCAGAAAGAAAGGAAGAATGCAATGTCAAACTTGTAATATGTGTAAAAATCATGTATGCAATGAGCATTCATATCATGCATGTATAAATTGTTGAAAAAATTAGATTTTTCACTTTTTGTAGCTTAGTATAATAAATAAAGTTTAAAATATATTCAACTTCATATTTATAAACACATAATAACAATGAGCAATTATTTCTTGTATTTACTTCATACCTGGTTGTTCCTTAGTTTTGTTAATGGTCATCAACATCTGCTGTAATATCAGATTTACTATACACAGGATAGGAATTATTGCTTGATGGTTTCTGACAATGTATAACTTGTGTAGGGGCTGATGAGGGACAAGATGGTCTGAAATGCATTCCTTTTATAATATGTACCAATAATGTTGATGATTTCCTAATCCAGCAATAATTCTAATCCTGTGTATAGTAAGTCTGGTATTACAGCAGATGTTGAGGAGCAATTATCTATTGTGACCTCATCACAATGCTGGTCTATTTAATTTAAAATATACGCTCTCCACCTCAAATTAGTACTCTAGTGTCTTGCCTCTGTACATCATACTTTTTTAAGCAATACACTCATGCCAGTCATCTATATAAATCCTTTCAGAGAAATATTTTGAATTGAAATAACATGACTTCTGGTACAAACTGGAAGTTCGTATAAAGTTAATTGGGGCCTCTTGCCCCTAAGCTTTCTATATCTGGTCTAGACTTTCACCTATCTAACTCTGTTCTTGAGATTAAGGAAGAATAGACAGACTGACAGACGGATGACAGTAGGAATTTATAGGTCTACAGTTCTTTCAAATTGCAACCCAGAAAGGATAAAACTGTCATTAAATATAAGTTTTTAAGTTCCATGAGTTTAGTGGACTCAGTATATCAGCTGACAGTAAAGTAGCATATCCCGACAAGGGTTAATATATTTAATATATACAAGTTATCTGAGATATATTTAAATTTAAAAAATTTTTTGATGCATATATTATATTTTTGATTACAGTAAGAACATAATAGCAGAATTTCATTAATTGGAAATCAATGAAGCAAATTCAGGAATAAAATGAAAATAAAGCTAATGGTTGAACCATCTTCAGACGATTAAAATAATATTTTTAGTGATAATGGATCCTGCAAGTTGTTATAAATTATTTTTTTAATTTTTAGGGAATAAAAAGGAACTTGTATAATACAGACAATAACAATTTACATGCACAGGCAGTTCAAATTAACTTTATAAATTCTGAAGTAATTAAAGTAATATTTTCAGTAAATATGAAAATAACTACTGTAAATAATTGTTTTACTCATTACTTAACAATATAAAAATTATTATATAACATTTCATAATTACTTAATTTGTAATTAGACTTATACTGAGGAGATTGCCAGTAACAATAGATATTTATTGTAATTTTTGAATTATAAATATCATAAAAGTGTCTAGTTTTTTCCTGTTCTGTTCTAGTTTTTAGATCTAGAAACTTCACTGCTTATTTATTTCTAACAGAATAATAATTTTCAGAGACTGTAATTATTTATTTAATTCAATTATTAAATTTAACCATTATACAATTATAATTTATATAATAAATTTATAGATTATATGCATATTATATTTGTGTAAAAAATGTAAATATCATTGAAACAATATCAATTTAAATGATTTTTATTTTTCTGAAATTTTCAAAATTCTTTTTATTTTTTATTTGTTTTAATTATTCATGCAATATGAAATATATTAACATGGTATTTAAATATTTTTAAGAATTTCCACCCACAGAATATTTTATATTAAAAAGTTTTAAAACTATAATTTTAAAATAAAATTCCAAATCAAAATATTATCTATTATTTAATTACATGTAAAATAAAATAAATAAATTATAAAATAGCAATTATTTATTGCAAACACTTTTGATATAAATAGTAGTGTTTGTGTAATATTGATTTTCATCTGTCTTCCAGCATCTCCTTCCTCCATATTGATTTTTCTCTTCATTTCAACATGTCATGCTCCAAGTAGCTATCTAGTTTATAGAAATCTTTTAGAATATTTCTTAATTTCAGTTTTTTTATTTTTTAATGCTTAAAAGGCATATTGAATAATATAAAAGTTGTATCCTATTATAATATTTATTTATTTAGTTTAAATAATTTTTATAGTTATAAATATATATTATTTATGATTTAATATAATTAAAAATTTCTTATTGAAATGATTGTTTTAAGTGTTTCTATATATTGATCTAAAATAAGATAGAGAAACTTTTCCTTGTTAAGATGAATGAAATTATTCTGTTATCTTTTAAATAATATTAGTTTACTTAATATTTAATCAATATTAGAAGTAATTTAATATAAATAAATAAATTAATTTTATGATTTAAAATTTTATAGTTCTCAATGATGGTTATTATTTACAGTAATAATTTGATTAAAGTTATTGGATAGAAATAATCTGTTAGTGTTTCAGAATCCTTTTAGGAAAAGGATTTTGAAACACACCCACGCACACACACCCCCCACATATACACACTCTTTGAAATCACATACATTCCTATATATGTATAATAAATAAATCTAATTTATGTACTCTGTTCAAATAAAAATAATTAATATTACATATTTCTTTGCTTTTATAAAATGTAATACTAATAATTTTAAAATTTTTGATTATTTAATGTTTATTTCTTTTTGTATTGAATTATTAGTATATTACTTTTGTTTTATTACATAAAAATGTTAAATTTATATTTTTATATGAATAAATAAATGTAACAGAATTATAATCTAAAATAAATTTTCTCTATTAATTGTTTTGGATAGCTAATTACTTTGTTTTTAAAATATCATATTTATGTTTTTTTTCAATCTTCATATAATGTATGTATTTTATTCTTTGACTAAAATGATTAAATTATTACATAAGAAATAAAATTCACATAGATATTTTTTTATTTTTGTCATTCATAGTTATTATGCAATATGAAGTTAGGAAAGATAAAAGTTATAAACTTAGTTTATGTTGTTTCATTATATTATATGATGTAGAACTTGTATCTAACTTAGTAAGAAGTATTTTGTATTTTTTTTTCTAAGTATTTTTTCCTAAACTCTATTTTAAATATCAATTCTTGGCAAAAAATATCATTTACTATTGCTTAAAGTAGCAGAAACTAATATCATTAAAACTGAAATAATCTAAATTCATTTCATTTAAATGTTGGCAGTTGAATTAACTGAATTGAGATTACTGTATTTCAGTTGTCATTTGAAATACTGATTGATATTCAACTGACATCATTGATGTGAGTAACTTTAAATGACTATTTCATACTATCAAAATGATGTGGCTTTTTATATTAACATTCAAATAATCCTTATTTGATGTTTCATGAAATCAATTGATATCAGTTAATATCAGTTAACATTTCAAAATGACATCAAATTAATATTAAATGAACATTTTAATTCTAAAATAACTGCATTATTATTAAAATATCAATTCATAATACATGTTATTAGACATTTAATAGTAAAATGAATATTATTATAGAATATTTATCCTATTAATATATACAATGCTAGTTTATTTTATTTCATGAATAAACATTTGCATTTTTATAATCAAATTAGTTTATTTAAATTATTAAAATAATCTTGTTTAATTATGAAAGTATTTTTAAAATTATGGATTTATTGCAAAGCCTTGATAAATATTAAGCTAAAAAGAAGTAAATGATATTATAATTAATGGAGTGTAATCAGTACTTCTGGAAAGATAATTTCATTGTATCTTATTCCATCAATAGATATAAGAAAGTGGTTATGTCATTTGTTTTTGTACTAAAGGTGGTGATGTTTTATAATGCTTTCTCTTAATTAAATGAAATTAAATGAGTATTAGTTTCACCTATACAGAGCTGCTTAAGAGATGGATTGGTCATGTGTAAATCATGCAGGGTTTGTGATTTAACATCAAAATGTAATTGTTTTACATAGTGGCCAAATTAAATTTGTCTTAATTCATGTGGCAACATCATTACTTGCAGGCAAAATATATAATCTCAAATATATCACTCATGTCTACAAATCTACTCATGTCTATCTGCAAGTATGAATGTCACCTGCTATGATTATGATGAATGGAGGAAATAGTGAACAGCCAAATCTCCAATACAAGGCATATTACAAATTTGGCCATTAAGCATATGATATTTTTAGATTGTTTTATTAACTGTATGTTTGTAAACTGTTTTATTTTATGTAACCTGTTGAATTTTAATAAGAGGACAATATCTTAGAGAAAGAACTAATTTCTTAATTGAGAGGATTGGGGGCAAGATAATGCCAAGCCACATTTTTGGTCAGATAGAATTATTCACACCATCTGCTTATAAACACTAGAATGTAGTTTTGAGAATTTCCTGAAAATGCCAGTGGATGGCAATATATGCCATAGAACTTTGTGTTGTCCTGAACAATTCTGGAAGTTTGTAGCAGCATGACAGTGTCAAGCATCACTTATTAGAGGCAGTACTATGGCAGGCAAGCCATGAATTCACTTGAATAATGAATCACATGATTTGTCAGTCAACAACAACATGAATTCTGATTATCAACTGCCAGGCATTGATGTTTCTATCACGGAGAGTGAAACTGAGGTTAGTGTTGCTTGGCATTAACTTTATCCTAAATTATGACTTTCCATGTTTTGTCAGTATGTGGTCATTTTTTTTCACAAATGAAATTGATTTTCTATTGTAATTGAAGTAATCATGATTGTTTTGCATGGAAATGAGTTATTTTTTGTGATTAGGTTAATATTAAGTATGCAAACAAAATAAAAGTAATGTGGCTTGGCACTGTTTTTCCCAAATATACAAAACTCAACTATTAATTTTTTTCCTCAACACTTTAATATTTATAACTCTTTGGCATTATCTGATTTATACAAAACATTTTTCTGAGATTGAACAATACTTCTGTATTTCTACCAAATGACTGCAATTTTGCCAAGATTGAAAAGTACCAAAGGTGCCATCCACTCACATTTTATCCTACAGGTTGGAAGATCAGTCAAGATTGTGGGATAAAAATTGTGTGAATGCAATGGTATAGAGTGATTTTTATGGCATCACTGACTTGAAAAATAAGCTGCCTAATATTAGAAAAAAGATATGTGAGAGTGGAGCAGAACTACAGTTCTCACAAGCCATTTTATTCCACTTTGATGAGCAACAGACCTGGGTCATGAAACTCAAAACACAGATGGGTCTAGAATTTGAGGACATGAAAGAAGGGAAATAAGATACTTTGGGCTTGAAGTACAAATATGAAGGCCTTGATAAATCAAGGAATAAAATACAAGATGTCATGGAACTTCTAGACCAATTACCGGTACATGCATACACCATTGCTAAACCTTTACTTCCAGTAAGATATAATACATAAAATGAACAAACGTTTTTGATCTTATCCAAGATCTGCCTCAGGTTCTTGGATCAATTGGGTTCCAGTTATGGAATGCTAAGGTTCAAGCATTTTGAAATTCAAATTATTTAACAAGTTTGGAATTTTTGTATATGTTAATTTATTATGTTATTTCAAATCCATGTTCTTAATTCTAAACTTGTCAACCTTAGCATTTCATAATTGGAACTCAATTGGTCCAAGAACCTGAGGTAGACCTTGGATAAGATCAAAAATGTTTGTTTGTTTTATGTATTATATCTTACTGGAAGTAAAGGTTTAGCAGTGATGTTTATTCATTATTTCATATCTCAGTATTTCTAATATAATATTTATAAATAAGCTTAATTCTTAACATGTACCGTATTTTACAGACTATAAGACGCACCTTTTTCTTCGAAAAATTGCCTCCAAAATTCAGGTGCGTCTTATAGTCTGTAGCATCTTATAGGTATTTTTTAAAAAAATTGCTTAAAAATTAAGGTGCGTCTTATAGTCCGTAGCGTCTTATAGTCCGTAAAATACGGTAATGATTAAAAACTTAAATACTGTATATATATTTTTGAAATTAAGAATTATAGAATATTTAAATTTTCTTAATAATGAAAATACAGTAAACTCCTGATTATCAAGGCTAATGGTGGGGAAAGGTGGCATAGATAATCCAAAAACACGGATAATCCAAACTATAATTATTTATTTCTAAAATACAACATATACATTTCTAAGGCAGACAATTATTTTAACATGTTTAATGTTCATTATTAAGAAAATTTGTGATTTTGGTTTGTTTGCTGGAATCTTTTAATGATTTTTTAATATCAGTTCAAATTTTTCTAAGAGCTATTATGTCGTTATACTCGAATTTCCATTGGTTGATGTATTCCAACAAAGTGTGAACAGAATTTAGGGCCGTGTTGTGACTAATGCGATTGATAATTTCTTCTTCTCTACTTTCAGCCTCATTCTCTTGCTCTTCTGGTTGTATGAGATTGAAAATAATATCCGCATCACTCATTATTTGAAAACCTCCATCATATGAATCATGTTCTAACCACTCCTCAATATTTTCTCTATCAACATTTTCAAACTATGTAAATTTGCACTTAGCTCACTTATTTCAGATACTGTTTCACTTGTCTCGGGCTTGATAGAATTCAAAAAATCACCTTCTACATTTGGTAGAATTTTCCTCCATGTTATCAAACAAGTGTTATTGGCTTTATTTTATTCCAAGATTGATTTACACCATGTATTGCATCCGGTATTGTCATTTTTTTCCAAAATTTAATTAAATCATTACCTTCATTACATTTAAAAAAAATTAAATTCAGGCACAGATAATCCACAAACCAGATAATCTGCACACAGATAATTGGGAGTTTACTGTATAAAAAATCTGGTATTTACACTGGTGGTATTAAGATTTATTAATTTTAGAAAATATGATAATTTAATTAATTAATTTTTTTGATTTTCTTAACTAACATTCTATTAATGCTAAACACATGGAAAAAAATGTGTTAAATTTATTTAAACATTTTATATTTTAAAAATTTATTGAGGAAATAAGTCTTCAGATGATTATAAAATTAAAAATGAGAAATGGGAAGCTGTGTTTCTCAGTGTTCTCGATTATCTGTAGATCGACAAATAATAAGGTTAGCAATTTTTGAATATTTATGATTAGAAAATAATATATAGTATTATATATAATATATATTTATATTTAAAGAATATGTAAATTCTTTATGAAACTTTTCAAGTTAGACTGAAAATGATAAAAACATTGACTTTTTTTTAAATGACAGTTATTATATTGAAGCTGTATTGAAAATCTAATTCCATATTAAACGATAAATGTATAAATATAAGGCAAATTTTTGTATATACTTCTGATATAATTAAATGTGGATTCTTATTCATATTTTTAAAGATTTATTTGAAATGATGAGATAGTTAGGTGCCTATCCTAGTGATTTCAGCCAGAATCACATTGACAGAAGTGTGTCAAACTGCCGACTCATGAATGTGTCTTTGAGGGATGATTGACACTAGACCAGGGCTGTGGAGTCGGGGTCAGAAGGATTTTTGTCCAGAGGAGTCAGAGTCAGAAAAAATGTGTTGACTCAGACTCCTGCATTTTAAATTTACTTTAGTTTTTTTTATTTAAATGAAAGAAAATTTATTATATATTTATTAATTTTTTAAAATGTTTTTTTATTTTGTTATAATTCATTTATTTTAAATACAAAATGCATCAATTTAATTTATTAAATATGTAGTATTCTTTGTAGTATTTGTGTTTAGTAGTTACATTTTTTTTGTAGGTATTTGTAGCTAATTCCACATTATGCATGAGACTATACAACATATCATATTGGGTTACAAACTAAATACTCAATTTTTCTGTTTAATTTAAACTTTTAGCACAAACTGACTACCTGCATTGATATATAGCAAATATAATAACTCAAAAGCTTGCACACAAACAAACTTCTACATATCCAAACTATACTTTAAATACACTCCTCAGACAGAAAACAGCATGCACAAAATATACTATGACCAAATCATATAACCACAGAAAAAACAATACATCACAACAGACTAGACATCAGATTCATTAACAAACAAAACAAAATGACATATATCATAGACATAGCTGTATTAAACATTCACAACATATAAAACACATATACTGAAAAAATTAGTAAATACTCAGAACTCACCTATGAAATAAAATATTTGTGGAGAATGGATGAGGTACTTATCATGTCTATAGTCATTTCTTGTACAGGCATCATACCACACACACTGCACAAAAGTCTTGAAACATTAAGGCTTTACAACAGCACATACCTCACACTATAGAAAGAATGAAAACAAAACATCTTGGTATTTCCAGCAAACAAGTAAAATTTAATAAAAGAAAAACGTTTTCGACTATTTTTAATATAAACGTCCTCTTCAGTTACTCTTTAAATTGAAAATGGAACACTTCTTTAAACAGAATTAGAACAAAAAATAGAATGCCAGCAATAACATCATTTAAATTTAAAAAATAAAATAAAAATAACATGAAATAAAAGTAACATAAAAATAGTACAAATTAAACAGTAAAATAAAACAAAGTATTAATATAATTAATTGTAGTAAAAAGATTTCCATGCACTAGAAAGACTATCAGCATCTCTATGGTTGATGCAACCTTTGGTATTATGTGCCTTGTAAATCTCGAGTTTTTCAATGTATTTAATAAAATGTTTGTTAGTGGCAGTCTTAATTATGGAAGCTTTATCCCAATAAATATTGATATCTTGTTCTTTTGCAAAGGCTGCTAGTACAGTACTGTCCAAGTGTTTAGTAATTGAATATTTATGCTCCTGCAACCTCTGTTTTAAAGACCTCATGGTAGCACCAACATAAACTAACTCTGAATTAAAACGGCAGTCAGTTAATGGGATTGAATATACTCCTGATGTGTTGTTTCGATTTAGTTTCAACTTATCGTTCCGTAGAATTCTGTAAATCGTAGGATTACGTCGATAGATCATTTTAACATTGTTCTTGCGAGCTATTTTCTTAAAGATGGAATGTAGGAAAGGAATATAGTTGAGAACTACTTTTCGGTCTTGGCTGGTGGTAGTAGGATGTTTATTTGTTGGGTTACAAAATTTATCAATAAGAGCGTTAATCTCCCGTAAATGATATCCTTGTTGTACAGCTATTGTGCGTATGTAATTTAGCTCTCTATATGTGTCATAAATACTTGTACAGTGGGTATAGGCCCGTTTTATCCAAGATCTAAAGGCTGCATGTTTAAAGTTGCTGGGATCGAAAGAATTCTTTGGAATAATAATAGGAAGATAGCTAGGCTTTCGATAAATGTTCGTCCATATTTCACCAAATTTACAAGTGATGGATAGATCCAGGAAGTTTACATTCAGGTCACTTTTTTGTTCCAATGATAGCGTCAAACCATATGGGTTGTTATTCATTTTGTTAAGGAACTCGCTAGCGTTATTAATATTCCTCCAAATGATGAACACATCATCCACATATCTTGCATATAAAATTATGTCGTTGTTGAAGATAGGCAGTACTTTATTTTCTAAACGTCGTAATACTAGTTCACATAAAACTGGGGATATTGGGCTCCCCATTGGAACTCCTCGTTGTTGTAAATATGTGTTGCCTTCAAATGCAAAAAACGAAGTATAACAAATTAGGTGTGCGAGTTCTAATATGTGTTCATGAAATTTTGTAGCATTATTAACATTCGTAAAAAGGAAATCTCTTATCTCGCAAAAACAAGGTGGTAATTTTATAGATGGAAATAATGCTTTAAAATCCATTACGGTCATAAATTCATTGTCTTCTAGGCTAATATTTCTGAGCATATCCACCAGTTGAATAGAGTTATTAATAGTATACGGGTGATCTTGAAGTCGTGGCTGGATAAATCTAACCAGTTGTTTCTCAAGTTCAAATGTAGGGGAGCCACATTTTTCTATAACAGGTCGTATCTGACAGTTAGGTTTATGGATTTTGCCAAAGGTGAAGATTCTCGGTGTTCTTGGTGCTTGTACGACAGAGTTTTGCATACATAACTTGCGAGCTAAGGGAGTTGAAACGAATTTTTTAACTCTCTGTTGTAGTGATTCTAAATATTTGTCAGGAGCACGTTGGCATTCGGTGTCCCTGATGTAATCCTGCAGTTTATGGTTGTAGGAATCTCTTTTAAGGAGCACTACTCCTTTGGACTTATCAGCCTTGATAAGCACTACCTTATTTGTATGTAGCCATTCTTTGGCATTTTTAATGCAATTGTGGAAATGAGTGTTCTTGGAAATTCTTTCTTTAGTTGTGCGAAATCTTGTTTTCCATCGTACGTATTCTTGACTTGTAGGATTCATTTCCTTAATAATCATTTCAACATTAGGCACAATGATATCAGGGGTTGGTTGAGGAGCAGGAGCAAACAGTGGTCCGTATTTTAATGCTTCCAACAGACAATTGGAAGGTGTGATCACTACAACAGAGAGTTAAAAAATTCGTTTCAACTCTATTAGCTCGCAAGTTATGTATGCAAAACTCTGTCGTACAAGCACCAAGAACACCGAGAGTATTTTAAATTTGAGTCATTCCACATCAAATCAACAAGACCAAAAGCTAAAGTTATAACACAAAATAAACATCTAACTACTAATGCTGGAGTGAGTAATAAACAGTCACAAACAAAACCTTTTTACCAGTGTTTACCTGCACCTGAAGAAGGCCTTGGTAAAGGCCAAAAAAGCTAAAGTTATGCTCATTAGGGTGTCTTGTTGTGACAAAAAAAATTTTTTTGTCAAAATGTTTGTACCCAGCCCCTAAAATTTTTGTATTTGGTCAAATTACTCAAATATGAAGTTTCATCTTGATAGGATGATATTAGATTGTGCCAACTTGAGCTTGAATATGAGGAATGATTGACTTGAGGATATTAAGCAACAGTAAAAAATCAATTACTAAGAAATACCTAGCAATAAAGTAGTTCTTCAAATACATACCACAAGTTTTTGCTATTCTTCTTCAAAGCTGCTGTAGAAATGGTTGTATGATTTTATGGACTTCAAGAAGCAAAGATCTTGATTAGGGGCTTTTACAATGCTTTGCACATAAATCATGGTTTAACATAAACTGTTACAACAAACAGATAAATATATATCATGCAAAGCTTCTTTTTCTCTGATAGTTAGTTTAAGTTTTGACCTGAGGAGAAACATTTTTAGGGAATAAGTTGCCATCCATCAAGTTTAATGCCTAGCCCAGGACAGACTTTTAGTTTCTTCTCTGTGTC
The DNA here is from genome assembly GCF_030686945.1 of Centruroides vittatus. Taxonomy (NCBI): domain Eukaryota; kingdom Metazoa; phylum Arthropoda; class Arachnida; order Scorpiones; family Buthidae; genus Centruroides; species Centruroides vittatus. Next base: position 1,928,260 of record NW_027121927.1, read on the forward strand.
ACCTCCCAAAAATAGTTCTATAAGTTCATGGTAATCACTTCTTGGCATTTTTTTTCTGTATTTCAGCTTTATAAAAGTCAAATAATTCTTGAAGTTCTAGCTTACTGAAAAACTCCATGTAATCTTTACTGCTTTGAAAATTACTAGCATTAACATTTCCCCAACTTTCTTTTAATTGTGTGAAGAGAGGTATGTCAGGACTACTTATTACCTTACATATTTTTCTTTCAAATCACTTCATAAGACTAATTCATAGATATGATGAATACATAGACATCTTGGGGTTTTTATTACACGAGGCTTTCAAGAACTTCTTCACTCCCTTGCCATAGTCAGGATATAACTCCTCTTGCCACTCTCTCTTTTTGTCTTTCCTTTCCCAGTCTGAACAATCCTTCTCCCCTTTTAGCCACTTAGGCAATTTTTTTTTCCCCATGGGACAGTTCAGAACAACAATCATCAACCAAGTGAAGTGGACAAGAAGATTCCAGAAGTGGGAAAAGACAAAAAGCAAAGACAGAAGCTACAAACTATAATATTCTAACTTAAAATTATGACATACAGCACAGTAGATACTTTTTGGATTACAAATTCCTTTATAGCCACATTACTTTTAAAAAAGAAAAAAACCATAATTATAGTACAATAGATTACGTCAATATAATCCAATGTGATAGGATGGACAAAGCTCATGTCGACAAACTACAATTTAGGGTCAAGCGATTCGCCAATTCCAAGTTAGTTAAATGCCTGGCATTGGGTAACATAGTTGTTGACTCCCTGGACATACCTAGGCTCTTTGCATTTGCCAAAATCCACAAACAAGGTCAGCAACTACATCCAGTTGTAGATAAAGCCAGAACACCTATGCATAAACTTGAGAGGGCTGCTCACATCCTGCTGTCTCCCCACCTTGAAAACTATCCTTACACCATCACTAACCCAGTTGACTTCATCTCCCTTTTAAAGGAACTCTCCTCATCACCTCGATTTATTACTGTTTTGGACTTTAAATCCCTTTACCCTTCCATGGAGTTCCCTTCAGCCTTTTGCTTCCTCAGGGACCTTTTACTGGCTTTTGTCCAGGATCATACCCTTGTGAAGTGTGCAAATACCATATACAAAGAAACTAAAAATTTTTAAAACCAGAATCTTTAATTCGCATAAGAAGATACAAGAAATTTTGTGGGATGCCAGCTATAAAATCTCTATCCCTGACTATATATATTAGTATAGTGATGACAATATAAAGAGCATACCGACATAAGTTTAAATCTTGCAACGATTCTTTCTTTACAAAAATAACTATTCTACTAAGGGTAATTAAAATATATGTACACCTTACTACTAAACTTATAACTAATTATAATTAATGTAGGACGATAGATAAATTTAGAACAACAAAGTAAGGAATAGAAAGAAAAAGAAAGGGGTACCCAAGAATTTTGATGTTATTCATGGTGTGATATATATAAGTTGGACAGATCACTTCCTAATCACGAAAAATGTTAACCCCTTTTCCAAAATGTGGATTACTTAACAGACTTGGACGAAAAAATCACTCTTGTACGTTTTCATGATCGGGATTTTCATTCCTTTCTTTCGGACCTCTTTGTTGTCTCCACACGGTTCCAAAAATGTCCTTTGTTGTCTCCACGCAGTTCCAAAAACGTGGTGGAGAGCTCCCTTTTGCGTGTCTTTCCTTGTCCAGTCCTCTCGAAAGAATGAGCTCTTGGTCTCCATTCTACTCTGAGGGCTACATTCCATCCCATTGTCCTTAAGAGACCGCCTGCTGTTACATTGTTAAGCACCGGTTGGGAGAAAATTCCAGGAAGAGGAGATAATAGTAATAGGAAGAAGAATGTAAAGGGAAATATATTCTAATATAAAATTAAATACAACTGTACAATAATGGCATTTAGCCACACTCTACACCAACACAGGTGCTGGAGATGGCCCATCTGATCTGTTACAATTCTATTTTTATGCTTGATGGAATGGTCTACATGCAAAAAGGGGATACCTAAGGGTAGCCCAGTATCTGGGGACCTATGCGAAATGGTTATTAGACAGTTAGAACACAAGATCCTTCTATGATTCCTTCCAAACATCCTATTATATAAGACTCTCCTGACCATAACAGACTCCCTGGTGTTTACTCCATCGCTCTTAGGGACAACAGATGTGACAGGGACCTTATTTATATTGGCTCCACCAAATGCTCCTTAGGAACAAGAATACACAAACACTGTGCAAACCTTCAGCATGAACGACACACCACAGTCCTTGCTACTTATGCATCTGACCCTGATATCGAGACAGCATTTGATCAAGCCAAGGTCACCCTCACTATGTCTCACCACGAACATCTAAGATAGAGGCCATATCCATTTATAGAGTGAGCCACAATGCCACCTGCATCAACCAAAAGGAGGAGCTAAGTTTATCTGTTGCCTGGCAGGCCCTTATGAACGCCGACCTTTAATTGCCACCATCCATGCACAAAATGCGCATGCCTATCATAACGACTTACTTTCATCAAACAAACATTCAATTTAATATGAATATTCACATTCTTTTTTTGTGTTCCATTAGTTATTCTGCATATTTCATCTTAGGAAGAATTATTTAACAGTTCGAAAATGTTAGTGATAAACTGTATTATTCACAGAACACACTAATAACAGGTTCTGGATAAGGTGTTGATTTTCATCTCCGGTGTTGATATGTTGTTGATGTTGATGTTTAAATTATAGTACATCTATATGTACAGAATTTTTGATTTTGCTACACTGTATAAAAATATACTTACATTGGGCAAATATTATACATTAAATATACATTTTTTTCTTTTTATTGCATTCTTTTTTGATTATTTTTTCCTCCTGAAATATTTTCTACAGATTTTATAATTTGAGCATCAAACACAAGACCGTGTTATTTATTAAACACTTGGCACTTTTCCACCTTTATTAGTATAGAGGTGGAAAAGTGCCAAGTGTTTAATAAATAACACGGTCTTGTGTTTGATGCTCAACATATAAGAAAACACGGTTTCAAGAATATTTAGATTTTATAATATTTTGTAAAAATATTGTAAAATGAGCTTTTTTCATTTCTTGATAAAATTAAATTTTAAAATTTACTCATATTCTAAAAATGAAATTTTAATTTTAGAAACTTTTCCCAAACTTTTCCTATATATATCCCTCATATAACATAGTAGATGGTAGATATGTTCCAAAAAAGTGCAATCCATGCTATACAAAACAAAGTAATGCAAAACATAGAGTTAAGGCCCCGGAAGTTAGCAAAAATACACTATTGTTATTTGTTACTAGGAGAAATTTGTTTATTAGAGCAATCAATAATTTATTTCCAATTAATTCCAATTGACAATCACAGTTAAAAGTACTGTATTATGCATTAATATTAATTTTAGTTAAACCAAGGCACTTTCTTTTTACAAAGTGTCATTGTTGTCTCAGCTTTTTTGTTAATCTTTATCAGAAGTATCAGCAACATTTTCATATTTTTTATTTTATCATAATCAATTTTTATGGATGACAAAATAAAAATGTGTTATTAATCGGAAATTTATTCTAGCAAGTCGCATTTGTTCAGTTGAGTACCAAGTGACTTTTTTCGAAAAGTTGTGTTCAAATATTGAATTGTTCAAGTACTGAGACATCACTGCATTTTGTTCGTTATTTTACAAATGATTACTTATCTACAGTTTAAAAAAAGTGTAATAACACTTATTTAAAAATGTTTAAATAAACTTTACTAAATACAAAGATTAATCTATAAAATACTTAACTGCACAACACATCAGGATGAATATAAAATGCAACTCACATCAACCATTAACCTGTGTGAATAGGGGTTAACAGAAGGGGTTACGAAAACATTCATCACTCAAATGTTAATCATATTCACATTGGTTAATAGTTGATGTGAGTCACATTTTAATCTATTAAAAGAAATCACAGTCTGAAAACAATGACAATGACACCTGGTTGATAGAAAAGTTAATGCAATTTTTTTCTTCCTTGTCCTATCACTTTTCATTAAAGTAAACCTGACTAAAAGCACAAAATAATTTGAAAATTTCAAGATTCTAAACTCCATGGGCAAATTTCAGACAACATACATGCTTGCTTGAATAAAAAAAAATATTGAAATAATGATGTTTACACTTCAAAATGTGAAATTTTGTATGGAGGATTTCCAAAACTGTGTTAGAGCGAAACCATGTTATAGAAAGTACCGCATTGTACGAGAGATACCTGAATATATTCTGGTATATTCTAAACACATTTAATAAAATTTTTCTATAGTAACTCTCTTAGAATTTTTTATAAATTAGTTTGGCTTAGATCTATTTTATTTTTGACGAAGTTTTTATATCAGCAGCCAAAATATGGAACCAATAAAATATTCAGTGAACTATCAGAAATAGTTTTCATTGAGGCATAGTCTTTTTCATATACCTATGTTAATGTTTGTGTTGTTTTATAATTTTTTCTTTATTAAGTTTTGAATGTTTAAAGTATTTGAACAGTTTTTAAGTTAATATGCAAGTTTTTTAAAATTTCTGTATTTATTTGTTTTTTATAGAGTTAACTCTCAAACAGCAGATATTTTACAACTAGGTAAGTATTTTTTTTCTCTGAGAATAAAATGTTTTAATGTAAAATTGCTATTATTTAAAATATAACAAATATTTTCATATATTAATACAGAAAATAAAGAAGAAAAAGAAGTTTCAAAAGAAATTGTTGAAATAAGGGTAACTGATGTTTAGTAAAATTTAAAGTATTTGAAAGAAATAACATAATAGAAATTCAAAGAAATTATGATAATGGCTTAAAATAGTTTTTATATTAAGACTATGATTAACAAAGTTTAATCAAACACCTTTATAAAATTACCTGAAAATTAAATTAATCAAGCATTTTTGAACAAACGGAGTCTTTAAGAGTTGGCTTACTTAAAAAGATAACTAAAACTATTATTGATTTTACTATTCAAAACCAGCATTAAACGATTCCAAACACAATCAAAATCTTTAACTATAGAAACAACTTACAATCGTTAAACAACATATCCATAATTACTATTATTAATATAAACAAAAAAAAAAAAAACAGTAGGTACAATTTAAGTATTTTTCTTTCAAACATTTAAAAAAAAATATTATTCTGATTTTTAACTTGAATTTGTAAAGTTAAAATAATAACACCCAATAATAAAAAAGAATATACATTGGTACAATTACAAAAGAAATATATTACTTCACAATAATAATTTTAAATTATGGTTTAAATAAACATGAAATTATTATTAAAATCTGATAAACTTTTTAATGTATTTGACAACTGCTTCTAGGTAGAAAGAGATCACTTGAACTTACAAAATTCAAGTTAAAAAATTCTGAATAATATTCTTTTTATGTACATGTTTGATAAGAAAATACTTAACATTGTACTACTGTTTTTTTTTTTGTATATATTAATAATAAATTATGAGATATTGTTGTCAACGATATAGTCTCATAAGAATAAAGATGCTGAGATGGTTAACGATAGGCCGTGGGGCAGTAGCGGCCAAGAGGTGCACCGAGAGAGATAGACAATACTGTAGGAAACACTAGCAACACAACAATCACACCGCTGCTCTGATACTAACAAGAACCACGCTGCACGTACCACGTATGAAAGGTGGTCTTAACAGCCCCCTGCTTATTCAAGAATAACACAAAGAAAAATAGAATCGCGTCATCAACAACATATCATAGACATCCCGAGAATACAACATATACATCTGATCACACATAAATTCTTAACCCAACGCGTGGCAATATCCAGAGCCTTAAATCACAAAGCAAACACTACATATAAAATAAAAGGTAACAAATAATACGGTAGAGAGAAGAAACAGATTAAATAAAGCAGCACGAAATACTGAACCAAATAACTATCCCTGCCAGTAGAATCTCACATAAAATAGCGGAAAGTATTAAAAACCATCAGCTACACAAGCCTGACGTGTATGTACAATATTCTAGTTCGAATCCTCAAACGACGAAGCGAGGTTAACAAATATCTCACAAAATGAGCCAGATATAAAAGAAGACAACAACAATACATTTAAATATCACATACGCTTCAATGCAATTACACGTTAGAACGACCCGAAATCATGAAAATACATGACTAATCATACGACGCAATCACTTAAAATCTATCTTAACTTCTCCTCCGCCTAAGTGTTCTATTCACCTATTCTGCACCAACACGTATGGAATACAGCGGAAACACTCACTACAATACTCAGTCATATTAGTAAACGGATAATTACTATTATTAATATAAACAAAAAAAAAAAAAACAGTAGGTACAATTTAAGTATTTTTCTTTCAAACATTTAAAAAAAAATATTATTCTGATTTTTAACTTGAATTTGTAAAGTTAAAATAATAACACCCAATAATAAAAAAGAATATACATTGGTACAATTACAAAAGAAATATATTACTTCACAATAATAATTTTAAATTATGGTTTAAATAAACATGAAATTATTATTAAAATCTGATAAACTTTTTAATGTATTTGACAACTGCTTCTAGGTAGAAAGAGATCACTATCTCTTATATTCAGTGCTTTTCAAACAAGTCCTTCTTTTGTAAATTTCTCCACACTTCTTAAATACTCCATGATTGCAACTTCTCTCAGAAATGAAATTAGTTTTTCAACTCCTGAACCTTACATTCTTTTTGTAAAGATTAGTTTTTCATACAAGAACACCATGACTCATATCTCTTGACAAATCTTTGCATCAGGGTCTGGAATGGGAAGATCTGGTTGTGCTGTAGAAAGTAAATCATGTGTCAAAAAACGATATTAATAAGAACAATAATAAAAAAAGTATTTAATGGGATTAACGATTAACACTATTAAATAAATTTTTTCCACAGTGAGCTAAATGATCTTTGTTGTCAATAATATTTTTAGAGTTAATGAATAAATATTTTATAAATACTCACAGACACCTTAAGTGTTGGCTCCAGCAAATAAATTTAATGTAAAAAAAACAAACAAACATTTTTCGATCACTTTCAGTTTTATGCCAGGTTAATATATTGTTCCATAAATCAAATCTTATTCCAGCAGTTAAAAAAAAAAATGAAACATTCACTGTGACGATGTTCAAATTCAAAACATAAATGTGATGCATGGTACATAATGATGATGATATGATATAGTAAAAGTTTAAATATTTACATAACTTTCCATAATACGATTGGAGATAGACTAGAAAAATTTTGTTAAAAAAGTTGTGACACACCTATAAATGTCTAGTGATTTAGATGACAAAATTTACAGCATTGTGTTAAGGTTCACTACTGTTGGAAGTAACATAACATTGCTTGTCACATTTGCACTAGATTAATATTTTCTTAAGTATTGCTTTATAAATTTCAATAGTTTCAATATATAACAGCTAAGAATAACTGAAAGTGTTGTGTAGGAGCCTAGACTTGTCCCGATACGCTGGGATTCCTAACAGATTGGGCCACAGCAATGTTATAATTCATTTTTGAGATATCATGCACATGCTCCTTTATTCTGATCAGTAATGATCTTTTAGTCGAGCCTATGTAGTCAAGATTTCAGTCAAACCTAGTATCTAGTAATGGAATTTTATATACACCTAGGGCTTGTCTGCTGTCTATAAAGTCTTTTTCATTGGTAAGTAAATGAAAGACTGACAGGTTTTGATTATATGCAATATTTTTGTTTACCTCCCTAGCTATTCTAGAGTATATCTTGTGTAGCCTGGGATCATACTCTGGGGTTAGGTATATCTGATTGTGGGTTAAATGCTGCTTATCAGTTAATGTATTATTGACTATATTCAGTTCTATTTTTCTAGCTAATTTTGTGATGCATCTTGTGTTGTATAATCATGCTTTGTGGCTATGTTTTTAATAAAGTTTATCTCTTGCACAGTATCTTTATTAAAAACTTTATTAAAAACATAGCTGGAGAACAGGATAAAGGAAGAAGATCTAACTCCTGCACTGTATAATGCTAATGAAACTGGTTTGTTTTTTAAAATGCTCACTTCAAAAACCTTTGTTGCCAAGAATGACAAGGAAACTTGTGGGTGTAAACAACAAAAACAACATGTCACAGTGATGATGTGTTGCAATACCAATGGGAGTCATAAAATTCCTTTCCTGGTGATTGGAAAAGTCCAACAGTCATGATGTTTTCAGCACAGCAAGATGAGTCCATTACCAATAGATTATCATGCTTGAAAGAAAGCACAGATGGACTCAGAAATTTTTCTTTTGGTTTCATGATAAATTTATATCAGCTATGAAGGAAGAACTGAAGAAAAAGAAATTTCCATTAAAAGCCATTTTTCTAATTGATAATGCTGTCAGTTATCCCTCTGATTTGTCTCTGAAATCAGGTGATATATGAGCTATCTTTCTCCCACCAAATGTGACAGCTGTAATTCAACCTATGGATCAGGAAATTTTGGAATCAATTAAGCATTGCTATTGGCATGCAATTCTCATCTCCCTATTGATGAATGTGAAAACAATTCCACCAAAGCTATGATACAGATTTGGAAAGCAATCAACGTTTGTGATGTTATTTTCAAACTGCAGAAGCATGGGACATTATGGAGAGTACTACAATAGTGAAATAAAAGTTCATGGCCTTCGATTGACACTGAGTTGGAGTCTGCATCAAGGGATAGTGAGACAGTCTATTCAGAATCATTTCTGTATGCTGTGTTCATTGATATGTTCTAGGAGAAGAAGTAGTTGAAGAAGAGAACATTACTAATTGGTTGAATGAGGAATATTGTGGAGTGGACTAAGCTTTAACAGATTAAGAAATTATCAAAAGTGCACAGTATGAAAGTGATAAGGAAAAGGACACCAGAAGCAGAGAGAATGAAGTTTTCTTACACTATTGGTGCCAAAGCTACCAACATTTTTCCTGCAGTATATAATTCAACATTTGCAGTACTGATGTGATGCTCATAAAGTGATTGCATGACAAAGCATGCTGTCGATGAGCATTAAAGCAAATAAAAATCTGACATTTTCAGAAGTGACTACATTCAGTAGAAGATGTGACATTTCAATTGGGCTGAATTACATTTTAAATTTCTTTTACTTTATACAAATACATGTCTCTTATTTGTTTTTTAAATACATGTATGTACTACAGACAGCAAACATGTAATATTAAATTTAATAAAAATTTAAACTGACATCTTTTATCTCTAAGATATCCAACACACTCATTAATCCAGCATTCATTTGTGCAAGGAATAGCTGCTGGATTAACAAAAGTCTACTGTATAACAATATTTGACAAAAATTTTCTCAATTGGCAAGACCACCACAAAAATACTCTATAGCCCTTAGTCAATTTATACAACATAACAACTGCTGCCTACCTCATTTATATACTCTTGTGGACCTATAATTTGCAAATAGATTAAGTTAAAATAGAACAAATATCGTTACTTTAGTTCAGTGGTTCTGAAAGTGGTTGCTACTGCCCCCCTGTGGGTGGTCATTAAATCTAGGGGCGCTGGAGGCAGGGCACTGAACGGCAGTGCCATAACTAGCCATTCCTGTGCCCTGTGCAAGAATTCACATTTAAGCCCCTTAACTAATTAGGTTTGGGAAATTAATAAAATAAATATATGCATTTTGGGCCCCCCTTTCAAGTGGGCCCTGTGTGGGTGCACCTGTTGCACCTGCCTAGTTATGGCACTGCTGAATGGTGACCAGAGGCAAAAGTTGGGGTCACTGACAGCCCTTCCCTTTCCTCTGTTAAACGGATAAGAGGAAACATTGCATTTAATGGTTTCCAGATGTTGAGAACAATGTACAGTAAGGGCACAAAGTGTGAGATTCATAGAAAAGTTTTCCTAAGAATATTTCCAATCCTTTCTCACACAAGAGAAAATGGGTTAGGGGGCGTTGGGTATAACTTTATGGAACAAAGGGGGCAGTGGATCGAAAAGTTTGGGAATCACTGCTTTAGTTTTACAGTCTAAGATAATTATATTAGAATACCTTTTATTTTCATTTATCATTTATAAGTTTTTTAGAGTTTTAAATTGTACAATAGAGCATATACATTATGTAGTTGAAAAGTCTTATTTAAAAAATTGTCCATTTGAATAAATAATGATAAAAATATTCATTTAAAATATTAACTATAATATTTTGTTATTATTATTAGGCTGAAGATGATTTGCTTGATGAAAGTATACAAGAACAAATAAATGCAGAATTAAAAGCTTTAAGGATTCAAATTGCAAAAAGCCAAGCAGTTCTTGCCTTTCTGGTAAATAATAAGTTTTTGATAAATAAGGCTATAAATTATTATGATTATTTTAAAATTTTATCAAATAATCAAACACTCTGCTGGAGCTCGGTATATATAGAGGGTAATTATAAAGTCTCAATTTATTTTTCTGAAAATGATAATAAAATCAATTGTTTGCAAGTTGTGTAAAGCATGATGACCCAAAAAAAGAGAATTGATTTGGTTTGTACATGTTTGAGTGGATTAACATATACAAAAATACCATCAGATTTTCTTGTTCCATGACCTTCAAGAGATCATGAGATATGGCTTGGCTTGTGGCATAGTCCTCCTCCAGCATTTGCAATACATAGGATATGCTCTGTACATTTCATGAATTTATAATGAAGGATCTTCACACTATTGGTTGTGTCATAGTGAGCATCTAGCTTAATTTTCTCGTTGATGACATAGGCTCTGTGTTGTTGTAGTTTCTACACAATCAACCATTTTGTGCAGTATGTGGGTCTCCTGTACATTTCCACTTGCCTAAATTTATTAACCAATAGTCTTATATTGACCCTCATGGGAGAGGCTTCCTGAATTTCTAGGTCAAGTTTGTTGATACTTCCATGAATGTTAATCCACTGAAACATGCTCAAACTAGTGATTCTCTCTTGAGTTCAGCATATTTCACATAACCAGCAAATAAGTGATTTTCTTATCATTTTCACAAAAATAGATTGAGACTTTATAATCATCCTGTGTATATATTGTAATCGACCTGCAGCAATTAAACTGTAATGTTATATAGTTTAAATTAATATGTCAATGTCTGGAAGAAAAATGATATGAAGGTCTGAGTAGCATAGCTGGTAATATATCTATATGATAAACCAAAGATACAAGTTTGAGTCTTGCTCTGAGTTTTTCTTCCAGAATTTTCTACATTTTTTAATTAAAATTACCGTAATTGCTGATGATTAATCTTAACTTTAAATGATAGCATATCCTACTTTAGGCTAAATTACAAGATTTGATTAATTAAATATTAGTTTAAATATAACCTTAGCATCTAGGCTTAAGTAATATTGTTTATATACTAATTTCAATTATTTATTATTATAAATTAAAAGATTATATTTTAAAAAGGGTAAAAGTTAAAAAATCTTTAAAATCTTCTCAAAAAACAACCATGAGAAAATATCCTTCTCAGTCTTTACCAATTTTCAAGAAGACTTAATTAAAAACTATAGGCTACAACTTTCTTCTAAAAAGGAGCCCTGTTATAGCCAGGGCAAAATGCATTCAGAGGTAATATTAAATAAAGCTTATTCCTTTTTAGAAGAAAGTTGTAGTCTATAGTTTTTAATTAAGTCTTCTTGAAAATTGGTAAAGACAGAGAAGGATATTTTCTCATGATTGTTTTTTGAGAAGTTTTTTAAAGATTTTTTTAACTTTTACCCTTTTTAAAATATAAATTTTTAACTTATAAAATATACTGATTTCATTGTTGAAATTTTTACAAATATATTTATTATTATTTTAGCAATCTAAAGGTTCTAGTGTATCACAAGAAGTAATAGAACATTCCAATTCTGAAAAGTGTTTTAAAAATTCTGAAGCCTCAAAAAGTCAGGATAACATTATAGAAGGTATTTTTGATATAATTCTAATAATATAATTACCATAATTTCTTATGTAATATGGATTAGCTCCATACTCCATAACCACCAGTAGGTTTTTGCTAATATTTGCTAATGATATGCAAACTATGAGGTAGTAATATATAGTTTATTCTAATCTTTTCTTTTCACTGGTCAAATTTAGTTTCAATGTTCTTTGTCACAATATTTGCTCAATTAGGTCATGAGGCAGAAAATAGGAAAATAAAGTTACATTACCAAAGTCTCAGCAGCCACATATTAGAACTTTGCAGGCCTCAGGTTTCTCATGAGTCATTTAAACAATTTAGTATTGTCTTGTTAATAAATATCCTCTTACAAATATATCATTATTAACTATTGCTTTCCACCTATCCATAATTAATTAACATTTAAATTGATTGAAAAGTTTTACCATTATGTTCATAAAAAGGATCACCTTTTTATGAACATAATGGTAAATGTTAAAATAAAATAAAATGGTAAACATTACCATTTGATCACAATTCAGTTGATCCTAGATGGTGTTTGTATACATGGATAGAGATTGATCAAATTGCTATAATTCATTTGTATACAGGATTTGAATGATTAGAATAATCTTGGGTTAGTTTGATTCAAAAAGTATAAGCACCTTAGGTGTGGGGTGCATGGGACTCCCATTGTACAGAAGCTTGTTGTTTTTCCCAAAGTGTGATTTGTGATTCAATTTCATGCTGAGTATCAAAACAAGTGGACTAGGGTTTTAATCATCACTTGCAATCTGATTGTATCTACACATAGTGTTGTCATCATGATAGATAAACAATTCAGACAAGATGATATGTTTCCTTGGCATTTGCCGAGAATTTATTTCTAAGTCTATATACAAAATTTAAAATTGTATGTCAACCTTGAGACAATGTTTGCGGTACAAGGTGAAGACACAACGAAGCAAAAGCACATTGACCAGTAAAGTGAGGTTAGCCTCAGTCTGACATCACATAGGTTGGGAATGGTGGGCATGTGCCATGGTGCCAACCATTGCACTTGACCCCCACCTAGTGCAATAATACATGCAATTAACAAAAATATGCTGGGAATTGGATGCTTCTTCCTGAGTGCATTGTCAGCTTGGTTTCTGATGTTTCTTGTTTCAAGTTTGTGGTGATCATTGACTTAGGGTCACATACACCTATTGTTGTACAGGAAACTTGCTCTGTACCTGTCTTTTGGTTAACCTCTGTTGGCATTCTATCAGACAGTATGCAGGTTTAAGTTTATCTATGGAGATAAACATCTCTTTTTGGCATATTCAGATTTTGAACATCTTGTCCATTCACTATAGTATGGGGAAAGGTACATCGTATGGCAGTTATAGCAATGGCTGTACAGCATCATGCTGCACAAAAACATGGGTGCACCAATGCAGGTCCTGAGGGACAAATATTTTCCTTGCACTGTGGCATCTTGTTGGCATTGGTGTTATCTAGTGCATCAGTTCCTTGAGCTGCTAAGTGAAAACTGCTGTGTTTGTGTCCATGTAAGGTGGGAATTTGCTGGGTAGTCATAGAGTTGTCTCATAGACGAATTCAGCAGTTGTTTCCTTAATGTCCTCCTTAAAACAGCTTGCATCCCTAACAACACTTGGTAAGACCTCCATCCAACATTCAGCCAAGCAAGCTTTGAATGCAGATTTCAGCATGCAGTGGCTGTTCTCTACCAGGCTGTTTGCCATAGGGTGAAACAATGTGGTATGGGTGTGACTGCTGCCCAACAATTGGTCAAAGCTCAGAACAGGTGCAATTTGAACTGTTTACCCTGATTGGTAGTAATCACCTTCAGTACCCTGTAACGCGTGGCCCACTGTTCATAAAATGACTATGAAATTTTTAGGCTAGTTACAGAAAAAACCTTAGCTGCATTAGTTTCATCTTATGCAAGATATAATGATATGCAGATTACAGTCATGAAGCTACCTACCATTAGGTTAGGTTAGGTGAAGTCTCAAATTGGATAAAGAGCTTAGAGAAAAAAACCAAAGCAGTGGAGAATATGCAATTGCACTTAGCAAAGAAGACAAGGATTTCTTCTATATAGATTTAACATATAGATTAATTTTCTCAATGGTTAGAGAACACTAGACTTGGTAACATGGTTAGACTTCTGTACTCTCATAACACCATTGCATTCACTCAGTGGGCATTAATAAAAGATGTCACTGTTACAGTAAGTTGAAACATGCTCATTGTGCTTAGTAATTGGACAGAATTTGCATACAACCTGGATTACTAAACATTATTTACATTATTTATATGAGTATTTTAGGTAAATACTTCAATGTAAATACTTAATTACCAAGATTTGGTTTCCCATGATGACAGATGGACAGACCCTTAAGCACATAGAATTGAGAGAATATAATTAAAGAACTGCAACAGACAAACATAAATTCTATGCACTACCCTTAAGAGCACTTTTATATAACTAATGGTACTTTACCTTTTACTGTCTGTAATTTTGTTTGCATCACATCTTCATGCTGGCAGGTATTTGATATCTGTTGCATACTGTACTTGCATCACTGTTGTTTAAATGAGTTTAATGTTGAATTCAATTTTTAGAATGCTTCTCACATTCTAAGTGTCACTAGTAAAGCTGATGATAAAACAAAAATGATCCTCTTTTGTAAATATTTTACTTTCTTAAAGAAGCAATAATAAAGAATTATTTTATGAATATAGTGCCAAATGTCTGAAACATGGTTGAATATTCTGTGCATAAAGATTTGTTATTTTTTTTAATCCTTTCTGTAACCTCACTAGCATTAACAATAAAAATGTGAGCCTGCACTAACATCTTTTCTAATTTATATTTGAATAATGAACACTTTTCCTGTTATAAATATTAGCAAGAAGACTTCTTTGTAGCTTTATCTTGGTCACGTAATTTTATTGAATTATGTCTGTGAAGATTTGATGCTCTTTCCCAGTATTTAACTATATAATGCCATCAGATGTTACCATTTGGTATTATAATACATTTCAGTACAGTAGAGAGTCAAAAATCGGAATCAATTGGGGACTGGGGTTGTTCCAATTAGTCATTTGTTCCAATTACCCATTATGTACCAAAAAATACATTAACCTGTCCAATGTTCAAATTTTTCTCCATTGCATGTCGCCTCGTGTTGAATTTTCGTCGATTTTAAGCCAAACAAAAATTTTTATAATAATAATCGAGGCTATTGTATTGTTAAAAATTATTTCTGCATTTTGTACAAACAAAATAAATATATTGAAGAATATAAAAACATGAAAATTATACTTTAGAAGTAAATTTAGTATCAAAAACGTTCGATTCAGCTTGACACAGTCCGACTGAAAATCGTGCCGATTACCGGCAATTCCGATTATCAGTGTTCCAATTAACGACTCTCTACTGTATTATGTTATGTTCATAACGTTTTTAATAACACTACAGAAATAATTTTTTCACTAACTCACACAGAAACATCAGTACCTACTCTAGTACTTGATTTATTAATCATACAAAAATTTTAAGAGATTTTATGTAATTTTAATTTTTTTTTTTGAAAATCTATACAGAAATGTTCATTTTAAATTTACATCACTTTGTTGATGGAGTGTTTTTGTAGATAGATCACTTTTTAATTTCATGTTTGAGAATCTGTACAGAAATGTTTGATTTAAATATTTATATCACTCTGCCAAACACTTTTTACTTTTAATTTATTCTGTGTACATTGTGTTTAATGAAATGGCTGTATACAGAAGAAATGTGAAGATCTAAATGGGGTCAAAAACATTTGTGTGATTAGTAAATTAAGTGCTAGAGTAGATACTGAGGTTTTGTGTGTTATTGACTATTATTCCAGCTTTGTGAGTTTTATAATTTTTCACTTCTTCAGAATATATTATTCTCTCTTTTTCAACAATAAGTCATAATTAAAATCTGCAAGACATGAGAATAAATTCACTATGCCAAGTAGATTTTATTGAAATTAAAGTCTCTGGAGATGACTGAAATATGAATATTCATTTTATCAATGTCTTTTGAACTGACTAACTTGTAAGATCAAAAAATCTTAGCCAGAGTTAGTTCTTATGCTGATAAGTTATTAATTCTATCATTTATTATTTTTTTTATTTCATCAAAGTTTTTAATTTATTTTATTCTTATGTTAATATATTACTTGTATAATGTTTATATCATTGTTACATTAAACAAGTTTAATATAATAATGATATGAACATTATATACTGTTAAACTTGAAAGCTTTATTATTTCATTTGCTTATGTTTTTGTGAGGTTAAAAAGCATAGTATTACCATCTGACATTAGTATAAGACGCTCATTAGTATTTTGAATAAATAGCACATAGTTTAATTTGAAAATGCTTTTATCAATTATAAAAATAAGATAATTTAAATACTATTATTTAAATTAATTTAATTATTTATTTTAAAGATGTAATAAAAATTACTTAATGTTTGTTTCTCAGATGATATACATCGAGATATTAGAAATACATATTATGAACACTCACAATCATTTAAATTGGAACAAAAGTTCGATCAAATCAAGCATCCTCCAAACAGGTAAACTCAATTTTAAAAAGTATTGTAATTGTAATTAATAATAATTAATATTTTATGAAATTATGAGATCTAGATATACAGTTGAAATCAGTTAAAATGAACAAAAAAGATCAAGTACATTTGCTTCTTATACCATTACTTGCTATACCAAGTTTTAAAGATTTAACCTGTATCACTAGCAGTGGATATAGCAAGTATTGATTAATATGTAACTCATACTTTTGCCAAAGCTTTTTTATTTGACTTAATACAATAAAATTTTAAAATATAATAAAAAACTTTCTAAATTGTTTACTGCCATTTGATTTATGTCATTTCTTCCTTTTCTTAAAAATGCCATCTGAGATTTTAATACAATATTTTACTGTATATAATAATTAATATATCTGTTTTTAAAATGGTTGAACCATCCATTGCTATAAATAAAATTTTGATGTCCAAACTCTAATAAACTTTTCTACCTGTACACTTACTGTATTTTTTCAGATTGACCAGCATGTTGCATATGACCTGGGATGACCAGCATGCCAGAAACTGTGAGGTTACCAGCATGTTGGTTAAACTGTGACTAAAAAATAAAATTAATTAGATCTAACAAAACTAGTTGTTAAATAAATGTTAAAGAAAACATTCTTCTGAGTACAGTAAATAGTGTTGTCACCTTTTCAAACTCGCTGACCCAGATGGCAAGTCAGGCTTGTTGGAACAAAAGTTCCTGACGCATGTGCAATGTCATTTTGCAATGCAAAGAATAATGTTCATGCAGCTTCTAAATCAGTTACAGTTAGGAACTAGGGACTTAAGTAGTAACGTAAGTAATCTAAATTAGGAAAGAAAGAACAGACAACTCAGTTTTATACAAGACATGTACAGGCGTACAAGCAAATAAAAAAAGAAACGGTTGACAGGAGGTATGTTGCGTGCCACACGTCAGTGTAAACAGAGTAACATGGTGAAATGGCAGATGAGTTTCAGTCAGTGTGAGGTCTTCCGCTGTTAAAATAGTGTAAATTTACAAGAACTTTGTTTCATTGTAATTTCACAATTTCTACGAAATTTCCAGACGAAATTAATAGTTCACCCAGACAGTGAGTCAATTCTCGGACTGTCCAGGTGAAAACCGGAGGGGTGGTAACACTAACAGTAAAATAATAACATTGAAATTGACTGACTTATAACCAGGAAGAGAGTTTTCATTTACAGGATAATAAAACAATTAGCAGCTTATTGATGTTAGTAGTAGTGCTTAGTCAGTGTAGGTTTCACTGACAATATGGCACAAAAGTAATAAAGTTTTACCAGTACTATCCTGATGGTAAAAGAAAACACCTTCCTCTCAAATTTCAAAGCACACAAAGCAAATGTTTATGGTATAAGTTGAGATAATTTACAGTGAGTTTCTGAAATTCGATATTTTTATTTTTGCATTTTTGGATCAAATAAAATGAACATAAAAAAGCATTATTGGTATCATGATGAGTATTAATACACAATTAACCATCAACCATAATAATCGGGCAGATTACAAGCAACAAATATAAAATGTAGAAATTATATGATAAGGCATTAGGTGTCATAGGTCCCCAGATGGTGCCTTGGATAACCGTTTGATGGTTGGATGGTTATATCTAAAAGTTCAAAAGTATCTGGAGGATAGGAGTCATTCAGAGATCCAGTGGCATAACTGGTCAGCACACCGCATAGTAAGCGAAGGTTGCAGGTTTGACTTCCACTCTAGGCCAATTTTTTCTTCCAGACTACACTAAATTCTAAATTTAAAATCTAAAATCATAGTTACTACTATCGTCAGTAGATGGTGCCTAATACCTTATCATATAATTTCCAAATTTAATATTTGTTGCTTGTAATCTGCCTGATTATTATGGTTGATGGTTGGTTGTGTATTAATTTATATTTATCAGGTTAATGTGACGTGTTGTTGTGTTGTTGTTATGATGATTATTTTACATCATTGAAAAGAATACTTAATGCAGATATTACCTTATATCTCGGCAGATAAGACGACCTTCAGATAAGACGAGGTATAAATTTTCATCAACGTTTTATAGTTTTAGCATATATCTGTCCTATAAGATGACCCCCAAACTATCAACGGCCTATGAATTTAGTTTAGATCAGAGATCATCATTTGAATAATAATACTGTATAGTGTAAACGGAATTATGTCCTATTTGTAATTTTTCAAATGCACAAATTTTATTTTCTTGCATCTGGCAGCACTGCCTTGCGTTAGTTGCAAACATTCGCACTGATTCGGCATTCAGGTAATTACCTTGACTATTCACAAAAACGTCGTATGGGCTATTCTATTTTGTGCACATATCCTACTCTCTACTAGTAAATAATTACAGTTTGTCCATTTTTTATAATGGTTTTAATTTATATAAATTTCAATCTAATTTTTTTTGTATCTGTCCTATAAGACAGCCCTGGATTTTGGAGTTTTTTTATGATTCAACTATTGTTTTATCTGCCGAGATATACGGTAAATGTATAATCATAGTTTTTTATGTAATGATGACAGTTTCACAATTTTAGAATAAAAACTTTTTAAGTATTCAAGAATTATTTTATTTAATTTTTGAAAAAGGCATTGTTTAATACATGCATTTTATCATTGAATATGCAGACCTGAAGATTTCCACCAAGCAATATAACCTATTAAATCACTAAAATAGGGTTTAGAACTGATTGTAATAAATTACTGTACTGTATATCCATCTTTTCATATTTTATGTTTTTAGAGAAAAACCTCAACTAACTCAGACAACCTTATTAGTCTGAGTTAGTGTGCATTTACTGTATTAGAAAATACTTTGAGCTATTTCCAAACAAGTATTAAATGTTGTAAATGATAAATTAAGCTTAAAATTTACTCTGTACTAATTTATTGTAATCAAAAAGTCTTATATAATAATTAATTTTAACATTATTTTTTTAAAAAGCTGCTTTCTTTCTTCTTTAGGAGTAACAGTTCATCAACAAACCCAAAGCCTATGCCTTTACACAGAGCTCATTTTGCATTTTCCTGTCCTGTACTTCCTAGTCATACATCATTTATTACAAGAGCAACTCAAACTGATCCAATTGATTCAACTTTCAGCTCATTTAAGACTTCAAATGGTGAACATCTTTTTGAAAATCTCAGATCAAACAGTTATTGTAAAACTTTAAATAGAACAAATGCATTGAACACTGATGATAGAACTGTTGGAAATAGTATTCCTGATTATAAAGTGGCCTGTGCTGCTCAAAGTCTTAAAACATGTCTGCTTGCTGTGCCAAATGCATTTTGTTTCCAAGAAAGAATAGATTCACCAATCTCTCCTAGTTTCCCAAGAAACAGAAGTTTTAGTTTTGTAACTGCTATTAAAAAAGGGAATCCACATTTAATAGATGCAACAGATAGTTATTATTGTACAAACATAGAAGAAAAGTTTTCACAGTCTGCTACAGATTCTTTAACTAAAGATAATGTCCATTCTGAAGTGCCAAATGTTTCTTATTATAATTCATACAGTAATATTGGAAAAGAATATAGTCCACAAATAAAACCGTGTCCAAATGAAGATAAGGAATATAATAGGTGAGAATATTAATTTTCTTGTATATTTTCTATAATAAAATACAGTAAAGTCACTTTATAGCAACTCTCAATTTAGTAACTTGCCACAATGTATTGACCAATATGTAAAGTACTGGATGATCTCCCAAAATGTAAAGCTTGCTTACTATCAATATAATTTCTTTTCCCCTGTCCTTTTTTATCTTGTGATGTCAATGGAAACTAATGTTTATGAGCATGTGCCAACTGTGTCACTTCTTGATAGCTGGTGTTTGTCTTCTTTGGAATGTTGAGAATGCCATCTAACTGCTATTTTTTGTAGTCTTCTTCTGGCTCTAAATCTACTTTCTTCTTATGAAGGCAATATATTGTAAGATGTTCAATGCAAAAGGAATTATATTAAAGCATGATATCCAAGGAACAACTTTAATTTCGCAGTAGAACAGATTATTTACAGGTCTCGATCTTTATACACTTCCCAGGTTTCTCTATGATAACAATACAAACAAATGAATTCTTCGCATAATTGATTCTGTTACAATTACCAATTCAATACTATTAACGTACAATAATACATATCCTACAATCGCAGATCAATTCTTAACTTACTTAAAAACTAAATGAAAGATAGTTGTATAGATAGAAGGGGAAGGAGGAAGAATTGATAGGACAGGGAGTACCCAAATTCTCGGTGAATAACTTGGTGTGATTGCTCGTTTCCAACTTCCACATCCTGATGGATGTTCTCTTCTGAACCCTTTTGTCTCTTAACAAATATGATTTCTCCGAGGAAGATTTATCTCAAAGTCTGGCTTATTTTCTCATAAGTCTCCTACTCTGAGGCCCAACTCACCAGCTCTGGTCCCTCTCGAAAAACTCAGTCTTACTGGTACATGACTTGCTTCCGTTCAGTCAAAGAATGTCCTCCTGAAATGAGGTTTTGCCCTCAGGACTTCCTGTAACCTATTGTTAACTTCCAACACCCTGGTGGGAAAGGGTTGGGTCAGAATTTCTTAGAAGTATGGAAACAATAGAACAAAGAAAAAATGGACAGAGAGAGAGAGGATTAAAAGAGAGAAAATATGAAATTAAAATTATACAAAAAAAATATGGCATACTGCTACAATATAATAAATCATCAATTGTTATTCTTAACAAGACAAATATGTAGAATTCTGATATTGTGAATTAATGTAATTTAATCTTCAAGCTTTCCAAATTTTGATTCTTTCTTTTGTATTCCAACTCTAGTTTTTTTTTCATTTCTTTGATAGTTATTGTTATCATTTTGTGATCTATATTTGTCAATACATTTGGAATCATAGGCTTTCTTTAGTTTCGAGCTATAATGTAATCTATTTGACTCTTAATATTTAACTTGTGCCACCTTGTACCACATGCGTATTTGAGAATTCCTGTGCTTGAAGAATGTATTAGTTATAAAAAGATCATTGACACAGAGCTCTAATAGTCCATTCCTAACTGCCAAACTTTCCCTCTGGTCACAGTTGATGATCTAATGTTGTTAACTTGTTTCTCCTTCTTGAGATTTGGTAGAATTAAATTGTTTGAATTTAAAAAAAAATTGTGTGTGTTTTTAAATTTACAAAATTTAAGAAAATTCTTAAAGGAGACAATACATAAAATTGTCTTCTCACTTGTCCTTTTGCATGCACACAAAGACAATAATAGTTCAAAATTGACATTTCATTTGAGGTTACTTGTCTGCCTCAATATGTAAAACATTAAAATAATAGAATAATTTTGTTACATATAAAAAAAAATAATAAAATTGCAAAGGTTCGAACCTATATTGTGTAATTCCAGTGCCCAGTATCTTATCCACTTGGCTAATGCCATTACAAGAAGAAGTGAAACTAATAGACTTAAAAGCTCAACACTCAATTTTCAGAGGCTCAGTTTTCGGAAGTTCTTGAGAAATGGGTCTTATTATTTGGACAAGGAGCTGTTTGGATTTACGGCTGCATGCTCGCCAAGTTTCATTCAAATCAAGAGACCCAAACATCAGGTCCTCTTCTTACATGATTTGCAAACTTAGCAAAATGTCTCAATTTATGGCATGTACTGTACATAACATGGGTTCATATAACACGGCGAAAAAATTTTGATTGTGTTTGTATAACACACTAAAAGAGACTCGTATAACATGGTAAAACATCATTGCCGACTCGTGTCATGAGCGGATTGGTCGAATCTGGACCAATAGCGGATATTGTACGAACCGTTGAGTTTAAACAAGCAGCAGACCTACTAAAAACCATTTATTATTTAATGGCCATAAAAATTATATTTATATTAATGATGTTTCCAAAGTTCAGCAAATTTTTCGCAGAAAAATAACTTATCAGGAAACACACGCCCGCTGTTTGATGAGCCGCTCCATGACAAAACAAGCTTAAGCAATGGTGTCATCAAACGGTGCACATCGGTAAGTAATCCTACAATTTTTTGTTTATAGCATAGTTTATACGGATTATTCCCAAAAAATTATACGTGATTTGGAAATGTTGAGTCAAATTAGTCTAGAATCAATTAATTTTATGGAAGAAAACCTTTCAAACAGCCGTAGCCCCTAAACTGCACACGTGCTGGGCTGTGATTGGCTCATGTATTTAGGTGACTCATACAACATGGATTCATATAACATGGAACGTATCTACCATGTTATAGGGGGATCTACTGTATGATGTTTCTTATTATAAGCAATACCTGAACCATGACAGTGTGTACTTCCACACCTCAAACATATGGATTTATGGTTATATGCGTTCTTTCTATTTATCATTTGTACAGTTTTGACTTTTAGTAATTTGCTCTTCATAGTGATTAACTAACTTTGAGTTTGTTCACTTGTTCTGCATATTTTAACAGCTTTTGCCAACATTAAATTTTCCTCAGTAAGGAGCTTTTTTCTATCAGCATCACCAAAGATATGAGTACTATTCTGTCTGTGACCAGGCTATCATGCAAGGTACCAAATTTGTAAGTTTTGCTCTTATTCAACAATGCAGTTAAGAAATCATCAGACTTTTTGTTTTCATGTTGAACAATTTTGTTAAATACAAATCTTTCATATATGATGTTTACTTTGCGTCGAAAAATAATCCGACCTTTGTGCCTTTCTCTAACTTAATCGTTTTACTAGTAGTGTTACGGAGACGTATAGGTACTTGTCCCTTTCTATTAGGGCTTACTAGCACATCGGCGCCATCGATCCTCTCGTGGGAGACAGGTGTCACCTCGCATGGAATAACCCATAAATACTCCTACTAATGTTTTCAAGGTATTCTTTTGTTCTTCTGAAAAAGTATTGAAAATATTTACTGCTTCTTGGCTAATTGCAGACATAAATGCAGCAATTTGTACCTTAGCTGGCTTCCTTTCTAGTTCTATAAGTATTGCATATTATACAAACTGTTGGTGTTGGTCTCTCCATGCTTTATTGGTAGTTTCACTTACTTGAGTTAACAGAACTGGCAGTCTTGGATTAATGTTTTTTCAACTAATGGTAGCCTCTGATCTTTGGTTATTTCAGATTCCTTTTTCTTTGGTTGGGACCAAAGTGATGTCTGGCATACTGTTATATCACTGGCAATAATAATGATTCACTTATAGAGAATTAAACATGCCAGGATTTACAACAAAGAACTGACATATTTATTTATGAACATGCCACAACTCAGAGTCATCTGGTTATATACATGACAAGAACCAATACCAATTTTTTTTTTTAAAACCTTTGCATGACACAGGAAAAATTTCATACTTTCTATGCAAGAACTGCATTTTCACATCAGCAGAAAACAATAACAACTAAATATTAAAATAACAAGATCAATGAATGTGAATGTGAATCATTATCAGCTTTATTTCATCTTTCTACAAAAATCTTATTTTGGATTTTTTGCATTTCTAATGCCCTAAGTCAGTGGTGGCGAACCTACGACCCGTAGGTCAGACACTGACAGACACAGGCTTTTCAAATGACCCATGCGTTGATTTTTATAAACTTATTTTTTATATCATAAAAGAGAGAACAGACAATCAAAAATATTAAAAAAATAAAGTATATATATATATATCTAATGTCAAATTTATAAAAAAAATATTTCCAAGTGGACATTGGCTAGCTGATTTTCAATTGTATCACTGCACCTGTGTATGGACTCATGACAGTTAGTCATAAACTTGGCGTGCAATAAAAACATTATTTATCGCATTTTTCATGGCTTGAAAAAATTAAAACTTTAATTTTTCGAAATTTTTTGAAAAATTTCGGGAAAAATATGACTAAAATAAAGTCACCAGGTGTCTCACAGACGCCTTGTGATGTAGGAAGGATTATTAAAGCTTCTCATCTACATATGTATGTTTATCAAGTACATTAATAAGAAATATCTTTTTAAATTATTGTATTCTAAATATAAATATTTTTAGTTATAGGTCTGTACTATGTCAGCAGTTAAAAAAATAAAAACAAACGATACAAGTTCCAGACCATATCAAACAGAATGGTATGATAAATATTGTGTGATTGAAAAGAATAAAATGACTTTGTGTGTAATTTGTAACGAAAAAGTCACTTCTCATATATACAATGTAAAAAGACATTTTGAAACATTGCATTCTAATCTTGGCCTTTCAACAGATGAAGAAATAACATACTTTTTACAAAAGAAAAAAGAAAATCATTCACAAACCAGTGTTTTAAAAACTTTTTGATTTCCAAAAAATAACATTACAGCTGTTATTTTTCAAGTTGCCCATTGCATTGCTCACCATTGGAAACTTCTTTCAGAAGGAGGGTTTGTAAAACAAGTGTTTTTAGAATGTAGTGCTACTTTGTTTGCAGACTTTAAAGAAAAAGACTTGATTATAAAGCATATAAATGAGTTACCAATAAGTCACAATACAATTAAAGATCGAGTAATAGAATTAGAAAGAAATATTTTTTCACAAATAGATAACTACTTAAATTATGCAGAAATGTATTCAATTTCTTTAGATGAGAGTAATGATGTAAATGGTTATGCACAATTAGCAGTTTTTGCTTGATATAAATCAGGCAATATAATGAAAGAAGAGCTAATGAAACTAATAACGTTGAAAGGGAAGTGTACTGGTCTTCATATTTTTAAAGAATTTGATATTGCATTTAAAGAAATGGATATTGAGCTACAGAAAATTGTTTCTGTAACAACAGACAGTGCACCCAATATGGTGTGGAAAAACATTGGTTTTATTCAGTATCTTAAGCAAAACATTACACATTCTCTGATTGAATTTCATTGTATAATACACCAGCAAGTTCTATGTGCGAAGCAAGGTTTAAAAACATTTTCCAATGTAATGCCAGTTGTAATGAAAGTCATCAACTTTATAAACACAAGAAGTCTTAATAAACGACAATTTGCACAAATATTAGAGGAAATTGAGTGCTAGTATTCAAGGATTTTGACATACAACAATGTTTGATGGCTCAGTTGTGGTCAACTTCTTAATCAGTTGGTCATTTTATTAGAAGAAATTAAGCTCTTTTTGAATGAAAAAAAACAATAGTTTTGACGAATTTTCAAATATAGATTGGTTAAATGATTTAATGTTTTTATGAGACATCACTCAGCATTTTAATGAACTGAATAAAAAAACTTCAAAGAAATGGACAAATCTGTTTAATGATGATTGAAAATATTTATGATGAAACTTGACATCTTTACTAAGGATTTGGAAATGAAAATCATGAAATATTTTCCTCAATTACAAAAACATTTTCAAAACACAATAATTTTTGAAAATACACTTGAAATTCAAGAAAATGCAATTAAAGAATATTTAATGATTATACAGGAAATAAAACAAGCTTTTGAGGAGCGATTTAATCAATTTAAAAGTTTGGAAAATACATTTCACTTTATTTTATATCCATACAAAACGGAATTCGAAACAATGGAGTTAACCGAATTTGTGCCTAGGTACCCATGATTTAGAAATGGAATTAGTTGAATTTCGAAGCAGCAGGGTGGAAAAATAAATTTGAAAACTTGATTTTCGAAGTAGAAAGAAAAATGTCTGAAAGCAGTACAAATAATAATGATCCCACACTAAAAATTGAAAAGATTATATTAAACGTATGGGATTCTTTACCAAGTAATTTTATATCAATGAAGAAACTTGCCTATGCTCTTTTAAATGATGTTTGGGTCCACATATTCGTGTGGAAAATTGTTTTCTTCAATGAAGTTTATAAAATCTACCAATAGAAATAAACTTTGAAATGAATTGACTGCAAAATACGTTAAACTAATGAATATGAACCTAAAATTAAGAAACCATCTGAAAATAAACAACAGATTTCTCATTAAATATACTTCAACTTTATTAATAATTTTATTACACATACACATACCTGTAACTATATCTATTAATAAATAATATTTCATAATATATATGTGATTTTCTTTATTCCTTGTTTATTCAAATACTCAGTGCAGGGGCGACTGCTGACTGGCCATGGTGTCACCTGGTGCGGTAATTCATGGTATCACCCCATTGATATCAATTTTTTGACGTTGACCTTTATTCTTTGCTCTTGTAAAAGTAAAAGTTGTAAAACAAAAAGAAAACATAAACTTTTTAGAGGATTTTAAAAGTGAGAACCAAAACAAAGTAGTTTTTAATCATCCTCCCCTCCCCCTTTCCAAGTGATGCCACTGACTTAGTGACCCACGAGCTAGTACTAAAAAAAATCATGGACAAAATTTGACCCACATCTCAAAAAGGTTTGCCATCACTGCCCTAAGTAGTTAAAGACCTCCAAACAACAGTTAGGCTGGAAATTCTGAATATAGTGAACTTCTATGAGTTTTTTATGTATTACTGGGATAACGGTTTTAAGATACTCTGGTGGCACTACTTAACATGCAGTCAGGCTTCAACTGTAATAATTTACATACTTGTCCAAGACATAGCTATATGTATTAATTATGCATTCTATTTGGATGTATAACTGTTTATCAATGAGTATATTAATAGTAGTATTGATGTATTGATTTAATTATAATTCATTGAAATAATGAATTGTAGCAATAACTAATATTGCTGTTATGTTTGTTTATTCAATAGTATTTCTTATTTTAAATTAAATTAGTATACAAATAAAATTATAAAATTAAACATTTCTCACAATATTTAGATAATTTAATAACTTATTTAGAACCTAAATACTTTAAATTTTTAAAATTTATTATACTGTTTGATACATTTACATTCAGATAATCAGATAAAGTATCTATTTGTTGATATGTTGCATTATAACAAGATCACTGAATGTGAATGTGTCAAACTAATTTTTAATTTGTAAAGTAGTATATATATTTAAATTGTATTTTTATATTGAATTAAATATTTTGATAAATACTGATTTAATTTTTCATTAGGCCATTTATAAATATGAAAAATAACATTAATTCTTCATCTCAACCATTACAAACAGTATTACCTAATGTGGAGTTATCTAAAGAAATATCTAAAAATGATAAGAAGGTATGAAATTTATCTATAATATATAAAACAAGAATGTTTGTTTGTTTGTTTGCTGGAGTAATCTCAGAATCTGCTGAATCAATTTTTAAAATTCTTTCAGTATTGGAAAACTTATTCCTTCCAAATGAACAAAGGCTACATACTATTTTCATATTAAAAAAGATGTTTTTACTGCAGTATTTGTCTTGCATAGTCTTATCAAGTTGTAGCTCCATTAAAGGTCAATTCCCTTTAACACCTAGCGGGGCATTTTAAGCTTTATTAGTGAGGTTGAGGCTGAATTTTTCAACTTGAAAACGTGTACATTGGATGTTCTACACCACTTTCCTGTAAGCCTTGAAGTTCGACAATGGTGTTTGGGTAGTCAGTGGAATAATGCTTGACATTCCAAACACCATTGTCAAACTTCTAGTCTTACAGGAAAGTGACGCTGAATGTCCAATGTACGTGTTTTCACATTTAAAACTTTGGCCTCAACCTCGCTATTATCTTATCCATTCAATATCAGTTTTGGTTAATGCGCAGTTCAGGCAGTTGTGTATATACTTTGTTTATATTGTCTTGGCCATTTGTTTTTTATAATGATACTCTTTTATTATCAGATACAACTATAAGGAGCAAATTTACTTCATTTAGATGAAACTAAGCTTTTGTATGTTAGCCTGTAGTATTTTTGTGTGTTCATTATTTTAATATTAATCCTACCGTATCATTATTTAAAAATAAGAATTAGTCTTGTTATATATAAAGCAAGATTGTTTGTTTCTTACTTCAAGGCAATTTCAGAATATACTGAACCAATTTTTATTAGTTCTTTCTCCTTTGGAAAGCTTATTACTTTTCAAAGTACATAGTTACCTTAAAACTCAGACTTCTCATTCCTTCTTACTGATTTTATCTCCCCAACAAACTCCAAACTCTTTGACCAATCTGGACCAAATTCTGCATAGTTATTCTTTACAATCCTCCAAAAAATATACACTACTTTAAAACCCAGACCCTCATTCCTTCCCCTGATTTCATTTTCCACTCAGACTTCTCATTCCTTCTTACTGATTTTATCTCCCCAACAAACTCCAAACTCTTTGACCAATCTGGACCAAATTCTGCATAGTTATTCTTTACAATCCTCCAAAAAATATACACTACTTTAAAACCCAGACCCTCATTCCTTCCCCTGATTTCATTTTCCACAAATTTCAAAACGTTTTGACTGATTTACACCAAACTTTGCATAATTACTCTTTGCCATCATGCAGGAAACATATGCTACATCATATCTTATAACAAGGACAGCTCAACCCTCTCCTTGAGTTCCCAGGCAACACTGGGCATTTTTTGCTAATAAATAAATAAATTTGAATTCTCTGAAATATACTTAAGAGGACTATTATAAGCTATAATTTTAAAATGTGTATTTATGCACATTTATTTATAACCAAAAAATACAATTTGGCTATTAACAAATAATTTGTAATCTTAAAATCGTATTTAGTTTATTTGAAGAATAAATATTGTTGGTAAATGTTTCTACAGCTTCTGTACTTTAACTTCAGATGATTATTTTGTAAAATTTCATTCTATTTTATCATCATTATTATTCAAATCTGAATACAGTTCAAAAGGAACTATGCACTCTCTTTTCAAAATGTTGTAAATTTAACATAAAGTTTTTCAAATGTTAATGGTTTTTGTTATGATTACATTAAATGCACTAACTTATTTAACATTTCTAAAAATCCAGCAGGCTTAACTTTCCTGGCAACATTTGGTGGTGCCATCTGTTATGATATTTTACTCTAAAAAATTTTTTACATTTTTAATTATTATAAAATGGCAAAAAGCTTAATTTTAAAGGTAGGAATGAGTTTAATTACTAAATAATTTTTCACTAGAGGCAGGCTTTAGGTGCCATCTCATATTAAATTTAACAATTATAATCAGAATTCTTGATGTAACTTATAATCAATTATAAGTTACATCAAGAAACTGGAAACAATGTTTCTCAATGTAGATAGCCTGGGTGAGCAGTTTGAGCAGTAATATGTCACAAAAATAAAAGATTAAGTGATTTATTGTTGATAAAAGAAAAATATATGATGAAAAGTACAGATAAAAAAATAAAATGTAATACTAAAAACACAATAAAATAAAATAAAATCATTTCACATTTAAGTGGGAAAAGTCTTTGAAAATTGGAGTCGCTTGTTAAAACCAGCCACGTTTGAGATTTTGTCCTGTCTCAACTGAAGGAACTATGTCTCCCTCAATCTTCAACAATCCTGGACAGATCCAATCTTGTGCTCCAGTTGCAGAAGGTTCTAGAACAATGCCACTACCACAAACTGCTAGCAAGATATTCCAGAAAGTTTCAGAATATTTTGATTATAGAAAATTGTGGAAAGTTCCCCTCCTAATTAGAGCTAGTGAAAGATGCTATCTAGTGGGGATGAGACAGTACTACTGCCACTACAGCCACTGTAACAGCGAGAGCAATTGCAGCACATGGGGGCTCATCTACATTGTACGTAAACTTAGTTCCTTGTTTTTGAAATTGGAAAACTTTTCCATAGTTTAATCTAAATTTCTCCAAACTCTTCAAAAATATGAAGCAACTCTCTCGCTTTATATTCCAAAAAACAGCACCCAAAAATGTCAAAATACTTTTTTGTTATTAAGTGTCAAAGAGGCAAAAGTCGACATATTCATTTCTTGATTATATCTTATCTCTGAGTTAATTATATTTTCCAGAAATTATTTTATACATATGCCAGAACTCCATGGAGCATTTTGACATAAAAATCATCAAATCTAATGTGAGAATTTTTTTTTAAAACTCTGAAATGAAATTGTAAAAGTCATCCCAGAAGCCTGAGCTCACTTACTGCTCACCCATGCAATTAATATTTATTAAAATAATTTATAATTGCAAAAGTAACCTAATGTAATCCAGTAGTTGTTTGGCTTTACAAATTATGATTTGTAAATAAAATAAAAAGAAAAACTAATTCCAATTTAGATGTCAAAACATTTATTAAGATGTAAAGTCTTTAATAATTAAATTAATTAATAAACAGTAAAAACAGTATAGCTTCGACAAATTATTAAAGTTGGTTTAATTAATAACTAAGATATCTGTGATTATAATTTTACATCATGTACTATTATATATTTAATTTTCAGTCTTTCATTGATTATGCTCATTTGGTCTATGGCTATGCCTTCCCTTTTGGAAAATTTGATATGGCTCTTAATAAAATTTGCTTATATTTTAATACATTATATTCAGAATCCTAGCTTTCCAAGGATTAGGTTAGGTTTTACTTTATTTTTTGATTGTGTCAAATATTTTGATCGCTTACTTTATTTAAAATTTTTTAATGGATTTATTTTTTATGATAAGCTGTTTTTACATGTCCCTTTGAAAAAAAAAACCTACTACATTCATCTCATGTGTTCACTCTGTATTTTCATTTCTGTGAATCTCAAAGGTCCTTTTTTTTATATTTCTTAAAATTTAAATAATTTTGACAATTTTTTATTTTTTAATTTTTCATGTTTTAAGTTAAAATATAATATCATGTGATACAATTTTTAATTTTATGTAATTGTTGTCTTTGTTTTTTTGTATATTTGTTAATTTTTTGTAGTAGATATCAACTGTCCTTCAGGACTTTTCTATCTATTTGTAAAAATAAATAAATAAATTTATGAGAGATATTTTAATGAAATAAAATTATTTTCAGAAAAATGAACAAAAAGAAAAATGTGAATTACAATTAACAATAGGTGATGATTCTGTAGAAGATAAAACATCAAGAGCTAAAAATAAAAAAGATAATAATATAGCTGAAAAAAATAGAATAAGTAGAAATGTAAAAAGAAGATTTTCTGGATCAGGTATTTGTATATTTTAAGCATCAGTCGTATTTAGAATAGTATAATTTTTAATTTTTTTTTTTTTTTTTGCAATGTAAGTTTTCTAGAATTGAAAATGTTAAATCATTAGTTTAAAATGAAAAGAAAACTTTGTTATTGTTTTTCATTTTGTTCAGTTTTCTAATAGAAACTCAGTTTTTCATGATTGTTTTAATACTTTCAGTTGCTAGTGTTTTGTTCTCTTTTAATCAAAATTTTAAAATTTTAATACAATCCAGTTTTAATTTAATTTTTTGAAAGATTTATCTACCATGTAATTCTGTAAAGGTTGAACTAGCCTTTTTCTAGAAGGGTATTATATTAATGGGACAATGAAAACAACAATGATGATTGACAATTGATGGTAAGGACAATGATAACTCTCTCTTATTAGTTACCAGCTTGTTGAAAGGAGTTTTCTAATGTAATTTTAATGAATTGTTGCACCACATTTTAACTGATTCTATAATAGTAACAACAAATTTTTTATAAAACCAAATAACATTTTTTGTATATTAATTAATACTTATTAATTTTCTTTTTATATGCCTTTTATTAACTTACTCTATTTGTCTGTCCTTCTATCTGTGCAGATAAAGTAACTCGGTTTTCATCCAAGTTCAATTTCTGATCTAGTTGAAACTGCATGCATATGTATTCCTGATGACAATACACTTTTTTTTAGACTTTGCAAACAGTTTTAGCAATTATCAAAAATTGAAATTTGTAAGTAAATTCTGATAACAGATGCCCCTTTTTAGTCTCAGTCTAGATAAAACCATATAACTCAATTTTATCTACTTTCCAATTAAATATTAAATCAAAACAAATTTTAATAATTTAGTGTTCCAATTATAAAACTAAAAAGTAGAAAATAAACATTATAAAAAATAAAATCCATCTTAAGAAACGAAGCAATAACAAATATGTCTACTCTAATAACCTTAAATAGCTTCGCAAAGTATAGTTATCCACAAACGTTTTCGGTTCCTTAGGACCTTCCTCAGGTGGGATCTGAGTAGAGAGTGACCCTACATTCTAAACTCCCGTTACGGATGCATTCCAACCCCCACTCCAGATGTGTACTATAAACAAACATTGTTGCGCATGCGTTGGTGGCTATAACGCCGGGTCGTACATCGCTTGCCACGCCTTCAAAAGTTGCTTTTCATCTTTAAAACAACTTTCGAAGGCGTGGCAAGTGATGTAAGACCCGGCGTTATAGCCGCCGACGCATGCGCAACAATGTTTGTTTATAGTACACATCTGGAGTGGGGGTTGGAATGCATCCGTAATGGGAGTTTAGAACGTAGGGTCACTCTCTACTCAGATCCCACCTGAGGAAGGTCCTAAGGGACAGAAAACGTTTGTGGATAACTATACTGTGGTGTGACAGGTTAAAAAAAACCACGTTATGTGAATAATCTCACGGATTGCACACGTATTACAAATAAGTAACAGTAAAGACAATTTTATTCGTTTATTGACGCGGATTACAAAAATCTAAGCTGATTAATTTTTCCTTTGTGTACAATGCGGGTAGTCCGGATTGAACATTCAAACGCGAAGGCGGTTGGTTTACAATCGGTTTTAATCGCGCTACTATACTAATTAAATCTACTTAAACTAGGTTATAACTAATGTTAGTTAGATTAAGAAAGGAAATATAAGATGGTTATATTTTAAGAAGACCACCCCTTTCTTTGTTTGGCGAGTTTAAGAGGCCTATTAGGATTAATGAAAGACGAAACCTGACTACTTGGGACTTTTCCGGTGGGACAAAACATAAAGAACTAACTTCACTTCTTGATAACACAGTCCTTTCACACAACTCTGGATTTCCCTCTCTTGTTCTTTTCTTCATCGGCAATCTGCTCCCTCTCTACATGTGTTCTTCTTCCCGCCGTTCCCTCGCCAATGCCGCAAATTGTCCCCCTCTCCTTTGACAAGGGGTGAGTGACCTCGCACTCGCCCAAAACTCGCCACGAGAAAAATATTTTAGAAAATTAGTGAAAAGTCATAGACGATGGGGTTAGTGGAACAATGTTAATGTTAACTTATAAAATACGATAATACATACATAATTACATGGGGGGGCTTCACCCACCACAATACTTTGCAAAGCTATTTAAGGTTATTAGAGTAGACATATAAAAAATTTTAAAGAAATGCATTTTATTCACATAAATGCACTAAAAAGTAAAAAATAATAATTTTTTAAGCCTTTACAGTGTTTTTGGTATTATGCAACCAGAAATTAAAGCATGGACACTCATAATTTTTATTTCTTCAAATAGTGCTTAAAACATTTAAATTTTAAAGCTTTAAAAATATTTTTTATAATGACTGTTGATATTTAAAAATGCATTAAAGATCTTTTTTATGGCTGCATAACTCTTCAATCTCTTCTCATTGTTTTATAAAACAATGAGAAGAGATTGAAAAGAGATACTATAAGCCATTATAAAATCCTTATTTTTGAATTTGAGAGAAAGGTGATGCTAGTTTCACAATTTATAGTTTTTATAAACTATAAATTGTTAATGTTCTAATTTTCATTTTTCATTATGCTTTACTAAGTAAGTATTCCTGATGATGAGATAGTAATAATCTTTTTTAAATTAAATTGTTAAATATGTGTTTAAATATATTTGGCAATTTTATTTTATGTAAATAATATATTTACTAAATTTGAAAACTATTAGACTATGTAAAATACTCAATACTATCTAAGTATATTTAGTCAGATAAATATTTTCAGATACATATACAGTAAGACCCTGCTAAACGCTGCCTCAATTAATGCTAATTCAATATAACGCAGTCTGTTCAAAGCCAAAAAAAAACTCAAAATTTATGCTGATTCAAATTATCGCGGCATTTCATTGATTAGTATGTAATACAATTATTTACGAACACAAATCAATTAGCAGAAGGTGTAATTTGTTGTAGTGGTGTACTTTCCTTAAATCTATGTTTGTTTTGTGCAGTTTTGAAAAAATATAACATCATGGATGTCATAGGAAATATCAACTTCACTTAGCAAGAATTTACTGATAAATGCATGAGCTGAGTGTGGAAGAAGTTATGGCTGAAGATATCCAAGAATTTTCAACAAGAACCTATTGCTGTATCAATAGGTTGACAAAACTGTCAACCTAATTGATACAGCAGGACTAGATGTAGACAAGCAGGATATTGAGGAGTTACTGCAGGTTTCTGGTGAGAGCCTTACCTATGATGACCATCAAGAACTGGCAGAACAAGGAATTCATGTAGAACTGGAAAATAGAGATTCTGAAAACGAAGAACCCAAAGAATTTCTCTACAGATTTCCTTAGTAAAAGTTTGATAACAATAACCGAAATTGTTGATCAAATTGTAGCAAATGATCCAGATTTTGAAAGAACTGTGAAAACAAAATGAGGCATTTTGGATGAAATCTTCTGCTACCAACATTTGCTTAAGGAAAGAAAAAAGCAATAAATGAAACTACACAACTTCATTGCAAAAAACAAGAATTTCAGAAAAGCCAGGACCTTCATAACAAAAAATGTACTTTACATTTCTGTATGCATATGTTTATGTGTTATTTAACATACATTATTATGCAAATTAATATTAAAATAACTTAACATTATAGTAAAATTTGTTTACTTTTGGTTACATGTTCCCCTTTCCCTATTTACTGTATGTTAAAATGATCTCATTTAAAGCTGTTTCGCGTAGCGTTTTGTCGTCTAGTAATGCATCCCCCGTGTTAAGCGGGATCTTACTGTATTTGTGTATGCTGGTGAAGTCACTGTATTGACTTACCACAGTGGTTGGCAACCTTAAATATTCAAAGAGCCATTTGGACCATTTTCCATTTAAAAGAAAACACTGGGAGTCAAAACTCTTTTGACATCTAAAATGATAACATTTTATATCTCTTTTTTTACTTTTATACCATTATTTTAAAAAACTATTGTGTGCTGCATTTATGAAATAAATTGCTAAAGAGAAAATAAAATTTTATTTCTGTATGCAATAAAACATTTTGAACAATTTGAACTTTGAAAAAAGATGCTGGGTTGAAGGTTACTTTCAAATCTTCTATGTTTATTTGAGTCCATGTCATATTTATGAAATAAAAAACAAACTTAAATTATCCACCTGTAGCAAACAAAAAATGCAGTTTGCATTTATGTGCCATCATTCTTTTATTGCGTGAGCTTGCAGTCAGCTATCAACCTGAATAAAGAAAAATAATATTTTATTGTCATACTATGTCAAGCATTTGAACTTGGACATTCATATATCTTTGTCGGCTATATTGGCCAGTTTCATCTCAAGGTTAGGTTGACTTATTCCTACAAATGCAGTCATATTCAATAGGGATGGATCGATGATCAGAGGAGTGACAGGAAAGGATAATATGTTCTTTTCCTCTCTGAATTCACAGAATCGTTTCCCAAAGATGTTTGCATTACGGTGATTGCAGACTGCAAATACTCCAAATTTTTCAAACCATGGTCTTGTTTGAACACTCTCAGAGAGGGAAAGTGAGACAGTGTACCTGTATGTAAGTCTCTGGCAAACACTTGCAACTTGTGCTTGAATGCCAAAACCTCCTCCACATGTGCAGCACTGTGCCTCCTTTCCCCTGAAGAGTTGGGTTCAGTGTGTTCAGGTGTACTGTCATATCTACCATGAAGTGTAGCTTTTCCAGCCACTCTGAGCTGTTCCACCTCAGGAAAGATGAGCCCTTTACTGCCCAGGAAAGTTTTCATTTCTTCCAGGCATACGGCAAAGCATTTCAGCACCTCCCCTCTGGACAGCCACCAGATTTTATTATGCAGCAGTAGATCAGAATATGTGCTTTCCACCTTGTTCAGTAACAAACAGAACTGATGGCAATTTAAGCCTTTTGCCATTAGTTTATTGACAATTTGAATGACAACATTCATTATTTATGTACATTCGGGAGGAAATGTTTGAGCACACTGCTTCTTGGTATAGGATGCAGTGAAACGTCAGAAGCTTTCCATCCATTCAGTCACAAAGCTCTTTTGCACTCCTGTCATACTCAGTGCTCCATCAGTAGCCACTGACACCAGGTGGGTGGTGTTTATTTCTCTGGTTCTCAAACAATCCAAGACAACCTCACAGATGTGCTTTCCATGTCTGACCTTTTAGTGGTATCAACTGAATTGTTTCTTCCTGTGGCTCAGTAGGGTTCACATATCAGCAGAATAGCGCTATTTGTTCAATATCAGCTTTGTCTTTTGACTCATCACAGGTGATTGAGTACACCACAGCTGAATTGATGTCTTTAATTTTCTGCCATTTTTATGGTTCTATCTTTGAGTCTTTTCATGGAGAGGCATATCTCTGCAAAGACTCTTGTTTTTAAAGTTAGTGAATAGATGTTCTGAAATATTGATGAATGATTCTTTTGTATATTCTCCATCTGTAAACTGCTTCCCATGTCTAACTATTTCCTGATGGGCCACAAAACTGGCATATGTAGTTGAATTTGCAGACTGGATCCACTTTCTGAAATGATTTTTACTTTGATAAATCTTCCGCATCATTTCCGGAATGGCCTTTTTTTCTCTCATCTTCACATGGATATTTTTTGGCAAAGGCTGTGTGTTTATTGTGGAAATGTCTTGCAAGTATTTGTTTTTTTGTTGTTTGACAACTTTCACCACATATCAAGCATACTAGTGAGCCACTGTCATCAGTAGTTAAAAGCAAATGAACCTGCCCACATAGCATTAAATGTTTTCTTCAGAAATTTTCTCATTCTTGGATTTATCTATGGTTTGCCTACCTGGAGTTTTAAAGCTTGACAAATTGTGTGCCACTGGTTGTCTCATTTTGTCAGTTGTGACACACATTTTTTGAGTAACAAAAAAAATTAAACATGCTTTATTTTAATGTTACAAGAGCACAATAATCTTCAAATTTAGAATTACATTTAAAAAACTAAAATTAAATAAATTCAAATTAAATATTCACTATTTATTTTATAAAGCCACAAGGAACTGCAGCAGATGGATGAAAGTACCACATGCAGCTCCGGAGCCAAGGGTTGCTGACCCCTGATCTACCATGATTTAAAGTTGTAGATAAAGTTGTGTTGATTATATATGCTTGTAATTTCAAGAAGAAACAATCAAAACATGGACATTTCATAAACTTGCCTGGCAAAGAATAATCAAAATACAAATAAATTGTGAGGCCCCAGACAGAATTTGAAATTATGTGCTAGAATGTTAATGAGTATCCAACAGGGCAGTTAAACTTTCACCTTTTGAACAAAAAAATGATATAAAGTTAAACAACGATATAGTGAAATTATTTACTTAATTAAATAATGTCTCTTGGAGATGATTATAAATTCTTGGTGTCAAAAAGGTAAACACAAAAGGTTTGATTTATGAGAAAAGGTTTCAAAATTCAGTAAATACTATCTGATTAGCATCAGGAAATGGCATCACATTGAATGTCAATGTTGATCTCTCCTCAGCTGAAAGAGTTAGAATTGTCACTGGTAGACAAGGATGGATCAATTGGAAAGTGATAAGAGATATTGTTGATCAGTTGGAATGTGGAATCAGGGAGAAAACCCTGTAAAAACTTGGGTCTCAAAGACCTAAGGTTCTTTTCACAAGGATTTAAACCTTACATACAAAAAGTTCTCATTCCATGATCCATTCGCTCTACCTGAGCAGTTTCTCTCAAGAGCTAGACCAAAATTTTTAAGTTCTCTGTTCTGTACTTTCTGAGTATCCAA
Source organism: Centruroides vittatus (assembly GCF_030686945.1). Classification (NCBI taxonomy): domain Eukaryota; kingdom Metazoa; phylum Arthropoda; class Arachnida; order Scorpiones; family Buthidae; genus Centruroides; species Centruroides vittatus. The sequence goes on from NW_027121927.1 coordinate 1,966,731, forward strand.
CTGTTGGACATGTACTTCAGCTGACTTCAAGTTCTCACCTGATCTGAGATTCAACAAGACAAAGCCATTCAACTGAGGCCATTGATCTTCAAGGGACTTGAACTAGTGACATTCAGACTCTCTCTGGACTCAGTTAACACCAATATTACAAACTGAGTCTGTTCCTAGGAGATTAATAAACTGAATTTTTGTAAGCATTTCAGAATCAGCCACCTTGTTGGTATATTTCATTCCAATCTGTTTCTGTCCATTCAAAAAAATCTTTTAACTTCAGTCCTCTTTTTTGTTGAAGAGCTAAAATTATTAAATATTTTAATAACAATAGATTCTATATCAATATTCAAACAATTGCAAGCTCTCTTAGTAATGTTATGCAGAATGTGCAAATTGCAACCAGAGGAAATATATTTTCATTAAATTTTTCTAATGTTACAAAAATGCTATTTTCCTTGCCAAGATTAATATTGGCACTACCTGCGCCATATGCAGTAATGTTTTTGGGAGATAATTCATTAAATATAAGCTGTTGGATGAGTGCATTTCAAATAGTTTTAGTATCTTCTGCTTCTAATGAAATGAATGATATCAAACCAGTTTTTACACCATGGATTTGGTCAAAATATCTGACAACCAAAGGAAAAGTTTTTATGTTTTCTTTATTAGAAGCATCTGTGCTTATAGAAAAGGGCTTATTATTCTCCAGTTATAAATCAAAATGCTTACTGGAATTGATAAACTAAAATAAAACAATAACTTTCACTGTTCCAGCACAATATTTAATCGTTTAAGAACGTTTTCAACTGACTTGATCAGTCTTCTTCAGTTATTCGTACAAATGAAAAAGAACTAAGAATTCAAATTTATGAAATATAAAAACACAAAAATCCAACTGCGGTTGTGCGCTTTAACGGTAATATGCCTTGTGTGTCATGCAAACGTACAATGAATATAAAGGTAAAATATAAAACAAATTAATAAACAATTCAAAATAGGTAACAAAATAAAAATAAAATAAAGAATGATGTTGTCGGTGAAGAAGCATCCGCTTGCTTTACGTCATTCAAAAAAGGATTTCCAAGCAGATGACAGACTGTCTGCATCTCTATGATTGATGCACTGTGTTGTTAATTCTGCTTTATGTATTTCCATTTTTTCTATATGCTTAATCGCCTGTCTAGATCTTGTAGCTTTTATGATATCAGCTTTATCCCAGTACACTGAGATACCCTGTTGTTTAGCAAAGGCTGCCAGAACCGTACTGTCAATGCTCCTGTTTACCGACTGTCTATGTTCATTTATCTTTGTTCTAGGTTACGTAAAGTGGCGCCAACATACACAAGGTCAGAGTTAAAACAATGGTCCTTTATTGGTATCGAATATACTCCCGTCATTTCATTAGGCTTCTCTTTTCTCTTATCATTTCTTAACAGATGGTAAATTGTTGGATTGCATCTATAAATTACATGCAGATTCCTATCCCTGGCTAGCCTCTTAACAATTTTATTTAGAAACAGAACATAGTTTAGTACCATGCTTTTCTGTTGTTCATTCTCGCAAGGTTGCCGGCTATGTTTTTGCATTCTCATAATTAGCCCTTTGATAACCTTTCTCAGGTAACCATGTTGCGCCGCTAAAAAGTTAATTTCATGGGCATAACGATCGCTTGCTGGGAAGGAGAAATCCAGACGAGTATTTACCGTCTGGATTTCTCCTGCAAAATTCTGTAAGCCACATAGAAGAGACTTTGCTAACATTCCGCTTCAATTATAGTAAATATTTTGTTGCTTTAATTTAGTGGTTAATTTGTTGATATTTGAATATGGTGCAAAGTTCTACATAATTACTTAGAGTAAACTTTATTGAATTTGAATTAAAAATGAATTTTTTTCTTGTTATTTAATATTTTTAGAGGGAGGTCTGGTATTTAATAAATTTAAAAAATGATACAAACTCACCTTTCATACATTTCCAGCATTACTTTATACATCAAACTAACATTTTTGCCCTAATTTACAGGCCTGCCTCAGGTAAGAAGCTGTTCCAAAGATGGAGTTACATTGAATTTTAAAACTGAACAATTCAAATATTCTGTGATGTTATTTAAAAGTATATTAGAAAATGGTATAAAATAAATTATAATTAATACTAGCAGGTAAGCCCAACATTGCCCAGGCAAAAAAATAAGAACAAATGTTAAGATTAGTTAATTTCATACTTCTAACCCTTCTATTGTCTTATATTATGGAATTTGGTTTATATAACTACAAAGGTTATCTTACATAGCCGATCTTACCTGTTTCCACAGGGTGCAAAAATTAGGTCCCCCCACTTTCGAGGCTAATTATAGAATTTTTAGATGGGTCTAAAAATATGTTCAAATTTCCACAAAAACACAAAAAAACCAAATATAAAATAGTACAGTAGAAGCCAAGTTTTTCAGGGTAATCTTTAACCCTCTCCCCCCCTACAGGGGGAGAATTTTCAAATTTCTCTTCTTAGTGTGCATACTCATGGCATACCCTATGTATCAAATTTAACCTTTCAACTCCTAACCATTGGGCTTTGCGCTTATTATTATTATTATTATGTTGGGTTAAGTAAGAGATACTCGGTTAACACCGGTGGCTGTGTACTATGCCGGACCAAAGTCAAGGCATAGTAACCAAAACAGAAATTAAAGAAGTGTATCAGTGTGTGTGTCTGTATTCAGGAATTTTCTCACAATATGACATGTATTCAATATAGTGGCCTTCTGTAGTGTGATGTATGTGTTTCTATTCAATTGTAATGTGCCCAGGCTTTTGTGTAGTGTGTGTGGTATGACACCTGTAGAGGAGAGAACAACAGGTACAATAAGCACCCTATCCATCCTCCACAGATGCCTTATTTCCTGGGCGAGTTCTGTGTACTTGCTAATTTTTTCAGTGCATGCATTTTGTATATTGTGAGTGTTTGGAATGGATATGTCTATAATGTATGTGATTTTATTGTGTTTGTCAATGAGTGTGATGTCTGGTCTGTTGTGGTAAATTGTTTTATCTGTGATTATGGCTCTGTCGTAGTACATTTTGTGCGTGTTGTTTTCCAATACTGTCTGTGGAATGTATTTGTAGTATGGTTCGTGGATGTCTACTAATTTGTGTTTCTTTGCAAGCTCTTGGTGTATTATATTTGCTACTTGATTATGTCTGTGTAAATAATCTGTCTGTGCCAAGAGCTTGCAACCAGAAGTGATGTGTTGTATAGTTTCTGGCATGATGTGACATTTTCTGCATGTGTCATTTGTGAGTGTTGCATCTTTGAGTATGTGTTTTCTGTAGTTTTTAGTATTTATGACCTGATCCTGTATGGCAATCATGAATCCTTCGGTTTCCCCATAGAGGCATCTCTGAGCTAACCAGCTGTTTGACGCAGTTTTGTCAACAAAATCCTGGGCCAGATCATAAGGATGCCTGCCATGGAGTGCCTTTTGAGCCCACAATTGCTTAATGGTGTCTATGCTTTTTATATGTTGTGTTGTGTCCATATGATGTGAGTGTAAGTTTAATGGTGTGTTATTCGAGTCTGCTAGAGTTACTGCTTTATGTAATTGTGATGTTTCTTGTTTTTTGTAGAAAAACTCTCGCAGTGACTGTATTTGTTTGTAGTGAAGGTTAACTATGTCAATCAGGCCACGTCCGCCATCTTTACGTGGAAGGGTTAGTCTTTCTATAGCAGATTTAGGATGATGTTGTTTATGCTTAGTAAGTGTAGTTCTTGTTTTCCTTTGGAGTTGCTCAAGATCTGTGTGAGTCCAATGTATAACTCCAAAAGAATATGTGAGTACTGGGATGACATATGTGTTTATTGCTTTAACTGTGTGTTTTGCATTTAACTCTGTTCTGAGAATAGCATTTAACCTACTTTGGTATTCTTTAATTAATCTTTGCTTTATTTGTGCATGTTCTGTTAGTTTGGCCTGTTGGAATCCTAAATACTTGTAGAACTCACTCTCTTCCATGGATTCAATAACGTCTCCATTTCCAAGTGCAAAATCTTCTTTCTTCAGGATTCCTTTTTCTATGTGAAGTGTTTTGCATTTATCTAGGCCAAATTCCATTTGTATGTCCTTGGTGTATGAATGTGTGATTTGTAGGAGTTGATGAAGTTGTTTTTGTGTGGATGCATAAAGTTTTATGTCATCCATGTACATGAGATGTGACAGTGTAGACTGTGTTGTTTTTTCGTGTCTAATATTGTAACCATATTGCGTGTTGTTTAACATGTTGGATAATGGGTTCAGGGCTAGGCAGAACCAGAGAGGACTCAAGGAATCTCCTTGAAAAATTCCTCGCCTAATAAAAATTTGGTTTGTTTGTATGGAAGTGTTACTAACCCTCAGATGTAGTGTTGTTCTCCAGTGCTGCATAGTGTTTTGAAAGAATGCAATGAGTGATGGATGTATTTTGTACATGTGTAGAATATGTAGCAGCCAACTGTGTGGAACACTGTCGAATGCTTTTCTGTAGTCTATATATGCCATGTGTATGTTTCTGTGTTGTTTGTGTGCTTGCCGTAGAATGACTGAATCTATGAGTAACTGTTCTTTGCATCCCCTGTGATTTCTACGGCAACCTTTTTGTTGTTCCGTTAGAATGTCGTGTTCTTCAATATGTTTGTATATTTTGTTTGCAATACAGGATGTCAATAATTTGTAGAGTGTTGGAAGACAGGTAATTGGTCTGTATTGTGTGGGGTCTGTGGTATTGTTGTTTTTGGGTTTCATGTAGGTGATGCCCTGAGTAAGAAAATTTGGCATGTCTTGTGGATTGATGATGATGTGTGTTAGGTGTTTAGCTAGTTCCTGGTGCAGTGATGTAAACTTTTTGTACCAGAAATTGTGAATGTTGTCTACACCAGGTGTCTTCCAGTTGTGTGCTCTGTTAACAGTGTATTGGAAATCATGTATGTTTATTTCAGCACAGGGCATAGTTGGTATGTTGTGCAAGTTTCTGTTCTCCTCCTCGATCCAGCCTACATCAGCATTGTGCGTGACAGCACTGGACCAAAGAGAAGACCAATATGTTGTGAGTTCTTCTTCTGTTGGTGTGCCACTGTGCTGTGTATCAGTGTTTGCTTTGTTATTAATTTGTCTGTAAAAGAGTTTTTCATTGTTTGTAAATAATTTATTTTGTTGTTTTCGTAGTGTACATGTTTTGTATCGTTTGAGTCTACGTGCTTTGGCAGCAAGTTTTTGTTTTAGTGTATCAATGTATTCTGTAATGTGTGTGTTGTGATGTTCGTGTTTTGTGTGTGTTTTTATTTTCTTGAAAATGTTTTTGAGCTGTTTCCTTAATTTGGGTGTTATGTTGTTTTTAGCGTATTGTGTCAGCTTGCCTAATTGCTGTCTAATGTCATTTATTTGTATTTCTATTCTTCTCTGCCAGGCAGGCTTGTGATAGAATTTTGTTTTCTGTGTGTTTGTCTGTGATTGTACTTTCAGCCCATGGTGTGTCACTACTGTGACTGCTCCAGCATAAACTAATGTATGAATGTCTGCGAGTGTAGAAATTGAATGAATGTAGTGTGGTAGTAAGTGAGTGTTTACGTAATTTAGTGTTTTTCCTACTTCCTTTGACGTGTTGATTTTTGGTATTCGTGGTCGTTGTGTGGGATCTGTGCCTGTATATTTAGTGAGTGTTTCCTGAAATATATGTGAGAGTGTATTAACTAAATCCATGTCTATGTTATCAGTGATGGATGAGGAAGTGTCTGTAGTATCATTAGTGGTAATTGTTGTATGTGTGTTATTATCAATGCTTGTTGCTGGATTATCCTGACAGGTTACATGATCTTCATTAATGTTAGATGTTTCTGTCTGTTGATGTATTTGATCAGCAACCTGTTGTTTGATAAGTTCAAGTGTTGTTTGTGGAATAAGGTTGTTGTGTATAATTGTTCTTTTTTGATCAACAACCCTTTGTTCGGTGACAGTGAGGTGAGGATACTGTTGTGTGAATCTATGGTGTAGTTGTTGTCTGTATGCTGTCATGTTTGTTTCGAGTTTTGTGATGGTGTAGTAACTACGGATGATAAACTTGTTCATTTCTACTGTCCATTTCATCCGTTGGCGTGGTTTTCCAGTCTTTGTGGTCTGTGGATGCATTGCCACAGAAACACCAAGGCTGGGTTTGTTCCTCACATCTGTTGAGGGCATTGCAGTAGCCATGCTTGGGCCGGTGCTGCTTTCGCCACCGGTAACCAAGGGAGACTGTGGCCTATTTTTCGAACGTGAGCCTCTGCCTAACCCACGAACGCGGACCTTGTTAACCCGGGCGACGTCCGAGCCGGTATCACACTTTGATCTAGTTATTACCATAATAAATATCTCCACAGAATGTGGGTGTGGTCACTCTTAGCTTCATTTCTCCCCATAGACCTTACTGGCATGGGTGTCCCTACCAGGAGCTTATGCTCCAGCCTGCATTGCCCTATGGATCAGTAAAATTACTGGGCTCTCCCACCACGACCAGGTGGTGACCACGGAAGAGTTATTATTATTATTATTATTATTATTATTATTATTATTATTATCATCATTATCAACCCATCTTGATTATGTTATAAGATTAAGCACATGGATGTGGACAGTTAAAGAAATATTATTGTTTGTTAGAAGTATGTTGTAGAGAGAAAAGCTTGTGATATGTTAATTCTTTCTCTATTGTTAATGCAAAACCCTTGGCTTGCCACCTTATAGATGTCAATAGCTTCAATTATTCTTAATTTTTGTACCTCAAATATTTTTCTTAACAATTTGGCTTCTCCCCAATACTGGGACACCCAAGGCTTGCTTGTATAGTGAGCTAAGGCAGTGTAGTAATTTAACAGTGGTGTGCCATCGTTGGAAGCAGTGGAAGCGTCGCTTCCCTTGTATTTTCTAAAAAATAAATACATATTGTGCAATTATTTTCATATAATTAAAATTAATATTTTATTATAATTGCATTATGTATCTTATTACAAATTTCTATACTACATGTGAAAAAAACGATAAGATTGCTATTGTACAGTACATTCGAATATCAGTGGCGGAATTGAAGTGCTGTATTGTCAAAATCAAATCAGCTTCCAAGCAGCCAGATTATATGCATTCTCGCATGTGCTTTACAGAGCACCAACCTTGCACAGTTCAACTGGTAGAAGCTACACACATATAATGCTTCCAATTCTATCCAGGACCGGTTCTAGGCTGTTAGCCACCTGCCTGTTAGATATTTGGTCACCCTCGCCCCATTATGGGAATCACGAGTAGATTTATAACTTAACCCAACTGATAAGAATTTACTGGTATGATGTTTTTATGATAGTTCTGTATAGTTGACAGGAGTTTAAAAAAAATCCATTAAAATATTTGATATTTTTATTCCGCTCTCCCATCTTATATTACTTACGGATTTCAATGTTAAACCAGTGATATTATGATTTTCTATGTTTTATCTATAAGGAAATGTAGAAAAAATGTGTACAAATATTGTACAATGTTAAAAAATTAACTATTACTGTGGCAGCATCATTTACAACTAAATTTAATGAATGATGCATAAGGTACAAAAACGCTCCAGAATTTATTTTCCTTAAATTTATGATTTATGCATCCGTTGTCATAAAAATTTGTCTTTCCACTTTTTCTCCCACGACTACAAATATTCAGGTACAAAGTAACCGGTTTTGACTTATTTCTACTTAAGAAGTAATTAAACAATTAAGAGATTAGGGAATTGGGGACATAAATAAAACCCTGCCGAAAAAGCCAGAATTTTACTTAAACAAAAGCTTTACCGAACCAATCTCTTGCCGAGTACAGTGGGGACTGATCTCTTCATAATATTAGATGTAATAAAGACAGAAATTTTTCCAGTTCAATGAGAGTGACCAAAAAGTTGTAAATTTTGGAAATTTTCGTGGACCCTGGTTTTAAAACGAATTAGTTAGAAAACAAATGACAGGCAATCTATTAAGTTTAACCTATTTAGATTTTTACAGCTATGGCCAGAAACGTTTAAAATGTACAACTTTGTCGCCTCCTTTGAGGTATGTGAGTGATGCGACAAAAGAGGCATTTGACATTGACCAGTATCTGCACCCTCAGGATTTGGCAGCTTGCATGCATGCACCTACTGGGACCATCTCTGATTGCATCCATTAGATTCTGTCTCTGCTTCCATCTCATAGGGAGCTATTTGACTAAGTGGATTGTTTTAAGATTTAAAAAGTAAAGAAGATTTTATGTACATTTCTTTACAAAGCTATATTTAATTATAATTTTCTTTAAAAGTGTATTAACACAATTGAACAATATATTGTACCAGGTATGTATATCCACCACACATTTTATTTCACCAAGTAAGTTTTTATTATTTTATATATAATTTTAGCCCTTATATCGTGGCTAGCGATTCGGAATGTAATTGTGATATTAAAAATACATTTAGAGAAGTCTACGGTTTTTACTGGCTTATCGAACAAACAATACGAGTGGAACCAAGATCATCACTGACGTGCAATTAATTGATTGCCCCTGGAAGTCGGCTTCTCACAGAAACACAGCTTCCCTATCATCAAATGTCATGGCACGCCACTGTAATTTAAGGATGTCGTACTATCAATCTGTCAGTCTGTTAGTTGAGCCTATAAAGGCTAATTAGGTATCTGCTAAATCTACAATCTTCTAGAGGTATAGTATATACCAGGGGCTTCTTTCTCATTTATTTGATCTTTTCCATTGGTTAACAACCTGAATATTGTTGGATAATCATCTGGTTTGTGATAAACTATTGTGAGTATTTTGTTTTTCAGAGAGTTCTACTTCTAGGTCTAGATAGTGTAATTTGGTTTTGCTAATTTGGAAAAGATCAAATAAATGAGAAAGAAGCCCTGGGGTATACTGTATACTATACTTCTAGAAGATTGTAGATTTAGCAGATCCCTATTCTTTATAGACTCAACTAACAGACTGAAAGAGGCCAGATTAAAAGAATACAAGTATGGCATCTTTAAAGGCAATTATGACACTGCCTTAACTCAATATGCAAGCAAGCATTGAGTGTCCCTGTGTTTGGGAGAATCCAAATTGTTAAGAAAAATATTTGAGGTACAAAAATTAAAACTAATTGAAACTATTGACATCTGTAAGGCAGGAAGCCAAGAGCTCTTTGCATTAACAATAGAGAAAGTATTAATATATCACAAGCTTGGCAAGATTTTCTCTCAAAACACTTCTAACAAACAATATTTCATTAACTTTCTGCTTCCATGTGTTTAATATTTGGATAATAATTTAAAATAAATTATAATAATGTATTTTTAATTTTATTTAAATGTATAAATACCAAATTACAATATAAGAATTTTAAATAACATCAGGAAATCAAATTGTTCAGCTTTAGAATTTAATTAACATAACAACTTCATCTTTGGAATGGCTTCTAATCTGAAGTAGGCTTATACATCAGGCCAAAAATGTTTGTTTGGTGTGTAAAGTTAATACTGCAAATGTACAAAAGGTGTGTATGTATGATTTTATCCAAGAAATTCCAGCTTTTAGAAGATAACTGTATTTAAAAAGTGCCACATTACATTGAATAAATTAATTTATTGCCTACAAAGAACTTTTTAATGGATTTTAAAACAAAGAAAACAATCTTATGATATTTATAATTGTATTTGTGTAATTTTTAGACTATTTGCAACTTTTTAAAAAATTTGTTTTTTTTTTATATTTAAAGGACAGTCTCATAATTCAAGCCCAGGAATAGTTCGTTGTCCTGCTTTTGATTTCAGTGAGCAAGAAGATGAAATTTCAATTATTTCAAGTTCAAATGTGGTATGTTTAGCTAAGCATTAATTTACAATTTAATAGAATTTAATTTTAAAAATAAATAAAGGCTAGATCTAGTTAATTCTATACCTGTTTTGTCTGTTATCGCCTGCATTGATTAAAATATAGAAAACAATACCTGATTATATGTAATTTTGTTTTACATATAGGGATGCAAAAGTAGATATACAGTTAGAAACTGATAAACAGAAATGATTAGTGTTCATTATTATTTTTATCTCTTATTATTTAAATTTATTTCTTATTTGTGATTTAATTTATACATAAAAATAAATGATTTTTCCTAAAAATGTTGTTTTTTCCATAATAACAACTGTATTTCTAGTTTTGCATTCCCTATATCTTTCTATATAAGATGATTACATTTTGATGATTCAAGATATAATTTAGATCCAAATTTAGATGATGGTTTGATAATTTGTGAGGTGGTGTTTAGGTTAGGTTTGTTTATTTTAAAGAATAGGGAAACTTTCCATTACTTTCCTGGTTGTTATGTATACATAACAAGGGAAAGTATTGGAATCATGTCAAATTTGACCCTCTGAGTTTTTTGCCAATCGCCACATTTTCAGACTTTCTGAACCAAAAAAAGTCAAAAAATTCCATGTGTGTGTGTTGGCATCTATTTCACTTAATATCTCAAGATAGGGTGAAAGTAAAGAAACAAAATTTGGCATGATGGTTTGTATATGAGAGGCATTGATGCTATTAAATTTTCATGATTAAAGGTTGAGAGGTGGTCATTATCTCTAGAGGACTAGGACTTATTGAAGATTTTATTTATAAACATTTGCACTTTGTCATAAAACTCATCTCTACCCTTAAAATTAAGCTTTTTGTCATTTCATAGTAATTAAAAATATAAAAACTTTTTATAACAAAATCTGATAACAGATGGCACCAAATATAATTTTATATTTTGCTTAATAATATAAAAGTTTTACTTTTCCAGATGTTATACAGAGGGAAAGTATGACAATCCAGCAAAAAATGACACCCCAGATTTTTACATTTTTGGACTTAGGACATCTTGAAATGTCGAAAAATGCAAAAAAGGTTTGAGGGTAATTGGTAATTTCTGTGTGTGGGGGGGGCATGATTTTGTTCATCCTGTTTGAAGCTTAATAATGCCTGTGTTTTTTGTCAAAAATTTCTGAAATTTTGCAGAGAGGTTTATTTGTTAGGGGAATTGAAGCTATTAAATTTTGGTGCTTAACAGTCAAGGATGTGGGGAGATAATAGGGGTTGTGTGTATCTCCAGTAGGGTTGGACTAAATGACAATTTTACTTGTTGTTAGCATTTACAATTTTTATAAAACCTTTCCCTGCCCTCAATATTAAGCTTTTTGCAGTTTTATAATAATTAAAAATATAAAAAGTTTTTTAATAAAATATGATAACAGATGGTGCCATCAAAATTTTAAATGTTGTCAGGAAAGTTGAGCAACTTGTTGCTAAATTTATTTTTATCATATTATATTTAGTATTGACAAAAATGTTTTTTTTTTACTTTTATATTTATATTGTTTATCAAAGTTTAGTTTCTTTAAAATGTACAAAATTATGGATAATTTAGAAATTTAATAGTTTTAATAATAATAGAAATTTTTAGTAGAATCTAACAATTTAGTAACTTAGTTTAACAAACTAAAGTTGTTTGATAAATAAGTTCGGAGCTTTTTACTTTGCGAATATTTAAATATTGGCAAAATATACGAATTTCAATTTTTTTAATAAATATGAATTATAAAAAAACTAATTCTATCTAAAGTAAAGTCATGAGTTAAAAGCGTCGTTTATTATTAAGAAATAATATAGATAATAACCAAAACAATGTAAAAAATAAAGTATAAAATAACGAGCAATTTATTGTGTCATTGTCACTATGCCAGGCTGCAATTTTTAATCATATTTTTAATTTATTTAATTTAAAATATATGCTTTCCACTTCAAATTAGTAGTATCTTACCCCTGTACATCATACTTTTTCTTTAACAATATAAGTCGTGCTGGTCATCTATTTAACTCTTTTCATGAGGAAGTTTTGAATTGAAATAACATGACTTTTGGTTTACAACAGAAGTTCATATACAGTTGATCTGGCTTCCTGCCCTAAGGTTTCCATATCTGATCTTATCTTTCATCTGTTTAACTTCATTCTTGAGATTAAGGAAAGACAGATGGACGACAGTGGAAGTTTATAAGTCTAATGTTTTTCAAATTGTAGCCCAATGAACATACAAAAATACTATTGGCCTACTTACAAAAGTTTAGTTTCATATCAGGAAGTAAATTTGTTTCTTATAGTTCTATCTGGAAGAGTATTATTATAAGAAATGAACAACCAAGACAATATAAACAAAGCATATAGACAACTATCTGAACTGCATGAATCAAAACCAAAAATATAAGATAATAAGTTTTAAAAAGCCCACCAGATGGCAAAGAAGATTGATCTTGAACAGAGCAGACAAACAACGACGAGAAATATGATGCAGTAAAATGATCATTCTCATGCATTTTCCTTATTAGCTGAAGTTACGTGGCTGAATTACTCAGTGAATTACTCTGCAACTGTTGAGAATAGGAATCAAATTTATGAAACTCGTTTTTCTCAAAATGACCTCTGAAATAATTAAGTGGCGGTGCAATCTCCTGAAACATCATTTCATGAAACATCATATTGGGAAAGTCAAGGAAAACCTGGAAGAGTCAGGAAATTTAACAGTTGGGGAAAAGGACAAACCCTGATCAATATGAGTGTGCAGTATGTCAAAAAATAAGTTGAGAATGTCTTTCCTATCCCTGATATACTTGGACTACAGAACAAAAATTTCTGTTAATATAAGACCTGAAAAACTTTTTTGGACTATCCTTCATATCATACTTGTATGTCGATGGCCTGATGGCCCAGTGCTCAAAGTGGCAGCTTACCATTTTGGGGGACCTGGGATCAAATCTGGACGGGTCAAAAATTCCCAGGCATTTTTCAGGGAGTTGGTCTGTCTGGACATGTCGGGCCCTGTCCCTCGCTCTATTGTGGGCCAAGCCCATAATGGACTTTCTAAAAGAGGTCCTCTTAGTGCCCACGGCAGAAAGAGTTTAAAAATGTATATATGTATATTAAAAATAAAATTAAAATTTTATCTAACAAAAATCTTTAAATAAAAATAATTATTTTCATAGTAATTAAACTTGTTTTTACAAATATTTGAAAATTATTATTTTAAGCCAAATTCAAAGAAACGGGAGTTGGTGAATAAAGGAAAAATGCAGATGCCAGACTTAAAAGAAAATTCTGAAACAGAATCAGCAAAAGGAAGTGCAAATGGAAGTTTCGAATTAGAATCGGGAGAAACTATCATTAATCAGGAAATAATATATCCTTATACAGGAAATGATTCTTCATTTCCTAGTCTACCTGAATCATTTTTGAAAAGAATTGGAGCGCACAAAGATAGTAACAGGTAAGATTGAATGTTTGAATGTTTTTGTTTAATTTATAAAATCTTCCTTAAGTAATCAGATTACCATGGCATGTACTGATGGCAATAATATATGCAATGCACTTGTTTGCTTTTATTATTGCTCTTGCTAATTATTGTGTGGGGTTGTTCAGTTCAGTGAAAAGTTTATAATTAGGTTATATAACTTAAAAAGAAAGAGTAAGTCAAAAACAATAACACAAATAGATATACTGTACTGTATTTGGTGCATAAAAGTTAAAAAAATTTTAAATGTGTTAAAATGTGTACTATGTATTAATTTTATCAAGCTGTCATTAATTGTGGGAATATAAATAGAAAAAATAGTGTGATCACTGTGTGTATGTGTTGTTTATACAGTCTAATTTTAAGTGATTCTAAAATAATACAATCTTCTAGTGCAAAAGAACAATAAATAATTATTATTACAAATGCACTGGATACAGTGGTGGCCAATTGTTTAGGATCATTAACGATTATTTTCAAAACCGAGTTCTGTGGAATCTAAAACCAAACAAGTGAAACTAAAATTTAGGAAAAATATTAACTTTGTTTTCATTTCAAATTATAACCTTTATTTCATAAACAAAACATTACTTTTTACTCAAGCAATGGATGATGTGCAACAAGATCAATTTGTCCCTGGACAAATGTTTAGGACCTATAACAAAATTTAGGAAATAAAACTAATATTTTGTTGGACAACCAAAATTTTTTATTACAGATAAGCAATGACAGGGCATGGAGTCCACCAATCGTTGCAAACACTCAGCTGGGATGTTTTTCTAAACTTCTTGAATTGCCACAAATAGCTCATTTCTATTCTGGTATTTTTTGTTTTAAAGCAGATTTTACATTACCCCATAACATTTCAATAGGGTTTAAATCTGGTGATCGGGCTGGCTATTTCATTACCCTAAGATGGTTGTCCTGAAACCGTTTTTGACATGTTTACTGGTGTGCTTTGGATCATTGCCTCATTGGAAAATCCACTTCAGAGGCAAATTGTCATCAGTAAATGGCAGCATTATGTCTTCCAGAATTTGTTTATATTGAAATTGGTCCATTATCCCATTTATGAGGTGAATGGGTCCAATTCCATACAAAGAAAAACATTCCCACACAATTGCATTTCCACCTCCAAACTTTACAGTGGGTTGAATACAATTAGGATGAAATTTCTCAGCTTTTTGTTCTCTTATGTATTTGTGACCATCACTCCTAAATATTTATCCTCATTTCATTCGACCACAGCACACTCCGCCAGTTTTGACTTGTTCATGTCAAGTGTTCATGAGCAAACTTCAGACGAGCTTGTCTATTTTTCAGTGATACAAGTGGCTTCTTCCTTGCAACTTGCCCAAATAGATTAAATTCATTTAATCGATGCCTAATGGTACAGGTACTAAGTTCGGGCATCTCATGTTTTATCATTTTAAATTTGAGATCAGTTGATGTTAGTGTGTGAATTTTTTTTTTTTTTTTTTTTGTTGCTATTCTATGAATTCTACGATCTGTGCATTTAGTGGTTTTTCTGTCTTTCAAGTTTAGACCGATCCAAAAGACATCCAGTTTCTTGACTGCACGAATACATGATTTGCTGCACCCCAATGTTGTTGCAATTTTGGTATAGTTGATATATTTACTACGAAAACTTACAATTTTTTGACAAAGTTTAGGACTCAAATTCTTTCCACTGCCCATCTTGAAGCAGAAAATATACAGGTGTTATAAGTACAATGCGAAAGGAAAAACACATACACATGTTTACCAATAAAAACAAATTTAATTTCACAATATATGTAGATATATATATATACACAGAAGATTCTTTTTGGATTCCCGCTGTTCTTTTACTCGTTTACAATTGTCCTCGATGATGGTTTCGGCATTACAGGCAATCCAGGTAGTTGGTCTTATCCCAACTCCAAACCGACAATGATTCGTATCTAATAGTCTCTCACGTGATTCTTAATCTAACTTAATCTAATAGAAGGTAGATAGAAGAAGGGGAAGTAAGAAGAGTAATAGGATAGGGGTACCCAATTTTTTTGGTGAGTAGTCCCAGTATTGCTTCGCCTCGACTTCCAAGTCTTGAACGTTATGTTTTCTTTCAAATCGGCTGTCTGAGGGTTCTTCTCCCAATATATCAATATACTTCCTTCTTGATCCGTTTTCTACAGTCTCCTTTCTTACAGTCTCGTCAGATTCTACTCACGAGCTTTGCCACCACACGTCCGTCACCTCTTGTGTCCGGCCCAAGAATGTCCACTCAAATCTCTTTTTCCCCTCCATGCTCATTGCCGTCTATTGTCTCTCCCCTACCTCCTGGTGGGCTAGGGGTAAGTTCGAGTTCTCGGAAGTTCGAGACAAAGGGACAAAGATAATTGGAAGGAAGGATAAATTTATAGAAATAGAATACAAATTGAACCTAAAACTATACAGAAATAAAAGGCGTACAGCCACACAGGTATATTACTTTAATTACATTTTAATGTTTTGATATGTTTTAGTAAGTTTCTGGAATGTACTTACTTTGTTTGTAGGATTTATTGTTACTGGTCCTAAACTAATGACCAGATGCTTGTGGTTGTACTGTCAAACAACTCGTAATATTTCTGCAACAAATTATGCAAATTACTTCATGTTCTACAAATGTCTTATACAAACACAAACAATTGATTTTTGCATAATTGTTTATTTATTTCCAGTTTTTTTTTTTTTGTATTTAATCAATGATTTTTGCCACAATCATGTTTGGTCCTAAACAATTGGCCACCACTGTACGTTTGTGAAAGATTCAAAAGTACGAGGTAATATACATAGTCTCTAATGAAAACAATCACTAGTCACTTGCATATTACAATTGAGTCCACTTACAGGGTGCTACATAAGACAACAGTTTGCTTACTCTTCACATTTTCAATTTTCTCCCCTTGGAGTAGCGCTAATGTAAAACATTAGCACAACTTCTATTAACAGTGCACCGGATAGCAAAGTGGTCCATTTAAATGAGCACCGTGCATTTTTAGAGCAGTACTCTACAAAAGGAAGCAATATTCCAAGGAAGATTTGTAAGGGAGATTTATTACATAAGTTATCTTTAACCTTACGGTACATGACACATGGCGACAAGGCTCTGCACTATGATAGCCTATACGTTATGTGAAAATTTGTTGATACCTTCCATTTTTAAAACACTGGCTGTCAAAAGATTTTTAACCAAATTGAACAGGTTTTATTGGACACGTGAGAAACAATTACGTATTAAAAAGTCCAGCAATGGGTTGCCTAACTTTCCTATAAAAAAGGTTAAAATTGTGTCTGATGCCATCTGTTATGATATTGCAAGTGTACAATAGTCCATGAGAGGCAGTACACAAAAAAAATAACAACAATTATTTATTTATTTTTTCACGCGATTAACAATTTACAGGATTTTTTCGGATTCCAACTCTTAATGTTATACAATATCCCAAACTGGGGCAAGGAATCAACTGAATACAAAACAAAAGAATGCGCTTGCGACAAATAAGAAAAGACAACTTGTGATCTTACGACTAACTTGCACTAAATTATAAACTAAAAAGCAAAGGAAGAATAGCAAGAAGTTTTAGTATGATAGAGGAGGTTATAAGGAATACTTGGGTTCTCTGTTTGGTATTGACGCTCTTCTGGTTGGGAACTACTCTAAATCATTTCTTGCTGATCTTTTTCAGATTTCTTCAAAGATTCACTTTGTACAAGGGACGTTGTCTCTCTCTCTTTACGTTAGCAGGGTCTTTTCTCTTTCTGTAGGCCACCTTCCTCCCCTTTGTCCTCCAAGATGATGAGTAGGAGCGTAACTTTCGCACATCTACCTTCACCGAGAGTCCGATCCAAGAATGAACCTTCTTATAGTTCTAGTCACCTCAGGGCCTTCACTTCCCATTGTTAATGTGGTTCGTGGAAAGGGTTACTCCACCCACAGGAAGGAATTGTGGGTGCCGGGAGGCGGACGGAGTCTCGTTCCTCCTTTTTGTCGGCTAACAGGTCCGTGAGACCTGCCCACGTCAAGATGGCGGTTCTGAAGGGTTACGCGTTCCACGTTTTTAGGCGAGTGGAGGAAGTGGATGGGTCCGACGATAGAGCGGCGGTGACGATACTCGAATAAAAGACATAGCCAACAGATAATAACAACAACAAAAATTTATTTAAGCTAACGATATAATTACAGAAGAGGCGCGCGACGGTCGCCTCTTTTCGGATCCACGGAGGGAGAGTTTACATAAATTCGGGTCATACCTCGTGATCCGGGTCGGTCCTCCTGGTCAACGTTTTCCGTGGATTTCGGGTGTTTCCCTCGATATTGCGCGCACACACAGTCAAAGTGACAGAACGTAACCGGCCCCTCTTCCCTCGTCGCCCTTTTATCCTCTTGGTCACGTTATTCAGTTTCACCAACCAGCCTTTTCCGACTGTTGTTCCTCCTGATTCATATTTTCTCCGTAGGAACCAAGCAATAAAATAATTTTATTATTAACGGCTTGGTTCCGGCGGGTTCGAATTTTCACAGAATGTTAATAGAAAATTCGAGAAAAAACAAAAGGAAGAAGAAAGAAAACTTAAAACTAAACTTATATCTAATATAATGGAACCTTGTTTAATGAGCACCTCGCACAACTAGTATTTCACATAACGAGCAAACAAATTGTAAAAATTTGCCCGCTTAATAAGCGATGTTTCGCATAATGAGTGATGAGGAGAGGGAAAAAGGGAAAATCCCGAATTGTGCGCATGCAGCATGTTCCATCAGTCTGTGTTTAGCACTCCTTCCTCTAGCATCTTACAAGATGCTAGAGGAAACTTGTCTCTTGTGTTCACACACATTACTTATAAACATCAACAACCATAGCCGTTATATAATAAACACGCCAAACGATATGCCAAATTCTTGGGTCATTAAATTTAATGACTGATTCCAAATTAAATTTTAGAAATGTCTGAATTAAAAATTAACTATTTATAATTATCTAAATTTAATACGAGATGGAAACATAATTGCCTACCTCTAGTCAAATTAATTAATTTCTAATATTTAATTATAGCCTTTACATAACCCAAGAATTTGGCATATCGTTTGGAGTGTTTATCAAACACATTTTTTTTTTTTTGTTTCTGCAAATCAAATTCTCATTCCAGGATGGTTCATTCTGCACTAGAAGAAAAGATGATGATAATTCACGCTCCTTAATGTATATTGTACAATTTTTTTTTTTGAATAAGCGTTATACATAAAACATTTGAGCATTTTTCGGCGTGGAACGCATTATCGTATTTTACATTAATTTCTATGGGAAAATTGTTTCGCTTAACCAGTGTTTCGCATTACGAGTAAGATTTGGAACGAATTATGCTCGTTAAGCGAGGTTCCACTGTATAAACATTAATATGGCGTATTGCCACAATATTTATATTAAAAATAACTTTTATATTATTAATTATTATAAAATAGCAAAAAGCTTAATTTGAGGGTAAAAATGAATTTTATAAAGAAAATAAATAAATAAATAAAATTGTAAATTCTAATAACGAGTAAAATATTAAGCCCGACTCCACTTGCGATATGACACATGACCCACCCTCGATCTTTAACCACCAAAATAATCGCATTAATAGCATCAATCCGCCTAATAAACAAACCGTCCTTCAAAATTTCAGAAATTTTGCCAAAAAAATACAGGAGATATTAAACATCAAATTGAGTGAACAAAATCGTCCACTCATCCACACACATACACTAACATGTATAAAAAAAATTAAAAAAAAAAAAAAACCTAATTTCTGCATTTCTCGACATTTTAAGGTTCTCTCAGTCCAAAATGTAAAAATCTTGGGGGTTAATTCTTAACTGGGCCACTGTTATGTATAACAGCCGGAAAAGTAAAAGGCATACTATGACGTATATCGTTAGTGTGAGATCTAATGAATCTGTAGAACTCCTTTTTCAACCGTGTAAAGTTACAACCTCATTACAAGCCTGTGCTCCGATTTGTGTTTATATTTGTTTACCGATAAAAATACATATTTTAATATCAATTTGCATTTTTTTTTTCAAAGGCATAGCCTCAAATAAAACGTCATTTCTGTAAATTAAGATTGTGTGTTTGTTGGTTTGTAACGATGAATTGTGAACACACATTTTTTGTATTCTTCAATATATTTTTACTATATAAATTCTCGTTAGCCATTTTTAGTATTTTTTCAACTAGGCTTCTTGCTATATTTCTGGGAAGAAGTGAAAGTGATGTGACTGGTATTTACTGATTGTTCGATAGAACAATAAAATTGATGATATAAAAATAGAAAACAATATGCAACTATAGTAAAAGTATGTGATGATGAATGTTAACGTTTCCAAGCATGTTATAACTTACAAAGAGCTCTTTAGACATGAAAAGTAGAGAGAATTGAATAGCATTAACAACTCCTCCAGGGAATCTTGTCACTTCGGATAAGAGAGTAGTCCTAATAAGAGAGCTTAACTAACGCGGCGATTCCGAGATTGCTCTCTCTAAGCGAACTCAACTGTACTATACAAATAACTTCCAGTCGATTTTTAAAATATTTTTCGTGCAATATATATCATAAGTTTAAGTTACAAATTTTATCGATTTTACCTTATTTAAGTCAATAAATCAGTTCTTTATACTTGACATAAATCGAAAAATTGTTTAAGTTGGTTATTTCAAGGATTTTAAAATATTTCAACGTTGCACAAATTCTCGTTTATTCAACTCGTTTGTGTCGAATACAGTGGGTGATTGGTTAACGAACACTTTCGCGAAAGATTTTTATGTTCGGACAACGAACACTTCACAGAACAAACACAAGAAGAAGCGACGTAAAATAACGAATACCGATTGGTCTTTCCTTGTCTTCAGACAACAATTCGAAACTTTTTGGAGCGCGGGAGACGTCGACGCCTAACCCGGGGACCTATTCCGAGCTCTTCCGATAACTCAACGAGAGCGATACACGGGACATTCGATAAGTCACCTTACCGAAAGGCAGTTAACGAACCTTAGACAAATCACTATTCTGTGTTCCACGTTAAGTGAGTTTCGCTACGGGTAATCGGCCGAGATGCGTCTGTGTTCCATGCTATCGATAGCTGTTACGTTTTAACCAATCACAGATTAGTTAACATTGTATTTTTGTCATGTGACTGCAACCCGCCGTTTTCTAAGCAAAGCACGTAGACGGCCGGATGGCCGAGCGGTCAAGGTGGCAGCCTACCGCTCTGGGGGACCTGGGATCGAATCCGAACGGGTCAAATAATCCCCAGGAATTTTTCGGGAGGTGGTCCGTTCGGATATGATGGGCCCCGTCCCTCACCACTCGGTCGCCCCATTGTGGGCCTGGCCGAACCCATAATGGGCCTACTAAAAGAGGCCCTCTTAGTGCCCACAGGGAGGAAAGAGTTAAAAAAAAAAGCGAAGCACGTGGTTTTAGTATTGTGATTACCAGCGCTAGTCAAATAATTTTGTGTTAAATTGTCATCAAAGAAGGGACAACAAAGCCAACGAACTACAACTTGTCAGTTCGAAATATTAGTTAAAATACTTCGGTTCTAGCTGGGGCCGGATTTAGGCATTTCAGGCCCAAAGCCGAACTCTGTGTGAGGCTCTTTACCAACCCTTTACAATTCTAGAAGTCAATCATATAAAAAAGAGAATTAACATAACCATATTAATTTTAATAATAAATGTTTTGTTGTTAAAAAGTATTTGCAACATATTATAAAATAAAGTACAATTTACAGAAGGAAACACAAAAACTTTCGTTTGTCATTTTGGCCGCGTTTCTTTATGCAGCGAGAGTGCAGCGAAATGACGTCACGAGCAGTGTTGGCCAATTAGAAACTAGTTTCAGTGTGTTCGCTGTAAAGCGTTTCTCGAGCGCTGCATAAAGAAACGCGACCTTTTTGATCGCTAAAAGCTACTAAAAGCTAAGAAAAGCTACCGATAAAAACCAAATAAATTTTGTAGTAAAAAGAAGAAATCACTAGAAATGTAACATAAACAATATTGGCAATTAATGTAATTAAATACTACAAAAAATAAAAAGTATAGTATAGTTTGTTGATTTGTAAAAACAAAAATAATAATAATTTATATCAAAATTCGATTTTTTGTAGAAAGTTTTGAGCTCCCTTCAAACTCGTGGCCCTAATTTTCTCTCTCTCCAATTGCTGGTGAAGTAATATCATGCTTACACCTAAAGCGGCCATGTTCTTTTTACTTTCGTTACGTTCCTAACGGCAGCTCGTGAGTGATCGATAACAAAAGCTTAGTTATCGCACTTGGCTATCGGAACCAAAAACGAAACGTACGGCTGGGAATAGCATTTTCACAGTTGATTAAACGCGAATCACGTGGCTTCGATAGAAACTGGTTTTTATCGTATTCGTTAGCTTAACGATACTACTCAGAATAGGTCCCCCGATCGGATAGTATTACTCCGAACTTTGAAACTTTCCCTTGTAATTCCAGCCTTTTATTTTTCTGACAGAAACAATTCTTTTATAGGATTCGCGAGACTGTCGGTTTTTATTTTCGAAAGATGAGAATATAATAATAAAGGTAGAAAGTAGGCAGAAGATGTCTAATGTTGCTGGGAGTTATGGATTGAACATGTTTACAGTAGGCCGCAGTTTAATCTTATCTAAGAAAGATACTGTATAATCAAGAAGACTCGAACATCTAAAGGAGTAACAAAAATCACATCTGAGAAATAAAGAACATTGAAGTGCTCATAATGGAACCTTAAACTGATCTAACAACAGAAGAACGCCAAGAACTCTTGAATGAAAAACATCAAGAAACTCGGCGAGATATGTTTTCTTCTGAGAAAGAGGATTAATGCCGACATTTGTTATTAAAAATCTCTTGAAGAATTAGGAGGATGTCAGAACAACGATTTTAGAATGGCATCCAAACCAGGTTGAGGTTAATAGGCTTTGGGATCTCTACAATTACAATGCTATTAATTACTTCTGAAAAATCCTGAAGAAGAGAGAAAAGCAATCGACATTAGACAGATTCTTTAACCCCCACAAACGAAAAAAACATGACATATACACAATCTTGTATTTTTATTAATGTATTTCTATTATTACATATAAATAAACGTAGTATATATGTTACAGTCAAAATCCGTTTTTAGTTAGAACGCGTTTTAACTAGTTTATACTGGATATCTTTGTTAAAGCCCGTTTTGCCTAGTTAAAACTAGTTTTAACTCAAATTTATTTTTGACTAGCAGTAAATTCTAGTTTTAACTAGAATTTACTGCTAGTCAAAGCAGTAAATTCTAGTAGTAAATTCTAGTAGTAGGTTTAGCAGTAAATTAACTAGACAAAACGGGTTTTGTCTAGTTAATTTGTACATGTTTTGATTTTAGATAATTTTAGATAATTTTAGCTACATAAATATGTTTGGGGGAAATAAAGTTATGTATAGTGATTCGGGGGAAGATGCCTAACATTATGGTTATAAAGGAAATTATAGCGATAATTTGGGTTTTGGAGGCCTCTAACGAAAATATCATATTCTTGAGCATGTTTTTCAAATAAAACTTTGGAGTATATGAAAAATAATCGCATATTGTGTTTGCAATGACAACTTTTTTACTGTCTGGCATTTTAGGCATCTCACCCTAAGTATCCGGGTGAGATGCCAAATGCCATTAGGGTAAGATAACAAATATAATTGCATAAAATTAATTTTCGAATATCTTAACCAAATTTAATTTATTGCATATGTAGTACAAAGTACTTCATAGTAAGTATAACAGCACAGTATACCTGGTAAGTATTGTTAAGTTTCCGCCCGTTCTAATATGCTCTATAGCTAGCTGAAAGCTTTTTTCAGTCCAAAAACCTTTTTGAAAAGTCCTTATATAATTTCTATGCATATCCTGCAATAAAACGAAAACAAAAATTTATTAAAA
Source organism: Centruroides vittatus (assembly GCF_030686945.1). Taxonomy (NCBI): domain Eukaryota; kingdom Metazoa; phylum Arthropoda; class Arachnida; order Scorpiones; family Buthidae; genus Centruroides; species Centruroides vittatus. The sequence goes on from NW_027121927.1 coordinate 1,990,089, forward strand.
ATAGGCATGTTACCCCATGAAAAGTTTGGCATCTTTTCCATTTGTCAGGGTAAGATGCCTACGTTATACGTATTCTAGCATGTCTGATTGGGATCGGCGGTAGCTCACAATGGAAACTTTAGAACCTTAAGTACATCACACATTAATTCCGCAATTTTTAATAAATTCTATTTTAACTTTTAGTTTTAAAATGATTCTAGAAACATTTCACAACAAAAACTTCGTTCTTATCTTGCTTTTATTCTTCCCGGATGTAGAAAATGAGGTAACGGCAGCCAACTACAGCTTTCCGCACTCAATATTGGCCCAACGATTCATCATACAAACACGACAATATCTGACGTCACCGTTTGAAAATATCAAAAAGTAGGCATCTTCCCCCGCTTACCATCTTACCCTAAATCACTCTATATGTTACAGTCAAAACCAGTTTTTAGTTAGGATGCGTTTTAACTAGTTTATACTGGACTATACTTTGTTAAAACCCGTTTTGTCTAGTTAAAACTAGAATTTACTGCTAGTCAAAAATGAATTTGAGTTAAAACTAGTTATAACTAGACAAAACGGGTTTTAACAAAGACATCCAGTATAAACTAGTTTCAACTAGTTAAAACGCGTTCTAACTAAAAACGTGTTTTGACTGTAACATATATATATGTAATAATATGTAAGAAAGTGTATGGTTTTTTTTATTTTTTAGGGTCTCCAAAACGAATTAATCAAATTCTCATAAAAACCTATGGTAAATCGATAATCGGTTAACGAACAATTCGGATAGCGAACAAAGTCTTGGAACAGATTATGTTCGTTAACTGATCACCCACTGTATAACTCCGGGTAAATTACGTCCCCGCATTAAGTCAACGCTTTACTAATTTTTATACAGAATTAATTAGTTACAAGGCTCTGGAGTCTCTATTCTTTAGTAGTTTTTCTCTGCTGAGTATATTCCAACATTAATACAAGGTTTCAAAATTTCCAATAGAAATACTTTTGAAAACTTGTAAAATATTCTGCTGGGTTTAATGATAATAGTTTGATTTCTTGATTAACTTGATTGAAACAGATTGATTTAAAAGCAATTTCTATTTAAAAGTAAGCTTTTTAATTAAGAAATCAATCTATTAGAAAATCTTGCTTAGTTCGTATATCACATTGTAGTGACAATTAAAAATATATATTTATTTTAAAATCCCAGTTAGAACTATAGGTCTTATTTCATTAATTAAAAAGGGCTTATTTCAAAAAACTACAACCACTTTCTTTTCACTATCCCGGTTCTGTTATTTATAAGAGAGGGGAAACTATAGCGATCCGTCAAAAAATTATCTCCAAGATTTTTACATTTTTGGACTTGGGACTTGAAACCTCGGGTAATGCTAAAAAAATTCAGGTGTAATTTCTGTTTGTATGGATATGTGTGCGTGTGTGGCACGATTTTGTTTACCATGTTTGAAGCTTAATAACTCCTGTGCTTTTTGTCGAAAATTTCTGAAATTTTGTAGGAAGGTTTGTTTATTAGGGGATTGAGGCTATTGAGTTTTGATGCGTAATTAACGGTCGAGGGGTGGGTGTTAAAGGGTAAAAGGGTTTCTCCAGTAGGGTCGGACTTAATGACGATTTTACTCATTATTTGTATTTACAATTTTTTATAAAACCCATCGTTACTCTCAAAATTAAGCTTTTTGCCATTTTATAATAGTTAAAAAAATAAATTATTTTTTATTAAAATGTGATAACAGATGGTGCTACCAAATGTTGATGGGAAAGTTAAGCAACTTGTTGCTGGATTTTTTTAAAATATAAGTTTCATAATATTAATATTTTTTTCTCCTAAACTACTATTTGTTTATTAAAATTCTGCTTTTTTTATCATTAAAATTTCTACTTGCAATTGAAACTTTAACTAACTATAAAGTTAGTTAATTTTTAATTTGTAAACTTTACAAGAAACGTTACAAATTACTCCTTTAGAAAGTATTCTTAGGCAAACCATACTTAATGTCTGTCACAATTTTTTTTTAATCCAGGTTTCTGTTAGTAAGTAGGAAAGAGTGAATAAGTGCTTTTTTGATCAAACTTCTAAAAAAAAAAATATTAATTTTATAAGAAATAGAAATTATGAGACTGCGTGATCCTAATTGATACGATAAAGTTGGCTGGAAATTAGGAATTCTTCACAGGTTTATTTTAGTAAGGTGACCAACTATACTCATTTACTGAGTTTTGTACTCTTTTTTCGCAAACCGTACTCTTTTCAAATCCTGTACTCTAAAAGTACTAATTTGTGTAATTTTATACTCATTTGTATTTCTAAAACATTTTTTTAGATTATTTTATTTCAATTTTATTAATTAAATATTTAAAATTATTTTGACAGTGATTTGAATTTCACGCGCGCATATTGCTTGCCGTTTCCGGCACGTCAGAGGACAGGGCAAACACCAGACACGAGTTTGACAGTGATTTGAATTTCGTGCGCACATATGGCTGCCGTTTCCGGCACAATTGAGAGGCCGTATTATGTACTGTACCTGGAGAGATAGATAGATACTACAGACCTCTTTTTCTAACAACGTCAAAATTACATTTGTGAAAAGAGATGGATATATCTATCTCTCCAATATTTGTGTACGTAATCCCCAGGCTGATCTTTGATGTGCAGTATGTACGGCATGCTTGACAGTCTTGACGCATGCGTAGTATGTACGGCAAAGTGTACTCTTTTTGAACAAAAAATAGTTGGACACCTTAATTTTAGAAAATTTTTCCATTAGTATATTACGGATTCGGATCTGGTTTACATAATCAAAGAATTACCATTAGTTGTTTAATTAAATATTTTATTAAACTATCGTCGGTTCGATTTAGTGGAAAAGTAACGAAGAAATTATTTTTGAAAAGCTATTTTTACCGTTCTCTCAGCATCTGAGCAAAACATATTCGTTAGATGAGACTATATTTTGGAATAAATTCTAAATAGACCGGAATGCGTTTTTTAAACATTTATTTGCGATTTCATAAGGATGCGAAACGAACTTCCGTTAAGACCAGGAAGATCACAGCCGACCTTTCTCTGAAATATCCGACACCCACGAGTAGAAGTGGGGTAGGTCCTCACGGGTCGATAAATTCATCCTGGTTCCGAGAGATTAGTAAAAGTATCGAACGGGATGAGTCAAATTACCAGTTTCTACGAACTGGTCAAAGCCGTAAAACAAAATAACGGGTTGGTATATTAATTAATCGAATATTTTCTAATAAATATCAATATATTTGGTTGTCACTTTTTTCTTTACTATACATACATATAAATATATATATGTTGTTTTTTTACAGCATCGATTCCCTGAGTGAACAAGAGATAGAAGTGAGTCTTTTTGAAATAATTTTCTCTTATTGTATTTGTAAATTATTATCGAATAATTGTAAAATTAAATTGAACGCGCCAAAAGTATCTCTCAACTAAATTTTACCGTTGACCTGTTTATTTATTTTTTTATTTATTTGCCTTAATAAAATTAAATCTACTCGTTGTACTTTAATTTGGCATCGACGCGTTTCGAAAAAAAAAAATTAAAATTTAATATAGCCTATTTTGTTAGGTACAGAAATAGCCGTATGATTTTTGTTTTCTCGTGAAACAATTAATATTTTGTCGAATGAAAATTAAAACATTTTTGTATAAAGGTCCAAATCTATTGACATTCAGTAGAACGACGTCAGGATTAGGCAAATTTCATTACGATATCGTTTGCATTGTTAAAATTTCTTTTTCGGTTTTTTCTTGTAAAGTGTTGTAGTATAAAATTGGCCTCTCTTTTTGTTCGTAGAGAAAATTATTAATTTTTTTTACGTTTCCTAATCGAAAAACGATCGTCAGAAACTTCATTATAAAATTAGTATTTTTAATACAATTATATGTCGAATTAAGAAAGTGTAAAAAGTGGATTAGGATAATTATTTAAATAATTCTTGGCTTTTACCAAACGAATTTCGTCGCACGTCGATCAAAAGATTTGATTTCATCCTCTGACATTCCGTGTTCTTTTTCTTGTAATCGTAGAGTTCTGGAGAAATATTCGATCGAAATAATTTTTATAAGTGAAAGTCAGTTTCAATAAACGTTCTTTGACGTTGCGCATTTTTAAAACGTTCGACCGCTGCAAATATCTGACAAAATTTTCTATATTCTAATATAGTATTTCTTTTCCGTAATTTCAATACGGTGTTATGTCTTCTTCGAAATAACTTTGATTAACGGATAAAGTGCTAATTTGACAGTCGATATATTTTGGTTTATAATTTTATGATCGGAGTGTTTTAGTGTTAAGTGACTAAGTGGCAAATCCAACATTTTATTACTTTTTAAACTGTAGAGTCTAACTTAGATGGGGATTTATTTAAAGGTGGCAGCTTTTCCGTAATCTGCGTTACGTCTGTTAGCTTTCTCGATGTTTTCCTTAGCTTAAGGCAGCATTTCTCAACCTGGGGATCGCGGTGTTATTAAAGGGATGGGTCGCGACCTCCAGCACATACACATCAAGTTGGAACTTGTAAATTGCTCATGTATATACACGTCATACATGCATGTTCATACCCGTCGCTATAAATGCAGCGACATAAAATAATAGGAATAGCTGTATTACATTTTTATACTGTCGGTATTTTCTTAATGTATAAAATTAGTGCAATGTGATTATATAATATTTTAAAAAATTCATATTTATAATTACAGTCAAAATTCAATTAGTAATAGTAAGGCTTACTGTTAGTATTATTATTATTTGGGTGGAGATCGCAAAATATTAATTTTATTCATATTTACTCTTTGGAGGGTGGCGGAGCTGAGAAGGTTGAGAATCCCTGCACTAGCCCATTCTCAGCATTCCATCTTGGTCCAGCAGAACACTAGATATTGGTATTAACTGAGTAGAGTAGTACATCTCCAACACTCAAATAATAATATAATATTCAATTAAAATATTTATTTAGAGAACATAATATTAATTTAATAATATCTATTTTTTATTTTTGCAGGCAAAATTTAATAGTTTATCTTTAGCTTTCAAAACAGATAAATTTACTTTGTCTAAAAGATTAGAATTGCATCAAAGACAAAGAGATATTGCTGAAAAAAATGTTGAGACTGAGTTGAATGCATTGAAAACATTGCTTTCTGTAAGTAATTGTAAATTTAATGTTTAAATTTTATTATTTAAATTTTAATTAAATTACAGTTTATTTATATTGATTATAAAGTTTTAATGTCCTATATAATTATAAATTAAGGAATTAGGTCATCATTGTTATGAAGGAGAATCAAAAGAATTAATTTCCAAAATGCAAAATCATATTGATATCATTGAACAGTCAACTTCCAGAATATCTTGTCGTTCAGAAATTTTTGGAGCTGTACAACAGGTAATATCTAATAATGGTTTTTATAATATATATGATACTTAAAAAGAATTTTTAATTACAAAAAATAGTAAAAAATATTTCAATGACACTTTTAGTTTAAAACAAAATGTTAAAAGCAAAACATTACCTTCTGAGTATTTTTCATCTTCAAGATTTGTTGAATAGTAAAGTTCCAGACATCATCTTGCAAAACAAAATTTCTACTTTATATAAATTTGAATATATGTAAAATATAACAATATTCCAATAGCATTAATGCTGAATGGAATGCAAAAAAAAACACACACACACACACACACACAACATGTGTATATAAAAAAATTAATTTTTTTAAAAAAAGGCACTGTGTGCTACATAAAGCCACATATATAGTATTTTATGTGACTTTATGTAGATGGGAGAAAAATTTATTTATTTATGCACGACATAACTTTATACAGGTTCACTCAGGATGCCAACCCTAGGATGGTTGCTCTGGCAGTAACTTTAAACCTGATTGTTGGCAAAACAATTACAAAATTAATAAATGACCATAACACACCAAATTGCAATAATACTAATCCACACAATCAACAAGAATAATCATTACAAAAATAAAATTCTTATATCTAACCCCTAATACTAAACTTACACTAATATGGAAAAATGAAGATAGGGGTGAGAAGTAGTAAAGATGACAGACAGGACAGAATAAAGATACCCAGGTCATATGAACATCCTTCAGTCCTTGTCATGAGTAGCCATATGGAACTTCTTGCATCATTTAACACTTTCTTCTTTTTATCCTATATTTTCTGAGGATTTTGATAACCAATCTGTTGGTCACTTATTTGAAACTTGCAACTGGTCAAGTTAATACAAATCCAACACATTAACATTGACCCAGGAATTTCAAAGATTACCTCTCAAAGTTATGACTTCACCCATCTACTTGGGTATCAAACAATTTCATACACCTGCCCTCAATTCATCCTCTCTGAGTACCTTCTCAAAAGTTACTCTTCTTCACTTCATATGCCTTCAGATAACCTCTCACTCATTATATTGGTTATTCTGGAAAGTGGCTGTCATCCCCAAGAAGGAAAAATTAAGATTAGAAAGTTCTAGAAGGTTTGTTCTTAATTTTCCCATTCTTTGTTTTCTTGTTCTAGAAAGAACAAAGAATGGGAAAATTAAGAACAAAAAGGTAAAAACAGACATATGGCACACACCCACAATGATAACTGAATATATATATGTTGATGCGTAAAATTTGTATAAACCAGATATGTATGGTACCAAATATTTTTTGTGGGTTGCAGATTTTTGTTTTGAACACATTTTAGTTCTTTTCCTTTTTTTTTTAAGCTACAACAGATAAATGTCACTTGGTTATGTTCATATTTTATAGTAAAATCACTTACATATATAAAGAAATTTTGTTACTAGGCTTAATCCAAATTAATTCCAACTGAAGATAGGAGTACAGTATTTGAATGAAAGAATTGGGAACTGTTTTATTGCAAAAAGTTCTTGTTGTTTCCAAGAACTTGTACTAGGTATTCAAATGAGCTCACACAATGGCAAATAAGCCAATTCTGGTTGTTATGTCAAACAAACAGTAGTGTCTTGCATCAGAAATTCTAATCTCATGACAGTTATTCTGTGATCTGATTTCATGAAGAAATTTAATACTCTAATTAATCATTACATCAATCTCTAATTACCAACATGTTAATCAATTTTTTTTCAAATACTTGGAACTAATTAGTTACTAACTATTTCATACAAGTCAAATTGTGCTACTCAAAGTCAAAGATCTCCATCTCCATAAAAATTTAACATGTTGTGAACTTGTCATCATACTGAATACTGAATTAGTATTCTTTCTTGATCCTATAATTATTAAAGAACATATTTTCACATGAAATATTGGGCAGTGTCAATGAAAAATACTAATTTGGCATGATGACAAGTTCACCACATGATTTTAAATTTTTTGGAGATAAAACCTTTTGTCTTTGGACAGTAGGATTGGTGTCATCTTCTTTTTTACTGTTTACATGAATTACATTCATTGCTTGTTCTAAAGAACTTGATTCAGGGAAACTAATCTAATTCTTGAAAGCTCTTGATTCTTAAAAGTATTCAATTCTGTCCCTGGTTAATTCCATTAATGACTTATATTAACAAAAATGTGTCTGTTGTGTTTCTTTTACAAAGTGGGCAAAAAGTCCATAAAAGTTTTAAGCATTCCTAAAATATGAAAGAATTATCAGAATGAAATGCAGTTTGCATGGTAGGTATTGTCAGCATGGAGGTGTTTTTGTTGATGGGAAAAAATAAGTTCCAAAAGTCACTGCTAGGTAGCATTCTTCTATTTTCTACGAATGTTTAAAGTTTTTTACAGACTTTTTGCCCACCCTGTAGTTATTTTTAAAATATGCACCAGCACAGAACAGTAATTTTAAGTTAACAAATCATTCTTGGAATATAGTTTGTTGTTTATGCTCTGCAATGACTAATACTTAGAAAGGCAGCTTTACTTATTTGTCTACAAATGGAATCTTAATTCTTAAGATATATAATATATTACATAATATAAAATATACCATATATATATATATATATATATATATACACAACACACACACTGACAAGAAAAAACTTGCAGCATGCTGAGAATGTTTGTGTTTGTTTACTCAAGATCACACCTATGTACAGTACATGACCATTACTTGCGTGCAGAGTCAGCCCAAGAGGTTTTGGCACACTAGGCAGACTTCAATCTTTGCACTCTTTGCTTTTACTTATTAAATGCCTTGTGCATTGAGTCATCTGCACATCTACATGCAATAGCTCTGGATGTATACATAATATGTCTAATTAAAATAATTGACAAATATTTTTCTTTAACTGATGCTGGCTGTGGCACTCCTAAATTTTTCAGCCCTAGGTGACTGCTTAGTATGCCTATAGCTCAGGCTGATCTTGCTTGCAAGAATGCAGAAACTACTCCCAATCACTAGTGCACTCTAGAGCATGGATGGGCAACCTTTTTCTATGTAAGGGCCATATTTTAAAACTTTTGAACTGACGCAGGCCGCATACAAGAGAAAAGAGAAAAAAGATGTCTGTAAATCACAATTATTTTTTCATATATAATTATAAATTAGCATATGTGTACTTAATTTAGCTTCTGGAACTGATGTAAATGTAATATATCAGAAATATTTGGTTAAATATTCGTCACTGCTACTTTTAAATTAGTTTTGATGTGTCTGTTAGCCGGTTTCTTGTTTTAATTTTTACTAAATTCATTGCGGAAAAACTATTCACATACATAAGTTGTAGAAAATAACATTTGAATTTTTGCTGCATACTTCCTTAAGCTGGGAAATTGATATATTTATTCGCATTTTATGCCACGTGGGTCGCAAAAAATATTAATGCAGCCCAGAGCCTCCGGTTGATTATCCCTGCTCTAGAATATCATTTCATCCTCAAAGTGATCCTCTCACAACACTACTGGAGTTGTTCATGCTAGTGTAAATGGAAGTCTGGTCAGAAACTCGTTCCCATAGTCCTGCTGCAACTAAATGATTTACAATGGTTTGTATTGATACTCCTGGTTCCACTTTTGCTCTGATATGTACAGTACTGCAGATGCTGTGAAGTCTCCTCCAACTGTTCTTACAATGCATTGATTTTGGTATGCATTTGTAGTATATGGCAACCTAGAACCTTGAATATTATTAATTGAATATTCCCACACATGTAATCAAGTTACATGTGTGGGAATATTCAATTAACCACAAGTTGACAATATCAAAACATCACATCAACATGCATAAATCTTCCAATATGCCCACCCAGCCTCTCAAATGTGTATGATACTCTCCCTCTCAAACAGATATAATTGCACAAAAGGCGCATATGCACTTGTCCTGGCATGACAACTGCTTGTATTTCACTATTACACAAAAGTTACACCATGTTAAATCTTCTTGTACCGTGTGTCAATGATATGCACAGATAGCACAATGATTTGAGTGGTACAATATCACATGATGACCAATAGCCTTGATAATTAAATCAGAAATTCTATCACTTGTCAACATGAAGAAATTGTATCCATGCCTATATTTACATTTTTCAGTGTTGTGATTTTTTTCCTGTCTGTTTCACATTCAATTTTGAAAACAGTTCTAATCTTTTATAAAATATGATACTTCAACTACACACTTTCACCTTAGAAATAATAAGGAATAAATAAGTTTATAAGATCTGATAGTTTTTGCAGAATATGGAATCATTCTCCTGCAATAAACTTTATGCTGTAAAAAATTTGTTTCTCTTTATAGAAAACAATTGTAAAAGAGAAAAGGATACATTATAAAAAGAAGAAGAAAAAAATAAAAAAACAGTTTTTGCACAACACATACTAGAATTTGCAACCTAAACCTAGAATTTGCAAACTAAAATTTGGAAGATTTTTTCCTGGCATAGTAATCAATGGATGCATGAATTTAGTAAGTCAATCAACAAATGCCCCAAATTTCTGATTGGTAAAGAGCAAGCAAAAACAGAGAGACAATTACCTGGAGAATGAATACATTCATTGATTAATCTTATTTTGACTCCTGATTGTGATTTTACTACATACTCGTATTAAGGAGGTTGCTCAAAATAGAAACCTTTTAATAATGTTCTAAACAGGAAATCAATTCTTACCGTGTATTCATAACACTGACAAACAAACAAATTAATTGAGAAACCAAATTGTTTTCAAACTTAACTGCTTATAAAATTATAGAGGTACTTCTGAACACAAGTTTCAAGTTTAATTTGAGAAATTAATCGTTTTATAAATTGATTACCATATATATTTATTATTTAATGAATTTTTTTTTTGTTGAACTGAATTCTTATTCAATTGATCTCATCAAATTCACTCAATATAAAAAATCATTGCATGATGTCTTTTTCATAAATTTGTATAACATTTATTCTTTCAAAATTGAAGTAAACTAGACTCTTGCTAATCTGCCCTGCCCATTCCTAGCACAGGGAGGTTCTGGATTATATGGATATATAGGCCTAAAGACAATGAATGGCAGTTTATCATCTTTCAGTACTGATTCTTTTTGAAGGCAGCCAGGCAGGCAAATAATATGGTGCATTGTCATGCAATACTGTACACAGAAATGAATCCAGAGTAGAGAATAAAATAGGATGTGTGATATGTCCAACATTTTCATGGAGAAAGAGTTATACAGTATAGGCAATCACACTGGAGGGATGCTGGATAGCCAGATTATCGAGAACCAGATGAGCAAGAGTGTACTGTTTATTAGATATTTTTTTTACAATTATGATGTCAAAGTTACTTTTGAAATAACTACCATATAATCTATTACTTTAATAGTTACATAATTATCATTTTTTATATCATATGAAGTTTATAAATGAAATTTTTTTGTTTCATTTTATCAAATTGATTATAAATTGCTTAATTTTGGTGACAAGTTTTTAATCACCACTAAAATTATTATTAAAGTGTAATATTTATTGAACAGGAAGAACGTATTAGCCAAGCAGTTGAAATAATGATAAATCATGTTGAGAATTTAAAGAGACTTTACAAAAAGGAACATTTAGAATTAGAAGAAATGCGTAATCTATGGAATGAACAAGGATTTAATAATGATGATAGTGGTGGTGAGACTTGTTCCGGAGATGAAAGTAAAAGATCTTTAAGGTCAATAATGATGTCTTCCACAGCAAAACAGGTAAATAGAATCATTATAGTTTAATCATACTTGAATTTTTATAAAGCAAATTGGGTTTTATATTTTCTTAATCAAATTTTTAGAAATACAATCCAGTCTTTATTAGGTGATATTACTTTTATTATCACACAAAATGTATTTCAAATTTCTCTTGAAAGATGAAATTTCTTAGATAAAATCACAAAACACACACCTTTTATACTTTCCAGCAGAACAAAAATTTTGGTGCAATTAACATGCCTGCTTCAGGATAGAAGCCATTTGAAAGGTGAAACAGCTATATTGAATTTTGAAGAATAATTCAAATATTTCATGATGATATTTAAAATTTTGCAATTCATTATTTATATATATATATATATAAATAAATTCAAAAATTAGATTATCTAATTATATGAGTACAAATTAGATTAAATTATAATAAATATTATATGATTTTGTTTAAATTATATAAAGCTTAACACAAGGAAATCAATAGTTTATTATTTCTTATCTTCTGTTAGAATAAGGTCAGAGAGCAAAGCTTGCCAAACTTTGCTCTCTAACCTTATTCTAACAGAGTTATAACTGCAACAATAGAGAAAGCATTAACTGGGATAGGTTAATGCTTTCTCTACTCTTGATTCAAAGCCCTTTGATTGCTGCCTTTTAGATGTTGATGGCTTCTATTCTTAATTTTTAGACATCAGATATTAGACTTTTTCCCAACATAGGGATACACCAAGTTTGCTGGCTTATTGGGTTAAGGTAGTTTTACAATTGCCTTTAAGGATGTTATATTTATGCTCTTTTAATCTGGCAACTATCAATTTAATAGTTAAACCTATATAGGTTAGGCATCTGCTGAATCTAGATTGTCTAGAGGTATAGTGTATACCCTAAGGATCCTTATCTCATTTATTTCATCTTTCTCATTTGTTATCATCCTGAATATTGTTGGTGGTTTAAATGCTATATCTATTTTTATTTCGTTTTCTATATTAGCATATATTTGGAATAATATAGTGTTGAATTCAATGGTTACATGTTTACAGGTTGGTCTTTGTTGTTCTGTTTCTTTTTCTGAATCTCAGGTCATTTATGATAGATGGAATTAGTCAAATGCCATATATCATAAATTGCCTGAGATTGTTTTGAGTCATCAAATGAGATAAAAGCATCATTACAAGAGGCATTACAGGTGGTTGCAAAAGATGGCTTACAGCAATGCTACAGAAGCTGCATGAGTGCTGGAAAAAGTGTATCATTGCTCAAGAGGATTCTTTTTAAGTTGATTGTGCATCAGTGTTTTGAATTATTCAAAGAAAGGAACTATATGCCAAGTCCCCAAACTTTTATACCCTACTATATATATGTTTTCATTGTATTTATATTCAGTATAAGACATACATTATGTTTTGTATATTTATGGAATATTTATTAAATTTTGCCTTTACAAGGGAGAAAAGAAACAAAATCAACAAACTTACATTATTTATATCCATGATTCAATTTCTTTTAACAGAAAATAATTTATCATAACTGTCCCAAAAATGCTTAATCTAACAGATTTTAAGAGAAAACTAGTTCTTTGAATAATTGAGAATTTGTTTATAAATAATATATAATATTCGTCTAACTTCACTCAGACTCTATTAAATCATAAGACAAAAAACACCTTGATGCTGAGAACGTTTAAATTTAATCAAAAACAAACGTTTTCGGCCCACTCCATGAGCCATCGTCAGGCTAACTACATTCGAATACAATTTCGAACAAGCAATTTCAAATTGAAATAAACTACAAAAAAAAGAACTCACGCGCTACGCTGGATAACGTAAACTAAAACTAATATAAACAACATAGAAAATAATAAAATAAAATATGTCAATGTTACATGTGTACATTGTAAAAATCTATAGTCTATAGTTCTCTAGGCAATCCTTTTGCCGTATCTAATGTATTCCTGTGACTTTTTTAATTAAAAACTTCCAAGCTGATGGTAAAATTGCCGCATCCTTGTAATTTAAGCATTTTTTGGTTAAGCCGGACTTATAAATTTCACATTTTAAAGTAAACAAGAAAAAACGGGATCTGACAAACGGTATCACGAAATTCACGTATAATAAACGTCTATCATCGGTCATGGAAGGTATTGCGGGCCGCATGAACAGCACTATTGTATACAAAAGAGCTCCCTCGATATATAGGCTACTAAGGAACGACAAAGATGCAATTAGACCGAGTGAACAACCAGGTGTGTACTCGATACCGTACAGCAACGACCAGTTAAAGATTGATAAAGAATACATCGGGGTCACGACGAGAAGCCTAAGTAAAAGGATTAAGGAACACAGATATGACGTGGCGAAGGGTAAATGCACAACAACGTTAGCAAAAATGGCGCAGACTGAGGGGTCCGTGGTGAAATGGGATGAAGCCAGGATCTTAACACCGATACATTCGCCGACACTTGCGGCTACAACCGAAAAATGTGAAATTTATAAGTCCGGCTTAACCAAAAAATGCTTAAATTACAAGGATGCGGCGATTTTACCATCAGCTTGGAAGTTTTTAATTAAAAAAGTCACAGGAATACATTAGATACGGCAAAAGGATTGCCTAGAGAACTATAGACTATAGATTTTTACAATGTACACATGTAACATTGACATATTTTATTTTATTATTTTCTATGTTGTTTATATTAGTTTTAGTTTACGTTATCCAGCGTAGCGCGTGAGTTCTTTTTTTTGTAGTTTATTTCAATTTGAAATTGCTTGTTCGAAATTGTATTCGAATGTAGTTAGCCTGACGATGGCTCATGGAGTGGGCCGAAAACGTTTGTTTTTGATTAAATTTAAACGTTCTCAGCATCAAGGTGTTTTTTGTCTTATAATATATAATAAGTATACAAGATTATTTTCACATAATAAAAATATACAATTAAACAGTTCTGTAAGAGTTCATTTTAGAACAACCTGTAATATAAATTAAACTAAGTGATTTGTTTTATTGGATTTTTACTTCATTAATATTTTTTTGATTTTAAATGACATTTATTTGCATGCTAGCATGTACGGAAAACACTTGCACAGGTTTCTGGTAAGTAAGGTGAGTTACCTAACAAAATATGTTTGTTATTAATGACATTTTTTAGAAGTATTATACAGCTCATTTCACAAATCTTGGCCAAGTTGAAAAATGTGCAATAGCATGGACCAGTCTGTTTACCTTAGTGAAGGAAATGAATTATTTGACAAATCTGTGACAAAATCACTGTGCATTATCAGTGTCAAAAAGGTTGTTTTTAAAACTTCCATAACTCTAATTGAATACTGTGCATTACCTGGCCAAGATATATGAAACAATCTGTAATAAATTTACATAAATTTCTTCATTTATATAATTTTCAAATTTTAGACATAATCTGATTCAAATTATTAAAGAATTTAGATTTTGATTTGATCTTAAAATATAGTCATTACAATGTGATCTGCTAATCTAAATCATCTAAAATTACTATTCCTCAGAATGTATAAAATGCAAAAGAAGTAACAGAAAAAAATTAATGTCATATGTCATAATTATAATATGGTTTATACTATCAAAAACTACAGTATAAATAATCTTTCATTAATCCAAACAGTTTGATTTCTCTAAACAATTCTTCTCATTTGTTAATTCAGATTAACTTGATTTCAGTAGACATTAGACCAGTGATTCTCAACCACTGTACCACGGCACTTTAGTGTGCTGCAAGATTTTTGAAATATGCATCCACTGCGAATACCCGTACAGTACATAAGCGATGCCAGACAAATAGTTCAATAGGTTCTACCTTCCTAGGGCACATTTGGAAATTGTAACCGGTGTTACCAATAACTGCTGGTAGTTACCAAAGCATTTAGACAATAACCAACCATGTTTAAAAATCACTGTTATGACATTCTGCGATACCGAAGTAACTGTGTGTGCCGCCAAATTTTTAAATTATTAAAAGTGTACCATGACAAAAAACAGGTTGAGAATCACTGCATTAGACAATATAACATAAATAAAAATAACTGAATAAAGAAATCCATTGTAAGAAATTTGACACCATTGTGGTTTCTGGAACTATTAAACAAGAATATTTAATTAAATTGAATAAGTAAATATTTTGGTAGTTTGGAAATGAGAGATACATTATTATGATTTAAAGGATTTCAGAAAACATTTTATAATAAAGTACTTAAAAAGGGAAGACATTTTAGTTTCTTCAGTCATGTCCAAACATCATAAACAAGTCTTTCATTGCAGAGATGACTTCTATTAGAGGCTATGTCTCTGCAAAAATATTCAAAACAGTTTAAAAAGTTCACTGGTGATGAGGCAAAAAATAAAAATACAGTTTTAATTAAAAATAGCCGATGATATTTTAGTTTCTTCTATGTATTTTATTGTGTAAATATCATCAGCCATTTTTAATTGAGAAAATATTTTCACTATAACAAGTAATATAAAAAAAATTTTTTTAAAGTCAATTCCTACTTAGGTCAACAAAGAAAAATTTTATTTTAGTTACTTTTTATTAAATAATTACAATTAATATAAATATGTATATACGTATGACAGAATCACAATATTAAGTGGCAAAATAGAAAGAGAAATTGGAATTGAACCCAAAGCATAAAATTTCTTCAATTTTATTTTTTGAGAAAAATCCTTTATTCTAACCACTAAGCCACAACTGCTAACTCACTCTCGAAAATCATTTGGATAAAACGTCTACTTAAAGCAAAAATTTTCAAAAATTTATCAAAAAATTATTGATTTTCGCAAGAATTGAACTCGCATTCTTCACCTTCACGTGAAAAATACTGAAATCCTTGCATTTTACTGATTGAGTTACTGCCTGTTGATTTCAATTTTCATTACAAACTGTTAAAACTCTATTTAAAGTATTAATAATTAGGTTAATGTTATCCGTGGTATCGAAGATGGCGACGGGGAAATTTATTAATTTGCATAATGCGACAGATAGTACGGGTACTCCCCCTAACCAGTGGCGTAGCGTAGTGGGGGCGGCAGGGGCGGCCCGCCCCGGACGGCACTTTTAGGGAGCGGCAAAATTTCACGATAAATACACAATACACATTACACCTGTACAATACACAATAATGTTGATTGTTTTTTGCCGAAAAGTTCTTTAGAATTACTGTATATTTTAGTCTTTTGAATTGAGATACCTAAATAAGGGGGCGAGCGAAATTTTCCTCCGCCCCGGGCGGCTGACACCCACGCTACGCCACTGCCCCTAACGTTTAGATCACTCGGTATTCTACTTCGAGATTATCCATTGTTAATCTGCTTCCAGATTATCACTCGATAATCTGATTCGAGATTACCGGAAACGCGGCCATCTCGAACGTAGGGAAAAAAAATTTCCCCGTCGCCGTCTAGTATGTAGGGAAAAATTCCCCGTCGCCATCTTCGATACCACAGGTAATATTAACCAATAATTAAATTTTATTAATGGATTAATATTTGAAAAATCTGTATTAACATCAAGTGTAATCCACTACAAGTTTAAAAAATGTATTTGAACTTGAGTGGATGAATAAAAAGTATTTTATTAACGATTGAAAATTTGAACAAGATATATATATATATATAGGGAGAGTGTGAACTAATAATAGGAATTTAATAAGATGGGGACTATTAATACAGTAAGACCCCGCTTAACGCTGGGAATGCGTTCCTAGACAACAAAACGCTGAAAGATACAGCATTAAACGAGGTAATTTTAACACTGAGTAAATAGGGATAGGGGTACATAAATAAACAGATTTTACTATAATTTTAAGTTATATTATTATACAAATTAATATAAAAATATGTTAAATAACACATAAACATATGGACACAGAAATGTAAAGTTCATTTTTTGTGACCAAGGTCCTGACTTTTCTGAAATTCATTTTTTTTTTTTTTTTTTTTTTTGCAATAAAGTCGTGTAGTTTCATTTGTCACTTTCTTTTTCTTTCCTTGATCAAAATGTCGGTACCAAGAGATCGCATCAAAACGTCTCGTTTTGCTTTTGCACTCCTTTCAAAATTTAGATCATTCGCCACAAATTGATCAACGATTTCGGTTATCGTTACCAAACTTTTACTAAGGAAATCTGTAGAGAATTTTCTTTTTTTTTTTGGGTCCTTCGTTTTCAGAATCTCTATTTTCCAGTTCTACACGAATTTCTTGTTTTGCCAGTTCTTGAAGGTTGTCGTCGGTAAGGTTCTCACCAGAAACCCGCAGTAACTCCTCAACATCCTACTTGTCTACATCTCCTAGTCCTGCTGTATCCATTAGGTTGATAATTTGTTCAACCTAACAATACAGCGATAGGCTCTTCTCGTTGAGAATTCTTTCACACTTCATTTGTGCATTTATCAGTTAATTCTTGCCAAGCGAAGCCGATAATGCCTATGGCATCCAAGATGTTATATTTTTTCCAAAATTGCACCAAACAAACATAGATTTAAAGAAAGAACACCTTTTTATGATTGGTTCATAAATAATAATCGTATTATATACGAATCACTGAAATGCCGCGATAATTGAAATCGGCATAAACTTTGAGCTTTTTTTAAGGTTTTGAGCAGACCGCATTATATCGAATTAGCGTTAAACGGGGTCTTACTGTACTAACTTTCTCACTTTAAATATTAATTTATAGTATTTTTTTAACGTAATGAGAAAGCTTAGTAATTCTAACACACTATACAGTAATGCTGGCAGGAGTGTAAGGGCATATGTTGGAACAGATCATTAAGCCATATTTTATAGAAAGAAATGAAGCCAAAAGTGGATTTATTATCAATAATAGCAAAGTGATCTGTACTGTTGTAGAATACACCAAAAGTACCGTACTAACCGAGATGACATTTGAAAAGATATTTGAAACAATCTTCTTTTTTGAAACAATCTTTCAATATATCTTCTCAAATGTCATCTCGGTTAGTATGGTCTGTACTGTTGTGGACTGGACAGAGGAACATAATTAAAAAAGCCATATTTTGCCAGTCATCTTAAGCTAATGACCATGAAATCAGCATTAACCAAATACTGTATAGCTATTATAGCAGACGCAAAGTTTTCCAGCTTTTTTGGTAATACAATAACCCATCGTTATATTGCGCTTTTATTTAATTCCCAAATTTTAAATTAAGCCAATAAATTTTAAAGTACCAATTACCATTGAATTTCTTTTTGCAACGAAATACGGTATTTTATTCCTACCATTGTCCTTGAAACTGCCACTGCGGTGAAACAATAAATTCGTCAAGATCTAAATAAGCAAAACAGACCAGTTATCATTTACGTTTTCTTTTCATGTTAAAAGTTGCTTGTTTATTGGTTTTAAGTACTGTCTTCTCATTTACAAGTTTCTGTGGTTTCGAAATTTTACATCTTTATGTGAATTGCGTCAATACCATTACGCCATGAATTCGAAATCACTGCGTAATATGTAAGGAAAAGAATTCTTTATTTCTGAACAGAAAGTTCTAAAATGTTTATACAGTAGTAACTTTAATTTACCTTTTAGAGAATATTTACTCTGTAATTTTAGAAGTTTTGATGTTCTGTTCTATGTTCAATATTTGTTTTTTAAATTTTCAATTATTGTTTTTATAATTTTTATTGTAAAATATAAATTACACGAATTTTTAATAACAATTTATTGTGAGATACAGTATTGTATAATAAAATCGCAACTGATATTTTGTTTTTATATCGATAGTATTTGTCTCTAAATGTCATTGTTTAAAAAAACAATAATGCTAAATGGCCGTTCGTGCTATCGATGTTTACGTAATCGTCAATTAATACGATATAACCACGAATAAAATTCAATATTGCAAAATAAGTTTATTTTATATCAAACACTTGCTGATGAAAGAATAGAGGATAGAAATTCAATAGCATGTACAGTACAATCTGTTTAGTAAAAGCCCAAAATTTTTAGTACTCGGTTATATCGCGCTTTTTGTTTGTCTTTCGACAAGCACGATATAACGAATTACTACTGTATTATTGTTAAAACTGATTGGGTTGATTTCTATTTTATATTTTGGCAAAAATATAAATAAATTTATGTCATTTATAATTACTATGAATTTTCAAATTTTGAATTGGGTTGAAAATTTAAAGAAAAAATGTACTTAGATCAAACTTCTAACTTAGAAGGTAATTTTCGTTTTCTAAATAAAACATAATATAAAATATTATTGTAAATTTTTATAAGATTTTGAAAACCAAAGATGGTCAATACTCCGATCACTCAATCTGGTTATTTTAGTATTGAAAAATTCTGCTACGAGAATGCCCTTTCCGATTCAATTGATGCGGGTGAAATCGTCTTTAAAGCATTTAAGAGAGGACAAACGTTACGTGTTTTTTCACCTGTAGCCTGGAAAATTTCTAGTTTGTTTCCCAGATACGCTACAGTACTTCTTTTGCTCTCAAGTATTCTTGATTTGTCTACCTCGGCTGCTTTAATAGCGGTATCAAGCTTATAGCCCGATAATTCGGCAGTTCGTTTGGCTTTAATAATCAGGTTTATGAAGGAAAACTTCATACTTGTAGACTTCGTACTCGTTTCTATCCTTGCCCAATTTGCACAACCCGGCATAATGCAGTTATTGAAGCTACTGGAGATGGTTAAAATTAAGACGGCATCGGCGCAATTACTCCGGATATTACAGGTTCTCACAAATACAGAATTTTCAGAGTCCTGTCACAAATACACAATCTGTATGTATTGACAATCTGTGAGATGTCATAAAAAGTAAAAATTTAAAAAACTAATAAGCATGCGTAAAATTAATAAATACAAATGTATTTTGACAGTTTATGGGTTAATTATACTTTATATTTGCAAAATTTCTTCAACCTTAACACAAAATAAGAAAAAGTGAACTTTTAAGAAATTTGCGGGATTTCCCAGGATGAGAAGAATTTTCTGGCTTAAAAAAAAAAGCCGGGATCCCGCGATCCCGTTGGAGAAACCCTATCCTCAATAAATTAAACTTATTAAGTACCCCCATAATCAAAAATCACATAGATTAAGATCCATAGAATAGTTGCCAGGCGGTAGGAAATGAAGGGCTATCACTCTGTTATCAGTGAAATTTTGCAGAAACTGCTAAATGTGGTGTTCTATATCTGGAGAATATCTATCTTGCATGAAAGCTGTTGCCTCAAGACATTGTTGCTGTTGCAGTTGGAATATGACAAAAGTGTTGAGCATCTCTCAGTATCTCTCAGCTGTCAGAGCATGACACAGATGTGTTTGGACTAGCTTCTTCAAAAAGAATGGTCCAAAGAGAAATGTGGAGTTTATATCAGACTACTTTTAGGCAGATATAGGAAGTCTGCTGGAAAACATTAGGGTTATCCAGATCCTGTTAGCAGCAAACAAAATTTGCTGTGACTTTCGAAGGGGTTTCACGAAGACTACTATAAAGCATCTTTCGAGGATTGGAAAATGCAGTAGTTATAGGTATTTACTGTTCAATTGAGGTGAAAATGTCCCTTACTCCACAAGATTTTCCATTTTCTTTATACATCCACTTCCATTCTGGAAAGGAAGATCAATGCAAAGGGTTTACCTGTTAGCAGCAAGCAACTGCTGGTTGTGGCTGGTCTCAAACAGATAACAATAAACCATTTTCTGAGTATGTTACTTTCCATACTGTGCCGTAGGACATTGCTACTTAAAGTATGGTCTATGAACAATTTATTACTGGTTTGCATCAAGATTTCACTTAAAATTTCATAATTTAATATATTACATTAATAAAACTATTTTTAAAAATTTAGAAAATATATTGTAGCCTATTATAATTTCCATTTTTCAAAGTAATTAGAACCAACATTAAGCAACACAACACCTTTACATTTTCCAGCAACTATCTTTAATGGAACAAACATTTTTGGCCTCTTTTACAGGATTTTAAACTGTGCCAAAATCACATGCTCTACCAAGTGTTCCCTTTGAACAATTTATTCACAACAAAATTAGAATCAAATTTTTTTATTGTATTTTTCTTTCTAATTCAGTCTAACAATTAAAGTAAATAAGAAAAAAATGCAATTGAAATCCATTCTCTCTGTTTTATAATTATTTTTATTTAATATCACAAAAATACTGGTCTGTAAAGATTGGAATGGAAAAAAAAACTGGTTTATGAATACAAAGTTGGAGAAGTGCTACCATGGGACATACCCAACTGCCGTGATACTGCATGTATGCTACTGGAGCCTGCAATATTCATTGCTGCTCAACAACTGTTGTGATAACATCTTCAATAAACAATGTGATAGGTTTGTGTCCTTGACTGGGTTGAACTCGCAAATGTCCAGTGTCCTTGAATTGAATAATCATTCTTCTGAAAGCATCAAACAGCTTTATATAATAAATGCACATTCTGGCAAGCTGGCAATTGTAGCTAATAAGAATGACATTCAACAGTTGTATCCACGTTTATAACCAGAACTTGGATGCAGCTTTTGTGCTTATGCAATGGAAACTGCTTTTTTTGTTGTGAGGGGGCCGAGGGGGGAAGGATTTCAAAACGAAACATAACGATTATATGTGATATCGTTATCCTCTCCATTGCCTTCTGGACTGCCAAGTAGTAACAATCAACATGTGGGAGCGGTTGAGTCAGAGATCGATGCCTCGAAACAAAACAACCCGTTTATTAGACAATTTAACTTACATAAAGTTCATAGTCACAAAGGGTTTAAGTCCTTGTATACTTCGGCATGTAGTCTTCAAAGAAGAAAAGTCCGGCGACGAAAGTGGTTTTCATTCGCTGACCGGATGTTATATTCTAAGTCCAGTTGTTGAACGGGAAACGATGTCCAGTGAATGCGGATCGGAATGTCCGAAGTTTCTCTCACGAAGGTCTATAACTTTCGGAGGATGTGCAAAGGACGAACGTGGAACCTTGCGGGAAGCACCCCAACGAGGGACATAGCCCCGCGAAACGCCACGGCAAAGAACCAAGCGTCCTTGTAGCCTGGGCTTAAATACCTTTTCGTCTCGCAAATCGTCACTTTATTAATCCCCTTCTCGGTCACAGGTTGGTCTTTCTCTGTTACCAGGTGAAATTGGACCAGATTAGTTCCGAGAAAGACGATTGTTTATGAATACAATTCGACACCGTTTTTCGTTAGATGTTGAACGAACAGTACCTTAACTAACATTTCCTTTTTTGTTCGTCTTGTCTAAAAAATGTTTTTTTACTCGTTTTTCTTTTTCTCGCGTGGTTTTAATATTAAAATAATTTTATTTTTCCCTTTTTCTTTATAATTTAGTTCCCTTGATTTTAATTAATCGCGAAGATCAAGATTCGTTTTTGTTTTGATTTTGGTTAAAAAAGTTTTTCATCCCAGACCAGGGCCTCACAGTTGTTTGCAGCATTGAACGTGCCAAAATGGAGAATTTTGGTACTAATTTTCTTTTCATAGAAATGTCTTCCACATATCCTAAAATGTCACTATATCAAATTTGATTGAATTTAGACTGCTGGATATTTTTAGCGTTAAATAGAGGTACTTTAATTACAATCGTCCGGTATTTTATCATCAAACAACAATTGAAGAGTTCTGTGGAATAAGGTAAATTTTAATGTTTTCAAGTAAGTAAAGTTCATGTTATAGTAAGGGGAATTGTCCATATCTGTAAAACCCTATTTGATATGCATAATAAAACTCCTAACCAAAAAAGGTATCGGATTGCACTTAGCTACCTTATTCCATAGAACTCCTTAATTATATTTAACATTTTAAGTCCACTTTCTTTACAGAAATCCACACTACTTATGGAGAATTCGATGGCTAGAAATAGTTCAATTTGGAGTAGCAGTAGTGCACACATTGAATGTCAAGACTCCCAGAATACAACTATATCTAATAAATTATCCTTATCTTACAAGTGGTCAGAGTTAAACTATCCTAAAAGTGGGACGATCAATTCATCTTTACATAGTGTTACCATAGAACATTTAAATCCAGACTCGTTATTTAGCAGCAGTGAGAATTGCAATTGCTTTAGAAGAAAGGAATTGAACCTTAAGATTTTAAGAAAAAGAAGAATGAAAAATACAAATATTTTTGCCATGTATGCAAATCCCTTCATAAAAAGGTAGAAACTTTTATATTCTGATATTAATAAAAAGAAATATTTTAATTTTAACCCGACAATAATTTAAAACATTACTGTAATAATCAAAAAGTATCGGACATGGTTTGGTACGACTTTCATCAGCATATAGCAGCAATCCGTACGTCATCGTCTGTTTACGTTTGCAAGTAAACATCATTTGTTTTCTGTGTAAAGAATTTTTGTGCCGGCGATTTTTCAAAACGTCGAATGTAATTGAGCAAAAACTGTTCATTAAAATTTATTTTCACAACGTGATTATTGCTACAAAAACATTGGAAATATTGCAAAAAGCCTTTGGTGACGATAGTCGATCAAAAACAAGAGTTTTCGAGTGGTACAAGATATTCGAGGAAAACAGAGAACGCGTGGAAGATGAACCACACTCTGGTAGAGTATCCACTTCAACTGATTAACAAAACGTCGTCGAGTCAGCGATTTGGTTCTCAAAAATCGTCGTTTTAACAATTTATCGAACATGTTCCATTATCATTTGGATCCTGTCAAGCAATTTTAAAAGGTCATTTGGGCTTGCGGCGCGTCGCTTCTCGAGTTGCCCCTAAAACTTTGAATTTTCTTTTCCAAGAACAAAAGTTCGAGTGGCCGAGGAAATGCTTTCTCGAGGCGAATCATTCTTAAAACACATCATTACGGATGATGAAACATGGATCTGTGTTTTTGACACCGAAACGGCTTAACCAATAATCGAGTGAATGGTGCTCGAAATGTGAAGCGAGACCGAAAAGACCATGTCAAAGTCAGTCAAAAATCAAAGTCGCGTTGACTATTTTCTTCGATTATCGTGTTGTGACTTTGACTGGCATTCCTTCCGAACTCCTTCCGACTAGCCAAACTGTCAACAAAGAATATTTTGGCGTTTTGCATCGTTTGCGTGAAGCAATTTGTAGAAAACGACCCGATTCGTGGCGAAAAACTCGTGGATTTTGCACAACGATACTGCATCTGCTCACAATGCTCTTGTTCGTGAATTTTTGGCCAAAAACTCAACGAATATAGTTCCGCGAGCTCCGTATTAACCCGATATGGCACCGTGTGACTATTTCCTGTTTCCTCGACTAAAATTTTCTCATCGTGGCACCATTTTGAATACATTGACGCCGTAAAACAAAATTTGCTGCGACTTTCGAAGGGGTTTCACGAAGACTACTATAAAGCATCTTTCGAGGATTTGAAAAACCGTTGACATATAAATGCATTGCAATGGGAGGGAATAACTTTGAAGGGGACGAAATATATTTTGATGAATAAATTTAAATCTTGCGTTTTATTGAACCATTCCCGATACTTTTTGATCACGGGCATTAAAGTAATTCGGGCATAAATTCGGAATAGGTAAATTTCTTGACTTTCCGAATAGATTTTTCGGGATTATCGGTTAATATATTCTTGGATTGGGTGAACGGAAAAGAATACTTCCGTATAAAGAGGTCGTTTTCCAAATAAAGTATCTCGTTTTTCAATATTTTATACTAATATATTTAACATCAAGAAATTATTTTATGACAACTTTTTCACAGTAAATTTATACAGTTAAAATTTATCCACATCGCCCAAGAGAAAAATTTAAGATTCTAAAACATTTTATTTGAGGAGCATCGAAAATGTTATTTCCAAATTTACCAGTTTGACTTTTCGAGTTGAATAATTTCTAAACGTATTCATCACTTTTTACTACATTTTTAAAAATCAAATTCAGTATTTTTGTACAGTTGGATAGTTTGTCTACTTTTTATCTAAAGTAAGGAGGTTTTTAATTGTGGATGAAATAGAGATATTATGTGAGCTAAAAATTGACGGATAAACACTATCATCCTCTTTCCCAAATAACTAAGCGTTCTTACTATTTGTTTCTCAAAGAAAGCAGTAATAACTAAAATTTTTACACTTAAATTTGAATGCAAGAATAGTAAAATAAAAGTATTTTTAATTTTATGGTTATTTCTAAAATTGGGAAATAAATGGATTGTAAGTTGACTGGCTTCGGGCATTAAAGTAATGCTAGCAAAAATTGGAAATTTCGAATTTAGTTAACTGGTTTCGGTAAAAACCAGTTTCAGATCCATTTCAAAATTGCTTTAATTTACTGAATTCAATGTTTTATTATTGTATTCATTAATTATTATTACTAATCAAAATATTTAAGTACAAAAACTTAAATAAGCTTGTATTCTACCGT
Organism: Centruroides vittatus; assembly: GCF_030686945.1. Lineage (NCBI taxonomy): Eukaryota > Metazoa > Arthropoda > Arachnida > Scorpiones > Buthidae > Centruroides > Centruroides vittatus. Next base: position 2,015,674 of record NW_027121927.1, read on the forward strand.
AAATAACTACTTCAAAATACGTAGTGTATATGTTACCGGCAAAACCCGATTTTACGCCAGACTAATTTTGCTTAGGCCAAACTAGTTTGGCATAAGCGTGTCAGGCTAAACTAGTTTAGAATTATTATTTTAATAGTTAAAATAAAATTAAAAGGTAATCAATTAGATGAACAATATCTATTCAAACATAATCTACTTAATTATAAAAAACGGGATTGATGCTACCCTAGATATCGAAGGTGGTGGCTCGTCTCCGATTTCAGCAATCAGAAGACAGGGAACAGTGGGACGCGCGTTCTAACCTAACCTAACCTAACCTATTCTAATAAATTACCAGTGGCGTGCCGTGACATTTGATGGTAGGGAAGCTGTGTTTTTGTAAGAAGCCTACTTCCAGCCGGTAATCAATTAATTGCTTGTCAGTGATGGTGTAGGGTCCATTCGTATGTGAATGGTGGCGGAGGAGACAAAGACGACAAGTATCTAACAAAAACCGTTTATTTTAACATAAAATAAACTTAGACTATGTACAAAATAGTATGCTTTAGGACAAGCCTGGCCAACCCAAATTATTTCGCGGGCCACTTTGATCACGCGTAATATTACGATGGGCCACAATTTAGGAAAACATGCTTTTAAACAAGTAAAACAAGTACAAAATGAATAAGATTTTATTGTTATACCAAGCAGTGGCGTGCTGTGACATTTGATGACAAGGAAGCTGTGTTTCTGTAAGAAGCCGATTTCCAGGGTAAATCAGTTAATTGCGCATCAGTGGTGGTCTAGGGTAGGGATGGGCAACCTGCGGCCCGCGACGCATAAAATGTGAATAAATATATCAATTCAGCTTAAGGAAGTATGCAGCAAAAATTCAAACGTTATTTTTACAATTTATGTTTGTGAATAGTTTTTCCCGCAATGAATTTAGTAAAAATTAAAACAAGAAACCGGCTAACAGACACATCGAAACTAATTTAAAAGTAGCAGTGACGAATATTTAACTAAATAATTCCAATATATTACGTTTACATCAGTTCCAGAAGCTAAATTATATACCTATGCTAATTTATAATTACTGTATATATGAATAAATAATTCTGATTTATCGACATTTTTTTTCTCTCTTTCTCTTGTATGCGGCCCGCATCAGTTCAAAAGTCTTAAAATGTGGTCCTTACATAGAAAAAGGTTGCCCATCCCTGGTCCAGGGGGTCCATTCGTATTCATTTGTTCGATAAGCCACTAAAAACTGTAGATTTCTCTAAATGTATTTTTAATATCACAACTACATTCTGAATCGCTAGCCACGATATAAAGGCTAAAATTAAAAATAAATTATAAAAACTTGGTGAAATAAAATGTGCGGTGGATATACATACCTGTGTACAATATATTGTTCAATTGTATTAATATACTTTTAAAGAAAATTAAAATTAAATGTAGCTTTGTAAAGAAACGTACATAAAATTAACATAAAATATTCTTTGAGAGTGACTAAAAAGTTTTTTTAGTCACTCTCATTGAACTGGAAAAATTTCTGTCTTTATTATCTAATATTACGAAGAAATCAGTCCCCACTGTACTCGGCTAGAGATTGGTTCGGTTAAGCTTTTGTTTAAGTAAAATTCTGGCTCTTTCGGCAGGGTTTTATTTATGTCCCCAATTCTCTAATCTCTTAATTATTTAATTACTTCTTAAGTAGAAATAAGTCAAAACCAGTTACTTTGTACTTGAATATTTGTAGTCGTGGGAAAAAAGTGGAAAGACAAATTTTTATGACAACGGATACATAAATCGTAAATTTAAGGAAAATAAATTCTGGAGCTTTTTTGTACCTTGTGCGTCTCATTCATTAAATTTGGTTGTAAATGATGCTACCAAAGTAACAGTTAATTTTTTAACATTGTACAAGAATTGCACACATTTTTTTCTACATACTCTTATAGATGGGACATACGAAATCGTAATATCACTGGTTTAACATTGAAATCCGTAAGTAATATAAGATGGGAGAGCAGAATAAAAATATCAAATATTTTAATGGATTTTTTTAAACTTTTGTCAACTATACAGAACTATCATAAAAACATGCTAGTAAATTCCTATCGGTTGGGTTAAGTTATAAATGTACTGTGGTCCGAAGACCACGTGTTCTGTTGCGTAACTGGCTCGTAACCAGCCCCTTGGCTGGTTCACGTAGTAAAAGAGGGATAGGCCCTCATAGTGTAAAAGTTCCCCGTTTGTTGTTGTAAAAGTTAATGGGAGAAGGAGAGATATGTGGTCTGAAGATCACGTGTTCTATTGCGTAACCAACTCCTTGAGTGGGCTACAAGGTAAAGAAGGACCATGCATTCTCGATGACAACCGAAAAACCCGGATCAACGAGGAAAGGAGGTGGATCGCGCATGCTCAAAAGGAGAAGAAGGACTTTTTCGGAAGAAAGAAAGGGAGTGAGGACGTGTAGACGACAGAGTCGCGAGATTGTTTTTTTTGTGTGTGTGTTGTTTCCTTTGTTTTTGTGTCTGTTATAGTGGAAGGACAGAGTAGTGATTGGAAGGACTAAAATAAACCTTAAGTTCCTTGCATTGGAGTCATGGAGTGTATGACTTATTTCTGTTTCTTTTTGTTTTGTTCCTGCCCGGGGAATACTCTCAAGATACTTCCCCACAGTACTTATGATTCACATAATCGGACGAGGGCAGCTAACAGCCCAGAACCGGTCCGGAATAGAATCATTGGAAGCGTTATACGTGTGTAGCTTCCACCAGTTAAACCGTGTAAGGTTGGTGCTTTGTAAAGCGCATGCGCGAATGAGTATAATCTGGCTGCTTGGAAGCTGACTCCGTCTCGACAATACAGCGCTTCCATTCCGCCACTGATATTTGAATATACAATAACAATCTTATCGTTTATTTCAAATGTAGTATAGAAATGTAATAAGATACATAATGCAATTATAGTAAAATATTAATTTTAATTAATTCAAACTACGTTAAAATATGAAAATTTATATTTTAGAAAATACAAGGAAAGCGGCGCTTCCACCGCATTCAATGACAGCACGCCACTGTAAATTACCATAATTATTAGCAACCAAATTATTAGAATAAGTTAGAACGTGCGTCCCCACTGTTCCCTGTCTTCTGATTGCTGGAATCGGAGACGAGCCGCCTTCGATCTTCGATACCTTGGGTAACATTAACCAAAAACGGTATTGATAGAAGTGACACAACACTTGTACAAAACTATAAAATAAAAATAAGCTAATCAGTACTTATCAGTTTGTATTTATTATTATTATTATTAAGCCATGCACTTTTAAAGGTAATTAATTTTCGAAAATATTTTCAAAAATTCAAACGAAATAATAAAAATAACTTTTAAAATCAAACTAAAATTAAAAATGAACTTATTTGTGTTTTCTGATGAACTTAAATTAACCATTAATATATTTAACCGTTAATATACTTGAATAATAATTCTAAACTAGTTTGACCTGACACGCTTTCACGCCAAACTAGTTTGGCGTAAAATCGGGTTTTGCCGGTAACATATCGCTACTTTGGAAGAACACCGGCACAACTCAAAAAAGTGCGATTTTTTGATTATGTCATAATCAGAATGAAAATGTAGTAAATTTTGATGTGTAAAAGTGTCATAAAAGTTACTTGCGTATTTGACCACTTGGAAGCAGTTATGTGAGTGTTGAATAAGTGATAAGTGATATTCAGTAAAATCTTTGAATGGGATTTTCTCAAAACTAGTTATTTCGAGTTGTGCCGGTTTTCTTCCAAAGTAGCGATATATACTCTACAGTCTGAAATGTTTGTATTGTTTGAAAAGAAATATCTAAATAAGAACTTAAAAACTAACAATGATACCACTTTTATGCCTATTCTAACCCTGTTTCGTTAGCGGCCGGATGGCCGAGCGGTCAAGGTTAGCAACCTGCCGCCCTGGGGGACCCGGGATCGAATCTGGACGGGTCGAAAAATCTCCAGGAATTTTTCGGGGGTGGTCCGTCCGGATATGTCGGTCCTCGTCCCTCACCACCCAGCCGCCCCATTATGGGCTTGGCCGAACCCATAATGGGCTTGCTATAAGAGGCCCTCTTAGTGCCCACTGGGCGGAAAGAGTTACAAAAAAAAACCCTGTTTCGTTGCCAGCTGTATTTTAAAATATTAAATACAATACAACGTTTTGGTTACTCGACATTATCTTAACTTTATAGAAATTAGATTTATTTTTTGACTTCGGATATCGTATATTTACAATTATGATTTGCGTATTTGTATAAAAGCGAAATATTAAAACAAATCGATTTTTAGCGGCGCAAACGAAACAACCAAAAATATAAATAATAGAAAAATTAAAGAAATTCCCGAGAGACGACAGAACGGCCTGGAAGAAGCCACAAACGACAGGTAAGACATCTTTTTTTCTATTAGATTATTCGATTAGCTGATAGAGGTAAGAATTATTTGTGCGGTAATGGAGATGTGTTTTCAGCACATCTTCCATCTTCGGACGGAGACGGCGTCGTTTGGCCAAACGACTCTTTTGTACCGGCGCCTGGGCCGCTTCGACGATCGTCGCTCTGTGGGTGTTGGCCATTAAGTTTCTGGACGAGAATTATCCGCAGGATCTGTCCGCGGACCTCTGGTTGCCGGAATTATGGGAAAAAGCTTGGTCGAAAATGGTCTGGAGACGTCCGGGAAAACCACCGATCTGAGACTGCACAATAAATATATGTATCGATATATATATTTATGGGACGATTAAACTCGATCAATAAATATTTATTCTCACTGCTTCTAATGAAATAATTAATAAGAGAAACTGTGACGTAGAATCTATGTCCAAGATAAAAGTATTTTCCGTGTGATCGATCTGTGATATATTATTCCATCATCCGTTAATTATATATTATCTAAAGATCAAAAGATTAGATTTTAACATATTTAAAAATATATATATTTCATGTTTTGAGAAAAATTAAAATTGTTTTTACCTTTATGCCAAAATATTCGATATATAATTATATATTGTTAAATGTGAAAGAAACACTAGATTTTTCTATTAAAGAAAATAATAAAAATCGGAATGATATTTTTTTCACAACAAAATATCAATGCACTGAACATGTTCATCCGAACATCGATTGTTCTATGCCCAAATTATCCATGAAATTATGTGAAATAAAATATTAGCAGTGAGTTCCAGTTTATACGTAAAGATTGGGCCCGACTCAGTTTATTTTCGATGCAAAGGTGCAGAAAATATGTAAATCATAAACGAGTGCGCCTAGAACCTCGCCCAGAAAAACAATTTGAAAGTAAGTCTTTGGTGGTCGAGTCTTGGAGTGATAAGGGCTACCTTACTCTTCCACCGCTCCAGGAACCCGCCACGGATGGGCATAAGAAAAGCTCTCGTGATCCAGTCGAAAAAACAGAAATCAGTGTCATTACTGGATAACGCTACACGGCGAAATTTGTTTAATAAAAGGCCTAAGTGCCATCAGGTTAAATGATTATTCTTTTACCAATAGAAATTTTTTTAATTAGTAACTTTCTGTTAAATAAATTCAGAAAAGAAGAAACATCTACATCAGTGGTGTAATTTTTTTCATTGTTCTTTCTCGACGGCAAGGTCGCAGTAAGGCAGTGTAAGACGGAAGTACACTTAATGTCACTAACTGATTTTGACAAACCAAATGTCAATTGAAAAGGCTTAATTAGCTTAATAGGGGATTTTTATTCGCAGCTATTCTGCGAATAAAAATCCCATATTAAGTTAAACAGTTACTTCTAGAATTTTCCTAAATTGTTACCAAACACAAATTAACATAACATACGACTCACACAACGTACGCAAAAACTAATGTAATAATGTAGAGCGTTAAAAATCCTTTCGATTGATGTCATACGCCAAATTTTGATAAGTGGTAACTTCGAACCACGACAAATTTTCAAGTTGAAAACTAGTGCGTTTTTTATTGAGCATTTCTTGTGTTCGCTGAGGTTGGTGTTTGTATTTTTCTATTCACCACTTCATTGACAACCCAAATTTCAATCTTAAACATCACTACTGTACCAATTATGCTGAACAGTTATCGTCTGTTTTTTTTTTTTTTGTATGTTATGGACAGTGATTAATCGGGCATTATTCGGGTATAGTCCATAACATATACACGAACACTTTAATGAGCCATAAAGGAGTTATGGCTCATATCAAAGTTTTCATATAATCTCACTAAAATATCTGCAGAATACAAGTATTAATTATCTTTCATTTGATACCACGTTTAATTAAATCAGTTTGTGACATCAAATCTACAGTACTTTTCTTGTACGAAAGTTTTTTAAAAAACTACACTAACTGTAGCTTGGAAACAGTTAATGGTGCTTTATCCATATGGAATTTGTTGAGGCTCTTGGCAATTTTTTTCAATATAAAAAATTAGTTGCAAAACAAACTGTTTAGCATACATTTATTCTGATGATAAGAAATAAGCTGCATCCCCAAAATTCGAACATTTTATCTTTTCCTATAACCACATACCCTGAATATCAGTCAATTTGAAATACACTGACACTATGTGAATAAAAAAGTCAATAAAAGATCACACCAATAAAAACATTTTCTTTATTAAAACACATTGGGAAAATTTTTAATAACTTTTATCACACTAATTTTTTTCATTCTTTGATGCGATACATAACTCACGACTTTCAATAAAAATGACCCCGGTGCATATAAAAAAGAAAAAGTAAAAGCTGCCAATATATTAGCAGTAAGAATTCGGCAGAATTTAATTGGAATGTCATTTAAGTGGAGAGTTTTAAAAAATATCACGATTTGTATGAAAATCTAATTACATTTTAATTAATTACAATGGAAGAACGAAGGCGGGAAGGAAAAAATATGGAATCTCCAATCTCTGGGTCATGACTGTAACAACAAAACTAGTAACGACCGGCTTTGGAAGAACTCCTTCCGAATTATTAAAATGTACACGACGAACGCTGACATTATTTTACACTTCCGACTAAAACGTCGTTGTTCAGAAATTGGTGGTACTCAAACTGCGTCGAGTTGTATTCTGTCCCACCAATCTAGTCGATCTTCCTCCTTCCGTCAATTTTTGATTGGGCAAATTATTCAGATACATCACTGCTTCTTGTAATTTCCTGAAAAAACAAAAATAAATAAAATGTCCACCCAATTTGAGTTGCATACAAAATAAATTAAATAATGTCCTAAAAGTGCACTCTCCAATATATTTGGAAAATTCTGTTCTCTACTTGTTAAATTTCTGGCACTATATTTTTATTAACATTTTTTCTTTGAAATTTCTCCACTCATCTTTGATTAATTAACCACCAAGTTGTCCTGAATACCTAATTCTTACTTTGAATGAAGAGTGAAAATGGTATCTCTTTTGGACAAGAAAATTCTAGAAGTAACGAAAACAAAATCAAAGCTATTTGTAATCTTTTTAGATTACGAATTGCAAAAAGAACGCTCATTAACTTCAATACAGAATATAAAAATGAATTCCTACCAAACTTGATAGGTAGGAATTCATAGGGCTGCCAGTTGTGTAAGTAGCCCAACAAGTGGTTTAATTTAATCTTCAAAACCCTAATAAATTTACTTATGACGAAGGTTTTAATTGATGACCACCATATCCAATGCAGGATCAAACAACATCCTAGTGCACTCTCTTTTAAGTACTCCAGACATTTCTGGGCCACATTGTACACTTCAAGTAATCTGGCTAAAAGTGTTTTTGGATTGTTTTCCATGTCTCATAGATGAAGCTTTTTATATGTCCCTTTAGGAAGTAATAAAATGGAATCAAGCTAAGGGAGTGAGCTGACCTCTCGAGCAGATCTCCCTTTTTCAATTCACTGCTCAATACAATTTAGAAATTCCAGTATGTGGAAAGTAGATATGCTAGCATGTTGCATCCACATTTGCTGACATACAATAAGCTGTAAGTCTTCTAATAGCTCAGGAACAGTTTCTTCCAAAAATGTTCTGTGAAACTGCCCATTCAAATGTGTACAGGTTAAAGCCAATCAGTTAATCACCACTAATACCAATGTGATGTAAATTGGGTTCTACTCAAACATGGCTGTTACTGAAATTGAAGAAGCCAATTCTAGTGAATGATGCTTCATCTATGAAAAACACTCTTCTCAAAAAATAAGGCTCATTCAGACAACTCTGTAAAATTGTCAGTTGTTACGTGAAATCTCCAATAGACAATCCATGCACTTTCTGTGGATGATAGGAGTATAATTGGTTATCATGCAAGACTTGCCACATAATACTTTTGAAATTCCCATATAAGAAATAGCATGTGTGCCATTGCTCACAGGCCATCAACAGTAAGTGTTTGAATCTGTTGGGGACAACTTAAGTGACTGGAAAATTGGTTTCTTGCATATAACACAAGTTTCCAGTGAATGCTTTGGAATGCTGTATGTACTAGGTGGCACCTGTTCAGATATTGTACTTGGTACAGCTTGATAGAACTTCATTCATTCAGCTGCTTCACTATAGATGAAATACATGCATTGTTCTAATTTAACAGATGTCTTAGTGCTCTTGTAATCACTTGCTATCATAGTTATCTTAATGAACAATGTAAATAACCAGAGGTCTCTGACACAACTTTTATTACATTAATAATGCAAATATCTATAGCCTACCTTCAAAATAAACTAATTCTATTATATTACCTCTTAGTATGCAAAAGTCACAGCATTTTTATGATGTGATAAACTGGTGCATTGTGAGTTGTTCTCAACAAAGCCCATTAACAAGGAATCCTACACTGACATTCTGAGTCACCTCCATAGACAAAACAGTCTCATCTCTGGTGAACAGAAAGCTGGGGCGTATTCTGGTCACATTCTCTGATCTCTCGTCTCTCACAAGCCGATTAGCCAATCAGTGACCGGCTTGTGAAAGACGAGAGACCAGAATACGGCCCCTGGTTTCTCCATTATGATGTCACAGTGCATCATGTTCTCACAGTTAGTGAAAATCCGCAAAACATCAGTTATCTGTACTTCTACAGCCTCCTTAATCACCTGACAGCTCTCCAGATTTTTATGTTTTCACTAAAATGAAAACTCTACTAAAGGATCACAGTTTCAAATCAGCAGAAGAGAGAAAAAGTGCTGCATTACCTGAAGCACTTTTCCTCTCTCTCATAAAGGCTCAACAAGCAATGCAGAATTGGTTGCAAGATTTAATAAATAATACAAATCTTGACAAAAGTGTGTAGCTGTGGAAGGTACTTACTTTGAAGGTGGTTTTCTATAAATTGAATTTTTTTTTACATTAATAATATACAAATATATAACTGATTTATAGACCAAAAGTATTGATAGGGTTTTTAAATAACTTTCTAAAGGGGTTCTAGAATTTCACTGAAGGCACTATGCACCTAGAGAATTTGTTAAATAATGGAACTGCTATCTAGGTAGAATGTCTCCATGCATAGTACTATTGGTAACAAAATTACCTCCTTGATAACTGGATTCATGACAAAATGGAAATTTGACAAAGGTTTTCGATCTTACATAAGATCTTCCTCAGGTCGACAACATTCTAAATTGGAATGTGCAGACCTAATTTCAATTTTTTTAAAAATAACAGGAACAAAATCCAGCAACGAGTTGCACAACTTTCCCAGCAGATTTAAAATTTTGGTGGCACTATCTGTTGTCATATTTTATTAAAAAAACTTTTTATATTTTTAATTATTATAAAATTGCAAAAAGCTTAATTTTGAGAGTAGGAACAAACTTTATAAAAAATTGTAAATGCTAATAATGAGTAAAATAGTTATTAAGTCCGACCTTACTAGAGATACACGACCCCATTTTCTCTCCACACCCTCAACATTTAAGCACCAAAATTTAATAGCCTCAATCCCCCTAATAAACTAACCTCCCTACAAAATTTTAGAAATTTTTGACAAAAACACAGGAGTTATTAAGCTTCAAATAGGATGAACAAAATCATACTCCCCACATACAAACACACACTAACATCCATGCATACAGAAATTACTCCCAAATTGTTTTCTATTTCTCCACATTTCAAGGTGTTCTGAGCCCAAAATATAAAAATTTGGGGGTTGTTTTTTACCAGATCACCATACTTTCCTTCTGTTATAACAGCTGGGAAAGTAATACAAAGATTTAAAATATAAAATTGTATACATAAAGATTCGGTGATGTACAAAATTAAAACATACAAATATAAGACTTTTATTACAAAATAATATTATTCGTATGTTTTAATTTTATACATCACCGAATCTTTATGTATACAATTTTATATTTTAAATCTTCGTATTTTTGTTTCAGTTATTTAAAAAATTTTGAAATTAGTTCTGCACACTGCAATTTACAATGTTGTTGATCTGAGGCAGATCTTGTGTATGACTAAAAACATTTGTCAAATTTTACATTAAAATTATTTACTGGATTGTAAAGGTTTCGTTTGATTTACTTACTTTTGGTAAGTTAGGAATTAGCTATTATATATATAGAGCCACTTGGTTAAATGTCAAAATGGACCATTTAAACTTCCTATCTATAGGATGAAATTATTGTTTTATTTCCCAACAATAAATTGTATTAAGAATTCAGTAGAATGTTAATAATTTGTCTCTGGCTGTGATATAAATTGAATGCATCGCATATTGACATTGAATTAGAATCTGTATTAAGTGATAGTGAATTAGTCAATTCAGAATTATTTCCTGATGCTGTGTTCTTCGACATGTTCCACAAGCTTCCAGGAGGATGAAGAGAACATACTAATTGGTTGAATGAGGAATATTGTAGAGTAGATCAGGCTTTAACAGATGAGCACGATGAAGAAGAGGACACCAAAGTTGCCAACATTTTCCTTCAGTACATAATGCAACAATCAGACACATGCAGTACTGATGTAATGCTCATAAAGTAATTGAGTGACAAAGCATACCATTGACGAGCATCTTCATTAAAGCAAATAAAAATCTGACATTTTTTGAAGTGAATAGAAGATGCAACATTTCAATTGTGCTGTATTACATTTTAATATTCTTTTACTGTATACAAATACATATGTTACATCTTTACTTTCTATAGTACAGATCAGTTTAATTCTTTATCAAATTTAGTCTTTTATCTCTCAATAATCTGGTACTCCTCTGTGCAGGGAATGGCCAGATTAGCATGAGTCTACTGTATACAAGAACTGTTTTGCACATTATCTACAAGTGTCCTGGGATCATATACTGCCTCTAGACTCCTATTTAAGAATATATGACAAAAGTTATGGCTCATTTCCCCCTTTATCCTGAAGTGTACTGGGATCACATTTTCTTTCCATTTTTAGTTCTTTCTACCCCAAATACATAAGGTTTTTTAATCGATACTATTAAGAGTTTGGCAAGGCCCATAATGGAGACAAATTGAGTAGCGAGAGAAAAGATCTGGCTTATCCAGGCTAACTCAAAAATTTCCATCAAAATCCTTAAACTGGCAGGCTCGGCCATTAGGTCTCTCTGTGCAATCACATTTTTGATCCTCACTTTATACTAATAGTATTCCATTCTACATAACTGATGTCATATCTATGGGATGAATCCATGTAATGCCAAACAGATAGCAGAGGCAACTAAAGGCTGATGTACACAAGCAACAAAATATAGATGACAACAGGCTCAACCAATCATCTTTGTTGATTATTGATGAACAGTCATTGATGCTTTATTTTCCTGTGTGCATCAGTCTGCTATGTGGGAACCTAGGTTTGAGAACAAGTCAAATCATCAGAAATTTTTGCTAATGGTCTGGCCTATATATATATATACCAGACCTGGCCAAAACTGATGAGATGGTGCTGTTATTAAGATTCTCAGTGCCCACAGGGTAAAAATAATTAATCTTTTTTTTGACAGAATACTAATGTCATGAAATGAGTGAAAGATATAACAGTCTTATCTAAAGTTATTCTGAAGTCACTAGGTAATCATATGATACTCTTAGAGGACTATTTACAGTGAAATTTAATCACTGTCTATGGAAAACTATCTAAAACATGCTGTTAATGAGATTAAATATAATTAAGTAAATTTATAAATTTGCATAATTACCTTGACAATAATTGATTTTTCAATTTTTCTGCATTCAATTCTTTGGTTAATTCGACCTTACTTTTATTAGCATAATTTACCAAAAATTTGTGTTGAGTGAGTGATGCAGCCGAGGGACGGACATCCGGATCGGGATGGGTCATTTTCTGATGAGAGAAAAACACAAAACATTAAAAAATTTAACTGAAACATTTAAATTCAAATTTAGAGAAAAATTCAGAAGTTAAGTGTTGTTCCTATTTCATAAGACTGGAAAAATGGGAGAGAAAATGGTAACAAAGCAGCACAGTTTAACATACTTCCATTCTCATTTGGTTTACGGAAAATTGAAAGAAAGTTCACCAGCAATAAAAATAAATGCAAAAACACAGTAGACAGTTTGTTAGAAGCAAGCACTCTAGCACATGATTGATTAAACACTATTATTAAAAAAGGAAATGCATTTTGGGCTATTCTCCCCATCAGTCCTTATTTTATACATATCTGGTAAAATGAAATAATAAATCCCATGGATAACATCTATTTAATACACTACATACATTACATACACTACAATACAATATGAAAATTTACTAGAATTAAAATTACCTCAAATATACCATTTCAGGTAATTCAGGTTCATTTTTCTCAAACATCATGTTTCATGAGCTAGATTTTTGGTTGTGTAAGTGTTTTCAATATTAACCAGTATTTAGTGCATTTATTATTTTATATATTTAAGCATAACAATAAAATAATCAATCAATCAAATTCTGACCACCAAGCTACTTAATGGAAAACAAATATTTTTAATCACTTTTAGTGATCATCATCAATTTAAACATTCCATAAATTTAAATGTGTCACAATCAAAGAATAAAATTTATTGTTTAATCAAAATGTCTTCAAACATGATGATATGATGATGATCAAAAATATTTGCCTCTTCTGTGTGATTATACACCAATAGGCATATATCACGTGACTTATCATCATTTCGTTATGTGAGAAAATGCCTTTAGGCATAAATTAATCAACAAATTAATCAAACAATTCTATTAATTTGCATTATATTTCAGTTTGCAGCAATCATACCACTGATTCCCTCTTCTCTAGGTGGAATGACTGTTTTAGCCAATAAGTGTTTTGTTACCACCCCTAGGCCATAAATATTTTGGTAAATACATCCTCTTACATTATACAGCACATTGCTGCAGTTAACTATATAACTGTAAAATTGACTCAAAATAATCAAAGGGAAACTAAACTCCTTCTAAGCTTTAATTGGTTATATACTGTATTTGTTGACATTACTTTAACAAATCGCAGACTTGTGAAAGCTATAAATTACTAGAAAAGCCCCTCCTCCAACCCAATCTTTGAAGTAAAATGTAAATAATTGCTATAAATTCGCATTTTTAATCGTTTTTTTTAAGCTCTAATTAACTAATTTAACGTTCTTAGTATTTAGGCAAGTAAACATCATTTTAGAACCATCAAGCTATAAATTTCCAGCAAAGTTGACTCTCCCGCTGTTACATAATACCAGAAAATATGTAAATAATCGCAAGCAAAATTGCATATTATGGTCAAATATTGTAAAAATAGTCGATTTAATATTAAAAATAATGTATAATAAACATTATCTGGTAGAAAACTTGTATTAACTTAGACCCTCAGATGACTCATCCACTCCCCTCCCAGAAGAGTAATTACAGACATAGTGTAATTAATGACAATAACTTCTCCCCTGATCTAGCTAGAGCAGTGATTCTTAACAGGGGAGCCACGGCCCACCGGGGGTCCATAAGAAGTTTGCCAAGGGGCTGCCAAATAATGCAAAATTTCCTTCAGAATATAATAAAAAGAAAATTGATGTATAACCTAATATCCTATTGAAAAATGAAATAAGAAAGATAAAGTTTTCCTATTTATTTTTTATTTCTTCCTACATACAACTTCATTAGTACAGAAGAAATGAATGCAAATATGCTACTTACACCGCAGTATTTACTTCTTTTATTCCAAAGTAATTCTAAGAAACTATTAACGCTTGGAATTTTAAAAATAATTATGAAAAATAGTAGGCTTAGTAGTAGGCTTTGAAAATTTAAATATTTTTGCAAAAGATATGCAAAATCTTTAGGACAAGTTGGGGTATTTTAGTTTTAGCATCCACTTTGGATCAATTTATCATGTATCTTATTTTATTTTTTGTTAAAAATTAATGAGTTTTCATGTTTAATTGTGAAATTTGAATGTTATTTAAATAGATAATGAAATAATAAAGATATGATTTACATTTATTATATAAAAAATAAAGCAATAATAAAAAATCAATTTATTATAGATAATTTAACAAATATAAATTATTATTAAAAAATGGGGGTCACAAAAAAATTATGAAATATTTGGTGGGCCTTGAGTATAAAAAGGTTAAGAACCACTGAGCTAGAGGACTGCTGTTTTTGTTTAGAAGGAAACAGGTGTGTGTAAGTGACTAAAGTACAAAATACATGGGATCTGCTTAAATTAATTATTTTTTGTTGATTTTTTTTATAAAATTTAAGATTTAAATATTATTTTAAACTTGTATTGTACAGAAAATTAAACAATCATAATCTGTGGTATGTTTGTGATTAAAAACAGAAAACAGATTGAATCTAATGCAATTTTGAAGCAAGATATTGCAATTTAACAAATTATCAAAAAATGCATTGCAGGGTGAAATATCTTAAATTAATCAATTTATGTCTGACCTAAAAGGGTTAAATAGCTTACAGATTGGATTGTTATTTTCTTATATAAGTTACTACATATATATTAAATTGATATAATTAGATAAACTTACTTCTAAAATACTATTGAAGTCAGCTGAATAATTTTCTAAATAAGGTAGAGTTTCAGACCGAAATAATTGCCATTCATCACCATTTTTTGGTAAAGGGTTCCCACTTGCCTTTAAAAAAAAAATAAACAATTTAATGCATTTTTTATCAATAAACTTTCAATTTTTAATAATATACATTTTCTTATTACATTTTTTTTTTTCAATTTATAATTGATAAATTAAAATACATTTTCAGGAGCATACTTTTTATTACTCCTTATATATATACAGTGGTGATATTCGGCGGGTTCGCACAGGTTCGGCCGAACCCGTTGTTAAAATTTTCAGTTTTCCGAACCTTGTTAAACACACGGAACATTTCTCAGTGGGTTTGTTTTTTTTTTTTTTTAAATATATTAAAATATGCATATTATACTCTGTAATACTACTAATCTAGAGCCTTATACCCCGTTCGTACCGAGCATTTCAATCTAGATTGTGAGCATGGTCAGGGAGTCTGTCTTGGTGTGATCTCTCTCGACGGTTTCAATCAAGGTGTAATCGCGATCGATTCAAGAGAGTTCTTAAAAGTAGATCCAGTCATAAGAGAGATCCCAGAATGCCACGCGCATGAGATAATACAAGATGGCTGTCGAACACATGTCGGGTTATGGACAGCGAAAGAAAAAGTATAATATATCGAGAGATGATAACACGTGAATTTCGAGAAGCGCCATTTCATGGTAAAGATTACCCCTGCCTAAAAAAAAAAAAAAAAAAAAAAAAGAAAAAAAAAAAGAAAACAGGTCTACAGCCCTAAAGTATTATCGTTACCTGCCCTTCACCCATCACTCGTTACGTTGCAAGTACGCCACTGATTGTTAGACATATGGTTGCAAGAAAAGGTATTGTATTTATTTCTATTCAAAACTTCCATTTCATTTGTCGGTGATTGTCAGGGAAAAATTTTCTGCTAGCGAACCCCTTGTTAAATATTTCGAATATCACCACTGTATATATTTATTTATTTATTTATTATGATGCAGTTTGAAAAATAAAAAGATCTATTGATAAAAGTATAACCACGAAAAATAACAGAACAGAAAGATGTTTGAGTCCTAATCATATTTCCAATGAACCCTAGCTAAATTTTTCATTTTAAAATCAAAAGTATCAAAATCTTTTATTTTAGCTTTATCCTGTATTCAATAAAAACTACAGCAGAACCACACCTTGCATAACAAGTAATTTGCATAACGAGAAAAACAAATTGTAAAAATTTAACTCGCTTAACAAGCAACCAAGACAGGGAAGTCCCGGATTGTGTGCATGCTCCATCAGTCTGTGTTTAGATCTCATTCCACTAGCATCTTAGTGTCACTTGTGTTCACACATATTACATATAAACATCAACAACTATAGCCCATTATATAATAAACACACCAAACAATATGCCAAATTCTTGGGCTATGTAAAGGCTATAATTAAATTATGAATTAATTAATTTGACTAGAGGTAGACTGTTATGCTGCCATCTCATATTAAATTTAATAATTATAAATAGATTAATGTCTAATTTAGACATTTCTATTTATAATTATTAAATTTAATATGAGATGGCAGCATAACAGTCTACCTCTAGTCAAATTAATTAATTCATAATTTAATTATAGCCTTTACATAGCCCAAGAATTTGGCATATTGTTTGGTGTGTTTATCAAACATATTAGCTGTGATTTTTATTTTTTTGTTTTCTGCAAATCGAATTCACATTCCAGGTTGGTTCATTCCATGATAGAAGAAAGGATGATGATGATTTACGTTCCTTAACAATGTATATTATATAATTTTCTTTGAATAAACATTATACATAAAATATCTGAGTATTTTTTTTGGCATGGAACACGTTATTGTATTTTACATTAATTTATATGGGAAAAATTGTTTCATATTACGAGTAAGATTCTGGAACAAATTATGCTCATTAAGCAAGGTTGCACTGTATACATATACCAGAGATGCTTTTTTACAAAACAAGTACAAAACATTATTACATGTTTTATTATTGCAAATATTATGTATTTCATATTATATGTATAGAAAAGGAAGCTATTTCTTAATGAGATCTTTTGAGTACACAAAAATTTTCTATCAGTTTTTATTGTTTATATTTTAAAATGAAGGAAAAATCAAGAAACAAATTTTATAAATGTATGTCATGCCTCATAAAAGTGAGGCATGACATACATTTATAATTGTTTCGTTATATTTGATATTTATGTGTACTGATGAATTTATGAAATGCTTCAATTAAAATTATTTATCAATCTTATATATTACACTGCACTAATTTGGGTTATCAAACTATTCTACTACATTTTATGCAACATGTATGTCTTCTAAAACTTAATTATTATTAGAAATTGAAATTTATTGTATATTTTGTATCAACTATATTTAATTAGATTAAATTGGTTATAGTTTAGAACTTACTGCTTCCCATACTGTAAGTCCCAGAGCAAAAATATCAGCTTTGGGAAGGTCTCTGTAGTTTTCATGTAGTATTTCTAAAGGTAAATAGCGACAGTCTCCTTCTTCCACTTGAGGGTTTCTGACAGACGTAACGTGTCCTAAATCACCTAAAATTTATTATGGTTTAAATAAATCATATTTTCTGAACTTTGTAGTTAATTAAAAATAATTAGTTGTGTTAAATTAATTTAGAATCTAATTTTAATGAGTAAAAACTTAATCCTATTTTAAAAATAGAAATAAAATGAAATATAAAATTTACCTATTTTATAGATTACTTGTTCAGTTTCATTCAAAAATTTTTCAGCTGCAGGATCAAATAAGTCATTGCAAGATTTTTCAGTGCAACAAATGAAGATATTCCCTTTAAAAATATAATTTATACTACTTATGAAATTTTTAGGCATAACAAATTTATTTTGAAATTTTCAATATATTATAAATATATCTTTTTTCTTTTTCAATCAGTTAAATATAATTTAATATTGTTTAACTTATAGAATTGAATTGTTTACAAATCTTAAGTAACTTTTTTTTTCTAAAATACTGAAATTCAATACTACAAAACATATAACCAAAGTCTGAAGACATTTAAATAAGTCAAATTTCAAAAAGAGATAACGCCTAACGCTAGTGCCAAATTGTCTTATAAATTATTAATATTATAGTAATTTCTAGCCCGATTAATATTCAGCTTTAGTTGGACGATTGCTTTAAAATACATCGGGTTTGATGATGATGTTTATTTATACAAATTTCAAAAAGTTAACAAATCACTAAAAATTGGCGTTTCTGCAAATTACATTACTATACTCATTTGAAATATTTTCATTAAAGCTTATTACTATTAACTGGCACCATTGACAAATCCACCATCACTTCAAAAATCTTTATTTTCCTTCTTTGAAAATTTTTCAGTTGAGTTTGCCAAAAGAACTGAAATGATCAATGTTTCCAAATGGTTTTCTTATTAAGGCTTGAATTAATCCAAATTCCATCTTGATATAAATTCTGTGATTTTTCTGAGTTGTACTTTTTAATAAATATTTTCATTGCCAAATAATTATATATCACTTTTTTCAATTAAAAACACAATCATAATCTTGATAAGGATATTTAAGTCAACAATCTATAAAATATACATCTGGAAAAATCTAATAATCTTAATTTTCAGTATTTTACCCAATGTAAATAATTTATGGAAAAAATTATAAAAAGTTTCAGTTTTGGTCTTCAGTTACTACTTGTATTCGACCATCATTCCCGGGATAAACTAAAAGTGTCTTCTGGGCCAGTGTATGAACAGAGCATTCTCTTCTACCAGTAACACTAATGCACCAGTGTGAACATCAGGATGTGCCATTCTCAATTTGCTATACCAGTGAAGTTAAGTACTGTATTCTGTGTGCCATTGTCACCAAATACTTTGAGTAGCTTTTTGAACTAACTGCCATCTGTTAAGTGTACTTGTGTTTAATTCTAATAGACTGGAATTGGGCACAGTGGTTAATGGTTCCCCAATTGAGAAATGATCTGGTGTCAAAACATCTAAATCATTTGGATGTGATGACATGGCACAAAATAGTCTTGAATTCAAACAAGCTTCAATTTGAATAATTATCATCTTCCAATGTAAGGTTTTTATTGACTAATTTTCAAAGACGTTGATTAATAATCTCTATCCACAGACAGCCGGTTGGCCAAATGGTTAAGGTGGCAGCTGACCACTCTGGGGACCTGGGATCAAATCTGGATGGGTCAAAAAATTTCCAGGAATTTTTTATGGGGCAATCCAACCAGATGTGTCAGCCCCTGTCCCTCACCATCCAGCCACCCCATTGTGGGCCTGGCCAAACTCATAATGGGCTTGCTAATTGAGGCCTTCTTAGTACCCACAGGGCAGAGAGTTAAAAATAATAATAATAAATCTCTATCCACACTTCCCATAAGTCTCTGAAATGAGGTGACCATGGGAAATGAATGTCCAAGTGATTCCTTCATTTTGAATTAACTGAATCAAATGTTTGAGCTGCTCAACAAAATTAGTTCCTGGCTGCCAGTTATGCAATTGTTAGTGAACTGGATATTGGTGAAAAACATTTGGATGCATTGAAAATTGTAAAACTGTTCAGGGCCCTTAGTCTCAAGTTTTTTGTGTTACAACTCCCAATGTGTTGAACAAGGTGTCACATGGTCCATCTCACACTCTGACATCAAATTAGTAGTCTTGAGTTATAACTCACATGCTTTCTCATCTCACCATGTGAGTTCCTACTCACTTTGAGTTAAGCATGCTATTCTGATCGCAATCGAAGCATTAGAAAGAGCTGAAAGAGTTGTTTAAGAAAGCAACGAATTTTTTGACCATGAGTAGATGCCATTTCTTTTCATGTCAAGTCAACACTAATAAAAAAGTTTTAATTCATAATTGATAAAATTATACAGCAAATTTTTCCAAAAATAAAAAGTATCTAATTTGTCGAAAAAGAGAATTAAAATGATAGTAAATTATATGTATAAATTATTAAGAGCATAGACAGCATATTAAGATTATTTATTAATCAGAAGTGTTAAGTTCTGATTAATAAATAATCTTAATAGAAAAACAATTTAAGAAACAGATCAAGGAAGAAAACTATATGAAGAAAGGATTAAATTAAAATACTTTATTTTTCCATTACACAACGGATTTTTTAGCTCCAGTACATGCAATTAATTTTTCAACTACTTTTCTCCACAAATCAAATTGTCTTTTTCTTGTAAATTTGTTGTTGAATTTTCTACTGTTCATTTTCTTATTATTTCCTATATATCTTACTAATATTTCTTTTTGTTCTTTGCTTATTTTTTAAAATAAAATATTGGAGATTTCCCACTTTGTTTCTGCATACTATATTGCAATAAGACAAAACTTTTAACTGTAACATCTGTAAACTGATTCATGTTGATTTGTTTACAACTTGTTACAGTTAAGTTGATTGGTCGAATCATTACAGTCGCAAACCTAGATGCATTGTAAATAATCCCATCAAGCTTAACGACATACATAACCAAGTGAGTATGACATATTTCCACTCTCCTTTTGAGTTCGCTTGATGGGTCTAACTCGAGACTACCAATTATGTGAGTCATAGTAACACCAGTGAGTTCAATGGCGTCAATTCAAGAACAACATGAAAAACTCAAGACCTGGAATTATGGAAAATAATAGAAGTTCAGATTTTATCTATATTTTACCTGATTTTATTTTTTAAAAAAATGTGGAATTTTAGCTGTTAACTAAATATTATATAATATTGTACCCAAGTGAAGAGGGACAAATGTATACGTCCGAAATGCATGTTGGAGTCAATAAAATTAAAATGATAAAACAATCACCTTAGTCATTTGTAGTCATTACGATAAGTTTGGTTTTGAGACATATTAATAGCCAATTGAAAATTTAACATAGTTATCCAAACTAGAAGCATTTTATACTAAAATTAGTTCCACTGTCATTTATAATTTGTTGAGGATATTTCTTTTTGCTACAAATAAATAACGAATGCTTCAGAGATTTTTATCACTTACTAAGTGTGCTGCTTTGGTTGATAAAACGAATGAATAATGTTATGTAAACCTTCCATAATATACAACTTGGTCCATTTCAAATGAAAGCATTTAAGGAACAATCATAATCTATTTCTACTTTAAAAATTGACAATAAGAATGTACTCATGCAATAGGTGAATTACCCATTAATTGTTGCATAATATTTGCTGTCTCTGAAACATCACAGACATATTCTTGTATATTTTTTCACATTTGATCTTCTGTCTAAGTTCAAATATTTCTGGTATAGAATAGCTAATAATAACTGCATTCCAGGATGTAACAGTCTTTTATGACAGACTTCAATTATTAAGATGATGTTTAAGAAGAAGAATCAGATACTTCATATTATACAATATTCCTTGTATGTCTAATTGAGCACTAATTTGTCTAATTTATTGACATGAATGTTATAAATCCATTCATGTCAATAAATGTCCAATGAATAGATGTTTATCTTTTCCTTGTTGTATATAAGTAATTAACTTCTAAAATTCTCCCTATAATCTCTTTTCATCTAAAAGTTCAAAGCTGTATTTATTTCCGTAATCATCAATGAATCTTGTCATCTTCTACTTATGTGTTTTGTTCTATTGTTGAAGATAAAATATTGACAATATGCTGTGATATGCTACAACATACCTAATATTGAAACAGCATTAAACAATGACATCTCATTTCTCATCGTAAAGAAAACAACAAGAGTCTCCTTTAGTTTATTGACTTCTGTTGAATTTAGACATGGCCAATACCTATGATCATCTAAGAATTTGGTCATTTCCACCATATTTCTGAGTTTATGAGTGCAAGAATGAAGCACTCCACATGATGCACAGTTAGCCATGATTCCATTTATCAGTAAGAAGACTGTCTTGTATTTCAGTCAGTCTATTTGCTACAAGTCTTCCAACAACTAGATGAACTCTTGATCTAAAGCAAAGTAATTGTTGAATTACTTCAAGCATAAATGTCACTGCCCTTAATCACGAGTTATGATAACAGAGCTGCACAGAATTCTAATCTAATTATTAAATAATTTAGAAGTTTATTATATATATTATAATAAACTATAGTGGAGGTGTTCTTAGACTGTGGGCATAGGCGTCATCCCCACCCAGCACTTATTATTTTTTTATTTTTTTATCTGTATTTATTCCTGATACCGCCAGAGCATAATCAGATTAAATACAGAGATTATCAAAGCACAGGTAAATACATACATAATAACAGAGAGATAACGTACAAACAGCATGACAATAGAGAAGAGGTATGAACAGATAGTGAAATGAGCAATACAAATCAACCAATATGATACATAGCTTGAGAGTAGAATAACATATACAGTAGTATAAAATAGACAATACTAATAGTAATAATAAAAACTACACAGATATATGATGCAGCAGAACAAGTAATGATATGTACATTAATGGGCAGGGAGCACATGAAGATAGTGCCCGATGACAGACATGACCAACTTAATGAATGACGGAGCATATGTGATACTTACGAATCAAGTTTTTGAATGCTTTGTAAGTGTCACTATCCTTAAGAAGGACATGAAGATCACAAGGCAAATTAATACCCCTCTAGCTAAGAGCAAGGGCAAGCTCATGCCTAGCATCCTCGGTCATTGAACACATGTATGTATACACCCAGCACTGTGAGTAACCGCATATGGTTATATCTAAAGTGTAAATATGTCTGGAAGCAAAGAATTGCTCAGGAGGTCCGGATGGCATAACTGGCTAGCACACTGCATGGTAAGCGGAGGTTGTAGGTTCAAGTCCTGCTCTAGGATAATTCTTTCCTTCCAGACTGTTCTAAATTTAATAAATTATTAAAAATTATAATTATTAATTTAGGTAAGAGATGGTGCCTAATCATTATTAATAACAAATTTATAGCCCAATTAATTATGGCAATCATTGGGTTGAGTATCAATGTATCGGGCTTCAGGAAGTTTATTATATCCAATTCTTGAACTGTGTTGTATGAGGGTTCCCCTAATTCTTGAAGCGTGTTAGGGAAAAACCATGTTCCACAAGGGACACCTGTACATGCTGCCTAGGCTGAATGCATCAGCCAATCAGATCAATGTTCTGTTTAATTCAAATTTGTAAAGTTTTGTTCTTCAGTCTATTCTGTATCTTTAACAGATGTTAACATGAAAATGATTGCTAAAAGTGATTAAAAAGATTTGTTTTGATTAAAGTATTTATTTTCTGCTGGATTTTTGGTTATTTTGATAAAATTTAATTGACAGGAACACACTCAATGTTCTCACATGATTCTCAATAGTATCTAATAATCTTCATAAATTACTCATTAAATTGTTAATCATGACTAGTACTTTATGATCATCTCATTAGTAATTCATCCAAACTCATTCAGCCTTATGATGTACCCAAGATCCTTTTGTTTTTAAAGAAAAGTAAAGATCTAATATCAATAAAGGCAAAAATCATATATGAATGCAATTTCTAAATCTATGAAAAACTTCCAAACCAGATGTTTTAATTACTATTCAAAAATAATTTCATAACATTATACTAAAATGTTATCAATAATATTTGTAAATATTTATATGACACTTCAAAAATCTTAAATACTACACAAAACACAGATATTAAAAATAATATATATTTAAATAGTAACTTGGCTCTAAAATGATTACATTCCACTGTTTAATCATAACTAATGACTTTTATAAAAAAAAATATTACCAGATGAAATCTATGATTTTCGTCAAATGCGAAGTTTAATATGAATTACACACAATGACATCTCGAGTTCTCATATTAAATTTTAAAAAATAAAAAAATTATATTTATACAGTTAATTTTTCTTTATCAAATACTTCAGAAAAAAAATACTATAGGAATCTGTTATAAGGAGTTGGTCACATTTTTATAAACATTTAATTTAATTTAAATGTTGGTTAATCACAAGGCAAAGTAATATATTATTTCTGTTTATTCAAATAAGTTGACATCCTATATAAACTATGTTTTTCTTAGATTATATTTCATTTCAAGTTACAAATATTATCTTGCTTTCCTTTTTACACATTTTTCTTTCAATTTCATGTAACAAATTTAAGTTTTAATTATATCATAAACATATGCTTTTATACTATTATACTATATACTGCATAATATGCTTTTTATACTAATAGCTCTCCCTATTAATTCAAAATTTTTCACATTTATGAAAAATGTTTATATATTTAGCCACAAATGTAGTTTAAATATAGAATTATTGTCATTTCTAGACATGTTTTAAACCAGGCCTGACCAACCCAAATTGTTTTGCGGGCCACTTTGATCACACGTAACATTATGGTGGTCCACAATTTAGGCAAACATGCTTTTAAAAAAGTAAAACAAATACAAAATGAATAAGATTTCATTGTTATACCAAGAGTTCGTACTCGCACTTGCACATTATAACAATGACACATGCAAATTTTCATTTATTTAATTGCTTTGATATACATATAACGGGAAACAAAAGTTGAAATAGATATATAATATCGCTTAACAGCCACACAATTTAACGTGACGGGCCGCGGGTTGGCCAGGTCTGTTTTAAACAATGATAATGAACTGACAAGCTGTGTTTTTAAAGTAATCAAGAATACTTGTTCGTGTCTTGTTGAAAATTTGAAATTTCTTTATCAATTTTGAAACATAAAGAAACATATTTTCATTAATGTTATTACTGCTATTATAGATTAAGTTCTTGTAAAATCAAAACCATTCACACTTTTCCAGCAAATGGGTTTAATGAACGATTATAATTTGTTTGTTAAACCCATTTACTGGAAAAGTGTGAATGATTTTGATTTTACAAGTTATCTGTTTGAGCTTTAATTTTTGATTTTTACATTTAGTACTTGTAGCCATAATGACAGGGTTTGTAGCTGCACATAAATACTGTATCCAGACTGCAGAATCTACAGTAAACTTCAAAAACTGATGTGATGGCACTTTATTTGCTATACCAATCTACAAGTCCAGCAATAGCTCCCAAAGTGCCGAAACTATAGAACATAGTGTCCTTCACTATCATAAGCTGGTTAAACAATCTCAATAATTTGTTAAACTTTTACAACTCTCTTGACTATCTGAACATGAAACACAAAACATTTATGTTTTTCAAAAAAGTTAACTAATTAAGGTGAAAATTCATTTAGGAGCCACATTTTAAATGCGTTAAATCTGAAAAGCACACAAAATCATAAATGCAGTAACATTAAAATTGTTGTTTATGACAATTTGAAGGGACTGATGAAAAAATATGTTAAATTAAAGAACTTACATTGAGCTACAGTTGTTTTTAATAAACTTCTAAATCATTCAATTTTTTACTCATTAATACATTTAGCTTTAAAGTTTTACAAATGTGAATATCTGATTAAATCACATAATATAGTAAAAAAGCAAAACTTTATGTTTAAATCACAATTATATCAAATTCATTACAAAATTCATTAAAATTACAATTCTGAATACTTAATTCTCAATATAAAAATAAAATACCTGGCTTTACATCCATATGAATAAGTCCTAAAGAATGAATATATTTCAGTCCTTCAGCTACTTGAAGTAATATTTGTTTTAATTCTGTTTCTGTAAAAGTACATCCAGACTGGCTATTATCTTCTATCATGTCAGCCAAACTTCCACCTAAAAATACAGAATTGTACTTTTATTTCAATTTATTTTTTAATTTACAAAACAAAAATATCTACTAAATCTATCCATACCATTACAGTATTCATTCTGAATCAACATGTGATCATTTTCTGCCCAAGCTGAATAATACCTAACAACGTGAGGATGATGTCCTAATACGGCATGTGCATAAACTTCATTTAAAGCTGTTCTTCTGCAAATTAAATAAATGAAGAAGTTATTTTTAATAGACAAATTTCTATCATTTCTATCCAATCTAAAAACATTAACTACATTAATACTCACTCATTAACACTTCCATATAGTGGTTTATGTAACTTTTTCAATGCATAAATACATCCATCTAAACGGTGAATGCATTTATAAACACTGCCAAATTCTCCAAAACCAATCTGACAGATCTCTAAAAATTCTGTATTGTACCTGGATATGCTATTTTCTTTAAGATATATCTAAAACAAAATACAATTATTAAAGTAAGAAAAGCAAAAATTACTTTAAATTAAAGCATTTCATATATTTAAATACTGTATTATCACTATCAAAACATAATACAGATCGCCAAATCCCTATAGAAAAATTTTAAACTTTGCAATTTTATAAAAACAATTGTTGATCCAGAAAAAGATTACACTATCACTAGAATAATCATAAAGGTGACAGGAATTAGCATGAAATTATAAAAATCAATCCTGTATGTTCAAAATCATCACAAACATTAATGATTTTCAAAAAACCTTTCAATTATACTAAATAGAATGAACTGTAAACATACAAATAAAATAAATCATCACTATATGCCTATGCATATATTGATGATTCATTTTAATGCAATGATTAATTGATTTATGATTAATATGCCATGATTAATTTGCCATTTTATATTCCATTAAATACACAAACATTATCTAGTCCCACATGATACAATATTATTTTAATCAGAATAATAATAAATATGTATTAGTTTCATTAAGAACAGAGATTTAAGAATTTAAGACTTAAAATTGAAGAATATTTATTTCATACATCATAAAAATTCAAGAAATTCATTTTTAGTTAGTTATTTTTAATGTAAAATGATAGCAAAATTTAAAAAATAAACATAATAAATGGTAAACAGGGACATAATGATACCATTTAGATATATTCCCAATACTGTCCAGAACATTCCCTAAAATACTCTAAGCTCAATTTTCTTATAGTTTAGAGTAATATAGAATAATGTAGAAGTTTTAGTGTAGACTAAACTTCTACATTATTCTATATTACTCTAAACTATAAGAAGTTTTAGTGTAGAAGTTTAGTCTACACTAAAACTTCTTTTCACAAATTTTCACCTGTATTATACAAATGGATGTGGAAAATAGTTTTTATATGTTTTTATGAATGTATAAAAATCTAGTTACACTTGACAATGACATCAATCTTTGCAGTTACAGAATTTGAGAAATGGAAAACTTTTATGCACAAGATACATGTGATTATTCAAAAAATTTTCATGGAGACAAAATCTACCTTATACCACTATGCTTTACAGATTTTACAGAAAATAATTTCACAGAGTTTGGCTATTATTTGGTCCATTTAAATCTCTATGAATATTATATTTAAATGTTATCACAATGATAACATAAGTCTAAGATCTGAAAGCAAAGATAATACAATATATTACTAATATCTTCAAAGAAATATTCAACACAGTTGGAAATGAATATTCTGTGGTATGCAACAAGCTGTTAGATGATACTATTCAATGTCTCTCTTTGATTTCAATAATCAGTTTCTAGGGTAAATTTGAATTTCAAAAATTTAATTCATAAGTAAATATTTCTGCAGCTTTTCTAAGAATACTGCTGAATACAATATCTTTCATCTGGTGATGACTTTGGAATAAATGTTTCCTTCATAACTGTCTTTTAGTTGATTTTGTAAAATTACCAATTATGAAAGTGTACCAAAACAAGCTTACTTTTTTTTTACATAAAAATATTAGAATAGATCAAGTGTTATTACATTCTGTTTTTTTATTCTATATAATCAATTCACATGTAGTAAATTATTATACAGCAATAAATTTAAAATAGAAAATGTATCATTATCATATATTTTCATAAAAGGAAATTTATTAAAAAAACCAAGATAATACAGAAAGATTAAAAAAAAAAAGTCATAAGAATCAATAGAGATCCAGACTGTACTAGCAAGGACATAGGAACAAACCATCAATAAAAAAGGCAGGAAAACAAACTAGAACTACAAATAAGGATGTTAAATTTACAAGTAACACAGGAAGTCAGACAGGTGAGAACAAAAAATACAAACAATAAACAGTCCACAGATTTATATCTGTTCTTTGATTTTTCAATTTAGTTTTTATTTTTGCCATGCTAAGACTTAAAATTTAATTTCAAGAAACAATTATTTTGTAAATTAATATATTTTAAAGAACAGAAACCAAATCTCTTTGTATTTAAACTCATGAGATCACCTAATTTAGAATATCATCTTTGCCCATTAATACAATATCAATGTGAAAACTCATCACTTAAAGACACGTAATCATATTTCAAAGCAGATCAAAGACAGAAAGAGCTAGAGCCTATTGACAGAAAGTCTTCCAGGCCTTTCTATCCATGAGTCTTAATTTAAACCACTCTAGAGAGAAGTCATTCTTAGACCACAATTTTCTAGGGACAGGCAGAACTTCCTACCGGAGGTGAAGAGTCTTCCATCTCATCATCATCATCATCATCCTTGTCTTCATCCATCAGGTCTTCTATGCTAGTGTTCAGAATGCTCCTGCAAAACACAAATTTATCAAAATTACATCTTTGTTTCTTCCTTTAATGATAAAACTTATTAATTCTATTTTCTTATACAGTCAAACCTTGGTTTATGAATAATTCGTTCCTAAAATTTGTTTGGAAACCAATTTATTCTCAACCCTAAACAAATTTTCTCATAAGAAACAATGTAAAATTGATTAATCCATTCCCGACCCCCAAAACAAAGTCTCTTTTTTTTTACCTTTTACCTGTACTTCATGCATAAAAATGCAATATATTATATATAATATAATATCTGTATCTGTATCCATTTTATATGTATATATTAATGGCAAAATGTGCCATCACTGTCAACCAAAACCAAAACCATCACTTTATAAAAAAAAAAGTGCCATAAATAGAGACTCTGCATTGCTTGCCTGAAATACAGTGGGTAATCAGTTAACAAACAGTTTGGTTAATGAACTAATTGGATAAAGAACACTTTTGCAAAAGATTTTTATGTTCAGACAACAAACACATGTTCGGATAACGAACACCTCACAGAACAAACACAAAAAGAAGCAACATAAAATAATGAATACCCTTGTCTTGGTCTACTATTGGGCTTCCCTTGTCTTCAGGCAACAATTAGAAACTTTTCGGAGCACGGGAGACGTCAACATTGACACTCAACACAGTATATACCGATCGGATAGTATTCCTCCAACCTTTGAAACTTTCCGTTGTAATTCCAGCCTTTTATTTTTCTGACAGAAACAATTCTTTTATAGGATTTGCAAGACTGTCGGTTTTTATTTTTGAAAGGCGAGAGTATAATAGCAGAGGTAGAGAGTACACAGAAGATGTCTGATGTTGCTAGGCAGTATGGCTTGAACAAGTCTACAGTAGGGGACAGTTCAATCTTATCTAAAAATATATAGTATAAACAAGAAGGCTCAAGCAGCTAAAGGAGTAACAAAAATCCCATCTGAGAAATAAAGAACATTGAAGAGCTCATAATAGAACCTGAAACGAATCTGATGACAGAAGAATGCCAAGAACTCTTAAATGAAGAACACCAAGAAACTCGGCAAGATATGTTTTCTTCTGAAAAAAGGATTAATGACGATATCTGGTATTAAAAGATCTTTTAAAGAAGTGGGAGGATGTCAGAACACAGTCTTAGAATGGCATCCAATCCAGGTTGAGGTTAATAGGCTTAGGGATCTCTACAATTACAATACTATTAATTACTTCTGAAAAATCCTGAAGAAGAGAGAAAAGCAATCGACATTAGACAGATTCTTTAACCCACACAAACAAATGACTAATAAAAATGCAAGACTGTGTATATTATTACATATAAATAAACAAAGTAAGAAAGTATATATTTTTTATTTTTTGGGATCTCCAGAACGAATTAATCAAATTCCCAAAAAACCCATGGTAAATCGATAATTGGTTAACAAACAATTCAGATAGCGAACAAAGTCTCGAAACGGATTATGTTTGTTAACCGATCACCCACTGTATAACTAAATCAATGAAGACAGGCAACAAGTATTTTATCCATACTTTTCAAAATATTATGTTTCAACTGATTTAATTTTAATTTTAATTAATTAATTAATTTTGATTTTATTTTAAATTTTAGTTTCAGTTTCAGTATAAAAACCAGAATTTAATTATTATTTTATTATTTTTAGTTTTAATTAACTGGCTACCTAGTATTAATAAATATTAAATTAAATATTAATATTATAATACATAATACTAAATAAATAAATTTTTGTTATTTAGAGTTAAGCACCTTTAAACACAAATTCATGGACATCATTTATGTTTTGAGGTTTTTATTAATTAATTTGACTTAAATTGAATTGTGAGTCACATACCGAAAACTTAAAGTAGTATCTTACCCAAATGCATATTGAAATCTAATTTGAATATCATTATCAATGATTCATGCAGTGACATCTAACGACACGAGACAAATCTCAGCACACTGCCGAATCGGCAGTCCCATCGTCGATCAGTCAGTCCATTGGCTTTCTTCGACATAAAAAGTATAGGTAGTTGACCATCAACGGCCAGCTCTGCCAAGTAGCTTATTTGGAAATCGACTTATTGTACGGCAACCAAAGCAAATACGACATTCAAAAGTTTGTTCGTAAACAGGGGTGTTTTTAACCCGAGGTTCAACCATATTTTTAATAGTATTTTGTTAATTAATAATTGTTAAGTTCGATATTCAATTCAACAAAATTGTAACACGTATGTTTATGTTATCTAGCATTGATGTACAGTCCACAGCTCTATCACGTGTCAGGTGTGTTATGTAACTATAGACTTAAGAATGTGGGGTGAGATCTTCCTGCCTAGAGAGGGAGAAATTGTGCATTCTTTTTGGTGTGTCAAGTCAGTGTTGACCAGAGTGTGCAGCTATATGGCTGGTAACCAACCAGTGTTGTGATTATTAACTTAATTGTCAGGTGCCTGAGTGTTACTCGCTAGTGGTGAAATTAAACTTCAAATTTGTTGTTGTTGTGTTATAAAGAATCTCTGCACTGTTTTAGACCGTGTAAACGGGAAAATTTTAAAACATTTTACAATAATAAATTTTCTTTCTATTACTTCATAATTTTGAAAATGTAAAATCATAAGACACGCACACACAATACATCAAACATTTAACAACCTGCATCTGAACCCTTTTAAATTAAAATTCTAATAACAAAACTAAGAAAGTTATCATTGCCCTTCTTCTATACATAATAGAAGTTTATTAGAATTCAGTTGGAATATTTTTAAAACGTAACTTTTATTAAATATCAGCAATAAACACGAAAACGTTACATAAGCCGATTCCGTAGACAAATTAAATCGGATGCGTTCGGGATACCGTTGATTTTTATTATGTTTATAAATTGAAAAGAAGGGGGAAAAATCGTCAGTCTGTTTCTCTTTTCTTCTGTCTATTCGTCGTTTACGTGTTACGCGGCAAACGGGCAATTCCATTCGCGATGGAAAATGCCGCCACTAAAAAACCATTTCCCGATCGGTTCTTTTTATTCTGATTGTAAAACGAAAAGGTGAAATGTCGCCATTCCAATAAACGAACTTTTTCATAGAGGGCGTCGAGCTGTCGGGAAGATCAATACAATATCTTTTCGTCATTTATTTATGACGGAATCGGGAACTTCCTCTCGAACCGGAAATTTAACCTCTTTGCACCTGGCCCAGGGAAGAGCCTTTCTGTGCTGTCGCCGGAATGCGCGTTTCAAAAATTATCCGTAACGGACGAGGTGAGAGTAAAAAAACTCGACGAATTTTATAGTAGAGGATAGAAAATTTAGAAAAAAATATCCGGGAGGGAGGAATCGCCTACTTTAAAAAGCCATTTCCAGCCAGTCTCCCTCAAAATTCGAAATCCATTTTTAAACGTAGCAGGATAAAATTAAAATACATCAAACGGCAGAAAAAGTCAGAAAAGAAATATTAAAAATAAACGAGAGAACAATTAATTTTTTGACGTCGCGTGTTTTTCTTTGTTTCGGCACGTCCCTCCTTTTTCCAGAAACAAAATGTAACACTTCCGTATAACCAATGGGACTTCGTTAATGGTACCCGACGTTAGCCAGCGGCACATTTTGTAAGCAAGCTATAATTAAAGAGATTCCTAATTGAACCAAGTTAAATCGGATTAAAACATGATTAAATCTTGAATCGGAACAGGCTGTCGATTCAAGATTTTTTCTGAGTCGATAGTAAGTTACTGGAGGGAAAGTTTCATTATTTTCGTGGTAGACAGCAAAAAAAGCATCCAAATCTAGGTAAGAGAGTACATTAAAAAGTGCCTAAGTTCGCGGGCGGCGCATAACCGTACCGTCGTTGCTCGGGGTCCGGAACGGGTGCTGCAAAAAGTTTGCGGAGCGCTACTTCCGGCTAAAGTCTATTATGAATCCCGTATGTGGAGCGGTTCGAGAGAACAGCTGCATCCGACCAGCTGTTTCCGTCGACAATAGCTCCTACCTTCCAGCTGGTCTGTGGGACGCAACACGTGGCAAACTATTCCCTTCACTTTATTTTTGAAAGAAATTCCGAATCGATGCCGAATTAATCTTTGATATATTTATGACGATTTATCCGCCGTAAATCGTTTCGGACCATCCGTCCCAGTAGTCGGGAAGCGATGCGTAATTTGCGAGAAGGCCGAATACCGACGGTGCCGGTTTGCGTGATTCGGCTCAATTACGTAACGGGAAAATAAACAAAGGATGCCTTTCGCCTACCGACACTAATAGTTCGCTATCCCCATGCATAAATACGTTACGTGTTTCTTCTTTTAAGTCGCGTTTAAAGTCGAAAACAACGGCAGCTGCTATTTTCCCTCCCGTCTTAAACAAAATGGGGAAAATCGGTTGGGGCAGGACTACGAACAGCTGCGCATCCTCTCGGACCGTCGACGTCCATTAAGATATTTTACAACGTGTCGACTAAGAAACGTTGGGAAACGTCATCTGTTGGCTTGTTTACAAGCTCGGCGTTTAAACGTTCACCCAGATAACGACTTTTAATCGCTTCCTAAATAAATAACCACCTCTAACCGTTTCTGCTATTTTTCTTCTCTTTTGATTTAATAAAAGCCATATTTTATTTTTATGTAGAACAGAATAACAACAGTCCTCGTTCGGTAATTAATCCTGGTCCACCTGCTCTTATTAAGAGGAAAAATTATCAATCACTTCCTACAACAGGTGTTAGCTAACTCTTGCTACTATATATATAGATGTACTGTATATCTCATTTATATGTAAGTGATAAATATAAGATCTTTAAAGAGTATGAAAAAATGTATTTTAATTTGTAATAAGAAAAACTTATTACTGATGCACTTTTGGTTGAAGTTTTATCCTTTACATATGTTTTTCATCTTTTTCAATTACACATTAAAATGCATTCTCTCATACTTTTAGAGAATGACTACACATTAATTTTTTAAAATTCAAACCTCTACAGATTCAAATACATATAACATATTGTCAAATTATACTTAATTTTTCTGTTTTCATTAAAAAATTTTCTAATTTAATAATGCAATTATTAAACAGAAATAATCTTTGAATGCTTAATTTAATATTGTATAAGATGTCTCAAAGATATTTTAATAAATCCAAAAATATTTGAAAATCTTTATATGAAACCATTTAAATTTCCTGAATATTTAAAACAAAAACTTTATTATCTTTATTTAGACATTGTAAATACCTATTTTTAAGAGTTAAGAATTTATTTGTAGTTGTGTGATCTGCAAGGTTCCCTCTAAACTGCGTGGCGGCGCACTGCTCAAATTGTTGCTGCTCATGAGAATTTGTGCACCACTTAGGTGAGCATGCACACCGATTTGAATTGTTGTTTACTGATTTCTCACTCTGTCTGCAACATGATTATTGCTATCTGCTCAGAAAAATTTTTTGCTCAGAGAAGTACATGTTCCCCTCAGCTACAAAAAAAAAAAATTAGAGGGAACATTGGTAATCTGTCACCTCTCTCTTTTCTCTAATATTTTATATTTTTCATTTAATGTATTAAAATGTAATAAATCCACATGACAAAACTGTGCCAAAAAACTTGCCCATCCGGAAAAGTTGCTTAAGCTTGCGCTTTGGTCCCAGACGGACGGTATCAAAAGTCGTCCTCAAAAAAGTTTTGGTGACAAATATGAACTTGAAAGTGAAAGACATAAATGTAATGAATGCCTAAATATCTGAACTGACATAAATGTAAATTCATGTTTTATAGACACTTCTTAATGAGAGTGACTTAAAAATGACAAGCACCTATGCAAATACAAATGCCAAACAAATGCATAAATCTGTATAGAAATCATTAATTGTTAACAAATGATGAGACAATTACAAATCTACCAATTTAAATACTCACTTCAAAAATTTGTTCTAAACTCAAACAATACCTGCACTATTACAGCTATATAAGAAATATCTTAAAATGTTCATTATAACTCAAAAATGATTAATAATTACATTACAATATTTCGTATTATATATAATATGAATATTATAAAATATAAAAAATGAACAACTATTCTTTCTTGTAGAAATAAATATAAAAATATATTTGTACACAGGTAAATACTTTGCTTCCATTTCTTTTCTTGTCACTGGAGCGAATGACGGAAAAGAAATGGAAGCAAAGTATTTATCTTTGTACAAACGTATTTTTATATTTATTTCTAAATTAAATGCAATACTGTCGGCCATGTTTTTTACTATTTTTTATTTCTTTCTTGTTGACATACTTTCAATTTTTGTATATAATTTTTTTCTTCAGGAATTCATTCTCATCATAAATCTAATTTCTCTCATACTTTGTCTACAAATATATTTTTATAATCAGCATAATGTTTTATTAACAAACATACCTGATAAATTTTTGGTATAATTACTATTAAAAAATATAAATGGCATTTTTAATAACTTACAATTCAAAGATATCAAATTATATTAAGGTATAATTTCTTATATTAAAATTTTATTTATATTGTATAAGT
This sequence comes from Centruroides vittatus, assembly GCF_030686945.1. Lineage (NCBI taxonomy): Eukaryota > Metazoa > Arthropoda > Arachnida > Scorpiones > Buthidae > Centruroides > Centruroides vittatus. The sequence continues at coordinate 2,050,817 of NW_027121927.1, forward strand.
TAAATATAACAACGTTAAACACCCTAAGATGCCAGAAATTTTGGGTGTTGGTCTGTTAATCCATCATATATATACATATTTTTTTATCACCACCCAAAATATTTTAAACTAGAAATATTAAAACAGAATAATACAAACATAATTTGGACAAACAGATGATATATTACAAACAACTAATAATCAATTAAATTATCAATGGAGAAAAAGATATGCAATTTTCAAAAATTTTTGATGAATAACTTGAATAATGTACCGCTAAAATATAGAAAAAAGGAGATTTAGTACAGTTACTATTTACAAAATATTAAACAAAAGGTTTAACTGAAATCTAAATAAAACAAATTAAAAAAGAACAAATAACCTCAATCTCTAACATAATAATATAACAATTTTTTGTAAATATAAAACGTAGCTAAATAATAGGTATTTATTAAGTAAAACATATTGTCATCAGGAAATACAAATAAATTGTATAGTTTTATTCCTAATTTTTAACTTAAAACCGTATTACTTTATATAAGCCTTAAAATATTATATATTATTTTGTAGAAACTTATTAAATCATTTTTAAAAATGAAAAAAACAATGATTGTTATTCTGTAAACATGTAATGATTCAGAATTTTGTCATCTTAAATCAATGTATACATCAAGTTTGTAAATCATATATTATACTATGTAACTTACAAATAAAAGTTTCTATCTGGCAGAAAATTCTTCAAAAAAGCATGTTAGATAATGGTAAAAAGAAGAACTTACAAACAGAACTTAATAATAATGAAAAATATATCATAATGTGAAATTATTTCTCTAATTTTTTTTTTTAATTTTATATCATTACAAATGAAACAATACGGTAATTTTTCTATTTAGTTAACAAATAGCATCTGATTATTTTTAATGTGTTTTTTTTTAATTTTACCATATATCCTCCATATTATTTTAGTTAAAATAAACATTTTAGAATATATGTATGGAAAACATCTCACTTTTAAAATTTCTCTACAATATATGATATATTCAATTTGTCTATTAATTTCCAGGTTAATGTTACCTATGGTAGCGAACATGGCGGCTTGTCTCTGAAACAGTGGGGACGCACGTTCTAACCTAACCTAACCTATTCTAATAAATTACCATAATTATTGCCAACCAAATTATTAGAATAGGTTAGGTTAGGTTAGGTAAGAATGTGCGACCCCACTGTTTCAGAGACAAGCCGCCATGTTCGCTACCATAGGTAACCTATGATAGCAAACCAATTAACCAATTTCCATGCTTTTTATTTAATATTTTTCAATAATTGAGGTTTTTACTAACTTTATATCAATATAGTTCTAATTTAATGTATGGTTAGCTTAAACTAAAATTGTAATTTTCATTGCAATTATATTAAAAATTCTATTAAATGTTTGTTTATGTCATTTGCAGTTGGATTTTAGTTGCTATACAGTGATAAAGAGAAAGTCTGTTTTTTTCTTAACTCCAAACTTTAAAGGGAATGAGGATATTTTGTTATTAAATTTTTCATTGAATGATTTGTGAATAAATATGAAATACTCCTTTATTAAAGCAGAATTATATAAGAATCTCTTTACATGTACTGTAATAAAGTCATATTCTGTATTTATTGAGGTTCAAAAGCAACAATTCTTTAATAAAATGCAAAGTAATGACCAAAAAAGATTTTGTAGAAACAACTGCTTTGACTAAATTTAGACCTTTTCAGAATTTCTCACTATAAACTGATATCTTTGTCATTTCTCCTGATATTTGTTCTCTCACACTACATAACTAACAATTTCAAATTCAAAACTGACAGCATTATAGTTTTTATTAATTTCATTTTAGTCACTTTAGTTCAGTTAGTTTAATTAATTCAGTCACAGGTTGATGGAAATCTAATTTCATTAATTAAAGTTTAAATAACAACTCAAAATCAACTGGGATAACCAAGGTGTTAGTCTTCATATTTTAAATTTATTTGTCTGCCGAAATTCGCAAGTAGAATCTTTTGTAATTTTGTTAAAATTAGTTTATTGTTTGTAAACGAGCCTTTAAACACTACCCATGACAATCTGTCGGGTACTCGATGACTCAAACAGGGACCAAACGTTTGTTTACTCTTGAGTCATCGCCAATCGAGTCATGCAGAAAAATGTATTAGAAATAGAAAATTATCCAGAAAAAACAAAATTTAATTCGCAACTTACCCATTGGCGCTGTAATTATCGTTCTTTCTTCGTTTTTCGGATGGTTTCAACAGCATTCCCATAGGAGTGAAAGGGTTGACGTTAGCTTCTGCATTCCGATACTTGTTCTTATATTTTAAACGGTTCCTGCGAATTCCTTCTGCGATGTGACTCCTGTATCTCTTCTTAAACTCTTCCGACGTAGCTTCCGACGTTTCTAACAGAGTTCTGGGAGTCTGAGGGTCTTCGAATAGTCTTAAAGCCCTTACGGGTTTGTACGGAGGACTGTGAGACTCTTTCGATTTCTGTCTCCTGGATCTTCCCACAAAACGATTCTTCTTGGGAGAATCACAAACACGCTTCATCGACCACAAATCCGATCGGCAATCGTCCTTCTTCTCTTCTTCTTCTCGCGAAACGTTTTCTTTCCAAATATTAAAAGCATCGTCCGGATGGTCGACTAAAGCTCGGTCGTCGTCGACGAAACCCAGTCTTTTCCTGACTTCGTCCAAACAGTTCAGTCTCATCGGCATTCGCTGAGAAACCAACGACATTTTCCCGACCGAATTTCACTAAAACTAATCGAAACGATTAAATAACCGAAGAAAAACATCGATCGTCGACAAATACCGCGAACAAAAATGGCGCTCATTTGCTCAGGCGCACGTGACGACCGTTACTGGGACAAATCGAAATCGTCGAAGCTGACGTCATATTTGACGTCACGTAATGCGTCAGAGAGGACGTTCGGAATATTAATTAGGGTATCCACCTGGAGGAAATTTAACGGCCGAAATTAGAATTTTCGGATTTTCGACCGCTAATAAATTAAAAATACGTCGGAAGAATTTCGTTCCTTTGTCTTCGCCGTAAATAAGACTCGAGATTTTCGGATCGTTCTTTACGTCTTGGTTCTTTTGGTGAAAAAGAAAAAAGCGGAAAGTGAGACTTCTTTCGATCTACGGAGAGGACAAATGTTTGAATCATTTCTATTATATTTCTTTGGAAAAAATTTTTGAGAGGAATAAAATCGATAGACGAGTTGGAAAATCACCTCCAGAAGTCATCTCCATATCCTCTGTCTTTTCTGCCGGCCATTCAAACGACTCCTGCGGAAAGGACAGAGGTCACGAGTGAAGTTTTTTTTTTAAACTTTCCTGCCCTGTGAGCACTAAGAGGGCTTCTTTTAGCAAACCCATTATAAATTCGGCCGAACTCACGATGGGGCGGCCGGGTGATGAGGACGGGGCACGACATATCCGGACTGATCACCCCCGTAAAATTCCTGGCGATTTTTTTACCTGTCCGGATTCGATCCTGGGTCCCCAGAGCGGTAGGCTGCCACCTTGACCATTCGGCCATCTAGCCATCACATGAGGGAATTTGGAATCCGAGACGACGATAACTTCTCTTCAGAGAGAAGTCCGAGTCTAATCGTAAGTAATTTTCAGCAATCCAGTTCGAACGTCTCGGGATTTAAAAAAAAAACTTCTTACAGTTTTGAAGCTAGAAACTGCTTAAAAACGAATGCGACATGTCGGATTAGCAACAAATCTGGACCCAGGAATGTATACTAAATACAGGCCCATCGAGCCGGATGGCCGAGCGGTCAAGGGGGCAACCTACCGCTCTGGGTGACCCGGAATTGAATCCGGACGGGTCGAAAAATCTTCAGGAATTTTATTGGGTGGTCCGTCCGGATATGTCGGGCTCCGTCCCTCATCACCCGGCTGCCTCATTGTGGGCCTGGCCGAATCCATAATGGGCTTGATAAAAGAGGCCATCTTAGTGCCCACAGGGAGGAAAGAGCCCTTAGCGGTAAAGATGATGGAGTCTGGGTGAAGAGTGTAGTGAGCCGTAACATTGTGGGTGTCGTCGATATACGACACCCACAATGTTACGGCTTGTAAAAATGGCAACACTAGCAGTGACTATGTTGCCATTTTTACAAAATCGCTGACCCGGACGGCAGGTCAGGTTTGTTCGAACAGAACTTCCTGACGCATGCGCAATGTCATTTTACAATGCGAAGAATAACGTGCATGCTGGTTCTAAATCGGTTACAGTTAGAGACTAGGGACTTGCGTAGGAGTAACATACAAACAAACAAAAAATGGTCGCGATGCAGGTTTCGCGTCACACGTCAGCATAAACAGAGTAACATGGCGGAATGGCAGATGAGTTTCAGTGAGTGTGAGGTCCTTCGTTGTTCAAATGGTGTAAATTTATAACAATATTTGCAAGAACTTTGTTTCATCATAATTTCACAATTTCTACGAAATTCCCGGACAAAATTAATAGTTCACCCGGACAGTGAGTCAATTCTCGGATTGTCCGAGTGAAAACCGGTCGGGTGGTCACATTAGCAGTGACGCACATGTTTTTTGGGGCCATCGGTGGCAATGAAGATGAGAGCAGAGTATTGGCTGCGCCAGATATTGAAATATTGGCGGATGCAGTTAGCTAGGGCAGTTCAAGCACTGGAAGTCATAATCGTCGATTGAGATGTGATGGTGTGTGTGTGAAGGAGGTCATTTTGAGGGGCTAGATTATCAGGAAAGATAGAGATATTGTGAAGTGAATAAGAGGGATTTTAAGTTAGCGACATTGTGCGCAATGTAAATTGCTCAGCGTTTAGTTTAATTGTATGTTTTTTAATTTTGCCTCCTGTAGGCTGACTCTTTAACCAAGGCAGTGGAGTCGGTAGATTTTTACACGACTCCGACTCACGATTCGACTCTGACTCCGACCAGGGGCGGACTTGTTAACAAAGTAAGCCTGAAAATTCTGACTTCATCACGTGACCTCAGAATATTAGCATCAATAAATATAGTTTTAATAAAGATAGAATGTAGAAACTTTTTTATTCCAAAGCTAAAATACTATCTAAGTAATGAGTCAATATGATAATTTTTACTTTTCTGTTGTTATATATAACAGGAAAAGAGTAGCGATCATTCAAAAAATGACCCCATCCAAATTTTTGCATTTTTGGACTCAGCGCACCTCGAAATGTCGAGATGTGCAAAAAATTCGGTTTTTTTTCTGTATGTACGAAATGATAGACTGTATGGAAAGCAGGATTTTGAATCCGAGTTGGATAGTTTAACACAGGAGTTATTAAGCTTGAAAATGGTTGAACTAAATCGGTTGGTACACATTCTAACATCCGTTTGCATTTGTCTACGTTTCGAAGCTTTGCGAGTCCAAAAGAGTAAAGAACCACTGACATATACAGTGAAACCTCGCACGACGAGTATTTCGCATAACAAGCAAAACAATTTATAAAAATCTGCCTCGCTTAACGAGCGATGTTTCGCATAACGAGTGATGAGGAGAGATGAAGTCCCGAATTGTGCGCATGTGGCATGTTCCATCAGTCTGTGTTTAGCACTCGTTCCACTAGCATCTTAGTGTCGCTCGTAATCACATATTTTTCCAAACGTGTGTTCACATATATTACTTATAAAGATCAACAACCATAACCCGTTATATAATAAACACGCCAAACGATATGCCAAATTCTTGGGTCATTAAATTTAATGACCGATTCCAAATTAATTTTTGAAATGTCTGAATTAAAAACTATTTATAATTATTAAATTTAATACGATATGAAAACATAACTGCCTAACTCTAGTCAAATTAATTAATTTGTATTATTTAATTATAGCCTTTACATAACCAAAGATTTTGGCATATCATTTGGTGTGTTTATCAAACATATTATCTGTGGTTTTTTTTTTTTTTTTTGTTTTCTGCAAATCGAATTTGCATTTCAGGTTGATTCATTCCGCGCTAGAAGAAAAGCTGATGATTTATGCTCCATAACAATGTGTATTGTATAATTTTCCTTGAATAAACATTATACATAAAATATTTGAGTATATTTTTTCGGCGGGGAACGCATTATCGTATTTCACATTAATTTCTATGGGAAAAATTGTTTCGCTTAACGAGTGTTTCGCATTAGGAGTAAGACTCTGGAACGAATTATGCTCGTTAAGCGTCCACAGTATTTAAAAAAATAATAATCATAAGATTATTTTTAAAAAATATCATTATAACCTGTAAAATCTTATTGACTTCATAGAAACATTTGATAAAAATTAAATTAAAACAATTAAGGAAAAGAAAGATTTTATTGTTTTAATTTTTTAATAACCAGCCGTTTGGAAGATTTAAAATGAAGACTAAAAGAAAAATTATTTTAAAATTGAATGAATTTTAGTTTTTTATTTTATTTTTTTTACGTTTATAGAAATTGCATTTTTATGTTAAAAATGCTCAATTGACTTTGTATTAGTTGGTTTCGAAAATCATTTTTATGGCTATATAAATATTTCAATGACATCTATTTTAATCAATAATAATTATTCATATTAAAATGTAAATACAATAATACACATTTTTATTCTTAAAAGTATTGCATGTATATATTAGCAGTATTTCGGAAGAAATTGTATGCAAATGTTTAAATTTTTCGTCTGGACGCGATCAAAATTCGAGAACGAGAGTGAAACGGTATTTCGACTTTGTGAGGGTATTCGTCGTATAGGAGCTCGGAGGCGTGAATTTTCTAATAATACTTCTTTGCCCTCCTTTCATTCAAATATGTATATAACATCATATCCGATGTATCAACCCACCCATGAATTTATTATATGATAAAACTACTTGTGGCTTTGTTTTAGCCACCTCGCGCCTAACAATTTGGTCCTTGAAACAGACTAAGTTAATATAATAAACTCGTTAAATGTTTGAAGTTTGCTAAAATTAAAATCAAACTTTATATTTTATAGTTTAATTATCTTGTATTTATTATTCAAAAAAAATTTTTTTTAAAGTGTGACTGAAAGACAAATGATAAAATCCAATATAATCAAATGAATTGATTGAAAATTATTAATAAATTAAATTTTTTCAACTTCACATATTACATTTGTTTAATGATTATTTTGTTAACAAAACCATTTATTATAAAAATGATCTTTAAATAAACTTACTTCTTTTATTCTTTAAATGTATATTTTCTAAATATTAAAAAAATCTACATATATCCTGCCTTTTCACCTTATAAATTTAAAAAATAATATTTGTTTATTTTGATTAGTAAATTATATAATAATAATTACATTATTGTCCTTATTATATAAGATCGCTGATTTGGAAAATTGTTATAAAAGATTGTATTTAATTAATTAAGAATATTGTGCAATATTATGCTAAATAAATATCCAACTCAGCTTTAAACATTTATTATTATTTAACAATTTCTTGATGATTTTCTACTCAGTACTTGAAACTTCAAGTCTTTTTCTTTTTCAAAGTCGCCATGTTTTTTGTCACAGAAGGACATTAGGATTTTAAAGATGCTTTGATAGGGCATGGCCACAATGGTTTAGCCTATATTATTATAATTTAATTAATTAATTAATTATTAAGGACAAATTACCAAAATGTAATTTCGTGAACCACTTTCGAACTGCTCTGAAATTACTCCACTGCCGTAGACATTGCAAATCTTTTTTTGTCATTTCCGTAGCGTTATTGTCGAGTTAAACACCACAGCATAATATAGCGTACGTGCACTTTCAAATGTTCTATTTTAAATTAATTCAAAAACAATTTTTTATTATATTAATGACACTTAAGTGTTAAAATTTACATTTAGTAACCCAGTATTCACCAACACGAGTTCGAGTTAGGGTAGAATCGTGAGTTATTAAGAGTAAGATTATATCTGTTATGGACAAAGTGATTAATCGGGCATTATGAATAATGACGAAAAAGGGCGGGCAGTGTAATAAATATTGATTAATTTATCAAATTGACCGGTCATTATGAATACTGCTATCACCTAGTCGGGCAAAGTGATAATAATAAGTTGAGGAATGATCATCCGACATACGCTAGCTAATCGGCACTCAGTTGCGTGTGCGTATCGTGTTTAGTACCGAATTTAAAATTTGATTAAAAAAACCTCCACTTATTTCATTTAGTAATATTTATTTTTTGTGAATTATTTCAAAGTATTTTAAAAAGAACATGTAATCTTTTAAAACTAAGTACTATTAACTATATTAATTAAATGGCAAATTTTTACCTATGTGCACCATCTTGGCGTTGGTCGCGACTGTTTGTGCTCTCGACGGATTTCTCCCGGAGGGGAGCCGCCGATTGTTTAACGTTACTATATATTGGTACATACTAGTTATTGATACGTGTGTTCAAGAACTACCGTGAATAAATAACTAGTGATGTTAAACAATCGGCGGGCTGCCGGCGGCTCCCCTCCGGGAGGAATCTGTCGAGAGCACAAAAGTCGCGACTGCCGTCAAATTCGGTACTAAACGCAATACGCACGCGCAACTGAGTGCCGATTGGCTAGCATATGTCGTATGATCACTCCTCAACTTATTTTCACTTTGCCTGACTAGGTGATAGCAGTATTCATAATAATCAGTCAATTTGATAAATTATTGAAATTTATTACAACATACAGTGTGCTCAGCAGAAAATAATACGAAAAACAAAACAAGCACCTGATCATTCGCTGAGAGATATTTATTCTTAACACAAACGTTTTCAATCCAATCAATGGATCATCATCAGGCGAAATTCGAACATTACAAAAATAGAACAACAAGTTCAAAATACAAAAATATATAACGGCTAACCAAAACGTAACTAACAGCACAATATCATTTCTAAATATCAACAAATTAATAAAAATGCTGCTAAAATTAAAAATAAAATATTAATATATAACAAACAAAAAGTGTATACAAAATATTAATACCTCTGCCTTAAAAAACAGATAAATAACACTAAATAATACCACTGCTTAATAAGCTGTACAGAGTTTTTCATTAAACTGTACATATTAATAAAGCTACTGCTCTTATTAGAAGTTTATAACTGCATACTTCCATGCGGAAGGAAGCCCCTCGGCATCTCTTGCGTTGATGCAATTCCCTTTAAGCTTGCTTTTATAGATTTCTAATTTCTCGGCCGTTCTTGCCAAGGTCGGGGAGTGGATTTGTTTCAGTATATCTGCTTCATTCCATCTTACTACTGAGCCTTCCGCTTGTGCCATTTGTGACAATACTGTGGCATTAGAACCTTTTCTAACATCATATCTGTGCTCTTTTATCCTAACTCCTAGATTTCTGGTGGTAACCCCGACATAATCTTTACTTATTCCTAACATCTGATTCTCGTATGGAATTCTATAAACGCCGGACCTATCCTCTTTCTTAATTAACCCTTTATCATTTCTAAGAATACTGTACAGATTCGGAGCTCTTTTTAAGATAATCTTTGTATCCTTTATGTGTGCGATTTCTTTCATAATGCTTCCTAAGCGCTTGTTGTACGTAAATTTCGTGTATGAAGATGGACCACGCCCGCGACCAGGTGCTGCATCGGTACCGACTTCTAATTTATTGATAATCCCCTTTAAAACATTCCTCTTGTAGCCCAATGCTTCTGCTACCTGCGTGATTCTTTCTATTTCCGCATCCCTGTCTATAACATTTTCGCAGTATAAAAAAGCCCTCCTAATTAACGCTCTAAACGCTGCTAGTTTATACTTATAGGGATCGTTAGAGCCAGCTGGAATATAAAGCGGGCTATGAGTTGGTTTAATAAATACCCCGGTAGATATACGTCCCTCTCTAAAAATAACCTTAATGTCCAAAAAATGTATCATAACAGAGCTTTTTTGCTCTAGTTTTAAGCTTAGGCCATCTTCATTATCATTGATCTTGTCAATAAATCTAGCAATTAATCGATTGCTTTTCCAAATTATGAATATATCATCGACATACCTTTTGTAGTATACGATGCTGTTCTTGAAACTACGCAAAACTTTAACCTCAAGCCTACTGACAACAAGCTCACACAATAGCCCAGAAATTGGGCTTCCCATAGGGACCCCTCGGCATTGTTTATACGTTTGTCCTTCAAACGCAAAGAAAGACTCGCAGCAAACGAGATTAACCATCTCTACCAACGCATTCCTATGATGTGCTAAAGCAGGGTTTACTCTGGTCAGAAAATCCGAAAGTGCTTCTACGCAAGATTCAATCTTGATAGAAGGGAACAAATTTTCGTAATCCAGTACAGTCCCAACTTCGTTGACAAGATCAATGATAATGAAGATGGCCTAAGCTTAAAACTAGAGCAAAAAAGCTCTGTTATGATACATTTTTTGGACATTAAGGTTATTTTTAGAGAGGGACGTATATCTACCGGGGTATTTATTAAACCAACTCATAGCCCGCTTTATATTCCAGCTGGCTCTAATGATCCCTATAAGTATAAACTAGCAGCGTTTAGAGCGTTAATTAGGAGGGCTTTTTTATACTGCGAAAATGTTATAGACAGGGATGCGGAAATAGAAAGAATCACGCAGGTAGCAGAAGCATTGGGCTACAAGAGGAATGTTTTAAAGGGGATTATCAATAAATTAGAAGTCGGTACCGATGCAGCACCTGGTCGCGGGCGTGGTCCATCTTCATACACGAAATTTACGTACAACAAGCGCTTAGGAAGCATTATGAAAGAAATCGCACACATAAAGGATACAAAGATTATCTTAAAAAGAGCTCCGAATCTGTACAGTATTCTTAGAAATGATAAAGGGTTAATTAAGAAAGAGGATAGGTCCGGCGTTTATAGGATTCCATACGAGAATCAGATGTTAGGAATAAGTAAAGATTATGTCGGGGTTACCACCAGAAATCTAGGAGTTAGGATAAAAGAGCACAGATATGATGTTAGAAAAGGTTCTAATGCCACAGTATTGTCACAAATGGCACAAGCGGAAGGCTCAGTAGTAAGATGGAATGAAGCAGATATACTGAAACAAATCCACTCCCCGACCTTGGCAAGAACGGCCGAGAAATTAGAAATCTATAAAAGCAAGCTTAAAGGGAATTGCATCAACGCAAGAGATGCCGAGGGGCTTCCTTCCGCATGGAAGTATGCAGTTATAAACTTCTAATAAGAGCAGTAGCTTTATTAATATGTACAGTTTAATGAAAAACTCTGTACAGCTTATTAAGCAGTGGTATTATTTAGTGTTATTTATCTGTTTTTTAAGGCAGAGGTATTAATATTTTGTATACACTTTTTGTTTGTTATATATTAATATTTTATTTTAATTTTAGCAGAATTTTTATTAATTTGTTGATACAGTCAAACTGTTTTATGCGCTCGTTCTTTTGTGCGATTTTTTATTTGTGCGATTTTTTTTTGAATGCGAATTTTTAATTTGTGCGGTATAGTTGGCGACTAGTCTCGTGCGATTCGTCATGTCTCACGTTGACTTATTATAGCTAAATAAACTTATTATAGCATAAATGCACTTATTATAGTAATATTATTGCATGAATATGCGAAAAATGAAATAATTTACTTTTTAAGTCAACAAAACACCACCTGGACAAAAATATGTAAAACAGACGATAGACCAGACGATGCAGTCAAGTGCTGACATCTGTTGTCAATAAATTCTATTTCGTACGGTTTTGAGTTATTTTCTATGTGAGACTTTTTTTATGCGGTCCCTGTTGACCGCATAAAAAAATTATTTTTTTAATTGTGTTGCGAAAACTATTATTTACAGCCATTCGTGAAGTTTCGTGAGATTTTTTTTAATGCGTTTTTTTTAATGCGGTCCCTATCCCCCGCATAAAAACAGGTTTGACTGTATTTAGAAATGATATTGTGCTGTTAGTTACGTTTTGGTTAGCCGTTATATATCTTTGTATTTTGAACTTGTTGTTCTATTTTTGTAATGTTCGAATTTCGCCTGATGATGATCCATTGATTGGATTGAAAACGTTTGTGTTAAGAATAAATATCTCTCAGCGAATGATCAGATGCTTGTTTTGTTTTTCGAAATTTATTACAATGCCCGATTTTGTTGATCATTATTCATAATGCCCATATTAATCACTTTGTCTATAACATATCGACCAGTCAGAAGAAAAAGGAACTTATCGCGAAGCGTAAAAGCAGGACGTGTGGCGGACTTGCGGCCAGATTTAAGATGCAAAGTCGACGGTGAGAGATCAGTACAGTAGAGGGTCGTTTATCCGAATCAATTGGAGACTGGGATTGTTCGGATAACTTAATTTTCGGATAACCGATTATGTACGATAAAATTTATTTAACCTATCCCATGTTGAAATTTTTCTCCGTTGCGTGTCGCTTTGCGTTGAATTTTCGTCGATTTTAAGCCCAACGAAAATTTTTATAATAATCGAGGCTATTGTGTCGTTAAAAATTATTTCTTTATTTTGTTTGTACAAAATAAATATATTGAAAAATATAAAAACAAAAAAATTATACTTTAGAAGTTAATCTAGTATCAAATACGTTCGATTCAGCACGACATAGTCCGACTGGAAACCTTTCGGTTAACCGACGTTTCGGTTGATCGGCTTTCGGATAAACGGCTCTACTGTAAATGCAATTTTCATTTTATTACATATTTTATTTATATTATATACATATGTTGGGCTGTTATATAGATTACTTCCTATGGAATTTCAGGACTTTAAATATAAATCTGAACTTTGCACCGAGACGAGTTCAACGCTACCCTACTTTTGGACCGGAGACCAAAAATAAGAAAGTTATCGTATTTACGATTTCTTGCTTTTCACAATGCATTCTACGCCATTTTATAGTTTTCCATTAGGTGGCGTTCGACTGTTCGTGCTCCCTCGCCCAGTGTTTAACGTCACTGTTCATTGATTCACGGTAGTTCTTGAACAAAAAAAAAAAAAAAAACGTATACTGAACTACAAGTAGCGCCATCTACTGGAAAACTCTAAAATGGCGTAGAATGCATTGTAAAAGGCAAGAAATCGTAAATACGATAACTTACTTATTTTTCGCCTCCGGTCCAAAAGTAGAGTATCGTTGAACTCGTCTCGATCCCCCCGAGTTCAGATATATACTCAAAATCCCATAGGAAATAATCTATATAATATCCATATATTGTTTTTCGCTTCTTAATATTAATATAACAAAGTTGTTCTAAAGAGAATCTTGGAAATTTGTTAATGTCACGACTCCATGATCTGATAGTACAATTCAAGAGGACAGTTAATATACCCGAAATGTATTTTGTAAAAAATCATAAGGGAAAATAAAAACAAGTATAAAATAGATACCTCATTTAATTGAGGAAGATCAGTACAAAATATTTTAATATATCGTTGTACAGTACATCATTATGCAAATACCACGGTACAATACAATATTGGTACAAAAACGCAAAAGATTAACATCTCAATATTGAAAGCAAATTAGAAACAATATTTCAATGCTGTAATTCAATATTCAACCAATATTGGCCCAATATTATGTGCTGCTAGGCAGGGCCAGATTAACCCACTTTGGGGCCCTAGGCATTTTCTTCTTACCGGGCCCCCTCGCTCTCCCACAAGAAACAGAACGCAAAAATATATATATATATAACAATAAATAAAATAAAACTAAATAATGTGAAAAACTAAAACAAATCTTAAATTTTTATTAATAAAAAATATTTAATATTCAACAATAAATTTTAGTTTTTCTAGAAAAGTTTGAACAGTTTGTTTATAAATTTTAAAAAATTGAAATTTATTTTATTAAATGCCTAACAAAAGTTGTTATACAATAACATTACCATAAAATATTGTTTAATTTAACCTTTTTGGTTAATATTTAATATAATATATTTTACCCATGAAAGGTAAATTGAACATTGAAAACGATAATTTAAATAAAAGCCAAGATAGTTTAAAAAACAGTAAGTATATAAATAAACTTTAGTTTACTTTTCTGATTTTTTAAATATCTTATTTACAAATCTTTTCAAAATAGTTTGACTGAGCCCTAGACATTTGTCTATGCGATGATCTGGCCCTGCTGCTAGGGTCTCTACCTAAAACGGCTCTCTTATTAAATAATTCAAACAGATGGGATTTTTTTTTTGTGGTTTTAGGCCCTTTTCCGCTCAGAGAGCATAAAAAGGCCCCTAAAACAGATGGGTATCGCTGATTACCTGCTAAAATACTGCTTAACTTACTTGTATTCTAAAATTTTAGTTTGTATTACATGTAGTCTACTGCCATTACTGTCATTTTTCTTCTTCGCATGATTCTAATCTAAATATTCTAACAAGTCAGTTATGACGCTGTCCAAGTCGTCTTGCTATTGATCAAAAGCCATGCCATTGACCCAAAATACGTTTAAATTGGAATCTCGTTCCTTCACCACCTGGCCTATGAAACTGTCGAACCCAGGATGCACTTTTTAAAAAAGGTCATCTTATAGTGCCGGAGTTTGAACAAAAATTAAAAAAAAAAACTATACCCGGAGCAGCAGTTTTTACGAATGTAGAAATATAGTCATTATTGATCAATTTAAAACGTCTCGATAATTTTGTTTCCGTTGAAACGAATTTGGCCAACACTACCTAACTCAAGGCGGTAACATAATTCATGTTTCTATTTTCTTTATTTTTCAAAATTATTTACACACAATACAGCCAGCTACCAGAATATGGGCAATCCCAACGTGAAAAAACAACCCAAATTAAAAAGAAAAAACGAAGTTTCCCTGATTTACGTTCACCTTGTTTATATAATCTTCAAAAATTTTCAGCAATCTTTCCTTGAGCCAAAAATCAGCTAGAACGTCACTCCGTTAATTCTCTCTACATATATTTAAATTCTGCATTTACCGAACTACACGGATTATGATGAATAGAGTAGGTATGGAGATGGATTGAAATAGACGTGACCATGCCACCAGAATAAACACTTTATTTATCGGAAATAACAAAAATTAACATTATACAATATTCGAAAATCTCGAATAGAAATCACAAACTGAATCCTTAATTCTAAGCATCGAAAACAATTCTTACCGCGCGTACACAGTTCTGAATGCTGGTCCAGAAGTATTCTTGCCCGAAATTCCAATTCTTTTATTCAAATTTGCCGATGGCCCATTGACACGGTCCGACAGTTTTCGAGGCGCTATCCAAAAGTTTCAAGAAAGAAGTGTTACCAGTAAAGAGGATAATGGCAGTCATCCAACAACATTCTTTGCCACCGAACATTTGACTACTCCTTTGTGATATACACACACAGTACATAGTAATCGGGAAAATTACGACGAGAAAGGCAGTGTATGAATTATTGTGCTTACAACTTTTCTTTTCGTCCATGTTGGCCTTCCGGAGGGGTCACATTTTATTTAATAACGTAAGCGATCGAACGAATTTTAATTCAGACGACAAAAACTCCTACGTCTTACAATTTACCAATCATTTTATAATCGTAGAATAGCGATTTCTTCTTCTCCAAGCAAAAAGCACTTTTAACAAATAAAAAACAACGCATATGACCAGAAAAGCTTAATCTGGTCAATTACAAGATTTCAAATCATCGTCCTAAGTAAGAATGAATCCGTACGATAACAAATAGGAAAATATTTAAATTATTTAATCAAAATTTTTGTTTATAAAATACAAAACATTATTAAAATATATCTTTTGATTTCTTAATAACAATATATAAATCTTACATCAAAAATAACTTAATTACTAAATAGAGACTTGATATAGCTAATGTAAATATATCATTTTATTTTGTTTTAATCGAGAAAGAGGATTGTTGATGTTAAACCCTATTACATTTTCTATGATAAATATTTTTTAATTTTATAATTTATCTTAAAAATTAATATCACAATGACTGAATTTTAAATTAATGCCAAATGCTTCATTAAGCTTGTGATCTGTAGCAAGTCATTTATTTAACAGACACATAGCTCTTACAAATATTGTATTTGTTGATGTATGTCTACAAGAATTCTAAATTAATGATAATGGTATGCATAGATCATGATTGTATGTAGTTATTACATACACACACATTTTGTTTAGATAGATATATTGAACAGGTAAAAGATTACTGATTGTATGAATTATTTCTATAATTCAATATATTTACTTACACAATAAATTGTATTGTTTTCATATATAAATGTAGTTTGAAATCCGATATAAGGTTTTCTTTCTTCTAAAATTTTTTCTTCATTTAAATGTTAAGTTGAATTTTTAATGTCTAAGTGAAGAAAAATTTTAGAAAATTTTATCAATTTTGAAGAATTTATTAGCAGAAATATAAAACTAGTCATTTGCAAATCTATATTGTGACACTTTTTTTCCTTTGAAAGTTTACCAGAATCCAGAAATAATTTCTCCAAGATTCTTTAAACTGTTAATCTTGTTTTATCAAAGTTCTATTTTCTGAAGAATTTTGTTAAATAGATGAACTCAGATTATGCTACTTATAATTTAAAACCAAACAAAGATGCAATATATATCTACTTCAAACTGTATCCATGACACACTAATCTACCATAGATGAAAAACACGGAAGGAATGGAACATTTTGAATTTATTTTCTCTATATTAATGTCAAAACTTATACTTTGAAATCGCTGTATGTTTGCTTTAAGAAAAGAATTTCAAGAGGAATTAGATTGTACATTTGCTCTAGATAATTATAAAGACAAATATTTACAATATTCTAATTCTGTATATAATTAAAAATTGCTTACACACACTATGCTGAAAGTGATGTTCTAGTAGCATATTTTTACTACATTATCTTCTAGCCAGTTGCATTATATTTTTAGTTATTAATTAACCATGTAGTGTGAAATGGTGTAGTCCTTACTAATATTTTTGTTGAGATTTGTTACATTATCATTGTTTTTATTTTACAAAAAATAAAGTCATACAAATGAAAAACTATCCAGAAAAAGCACCAGCATCAAACTGCAATATTTTCAGCTTGAAAAGACAATTGAGAAAGGAGAAAGTATGGTAAATGTATCTAAGCCTTTAAATGTCATGTAAAGAAATCAAATGCTGCCTGTGATAAAAAGTTTTTAATATTTTAATCAAATAGCACTTGCAGAAGTATTTTCTCATATGATGAAAAAACTATTCGCTTACTGCAACTATGATGCATTATAATCCTATATCAGTTTGAGTAAGAGCCTTGACACTGACCACTCTGAAAAAAAATTTAAAAAAAACCTTCAGGTTCTAGTCATCAGACTATCAAATAAGGAAATGATTAAAATAATACAGATGTTCCATTATCTTTTGGACTTTATAAGTAACAGTCATTATCTCCAAAAGATATTTATAATGTAAAACTGGACTATGTAAAGGAAGTCAACAAGAAAAAACAGAAAGAAATCATAGCTGTTATAGTTACAGCAAAGAAGAAAACTTGATGAAAGTTCAGAATCTTCATGTGAAGATTTTGCTAATCAATTTCTGTAATAATACTTTAGTCACTAGTTCTATTAGCAACATGATTACTAATAATGATTTTAAAGTCCAATTCATATATAAACAGGGATGTCTTATGTAGTTTCTTATCAGGACACAAGACATTTGTTTTGTAAAGAAATATGATATGGTTTTAAAATTGTCAGTTCTACTAGTCTGTAGAAGTACAAATCAAGTAAATTCTATATTCTCATTTGAAATTAGTCAGTCAGTCAGTCAGGAAACAATGTACTAAGTAAAAAATTATAGTGCAACTAAGATTAAATAAATTCTCATTATTTATTAATAATGAATATATAGGTTTTACAATAATGAATATATAGATCACTGTCATTGGTATAACAAAAGAATTTGCATTAATACACCTTTTAAAAGATTGTGGAAAATTTTCCGAAGGTTGACAATATATGATATATATTGTCTACCTTCGGAATTACCTATATTTGATCTAATTATATTATAGAAATATTACAATTAGATCAAAACTCAGATTACCAAATAAAATTAAACAGTTTAACAAAATATCAAATGTATAATATAAATAATATTTTTAGAAAAATGACTAGTGAGTTAAATAAGTATAAAATTAGTCAAAGTACTAATATTGTTATTTAGTTGAGTTACAAGCAATTATATGTTCTGTAAATATTGATCTAACATCATTACCTTATATTGAATTGAAAACATATATATGTGTGTGTGTGTGTGTGTGTGTGTGGTTTGTGTAAGATGGCTAAAATGTATTTAAATATAATTAATGTAGATCCACTAGTTAGTGGAAATATGTAAAATCTAGTGTAAATTACAGAAAAAAAAATAAAATTGTAATTCATGTAATAAAAGAATATTGTATTCTCCCCTGTAACAATGCTTGCCTTTATTACAATAAAGAAATTATAATAATAATTATGTTTACTATTTAAAATTATAAAAATCAAACATACTGAATGACATCAAATATACATTATATAATAAAAAATTTAATTTTACTTCAAAAATATAACAATATAACAAAAATTTTTCTATTTTTACTAAAATTTAGACTTAATCTATTATATTTAGAAATATATAATACGTTTTTGGAGTTCTTTACATTTGTCTTTCTTTATAAAAGAACAATTAATTTTTTCTCTTAATGTTTTTCTTTAAAAAAGATTTTTTAAGTAAGACTGAATTGATAATCTTAGATCAGTGATTCTCAACCTTTTTTTTTGTCATGGTAAACTTTTAATAATTTAAAAATTTGGTGGCACACTAACAATAAGATAAATTTAAAAGAATTTTACTTGGTTAATTGAGGGATGGTATCTATAATATGTTTTGTAAAATAGAATACGATAATAATTTTCAATGAAATATAAAATGAAATTGCATTACAAAGGTCACCTTTTCTAAACGCCTAGAAACTATTGGCAATTACCAGTAACACTGATGACAATTTCCAAACGCACCCTAGGAAGGGAGAACCGATTGAACTATTTGTCTGACGTCGCTCAAGTATGGGTATTCGCAGGGTGGCACACTTCAAAAATCTTGCAGCCCACTAAAGTGCCGTGGCACAGCGGTTGAGAATCACTGTCTTAGAGAATGAAAGAAAGTAAGAAAGTTAAAAAATGAAATTTATTTCATTTTTTAACTTTCTTACTTTCTTTCATTCTTCTTTCATTCACTTTCTTACTTTCTTTCATTCAATACATTAACTACTTTAATATAAATTCATTCCCTCATTAAATAAAACTTTCTTCTTTTTTTAAAAATATAATCTTGTAAATTTTTTCTTTAATTTTCCCACATATAGTATAATTTTTATCACTAGTGTATTTTCTTAAAAAGTAAAGATAACTTTTAAGGCTATGTAACTGTTAAGCTTCTGTTTTAAAAAATAAGAAAGTTTTATTTAATGAGAAAAACCTTTTAAATTATTATCTAAATGTAATGCTCCAACTGAAGCAAAGAAAAGACTGAATGTACAGTACATATTGGAGTTTAAAGTTACTAAAAAATAAAGAGAGAAAAGTCAAGTCAAGATTCCTAAGAAAACATACAGTGATAAGTCCAAAAATAATAGTAAACAATATATAGCTACATAAGTATACAAAAACTTCAAATTTTCTTACCTTTGTACAATTTTAATCAGATAAACGAAAAGCTAATGTTCTGTTACACACAATAATTTCATATATTCCATTTATAATAAAAATAATTTAAAAAGAGTATTGTTAGAACAATAACACTGAGAACAGTTAAATGATAAATCTTAAGTAACTGTTCTCAGTGGTTAACTGAATATTTTTACCTTTTTTTACTTTAATCTGGTAATTCAAGTTATGAAGATAAACCTCTTTTTAGATGTAATGAATATAAAAATATAACATCAAAAAATTATTTTTACTATTTGAAATATATACTAAAATCAGAATACTACTTTTATATAATGTATAATTCAGATAATAATTAACAATTAATATAAGTATCATCAAACAATATTAACTTTTCTATGTTTGAAAAATTTTTAATTAATAATAAAAAGAAACAATCTTTTAGTTGGATTTTATTCCCAAAAGTCCATTGGCATAAATACAATGATGATTTAAAATAGTAAAAATTGAGAATTTAAAACTTATTATAGAACTAACTTTCTAAAATATTAATAGTATCATCATAGTTTTAATTGAAAATTAACTTGAACATTTCTATATCTATAGTCAGTAAAAAAAATTGACACAAAAAATATTTGAATATAAAAATAATTGCCTTCAAACTAAAACAGAATCCCAATTAACCTAGAACTGTTTAATTGAGATTCTTATTTTTATCTAGGGTGAATTATAAAAATGTTTGATCCATAAAAAAGAACACAGAACAGTATAGTTCATTTAAAAAATCTTACCCATGCAATGTCTAGTACTTAAAAAACTCAGTACGTTTTAAAAAAATTTACTCTGGTGACTTCTTACAATAATATAAATTTTAAAAAATATTAAAGAAAGGTTAATATAGTTAAAAAAAATACTTAATTTTATTTATTTTATAATTTAAAAGTCATTATGTTCATAAATAGATTTAACCTAGAAATATAGTACATTGTATGTTAATGCATCCAAATCCAGTTTATTTTAATAAATTACCAAATATTCCATTTTATCAAAATATTTTATTATTCAAGGTATTTTTAGTTCATTATTACCCTGGATAGTCAAAACTCTACTTGTAATTTGTCCTGACTGAATTTAAATTGATTTTTAAGTTTTTTTTGAGTCTTCAGATCTGTTTTTAGTACTTTTCACAGATCTGAAGCATTACAGACTAAGTTGAATCATATAATTTCTTATTTATATAATAATACTTCCATATTAAATAGATATTCACTAGGGATACTTCAAGTTTTTGATATTTACAAGATTTCCGTAATTTCTAAAAAAAAATAAATATAGTAAAAAGAAGAATTAAAGAATGTCATGCAATTATAGAAAATGTAAATAATATTAATCTAAATACAGGCATGCAAAATGAAATGCTGCAATAGTTTCATAAATATAAATGTGCAAACTGATTATTAATGAATATTGTTGTTTTTTGGCAGATAAATTGTTTTGAACTTCTGTAATGAAAAGAACATGATACAAGTTCGAAATTATAATGTTTCTATTAAAGCTTTATGTAAATCATAATTTATGCATTTTATTTGTTACAACTGAAAAGAACTATTTATAGCCAAAATGCAAATTTTAACAATAAATGGAATAATAAATATGTATATTGGTAAAACAGTGCATCAAGATTTTCAATTTATTTCTGGAACCTCACTTGAACTTATAAAATGGCTATGGAAAGAGAAATCCTAGTGGATACCTATTTCATTAAATAGTATTACAATAAAAATAATATTTACCTAGCCATCTTTAGAAAAGATTAGAATTCTTTTATGATTTTAATATATAATTTCTGTGATTTAATACATTCTTAGTTGAACTATACTTTTAAATTATAGTTGATTAATTAAAAGCTTATATAATGCATTAAATCATTGTTTTAATAAAAGTAAATTGTAAATTAACATTAAACTATTTTATTTTTCAATAACTAATGTTATTCTCATTTTTTTATGTCATACATTAAAAGTATAAAAGAATACTGTTTTACATACAAAATAATTTATATTATCTAATATTTTCAAGTATTTGTGCACCCATTATCAGCATATACTATTTAAGTTTAAAATTCTCTACTTTAACAGGTTTGTTTTGCCTTTTCTGATTATAATAGTAGTGTGGAACGTCAGTTAACGAACACCTTGGTTAACGACTAAATCAGTTAATGAACTTTTATTTTGCAAAAGTTTTGACTCAAATAACAAACACACAAGTTTTTGTGTCAAATTTTAGTTGCTGTTAGGCATGCGTGAGTTAAGCATTGCTTTTCTGAGTGTTTGTGCTAAACTTCTTTTTTGTGATTTATATAAATCACAAAACTGAAAAATGTTATTTAATCAATATGGCACCCAAGAAAGAGAAAAGTAATAGTGGCAACAGAAAACGACAATGCATTTGAGAAAAATTGTGATTAAAAGAATAAGACAATCGACTTTAGATCAATTTCTTACAAAAAGAGACATCAACTCAAAGAATCTCCTAATGAAGTGCTACCTGCTATTTTTTTTGGAGGAGAATTCCCCTTCTAAGTATTAAGCTCCATACATCTCCACTCCTCTGCCACCAACTACAACAATGAAGGTATGTACAGTACTATTTTATTAAATAAAGTTTACATGTTTGTTGCTGTAATGATAGATACTACATTTACCTACATTTTCATCAAAGAAAACCCATTATACAAATAAAATTACAAAAATTTCAAAGGCTAGAATGGATAAATTGTATTTGCCTTAATTTCTATGGGAAAAATTGCTTCAGTTAATGAACAGAGTTGTGGAACGGATTAAGTTTATTAGTCGAGTTTTCACTGTATTTCTTATTGATATGAATACCTGTGTTAAAGTAGTTGAATTAAGTGGGAATATTTTTTTGTCATGGAGTATGTTTGTAAACTTTTAAACCTAGACAGCATATTGTAATGAACATAAAAATCATGATCTAAAATTTTTTCCTAAAAGTAATGTTTATGTCCATTTTCTTAATATTAATTTTTATTAAAATTTAACTACTACATTTAATTATAAGTATAAATCAACAATCCTCCTTCTACATATTATTTCAAATAATTAAATAATAATCTAATTTTTGTTATAAAATTACTTCAAATTTAAGCTCAAATATATTCCATGAGATTATTAAAGAAGAGTCACTTGAAATTTTTTCATTTTCAATTATTAATTGCATTATTAGCAGATTTAAATTAATACAACTTTATTTCTTACATAAATGAAATATTTTGCTTTTCCTCTTAAATTTGCATCAATCATTACCTAATACATTAAAACTATTTTAGTATTTCATAATTAGACTGAATGGTTTGATTAATGCTAGGATCAAATGATTAGAGATGTTCACTGTTAACTAAAGTTAAATATATGAAAAGACATTTTAATTGTACAAGAAAATATATAAAATAATTTAAGAATACTTCTATTGATCATTATCTTAAAAATTAATTAAAATTCCACACAAAATTTGGAAAAAAGAAACCTATACTTTTAATCTGACACGAATGCAAGAAAATAATTTTGATATTACAGAATTATATATATTCACATCAAATATATACAATATACTCATATATGATTTTTTAAATATCTGAAAATGATACTAGAGTTCATCAAAAGCTTTTAAAATATAGCAAGATAAAATTTAAAATAATATATATAATTTTATAAAAATCTTATAGAATTTGATTTTAATATACATATATCATAAATATAAATAATTTTCTAAAATTTTAATTCATTTAAGGAATCTAAATGAATAAGAATAGTCTCAAATCCATTAGAATATTTGATAAATTTATAAATTCTAGATTGAATACTTTGGTAGTCAAATTTACACACGTAAGAAGACATTCCTTAAAAAAGTTAAAATTTGTGAACTATAAAAATAAATAACTAAATCTATTATCACATTAAAAATATTTTAAAAATTTAATTCAACAAATTCTATAATTTCTAATAAATACAAAATCTTTAAAAATATGTAACAAAATTTAATAAAAATAATAATGACGATGATCACCTTTTCTACAAAAACTAATACATCATATTACATTTAACACAAATACAAACCTATAATTTAACACAAAATTTAAAAACAATACATCATGATGTGTCCTCCACCCTTCATTTCCAATTATCCAATGAAAGTTAATGGGCGGAATTAAAGAACACATTTGTTGATGGTTATATACCTTTACTCTTACTTTTCCTATACAAATTTCATTACACCGACTAGAATATAACAATCTATGGCACACAAGTAATCTTTCAAAAATATACACATTAATAAAATTTTCAAAGAGAAAGAAAATTTTAACACAAAAGGAGACAATAGTTTTACCAATAAAATCTTAACAATTCCAAATGACACCAATTTAATTTAACTAAATTTACAATGTTGTAATTAAAATTATACTTGTATCATGAAGCACAGAGTTTAATTAACAATATAGCATATAATGCCATAAAATAATTTACTTTACTATATTTATTAGCAAAAATCTAATGTAAGGATCAATTTTTAAATATATATATAATATATATATATTTTTCCTATATTAATGATTGCTTTTTAGTTACAATTCATTTAATTTGTATATTTGAAAAATGTATATAAATACATTCTTTTTATGTTTTTTGACTGATATTTCTCATTTAAAATAAAAATATTTTATTTATAAATTAGTTTACAAATTATATAAAATAAGGAATCTTATAATAAAAATATAAATAGGAATTGTTAAATTTAGAAATTTTATAATGCCCTACTCAATCTTCAGCAAGTGGAAGTGTTATGAATCTTAACATGTCAGATAAATTTCCAATTCTACAGTTTGCTATAATTTCAAGATCTTTGAGCATTCTGTATGAGTAAACCTGACAGATATCAGAAAGACATTTCAGGTCGTTGGTTTTCTGGAGGTACTTCCGAACTTTCACCACTTATGTTCAAAAGAGAGACCACCTATAAAATTTAAGTATTATAAAAATAAAAAATTAAAATTAACTTTTAAAATTAATTATTAACACTATATAATTAATATTAAAATTTTAGCATGCTATTCTTTATATCTAAATTAGAAAAAGTTAATACTGTATATGCAAAACTAAAAATAATTTATAAATTTTACATGTAAAATTATAATTAAATGAAATCAAAAGCTACCCAATTCTATTCTTTTATATTAAATATTTTGCTACATTTTCAACATTAGATCTATATAAACTATATAAAGAATGTTCATTAATTTTCATTTCTAAATTGATTTTCTGAATTTTTCAAAAAATCTTTTAAATAAAAGAAATCCTTCAAAAACTATAAATTCCCGTCAAGCATGACAGAATACTTTTTATGAGAAAGTAGAGATTGAAGAATTGAGAAGAGTACAAATTTCAAATTTGAGAAGAGTTGTTAATATAAAAAACTTAATTTGCAGAAATATTATCTGTTGTATCACAAGTGTTGTATCACTTGTTGTAAGTTACAAAACAAAATTTCACCTGGAGTGGGCAAAAATTGTAGGAGTTATAGAGAATTCGCTTACACACACAAACAGATTAAGGCCTTTATATTAAAATAATAAAATCTTTCTTTATAAAATTTCTTCATGCAGTACATTCTGAGTAAACACTCTTGTCTTTTAAAAAAATTTCCTTGCCATCTTCCTTTAGTAATAGACACCTTAATGTTGTTTGATGATTGACATTGTGATGCTGTTTCTGCAACCCTTGACAAAGTAAATTCTTAATTCCACAGTGATAAAACAAAGATAAATTATATGTACTTATAGTGTGTTAGTTAGATGAGCAATAACACTCCTTAAATAATGAGCTTGTTTTATCCAATTGGAATTAATGATCTAAGATGTAATGTGGTCATTATGGAAAGATTTTTAAAAAATCTATTATAGAAGTAACGCAATGAGGCTATCTTTTTTTTTAAAGTTCAATATATACCATTTTCCAAAATATTTAAAAATGCAACCTAAGGGAAATTTCCTTGTTAAGCATGAACATCACATGGTCACTGACATCATTGCAACATAAATGCAATCACTGATCAGAAATCAATAAAACATTTATTCTGTAGCTAATATATCTACAAAACAAGTAGCCTATACTTTCTGTCAGAACATAAAATGAATGAAACTAAAATTTCATCTGGATTGGACAAAAATTGCAGGAGTTATAAGGAATTCTCTTACAAACAGACAATGGCTTTTATATTAGTAATATCAATTTTAATTTTAAAATTATATTGTTATTGATACACAAAAATCTTGAAGTACAATTACAAGTCAAATAAGTTTTCATTATGTCACATTTTTGAAGGCTCTTGGAGTATGCATGTTTTGCAAAAATATTTGATTAGAACTAATTGGCTGTAGTAAGTTTATAGATAATTGGTCAGTTTGCATTGCTGAAGACACCTTGTAAACAACAATCTTTTTTTTCTGTTATTGTGTTCAGTCAGTAGTAAATACAGGTAATTACATGATTACAACTTATAATAAACATGCAAAAAGGAAAATCTTATGACAATTAATATTGCATATAATAGCATAACTGTCTATTAACTGCTCCTATAAAATTTGATTTTTGGCACTTTTGGAGTGTGTGTGTGTCAATGACAATATGTAAAAAATAATTTTTATGTAAGAACAAAGTTGGGAAAAATATTAAAAAAGCATATTTAATAAATATACAAAAAATATAAATACAATGTTTTTCACAAAGTGTAAAAACCTTTGCCATTGTCTTCCATCGGCCATGTTTTATTTGTACTATTTTTTACTGAAATGTACAGTAATCCCTCGCTACTTTGCGTTTCATTTATCGCAGCCTCAGTATATCGTGGATTGTTCAAAAATATTCATCAAAAACTCAAAATTGAGGAATTATGGCGCAAAAGTTGCTTGCACGCCAGAAGAAGGCAGGGAGTGCCCACACAATTCAAAATCCATGTCTCTGATTGGCTGGCTAGCATCCTGCCATTTGATATCCCCCCCGACTCAGGAATCTCGCAAGCTGATTGGCCTAGACGTTTCTTCCACCTTCGCTCTCATACCCAGCGAAGACGACCACGCTCATTCAAATCAATGTTTGAGTGATGCTTAATCTTGAGGTGTGCTAATTTTTGTTGTTCTCTTGTGTCTTTTTGTTCAAAATAGTGCTTGTGACACCCTTGAAAATGGCTTCTAAACGTCCTCCACCCTCTAAATCCTCTAGTAAACCCAAGAAGAGAAAAATGATGACATTGAATGAAAAAGTTAATTTATTGGACATGCTTAAGGCAGGCCATAGCAATGCTTCCGTTGCACGCCATTATGGATTGAACGAATCGATGATTCACTACATAAGGATGAAGTGAATATCCGTAAAACTGCCTCGATATTGTTCTCCAAGAACACTAAGTGAGTTTTGACTTCTCGTAATAAGCGAATTGTGAAAATGGAGAATGCCTTATCAGTGTGGATATCGGACTGTCGGGAAAAGAAGGTTAGTCTCGATACCAATATGATTCGGACTAAAGCCAAAGCCCTGTATGATCAATTCTCCTTCAGGAACGAGTCTAACGAAGACAACAAAGGTGATGACGATGACAAAAATGAACCTCAGCCTAGTACCAGTGCCTTGAGTGATCCTACCCCACAAGAAAAACGTGATTTTGTTGCCAGCAAGGGCTGGTTCGAGAAATTCAAGAGGAGATTTGTCCTTCACAACATTCCTTTGTATGAGGAGGCCTCCTCGTCAGACCAAGAGGCAGCTCTTCGTTACGTCGAGGAAGAGTTTCCGAAGATAATTGATGAGGGTGGTTATCCCCCGGAGCAGGTCTTTAACATGGATGAGACTGGCCTCTTCTGGAAGAGGATGTCGTCCTGGACGTTCCTTTACAAGGACGAATTGAAGAAGCCAGGGTTCAAGGCCCACAAAGATCGAGTGACTCTCCTCATGTGTAGGAATGCTGCAGGCTTCATGCTCAAGCCCGGCTTAATTTACAAGTCCTTAAATCCTTGGGCTTTGAAAAACAAAAACAAAGCTTTGCTGCCCATCTACTGGATGCACAACAAAAAGGCATGGATAACAAAGCCCTCACACTCGACTGGTTCGTAAACTGCTTTATCCCGCAGGTGAAGCGGTACCTCTCTAAAAAGGTCTTCCTCTTCATGGACTGTGCAGGAGGACATGCAACTAGTCTCCATTATGACAGGGTCCAAATGAAGTTCCTGCCCCCAACACCACTTCCCTTATACAACCCATGGATCAGGGGGTCATTCGGGCCTTCAAGGCCCTCTACACGAAGTCCACGATGGAGGGCCTCATCTTCTCCATCGACGAAGACAATGTGGTCTTCAGCCTGAATAACTATTGGCGGGGATACAACATTGCAACGTGCCTGGTCAACATTCAGAATGCTCTTAATGACATGAAAGAGCAGACACTAATTGCAAGTTGGAGGAAATTGTGGCCAAAAAACATCACCCATGACTATGAGGGATTTACGCCTGATGAAGTTAACCACTCCGCTGTAGATAAGGCTGTGAGGCTGGCTCGGTTGGTAGCGAATGAAGGTTCTCCAACATGACGACAGAAGAAGTGAACACACTGATCGAGTGCCACTCAAACCCCTTAACCGACGAGGAACTCGTCGAAATGACAAGATCAGTGAGTGAGGAAGAAGAGGAGGTATCTGATGACGGTGACGACAATGAAGCTGAAGAACGCGGCCTTACCTTGGAAAACCTGCAAGAGCTCTGCAACATAGCACGGACTCTGCAACAAAGAGCCCAAGAAATCGACGACAACATGGTCAGAGCCATAGAATTCAGTAACCGTATTGACGGTGTAATGGCATTGTACAAGGGCATCTTTGCTCAGAAGAAAAAACAACGGTCACAACTCCCCATCACGATGTTCCTTGTGCGCCGAAAACGTTCTGCAGAAACTCCTTCTGCTGTCTCTACGCCGCATCCTGCAGCTACCCCAGCTCTATCTGAAGCTGGCTGCGACGATCCAGCTCTATCCGAAACTGCTCGCAACAATCCAGCTCTATCCAAAGCTGCCCGTGACGATTGCGTTAAAAATGAGAGGGTGACACTACTTCACGGTTTTTTACTTATCGCGGCCAGTTCTGGTCCCTATTAACCGCGATAACTGAGAGATGACTGTGTTATTACAATAGTGGCAAGAGCACCAGAAGACACTTTACCATACTTTGAACCTGTCCCTATCTGCAACGATATAGATAGGTTCTCTCTTCTCAAAAAATCTGGGGTTTATGCTGTACATCTTTCACACCTGACAACTGTGGAAAATACATGATACATCAGTACCATGGCCAGAATGCTGATGAGTACCAGCAGGATATCGCAAAATGTAGATGCTCCACAGAACTGATCAGAAAAGTCCATGGAGTCCAATTTCAACCCCTTGTGGACTCAAACCATCTTCCTCAGGGATTGTGCCAATCATAGGGTTTTTATTTATTTGGGAAGTCCACCTTATGCCTATATAATGCACCCACACTTGAGCTTCCTAACTTGTGGAGACTTTAAAATTTTTCAACCATGATGCCATACTATCCTAGTTGTCCTGTGTTCTAACCAGGGCTGTGGAGTCGGAGTCTGGAGGAATTTCTGGCCAGAGGAGATGTAGTCAGGAAAAATGTGTCAACTCAGACTCCGGTATTTTAAAATTTAATTTAGTTTTTTTTATTTAAATGAAAGAAAATTTATTTTATATTTATTAATTTTTTTAAAATGTTTTTGTATTTTGTTATAATTCATTTATTTTAAATACAAAATGCAACAATTTAATTTATGAAGTATGTATCAATATTTTTTTTTTGTAGTATTTGTGTTTAGTAGTTAAATTATTTTAACCCAATTGAATTTGAATATTTTTGATTCATTCCTTTATTATCCCTGTTCTAAATGAGTACTCTATTTTTCTGAATGAGCCAGACTAATTGATCAGAGTATAAATTTTTCTTTTCTGAACAAGGTGCTGAAGTAGCTAGATTGTACACATTTTAGTTGGACCTACTTTTCTGGAAAGGTAAAATTGAAGTGCAAAAGCTGTAGAATAAAGATATGTAGACGTAGAATTTTATCGCTCCCCCTTTTCCCTCTTATTAAATATTTGTTAAAAATTAATTTTTTTTATAGAAATAAATATTAATGTAAGTTAAATATTAAAAATACTAACTATAAAAATACTCGGGTAAATGCCCAGGGTTCCTTTTAGAGTTCAGAGTAGGTTAACCCCCCTATTAGTGCCTCTGCTCTCATAAAAAGACTTGGTATTTAATTTTGCCAGAGTCAGAAGTCGGAGTTGGCCTACTAAAATTATCAGGAGTTGGAGTTGAGTGTTTTTTACCAACTCCACAGCCCCGGTTATAATGCACCACAAACTCATGTCACAAAAAATGATTTAAGAGTTCTCTGTTGTACCCAATGTTCCCTCTAATTTTTTTTTGTAGATGAGCAGAACATATACTTCTCTGAGCAAAACAATCTTTTGCTGAGCAGATTCTGAGCAAAAAATTTTTCTGAGCATATATATATATAATCTTATTTTTTCCTATAAAAATTAAAATTAATTAATTATAAAGTAGAGATTAAAATTCATTTTAAAACATACTTCCATACAAAATATTATCTTTTGTCAATGATTTAATGTATTTAATCGAAATGTATGTAGCAATAATCATGTTGCAGACAGTGTGTGAAATAAGTAAATAACAATTCAAATCAGTGTGCATGCTCGCCTGCGCGGCACATAAATTCTCGCATGCTGCAACAATTTGAGCAGTGCGCAGCCGCGCAGCTTAGAGAGAACATTAGTTGCACCTGTTGTTTTTGTTTGCCATTTTATTTCAAATTTTGTCCTTTCTTGTATTTGCAAGCCTCAAATTCTGTTGGGAAATTTAAATGTTGAAAATGTTATACTACACATAGTGACATTCTGTTCTAAATTTGAAACATTTGTTAACCTGATGATGATGATGATGATGATGATGATGATTTTGTAATGTTGAAAGTAGTTGCATTATGGAAAAAATTTTAATGCTGTCTGATAGTGTATGCATCCAGTATTATAAAAA
Organism: Centruroides vittatus; assembly: GCF_030686945.1. Taxonomy (NCBI): domain Eukaryota; kingdom Metazoa; phylum Arthropoda; class Arachnida; order Scorpiones; family Buthidae; genus Centruroides; species Centruroides vittatus. The sequence goes on from NW_027121927.1 coordinate 2,081,664, forward strand.
GTGAAAAAACAAAATTGTTATTTAAAAATCTAAACTTCAATAAATCTGGCATTATAGGATAGAAATGTATTTTAGCTTAACTTAAATAAATTATTTATTAAAAATTTTAAAATAATTATTATATACAGTAAGATCCCGCTTAACGCGGGGGATGCATTCCTAGATGACAAAGCACTAAATGAAACCGTGTTAAACGAGGTCATTTTAACAGAGTAAATAGAGATAGGGGAACATGCAACCAAAAATAAACAAATTTTACTTTAATTTTAAGTTATTTTTATATTAATTTGTATAATAATATATATGTTAAATAACAAACATATGCACATAGAAGTGTACAGTTCATTTTTTTGTAACAAAGATCCTGACTTTTCTGAAATTCTTGTTTTTTTGCAATAGAGTCATGAAGTTTTCTTCATTTGTTGCTTTTTCTTTCCTTAAGCAAATGTCGGTAGCAGAAATTCGCATCCAAAATGCTTCATTTTGCTTTTTCGCTCCTTTCAAAATCTGGATCATTTGCTACAATTTGATCAACGATTTCGGTCATCATTACCAGACTTTTACTAATGAAATCTGTAGAGAAATGCCTTGAGTTCTTTGTTTTCAGAATCACTATTTTCCAGTTATACATGAATTCCTTGTTCTGCCAGTTCTTGAAGATCATTGTTAGTAAGACTCTCACTAGAAACCTGCAGTAACTCCTCAATATCCTGTTTGTCTACATCTCGTAGTCATGCTGTATCGGATACAGCGTAGGCTCTTCTCGTTGAGAATTTTTGGATACCTTCAGCCATAACTTCTTTCACACTTCGTTTGGGCATTTATCAGTTAATTCTTTCCAAGCAAAACTGATATTGCCTATGGCATCCATAATGTTATATTTTTTCCAAAATTGTACCAAACAAACAGATTTAAAGAAAGTACACCATTTTGCTACCTTTTTCTGATTGGTTTGTGTTAGTAAATAATCATATATATGAATCAATGAAATGCTGTGATAATTTAAATCAATGTAAATTTTCAGCTTTTTTTTTAAGGCTTCAGCAGACCACGTTATATCAAATCAGCATTAAGCGGGGTCTTACTGTAGTTGATTAATGTTAAAGTCATGGTCATTAATTAACATAATTGAAAAACTATATTTAAAATATTTTATTTAGTAATTGTAATATGTAACAAAATGGTAATAAATCAAAATGAATACATACTAACTTATATATATAATGCATATTAAGAAAACAAAATGCACACAATATGTAACAGTAATTATGAAAATTTATTTTGTACTAATGAATAATTCCTAACTAGTAACATCTAACCAGTATTGAAAATTCTGTAAAAAGCCATTTAATCGAAAGATTTTAGTCAAAATTCAGTATCAGTGATGAATAGAAAAAACTTTTGTATTAGACGATGGATCCTGTAATTTCTCAGCAGTTCTATTTGTTATCCAATTGAAATATGGAATTTATAGAAAAATCTTATCGATATTTTTGATAAACCACAGGTTAGCAAGGTGAACATTCCAATATTTTTGCTAATTTCCATCTGATTAAATAAGCTTCAGTTCTGCATCTAAACCAAAAATGCATGATCTCTACATTTTTCTTCTTCTTTGGAAGATAAAATGTGACAAATGTTTAATGTCAAAACATAGTGAAAATAAGTGTAAGTCTTTTCACAAACATTTTGATAAGCTGAAATATTGTAAAAAATATCATGCAGAATAACATCTGTAAATGGTTGGATTTAATGAAGAAAATGCCATATTTGCTAATTACTTGAATATCAAAAGTGTCAGAAATATAAATTGTTAGAATGCAATACTTTAAATTTAAAAATTTATTGTTCTTATTCTATTAATATGTTATAAATGCCTAATGGTGATGCTATAAAGTTTTCAAAGTATTTAGTAATTTATGCTCTCTCTCTTATTTTGAATTTATAATATCAGAAGGCATTTCATAAAACTCATCACCAGTAAGCATTTACAAAATCCCAGTTAAAGCAGTGATCTAACATTAACATAGCCTGCATGATATATTTCTAACTCTTTACTGGCATTACACTTAAAAAATGCAGGATAGCATTAACAACTTTTGTCTTTCAACAAAACAACAAAGTATACTTAGACTAATCAATATTTATAAAAAAAAGTTGCTTATAAAACTCTTAACAGGTCTGGACTATGCAAGATTTGCTGAAATTTATGAAATATACAAACATTCTAGGAATGTACTAACTAAAAAAAAAAACCTTCAAAAACAGAAAATTTTATATTAAAAGGAAATTCAAAATATGATTTGTAATACAGTAGAGCATCGATTATCCGAAACAATTCAGGACTGGGGTTGTTTGAATAATCGATTTTTCAGATAACCAATTACGTACGAAAAAATATATTAACCTATCCCATATTCAAATTTGTTCAAATCCTGGCACATCTAAGCACCCTCTCATGGTCATGCCATGCTGCCAGCTAAAACACGCACACCAACAAAGATAGCATTGGCGTAGTCCAAGACATAGCCAAATATTGCAGTGTCACAGCACTAGCAGAAATTTAAATTTGCCGACTGGAATGCTTTTGGTTAACTGATGTTTTGGTTGATCGATATTTGGATAATTGATGCTCTACTGTATATTTTTATTTTATATCTTTTACATTATATTCTTAGATTCAAAAGAAAGAGTAAAGCTAAAGATGGCTATTTAATACAGTGGAACCTCGCTTAACAAGCACAATTTGTTCCAGAGTCTTACTCGTAATGCGAAACACTCGTTAAGCAAAATAATTTTTACCATAGAAATTAATGTAAAATACAATAATGCATCATGCCAAAAAATATGCTCATATATTTTATGTATAATGTTTATTTAAAGAAAAGAATACAATAAACATTGTTAATGAGTGTGAATCATCATCTTTTCTTCTAGTGCAGAATGAACCAACCTGAAACACAAATTTTTTTTTTTGTTTTCTGCAATCCAAATCACATAATATGTTTGATAAACACACCAAATGATATGTCAAATTCTTGGACTATGTAAAAGCTATACTTAAATAATAGAAATTAAGTAATCTGACTAGAGGTAGGCAGTTATGCTTCCATCTCATGTTAAATTTAATAATTATAAATTGTTAATTTTTAATTCAGACGTTTCTAAAATTTAATTTGAAATTGGTCATTAAATCATTAAATTTAATACAAGATGGTGGCATAACTGCCTTCTTCTAGTCAAATTAATTAATTTCTAATATTTAATTATAGCCTTTACATAGCCCAAGTATTTGGCATATCATTTGGCATGTTTATTATATAACAAACTATGGTTGTTGTTATTTATATGTAATATGTGTTGGAAAAAGTTTGGAAAAATGTGTGATCACAAGCGACACTAAGATGCTAGCTGAATGAGTGCTAGATGTAGCATGTGCACAATCCGGGACTTCCCCTCTCCTAGCCACTCGTAATGCAAAAATTCGCTTGTTAAGCAAGTCATTTTTTCCCAATTTATTTTGCTTGTTATGCGAGGTGCTCGTTAAGTGAGGTTCCACTGTACAGGTAACCCCCGTATAACACAGGAGTTATGTTCCAAAAAATTGCAGTGTTATGCGAATCCGTGTTATATGAAACAAAGAACTAGTATGAAAAGGGGGGTTAGCTTCCAAAAATTAAAAATCATGCTATTATATTTTCATAAATAAGATAAATATCTTTATTAAAATTTTCTTAAAAAGTGAAACATATTAATATAAATTAAACAATGTTTCCTTTGTCATCACTGAGCACTATTAACCGAAAATTTTTAATCTACATAGCCAAAAATCAGACACAATTAAAGTCTTAAAGTATACTTGTAAAGGTGTGGATTGTCCCAACAGTCGGAGGTGCAGTTCAATGCCTAAAAAACTAGTGACTGAATAAAGAAAATATGGAATAAAGGAAAAACATTTGGCAACATCAAAAGCAGAAGCATCAAGATCTGGCAACACTGAAACAAGTTTCAAGAAGGACCACGTGTATGGACAGAAGGCAAGAAAAGAAAATTTATATAATGTACTTAATTACTAATAATTCATGAAAATTATGCAGGAAAATCCGATAGTATGTATGCGCTCGAATGAAAAATGTCAAATGAGGTATCTTTAGCACTTAAAAGCTTTATCACATTTATTGAACTGTTGTACGGGGATTTCCCTATTTTCAAATTAGATAAAGTTTGCTTTTAATAGTTTTTATTACATTTCATGTTGTACAAGGGTTTTACCCAATTCTCAAACCATGTTAGAGTGAATCCATGCTATAAAAGCACAGTGTTATACAGGGATGTTCCCAATTCTCGAACCATGTTAGAGTGAATCCATGCGATAGAAGTGCTGTGTTATATGGGGGTTACCTGTATAGTGAAAAATTAACATTTTTGACTATTAAATAGCTGGAAAATTCACTGAGTTTTAAAATATGTTTTGTTTTCTTAATAATTTTCATTCTATGATAATGTTATGTATGTACGTAAGTGTGTACAAAATTGTGCATAGTGGAAGATGTTAAGTCAATTTATTTTTAGATGTTAACAACATTATGGTTTCTTTGGAACAGGAATCTTTCAAGCTATTACACTACGTGAAGATTATCTCATTAAGCATGAATTTGAATTTATAATTCATCTATCAATTTAAACTGATACTATCTCAAACATTCTTTATTTTGAAACTATTCAAAATCTAATCCTGATAAACAATTCTTATTACTTACAGAATTTCAAAACAAGATTCATTAAATATCTCAATATCTAGCAAAATAAATAAAAAATATATATATATTTATTTAAATTTATTATGTCTATTATAAAGCAATGAAAATCAAAATTTTCGTTTTTTTTAATTACCAATAATTTTCAAATTCTTAAGCAAGTGATAAACTTATCACAAAATCGTAGTATAAAATAATATAAAAAAAATTTTTTTAAAGTCAATTCCTACTTAGGTCAACAAAGAAAAATTTTATTCTAGTTACTTTTTATTAAATAATTACAATTAATATAAATATATATATACATATGCTAAATACCTTATATAAGAGAAATTTCTTCTCCCATATAAAACTAAAATTAATTAATTAAATTTAATTAATGAATTAATATTTGAAAAAACTGTATTAACATCAAGTGTCATCCACTACAAGTTTAAAAAAATGTATTTGAACTTGAGTGGATGAATAAAAAGAATTTTATTAACGATTGAAAATTTGAACAAGATATATAAATATATATAGGGAAAGTGTGAACTAATAGTAGGAATTTAATAATGATAGACCTATCAGAATTTTCTGAAAATGAATACAGGAGTAATTTATTTTGACTTATTTAGTTTTCCAAATGCTGTTTCTGAATTTATTCTCCATTCTGTATAGCAGTTGACTTGTTAATAAATATTATGCCTTACAAAATATAAAATCCATATATTAGAATTTTTCTTAATGTATGAAAGTCATTCATAATCACAATTTGATCATTTATCTTTCTATGTTTTATAAGTATTATTATTACTATGAGTAAAGACTAAAAAATTCTTAATGACATATTCAAAAACCAAATCAAGAATAAACTAATATAGTAGTTTTATGAAAGATATTTTATTTAAGTTATACATAAAAAAACCATATAATTTATTAGTGAATCTAATTCATAAATTATTTAAATTTTAAAAGTGATGAACAAAGCTGGAACTGTGATTAACCTGTAACTCTTAACACCATCCTTTAAAAACAAATGTTTTTGGCATATTTCATAAGCCTGCATCAGATTTCACATTGTAGCTTCAATTTGATAACATTTGAAATTGGAATGTTACTCAGTACTAACTGACATTTGTGTTCTTAATATATAAATTCCAAATAAATACGACGACACAACAAATTTCAAATAGTCCAACAACCAACATCAAACATTGTTTATTTCAAAAGTACTCAAAACCTAATCTTGATAGCCATTTTTGCTAGTTATTCTTTTTATGCAACTAAAATTAACAAGATTAAAACTTGGCCATGTCTAAAATTCTGAAGTTGTTTTATGCAATAAAACCTTAATTTATAATAGAGTTTAATTCAATTTTTAAAAATATTTTATCATATAAAAGTTTATTGGTCATTTTTTTGTGTTTATCTTCAAAATATAATATTTAAACTAAGTCTATTATAATGCTTCAACTTATAATAGAATCCTCTTAAATTTTTTGTTAGAAACAAAAAAAAAGTATTATTTTCAGTATTTTATTTTTCTATATCATATATTATGAATTAGTTTTAAATTCTATAACAGTAGCCAACTTATGTAAATAATAGATTGGATCATTATGTTTTATATAAATTTTTATTTCTTTTAGTTGAAGTTTTATAGTCTGCTTAATTATACTCAAAACCTCACTAGGAATTTTAAGAATGGCAAATGTACTGAAATAGTATTGAAGAGATGATATATCAATTTATGTGGGTAAATTTACATTTATGTGGGTAAATATACATTTTATGTGGGTAAATTTACCATTTCACTTAACATAATTATTAATTTTATTACGCATCAATGAATTAACAATTCTGTTAATTCAGTTTTAATTATATAATTATGATGAAAAATAATTACTAAAAATATAATTAACTTAACAATAAAACATATTCAATTTTAATTGTAGTTTTTATAGATTAACAAAGACAAGTCTATTTTTTTATTTTAACAATAATAATAATGAAAGGAATTACACACATCACAAATCATATTATAATTAACGTATTTTCATAATGGATAGGGTGATGGTGATGGTGGTAGTAGTCTTGTAATAATACATAATTATTTTTATTATTTTTACTGCTTCATAATTAATTAATTAATAGTAGTTACACAATCTCAAATTATCTTAGCTTATATTTAGTTATACTTCTCTGCCTCTGCTTTCTTGGAAATCAAAAATTAAAAATATCATAATAGACTAGTCAGAGAAGTATAACTATTATTATTTTCATATTTAAAATATCAAAATTACTTTCTAAAACTATTTTTTTACCTGTTCTAAAATTATCTTACCTGTTTGAATTTGGCTCGGATTTTTTGTAATCGTTCTGTGGATTCTTCTTCATGCATACTTGTCTGAGAAAAATTTTTTGTCATTTCTAACAGTGACCTTAGAGCAATTAGCTTTCTATTAAATAAAAAAGTTAATTATAAATATCCTTGAAATAAACTAAATGAAAATAGATAAAACATTTATAAATTAAATTTTACTATAATTCCTTGTGGATAACCCATGAGATGTATGTTTAAATGTCAATTTGAAAGTAGATGTGGGCTATTTGATAATATGAATAATTATCAATTTTAACTCGCAATTATAAACTTCATCTAAACCAGGGATTCCCAACCTCTATCATGTATCAACCTTTTAAGAAATATTTTACCATCAATGCCTTTACAGACACAATTACCCATATTATTTTTAATAAATGTTTTATATTTGGAAAGTTTTGAAAATGATATTTAAAAATTCTCAAAAATATTTTTCACTAATTGCATTACTAAATAATTAAACAGTATTAAAATAATATATTTGCAGTTATATATATTTAAAACAATATCCCTAACTTTACTACATATCTTAATCTGATGCAATATAATCAACAAATCCATGCAACATGTTGAAATTTAAATTTAAAGATGCTTATAAATAATATTGTTGCATATTTTGTAAAGAATTCAATAAACATCAATAAAAAATATTTACAATCTTCTTTTGCATTAACATCAGCTAACAGGATGTCATTTTGTAAACAGATGCTGATCCAAGAAAATATATATATTATTCAATATTTCATGTATCGTTATCTGTCCAAAATAGTATTGAAAATAAATCTCATTAAAATTCTATTCAATTCCTAAAAAGCACAAAACAATATAATTTTGTTTATAAATTCATACAGTTTACTGTTTATTGCAATCTTTCATTTATCTAATTTTATTAATGGAAAGTAATATAAATTATTATAAGTAGAGATGATTACCAATACTGATATATTCATGTATCAGAATGTTCCTGATATTAAAATCTGTTCATTGTACAAATTTATGTTCCATTCTCTCTCTCTCTCATTTTTATTTAGAAAGAGGGGAGAGAATATTAGAGCACTGTAAAATAAACTCAAACTGACATACCAAGAAAATTCTGATAAACCAATACATTAATTTGGCTATCGTGTAGATCAAGAAAAAAAATTAAACATCAGTTTGTGAAACAAACTGATTTCAATATGTCAAAAACATTCTCATACACTGATATATTAGTTTCATCTCTAATTAAAAAGAAACAATTTTTTATAATCATCATGTATGCAATTTATATTTAAGAAATTTATTTCCAACTATTTATTCCAGAGTTCAAAATTAGTAGGCAACCAAGTCCAATCATCTAGATAACCAAAATTTACTTTGGACTAATGAATGTACTTTCAAACTGGTCTGGCAGGCTACTTTATTTAGTTTTTCAATTTTTCTTAGTTTTTTTCAAACTTTGTGCATATTTTAATCCATTAGGTACTTTTAGTAAGAAGTAATAATAATGTTAATAGTAAAACAATCAAAAGTCAATTTAAGACATCAAACTCCATCATGACAAATCAAACATGGTCACCACGGAATAAAGAAACAGAAAGCATGTGAAATGAGAAAATAAAAAAATTAAACATTGATTGGCAACTGAAAATATCAATGATTTATAAAGTAATAGTTACCTGTATGAACTGTAGAACACTGTTAAATTAAATGAAAGTCTTGAAAAACTTAATGAATAGAAGACAATATAATAATTTATTTATTTACTCTCCTTTGCATTTAAATTATAAATTTGATTCAAACCAAAATAAAAGATTTTCTAAAACTTGTTACTAAATTAAAATGCATCTTTAAGATAAACATTTTTTAGTATTCGGTCCAAATTAATTCTGTTTTTGGTTTTACACAAAATAAAAAAATACTGCATAAGAAAAGGTTCATTTTTGTCAGGACTGATAATTTTTCCAAAGTAGAAAAGTTTTCCTTTTATTCATGTTACAAATTGAACAAGATTTATTGTATTTTCAATATAGAAAAATCATATCTTAATAAATAATTACTTTGTTTAATGATTAACAGGTGCTAACACCTAATTTATTTCATTAATTTCATCTTTAATTCATTAATCATCCATTTATATTTTCATTTTACTTCTATGAAGTACTGAAAAATAAATTTTATTCAATATACAATTAGTTATTAGTTTTGTATCTATTAAAAATATTTTAGCATGTGATTCTTAATGTGATTTTTGACAGTATTTGTCTGTAACAAATGATTTTTTTAATAGTTTTTTTTAATCAGAATTTTTTCTTGTTTGAGTTTTAAAATATAATTTTACATTGTTAAAAACTTTCTGATAAATTTTGAACATATTCAATGAGAATTTATACTCTGTTTACAATAGATGCCCACTTAGATAAACATGTGGTAATGTTAAATTTTTTTGTACACATAGATCTAATAAATGACTATATAGTTTGCAAACAATAAAAAAAGCTTTATTTTTTTTATATTACCTGATAGTATGTAAAAAAATATGCACTCTGCAATATGGACAACTAGTTTCATTACAGAAAAACCAGAAATAAAGAGCTGATTACCCTCTGGACAACTAGCAAATATCTTAATTTCTAATCCTGCATTCTAACAAAAAATAAGCAGCTTTTGAGAATAATATATATTTATACAGTCAATGACTTTGCCATTATTATTATAAAATAAATAATTTAATATAAAGATTAAGTAAGATGTTTTCTTACATCTTACTCTCTTCTTTTATGCCTTTTTTTATTTAGTTACCATATCAATACCATATTTACTGAATTAATTTAATAAATTATAATTAGAAATTTCATAAAAATTTAAAACAACAATTATAAACCTTTGTTTAGAACTCTCTTCTCTTTCTAAAACTGTTATCCATGCATGAACAAAGCCTTGATAAAATCCAAGCTATAATATAAAATAAACATAAATTTATAAATACTTATATATTAGAGAATGTATAATTAGGATAAGCTACTCAAAATTTTAATGTTATTTTATATTTAAAATTAAAACATCAAAACAACAGAACTATATATTTTTTCTTTTCCACATTACATAAAATAACTAATATGTTATTTATAGATATTTGATAATTGATTAGATGTCATAATTAGGGATATATCCGTAAGTTTTAATGATCCACAGTCCAGCTTATTTATTGGTTCTAATATTCAGATATTTTATTAAAAATGACATTTTATTTCTTTACTAATGTGATGAAATACTGAATTCTTAACTCAATTTTTAAAAAGAACAAAAATGCTTTTTAATAAATATTTTAAATATTAATTAACATTTTTGAATAAAGAAAGGATCAGTGATCTCAATGCACTTACCAGAATTTAAAAACATTATTCAAATAAATTTTTTGATATAATATTGATGGCAAGATTTTGTTGGCAATGTTCTAAATATACATTTTTCTAGTTTACTGTATTTACAAAAATACAATGCTAACATTTTGATTAAACTTTGACACTTCACTTTTAAAAATATTTTATTTTTTCTGAGTTTAGATTTTTTTTTATAATGTATTTGACATCATCTTTCAATTGTATCATTTTACTTTTTATAAACCATCTGTTTCTATTCACTATTTGAAATGCCTTGTGAATACCAAAAAATATACTCCATCACTAATGATTTCAAGTGTAATTTCTTACAGATATCATAGTATTCTATGAGGAATTTATTATTGAACATTGACACAACATAGGGTCAAACATTTTACATTAAACTTTTCTGTTAACCTATTTGATGTCTTCTTCCAAATGTACCATTTTATTTATTTTTGTAAGAAGTCTATTTCTACTGACACATTTCATTTTAATAAGCAAGGAAGGCTAATATAGTTTTATTGCAGCAGATATACCGTATTTACTTGAATATGAGACAATCTTGCATATAGGATGAGGTGTGACTTTAGACATCAAAATAAAGAAAATTAGATTTATTAATACAATTCTAATTTTATTTAGTTTAATCACGAATAAAATATTATCAAATGCATGTATTAACCAAACAACCGTGTTTGCCTTAATACATGATGAATGGAAAACAAAATCAAAACATCATAATGTGCATGACTGGAAAAAGTTTATTTTTAATGATTCAAAATATGCTAATATTCATTAAAAATAACAATTTAACTAATATAAAATAACTGCATTTTTAATTATTGCAAGTGATCTTATTTCATTAATGTTTTTATAAATAACTAGAAACTATTTTCTGCAAAGGAATGAGATGCAACACAGTTTTTAATTAATGGATTAAACCAATAAACAAAGGAAAGTGTATCTTAATTTGTTTACAGTAGGTGCCAACTTACACTAAATAAACTGTAGACCTATAATGACAGCATGAAGTATACACGATTCACAGAAATTATTGCAAAGAATCCTTCGCTCATGCATAAAGGACGACCTAGGTTTTTGAAGCAATAAAAAATGAATCAAAACCTCATCTTATATGCGAGTAAATACGGTACTTATATATAAAATTTTATTAAAAATACTTCCCATAAATCTACTATATTTCTATAGCAATATGCTTATGACATATTGATCAGATATTTCAACAACATATATAGAATAGTTTATATTATAAATTATAAGAAAATTATTATCAAGTATTTATTATGCATGATATGAGTTTATTAATATATACCAATTTACACAAAAATTTAATAAATAGGTAAGTTTCATTGATTTTTTTTTTTATTAAAAAATAGATTCTTTTGTAAAAAAAAACAATGAAATAAATTTTCTTATTAAATCTTAAATAAATAGTAAATAAAAGAATCACTAATTATTTTACGGAATTTTATTTTTACTTTTCTAAGTCATTAGGATTCAAAGTATGAAAAGTGAAATTAAAATAGTAAAAGATTTTTATAATAAATAAATAATTCCATTAATCATATGATAATGCAAATTCATTATTGGGCTTAACCTGACAAATTAGATAATTCAAGCTTGTTTACTATATGATAAAATAAATATTAGTTTAGAATTAAGAAAGTAAATCAGCTCTTCCAACTCCATTCTTAATCATACATATTGGCTCTGTGATGTACAGCGGCTGATCGCGTTTCGTGTTCTATGACCAACCATTCTCCAAAAGAAAAGTTTATCAGTAAACACTGGGTAAATCCATTGAGACGGCAGACGCACACGTACGGAAGATTCTCTTTCAAGAGATACGAGAGTAACGTGATGAATCGATGGGACCTTCCATAACACTTACGCACAAGAGACAGGAACTTTTAAAAATGTTTCAAAAGGGATTGTGGAAGAGGAATTGCTGGAGAAGGAACGAACACATTAAAATGGAATCCGTGTTATTTCATCTCGTGTTTTTATCCGTCTTCGATTGCTCATCTCGTTAGTCCTTGCTTCTTGTTCACGCTTTCCGAATGGTCTTCTATCAGTTTTCAGAAAAAATTCGGTATCAGCCCGTGACAAAAAAAAGGTCGACGTCAGTGTTTGATAGCACATTGAATTTCGATACCGATAGCAATAAATGTTAGCCAGTTTCCTTCATTGTGTGACTTTAAACGAACTGTTCTCGGCATATTTGTTGCATGGGTTTCATTGGCAACGTTAACAGAAATATTAATGAGACTTGATATTATTCCTTTGGAGGCAAGTAAAGGTAAAATTTTCAAGTATATTTCTCAAAGCTTCACCTTATGAATCTCTACATAAATTGTATTCGACGAATCTTGACGAAAGTACAAAGTCGATGTGCAGTGTAAAATTTCTTCTAGTAAATCTTGTAGTGTTGGCACACGTATTCGTGATAGCATTGTTTTTTCCCACAATAGGAGAAAAATATTCCAATGCCTTCAAGCATGTAGATCTTCTTTTATTCGAAATTATTCTCCAAGGTTTGACTATGATGGAATCATTCTTCTTCTACAGCGGATTTATGGTAATGTATCTGAGACAAAAACAAAAACGTGGACGAAACTCTGCCAAGTACTACATCATGTTTTCAGTCAAGCGAATTATCAGATATACACTCCCGATATTCTTCTTTTTGGGCTCCGCAATTCTTCTGCCTCTTCTCGGAGAAGGTCCTCATTGGAATTACGTTATTCGTCAGGGAAAACACTTAGAAAACGAATGGTGGAGATATATCAGCCATATTCATATTTACTTCCTGGGTGAATCGATGGAGTTTTTCAACGTGATATGGTTCATCAGTGCGTTGCTGCAGCTTTTCATCTTAATGTCACTGTTATTATGTATTGTTGACAGATGGCCCAGATTTGGAAGACTCGCCATAATTGTGTTAATGTTGACAAGGATTATCATGTATATAGTTGACGTAGTTTCAAAAAGATATTACACGATGTTTGGAATTCCTGCGATATCTGAGGAAACTTATAAATATGTTGCTTATAATTATTGTAAACCATATTATTCCCATCTTGGTACTTATTGTTTTGGAGCTTTAATTGGAGATATATTAAGGAAGAAGAAACAGGTGACATTTGGAAAAATTACTGTTGTACTTTGTTGGACCGGATGCATTGTTTTAATGACATTATCAATTTTGGAGTGCATAGTTACAGGAAAAATATTTTGGCCAACGAAAACATAATCATCGCCTTTCAATGCATTGCTCCATTTTCATGGACTGTCGGACTTTCTTGGTTGACAATGGCTTGTACGACAGGTCACGGAGGAACCGTCAATCGTTTGTTATCTCTCCGTATTTTTGTGGTGTTAAACAGTCTGAATGTTTGGATATATCTGCTTCACAGTCTGATCATCTTTTACATTTTTTGCAGTATGAGAAAGGCTACCGGTCTTTTACATCTTAATATGTGGATGTCATATTCCTTTGTTATGTTCTTGACTCTGATTGCTGCTCTGTTCTTCTTTGTATTTTTCGAATCCCCATTGAGCAGTCAACGTGCCAAAAAATAGAACATCGCAAGAAACAGTAACTTCCAATCAAACCATTACGGAAATGAACACAGGAAAGAATTCAAAAATTTTTGTTGTGTGATAAATATTGAAAATTGGGTTAACATTCTACATGCCGATAATATGAGACTATGTTAATTAAACAACTTTAAATAAATATATTTAGTATATTATTTATTATGATGCCCTATGTCTCGCGAGCAGCATATGGTTGTTCTCAACGTTTATTGCATATACTTATATGATTTCATGTTGTAAACTTGGTACTTACTACTTACACATATGTAATCTTTTTATAATTTTTCTGACTGTTATGTTTTATAATATACACAGAGATTGTAACTATGACCCAATGTTAACCTCCGACGGAAAAAGGAAATCTTAGGGTAATACGTTCATAGCATTAAATATAGTTTTTCTTTGTTTATTTTGAAACCGCTTCTTCTTTAATTTGTTTTTTCTGTCACAAGGAAAGAAAACCTTGTAAACACGGACATCACAAGTTTGATCTAAGTACCTTTCAGTGGTATGCAGGGAAAGTTTATCTGTACAAATATTTAACTGTAAATGTATGTAATTTTTAAGCAAGATGAATATTAATTAGCACCTCCTTACAAGATATTTCAAAAGAAAAGCCGACAGAAGAGAAGCGTATGCCCGAAACGCTTATCGGCCAGCAAGGTATTCCTGAATAAAGAGTGATGTCAAAGATGCCTAGTGTCTACCTATGCACTTAGCTGTGAAAGAAAAAACAAATTGTTTATCTTGTTAATCATACATATTTACATTTAAAAAGCCAAAAGACTACAATCCTTTGCAAAGAGTCACTTCTCTTTATTGTTTATCAAAATCTTTTGTGTTTTTCAGAACTAATACCAGAATTTAAAAAAAAACATCTGAAACTGTAATACATATACCATATTAGAACGAATCCAAGTTTTTAAAAAAAAATATTAACATAGTATAAACAATTTAACATTTATAACATCAAATTGTTGGATATGTCTACATTTAAAAAAATTGTGACGTAGCAGCTTATTGAGAAACATGCTCTAACTAAAAAAACTAAAAAGTCAATGTCCTAACTGAAAAGGAACAAAATAAAGATATGGAGTTGAAGCAAACAAGCTTTTAAAATATTTACCAACAGTTTATATCCAACCCTTATAATGTGTAAGTTTTCAGCTCCCTGTCACAGAAAGAATTGAGATAATTAAAATATTAAATAATGTAATAAAAATTTTTCTATCTTAAAACAAAAAATATTAAGTAAAAACTCATAATTTAAGATCATTTTAATTTTTAATTTATTTTCAATGTGATTTTTTTAAAGTTTCTTTCCATTCAATATCTTCTTGATATTTATGACTTCAAAATCATAAAAGTCCAGCTAACTTATTTAGTTTAAACATTTTCAACTATCTTTAAAAGGTCTCTCCCCTCAGGAATGTGTACAGTACATTAGAATGATTTAAAAAAACATAAAAAAAAAATTCAAAACAAAGATCATTACAATAAATAACCAAATATTCTAGAATTTTAAATTGTGTAAAATTCTTTATTTTAAAACGTGTTCTTTTTCTGCATTCTTTTAATGATTTTAATATATTAATATATATTCATAAAGAAAACACAGATGATCAAAAATGTTTGAAATAAATAAGTTAGTTGGAGTTTTATGGTTTTTAAGTTAATTTACGACTTATATAAAGACATGAAATCGTAAATGTCATATCAATTCTTTTGTAAAATTAAAGCAATTTGGAAATCAAAGCAGAATAGAATTTAACATTAGTAAATAATATAAAATAAATATTGAAAATTATAACAAGATAGTTACAGCTAATAGATATATTATATCTAAATTAAAAGATGTTATGTATTTTTTATCAAAGCAAGAATTGGCATTTAGAAGGCATAGGGATTCTATTGTATCTAACAGCAAAGGTAATTATATTGAATTTGTTTATTTATTAAGTATGTCAAATAATTTATTAAAAATACATTTAGAGAAGTCTATGGTTTTTACTGGCTTATTGAACAAACGAATATGAATGGACCCTAGACCATCACTGATGTGCAAGTAACTGATTGCCCCTGGAAGTCGGCTTCTTACAGAAACATAGCTTCCCTATCATCAAATGTCACGGCACGTCACTGATATGTAGTAGTATTTTTAACTATGACACACTAATAATCCAAAATTTCATTCTAATGTATATTTTATTGTAAAAATATTTATCTTATAATAAAACATATCTTAGGATTTATTTATTACTTTTTTTGAGAGTAGAAAAGAAATAAAGAATAACTATCTATATATTCTAGATATATATTATATATTCATATACATAGAAAAAATATGTTGTAAAAATTGAATTGAGGGGGAAAAAATCAATTTTCAATTTTTACTGAATTTATGAGTAAAATTTCTATTTTTACTGATATTCTATAAAATTAGCAAATAATAATAATAATAATTCAAACAGTAATTAAAAAATAATTTCCTGCTTATATTTTTTGCATAAACAATCAGTCAAATTAAATTCTGTAATATGTTTATAACAAAATTAAAAATACTTTAATTTACTTTTAGTGTAAAATGAAAAATATATCTCTTACTTTCAATTCTTGACGTAATTTGATTCAAATTTCCTACACAGCAACTTATTTTCTAATGCTATTATGTTTATTTCTTGATTCAAGCCCAAAATCATTGTGTAATAAAAAAAGCTTAAAATGATTGAAAACAAAGTTTCTATATATATATATATATATATATATATATATATATATATTTGCAAGATAAATAAATGCCACCTTTAACTATCCAGCAAATTGTTTAATGAATAATCCAAAATTTGGATTATTTATTAAACAATTTGTGCAAAAAAAAAATTCTTATTTATTAAACAATTTGCTGGATAGTTAAAGGTGGCATTTATTTATTTAGTACATTATCTCCAGTAAGATCTAGTAGTATTATTTTTTTGCAAGATTTTATTAGAAACATAATTACAGTTTACTATGATCAAAACTATATTAAATCTTATTTGACAATCACAGAAAAATTCTCACGATTGATTTTAGTATTTTATGCATTATATAATAATCAGTTGTAATAATTCAGTCAATCCAAATGTGTCTACATCTGCATATATAAAATCCAGAATATGTATTATATCAGTAAACAACTGAATGATATAAATACCAAAATGTTATTGACTCAACAAAGGAAACAAAGAAGTTTAAAAATATTTTCTGACATTCCTTCCAGTTTCTGTATTTTATTACATTGAACAGTTAAAATTTCAATATACTCTGCAATTAATTTATTAGAAATAAGATTTTATAAACCTCACTTTCTAAAAATCCTTATGAACTAAATTTTTATTAGAATATAGTATTTGGAATCTAATTTTAAATGTTAAAAAAAACATTCTTCATTCAAATCCATTTATGTTCATTATTTTTCAAAATGGATATTCAATGTTGTTAAGATATGCGAGTTTTAACAAACAATTATTCCCAGTTAATTAACAACTTTTCTAGCTTATTTAATATTGTTTATCACCTTATTCTTATTAGAATCAATTTTTCAAAATTAAGCTTGATTTATGTTGTTATACATAATGATTATAGAATTAAAAACAAATTTTTAAATTAATGTAATAATACTTACTTCAGATGCAATCTGTGCTCCTCTTTGTAATCCATAACTGTAACCATCTCTCCAACCAGCTTCTTCTCCAAGACTAAAGCCACGTGTAAATCCCATTTGTCTATATCTATCAATATAAAAAATTTGCTTATTTTATTCATGTATATACATATTAAATATTAAACATACAAACATTACTTTTACAAACAGATTTGTAAATTTTTATCTATCCTATACAAGAATATACTAAGACATCATGCGACTTTCTTGTATCATGACAGAAAGAACAATCCTTACTGGTACACTTGTTAGGCACAGAAGAGGCAATCCTTTTACCTAACAGGCAAACTTTGCAAATGCCTCCACAAAAGAGGCTATCCTTGTACCTGTATATGTGGCTAGAACATTATAAAGGCTTATCCAAAAGACAACTTAAATATTGTGCCTTTTGGATAAGTCTTTCATTAGTCTGTTACAAATTTAAAAATTATAAAATCACTTTTTAATGAATATAATGCATATTACATTTCATAATTTAATTTTTCATACTCATATATGACAGTTTTCTATGAATTTATTAGATAACCCATGTAACAATTTTGGAATTTTGGTACCCCATCATCTTGGTGCTATGGGCACATACTCCCTCTGACCCTGCATTTCCATGACTCTGCTTGTACCAGTCAGCCACAGGAGAGATGATCCTTGTATTGGGCAGAGACAATCCTTAACTTGCAAACATGAAGAGACAATCCAAGAACAATCCTTGTGTTTTGTTTATTTTTTGCAACTACAGTTGAGTCCGCATCTAAGTCGTCATAGGTATAACTTGACACCGTTGGTTAAGTAGTCAGTTTTCTGTGGTCCCAGCCAACTTACATAGGCATTAATGTTAAAAAAACTCTGGTTTATTCGACACCATTTAACTCGTCATCACTGGATAAATCAACATACTTTTGCTGTCCCACACTCGTTTAGACTTCTGGTAAATCGACTCCCCTTCTGAAAAAAATGAGTTTACACTGCACAGTGCAGTGTGAACTCATTTTTTTCAGGAGGGGAGTCAACTTATTTATTAATAAAGGCATTTTTATTAATATGTATAAACATTTTATGTATTTTTATATATAAAATAATAACAGATAAACAGAAAGAAAATATACAATCTACATCAATGTCACAGCAGAATCCGATTTCGCATTTTCTCACGTCAAGAGTTATTTGTAGCACATTTCACATTTCTGTTAGAAATGAGTGTCCGAAAGCTAACAATGCTTACGCTGAAGAAAAAATACGAACTTGTTTCTGAATTTGAATGTAAGAAAAACTTTGCAAGCCAAATTTGCAAAACAAACAAAAAAAAAAAAAAAACCTTCCAAAAACAACATTGGTGAGAATTAGGGATTGCAATCCAGCAGTGTTTTGAATCCAGTTGGATTTTTGCTGGATTGAAATCATTCCAGCTGGATCCAGCACGGATCCAGCATGGATGTATTTTTGGTGCAATAGTGTTATCTGTCTATCTATCTATCCTGCAATTTATGTTTTTTTTAATGAAATAAAACATTTTAAAAAAATACTTAAGAAGCTTTTATTATTTAGACTGGTCACTATAAATCAGTAAAACTTCTTACACATTTAGGTAGTAAATTTAACTTTGGTTCGGTTTAACACTTGAGATAGAGATAATTAACTTTAAATGTTTAGTTAGATTATAATTATAATGTAATCTTTACGTTAAATAATAGCAAAGGTAATTCTACTGATTAATTTATATTAATATATATTATAATAATGTAAGGATGGATAATCAGTGGCTAAGTGGCTATCAGTCTTACCAGTTTTCATATATAGGCACTACATATTAGTCTGTAGTTATTTATAAATATATAAAACTATGTACTGGAAGTAGAATAAGTTAAATAAACTACACCTTTATCAATTCAGCAAAATTTAATAAAATAATTATGTCTACATTTTTCAAATTGAAACTGTGTGATGATAATAACGTTTTCAATCGTTTTTAACGATCTTCCTCGGTTACAAAAAAAATTGAACATTAAATATAGAACATAATTTTTATATTTATTCTGAACACATTTTAACGGAAAATGCCCAAACGGACAAAATATAGATAAACAAACAAAATAAATAGCGGAAAAAATATATACAGGGTGTTTTTTTTAAACTGACAATACTCAGAAACATCTGTAAAGCAATCTAACAGCCGGACTGTCGCCAAATTTGGGAGAGTGACTAAGGATGACATGGAAAAGATTCCGCAAAGAAAAATAGTAGTACCTAAAATTTGCCGGTAGGAGGAGGATTTGGCACTGTTGTAGCGAAAAAGCTACCAGCACTTCACTGAAGAAAGGGTCATCAGTCGCATTTTTCCACTTGCATGGCCACCTCGCTCCCCGCATCTAACCCCATGTTACTTTTTCCTGTGGGGTTACTTAAAGTCCAAGGTCTATCTTGGTAGTGTCCCAAACTTGATGACTTTGAAGGACAAGATTTCTCGAACTGTGATGAACATTCCTGCAGACATGTTACATTCGGCCATAGAGAACACGGTGTTCAGGATGCAATGCCTTTTCCAGCAGGACATTGATCACATTGAAGAAGAGAGAAGGTTATTTGCTGATTAATTAAACTTTCATTATTACACTGAAACCTCTGTCTGATTATTCATTCATGTGTTTGTTAATTGTAGCTGGATTTTATGCAGATTCTTAGCTGTTTTGCTACAACAGTGCCAAATCCACCCCTACCAGCAAATTTGGGTATTACTTTTTTCTTCGCGGAATCTCTTTCCCATGTCATCCTTAGTCACTCTCCCAAATTTGGCGACAGTCCGGCTGTTAGATTGCTCTACAGATGTCCCTGAGTACCATTAGTTTAAAAAAAAAAAACACCCTGTACAGTAATACCTCGACTTACACGAACCCGGAGTTATGCGATTTTCAAATCTCGACGATTTGTCTTTTGTTTGAGCGCCACGCAACCCTTGATTACTCTCACTCCCCCCCAAACTATTGTTCAGCTTACCGGTTCGGACATGTCGTGCGGAATCGATGCATAGCTACAATTTATTTTGTCTTATTTATTTGTGTGTTAGTTATATCTACGGAGATTTGAGACTCTACTGTGTCATCCAAACGAAGTAGAACTGATTCTTCTGCATCAAACAAGAAAAAAAAAATTTCATCTTTAATAATGTTAACTTTACATTCCAACGACTTTGATACAAAAATGAAAATTTGCAAATTGGCAAAAACTTGATCCTTTAGACCCAGTTCAATCAAATGATCGAATGACGGTTGGAAACTTGACAGAAGGCCTCAGTTTAATTAAAAAGAGGTTACAAATTTTAGAAAATATAGACTCCAACGAAGAGCGCATTTCTTCTACAAAACGAGAAATAAAAAAATTATTAGCATGCTATGAGGAAATTTTGTGGGAGAAAAAAAATCTTTGAGCCATCAGACGAATTTGTTAGATTTTAGGAAGCCTTCTATAACAAAATAACTTCGATTTACGATTTTAATAATATAATTTGTTATACATATGTATTATCTAAGATTTTATTAAACATTTTTTTTGTAAATTATTGTTTTCTTTAGTCTCAGGCCCCAATTAAAAATAATTTGTATGTATTTATATGCAAAGTTATACCCCAACTTACGCAAATTCGACTTACACGGTTATCGCTCGGTCCCACCTATCACATAAGTTCGGGGTATTACTGTATATAAGATATAACAACAAAACCAGCATTGTTTGTTAATAACATTAATTAATGTAAAAGGATCTCCACATGGTAGACAATGAGTCCGCATCTCTATGGTTTATACAACCAGTTGTCATGTGCGCCTTGCAGATTTCTAATCTCTCAAGATGTTTGACCGTTTGCCTATTCGTCATCGTTTTTATAATTGCCGCTTGATCCCATTGGACGTTAACATTCTTCTGTCTTGCATATGATGCCAGCGCAGTGTTGTCAAGGTTCTTACTGATTGTATATTTGTGCTCTTGAGCCTTTGTTTTAAACTGCGCATTGTTGCACCCACATAAACAAGCTTGGAATTGAAATGTTGGTTGTGTAAAGGCACCGAATATATACCTGTTGTTGAATTCCGATCCTCTTTCTTTTTATCGTTTCTTAAAAGTTTGAAAACAGTGGGATTACGTCGGTATACAACACGAAAATTATCATACCTGGCAGTACATCTATGTATCTTGTTTAAAAAAAATGGGATGTAATTAAACACTATTCTTTTTATATTTATTCAAAACACATTTTACATTCTATAGTTAATGTTGTATTTTTTTGTAACTGAGGAAGATCGTTAAAAACGATTGAATATGTTGTTATTTTATTAAATTTTGCTGGATTGATTAAGGTATAGTTTATTTATAAGTAATTTAATTATTAGTGTTAGTAAAGTAATGAGTAAGTAATTAGTAGCAGTCTAGTAGTTAGCAAAGCGGCAACGCGACAACGTAGACTTTTGCACAATTACTTAGAAAGCTAATTGAGTATTTGCGGATCCAGCAGGCCGAAGAATGCGCTGGATCCAGCTGGATTGCTGAATGAGGGATCCAGCAATTGTGTGAGTTTGTAGACGAGGTCCGTAAATCACAAAATTCTTCCATTTAAATTACAACAATAGATTATATAGAAAAGAGAGAGAGAGAAAAAGAAAAAACTCTTGATCTAGACATCGCGACGCAAAATGTAAACAACGAGTGTCGGAACACGTGTCGGAACAGGTGCCGGAACACGTGTTCAAAACGATCCATCTATGTCAAATGGAAGAGTCAAACTCTGACACGAAAGTCCATAAATAAATGGAATTATGACAGAAATCGCAATTAACGGGCTAAATTATGAGTTTGAGACATGTAAATCTGTCAACAGTCTCCGAACACAATGGTCAAAAAGACGCCAGATGGACACTCCGAGTTGGACCTTTCCCATGACCCGGGTCGTCCCGAGTTTCGCCTAGAAACAAGGGAAAGACCAATCGGAAAACGGGAAAGGGGGTGAGGAACCAATCGGAAATCAGAATAGCGAGCGAAGAACTATAAAAACCCGGGATCCCGAAGGTCGACAGAGTCTCCTCCGCATCTCGCAAAGAGCCGTGATCTGTGTCGTGTTGTGTCGCCGCCAACGACGTACGACGCCTCAGCACCTCTGCGAGCATCGGTCCAGCGATCTCATCTCTTCCGCCCCGGGGCTTCGACGGAAGGGAAATCCTCGCCACTCCGAAGGACTGTAGAGAAGTGGACTGTCTATTGTGGATGTAAGTATATATGTTCTCCAATAAATGGGTTTCCTTATGTAAAACACTTGTCATCATTTGCCTCCTCCGCCACTCCCACATGCAAACGTCCCTTAGGGTCATACTGACACGGGATTAACTTATCCCCACCTGTCAGCAACCTTACAATTGCAATCTCTAGTGAGAATCCTGAAGAAAAAAGAGGAAATTAATAAGCTTTTTCTTAGATTTTCATCGCAGCTGTCTCCAAAACGTCAGAGAAAGTCACCGTACACAGATGTCAAAGACGCTCTTGTACGTTGGCTAAAACAAATTCATTCATCAAATCTTCCTGTTTTGAGACCGAAACTGAAACAAAAGGCGATGATAATTGTTGGGGTACTTGGAGTAGAAACCGACTTTACAGCCAGTGATGGATGGTTAGAGAGGTACATTGCACTACTGTATTTTTCTAATTGTAGTATTGTGGTTTTTTTTCAACTTCACTTTAGTCATCATATTGGATAATTCGACACATTTTCAAGGTATTTATCAACACGCAAACAAATGTAAACTCTCTCTCTCTCAGGTTTGTGATCTTAATGATAAGGTTTGTCTCCTTTCCTATATATTGTATAACTAGCATCTGCTACGCATCTAAACTGATGTCTGTATATAGCTTTGTAAATAATGGTCAATAAATAAACGGGTATATGTTAAATGATAGCTTGTGGAGTGTACTTCTGTAGGCCTACAGAAGATGCATTATGATATTTAACATCTTAAACAACGGAAAGGATGAGCATGACAGAGACAAGCTGTCGGGGGTCTACAGCATACTTATTAAGGATCGCAGGTGTGACAGAAACCTTGTATATGTTGGCTCTACGAAACGATCTTTGGAGATTACACTGAAAGAACATGCAGCAATATTCAGAAACAAAGGAACACGACAGCTCTTGCAATATATGCGTCTGATCCTGACATGGTACCTGATTTTAAGAAGGCCAGAATTATATGCACCACATGACACGTAGAGCACATCAAGTAGCTTGAGGCTGCCAGCATATATTTAGCTAGCATTAGCAATATACAAGGCATTAATCATAAAGAAGAAATTACGCTATCAGTAGCGTGGCAAGCGCTTTTGAACAGTAACATATGATCGCCGTAGGGCAATGGATTGCACATGACTGAGAAAGACGTAAACTGGAAGCATGCATTCGAAAGTTCTGATGTTCAAATTTCATTTTCTAAGATCAGCATTCCATCAGAAATTCAAAAATTACCTGAGGAAGAACCTTCGTCGTGGTTCGAAAACATTAGTAACGAGATATTTAATTTGTGGAAGAGGTGTAGAAGTAGGGGAGCGTACCGGTAACAGGTTTGAAGAGTTTATTAATATTTTAATATCTTATGCTGGTTTTAATGTTATCATCATCAACAGTCCTCTATGTTTAAATTGTAAGAGAAAAACAAATTAATAAGAATATTTGAGAAATAGAAAAATTGCACATCATTCAGTAAGAATATTGCATGTTTTAAGAACATACAATATTTCAGTGTTTTCTCATACTTCACCTTCTGGTGGATCCGGTTAAAAAAAGAAAAGTTTTGGAGGATCCCTAGGGTAGAATTAAATTTTTATTAAAAATAATCATTGTTTTAAAAGTTTAATCTAATTTAAATGATTTTATATTTTTAAATTTAAACTTTAGGAATGTTTGTAATAAAGATAAATATTTCTATTCCATGGTACAAATATGATTCTTTTTTCTTCTAAAAACAAAAAGATCCTTATCTCATATTTGCAAACCTCACAGATCTGCAGACCAGCACTGAGAAACAGTGCATTACCAAATACACAGATAAAAAAAACACCAGTGCAAACATTTCTAGTGTCCAGAACTAGTATATGCATTAATGGGAGCCTGTCTTTGCTCTGATTGTGAATGTAGCAACTAAAATTTGTACAACTTCTGAAACCTCATTCCCTTGCCCTTTCTATCCACTCCTTTCCAACATTACTAAATTAATATTATAACATGATTGTGTCTGCTCTAATAAAAAAGATGGCTGTCACAATGCCCAAATTGCTTCTTATAGGAGTGTAATATGTATGTAGAACTAGAAACAGAGCTAAGCAAACTACCTGTTTTGCCCTCAGTCAAAGGTGTTAAAAAACAAAATGGTCATCCTTACTGGGAAATGATCTATGAACAATAAGGGCTCTTGCCCCTGCACAAAGGGGATAGATAGACCATTCCTAGACCAGGGACCAAAACCAGCCAGATCTCTAAAAAGAAAGTAAACAAAGAATTTATATATATATATATATATATATATATATACATACAGTATCTTTATGGGTAATAATGCATAAGACAATAACTTTTCTCCTCTACCAAACAAATAACTTGCTAATTTGGGATATTATAGAAAAGAAAAAAAAAGATGGCGGCTCGTCTGAGATTCCAGCAAGGAAACAGTAGGACGCATGTTCTAACCTAACCTATTCTAATAAATTATTATTATAATTTATTAATTATTATAATATAATTATTTGCATCCAAATTATTAGAATAGGTTAGGTGCATCCCACTGTTTCCTTGCTGGAATCAGAGACAAGCTGCCATCTTGGCATCTAAGGTAACATTAACCAAAAAAAGTAAATGTATTACTTTCCTGCAATCAATCATGTATCACATATATCCTGATACATGATTGCAGAAGTTATGAAATTATTTCTATGTTAACAAATTCATATGATATTGGTTAACATAGAAATGCTTACAAATATATACTTATATATGCCACATGCAATAGTGACAAATGAAATCATTATTTTAAAAAATTTACGAATATTCCAGAGGAAACAATGACAAGGAAACACATTTCAGGTGAATCTTGAGTTGAGACTTGAAACTTCATCCTTACTAATTTGAGGTTGGGAAGACAATTCCCTAAGTTACTAACTTTGCAACTGTTCGTGTAATTCTGCTAGACTAGGTCAAAGGCTGAAAATTTAAAGGAATGAATAAGAGATTACATTAAAACCTGATAATAATTAGCAACTAAAGTTGAATGACACAAATGCATTCTCATCATGAACATTTGATGTTTATAACTAATTTTGTTCACCACAGTTTAAGAATGTGATTCAGTAAAGATCTGGTTATGACATAGGTAACACATCTGACTCTCCTGGAAATGGCTGGATCAAACATTTAATAAATTGTGTTAAATGTTTGATCCACACTTCGTCAAAAACTGTGATAAACTTTTTTAAAAATGTTCATTGCAAACTTGCATTTTGTCTCAATCATTTTAGTTATGAAAATAATCCTTATCATCATGCTATTAACTCTCAATCTGGCCTAGTAGGTCACATGAACAAATGCAAAATTAACCCAGCAGAGGATGCATCATTTGACAATTCATAGGGGTCACTGCGTGTCACCTCAACCCGCATTTTAAATATTAATTTCTATCTTAACAGTTCAACTTTTTTTACTTTTTTCTTTTAAATATTATTTTACATTCTGTTTAGTAATTTAATAAATACATGGTACGATCCAAAAGTTCGGGGAATGCAGTAATCTATGACAACAAAAGCATGTATTTGAAATTACAGCGTATGAAATGGATTCTACCAAACCATTTCTACGTGTTCAGGTTAATTTCACCCATGTCATGTGATTAAACCACGAGCACTGCTGTTTTTTTTACCGGAGATAGTTACCTTTGTCCTGCGACGTAATCAAAGTGGAGTTTCAAAAACAACCTCCAACATTTCGACTTCACCGTGACCTTTCACCGTAGAATCACCGTACACCTTTCTTAGCAATTTTAAAATCTCCGTAGGTGTTTTACCTAAACGCTGACAAAATTTAATGTTGGAGGTTGTTCTTGAAGCTCCACTTTGATTACGTCGCAGGACAAAGATAACTATCTCCGGTAAAAAACAGCAGCGCTCGCGGTTTAATCACATGACATGGGTGAAATTAACCTGAACACGTAGAGGTGGTTTGGTAGAATCCATTTCATATGCTGTAACTTCAAATACATGCTTTTGTTGTCATAGATTACTGCATTCCCCGAACTTTTGGATCGTACCACGTATATGTTTACTTTATAAGCTTTAGTTAATTATTTATAAGTATCTGAAAAATTCTAACTATTTAAATGAACATGAAACAATTAGTGATGGTAAAAAATTATTTTTATTATAGAAAAGGTATATAGCTTCATAATTAAAAAAAATTATATTTATGCCTGTTTTAGGCAGTCATAACATGTGAGTTTTCCATGCTTTCCACAAATTGGAGTTTCACAAATCGCACAGTAATTGGAAGTTTTATTTCCAGTCCTTGGGCATTTTCCACACCTTTTTCTTTTATTTGAAGATTTTATATTTTTTTCTGTATTTTCAGGATTGTCATTTGGTTCTTTTGTGTGTTCTAGTATATCACTTTTTAGCTTTCTGCTCAGATTTGGCATTTCAAGACGGCGTTTTATATAGGGCTTTACCAGACTTAAAGCAAACTCCTTCAAGAACTTTCTTCGTACAATAGGGCAACTTTAGAGTTTTTTGTTACATGCAATTATAATCAGGATGTTTATTGCTGCTATGTTCAACATGTTATAGAATGTCAGTGGCTATCTCTGACTTTTTCTTGCAACAGAATAGCTGCCTGACATTTCATCGACTGTGTCTACTCCACCCTTTGTTGCGTTATAAAACGTTATAGCTTCAGGTTTTTTCTTATCGTCTGTCTCTGGGTCAATTGCATCATTTTGGTGCATTGTTGACAACAATAAGATAACTTTTCTTTTTATAGGACCATATGAAACCGGAGTGGCATAGTCTTTTCCAAATCCAAAAAGTGAAGAATACTCTTTTCTACCACTGGTGATAAGAAAACATACAGGCAACTCACGTTTGTTTTTTCTTATTGTTCCAACTGTTGTGATATTGTGCTGACAAAGGAGTTCTCGAGACAATGGAACACTTGTAAACCAATTATCATACGTTACATTATGTCCAGTACCTGAGATTGGTTGTATCAGACGTTTCACGACAGCAGGAGTTTGATTAATACTAAATGGACCATCAGGTTGTTTTACTAAATAAACTTCCATATTTGGTATGTAGTAGGTCCTAGCACCTACCAGCAAAAACACCTTTATTCCGTATTTAGCAGGCTTGCTTTTCATAAACTGACGAAATGAGCATCTGCCACAAAAACTCCACATCATTTCATCAATTGTTGTGTACTCACTTATACAGAAATTTTTTACAGTTTTCTAGCAAAAGTTCAAATATTTCTCTCACAGGAGCAAATTTATCAAGTGCAATCCTTACTTGACAATCTCTCTTGTCATCAAAGCACAACATCCTCAACAAAAATCTGAATCACTGTTGATTCATAGTTGTACGAAAAATGGAACTCCTGTCCCATCATCTTCCCACAATTCATCAGTGTGTATGTGTGATGAATTGTGGGATGAATTCAACACACCAGAAAGATATAAAAGACCCAAAAGAGCTTTTATCTCCACCAAATCTGTAGGTTTTGCATCTCTTTCACGAGTATACTTCGATTTAATAATTTCTACATTGATGTTAGTATAGTCCACTATCTTTTGTAGAATAGCATCAGGAAAAAAGCACTGCCAGGCATCCAGGAGTGTGTTAGCATTTCTTGCTTCACTTCTGTAACCTAGAAGACGAGTGATGATGTTGTATCTTCGAGTGTGCACAGACTGAAATTGTTTTATCTTCTTCCATTTCGTATCATCTTCACCGGTGTAGAAATTTCCATCATGTGAGAGAATGTCATCTTCATCACTATCACTTTGTGATGTATCAGTATCAAACTGTACATTATCCCCGTTTTCTTCCTCTGCATCAACAGTACTTCCAGCATCACTTTTTTCACCACCTAAGCAGTCATCTTTGTCTTCTGACAAAGTTTCATTTAGCATAGCATGTATTCTATCTATCTCTCTCTGATCCATTCTATACACTATATACTCATACACAAGAAGACCACGAAAACGACTACAAACAACGACTACAAACTGTCATTTAACTATAATATAGCAGTAAAATTTACACAAATGAAAAACATCGCTTTAGGGTTTGACAAATCAACAAAAAGTCATTTCCTTTTAATGCATACAATGAAAAACTAATATGTTCCTAGAAACACTAAACTACTTGCAGGTGACCACTAATGGTTTGGCCATTGAAAATACAGAATGCGGGTCATGATGACCCACCACCTGTTACAAATTTATGCAGACGTCAAGGGTCGCTGTGGGTCACCATGACCCCAAAGAGCCATTATCTCTTAAAGTATTCTGCAAAACTGAGTAACAGCCATATGTTCCTATATTAACAAAGAATATAGGAAGCTACTGTGAGTCACATCAGTAAAACATAATAATTAACGATTCAGCAAATCATAATATAAGGTGTGCAGGTCAGAATGGGACATGCAACCCCTACCGGGTTAAAGACGTACGGAATTATCTTCCTCAACCCTAAACTTGAATATGAATGAATTTTGGAAATAATTGTAAATTAATAAAACAATTTAATTAAGGATACATAATGTAAATAATGATATACAACTGGCTGAAATCAGTCATTACTATTTAATGATCGTCTCTTCATCTGAATAACAGTAATTTATTTTATTGCTTCCAACATAAAATGTAATAATGCATGAATATTTTAAAAGTATTTTAAAAATATTATTATTTTCCAACTTTCAACATTTCTTTGAAATTAATTATTGCTTCTTGAAATACAGTAAGACCCTGCTTAACATGTCTGTGTTAACATGCAGACATGCTTAACATGTATCCCCCATGTTAAGCGGGGGAATGTATCGACCCCATTATTTAACTATTTTCGATATTTTCTATTTGTAGACATCATAGCCTACAAAAGGGGTTAACGTCGATATCATTTTTAATTGTAAGTTTTTTGACTGTATTCATCTGTTATTTTTAGAAGTTTTACTTCAAGTTGCCAGCTGTTTGTGGTTCCTGGACTGGAATAAAAGGATAACTATGAAAAAGGACTCAAACTTTGAAAACATCTCATATGTTACCGTGGATGTTCAAAATTTATTTTTTAATTCAATTCATCCTCTCTCTGAACTACATTTTGAAGACTTAATAATCTTTTGCAAGCACTAAAAAAGCTTTATTTTTTTATATGTAAGTGTGGTAGTTTTTGTATTACCTGACAGTTTATAAAAAATATGTACCCAGCAGTTTGGACAACTGGTTTCATTACACGACAACGAGAAGTATTGAGCTGGTTCCCTACTGGAAAACTAACAGATAATCTTAATTTATAACCCTGCTTATGGAGCAATGATTGCCCCATAGGCATAAGTTCTTAATGGCAATTTAAAACTGGCCTATAACCTACATTCCTTTCAAATTGTTGTTTTAAACACACAAACTGTGGATTAAATGCATAAAAATATGGTATTAAATATTCAGGTTCATGTAAGTTAATTATTGTCATACAGGGCCATGTCGTGCTATGATGCAGAGAGGCAGACACATCAGGCGGCACTGTAAGGGGGCAACATAGAAAACATTTAAGAGGCAGAATTTCAAAGACTTGCATCATACTGAGAAAATCTACTGCACGACCCTGGTAAGATACATCAAATAAGAATTATAGCCTACATAGGCCTAATAATTTATATAAGGGGTGGCATTTTGAAGACTTGCATCATACTGAGAAAATCTACCACATGATCCTGCTGTCATAGATTATAAAAATTTATACAAGTTGACTTTTGATAACTCAAAGTAAAAGAAAGATTTTCACATTAATGAAATTTTGAGCTACAGAAATTATCATTATTTTAATGAGATTGCAAATATTGCAATATGAACAATATATGTTTTGGTATTTGTGAAACCATGCCAGTAGTTGTTTTAATAATTTGAATTATTAGTAACAATATAGTTAAATTTTAAATATGACATATTGTTTCTCAAATATTATATATTGTAAATAAATATATAAAATATTTGTACCATTAATGAAAGAAATGTGGGTTATGTAAGATTCATATTGACATCCTATTGTTTTGTACTCAATTGTCACTCACTTGAAAAGCGAACATTTTCATCTTTAGCCTGAGAATGTCTATTTAAACTGGATGAAAACATTTACTTCTCAAGCGAGTGGTTACTTTTGCTGGTTTTTAGGTTAACAAGTTAGGTGTTCTTAGTTTGATATTAACCAGTATCTAGCAGTATCCTTATTATTCCTTATTGACAACCTGCAAAATATAGACAAAAGCAGAAGGCAAAGACAATAAGAGCATCAGCCTAATCTCCCAAATTCTTCAAAGAACTCAGGTTTGAATGTGGTCAGATTTTGAGAAATTTGAATGGTCTGGCCCAATTTTTCATTGGCTTGCTACCTTACTATAGGTCTGGTTAAACCCATAATGGCCCTGTTGTAAAATCCTTCTTAGTGTAAAAAGAATGAAAAAATATTGCACTGTATGTAGCTTTCCTATATACATTTTACAACTTATATGCTTAAATCTTTTCCCTACTCTAGGTCCTCAAAAATTAGTCTTCTCCAATTCATCCTCTCTCTGAACACATTGTCTAACAGCAGCCGATGAAGATCTGCCATAGAAAAATGGAATGTAAAATTCAAGAAATCCCATGAGAGATTATTTCAGAAGTCTAATCAATGACAGTAGACATCTAAAAGAAAGCTGTGGGATCATGGGCGTAGCCAGGAAGGGGCATGGATGGGCACGCTCCCCCAGTTAACCTGGTGCCCCTCTCCAGAAAATTACAGCCTCTACTAGGCCCCCCATAAAAAAACCCTGGCTACGCCAATGTGTGGAATGTCAATAGGTATCAATAATGTGAAACTCAGAAAAACAAATCTACCTGAGCAAAGATCTGTACACTCAGAAATGAGATGCAGAGAATCTACAAAAGTTTCAGTCAGCACAGATGTTTACAATTGTGATAAAGCCAGTCAAACACCAGTCATAAGTGATATGATTCTTCTCAAAAGCCAAGAAATCCTTAGTTTTCCAGAGAGCATGCTAAGCAAAAAAGTCTTGGTCTGCTTTAAACCAGGAGTTAACTTCCAATGCTTAGAACGATTAGTCCAGTTATTACACAGAATAAGAATGCTAAGTCAGCTGAATCAACATTTTAATCGAGATAAACAATGCTTGACAAAAATAATACTTAATGACAATTCATAGGAAAATGATTTAGTCCAATAAAATAAAATCAAAAGGGTTGACAGCAGAAACAAAATATGATTGTTTTTTTTTGTTTTAGCAGTTTGTTATACAGTACTTTCTATAGTATTGTGTAAGTTATATGCCATCTTATGATACAATATGGAAGTTAATTTAGTTAAATTTAGCATAATTTTGCATTGCTTGAATTTTTGCTTTTGGATGTTTTGAACATTATGTTTTTAAATTTTATCCATTTATTTATTTTTTGAATATTTATATTCTTAGGGTTCAAATATTTTGAATCATGTTCTAGGTTCAAGTGATCTTAGAATGCCAATGTAAACATTTGTTCAATTTAAAATCTATCCTATGAGATCTGAAGCTAAGAGATGAAGACTTGAAAAACATTTTATCTATATTACCATATTGACACTTTAACTGATTTAGTAGAAACACACTTAGACCAGTGGTTTCCAACCTTTTTGTACCTGCGCCCCCCTTTAAACAAAAAAAATTGTTGTGCCCCCTAATTTTTCTAACAATCTAATTTGATAAATACTCAACTGATATTATAATTTATTTAATGGGCTACAAAATAATATACAATATTATGTAAAAATATATATAAAAAAATAATTATTTATTATAAGAAATAATAATTTTAAATGTAATAAAAACAAATCTTACAAAAATACAAAAAAAGAATATATAATTAATACAACATTATAAAAATTTAATGCGATGGTTGAGCAGCATGCCCCCCTTGCAACAGCTTGGCGCCCCCCTAGGGGGCGCGCCCCACAGGTTGGAAACCACTGCACTAGACACTTTTATGAACTAGCATTGGAAGTATGTAAAAGTGTGTATATTCTACTTATATTTTTGTAATTTATATAACAGATATTGGGAGAGGCACAAGTAAGGCAAAGTCTTACTTTTTGTAAACATGTTCAATATGCAATTTAGCAATATAGAAAAGGACCTCGTCTAACCAATAACAAGGTAGGGCTCACCGCTGAATGGTTCCATTCCCCGAACACTGGCAGTTCAATCATGGGTTTGTGCCTTGCCGGGACAGGCTGGCCACGTAAAGTTTTCCAGGTTTTATCCACATCTCTAATGCCTAAATAGGAGCCAGTTACCCCTAAAAGACCTCCCAAAAGGCATTTCCCCAGCTCTTTACAAGTAATTTCGAGTAATCGAGCAAAAATGCTTCGGCCAGCTCTTCGGAGGATAAGCAATTATGCAATAACCTCCACATTAACCCCAATAGAAGACGGAGAGAGATAGCAAGGTAGCCTTCACTTCAGCCGGTCAGTCCATAGTCAAAAATGAAAGATACTTTCTTCACTTCTAGTAAAAATATAGAAATCTTTTCAACCTACTTAATCAGTTTTCATCAGGTCACAACTTAAGATTCTAATATAAATTCTTGTCAAATGTTCAAATGAAGTATATCAAGGATTTGAATGTATACATGACAATTCATCATACATATTTCTGCAACAGTATTTAAAAACGTTCAAATTCTGCAATATAAAGTAATACGGGGCTTCTGTAATTAAAGCTATAACTTGAACATTTAATCCAATATAGGGGCAAAAATAAAAATACTAGAAGACATTCAGATCAAAGTTATATTAATAAGCATAATTAAAATTTTAAAAAAAAGTAAAATATTTTCTCCTATTACAGAAGAAATTGTGCATATTATAAAGAAACAAAATAAATAATTTATATTTCAACAAATAAATCAATATTGTAAAAATTTAAATATATTAATTGAGTATGCACAAATATTTCATTAAAACGAATTTTTCAGGTTATATTTCCTTTTTTACGATTATCGCCGAATATAAACGATAATCCTCATCGTACATAAAGCGCTTTTCAATTTTCACACAAATATCGAAATAATAAATCATCAATATGTAATTATTTACTAATTTGCAATATTTCCAATAAATAAATATGAAAATCAAAAATTTTAATTACTTATAATTTTCATCAAAATTATTTATATCGATACAAATTAATTTTTTTGTATATATCTGGAAAAAAAAAATTTAAATCTCCGTGATTTTCTCGATAATCAATCATCGATGACAATTAAATGGTGGGAAAATATTTTAAAAAAGCAAAAATTAAATGAAATGCAAGAAATGGATAAAATGCACAATTAATATCGACTTATAAAAATCAAAAGTTAGAAAACTAATCCCATTACACGAATATCATAATAAAAAAAAAACAAAAAAATCTTAAATTGCATGGCGAATTTAAATAGAAATCGATAAGTTTTACTTTCTAATATATTCATTTATTTGTTAAATTTAGTAAAGTTTGCAAAATTTTTTCGGAATCCGTTACCTATTTTCTGTAAATGCAACATCGTTTAACACATCGTTGAAATCTTTCGCCATTTTTCGGCTCCCGTTTGTGACTGTTGTCAAACCTACTAAAATACCCCCCGAAAAAAAAAGTTACTGACGTCACGAAATTGCTGAAATTTAACTTTAAATTAAAAATAATTTTAATACAAATTTTATCTTTTATTATTTTTAATATAAGTAAATTGATTAATAATATCTAATATAATTGTTATTTTATTAATAATGAAAAAAATGCCAGGTATACATATTTTTTTAAAAACTTCAAATGATCGTACATATATATATAATAATAATAACTAACTACCTTTGAAATGTATTATTAATTTCAAATAAGTAATTTTACAGTTTATTTTTGCGTTTAGTGATAAATTTGATCGCTAGAGCACCGATCTGTCCATAAATGAATTGCGAAGTGCTTTTACTAGTTATTCCGTCAATGTTTTAAATTTACTTTAATTATATTTAACGACAATAATTAACGATTATGATTAATTCATAAGTTTATAAAATTTGAAGCAACGATTTTGAAGTGACAAGTTTGAGGATGATAATTTGAATTTAAAGTTTGTGTTTCAATTTACTCATTATGTCTTGACAATTGCTAAATCCGGGGTTGACAAAAATTGTCGTCAAAGGTAAAAATGTAATTAAATGTAAGACAATTAACATAAACAATCACAATTCATCTATTTTATATACAATAAACATGAAAGATCATGCAAATATCACAGTCAAAATAATCTTTTGCTCGGTGTGTAATATTTAAAATGATTTAAGTTTATTAATTTACGTAATATAAATTTGAAAATAAGATATATCGTAGACGAGGATCAGATGTATTTTATAACGGTGGGTATTAATGATTTGGATTTACCGGCATATAAATTGACCAAGATTTTCGGCTCAAATTTCTGATGATAGTTTAAAATCTTGTATGTTTGGGGATTGACTTAGTCGATCTGTAAACATATTAGACTATTGGTAGCGGGACCGATCTGTGGGAGGTACGAACCATGCACTAGCACAGAGCCCCGATTGTATTTTGAAGTAAATATGAGAAAATGCAAAATAAGTGGGAATGAATATATATTTACTAGCAGGTAGGCCCGGCATTGCTCGGGCAAAAGTAATGATAGCGAAGATTAAGATTATTACATTATAGTCACAAAAGAAAAAGAATAATTTCATCAAAGAACTAAGTATTTCTAAAAAAAGGTCGAATTTGAAAATCGAATGTTCTAATATTGTTCGATTTTCACGACATGTTCTGATAATATCGTTTGATTTTCATCAAATGTTCTAAAGAAGAAAGGTCGAGAAAAATCGAACTAATCTGTTTAAATTTGAAAATCGAATGTGTTCTAACATATTACTCTTTTTTCCAGTGCTCGTAAATCTTGCAAGTTACTTTCTCTTGTTCTCCATTGTTACTTAACACTTTGGTACTTAAATTTGGTACCCTAACTGTACCAAATTTCAACTCCTAACCATTTTAGCGAATATTAAGATTATTACGTTATAGTCAACCTTACCCGTTTTCACAGAATGCAAGAATTGGGTCCTCCCTATTTCCAGACTAATTACAGAATTTTTAGATAGGTCTAAAAATAGGTTTGCTTTCCCGCAAAAATGAAAAAAACTGCATTTGCGTTTTGCATGCCGCTTTCTCTTAACAATTCCATTGTTACGTAACACTTCCATTGTTGATAATTCCATTGTTACGTAACACGTCCATTGTTACTTAACACTTTCATTGTTATGTAACACTTCCATTGTACATGGAAGTGTTAAGCCTTAATCTTGTCCATTTCCCCTGTGGGGAGGAATTTCGAAAAATCCCTTCTTAGTGTGCATTCTCGTGATGTAGCCTAACTATGTACCAAATTTCAACATTCAACTCCTAACCGCTTGGGCTCTGCGCTGATTATTATTATTATTATTATCATCAACTCGTCTCGATTATATATATATATATATATAGATTTATCTATTCATATATAAATAAACAGATTATTTCTTTGTCTTGTTTTTTTTTTATCACATGTAAAATTCTTATTTAAAAGATGTTTAATAAACTGTCTAATAACAAAATAAAAAAAAATTTATATTGTGTAAGGTGTGTTTAGTGTCTTCATGTATTGGTGAAGTTCCAGCTTAGTCTATTATTGATTTTTAAAAAAATGTACTTAATTTTTTTTTACAAAGCTTTGCATGAGAATTTTGCACCTAGTTCCACTTTTTCCACTTTTGGCTGGCTCTGACCATTAGTCTATAACTGAGATTGAATACAGTAAATGGTACCCTATGGCAAAAGCACATAATAAGGGTATTCACAATCCATAGCTTTTCTCATTAAACTAGCGTTTGCAGCTTTCTTAAAAGTCACAAAAGCATCACTTCTCTTGATGTTGACTTTGTTAATACAGGTGATATAGCAAAAGCCATTTGTTTAAAAGAAAGCTGCTTTGGAACAATATTTACTGATTATTGAAAACCAACACATCAAAAACTTTATTTTAATACCAGCAGGAGTTTAATTATTATGTGGACAAACATTTTTAACCTAATTATAGGACCTATAATTACTCCCTTTAAGTATTTCTTGTCACTATAAAAGATTTTTTCCTCTTCCTCTTCAAAAGTCTTACTGTGTAAATCTGGATAATGGTGACTAATGTATTTTAAAATGAGTCACTATTCGAGAAGAACTATATTTTGAGAGCTATGAACAGAACCCATATCATTGCATCTATCTTTTCCTCTTCTATTTTCAGAACCATTTCAATAAGTTCAATGACATCAAAGATTTTGTTGATATCATTCAAATTCCTTCACTACTACTAAGAATTTTTCACTTTGTCCAATTCAATTTGTGTCTCCTTTTTCATAGCAAAAATTGTATCTGTACGGGTTGTTTGACCTATTCTTTTTTCGGTATGTTAGCATTTTTCAAGTGGAACAGGTTATCAGCCCATCTTCTTAATATGTTGATGTTAATTTAAATAATAAAAATTTATTGACTAAACAAATCTTAAATTAAGGGGCCGTCCATAAATTACATAAGGTATTTTGGGGTGGGTGGGGGTCAATTATTTCTTACAATTTCTTACTTGGGGGTAGGGGGTAATAGATCTCGTCTTACATAATATTCTTGATTTTATTTTTTGATCTCATTGAGTGGTGGAGTTTTGAATTTGGCTTTAATTTGGCGGTTTCTATTAAGAACGCTCGTTGTACTGACGCCATCAGATGTGACGTGATAGAATAATAACACTAGCAGACTCACTCTCTACACATTTTTTATCATGGGAGAAAGGCCATGTAGGAGTTTCTCACTGGTTTTTTTTTTTTTTTTTTTTTTTTCTTTTTTTGAATAAGTGCACCACTCCTATGGGTATATAACACTAAGAGTACATAAACCATAATACATGATACAAAGTAAACATAAAATTAGTATTCTATTTTTAGTGAAAACTAAAATGTAAAACTAGAAATTAAAAATAATCTTATCTCCCATATTTTTTTAACATAATTGTAAAAAGTATCATACAGTGGCTTCTGAACAAGCTTATTAAGTGGACATGGCCACCTGAAACCTAGCATAAAGATTTCTAATTTCAGAATAAGTCTATCTTGATCGTAAATTGGACAATGATAGATCATATGGTCGACAGTGTCTAGGTTATCTGTAGAACAAAAGCAAGAGACAGTTTCTGTCTGGTTATACATGCTCAGTATGTAGTTGAATAGTAGCAAACGTTAAATCTCTAAGTGGTTATGAGAACCTGCATTCAACACTAGGAAAATAATCTTCTTATTCTACCATTTTACCGCTCAACTATTGTTGATTCCACTTTTGTCATAAATATAATTTTTAAGGTTGCTGCATGAGAGAGGTTTGTGAGTGTAGTCCAAGTCAGTGTCCTTTGCAGCTGACTTAGCCTCAAAGTCAGCTTTTTCATTTCCTAGGATGCCAGTATGACCATGAACAAACATAAAAGTTATCTTATTTACAAGATTTTTAATATGTTGCTGGATATATGTGATTTTATTGCTATTGAAATTGGTATTTATTGGAAATTTTAGGATGGACTAAGAATCACTGTAAATGTTGATAGACAGTTTTGTTTGGTAGTGAAGTGGTAGTGAACAGCTTGGTAGACAGCATCTTCTTCAGCTTGATATGTGGGGGTATCTTCTAACATGTTTTGGGTAAAATACATCAGTTTGGAGAAAGATACAGATACTTGAGCAGACATGAAGGGGGCTTTTGGACCCATCTGTGTAAATATTAATGTCTGCATGGTTATCCATAAAGGAATATACCCTGGGGATAACCTTGTTTACAGGGTGATGATCAGAGATAGGGTAATTGCAATATGGTAGCATTTGAACAGCCATAGATAAGAGTAGAGACTGTTATTGAGCTTTGATGTTTGTAGTTCTGATGTAGTAGTTCAGAACCTTTTCTACAATACATAGTGGCAAAGGAAGGAGCTCTGCTAGAATCAGAGAGGCGTTAGTAGAAACAGTTCTGCAGCACTGTCTGAAATTCTGATGGCAAACTGTCTTTGAAGAGAGAGTAATTTACTTGCTACTGAATTTTTACTAGTTACATGACCCCAGCTAGAGGCTGCATAAAGTAGCATTGGTTGTATTGCCCCATTATATACAGTTTCATAAGCTTTATGATTTAGTCCCCAGGTGCACCTAGCACATTTTATCAGCACGTAGTTTATTTTCTTGGCCTTAGCCAAGATGTAACCAATATGGCAAGAGAATGTGGTTTCTATTTTCTCTTGTTTTATTTTGTATGAAGTTTCTGTTTACACGGGCACTATCTGGTCGATCTGTCAAAGTTTTTTGCTTCCTTTTGTGAAAATTAAAATTAATATAAAAATGAATATTATGAATATCTACATACATACGTTAACGGAAATTTTTTGATTTGCGTCTAACACCGGTAAAAGGTTCCGGAAAGTGTTGTTTACATCCCCAGTGTTCCTTGATGTATGTAGATATCTATAAAACAAAATTTGTATAAGTAACAAAACTAATGCGAGAAGAAAAAACAAGAAATACTTTAAAAAACCGTTTTTCCAATACCTTAAATTCTTCATACGCTTTTTTTTACACTTATACAGTACTTTCGGGTTCTGTTCACATTTCCTTAAAAATTATGGTTTTTTCCATTGCAACAGTGCACTACAGCAATACTACACAAATAATTACAAAAGTATAACATCTAATTAATGTTCTAGCCTATTTTCAATATAAATTTCAAAAGTCTTTAAAACAATCAATTATACATACATACATACGTACAGACTTTCCATAAAAATGTTCTAAAACCTTGCATATTTTTTTAAAAATCACTACATATGATATACACATTTGAAATCATCCCTTCAGTACAGTTTTCTCCCATCCACGACAATATGATTCTATTAATATAAATTACTGGCATGTCACGCCCTCTATCAGGTTATACCATTGTTGATCGATCTGTATTCCATTTGATATATTTACTAAATTATTATTATTATTACTATTATATTTTATTATTTCTACATGCTCTTTAAATTTACATTTATAGATATTTTTTCATAGTGTAAAATTTTGGTATTATTCCTGTCTATTTGGCACTTGCTATTTTTTATGTGGGTAAACCACGGGGAGGCATCATATTTTAACCGTATTGCTGCTTCATGTTCCTTAATATGTGATTCCAACGTCCGCCCAGTTTCATCTATGTAGTATTTCGGATATTGGCAATTACAATTAATTTTGTAAACTAATCCTGTTTTTTCCCATTTATTAATATTAGTTTGGTTTGTTGCCTTATGTATTTGCTGTGATATTTTATTGGTCAAAGATGGGGCCAAAACTATATTATCCTTTTTAAGGAATTTTGAACAATTATCATATATATTTTTAGTAACTTAAGGAAAAGGTTTGTAATTAGTATCTTTTTTATTTTTTATGTTAAATCTATTTTTATAGTATTGTGCATGCCAATTCGTTAATAAATGTTTTGGGTAGTTATTAAGGATAAATTTGTAGTCTAAATTATTTAATTCAGCTTTGCATTCACTCTGTTTACTCGTTCTTGTATATATTTTCTTTAAGTCCATCATATATGTATTCTTTTTTATAGTATCTGGGATACATGAATAATAACTAATCGTTTTATTTACGTTAGATGGTTTTTTATGTTTTAAATAAGAAATTCTCTTTTTCTTTTATTATAGTTATGTCCAAAAAATTAATTTTATATTTTTCTAATTCTATATCAAATTTTATATATTGGTTTATGTTATTTATTGTATCAAAAATTATTTTTTTCATTTGTTATCTTGTTGTTAAACTGGAGTTTGAAGCTGTTAGGAGTTTGAATTAGGAGTTTGAACCTGTTAAGCTGTGAGACAGTTTACCGTCAATTTTTCGGATTAAAGAGACTATTACTAGATCAAAATATTATGATGTTGATTAATGATAATAATAAAAAGATTGTTAATAATTAAAAAATAAAGTTCTTAAAATAAATTGTTCATTGGAATTCATTAAATTTTTATATTTTTAAATTTCTTCACACAGTCTTTTATAAGTAATAGTACATATTAATTAACTAATTAATAATTATATATTTTGGACCTAAAGTTTTTAGGGTTTTATTAAAAAAATGTATTTTCGTTAAAATCTTTCTATAAAATTATGCCCAAATATTACGTAAGGTAGGGAAGGGGAGGGGGGATCAAAGAAAATATTACAGTTTCTTACACAGGGGTGGGTGGGGGTCTAGAATGGCCAAAATCGCCCTTACGTAATTTATGGACGGCCCCTAACTTTGAATATTCTAAAAAGAAGAGGAAAAAGTAGTTACAAAAGAAATGTACATAACTTACTTCCATTTATATCTGTTAATTTTAAATATCTTCAGATAAATTACATAATATAATAGAAATAGAATATAAAATTTGATACTCATGAAAAAATGATTAATTTTTCCATAATTTATATTTAAGAATAATTATATTTAGTTTAAAAATTACAAGAAATATTTTATGTAAATTAAAAATATCTTATAATACATACTTGTACAAGGGAGTATTTTCTCATGTCAGTCTTACATTTCAATAAAATATATATCATTTGATAGAGGAAAAAAAAACATTATTTTTTTCCTGTATCATATTTTACCTTTGTCTGTCAGTTCAACCATTTGCAAGAAACAGGGTTCTAAAATGTTATAGGGGGATGTTTCCAATTCTCGAACTGTGTTAGAGTGAATCCGTGCTATAGAAGTGCCTATACGGGGGTTACCTGTATATCATTCAATAAAGGAAAAAATACGACAACCTGTGTTTTTTCTTTAATCTGCCAGGTCAGCCATTTGCAAGAAATAGGGTTTTAAAATATAATTCATATAGAAATATAGCATTGTGGCTGGTCTGGGCATTTATGTATAAGCAATTATGTGCTTCTGTTTTTAAACACATGTTAATATATTCATAGCAAAGGATAGGTTGTGTGATAGAAGAAACATTACAAAGTTTTCTAATGTTATCGATAGAAATTTTACATTTCCCAAAATGGTGTTTATTATTATTATTATTAGAAGAAGAAGATGATGATGATGATTGTGATAGAAATGCCTTCATTTCATGTGCTCTTTGTAAACAATTAATTAGTTTTAAACATTGTATTTTTTTTACGTTTTCAAACACCATAAAAGTAAAAACCTTGAACACAATCAATCTCTTGACATTCCCAGTCTAGCCAAAACACTACTACTATGTCACCAATGCTAGTTTTCTATACAAATTACATTAGAACATTTTAGAACCATATTTCATGCAAATGGCTGACCTGGCAGATTAAAGAAAAAACACAGGTTGTCTTATTTTTTCCTTTATTGAATGATATACAGGTAACTCCCATATAACACGGCACTTCTATAGCACAGATTCGCTCTAACATGGTTCAGGAATTAGGTAAAACCCTTGTACAACATGAAACGTAATAAAAACTTTTACCAGTTGATGCTCAAGCTGAGATCATCATATAGGATGAATAATCCTCTGGTAAAATATTTACTTAAATAATAAATAAGTATTTTACCCATGAAAAAAATCTACTATATAAAGCTGAAAAACCAGATTCTATCAATGTATGCCAAAAATGGTCACTAGGGGTGCCCCTAGCAAGTATTTAAATTAACAATATAAATTATTTTATATTTATTTTATATTTTTAGATTATAATATTCAGTATATTGTTATTTTTATTTGTAATTTTATATGCCCTGATGCCTAGCATTGGGCCTTTCGACTTGTGAATAATAAATCTAATTTAAAGAAGGATTTAACAGCATGTTTTTTAATTCTTGGAACCTAACCCCCCTTTTCGCACTAGTTCTTTGTTTCATATAACACGGATTTGCATAACACGACAATTTTTTGGAACATAACTCTCGTGTTATACGGGGGTTACCTGTATACTTTAATAAAGATGTAAGACTGACATGAGAAAATACTCCCTTGTTAGATGTAAAAGTTTATCTAGAGAGCTTATTCATTTTTTAACAAGTTTGTTTTTATTTACAGATTTAGTTGATAAATTAAGAATAAAAACTAAATGAAATATAACAAAGTCATATAATTGTATTATTTAATATGTCTGCCCAACGACAGCGAGTTGTAAGACGAGGTGCATTGTATAATGCTCTATTTTTTTTAATGTTTCTTCTTGCTTGTTTTATTGCCATTTTATTGTTTTGGCCATGGAAGGCAGACCATCAAGAAAAATTTGTGTTGAGAAGTTGGGAAGGTACACCTGAAGTTCAGATTTTAAGCAAAAGTAGTATAGCAGAAAAAACAGATGGAAATTGCAACTACTATAATTGTTTTGATGTATATAGATGTGGACATTCTGACAATATGATATCAGTTTATATATATCCAATTTTAAGGTAAGAA
Source organism: Centruroides vittatus (assembly GCF_030686945.1). Classification (NCBI taxonomy): domain Eukaryota; kingdom Metazoa; phylum Arthropoda; class Arachnida; order Scorpiones; family Buthidae; genus Centruroides; species Centruroides vittatus. Next base: position 2,125,310 of record NW_027121927.1, read on the forward strand.
CTAAATTAAATGTTATGTATTAATTCAACCACTCGAACTAAGTATATGTAAATAAATTCTATATATATAACCAATATCCAGCAAGAACTGTTTTTACCTGTTCATAAATAGAATTCTAACAATTTATAAATAATAGAATTGTTTATATCAACTTTAAAATCTTAATCTTATTACTGTTTGGAAAAATTTTACACACATGTTAATTATATTAATATTTTTTTTAAGTATCTAATTTTAATATTGTAATATTATAATTTTATATTTACCACATTTGTTTCAAATGTGGTAAATATAAAATTTTGTAAATAGAACAATATTGTTAAATATGAATTATCATCAAAGTAAATGTGTATTTTCTGAATGTTTTCTAATGAAATATGTTGTTATTTTTCAGATATGTTGATGAAAATAGGGTTCCAATTTCATCTCCTTTCTCCAGAGAATTTATGGAAATAATGGAGACAATATTAAAAAGTCCTTATTATACTCCAGATCCACAAAAGGCTTGCTTATTTGTTCCATCTCTTGATCTCTTAAATCAGAATAATGTCAGATTAAAAGAAATGTCTCAAGTATTAGCTTCTCTACCTTTGTAAGTTATAAAATTTAACAATATTATAAATAAATGTAATTACTATTAATTATTAGCAGGGCTTTTTATAAAAAAAAACATTTGAACAATATATCATTGCCTCAACACCGGAACATATTAACTGAAACGCTCTAACCTGTTACCAGTGTGCACTCTCTAGACGACCATCAACACAAAATCAACGGAAATCGTTCGTTACTATTTGAACAATAGGTTAGGATATTTTTGTTCGAGTATAAATTTATTATAGCTGGAGATGTTTATAAAAAAATTTTATGATATGTAATTTTAAAATTTATGATAAATTTATAATCTAAGTCAGGGGTCACGAAACTTTTTTCACAACAGGCCAGATAACTGAGAGAATGACAAGCATGGGCTGCATAACCATTTTATTCAATACAGTACACTGAATACACAAAAATTAAAGAGAACCAACTTATTTATTTACCAATACACAATTGCTGCAGCAACCTCATAATCTCTATTCTTAGAAACTTCATTGTCGGTACTTACACAAAAAGTGCTCTGATATCCAAAGTTGCATAAAGTTGCTGAAATTTTTATTTCACTGATTTTCCTAAAAATTATATTACTGTCATATACAAAAATTAGATTGGACCAATTTTAGCATTTTTACTTACACTTATTTTAATTTTTCTACATAGTAAGTTTATTTACAATCTATGATATTTCCATATAAATAATTATATTTTAGCTCATTTGTAGGACTGTGTGGCAGCAGGCCAGATCCAGCCCGCAGGCCTTAGTTTGGTGACCTCTGATCTAAGACATGCCTTTAAAAGATTCAGTGTCTTTCTTTTATGCTTTTTTAACTCATGACTGAGTGAAGCCCAAAAACCGACCAAGATTCAAGAAATTTGTGAATCAAATTGACATTGAGAGTTCAAAAATTAAATATTTTAATGAAATCTGTTCAAAAATTTTTAAAGTTTTTAAAAAAACTTAAAAATTTTAAATGATTTGACTGAAAACAAAATATATACAGGGTGGGCCAACGAAAACGAAACAGCAGTGTTCGTGTTCGTCCAAGCAAATCACTCGGACAGGTCGATTTTATTCTCGAGGAGACATCTTATGCAATAAAATTTTTGCGATTCTGAATATTAACTAAACAAACATTTCTTTTTTTTTAAATAAATGTTTGTTTAGTTAACACGAAATAGATGAGTTTTTAAAATTTTTTGTTGTCTGTTGTATTCAGAATCGCAAAAACTTTATTGCAAAAGATATCTTCCTCACACACACAGGGGTGTATATAAGATAAATGCAAAACTTACTTGAGCCTGTGACCGGTGTGAAAATAATCAATTCAAATTAACAAACGGAAAACGTTTATTAATTTGAATTGATTATTTTCACACCGGTCACAGGCTCAAGTAAGTTTTGCATTTATCTTTTATTGCAAAAGATGTCCCCTTGAGAATAAAATTGACCTGTCCGAGCGATTTGCTTGGACGAACACGAACACTCTGCCGTTTCGTTTTCGTTGGCCCACCCTGTATAGTATGTATATATTTTGATATAAGATTATATGTGGTGATAAAAGTCTCCCCAGTCAATTATTTTGAAAACAAATAGTACAATAGTTGTGGCACCACAGTGATCGCACTGTTTGTTTTGAAAATAACAAATAGAATCTCAGAATAGACTTTAACACATTCAGTGCCAGTCATTTTTGGGCTTATTCTAAGGTTCAAAATTTCTGTATGCTTGAAATTGTGTATCTTTTGTAAATTTAATATTTTTCGACCTTGTGGATCTCATCCTAAATATTATATCAAAAAATATTTTGATTTTCTTATTTTTGGAGATTTAGTCGTAACTATCAGATTCACTTCAGTTGCTTTAATATAGTTCACATGCAAATTACATAGTCATGACTGTTGTATAAAATTAAAAAGAATATTAATGTAACCAAACCAGTTATAAAATAAAAAATAAATAATTATAAATTATTATTATTATTTTACTTTGGATGATGAATCTAAAGCTTGCTATAAAGAAAAGCTTAAGCAATTTGACCTAGAGTGGTCTGATCTCTTAGAAGTTGAACTACACAATCTCTTTACTAGTGATACCGTAAAACGGTCTGAAATTACTCTGCTGACTTGCACAACTACTTTATGGACAACCTGCTATTAAAAATTACAAATTGTTAGACTTATAATTATTTAGTAAGTGGAAAAGTGCATAAAATATGGCATTATACAGTAAAACACATGGCATGGCATATTAAAAGATAAAGTATAGTCTGGACAGAATTTAAAAACATCATTATCATGTAGATGCAAGCAAGTGAAGTTTCTAGTGAGAGAGTGAATTTGATGACTTCAGATTATAACACTTCTTACTTTTTTGTTGTCTCTAACATTGTCATTCAATGACAAAATTTTTCCTTTTGTTTGATTGCTGATTGAATTGATTAATTTCTCTGTAAAGAAATTTCAATCATTGCCGCCTTGACTATATATACCAAAGAAAGCATATTTGATATATATACAACCATGACAAAAAACCTTAGACATTATGTTATTTTAATCCATCTCTAGTTTAGCCTTCAATAATATCAAACAAAAAAATTTTGTACATTTATAATTATTTTATATTAGTAAACTTTTATTATAACTGAGGATTTTACATTAAAAAATTTTCATGTTGATAATACATAAAAAAAAGTTATGAACAGTTGAAAAAAAGCATGTGCAAATAAGGCTTGGACAGAGCCATTTCTGACAAATAATATTATACCTTGGACAGTACATTAATATTTAACCTTTGACTTGTATGGCAGCATTTATACAATTGTCCATTGTATCAACAAGAGCCAGGTATTCATATGAAGTATCTTCATCCCAAATTTGCTTGAATTTTTGCTTTAAAGTATTCACACTTCCTTGAGGTCATTTCCTCAATGCTTTTTAAATTTTACTCTGTATATTTTTTATAGAGGAAATGTCAGACTGCTCAATGGCCATTTTAATGTGTTAATATTGGGCCAGCCAAGCCTTAGTGGTTTTAGCAGTATGACAGTGTGCACCATCCTGCTGGAAAGTAAAATGTCCACGATATTGTACTTTTTATAATGATGGTAATAGAGTTTCCTCAAAGATTTGTTGATATTTTGCTGCATTTACTGATCCCTTGATCAAATGCAAATTTCCTACATCTTGGGCTGACATGCAACCCACACCATAATACTTGCTGGGAAATGCACTGTAGAGAGTCAGGATGGAATGCCTCTTGCTTTCTAATGACTTCTTTCTATTGTCTTCAATGCAGACTTCAAACTTCGCCTCATCACTAAAAACAACCTGCTTCCACTGTTATGTGCTCTTTTGCCCACTTCACAGTGGCGTAGCGTGGGTGTCAGCCGCCTGGGGCGGAGGAAAATTTCACCGCCCCTTTATTTAGGTATTTTTACAAGATATTATTATTTATTGTGAATTTTGCTGCCCCTTAAAAGTGCCGCCCAGGGCGGGCCGCCCCTACTACGCTACGCCATTGCCACTTCAATCAGTTTTTTTATTTGATTTTTTGCCTTTGTCTAAGAAATGTCACCTGTCACAACTGTTAAATAAAAAATAATAATGTTTTCTTACCTGGTAGAAGCTGTAGCCAAGTTTATGCAGATACAAGTTTCTTTTGTAACTTCCTATCCAGTAACTTTTCCATTTGTTCACTAATTCACCAAGTGATTAGTTACTAATTTTTAAAATTATTTCATGAAGGTGCTTATGATCAATCTTTGTTATGGTTGCTGGCCTTCCAGTGGATTTTTCTAGATGAATTTTACCAATTTTCTGATATTTTGAAACAATACTCCATATTGTGGAATTACCAATTTTTAATTCCTTTTCAATTCTTCTTAAGGATTTGCCCTGTTTATGGAGGATGATAATTACTTCACATATATCAACATTAACAGCTTTCCCAGGTACCATTTTCATTAAACAAATACATCTCAATAATGTTAATAAGAAAAATATGTAAATATCACATGTCAGCTCATTACACATTTAGGAACAGGCCATTTAATGTATTGTCCAAGGTATTATTTGTCAGAAATGGCTCTGTCCAAGTTTTTTTTTTGTCACATATGCTTTTTTTCAACTTTTTTAAATGTATTATCAACATGAAAATTTTTTATGTAAAATCCCCAGTTATAATAAAAGTTTACTAATATAAAATAATTATAAGTGTACAAAATTTTTTTGTTTGATATTATTGAAGGCTAAACTAGAGATTGATTAAAATAGCATGCTATCTGAGGTTTTTTGTTAGAGTTATATATGTATATTATGCTTCATACATCATACACTGAAAATGAGCTAAGGAGCTAATGCACAAATGTAGTATAAAGCAAGAACATCAAACTGTTATAAAAAATCAACATCAGATACCTATGAGAGTGAGATTTCTGACATGCAAGTAAGAGAAAAGATTTTACTTCTCTCTCATGTATGGTTTCTCTTTGCAAGAATGATATCACTACAAACTTATTGCTTGCTGCTACTAATATTACACATTTTTGTGATACCACTGTGCTTACTGCACTCTACTGCCACACAACAGTAACTGCCAGTCCTTTCATAAAGCAATATTTTTTAAGATATGTCATGAATTGTTTTTTACTTTCGAACAAGTACTACCACCACTGCATTCAGCCATACACCCATTCAAAACAAGAAGTTTAAAAAGTTTCTTGACAACTAGTGCCCTCTTTTTCAGTTTTACATCAAACTACATGAATTGAAAACTAGCTTAATTTTAAAAAACATAATTGAACATGAAATTTTGACAAATCAAAAATGTTTGGATTTCATTGCTATTTGAAGTAAAAAGTTTTAACAGTATGATAATGAAAATATTATACATAACTAAAAAATGTAATCTTCTGAGATTGTAGATTAGTTTTAAGTTCACATATATAACATTTGTTAAATTTTGCTTATTATTTTATTTACTTCGTACTATGTTTAGTTTAGATAAGAATTTCAAAAATAAATTTCATTACAAAATTTCAAATTCAAAAATTTATGGCTTTTTTTTTTTCTTTTTTTTTATAGCTGGAATGGAGGAGTCAATCATTTATTATTTAATTTATTGCCAGGAAGTGTGCCTGATTATAATGCAGTTTTAGAAGTAGAAAGAGGACGAGCAATGATTGCTGGTGCTGGATTTTCATCTTGGACATATAGAAGAACTTTAGATGTCAGCATTCCTGTTTACAGTCCATTTGCTCGAAATAACAAATTACAAGGATGTTCAGAAAGGTTTAAATTAATTATATTTATAAAAAATGAAAACAGTTAAAAATGTGGATATTAACAAATTCCACATTTTTAATTGTTTAAAAAAAAAAGAAAACACTTCAGGTATAAAAGCATTTTAATGCAGATTTTTAATAATTTGAATTTTTAATATCAAAGATTTTAAAGGCTATTCTTTATTGATTTATTGTGAATACAATTACTGCAGCTGACAATATATGATCTTGAGTTTACCTCTTCAACTGATTTTCATTTATGATTTGATATTGATTGGGCTGCAATTTTCAAATTGCGGACCTATGAATTCTCACTGGTGTCCATCTGTTGTCAACAACCTCACCTCCAAAAGGAAAATCATCTGTGAAATTAAAGAGGGATATTTTTACAAATAATGCTGCCTCAAACACATAATGCTGCCTCAAACACATAATGGATTATAAAATAATTCAATGAAACTGTCATGATTTCCACAACAACTTCTCTGACATTAAGCACCTGACATAATCTATCCCATCTCTCTGTGTGGTACTCCAGGAAACACATCTAAAACCTAGAGAAAGAATTTCTTTAAAAGGATTCAATTTCTACTGCAAGGATGATGATAACCACAATCATGCCAGTGAAGGTGTGGCTATACTGGTTTCACACCACATCCCATTTTTACCAGTACAAATAACCACAAAGTTGCAAGCTGTGGCAGCCAGAATTTCAGTTGGTGTAACTGTCACAGTTTGTTCTATATACTTGCCGCCAGATGTCAGAGTCAATGAGAATGAATTGGATGCTTTGGTTGAACAGCTGACAACTCCATTCCTTTTACTCAGTGATTTCAATGGCCACAATCAGATGTGGGGTAATTCTGACATTAATCGTTGAGGCAGAGCCATTAGACTTATAGTTGAGAGACTTATAGGCAATCACTAATTGTATTTATTTAATACTGGAGAAATGACATACTTCCATGCCTCAACAAGAACATTTACTGTCATTGATTTATCATTAGCAATCCCAAATCTGTTTTCAGCATTTACATAGGAAGTTGGATCTAATCCACTCTCCAGTGATCACTTCCCAAAATTTCTAAAATACCAAGGCAGAGAAAGCTGTGAAACAGCCCAGCCACCACACTGGAAACTGGAGACAGCTGATTGGCCTGCATTCTCCTCTATTTCCAACATCTCTGAGGAAATGGTTGATATTGCTGATATCAATGGTGCAGTTGCACTTCCAGTATTATTCAAGCAGCTGATAAAACAATGGGAAAAACATCAACCAGATATCCAAAACATCCAAAACCATAGTGGGAACCAGAATTGCAAGGCAGCATACAAAGAACAAAAGAAAGCATAGGGGATTTTCAGAAGATACCCCACTGCTAGCAATTTGATTGCTTTTCAAAAGACAAATGCTAAAAGAACAAAGAGGGAAAGCCAAAGGGATTCTTGGAGGAAGTATGTTTCTAGCATAACATCCTCCACTAGCTCAAAAGCAGTCTGAGATAAAATCCATAAAATTAATGGGAAAATTATTGCTTTCAGTCTTTGTCCATGCTGGAAAATAATGACACAATAATCAGTGATGTACAAAGTATTGCTGCTTTGTTGGGTGAAATGTTTTCCTCTTCATCCAGCAATATAATGTATCCAAGAAATTCAAACAGAAAAACAATATTTAAACTTCCATTCCTCATCTAATGAAGAGTACAATGTGTCATTCACCAGGATAGAATACATACAGTGATCTCTTGCTTGGGGAATACTGCTGTAGATCTGGATAAAATCCACTACAGCATGATTAAAAATCTGTCAGATAATTCTCTTGGTAATCTTTTGAATCTGTTTAATAGAATATGGACAGAGCATAATTTTTCTGACTCTTGGAGGCTATCAATTATTATTCCATACCCGAGCCAGTGAAAGACTGCAAGAATCCTTCTAATTACAGACCAATCTCCCTAATGAGTTGTCTCTGTAAACTCTTAGAGAGAATGGTAAACAGACATCTGATGTTTCTCTTACAGGAAAAGGATTACTTTTCACCACATCAGAGTGGATTTCATAGGAACAGATGTACCATGGACAATTTAATAAACCTTGAGGCATCTATACGCGAATCATTTGTTTGACAACAGCACTTGGAAAGGCCTACAGATTTTAAGTTAGGATGGCACCATTTTGTCTAGGCCTTTCACACAAGATGATGATGATGTGTCCTTCAAGGTTCTATTTTGAGTGTGACTCTATTCCTAATTAAAATTAACAGCATAACTAACTGCCTCCCTCCTAGTGTGAAACACTCTCTGTATGTGGATGACTTTCAGATCTCCTGCCAGTCTAGTAACATGAGTTTTATCGAGAGACAACTGCAAAACTCCCTAAATCACATATCCAATTGGTCCAAGACCAATGGTTTTTACCTTTAACACAGAGAAGACCTCGTACATCTACTTTTGTAATAGCCTTTTGCAATAGCCAGGTGCAAACCATAGTCCAAGACCATGGTTTGCACCTGGATCTTGAAATCCACCTAAATGGGGTTAAAATTCCAATAGTGAATGAGGTGAAATTTTTGGGCATTCTGTTCGAACAAATATTGACTTTCTTGCCACATTTCTGCAATTTGAAAAGTAGATGTCTAAAGTATCTAAACCTTTTAAAGGTATTATGCTGCTCATCCTGGGGAGCAGACAAATGTTCTATGCTCAGGATTTATAGGGCCCTTGTTTGCTCAAAGCTGGATTATGGATGCATTGTGTATGGTGCAGCACGAGAATCTACTCTTCAGATGCTGGATCTAATCCATCATCGAGCATTGCATTTGTGCACTGGTGCTTTTCAAACTTCTGTGCAAAGCCTGTATGCAGATGCTTATGAGCCTCCACTAACTCTCCAGTGAACAGTTGTCTCTCTTCTATTACATTTAACTGAAATCTCAAACTAAACCTTCAGTTTATTCTACAGTGTCAGATACTCAGCTGAAAAGATTATTTGCAGCTCAACCAACTAGTGTTCTACATTCGACATCTTTGTATGCCATATCAGATTCCTGATGTTGGTGACACCTGGCATAGGTTAGTAAGTAGTTAGTAATGCGGTGAGGTGTATCTAGGGAAAGTTACATCCAGAGTGGTTCCCATTGCCTTCTCTGGGATGTGATGTTATGCGAGGGAAAATGCCTATTCAGGTGTTACAAACATGGAGAAACCCAGAAAACTCCATGTGGCCAGCCCGTCCGAGTGCAGCACAAACCCATAACCAAACTCAACATAAGAATGGAAAATGTAAGCAGCACAATTGAACTGGACACAAGCAACATTTTACAGCCTGAGGTTGATAGTATATCACCTTGGTCAACTCCTGTGATAGAAGTAGACCTTAGCTTAAAGCAGTTTTCTAAGGAATCCACTCAAGATTACATGTATAGACAATACTTTGTAGAAATTCAACACTCTCACAGGAATTTAATTCCTATTTACACTGATGGATCTAAATTAGATAACTAACTACATTGGCTCAGCCTTCATCTGCCAGGATGAACTTGTGGCAGAACAAATAGCACCAAATTCTTCCATCTTCGCTGCAGAGCTGCAAGCTATCCACCTAGCCTTAAAGTATATAATCAGAAAAGGTTATCGTTGTTTCAAGATTTACACTGACTCAGTTAGTGCATTTTAGGCTTTGATCTTGTCTGAACCTCGTTTTCACTCCATTGTGATTAAAATTCATAAACTGATTTGCCATTTTACTGCGAGTAATTTCTCTCTAAAATTTTGTTGGGTTCCAGGCCATGTAGGTATAAGAGGAAATGAACAAGATGACATAGCTGCAGAGTCAGCAAGTCCTTCACAGCATACAATGCCTATTGAAGGAGGCAATTTGAAGCTAGTTGTTTTTTAACAGCTAACAGAGAGATGGCAAAATGTGAAATGTACAAAGTCCACAATAAACTACATGAGATCAAACCACAGATAGAAAATTGGACTCACAATGAAGCATATGAAAGGAAGTCTGAGGTTATCGTTACCCATTTGAGAATTGGACATACTCGGCTGACTCATTAATACCTTTTGAAGGGTGATGACCAGCCAGTATGCCAGTATTGCAACTGTTCTTTAAGTGTAAAACACATACAGAGCGATTGTACATACTGTGCAATTGCTCTGCCTTTGAGATGAAGCATACACAGTATTTTGGAAATGGAAGTCTGAGTCTGACAGAGGTTTTGGGCCAGAGGCTAAATCTTGATAAGCTGCTGGACTTTCTGAAAGTCACAAATATGTGTAGAGAGATTTGATTATTTATTTACCTTTTACTTTTACATATCCTGTTGTTTTGTTTGTTTGTTGTTTTTTGTTATTAATACTTATATTATAAATATATTTAGTTTTGTGTAATTTTATCATTTGTTATGGTGCAGCATAGCCTGTACGGCTCTTGTGCCAAAAAACACCAACCAACCATCTGTTGTCTGTTCTTTCTTAATCTCAAGAACGGAATTAGATAGATAAAAGTCGAGACCAGATATGGAAAGCTTAAGGGCAGAAGACCCAATTAACCATATATGAACTTCCAGTTTGAACTTGAAGTCATGTTAATGTTATTTTAATTCAAACATTTTCTCCAGAATGGAGTTAGCTAGATGACAGGCATGACTCCATTATTAATAAAAAAAAGTATGATATACAGGAGCAAGACACTACTGTACTAATTAAATAAATTAAAAAATTTGATAAAAAATTGCAGCTCGGCATTGTGATGGTGTCACAATAAATAAATGCTCATTTACATAATATTTAATTTTTTATATGAATTATGATGCAAAAGAGCTGAAATTTTTTCTGTGTCTGAACTGTATAAGTAACTAGCATAACTAAATTAGAACTCATTGTATTCATATAAAATAATTAACAGGTTCTATTTATAAAAAGAATTAGTAAGAAAATAGAAATGTCTTAAAATGTAAGTAAATATTTTATTGAAAATAATAATTAGGCAATTTAAAATTTTGTTGTCTGTTATTGACAAGATATTGAAGAGTTTTCAACTGGATAATAATTGTCATTTTTAATTATTTCTATCAGAAACTAAAAGTAAGCCTTTAGCTATAAACATTTTTATTAATATGGTAAAATGAAATACAGTAGAGCATCAATTATCCAAATCAATTGGAGACTGGGTTGTTTGGAAAATCAATTTTTCAGATAACCGATTATGTATGAAAAAATACATTATTAATATAGTATATTAGTATATCCCATGTAATTAGTATATTAGTATATCCCAATAATAGTATATTAATATATCCCGTGTTGAAATTTTTCTCCATTGCGTGTTGCTTTACGTTGAATTTTCATTGCCTAACGAAAATTTTTATAATAATAATCGTGGCTATTATATCGTTAAAAAATATTTATTTATTTTGTACAAACAAAATAAATATATTGAAAAATATAAAAACAAAAAAATTATACTTTAGAAGTTAATATAGTAACAAAAACATTCGATTCAGCACAACACGCATCCTGACACAGTCCGACTGGAATGCTTTCGGTTAACTGAGTTGATCGGTGTTCAGATAATCGATGCTCTACTGTACAAAATTTAAAAGGATTTGATAGGATGTGAAAGTTTGTAGTACAGTAGAATCTGTCTATTATAATCACTTTAGGACTTCCTTATACTGATAATGATAACATTAAACTAGTTTTTGTTACTGTTTGTCTCTTGACAATTATGCACACATTCTGTATGAGAATGTAGATGAAAATATGTGGGATTGTTGAAATAATAAAAAAACAACAGACAAAAAATCATTTATAATGATGTCATGTTTGAAAACATACTCATTTTTACAAGTGCCATTCGTGTTGTGTCTAGAAACAGTATTGTATCTCAAACTTTCTAAGTGCAAATTGATATGAATATATATAAGTTATCCTTTAGTTCAACAGCACGGTGCCATAGAAATGGGCAGCTTATATGAACTGCAGACATTTAGGTGTATGTTGTCTGGTGTAATGATACTAAAGGAAGAACATTGCAGCTTGGTTTCGTCTCTGGTCTGAATGAATTGGACAAAATTATATTTGTGTCATTCAGTTAGAAAGCATTTCTATTGTCTTGTCTATTCAGAGATGAGTGTTACATACATTACATAATAAGATTTTCCAGCATATTTCCTTATTTTGGTTATTAATGATCTATTAGTTGAGCCAATGTAGTCTAGTTGTCAGTCGAACCTGGTATCTAGTAACAGAATTTTATATATATCTAAGGTCAGTCTGCCGTCTATAGAGTCTTTTCCATTTGTTAGTAAATGAAAGACTGATGGATTTCATTTACTAACAAATGCAATATCTTTGTTTACCTCTCTAGCTATTCTATAGTATACTTATGTGTAGCCTGGGATTGTACTCTTGTGTTAGGTATGTCAAATCTTGGATTATTTGCTTCTTTTCCATGCATGTATTGTTGACTTATATATTTCTAGCTAATTTGGTGACAAGCCTTGTGCTGTGTCCATGCTTTGTGGCTATAGTTTTAATAAAGTTTATCTCAGGCACCATATCTTTTTTAAAACGCTATTTGAGAAATAGCATTTGCTTTATGGAAATGTATAATAACATGACAAAGGTCTCTGAAAGTAACAAAACATTCATTTTTCCAATAGACATACCTGCTGAAACCAGTACATAAGGTGTTTGTGAATGATTACGTACTATCATGAGCTTCACTTGCTTTAGACATTAAAGATCTTATTGAAAGTCCATGGAATAAAAGCTGTCTAATCAGCATTAAAAATGTTTTTTTAAATTCATAATCTTTGAACAAGGTAGGAAATATAGTTTTCCAAGTTTCCACACTGTTTGGGTCTGCAGAAGTTACTTCTTCACTAATAACTTGATAGGTTATCCCATGGTAATGTTTGATTTTGTCAAATCAGCCATTTGATGCCTTGAAGATTATGATGTTTAGTGCCTCTGCAAGCTTCAAAGCTTGATTTTGCAACATTGATCCAGAGATTGTTATCCTTTGTTTGCTTGTTGACAATCATTGATATAGCAATTTATCAAACTCGTCATTTTTTGGTTTTTGGATCTTTTTTCTTGAAATCTGGATTATTTGTTTTTTACATGCCACTAAAATTTTCTGTGTGTTTTTCAAATTTGTCACAGTTTTTTCATTCAGCTTCATTTGTCAAGCTATTTTTTTATTTGGACAATCCATTATTGATGGACTGAATGATTTCTACTTTTTCTTGAAAATTAACTGCCTCTGACTCAGATATAGTTGACTTGTATAAACCACACTAAAAATCTGGTGACTGTTGGACTGGTGGCCAGTATTTTTCTTTTGATATAGCTAATTCTCTCTTAATTACGAAGCAGCCCAAAATAAAAACAGAAAATTGTTCGACAATTTGTTTTACTTTATTTATTGACAATAGAAAAACCCAGTTTTGTCTAAAGAACATTAAACAAGTACTGTACAACTGAATCTTATAACACAAAAACAATTATGTGTGATTTTATTTTTTTTCATTTTTAGCTCTTTAGTAAGAAAAGGCCCTCATACTGCCCATAAGGCAGTCTTTCTGCCTTATGGGCAGTATGAGGTCCTTTTCTTCCATATCTATTACAGGTTAGATCAGCTCTTCAATGGGAAAGACTAGGTGGGATCTGACATATTCGGGATAGACAACAACCCTAGGAAGTTTTCATGGCACTCAGCTAGCTATAGTTTTACTCCAGCATGATATATAATCACTACTGGCAATGTAACCACACAGTAAGCAGGAGTCATGAGTTTGAATATTGCTCTGCACTGATTCTTTTCTTCCAGACTATTCTAAAATTATTTAATAAATATTAAATTATTATAATTATTAGTTTTGATAAGAGATGGTGCCTAATGTCTACTTCTGATACCAAATTACTTACTTTCCAATTATTTATAGTAACGAAAAGCAGCCCAATTAATTACATTGGTTGTTTTGTTTATTATTAATACATTGAACTAGCCTTATGTTAGCATATTTGGCTAACTTATTGATACAATCCAACCATCTTTCACTTACTATCTAATGTCAAAGATAAGACTAATGGGAATAGAACACCAAGAGTATATTCGGCTCCATATTGGACAATAGATTTGAAAGAGATCTTATGTATGTGGGATGTACTAAGAGATCATGAACCTGTAGAATTAAAGAGCACCAACTGGATGTCTCTAATAATAAACTAGGAACAATTCTGGTCCAATATATGAGCAAGCCCAGGGTTTCAATCATCTAAAATAGGGCAAAACTCATAAGGAAAGTCTTTGATGATTAAAAACTTAAGAACCTTGGAGACCTGGGAAATTTTTAACGCATCAATTGATTGAAAGTGCATTAATAGTAAAGACTTTGAAACAATATCTGCCATATGTCACTCGTTGGTTGATAACCTTCTAAAGGGAAACAGATAAATGATTTTACAACAAGATGATACAAAGATAAATAAGCTTTTTTACTACATGCATGTATCTTTTTGTCATGATTTTATTTGTTTACTATTTATTGTACAATAATAATTTGTAGTCTATATGTAAAATGTAATACATACATGTTAAATGTTCAAAAACGATATTAAATAACACTTCTAGTTCACAACTTTAATTTAGATTGAATTAGTTAGCCTAATAAATAGGGTCGGGGCCATAAACGGCCGGAAGGATCAAAGGTGGAGCGTCTCCACTTAAGGGACAATGTGTTGGCCACGTGCCGGCCAGCTTGAGAAAACAAGAATAAATAAAGCACGGACGCAAATGTGAGCTACGTCGGCGGGAGATAGGGCGGACGTCTTGGAAGGCTCTAAGAAGGGGAAGGAAGTGATTGGTCGCAGGAGGCAGTGCCAGAATCCCTTAAATTGGAAGGGTGGCAAAAAAGCGAGGAGAAAGGGCGAGGGACCTGGTACGTGGCGGTCTCTAACAACAGGCAGACCTTTGAGGCGGATAGAGAGAGTGTTCTCCTCTTAGAAAGTCCTCTGGAGAAAGGTTGTTGTAGAGACGGACGGCCACGAGGTTAAGCCATCTCCGGAAGAGTGACTCGTGTTCCCAGGCCAGCTAAGTCGACGTGCTGCATCACAGCTTCGATACTGTAGTGTACGTAATGCTATTACATAGTGTATATCTTTGTAAATATTTGTAAATAAACTGTATATAACTAATTATCGAGTGTGGAGGTGTGACTTTCAACGGACCATCAAACGGACAATCTCGAGGCGTAAAGAACGACTCGGGACGGAACATTTGTAAAGATCACGAGACGAGTAAGAAGGATCTTCACTGGCGCAGTCTTCGACAGGATATTCTTGCAAATCTTCAGGAGATTCTCGCAAGACGACAGGAAAGTACTGAGCCCACATTCGAGATTTGGATACTTACGGAAGGAAGAGTAGCCGGAAATCAAGGCGGAACAGAACTCAACAGTGGTAAGTTGTTCTTGATTATTTGTATTCAGAATGCCGGGACGCGGAAGGACTCAAGGGTCAAAAAGGGGTATGCCATGTTCTGAGGATCAGGGAGGTCGGGCTGATCTTAGTCAATCCCAGGAAATGGATACGGAGCCGGAAAGGGAAATTTTGGACCCCGAGGTCGAGGTTACGAACAACCAGAATGAAATAGAGGGGCACGAGTCTGACGAGTTAGAGAAGTTACGCTTGCAGATTAGACTAGCCGAAATAGACTCTAAAAACAAGGAAATTGAAAGGGACATTAGAAAGAAGCGAAAACGAAATGGAAATGCAAATTAGACTAGCCGAAATAGAGTTAGAGAGAGATCGTCTACGAAGTGATTCTAGGACTAGTAATAACTCTGAGCTGGGAGGTAACTTGGATAGCCTAGCTAGAAAAATCAGATGGGCTTTACCTAAAATGCCAGACAAGGAGGCGGAAGTACCGTCGTGGTTTCGGGCCGTAGAGGTAGTGTTACAAACGTACGATGTGCCGGAAGAACTTCAGGGGCAGCTAGTTTTAACGGTGCTATCGGAGAAATGTAAAACGGCGTTAAATAGGCTTACGGCAGACGAGATCAGGGATTACCAAACCTTAAAACAATTCCTACTAGACGAGCTGAGACTGTCTGCCGCTGAGTACCTCAAAGAGTTCACTTCCGCTGAAAAGGGAAGCAAAGAAACGTGGCCCCAATTTGCAGCTAGAATGGAGGATCTGTATCGGTATTATCTGAATAGTAGAGGCGTAGATTCTTTTGGGCAGCTAACAAAATTAGTGGTCTCGGATCACCTTAAGACTAAGTTAGATGCCGACACTAAGCGTTACGTTTTGTTGCAAGAAGGTAAAGGCTGGTTCCCACCGGAAGAGTTAGCCAGATACGCAGATAAGCATGCGGAGGCTGTGGCAAAGGGTGACGTTAGACTTATACCTGAACGCGAAAGGGATAGAACAGTCACTAGAACTGGAGGCATGAGCGCGAACAATGGAGGATCAAGAATGAGATGCTATGTCTGTGACCAAATGGGTCATCTCAGAAGGGATTGTCCTCGGAGACATACTAAAGAGGAAGGACCGAAGTCTAAAGCAACGCGAGCGGTTAAAATAGACGAAACGGTAGAATCGGACGAGCAGCTAGTAGCTAGGGTAAAGGTGAACAGGGAAACGATCAGCGGAAACGTACCCGTTAGTGTAAACAAAAATCTCCTGCTCGCTTGTAAAGGTAATAAATTTTCTGCAATAGTGGACACGGGGGTAGATATGACGGTTATTAGGAAGTCTGTAGTGCCTGTTTACGTGTCGCGGGCAGCGAGAAAGGTTAAGTTAATCAGCGCATTTGGGCAGCAGGTATCAGCAGTGTTAGCGACAATACCTGTAAGACTAGAAGGGAGGTCGAGTAAAAAGAAAAATGATTACGCTCCAGCCTTGATAACTTGCGCATTAACTGACGAACTTAGCTGCGGTACAGATGCATTACTTTCGGCAGCCGATTATTGCGTTTTGAGGAGAGTCGAACGGACGAAAACGAATAGGCGACGGAAACCAGTCGCGAGGGTTACGGTTGCGAAAGAAAGCGGGGAAAATAGGACGAGCCCCACGACAAATAAAAAGAGCGATGCTAGAAAATATTGTAAGGCGGGTCATAGTCGGCAGGCAAGCGTTCCCCTTCGGCTAGTTGACCGCACGCCTCTTAAGGAACAATCGGTCCCTAGGGCATTGGTAGCGCGGGATGATAAGGCAAAAATCGCGCACAGAAGAGGGAAAAATCGTAATGAGATCGACGTACTATCCAGACGGGAAATCAGGAGCAATCCGGAACCCCCAGATCGTACAGACAAGGCAGTTATGTCGGTATTAAGTCCTTCGGATAGATGTAATCAGTATCTACCAGGCGATTCTGAATGCAATGTGACGGGACAATTTGCCGAAGATGTTATTGACTGTGTAAAATATCTTTTTCTGTAAAATATTAAATACTGTATATTGTTAGTATAGTTTATTATTTGTAGTAACTTGATCCTTGTAATAAGAAAGGAGGAAGTGTAGTGTAACAAAATAATTTGTACGGTAAAGATTGCTGTGTGTCGCGGTAGTATTGTTTATGTCAAACAGGCTTTTGTTGAAGCGCAGTTTGAACCTTGTCGGTGGGAGGTGTAAAGGTCGCCTTTGGCGGCCTGTGTCAAAGAAACCGCCCGACTGAGGTAATTGCTCCCACCTGGGGTCGGGGCCATAAACGGCCGGAAGGATCAAAGGTGGAGCGTCTCCACTTAAGGGACAATGTGTTGGCCACGTGCCGGCCAGCTTGAGAAAACAAGAATAAATAAAGCACGGACGCAAATGTGAGCTACGTCGGCGGGAGATAGGGCGGACGTCTTGGAAGGCTCTAAGAAGGGGAAGGAAGTGATTGGTCGCAGGAGGCAGTGCCAGAATCCCTTAAATTGGAAGGGTGGCAAAAAAGCGAGGAGAAAGGGCGAGGGACCTGGTACGTGGCGGTCTCTAACAACAGGCAGACCTTTGAGGCGGATAGAGAGAGTGTTCTCCTCTTAGAAAGTCCTCTGGAGAAAGGTTGTTGTAGAGACGGACGGCCACGAGGTTAAGCCATCTCCGGAAGAGTGACTCGTGTTCCCAGGCCAGCTAAGTCGACGTGCTGCATCACAGCTTCGATACTGTAGTGTACGTAATGCTATTACATAGTGTATATCTTTGTAAATATTTGTAAATAAACTGTATATAACTAATTATCGAGTGTGGAGGTGTGACTTTCCGACGGACCTTCTAACGGAACATTCGTAAAGATCACGAGACGAGTAAGAAGGATCTTCACTTAGTCTATATGTAAAATGTAATACATACATGTTAAATGTTCAAAAACGATATTAAATAACACTTCTAGTTCACAACTTTAATTTAGATTGAATTAGTTAGCCTAATAAATAGGGTTGTAATAAATCAGATCAGTCACTGATGTGATAAATCCTCCAATTTATTACAACCCTATTTATTAGGCTAACTAATTCATTCTAAATTCAAACACAAGTTCACATCAAAAAAGAAAACAACTTTAAAAAAATGTTTTAAAATAGAATCTCTAACATTCTGTAAAGTTTTACACTTGATGCAGGCCTCTGAAAGAGACCAAAGATGTTTCGTTTTATACTTAATTCAAATACATATTATTTGTGGAAGGTTGTACACATGGTATGTAGTGTTTAATTTACAACAAAATGCTTTGCAAGACTCAAGTACCCCTCATCTCCACCATAGAGCACTTGTCACTTTATATTCTTTTGGTATAAGATATCACAGGTTCTGCCTACTCATTTACATAGTCTTGTGGACCTATACTTTGCACTTACCTGCTGGTAGTAATTCCAGTCATAACAAATCATTTAAGATGTATTTACTGATAAATAAATTAGTTTGCGGAAAGTTTGGTTTTACAAAGTTATTTTATTTTTCTGGAAGCTCGAAAGTCACATGATAAATGACATTTCCTTTGGAAAATGGACTGTGAACAAAACTAGATGTTTTTCTTTAGTTTAAATACAACTGTACTCTAGTCACACAAGTTCTAAAATGCTTTGCTTTGGTCATTTTTGCTTTGATTTAGAAACACCTTTATAGTCTCTTCCTGAATAACATTTTTTTATATTAAAAATGCTACTTTTCATTTATACGTAAAGAGCATCTCTGATACACCACTGTGTACCACAAAAATTTTGAGGGTGTTATTAGCTCAAAAACGTTGAGAATTATTCTTCTAGAAGAATTTAGATTCAAAAACATGGAACATAGGACAGTAATTATTTAAAGATTTTAAAATGTGCATCAAATTAGAATTATTCATTATTAACATTCAGTTAAGAAACATTTAGGGTTATTTAAGAAAAGGATAATTACCTGATTTTTTTTATTAAAGTAAATTCAACCAGGAATAATTCTTGATTGGTATTTTACCAAAAATATTTAATGGAAATTTGTTGTCAAATATACCAGTAATAGTTTAAAACATCAATAGCTATACTCATTTTTAATTAGTTTTCTATTCTGAACATGCATAAATAATATAAAGACCAATTAACTTGTATTTAAACAGACTTTTTATCAAATCAGTACATAATCAGACAATCAAATCAGACAATACAAAATTTAGTCCAAAAATTATGATTGTTAATTGAAAAAATATGTGTAATTATACTATGTAGACAGCACATTACATCAGAATAGAAAACTTTCTGTGCAATAAAATATGCTTGTTACTGTTGAATTATTTTAGAAATATGATTTCAGTAAACAGCAATAAAAATCACATGTAATAATCTCTTATCAAATTGATTGCATTTAGAAAATAATTTTTAGGTAATTATATAGTTTAAGGGAATATGAATTTTTTAAATTATGTTATATTAAAAAGAATGTATATTCAGTGGTGTAGCGTGAGAGTCATAACATTTTTATAAACCGCCCAGAGAGCCCGGGGATTTTTATAAACCGCGTCGGGAGTCATAACCGCCCGGGGCGGAGGAAAATTTTGCCGCCCTCTTATTTAGGTATCTCACTTTAAAAGACTAAAATATACAGTAATTCTAAAGAACTTTTCGGCAAGAACAATCATCATTATTGTGTATTGTACAGTACATGTTACAAATAAAAAAGTCATGTATATATGTTTTGCAATTCAATAATCACATTTATTACAAAAATTTTTACAAGATATTATTATTATTTATTGTAAAATTTGCCGCCCCCTAAAAGTGCCGCCCGGGTCGGGCCGCCCCTGCCGCCCCCACTATGCTACGCCACTGTGTATATTCAATAGTCATTTGGAAAATGCATAACATTTTTCTGGGCGACCCGTATTTAAAGTGCTATAAACAAAAATTCATAGGACTACTTACCGATTGTGCCTCATTCGAGATGCCATTGCTTAAGCTTTCCATCGTCGTGTAGGTGCACGCTGGACGGCGGATGCACACGAAGCATGTCACGTGACCCAATTTCAACATCACTCGGTCATGTGACTAGGTCTCTGACACGTTTCCGGGCAGCTTTTCTTCTCACAGAAGAATCTGGTCTTTTTGCATTAATCACATGGGTTAAAGTGTACCTAGGTAACCCCTATGGCAGTATTTACGAGTTTAGAAATGCAAATTTTTAATTTTCGTGGGCTTGAGTATGCATGTTCTAACCTAACCTAACCTATTCTAATAAATTACCAAATTATTGATAATTTATTAGGGAATAGAATAGGTTAGGTTAGAATGTGCGTTCTCGGGCTCACGAAAATTAAAAAATTGCATTGCACTGGAAATGCATCAGAGACCTAGTCACGTGACTGAGTAATGTTGAAATTGGGTCACTTGAGAGGCTTCACATGCATCCACCGTCCAGCGTGCACCTTCACGACGACAGCAAGCTTAAGCAATGGCATCTCAAACGGGACACAATCAGTAAGTAGTCCTATGAATTTTTGTTTATAGCACTTTAAATACGGGTTGCCCAGAAAAATGTTATGCGTTTTCTGAATGACTATTAAATACACATTCTTTTTAATATAACATAATTTAAAAAATTCATATTTTCTTAAACTATATAATTACCAATTTTTATTATTAACAATAAAAATAAAATATTGGATGGATTATCACACACATTCTAAATGAACATTTTACTTTCTTCGCTGTTACAGAATAAAACATAAGGAAAGTATGGTGCTTGCTCAAATTTTGACATTTCCTGGTTTTTTTATTTTTTTGCATTTGATACTATTAAATTTTGATCATTAAAGGTCAAAGGGTTGGGAAGATAAAGGTAGTCAAGTGTCATTTTTCAAGTGAGGTTCAGACTCATTATTACAATTTTCAGTTTTTTGAGAATTTCATCTTTACCCTCAACATTAAGCCTTTTGCCTTTTTATAATAACTGCAAAGCCTATTTGTAAGGGAAAGATACAAAGTCCAGAAAATATTTCTAAAGCATTTTAATTTTGGATTGATTTATAATACCTTTAGAAGATATGTTTATTTATTTATCAACATAGTCACGATGGACCTGAATGCATTTTATGAACCTGGAAATGAGTTTCTTAATGCCAACCTCATAGAAATCTCTCGCTCGTATAATCACATTATCACTGTGTCTTGAATCATGTCATTGTCATCAAACTTCTTTTCTGAGAAATGTTCTTTCAACTTTGAAAACAAGTGATAATCATTTGGTGGAAAACCTGGGATGTGCAATGGATGTTTCCAAAATTACCTACTTGAATGTCTACAACAATTCTTGTGTTATGCAAGCAGTATGCAGAAGGCGTTATGGTGCAGTAGGACACCAGTTTGTCATGTTTTGCCTGTTCATAACATCATCATGAACAGAAACAAGTTACCAATGAATTCCAGTGGCAGTTTCTTTTTTCATGCAAAGAAGTCAAATCATTGAATGAACCTCACACTTGGTGAGATTTACAAATTGATATGGCCATTTTAAACACACATAAGCACAATGATGATGCAATCAAAGTTGTGTGACTTCTGTCACATAACTCAGACCTTAACAGACATGGCATTGCAACAGAACCCAGGAAGTAAAAAGGCAGTAAAAACCCAAAAAAAGTTTTTTGGGTTTTTACTGCCTTTGTATCTTTACTTTCCAAATATACCTCATAATAATAATAATATAAAATTACTTTTTAATAAAATCTTATAACAGATGGCATCACATATGCTAATGTGTCTTAGTGCTTTTTAAACTTAAATATTCTTTTAAATAGAGAAATTTCTCATAATTCAACAAAATTACCTCTCTTAAGCTTTTGTTATTATGTAAATTTTATATCATGTGAGATAATTGAAAATTATTGGATTTCTTTCCTGATCTGCTTAACCTCTCTTAACCAGGAAAAATCAAGCAAGAACCCTTTTCAGCTTTTTGTGTATTTTATTGTAGTATATTTTAGACAAGAATATTTGAAATAATTTTTTACTTCAGTTTTAAATTTCACTTTTCTATGCTTAAAACAGTTTTTCCTCCTCTTCAAATTTTAAAATGTAATATAAATATCATTTTTGCTAGTATTAGCAATATTTTTTTTTACAAATCGTTTAAGTTAACATTTTAAAATTTAGTGAAATCAAAATGCTTTTCTCTTTTTAGGTCATCAAGAAAATGGCTTGTTGTTTCAGCACAAACTAATATTCATTATGAATATAAAAATGAATTGGATGCTTTGGCTGCAGAACATCCAGAACTGTTAGTATTAGGAAAATGCTCAGAAGAATTTAGGAAGTCAAAAAATGAAAGTTATCGTTGTCATGGAAATACTAGTTATTCATATCCCAATATTTTAGAGGTAAAATCATATTTTGTTCATTTTAGAGAGATGTAAATTGTTTTTAATATTAAAAAAGTCTTATTTACTCATTAAGATCTTTATTAATTCTTTTATAAAATCAAAGTTTAGAGCAATCATGGAAAACATGGAATTTTCACGGATTTGGAAAATACAGAGAATTTCATGGAATTTATCATCTCATGTTAATGTTTCATGCTTTTATCCAAAATAATTGATTAATTGATACAATGGATGTGTAAAGTTTCATTCATGTATAATGCGGAGGAGTTTACCAAGATGTCTTGGTAAACTTGACTACCACCTTAACATGATTATGTAATTTGCATAATCATGTTTGAGTAATAATGGAATTCATTAGCTAGAAGCTGCAAAAACAGAAGTAGTAGGAATTATTTAACAAGGTATTTAAGATTAGATGATCATTGAACATTATTGGTATGATGTTTGTTGCCATTTAACAAAACAACTCCTAAAAGTTAGAATAATGGAAATAAAAAAAAACAAAAAATAAGTAATTTAATGTGAATAAATATTCCTATGCTAACACACATACTGTAATGGATTTTACAGAAGACATCTTTGTTTGAATAATAAGTGCATTGTACAGTTTTGTTTTAGTCCTGTTGAACTATAAACAGGAGTGAAACAAGTATATGTTGTATTTATGCCAGTACATACAGTCAAATTGCAACCTAAAGGTATTTAATTTATGTAAATTTTCATTTGTTAATCTGATGAAAATCCTGTAGTAGTCATTTTTTTATAATCAAAATAATTTGAATCAGAAATCAAACAGGAAAAGAGATTTCTGTTTGGTTTTAAAAATTCTAATTATGTAATTTATAATTATAATCAGTTTTCAATTAAATCATTTCATTAGATTTAATTGTTGTTAAATAATAATAATGCTATTGCTAATTAATTCAGCCATAATTAGTATATGTTAGTGATTGGTCATTTGAATTATTTCAGCTAAATTCTTGCAATTTATCAGATGTTTAATGCTGAGATGATTATTTAATCACTTTACATTTTCCGCATTAAGCATGAAATTGTGTCTTCAAATATTTTTTAAAATCTCATTATTAATAATATAATACTTTAAATATAATTACAAATAACTTATTGCTTTAATATATCATTTTAATTTATAAAATTATTAAATTGTAGCATTCGTATTTCAAAACAGTATACTTAAAAAGTGAAACTGTTATGAATTGTCCATTATGGGATCAAATCAAGAGTCGCAAACATTGTTTAATTAGCCTTTTTAGAGCATTGTTTCTAGAGATGTTGAGTGTTGATTTCTTTAGTTTTATCTTCTCATGTGATACTTATCGTTGTCTGAAGTAAAAACAAATGTAGTTGCAATAAGTGTATCCAATGGGTGCAAATTTGTTCCCTCATTGGCAAAAATAATTTTTGATACAGAATTTCAATTTTAAACTAAGAAATTTTTATTACATTTCAGGCAAGTTTCTTTTTTTTTATTTTAGTGTTAAAAGATACAAAGAAGAGCGAGTGAATCATTTGAATGATTCTGGAATCACTTGAGATATTTTGAATGATTTTGATAATTGAAAAAACAATTTCATGTAAATGAATCCATCACTATTATAAAAAATAAAAATTGCTAGGACAAATTATATCATTCACAGAAAAATATTTTTTTGACCATACATACATAGATGGGTCTTAGACTACTTTCTGTCCCTTCACATGCAGAAAGTAGTCTAAGACCCATCTATATATGTATGGTCAAAAGAAATATATTTTTCTGTGAATGACCATCACTATTATGTTTAATTTATGTTATTTTATTACTTTTATTTAATTTTATATTCTTGGAGTAATATATTGATTTTAATTATTTGAATATTTATATGAATAATTTTATAATTATAACAAATAGAAATTTTGCACATAATTTAATTTTGAAAAAAAAAATATTTTCAAATGTTGAATTATTAAATAATATAATTAAAATAAACTTCTCATTCAATTATTTTTATTTAATACAAATAAAATAGTGAAAAATTAGAAATTTACAATGAAAAAAGCTGAATCAAGAATGAAGCATATATAATTGAAATAGATGAGATTTGCTGTTTGTATATTTAAAAAAACTGTGCATATACTTAATTTATATCACTGCGTTATAATTTCCTTTGTATTGATTATTTTCATTCAAATGAAAATAATGAATGAGAACTCTAATTATATTTTTAAAGAATTTTTTGAAAATAATTTATCATATAATCAATATTATAAAAAATGGAATTTTGTAACTATTCCAATGATGAAATACTACTTAATTACCTATACTACCTAATATACTACCTAAATACTACCTAATATGAAATACTACTTAATTATAATACTAAATTATTTTAAAATAAAAATTTACATTACAGGAAGCTACATTTTGTCTTCATATTCGAGGTGCAAGACTCGGTCAGACTATGCTTAGTGATGCAATGATGGCAGGATGTATACCAGTAATTATTGCTGATGGATATATTATGCCATTTTTTGAAGTTATTGATTGGCAGAGGTAATTATTGATAATTATTAATGAAAATAGTATGTATTTTTTAAAATTAATTATATCAAAGTAACTTTTTTTTTGTAAATTAGAGCTGCTGTTTTCATTTATGAAGATGATCTACCACAGTTGATGCATATTTTGAAAGGATTTTCTGATGAAAATATTTCGGAAATGAGAAGGCAATGCTGTTTTTTGTGGGAAAAGTATTTTAGCAGTATCAGTAATATTGTAAAAACAACATTAAAAATAATAAATGACAGAGTTTTTCCACATGTCTCTCATACATATGAAGAATGGAATGATTTTCCTAGAAAGGTACATTATTTTTATGATTCATGTTAATTTCAATAGATAGTCAAACTTTGCAATCATAACAAATAAAAAGGACAGAGAAACTGACAACATAGTAGTAGTTTAAGCAATCTGAAAATTCAATTTTTCATTTCAACAAAAAGTTAAGATTTTTGTTGAAATGAAAATTATATTTTCAAATAATTCAAAATTTGTCATTTTAATATATTAATTGATTCAAAAACCACTACTACTTTTTTACCAAAAAATAATTTAGCCATGAAACATTTTCATGGTAGCTTAGGCTATCTTCAGCATTGAACATATAGACAGAATATTTTTTACATTTTAAATTAAAATTTCTAAATAAAGAACAACAATTATAATATTATACCAGCAAAAATTATAATTTAAAATTAATAAAATTGAATATTTTAATTTTAACTTTTTAGGATTTACTACAGTAAAACCTGTCCAAAATGGAACCTGAATAAAATGGAACTAATTCTTTGGAATGGAGTGATTTTTTATGTTAAAAAAAAATACTTGTTTAAAATGGAAACCTACCAAACTGAAAAAAGTATTTGGTACTGTGTGATTCCAGTTTACACAGGTTTTACTGTATATACAAAATAATTTTTTTATAGCAATAAATATGAAGATATTATTTTGGAACATCATTGGTTTAATTTCTAATAGTTTGAATAGAAAAATATATTCTATTTGAAAATATATCTAAAATATTTGTTTGGATTTCGATGATGCATTTTTGACAGACAAAGAAAGCAAAATGTTTACATTTATGAAATTTGTAAAGTACCCAAAACATGGTAACAGATATGGAAGAAAATAGTGCAAAAATAATTAATTAGGGATGTTTTTTATTTAAGATACATGAGCATTTTCTTTCTTTCTTTCTTTCTTTTTTCTTTTTTTTTTTTTTTTTTTTTTTTTTTTTTTTTTTTAATTAAAACATCTGAACAGATTTACATAACTCAATAATACTTTAATTGAATAAATTTTTAGCATCTGATAAACTGATGTATTAAAATGTAAATCAATGCATAATTTTTCTGTATTTCTCATAATGTATCATTTAATTTAAAATTTGTTTATTAACCTATTATTCTATAGAATAGATAATTTATCAGCAACAAAATAAAAGTCAAACGATATAACTTCTCCTAAATTTAAATTAATATTTAAGCAGAGTAATGCATTAGTACATAATTTATTAATTTGATTGTCTGTGGAATTCTTAAAAGCTATAGTTCATAAATTTAAACTTTTTGATGTAATTAATATTGAAATATTAATCTTTCTGACCTTGTAAACAATGATTTTATTTATTCTAATAATTTGCTTGTTATATTTAAGATCAAATTTCTTTTTACAGTTTGGTGTTTCTGCTCCTCTGTTTCTACCTGTTATTGCACCAAAGTCTCAAGGTTTTACAGCTGTTATATTAACATATGACAGGTTAGAAAGCCTGTTTCAAGTTATTTTGAAAGTAGTTCAAGCCCCCAGTTTATCTAAAGTTCTTGTTGTTTGGAATAATCAAAAGAAACCACCACCACCTGGTAATAATCACTCTTGAAATTTATTACAAAAATAATTATTTTATTAAATATTATTTATAATTTTTGTGTAGCATCTATGTGGCCCAAGATAAATAAACCATTGAAAGTAGTTCAAACACGAGAAAATAAATTAAGTAACAGGTAATATATTTAAATTCTTATTGTTTATAATAGGAAATTTATGTTTTGTTTAAAATACAGTTAAAGAAATTGTTTTTGACTCTTCGTTCTAAAAGCGAATTGTCTGACATACAAAAAATAAATTCTAATACAGCAAAACCTGTTCAAATTTTTCCGTTTTATTCAGGTTTTAAAATGGAAACCTGTCTAAATGGAAAAATCCTTTAGAAAGTGTTTTTTTTTTTCCTATGTTAAATTTTACTATAAGTCAGAAACCTGTTCAGTGCAGAAATGGAAGAGGTTTTTGAGTACAAAGAATGTAACTTAACCCGAATAAAGTGGGAAGTTAAGATTGCACTTACAGACAGATAACCAAATCACCTCCAAGTATAACAGTCATCACACAACATAAACTATATTCTGAGAACAATTTTGAACCTTGTCAGAGAAATGAAAGTTACATGACAAGAGGACATACAGACACAAGGTCTTTGTTCATTTTAGTTTTGTTGAAATTAACCAGGATTGGAATTAAATACTCTCAAGAATCAAATTAGTTTCTGAGAATCAAGTTCTCAAGAACAAGCAACAAATATAATTTATGAAAAGAATGAGATTAAAATTCTACATGCTATTGATTTGTACAGAATATTTAGTAACTAATTGTTATTGACTACTCAAAAACAAGTTGATTAACATACAGATAATTACAGAGATTGAAGTAAATGATAAATTAGAGTATTTAAATTCCTTGAGAATAAGACCACAAAATAACTTGGTCTCTGTATTATAGTAATGCACAATTACAATTTTCAATAGAAGAGTGAAATGCTAGGTTTTGGAACTTGAATTGCCTTGTTTGCTATCATGTGAGCTCGTAAAGGGTGCATCCAAGAACTATTTGAATACCTAGTGCAAGTTCTTGGAAACAAGAACTTTTTTACCATAATCAAAGTTTTCAATTCTTGAATTTGAATACTCCAATCTTTAGTTGAAATTAATATGGATTAGGCTTAGTAATAAAATATTTTTATGTAGGCTATGTAAAAATGATTTTACATAAAAAATTAATGTAACTATATAACATTTATAGAATATTGTTGAAAAATAAAAAAAAACTTAAAATAGTAAAACTTGTTTAAAACACAAACATGTCAAAAGTATTATATTTAGTATTGTAATATTTATTAAAATATTTAGTATTGTTTGATTCCAGTTTACACAAGTTTTACTGTAATTGTATAAATTTTTGATTAAATAGGAACATCATTTATGTGAACTCTATCAAAAGTTGAAAATAAGTTTTTTTGTTTTTCAGTCATTGTTTAAAAAACATGTTTATGTAAATTGAAATTATGAAGATTTTGTTTTGTATCTAAATGCTTTTATTTGCATAATCAAATGTCCATTCATCTGGAAAGTCAAGGACCCCAGGGGTCTGTAGAAGCAACTTTGGGAAACATTGGATTAGACAAATCCAATTTCTAGGCAGCATACTTTGTCTCAAAACCAAAATTTTTGTACTACTAGTCATCAACAGCAATTGCCAGATTCTGCTTAATGGTGATGCTACCTTTATACAACATAAGCTAATCATGCAAAAAGTAGAAAATTAAAGTGGAAAAAATGAAAAGGGTGTGTAAAGAAAATGTGTGGAACTGAATGTAACTATGAAAATAGAAATCATCAGACAACTGAAAAAAGATGTAAGCTGGCAAAAATTGTGAACAATTTTAACATTGGGTCAACAACAATCTAATCTTAAGAAAGAACAAAGAAAAGCTGTTGTTGTTTGTAATTGAAATGAAACACCTACTGAACATTGAGGAGAGACTGCACCTCAGACAATCAAAAATAGATGAATTAGATGTAGCTCTGACAGTTTAATAAAAAAAATAAAAAAGACATATTTATTTGAAAGACTGCTATTTAAAATTTTACATACATGCAAAGAAATTTAAGGTGTTCAGAAACTCAAATTGTTAGCTTATTGTTCTCTATAATCTTTAAAATATGTTAATATCTTTGAATGCTTTACATAATTTAAGAATAGAAAATTATATTGTAAAAAAATTTTTATATAAAAATATATATTAAATTTTGGCTATGGATCAGTTTGCTTTCATATTTGCTTTTATTTTTATTTTTTAAAATTTATTCTCATAATTATTTTATTTAGATTTTATCCTTATGATGAAATTGAAACAGAAGCTATTCTTGCTATTGATGATGATATCATTATGCTAACTGCAGATGAACTTGAATTTGGTTATGAGGTAAATTTGATTTAAAATTTAGAAATTTTATTTAAGAAGATATGCTTTAAAGAAATAAAATTTGGAAAATAATAGAAATAATAATTTTAATTTATAGGTATGGCGGGAATTTCCAGACAGGATTGTAGGATTTCCTTCAAGAGTTCACTTGTGGGATAATAATACACGGAAATGGAAGTATGAATCAGAATGGACAAATGAAATATCTATGGTATTGACAGGTGCAGCATTTTACCATAAGGTATTAAATTTGTACCTCTATATCCTTACTGTTATCAGTTTCTGTTTGTATCCTTGTCTACTTGGACCTTGTTTATTAATAGTTTCCAATTACTGGAAACTATTAATAAACAATAATTGGAAACTACACTGGTGTAGTTTCCAATTAGCAAACAGAGGCGATCTTAGTTAAAAAAACCAAAACAAAATATCTTTATTTTCACCTGTACACTATGTTTGTGTGTTTTGGACCTGTTTTGGATTTGTTATAGAATATTTTAAACTTTTTTAAAAACAAAAATATGGTTCCCAACAATGATAGTTAAAATATATATAATTAAATTTCACAAAACAAATAAACAAGATTATATAAAATTACTTACAGGTTATTTATTGTCTATTATCAATACACTAATATAGACAAAAATATCTATAAAAGAGTTCTTAACATAATGCCTGTATAAAAGGATAAAATCTGTTTAATATTTAAAGGTTTTCTTAAAAATTATTTAAAAAATGCTTTACTCACACTTATCTTGGTTACTTTATCCCAATTAGACTTAATTCTATAATATTTTCCCTTTTCACTTCCTTTTTAAATACCTTTCTACAGTGGTGTGTGGTGACTTTTGGTGATAGGGAAGCTGTGCCGAACCTGGATAGAATTATTGGAAGCATTATACGATATTTCAGTGTGTAGCATTCACCAGCTAAACTGGGTGAGATTGGTGCTCTGTAAAGCACATGCACAAATGCCTGTAATCTGGCTGTTTTACACAATCCAAATATTTTGGCCATGGAAGCTATCCCATATTCGAGAATACAGCACTTTCATTGGGAATATGCATGTACAAATTTATATTCGAATATACAATAGCAATCTTATAATTTTTCTTTACGTGTAGTATAAAAATTTGTAATAAGATACATAATGCAGTTGTAATAAAATATTAATTTTAATTAATTCAAAGTGCATTAAAATATAAAAATAATTGCGCACTATGTATTTATATTTTAGAAATTACAAGGGAAGTGCCGCTTCCACAGCTTCCATGGATGGCATGCCACTGCCTTTCTACACATTACTCCCTCTATAAATGATGCTATTCCATGATTGGTGAATTTCTCTTCCTAAATTATTAATTCTATTACCTTGTTTTTTTATATAAATGTTCGAATAATTGTCTTTTAAATCCATTTCTTTCTTTTTTCTTTAGTTTTACTGTATTTAAATTAATCTCACATCCTTATTTATTGCAATGCTCAGCAACTGCTAAATTTGCATAATTTTCTTTAATTGCCCTAATATGTTCCTTCTCAAGATCAGCTCACAAATGTTCAAACTACTGTATTACTTGTCCACTATGAGTAGTAGTACCACATTCTATTAGTCATAACTCTCTAGTTATGGCCTATAGAATGAATGGTTTGGATGACAGCATTATCATTTCAAATACTATCTTTGTACCGAAATTCATGAAAATCGGTGGAGGAGACATGTGTAGTGTGGCCTTATAAGTGTGATGTGATATCTAGCCCAAGCTTGAACGCTCTATCTTGGTCATGGTAGTAAAGATTGGCCGAACTCATAATGGCTTCGACCAGAGTGACTTGATGGTAAAGGACAAGACATATCTGTAGGACCACTCCCAAAAAATTTTGGGGGCTTTTCGGATTTGATTCCAGGCCCCAGTGGTGTATGCTGCTACCTTAACCACTCAGCCATCTGCCACTCCTCTATTTAAATGTTAGACAGGAAGAAAACTCCGTGCTGATTGTGTGGCGTTTTCTTCATGTGAGTGTCATTCTTCATTGGTGAGGCGCGAACCCATGACTCAACTACCAGTGTTTGGTGGTTTTATCCACTTGGCCACTAGTGGGTCCTGGTTGCAGTTGAGTGGCAGAGAATGGATTGTCACGTATTCGAAATACAGCAATCACACAAAATTTCCGAGACAAACCTCTAGCCCAGTGGTTGTTAACCTGGGGTGCGAGAGAGCATTTCCAGGAGTGCAAGAGAAATTTCAAAAATTTTTTTAAAAGATAGCTTAATGCACATATGGAAATGGAATTTGAAAAAGTAGACTTAGAACAGTTTTGGTGTAAACAGTTAGAAGCTTATCCACAACTGGCAAAAGCAGCACCAGGGACACTTTTACCATTTGCCACCACCTACCATTGTGAAATGGGATTTTCAGCACTTTTCCCCATAAAAACAAAAGCCAGAAATCGCTTAAATGCATCTGATGACCTATGTGTGGCTCTTTCAAAAAAGAGCCTCATTTTAATAGAATTATTATGAATAAACAACAACAACCTAGCCATTAAAATTTAAATATTGCTTTTTATGTTATATAGTAATATATATTGTAAATAAACACGGCATTTCTTTATGCAATAAATGTTTTTTCTTAAATAAAAAATATACACATTTTTTAAGGGGTTGCAAGAGCTTATTTTCATATTCAAGGGTGCTAACCACTAAAAAGGTTAAGAACTGCTGCTTTAGACTTATCACCATTTATAAATTTTAGCAAATAATTATTTAAAACGCAAATGTAGCTATTTCTTTAGATATTCATCCCTCTTTATGTTGCAATCGCATCGACATTGGAGGAACACCAAGATGCAATACACCATTTACTGCAATAGACGACTCTAGGACGATAAGTAGTTTTTTCACACCGTATTATTTTTCTTCACGATGTGAACTAACTTTTGAGGCTTAGAAGAAATGGCGACATGGATTTAGGGCGAGATACAGAAGATCTCGTGAAGAGAAAAGAAATTAAACTCACTTCTTTTGAAAAAGTAAATGATAAAAGAATGTTATGACACTGCTCAAAGAAAGAAGGAAAAAAAATTCTAGACATAAATTAAGGCATAATAATTTACTAACTAGTATATTATTGAAGGAAAATATTGAAGGGAGAAGATGATGATGCAGAACGAACGTCTTGGGAATTTAATAACTGGTTTGAAATTAAAAATTATGAGCCGTGAAAAGAGCGACAAGATAACCTTTAAGACAAATTTATTTAGTTTCAAAATATTTTACAACGTTTAGAAAAATCGTTTCTACTTGGAAATAAAAATTCTTCGTTGTTTCATCTAATGAATAAATACATTTTGGTTATTTAAAAGCCCAAAATTTTTATTGGGAAACATCAGACTTTTTTCGGTTTATAATTCGTCCACAGTTTACAATTTAGAGTTCTTAACGTTGAAATTGTAATAGAAGATGATTCAACAATGTTAATAAAAAATGAATTTTCAATTTTATTTATTACGTATAAATTCAAATCGAGTGCATTTATGTTTTATTTTAATTTGAAACAATTTATATCATTTAATTATTAAATTTTGTTTTTCTTTTTTTTTTGATCAGTTTTACAGTTTGTGTTATATATATATATTATTAACAGAAATATAGTTAATAACGTTTTATAAATGACAGTATTACAGTTATTTGTATACCACGGCCATGCCAGGAGACATAAAAAGCTGGGTAGACGAACACATGAACTGCGAAGACATTGCGATGAATTTCTTGGTGGGAAACATGACGGGAAAGGCGCCCATCAAAGTGACTCCTCGAAAAAAGTTCAAATGTCCCGAGTGCACCAACGTCGAAATGTTATCGGCAGATATCGTTCACATGGCCGAAAGGACAGTGTGCATTAACAAATTTGCACAGATCTACGGAGTGATGCCCTTGAAATCGGTAGAGTTCCGAGCCGATCCCGTTTTGTATAAAGACAATTTTCCAGAAAAGTTGAAGAGATTTAACAATGTCGGAAGTTTATAATTTATTCGAGCAACGTCCCTCGTTAAGTATAGTCAATGCATTCCAATCAACTGTTTTAGGACGGGATTACACAAGAAAGCGCATTTTTCTTATTGAAAGATATCTCCGATTAATAATTGTACTTAATTATTTTAAGTACTTCTGTAGCTTTCTACTTTAATCTTTTCACGTGGAATTGTAATGTATGGTAAATGTGTTGTTTAATATTTTCTTTTTAAAGTGTTTTAATTTCATTTATTTTAGTTGAAGTTTAAATTGAAACTATTTTAAACTTATGCAAAACATTGTATATTTGTAATTTAAACATTAAAACACCTGTTTGAATTGTAAATTGGAGCAGCTAATTCCACATTGTTGTAGAACGTTTGGAAACGATCAGCATAAAAAAAACATTGTAAACGTTTTTCGTTTTAATAAACCTTGGACTCCGATAATTCGTTTGATTTTTTTAATTGTTTTTTTTAATGAGTAAAAATGGAGTCTTGCGTTACAAAGATGTACCATACTTTGTACTTATTTTAAAAAAATTAAATTTATTATAAAATGAAGAAATATTGATTTTAGATTAACAGCGATCGAAGAAAAGCTTTTGCTTTTTTTACAGGAGCCTCACTCAATTATTCCATTCAGAGTTTAACGATTCTTACATATAGAACAACAGTTCCCAACTTAGCAACGTTATACTGCATTCGCACACAATCCACGATTCACTTTAATCTCGATTGCAACTGTCGCCACTAGAACGTCGAGCTGTTCGCACAGGCATCCGCTTGAGAAGGACCCGGCCGGCTATTGCACGCGATAACTACTTGATAAGTCACGAACATCAACCAAAAAAAAATGAAAGTTTTGGTTAGAAATAAATACTTTTTCTTGCCATATATCTAATAATAGCCAGATCTCATCGTCTCCAAATATATTTTTTATTTCTGTTGATAGCCCGACACGTGTTCCGCAGCCATCTTGTCACGCGCGCGTGGGATTGTGGGAACTCTTATGAGTGGATCTACCGTACGTTTCTGTATTCAACGGTGAGAAAACGACGTTTCTAAATAGACCGTTGAGTGGTCCGTTAGATTAGTGACGTCAGCGCTGTTTCATCGTTGAGCTCAACGGACTCAACTACTAGTTCCAAAATCTTTTGAGTCGATCGCGATTGAACCTCGTTTCGGTCGAGAGAGGTTCTTGATCACAATCTAGATTGAAATGCTCAGTGCGAACGGGGTATTAGGGTGGCTAGTAAAATGTAAATTACAGAATTTATTTAAGGCTAGGTATATTTTATTTAGTTGTTTTGTGATTTTCTCTAACAAAGAGAGGGCAACCGTCGACCAGATTGGTATACAATAATCAATAAGCGATTGAAAATTAGCAAAAAATGGAAAGTAAAGCAGTTTTAGAAGATATCGAACTACAAAATCTCCAAAGGATTCCACGTCGAATGGAATTTGGCGTGGAATCCCAAATTTTGGCGTTGGAAAGAATCGTTAACTATTCTTTCAATATGAGTTTTGAAACAAAATTTACTATCAAAGTAACGCCTAGATCGCTTATAGAGCTTACATAATTTATATATTCCGTACGAAGGACGGAAAGGATAAATTTCTGGTTAACGAAAAGCAGTTTGTTTAGTTTACGTATAGCCGGTATAGGACTAGGTTAAAGGTAAAAGCGACACTCGAGGCTAGTAGTTATAACTCGAACTAGGTATTATTACATTGTAACTTCGCTCTTTGACACGTCATTATTTTCGGTTTTTCTCTATAAAGAATGGGACGAACATAAAAAAAACCTAAAAAGATTCACATCAGAAAGCAACAAATAATGTTAATGAAAGAAAAATATGCAAATATCCATAAAGTCAATTTCGTGACATTCAAACGATACATTAGTGTTTTTTTCTCTCAATATTTTGCATGTCTGATTTTGCCAACTGCCCAACTAAACAATTTGCCCCATCAAATTGCTCCACAGTGCTGCAGAGAGCTGTGGAGTTGTTAATTTCAAAGAGTTCCAGATATTCGAGATCTTAAAGTTATAAGTTTATATACATAAAAAACTTAAAAAACTTGAATACTTGGAACTCTTTCAAATATAGGCCTATACTGTATACATATATTCTAGGGTTTCTCATTTCCCGGTCTTTTGCTTGTCCCGGAATCCCGGGATAAAAGAACTGTTTCCCGGGATCCCGGGACAAAATTAATTATTTTTAAGATATACAAAATGTCATGAAATCAAATGATTTAATTATTTTTTGTTTTTTAAAGTAATTTAATACGTTCTGCATCCTCCAGAATCATATTAATAACGCTGTTAAGATATGTATTAAAAATTACCTTTGAATTACGTAGAAATTTTCACAAATAGAAAATTTATTAAAGTTTGCTGGAAACTGCATACAGCAACGACAAAAATGCCTTTGAATTGAGTTGAAAATTAAAAAAAATGAACTTAGATCAAACTTCTAACTTAGAAGGTAATTTTTGATTTTTTAAATAAAATATAATACAAAATATTGTAAATTTTTATAAGATTTTAAAAAGCAAAGATGGTCAATACTCCGATCACTCAATCTAATTCTTATTTTAGTAATGAAAAGTCTTGCTACCGAGAATGCCTTTTCCGATTCAATTGATGTGATTGGAATCGTGTTTAATGCATTTAAGAGAAGACAAATATGTGTTTTCATCTGTATCCTGAAAGATTTCTAGTTCGTTTTCGAGATTGTAGTACTTCTTTTGTTCTCTAGTATTCTTGATTTGTCTACCTCGGCCGCATTAATAGAAAGATCATAGCCCAATAATTCGGCAGTTCGTTTGTCTTTAATAATCAGGTTATGAAGAAAAACTTCATACTTGCAGACTTTTGTTCGTATCCTTGCCCAATTTGCCCAACTTGGCGTTACGCAGTTATTGAACTTACTAAGCATGGTTAAAAATTAAGACAGCATAAGCACAATTATTACAGATATTACAGGTAAAGAATTTTGAGAGTCCTGCCACAAATAAGCTATGTATTGATTATTGACCATTTGTGACCTGCCATAACGAAACAAAAGTTAAAAAAAAAAAACTAATAAGTAGGTTTAAAATTAATAAATACAAATGTATTCTGACAGTTTATGAATTAATGATACTTTCTATTTGCAAAATTTCCTCAACCTTAACATAAAATAAGAAAAAAGTGAATTTTTTTAAATTTGCGGGATTTCCCGGGATAAGAAAAATTTCCCGAGTTAAAAAAACGACCGGGATCCCGGGATCCCGTTTGAGAAACCCTAATATATTCCAATTATATCCTGCTGTTATGTATACATAACAAGGAAAAGTAATGGAATCGTGTCAAATTTACACGATCTCCTTTATCTCCCACCTCTTCGACCTTTAATCACCAAAGTTTAATAGCATCAGTGGCGTAGCGTGGGTGTCAGCCGCCCGGGGCGGAGGAAAATTTCGCCCCCTCTTAAATAAAATACGGGGAATCCCTACAAGTCAGTACAGACGGTGTTGTCAGTCGCTACAATGAGCAAGTTCTCATTATTATACATACATTTAAAGAAAGGGGATTCCCCAGTTTCGTCACAGAATAAGTAATGAAAAATTCCGTGCTCATTTCAATCGGTCCGAATCGTAGGTGCGATAAAAATATGATATGAAATGGTTCAAATTTTTACAAGATATTATTATTTATTGTGAAAAAATGCCGCCCCCTAAAAGTGGCGGCCGGGGCGGGCCGCCCCTGCCGCCCCCACTACGCTACGCTACTGAATAGCATCAATATCCTAATACGCAAATCTCTCTGCAAAATTTCAAAAATTTTCGACAAATAGTATAGGGTTATTAAACTTTAAACAGGATGAATAAGATCGTGCCCCCCTCACACTAACATTTATACATACATAAATTACTCCCTAATTTTTGTGCATTTCCCGACGTTTCGATGTGTCCTGAGTCCAAAAATGTAAAAATCTCCGAGGGTCATTTTTTGACCGATCACCATATTTTCTCTTCGTTATATATAACAGCCGGAAAAGTAAAATCGTTATTGTGTGACCTTGTGATTGTGTAAAAAACAAATACACGCGCATTTAATTTAAATTTACAATCGAGAGTTTTTCACTCTCGATTGCAAATTTAAATTAAATGCGCGTGTATTTGTTTTTTTATTTTACTTGATCAAAATTTAATAATTAATTTGTGTATAATGCCATCGTTACAATCGTAGAACTGTGTCAAACAAAAGCATTAGAAGAACACGACAGTGCAAATTAAGTGCTGTTTTAATTAGCAGTTTATAGAAATTACAAAAAATTGTTTTTAAATTAGTTCTGTTTAAAACTTTTATTTTATTACTTTTATTTGAATCGATTGGAAATTATTCGTTCAATAACACTTACTGTCACGAGCGTTTTGGTGTACTACGTATTGGACTTTCATTATAATAATGATGATAAATAATAAATATGCCGTATTAATATTTGCAATATAGATAAGCTTCAATTAAAATTATTTGACATGAATAAAAACATAAAACGCAAGTTAAAAGCTTAAAAAATTATGACAAAAAGCTTTATTTTTGTTTTAACAAAATTACTGGATATTAAAGTCCTTATTTCTTTTATTGCAACCGCGAAGTATATCAGTAAATTAACACAAATGACTAAAATCACTTTTACTGCAATTTATTCGCTCAATTCTATTTTCGGTCGTTTGTGTTAATTGACGGGTATTAAAGGTTAAATTATTATTAAATAAATCACCAACGAAATTTCTCTGTATAAATTTAAAGAAAATAGAAACGAAACAATTTTCGATTAAATAAATTGTAAATAATGGTTCGAATTTAGGCGTGCCGAGTATCTTGAAGTAGAGAACACAAAGTCATTTGCATAATGAAAGTGAAAAACGATATAAATAAAAGTTATCTGTATTGATTTCAAAATATTGTTTTATTTATAATTTCTCTGTAGTTTATTTTTATTTATAGAAAAATATGTTACATTATTTTTATGACAAATATTTTAATTGATGATTGTTATTTCAAAGTGAATTATTCAATTATGGTAAAGAAGTAATACTTGGGTGTAGTTTGAATTGGAAATGTCGTTACCTACGTTTAAAAAAGCAGGATATGAAATTCGAGTAAGTATAATGAAAAAGTAATTTCGATTGAAATTTTTTCAAAATATTCATTGTTTTAATATAATTACATAAATTTAAAAATTCCAAAATATTGATATTTATTGAATAACAAACCTGCAGGTGTACGGGAATACTTTGGTTAAGGGGCAGAGGTAGTTGATTTTCCCGAATTTTATACAAGTATCAATTTTATTTGCCATCAATGATAATTTATTAAAGAGGTTGAGGCCGAAATTTTAAACGCGCAAACGTGTACGTCGGACGTTCGGCGCCGCTTTCCTGTAAGCCTAGAAGTTTGACATCGGCGTTTGGAATGTCGAGCATGATTCCACTGACTTTCCAAACTTCTAGGCTTACAGGAAAGCTGCGCCGAACGTCCAACGTACACGTTTGCGCGTTTAAAATTTCGGCCTCAACCTCGCTATTAACTTTTTTGCTTTCTCTGTCTGAATTTTCTTATTTATTATTTTTGCTTTGCCTGAATTTTTTCCATTATTTTGCCCGAAATTGGAAGGGCAGTTGCAATAAATTAGAAAATATGTGCGTTAATTCGAATAGTTTGAATTATATATATTGTTAAATGAATAGAATTAGAAAATTCTAAAGATTTTTGTCATATCCTATAAAATGCAGAAACCCGAATAATGTTTATAATTACTATCGCTACAATTAATATATTTTAAGATTATGATAATATAATTAGTGATTACAATGAATTATTTTCAAAAATTTGATAAGCTATAGAATGTATTAAAGTTTAACCAAATTTATCTTTCACAAGCGGAATATTTATTGACAATTACAAAATGTTCATCTAAAATGGAAAAGCGATTTTTTCGGGACGTTTAATTCGGAAAATCGAAATTAAATCGTGAATAATTCGTCGAAAAGTATCGAATAACAATATTACGGCGACTTCCGAAACCTAAAAGAATATTCGCACCCCTCCCGTTAAAATTATTGATGCCTCTTCTTATAAGAATGGTCAAGTGTCAGCGAACATGCGGAAGAGAAAAATATTATTTTTCAATTGTTTTATACACGGCTTTTATTAAGCCAGAAACATTGGTCCGAGATAGAGAGGAGATTAGATGAAAATGTGTACAAATAATGGGGGGAAAACAGAATTATTTCGCTTTTCCGTAAATGCAAAAACTGCAAAAAATATTTCTTCCGGGGATTTTTTCCATCCGAGTTTCCAACGTATTTTTACTCTCCTCACCTCGAGCGTTGCGGATCCTCTCTTGCCAACTCTCGTCAATTGGCC
Organism: Centruroides vittatus; assembly: GCF_030686945.1. Taxonomy (NCBI): domain Eukaryota; kingdom Metazoa; phylum Arthropoda; class Arachnida; order Scorpiones; family Buthidae; genus Centruroides; species Centruroides vittatus. Next base: position 2,165,291 of record NW_027121927.1, read on the forward strand.
GGTGAAACAACCGTCCAAAATTTTATCAACTTCGATCCGATAGGAGGGCCGACGTCGTTTCTGTCTCACCCATCGATTCGAATAATAAGATGACGTCCATTTACTTCTACGCACGTTTGAATCCCTACGCTTTTCCTGTCCCCAGTTGCATCGGAATGGAGGCAGAAGAATTCCGGGACTGGCATCTCATCGTTCGTCTGTAGGCTCAAGAAAAACAAAATCGAAACCAAAGAAACCGGTGGAAGGTTTAAAATCTGGAACGAATCATCTTCGTATGAAACGCGTTTTTCCCTCTACGGAATCGGAAGCGTCCCAGAGGTCACTGAGTCAAGAGGGTCAGAAGGGCGTTTAATTGTCAGATGTCCACTTTGCCGTTGGTATCTTCGGACTCCATCAGCATCCCGTTGATGAGCGAGGAGGTGAGAAGCGTGGACTCCGTCTTGTAGACGGACAAGTAACCGAAAACGCGCTCTACTCTAAGTTTCTGTACAAAGTTAAGCAACCGGAAGATGTTGCGAGAGGTGACGTCGGCGCACTCGACCAGCAACACGTACATGAAGACGTCTGGATCGGGCGGATCGAGCCGTCGATAAAAGGACAACCTGGAGACGGAGAAGTCGGGGGAGAGATTGGAGTACATGAGACGGGCGCCGGTCCATTCTTTCCAGGACTCTTCTAAGACGCTGTCTAAGGCGTTTTCCAGACACACGAAGCCGACGAAGACGCAGGCCTTATCGTCCACCGCACGAGAGGCCGAGGCGAAGTTAGGGGGTTGAAAACGGTGGATCTCGGTGTAGATGCCTAAAAAAAAAAAGAAAGAAAGAAAGAAAAGAAAGAAAAAACGACGAGGAATGAGTTTAACAGGAAGAGATGGAAGAAGTCATTTATTTTGGAGCTCACCTTGGCGCAGGTCGAAGTCTTCTCCCAGTTCCGAAGGTTCCAATAGAGCCACTTTGTTGGTGTTTAGATGAAGACGATGGATGACGGGATATATAACTAGATGGGGGGAAAAAACTGACCTTAAAAAATAGATCAGGCTTGATCGAAATAGATTGGTTTTACTCTTGCCGTCTGACTCCAGACAGCAAGAGTAAAACCAATCTACTGAAGAGTTCAGAGAATATCGACGAGGTACGGAATGGCAAGTATCAATAACAGAAAATGTAGATACAGTGAAACCTCGATGTGGGTCCCTGCTAAATAGCGCCATTCTGGTGGACGAAACGCTTAAGTCAGCCTCAGCTTATCAATCTAGACGCTAGAGAACCCGAATCGAATCTGGGCGAATAAGGACCCAGATTCGATTCGATCCATAGACCGTCAGTTAGACGGCCAGATGGCCGAGCGGTCAAGGTGGCAGCCTACCGCTCTGGGGGACCCGGGATCGAATCCGAACGGGTCGAATAATCCCCAGGAATTTTTCGGGGGTGGTCCGTTCGGATATGTCGGGCCCCGTCCCTCACCACCCGGTCGCCCCATTGTGGGCCTGGCCGAACCCATAATGGGCCTTCTAAAAAGAGGCCCTCTTAGTGCCCACAGGGCGGAAAGAGTTAAAAAAAAAAAAAAAAAAAAAAAAAAAAGACCGTCAGTTAGAGATATGTCTGTTCTTCATCAAGCCATCATGTGTTTGGCCAGGCCCACAATGAGATAGCCGGATGGTGAGATGCGAGGTCAGACATATCCGAAACGGAAATATTTTCTTTTTACAACGACGTACCCGATCATCCGCAAAGACTCAATGTTTACATTACCCGATTAGGCCGAATTTGCCATACATCACCTCAGCAAGAGACCAGTAAGTTGCATATTCGTTTCGTTTATATCTAGAATTAAGGCTTGGAAAACAATAACCGATAGCTTTATTCGAAGGAAACAAGACACCTTGTCTCTCAGACATATTCGGACGATCGTCTCCGAAAAATCCCTAGGATTTTCCACCGTTCCACAGTCGATCCCAGGTCTTTCCGAGCTGCGGACTGCTACCTTAATTGTTCGGTCACCCTACCATCGACCAGTAGTACTATCACGTCGTCTATTATTACATTGTGTTATAGAATAATTTAAATCTTACATTAATCGTCTTAACATGCACAGTTGATAAAAACTACAAGTAAGTTTGTGTACAGTACATCCAAAACTTCTTTAAACTCGTGTTTTTACGTATTTCTTAACTAAGAATTTTTGTCTGAAAGTAAAGTCTAATTAAAAACAGCTGTAGCAATTTTTTTAATTCAAATTGTTCAGTACCTTTAGTTTCTAGTTGAAAATAGCATATAATAAGCCTACTTGCTTTTAGTTTTAACGTGTAATGTTTATAAGTTTGCACTATACCTAACTAAATTAATATAAGCAAATCAGTAAACTCTTTTAGGTTTTAAAATATAACTTAGTATTTATTAATGTAAATATTGAAATGAAATGTTTCTGATAAACTCTTGTATTGATATTCACTTTATTCGTATCGAAATTTTTCCGGTTAATTCTCGAGAGCCATGCAGTTTGCCTTCGTCGTGAAAGCTCCCCAGTTTGGGATCCTTGATGACAAATAATGCTGGGAATTTTAAAAAATGATGTTTCTTTGTTGTTGAGTGAACTAGCATTACATCCAATTACACAACAAATCACCATAGTGATATTCGAAACGAAAAAATCAACACAAAAACCCCAGTTAAAGCGCACGTGAACACACAAAACGTAAACAAGTCACAGAGTCACAAAGATGGCGCTGGACAATTGCGCATGCTCATGACGTCACTCGTGATGTCGACATGAAACTTCTCTATAATAGACCATATGATAGTACTACTGATCGGAAATAGATAAAATCGGTAACAATTCGATCGAGTCAAAAAATATTCAAATTTTTACAGTTTTTTGTACATCTGAAAGTCATAAGGTTTGATTTCAGATCTCATTTTCTGAATTTGATCAGAGGGAAGTGTGTGAACTAACTGATTTTGTTTTCTGAAGAATGTAAACCCCCGCTAACTCGGACTCCACCAACTCAGACTTGGCATAACATGGATAAAAAGGTACAGTAATTTAAAGTTTCTCGACAGCAGAAAAATTAGGTTAAGTATTTTTATTCACCTTTTGTGTATTGCTTATATTTTGCAGATTCGGATCTTCAAAGATTTAACAATTTGTTTAAAGTATACTTGGCTGCATATTCAGACGGGACCAACGAAAATCGATAGAAAAGAATCCAAGAAGAGTAAATATGTGTTAAAGATAAGTCGAAGAATATAAAAAACTGTTAAATACTTAGTATCTATTGCCATCAAAAAGAAATCAAAGCATGATATTATGTGGAATGCCTTTTTTACTTCATTTGCAATTAGATCTAAACAAACATGTCACCAGCTTTCTGCAACAGGAATCGGTGTACTACCGGTAGCAAAAAAACTAAAATACTATTCGATTATTGCTCTAAACTCAAGAATATATAACTTACTTGTTAGTTACTTCCAATAAATTCCATCAATAAATTTGTCTGTAACCTTATTAACGGAAGTGAAACGTGATCCTATTGTAATGAAGAGTAGAAAAAGAGAAGGGAAAAAAGATATAACATATAAAATATTTATAGGACACAACATAATATTTTTAATAAATTTATAAATAATATATGACTATGTGTCATTCCTCTAGCTTTGCAAGTACATTTACAATCGATATTTTTAACTTACATATTCATATATTGAAAGTTATTTTATGAGGTCGGTCATTAATATTGGATGACTGTCAGCAATGATGATTAAATCGTCAAACTTTTTTTTTATCATTGTCTGTGATTCCAAATACCGTTTATATTTGTAGATGAAAATATAGCTTCGGCTTCAAAGAGGTCTTTTTGACTCTTCCAGTTTCAAACTTTCAAACTGTTCATCACATTGGCTATTATTATTGCAATACACATATTTGACAGTTTGAGAGAAAATATTCTATGCTTTAAGGCTCGTTCGGACACGTCCAGTAAGTCAATCGAGCGGCCAGTAGCCACTTACTGAAAAGTTTAGTGCATAAAATGTATCCGGACTAGTACAACTGATAATGCAACGAGCTTCGAGATGGACAGTCGTAGACGTATTATTCGGCACTGAATACAGTGGCGGATACAAGGGGAGGCTATAAGGGCTTATAAACCCTCTCCATCGACATACACACACACACACACACACACAAATAAAATTTATATATTCGAACTTCAAAACATTGTTTTAAAATTATAAGCAGTTTTGAAAACAGAAGTCATTTAGCCTGTACAAATTTTCATCCCGGGTCCGTTCTTTTCTTGCCAATCTGTCGCCTATCAGGACACGCTCCAACCGCATAATCAAAATGTAAGTTCCTTGTGTTATACTTCTCGAGCGGCCGACTGAGCACGAACACCTCAGCCGACCTCACCTTCCTAACTGATCCAAAAGTTTCACCAAACAAAGCCAGTCCCTGGGCCATCGTTGCCGAAGAACTGATCGTCAACATCGACAGTGACATTTGGACTTTCTCTGGACTCTTATCACCCGACAGAGAAATATGACGAAATCCTTCATAAAGCAACCAATAGCAAAATTTTGTAAACATGTTTTTATTTAATTAACATTAAACGGGTTCAATTCTAAATAATAATCCAAATTCAGTGTCCAAATCGCACCCACATACGACGTTCTGGACCCCTCGTCCCGCCAATTACACCCCGTCGGTAATTCCACTGTCAGTTTTGTTTTTTTTTTTAACTCTCTGCCCTGTGGGCACTAAGAGGGCCTCTTTTAGAAGGCCCATTATGGGTTCGGCCAGGCCCACAATGGGGCGACCGGGTGGTGAGGGACGGGGCCCGACATATCCGAACGGACCACCCCCCGAAAAATTACTGGGGATTATTCGACCCGTTCGGATCCGATCCCGGGTTCCCCAGAGCGGTAGGCTGCCACCTTGACCGCTCGGCCATCCGGCCGTCCTGTCAGTTTTGTTAATAAATATAAACGTTCCGGGCTTGTGTTTAGATTTGATAAATTAAAAATAGCCTATACTGAATAAATAAATAATTTTAATTAAAGATAAATTATCGAATAATATATCGCATTTATCTGTTAAAACGTAACGCAAATAACTAATTTTGGTAACACTTCTTAACCTATTTTTAACTGGTTGGCTAGCGTCGTTCAGGGGCTAGCTTCTGGAGCTTTATGCAGGCCATATTGACTAACCTCAACACCATCTGTAGATCATTTTATTCCCGAATATGTGAGAAAGACTTGGTGTCAGAAGACGTCCGAAGTATCCTCTTTAAACGGAGTTTCGTCGGTAAAAGAAGTTTCTCCCGATCAGAGAATTTCCGGTACAAATAACGGAATCAATAGCTGCTATAAGAATGCGTCGGGAATAAAAAAAGACAAAAAAGAGCGGGGAAAGAACGAAAACCAAGACCTTTGAGGTTTCGGGTATGGTAAGAAGACATCAAAAACACTAAATAGATAATCAGCGTGAAGGGTATTCTATTCTCAGCCTACAAACTCGTGAGAAAGGAATGGTACTGTACCGTCTTGCAGCCAGGTTTGTTACACAATCATTATGTTCTAGATTGTGTAACAAACCTGGCTGCAAGAGTAATGAAAATCTCAACTGAAGCTATGGAGAAATAAAAAAAGTGATGAAATTGTAGGAAAGATTCTATACTAAACTTTACAAAAGAATAAGAATTGATAGACATCAAACGTACTGTACTTCTAAATTCTCGTTGGAAGTTGAGAGGATGAAGAAAATTCGCCTACTCCCATTTGGAAACGAAGGCCGGATAAACATCTATGACCTGCCAACTTTTGAAAATCGAAATTGGTGGAAGAAAGACTAGAAATTACGAAACTGTCGCTAACCCAGCTTTAATTTAAAGCCTTGATTCCACTTCACGTTTCCAGCAGTTACGGCGACAATTGCTATTGAAATAATCCCAGAAGGTAGCGCTCTAGCGGCTCGCCGCGCAGCTAAGGAAAATTGCGATGTGTCGAATATTTGTAGCTGTCACTAAGATCCACCATTTTCGATATCCAATAAAATGATAACATATATCTGACATCAGAACAATAGAATCTCCTCTGTGCTCGAAAATGTGACAGTGCATCTAATTGGCCAGGGATAGCGAATCTATGCTCAAAGTGGCACTTAAGAAGAAATCCTCTGGCTCGTAACATATACGATTTCAATTTATCACCTATGTTTTTCAACCATCCTTTCGGTTTATCACCTTATCATCTCTTTTTCAATCAGATTTTTTACACTTATTCTAATTAAAGCGTATTCATTTAATATTTCTAAATATCGTTATTCGAAGTCTAAAACTTTGGCACGCTTAAACATCTTTAAAGCCAAATTTGCTTACTATATGGCAAGCGGGCTAAAACGGTTCGCCATCCCTGTAATAGGCCAATGTATTAGCGTTTCTAATCGGCTTCTTTTGCATAACTGCCAACGTTACTGGAGAACGTTCAGAGGCGAAGATGTAAAACATTATTACATCAAAAGATGGAATAATGTTTTACATCTTCGCCGTTCCTGCTGAACACACGTAAGTGGAGTCAATGCTTAAGGTTCGATTCTAATTACAAGATCGCCGCGAGTGATGGCGATAAACGTTTAGCACCAAAATTACACATGTGGTATTCCACAGCATTCAATGGAATACCGCCGTTTATTCCATTGAATGCTTTGGGACTACACAAAGGAGCCGATTAAAAATCTAATACATCGGTCAATTAGATGGACTGTCACATTTTCGCGCAAGGGATATATTCTATTGTTCTGACGTAAGATATACGCTATCACTTTATTGGCTATCGAAAGCGGCGAATCTTAGTGGCAGTAACAAATATTCTATACGTCGAAAATTTTCCTTAACGCGCAAATCTCCTGGAGATAGATGCCTTGTTTAATTGTTTCCATAGTAATCGCTCGCCGCTACTGTAAACTTGCAAGTGGAAGAAAGCTTTATTCGTCGTATGATGTTTTTTCCCATTCCATCACAAACTAACAATGCTTCTTCTAGCGAAAAAGGGTGGTTAGTGAGGAGCGGTACCGATCCTGAAGGAAAGAGAAGCGAAATATAGTAAAAATATTACCTCCTTTTTCGACGCTGTTGAAGGTTTCTCCCTTTTCGAACCAAGAATGTTTCTGAAGAGTCAACCACAGGTTCCGTCTTCGGTTCCTGTACGATTCTTTCTCCGACCGCGCGTGAGCGACGAAGGAAAAGACGAAAAAGTCGTTGAAGACGTTCTCCATCTTAACGCTGTAAGAAACAAAATCAATTGGTCCAATAAACTAATGTTTCCCCATTAATATTATCGTAAAAATTTCTATCCTAGAGCGGAAACTTCAACGATTATAGTTGCAATTGTTATTGTATTGACTTAAAATATTATTGCGGTAAAAAATGCTTTCGAGTGATGGAAACGCGTATGTCCGGGAAGCGATGACGTAATCTCGGATGATTTCAGTACGAGAATGGCACGAATTAGGATCGGCTCCGAAAGTATAATTGGAAAGCTGTAAATATGAAACGAGAAAGGAAAATATCACCATACTTGTGTCTGTGAAACGACTTTATTTAAAAAACAATAAAGTGTTATTGGTTGTATTGCTGATATGATGAAATAAATCGAAATTAATTGCGCTCTATACTAATTTGTTTCCTCAGCATAATTTCTATATTTTATAAGATATAGAAATTATGATCTATATGCTGTGTACAAATATACTCTAAAAATTTATAAACCACTAGGTCATGTATCTGGTATAATAATTTGTCTTTATTCTTATTCCTTTGAACTTCACTTTTTTTATTTTACTATATTAATTTATAACCTTCAGTCATTACTGTACATAAACAAAATAATCTATTAATCACCAATTCCTAGAAATTACAGCACTGAACTTCTTCAGGTCGTTTGATCGATAAATTAATTTCTGATGTCGAAACCATTCGTCGAGTCATCAATTCTTTATAAATCGGCAATTCAGTTGACACGTTACAAATCTTTTGATCTTGAATGCTTCGAGTCGGTACGTGTTATCCATAATACACCATTCTAACCAGAGCGAACGAACTGAATTATTTGATTGAATTATTAAATGAGCTCAATCGAATGATTCGAGTTGTTGAAAAAATAGTTTTCCCGTCACTAGAACAAATAATCCAGCAACGAGTTGCGTAACTTTCCCGGCTGATTTTAATGAACTTATTAATTTCAAACCGCAATTATTTATTTCAGCAGAAAATGTGAAGATTCGTCTAGAAAACAGTTTTGAAACTCAATCAAAAGCATTTATAAACACCTTACAAAATTAACGGTTTTACAAAATCGAACGATTCCATCAAACTATTGTGTTTCATCATCGACCAAAGCCAAATGTCTTCGTTCTCAAATATTAACTTTTACGTGGACAAAAATCTTTTCTTTTAGTCTAACTGGAAATTCTTTTTAATATCTATTCCTTACGAACGCCCGATTCTAAATACGAGAATGTTTTTAACGGGAGCGAATCAAAGGCTTTGGAAATGTTAACATTTCCTTTCTGAGGCACAGCAGAAGAAAAATCGAGACTTTCTATCAGACTGAATAATCATTGGCTAACCTACAACTTAAATTTATTCGTGCTTTTATAAAATACATTTTTTACGACTGAAGAAAGAAACAAAGACTTTACCTGAATTTCTTTTGCCTTCAGTTTTCGGAAGAAATAGAGACGAAAAGGAGCGTCGGAAGGCGGTACGAAGAAGTGGCGATCATTCCGTGTGATGTCGAAACTCTCTGGAGAAACTCGATGACTGAAAATAAATTATTCATGAGACGTCATTGTCTTTAATTGTTAATACGCTGTTTCTCCTACCACTCATTAGCTACGCAAAATCAAAAGTCACGAGATAAAATAAAAATCAAAGCGCAGTTTCGTCACAAAACGTCTTTGAATAGTCGCTATAAAAGCTTGAAACGTTAGGGTACTGCACAGCGACGGGAGACCCAGGATTTTTCGTAGATGGTCTCACTCAGAGATGTCAGATCCCTACTCTCACCATACGGTCGCTTCCCTCGAGGACCTGACCGAATAGCGGACAGCCTTCTTAGAATCCATAGAGAAGAATCAAAAATGAAAGAAAAACAACCCGAAAATCGTTCCACGAATACCTAAACATTTTCTCTAAACTGAATTAAAGCTGTTCTCCAAACCACCGTTAATTTGGGAAATAACTTGGAATAGGGAAGAGTACTCACCCGATACAAAGCAAAGGTCTGAAAGGTATTTTCGCCTCGGAATTTGAGTCGTTAACCTGAAAGGGCGGCGGGAAAGAGGGACGGAATCGTTTCTTTCGTCGTGTTGTCACGTCGTCATAGAGACGTCAACCGAAATATCGAACCGGCGCTCTTCCCACTTAACGGAGCGGCAGTGCCAACCGATTCTGGAATGGAACGAAGGAGCAGTTTTAGATGATAAGCGAGAAAGTGCCTTCTCATCTTCCTTTACTTGGGAATGAACATTTCCTTATTTATTCCTAAATAAAGTACTGGCCAATTACGGTCTCCGGGATAATTCGATGCCTTACTCAACCAATAAGAATCTCGTTCGGTAAAAATCGACCTTTCCGATTGGAAGAACAAATTAAACTCTAGAAACACAAAGATTAAATTTAGACCTGAACCGAATGCATCTGGTGATTTGTTATTAGAAAACGAGAGAAAATATCGTTGTGACTTTCTTCTCCCGATCAACAATTTACATTTAATATTTTAAATGGAACCACGATAGTCTCCCGGGGCTCGGGCGGTTCCCGTTTAAAACATTCTGATTAACCGGCGCCATTTTCTACCTCGGTAATTAGCGGCTCGGCCGACGAATATTAAACACCGACAAAGAGGGGCGTAACAAAAACAAATTAATTATTAAAGTTTGTTGTGTTCCGTTGCCAAGGTAAGTGGCGTTCCGTGCGTCTGCCCGAAAATTCGACTCTCTCCATTAAGGCTTCTTTTTAAATATTTTAAGGATTCGTTACAAAGACAACTTTGCCTTTCCAGATGCCAGATATTTTCAACCGGGTTCTTTCGACTTTAATCTCCGTTTTCGATCGAAAAAATGCGAGAAATCCATTTATACTCTTGGCTACAGTACACACGAAATTGTCCACATCGTTTTTCGTTTCTTAGAGAACTAATGATAAAATTAAATAGTAGTGTTTTCCTCAAGGTTTGCAAGTTTTAAAATTATTTAATTTTGCCATGAATAAGGAAGCCTTTAGCGTAAATCACTCTTAAATGTTCGATATAATTACATAGAAAAAAAGGATCTGAAATAAAGCAAAACTCTATAAACAGTCCGAACATTACAGAAAGAAGGTGCAACTTATCAGTTTTCATAAAAGATACAGAAAAAGTTTGCGGCATATTATGCGCCATGTTCCTTATTGTTATTGCTCTTCTTCACCAGGATTTGGCGCAGACCCATCCTTTCGCAAAAACTGTAGTCGAAATATATCGCGATGTGCGCAGCTCCACGAAAACCCTTGGCAGAATTTATTCATCGTTAAATTCGCTTAATGTCTTCGCGTCTATACAAATTATTTAAATAAAAAAAAGGTCGATAAATTACGTTTTATTACTAATAAAATTGTAATTTTCGAAGAAATGATCCTTCACTCTGCTTTCTTCTTGATGGCAATCAAGGCGTAGCATCGGGGAGAAATCAAGGAATCGAACAGACGCGTCAAGTACGCTTCTTCCACGCAATCCTGAAACAAACAAATACTTCCGTTAGAAAAGTCTAATTTTCGCCAAGTCTTTTAAATCGGTTCCTAAAATATATACAAGAGATAGAATAGTCACGTATCAGTTCATAATATTGGTTGACGACGATATTATTTTGAATAACCCTTTAGGATTAATTAAGGATAAATTGAAAGGGGAGAAATTTTTCGCCTCGGCTAACAATCCTAACTTCACGAGAAAAACTGTACAGGAATAAGAAAATCGTTACATCGAGGTTATGGTGGTTGACGAAAACGCTACAATAATCCGGAATTGTTCTTAATATCGGTAGTTTCCAAATTACTGGACGGGATGGTGCCAACAAAACTACATCTTGGAAGCCGGGAGGTACTCGTTTCCTCTCAATAATCGCCTAAGGTAAGACGACTATGCTAAATTGTCTAGAATGTTTCGAAGGGAAGCATTCTAGAAAATTTGGCACTCGTCTTCATACAGAAAAACAAATTGCTTGTAAAACTTGTAAAAGCAATGTTACGCTTTTATGTGTTTCGTGTAAAAGCGTAGCAATATATATATAACAGTTAATTTGTAAAATGTCATATAATTTTTTAATGGTATTTAGTAAATTATAGTGCATAGTGTATGATGTCTGAACATGAGATCGTTTGACATCGTGTACGAAAACGTCTAGAAAATTATTCACGTTGTAAAGTATGTTAAGGAATTATTTGAAATGACTTGTAAGTAATCCGCTCCAGAAATTCATTACATTATTATTAAATATATTCACTAGTTGGAATGGAGAGGGAAAAAGATACGAGAAAAGAAAGAAAATAACACAAAGTCGTAGTTTTGTTCCCGTTTTTCTCAATTTTCCGTTCGACAAAGTCTATATGACGACGTCGTCAGCATCTGGTAAAAACTCAAGCATCTTACTCTGCTGAAAGTCGCACAAAATTCGTCTTTGGCTATACAAACCAAATACGAAAAAAGCAGCGCGTCATTCTATTTATTTCCACATATAAATCATAAATTAACGAGTGAAATTGAAATGCCAGAACTTTATGCAACGGCGTGCATTCCAAAGAGAAATATTTTTGAACATTAAAATTTCACGAACAAAATATTGATTATTGAAATCCTCCGAAGTTGCGTCTAAATTTGTGTTTTATAAAGACAAGAAACCGCTGGAGAAAGAAATTACTCAACGCAACGTCCAAAAACAAAATATGCTTGATTTTCTTCGATCTATTAAATATGCTAATGTCTTTCGACCGTACTTTTGTTTCGTAGAATTTTATAGTTTTCAATGCAGTTTGTTTTAAGAAAACAAACAGCGCTACGATGACAACGGAAGATGGCCTCGGGTACTGCAACTAATTTAACTTGTTCACGTATCATCGAAAAAATCACAGATGACAAATATTCCGTTTGTTTTAATTGGTTCCAAACATCTAAGTTTATGAGCAAGGGCCAGATATGCATGCACGTGCATGGTTTTTTTTTTTTTTTGCGTGTTTGTTTTTCTGATGTCAAAACTTCAATATAAGCACGATTTCGGCCCAAGTAGATCAAATTAAGGTTGTCGGATAACGCATATTTTATATAGCTTTTTAAAAATGCATATAAAATTTGCGTTTATGATTTTTTACTGCATATTTTACAGATTTGATCATTTTCGGTAGTGTTTAAGCGTTTTATAAATTTTATAGATTGTTTGCATGATTGCGAGTGCTATTTTTCAAGTGATCTATAGTTTATTTCTGCTATCTGTGCAGTGAATCTTTTTTACGCATGTACAGTACAATTTGCTTGAGAAATATCACTCGTCATCCAAATACAGATGGGTGCGCACAATTCAACTGTTTTAAATTTGAACCGTCCAACTCGTATTCCTTTAAAGTCCCACAAACGAACATGTTTTGCATTGCCATGGAAATCTTTCTATTCTCAAATCCTTTGAATTAATTGGATTAAAATTCTTGTAAATGTTATATCTATTAATTTAATAATGTTAAATTTAAATCTTTCAAAAACTTCTGCAAGTCTGATGTTTAATTAAATATAAGGGAGAGATCATTTCTTGTTAGTAGTCAAATATATATATGGAGTATGCGTAGAAAACATTCCATTATATCAAGTTCAGTTTGACTAACAACATGGATAAAACAGTAAAAATTACTGCAGAATTGCTATAAGAAACTAAGTGAAGGAGTTTGATTCTGGACATTTAAAATAAATGGAAAATTCCTTATTGTAATGTATGCCATAATTTGTTCCTGCTAAAAAAAATTCAAATGTCTTAGCATGTTGAAACGTCTTTACACCAACGCAAAGTGAAGCGTCAAAACGAGCCAAAACCGCACTTGATCACAGATAAGTCTATCTGCCTGACACTTTAGCAGAGTTCAAGATATCGGTTGGAAACGAAACAATACTATCAAGTTCGACATTAAATCTAAAATTTAATTAATAACTTAATAAGAACGTTTACGCATTTCTCATCGTTTATACAGGGATGCAGACAAAATAATACGAATGTTATTGTTACAGCCCTGTACGACTACTTCAGACCAGTAACATAACCACAGGAAGAGAAAAACTAGGTTAACCTAGTTTTTCTCCTCCTGTGGTGCCCTAGTTTAAATCATCCTCAATCATCTTGTAAACAGTTATATTACATAGAAATAAATTCAATAATTTGATCAGATAGCATAGAGATATAGAACTTTATTGAGTATGTAATTTTCTTCGTAATTAACTTGATTATTCTATAATTGTGTTTTGTGAAGTCATCGCTTTCAAATTCCTTGTCACCTATTGTCGCTCGTTTATTTCCTCCCATCTAAAAAGTACGACGTAATTAGGGTTTCTCAAACGGGATCCCTGTTGTTTTTTTAACCCGGGAAATCCCGCAAATTTCTTAAAAGTTTACTTTTTTTCTTATTTTGTGTTAAGGTTGAGGCAAATACAAAGTATAATTAACACACAAACTGTCAGAATTCATTTGTATTTATTAATTTTAAACCTACTTATTAGTTTTTAAAATTTTTCTTGATATGGCATGTCACAAATGGTCAATAATCAATATGCAGCTTATTTGTGGCAGGACTGAAAATTCTTTGTCAGAATTGAACCTGTATGTAATATCTGGAATAATTGTGCTTATGCAGTCTTAATTTTTAACCATGTCCAGTAACTTCAATAACTGCACTATGCCGGGTTGTGCAAATTGGGCAAGAATACAGACGAGTACGAAGTATGCAAGTATGACGTTTTTCTTCATAAACCTGATTATTAAAGACAAACGAACTGCCGAATTATCGGGCTATAAGCTTGATGTTTCTATTAAAGCAGCCCAGATAGACAAATCAAGAATACTAGAGAGCAAAAGAAGTACAGTACTACAATCTCAAAAACGAACTAGAATTCTTCCAGGCTACAGGTGAAAAAACGCATAACATCCGTTTTCTCTTAAATGCATTAAAGACGATTCCACCCACATGAATTAAAGCGGAAAGGGTATTCTCGGTAGCGGGACTTTTCATTAGTTAAATAAGAATCAGATTGAGTGATCGGACTATTAACCATTTTTGCTTTTTAAAATATAATAATAAAAATTTATAAAAATATTTTGTGTTATGTTTTATTTAAATATTCAAAATTACCTTTTAACTTAGAAGTTTGATCTAAGTTCATTTTTTTTAAATTTTCAACTCAATTCAAAGGCAATTTTTTGGAAGCAGTTTCCAAGAAACTTTAATAATTTTTTTTCTATTTGTGAAAATTTCTACATAATTCAAAGGTAATTTTAAGATATATACAGTAGAGTCGTTAATCTGAACCCCGGAAATCCGAATCGCCGGTAATCCGAACGATTTTCAGTCGGACTGTGTCGTGCTGAATCGAACGTTTTTGATACTAGATTTACTTCTAAAGTATAATTTTCATGTTTTTATATTCTTCAATATTTTTATTTTGTTTGTACAAAATAAAGAAATAATTTTTAACGATACAATAGCATCGATTATTATAATAAAAATTTTCGTTAGGCTTAAAATCGACACGCAACGGAGAAAAATTTGAACATTGGACAGGTTAATATATTTTTTTGTACATAACCGGTAATCCGAACAACCCCAGTCCCCAATTGATTCGGATTAACGACTCTCTACTGTATTTTACAGAGCATTATTAATATTATGATTTTGGAGGTTGCAGAACGTATTAAATTACTTTTAATAATGAAAAATAATTATATCATTCGATTTAAAGATATTTTGTATATCTTAAAAATAATTAATTTTATCCCGGGATCCCGGAAAACAATTCACTTTTATCCCGGAATCCTGGGACAAGCAAAGGAACGGGAAATGAGAAACCCTAGACATAATAGACTTAATTACCTGGCTTTTAACATGCATAATATGTTTTAGGCATTTTAACATGCATGTATCTGGTATTTTTACGCGCATATTTCTATGCATATCCTATATTGTGATTTTAAACGCATATAAACCTGGCCCTTGTTTACGAGTTAAATCCAAAATGTCAATAAATTCTTTATTGTTCGATAAATCGATATTTTTGGAATGTAATTTTCCAAGCAATTAAGAATTCATTTCACTATTTTGAAATTATTTCCTTGTTATGTTTTATGTTATCTTAATACTTCTTCACATATTATTATTATTATTGAACACAACTGTAAAGTTAATTAAAATGGCATTTAAAAAATAATCCTATTATTAATATTATTATATTATTATTATTTGCCTATTATCGGCAAAATAAGAGACATTTTATATTTTATAAATTGGGCAACGAATTTAAATTAAGAATTTTTCAATAAGTTTAAAATGTATCATTGTATCAAAATGTATCATTTCAAACGATCATAGAGGTAAGAGGAAAAATTTAAAAAAAATCTAATTACTCCAGTAAACATTCCAAAAATCAATCTTCCAACACGTAAGATTTAAATACTTTTAATCACGAAACAGTTCTATGTATTTTAATGTTGGATACAAGAAAACAATGACTCCATGTTACATAATATATATTAAATAACATGGACTCATACATATTATTTTACTATATTGTACCATAATATACATTATGGTACAATATGGTATAATATATAACATGGTATATTGGTATGATATATTTTTTCACATCACACACAGTTTTACACTAAAAGCAAAAGGTTTAACTAGGTCACATTAAAAAACAAACCTTCAATCAAGAAAACTATTTTAGGGTCCTGGATTAAACGTTCGTTTTCAGTGTGAAAGTAGTTTTTACATGTTTTGTTTTTTTAATATTTTTCTCTTAACGATGATTTACATAAAAATAGAGAATACTAATTAACAGTAATATATTAATTCCTTACATTTAAGGTTATAATCAAAATCGGTCCTTTTCGCCGTTTATCGCTGTTGTAGGTCGATCTTATCGAGTTTTATCTTTAGAGTTTGAGTTACGATATCCTTTAGCGTCATTCGGCGTTTTCTTTTCGATAAAGCTTGGATTGGAAATCTGGGCATTTAATGTTTATTTTCTACTGTTTGTTTATTATTCGTTATTTTAGTACCGAGAATAAAAGCTATGGTAACAGACGAGTACGACGACACAAACAGGTGGCATTCATTTACTTTTAATAACGCGTTACGTCTTTATAAGCGTATAATAGCGGCATTTCGTATAAACAAACAATTAAATCCGTACTTTTTTCGCTGAAAAAAGGAGGAAAAGTATCATTTTTCGGATTATCATAAAAATTACATCTCGCAAATAAGTGCGTAACTTTGTGTTTCAAATGTATAATTTTGCATGCTCTAAACATTTCGTCAATAAGAAATTCTAAAGTAAAGAATTATGAAAAATATTTAATTGAAGTTTAAAATATTATTATTATTATTATTATGTTGAGTTAAGTTAGATATACTCGGTTAACACCGGTGGCTAAGTACTATGCCGGACCAAAGTCAAGGCATAGTAACCAAAACAGAAATTAAAGAAGTGTATCAGTGTGTGTGTCTGTATTCAGGAATTTTCTCACAATATGACATGTATTCAATATAGTGGCCTTCTGTAGAGTGATATATGTGTTTCTATTCAATTCTAATGTGCCCAGGCTTTTGTGTAGTGTGTGTGGTATGACACCTGTAGAGGAGAGAACAACAGGTACAATAAGCACCCTATCCATCCTCCACAGATGCCTTATTTCCTGGGCGAGTTCTGTGTACTTGCTAATTTTTTCAGTGCATGCGTTTTGTATATTGTGAGTGTTTGGAATGGATATGTCTATAATGTATGTGATTTTATTGTGTTTGTCAATGAGTGTGATGTCTGGTCTGTTGTGGTAAATTGTTTTATCTGTGATTATGGCTCTGTCGTAGTACATTTTGTGCGTGTTGTTTTCCAATACTGTCTGTGGAATGTATTTGTAGTATGGTTCATGGATGTCTACTAATTTGTGTTTCTTTGCAAGCTCTTGGTGTATTATATTTGCTACTTGGTTATGTCTGTGTAAATAATCTGTCTGTGCCAAGAGCTTGCAACCAGAGGTGATGTGTTGTATAGTTTCTGGCATGATGTGACATTTTCTGCATGTGTCATTTGTGAGTGTTGCATCTTTGAGTATGTGTTTTCTGTAGTTTTTAGTATTTATGACCTGATCCTGTATGGCAATCATAAATCCTTCCATCTCCCCAAAGAGGCATCCCTGAGCTAACCAGCTGTTTGACGCAGTTTTGTCAACAAAATCCTGGGCCAGATCATAAGGATGCCTGCCATGGAGTGCCTTTCGAGCCCATGATTGCTTAATGGTGTCTATGCTTTTTATATGTTGCGTTGTGTCCATATAATGTGAGTGTAAGTTTAATGGTGTGTTATTTGAGTCTGCTAGAGTTACTGCTTTATGTAATTGTGATGTTTCTTGTTTTTGTAGAAAAACTCTAGCAGTGGCTGTATTTGTTTGTAGTAAAGGTTAACTATGTCTATCAGGCCACGTCCGCCATCTTTACGTGGAAGGGTTAATCTTTCTGTGGCAGATTTAGGATGATGTTGTTTATGCTTAGTAAGTGTTGTTCTTGTTTTCCTTTGGAGTTGCTCAAGATCAGTGTGAGTCCAATGTATAACTCCAAAAGAATATGTGAGTACTGGGATGACATATGTGTTTATTGCTTTAACTGTTTTATTATTATTATTATTATTATTATTATTATTAAAGTCACAAAAAAAATTTCATCCACGTGTTAAAATAATCGATTATTTCTTTCTAATAAATATATATTCTTTAATAATTTATATATCTGATATCACGGTTTTTTTTTTTTTTTGCTTAATTTTCACTTTATGAGTAAGCTACTCTGTTCATTCTACAATTAATATAAGTCACATTTCAATCGAAAAATACACAATATCAAACAAGTAATTCTTATTATTAACTATAAACTTATTATTAACATAGAAATTTATAATTAAACTTCTATGTGACAAAAGTCGTCTATTCAAAAAACATTTCGCAAACAGAAAACTTCGAAGAAGAATCGCTCACTAACTTCAAAAGTATCGGGAAAAATTTAGACTTTCACCTAATATATAAATAGTGGCATACAAACAACATAAAATATATATATATATATATATATATTAATGAGAAATATATTTTTCTATATATATATAGTACCAGGAATATATATAGAAAAATAAAAAGGAAATCAGGATTATAGCATAAAAACTACTGTTTGGTTCCAGAGTACTCTGAGTGATCCACACTGTTAACTAATGAGTCAAATACTTTACTCATTCCTCCTTTGTATGAATTCATTACTATTTTTGAGAGTTCATTTCTATGATACCCTTGCCACCTAATATATGATTGAGAGTTTTTGTTAAGAAAATACACTGGAAGCGAAAAAAGTAATATATGAATTACCTGTTCTATTATTGGAAGAATAATGACGTGACTACGTCACAATATTTTTTAGATCAATAATATTGTTTATTTTCTGTTTACAATGATTCTTTTGAAATTAAAAATTTTTCTAAATGCCACGCTTAGATGCGTAGAACATTTCACAGGACAACTATGTAAATTCGGATCCACATAATGAAATGCACCAGCCAACGTTGCTGAAATTTATTCTTTACAAAGAACAAAGATACATCTTATTAAAAATACAACTTTCGCATTAATTATATTTTCCTCTATTTTAAATAAAACATTTAACATTCACATTAACAATATTAAATGCGTATTTATTCAAATATATTATGTTTTAGATTGATTTTTCAAATCCAAATTTTGCTATATTACTTGGCAACTTACTGCAAAATAAACTGCAAATATCTGGAATAAATCATTGCTGGTTGCATAATGATTAAAAATACACTCAAGTCAGAACTAGTGATGCCGTAATTTAATTTTTAATTAATTAAAAGTTTTATTTTAGTCAAAATAATGCAGTAAATATTTTTTAAAGAAATAAAAAGTTCAAAAAAAAGACAAGTTGTATTCTCAGAATAAAAATGGCAAAGGAAAATATCTTATTAACGATATTTTAAATTTACAATATTTTATTAGATAAACATTGCTTGAAATTATTTACTTATATACAATTTACATGTGTTCTGTGATAAAGTTATTCTCTACCTTTAAAAACAAACAATGATTCATAGATAAATTTACATGTTTTCTATTCTGTATTCAGTCTGTATTAGCTCACTTTATTATTAAATTTTATTATTATTTTGCATTATAATTAAAGAGCAAGAATTTGCAGCCTTTTTAAACCAATTTTCTTCAATTATCACTATAAAAAATAATCTCCACTTTATAACCTTTAAAATCTTGTCTACATTTTAATTTTTCATCTGTTTTTGCATTGCTATATGCCAATCCTTGAATAATATATGAATATACTTTTACATATGAATAAAACAACACAATGTTTTATTCATGCATAAAATGATTAATTTTTCAAACTTAAATTGTTTCAATTGTAAATAGTCACTAATAAACAAATTATTTTCTGTTGTTTATACAGAATGAGTCACAACCTTTTACCTCCAATAATGTTTTAACTGTTGTTGTGTTATAAAATACTTCAGGTAAAAATTAAAGGATGGGACAATCTGATGCACACTATGGGGTCTTTGTTGATGAAGTAATTTTTAAAGTGCAAAGGTCAGCTTTACTGTTTTAAACAGGAACACAAATTTTTTTGTATTAGAATTGTTGGATAACTATGCCAATAAACCACTCCTCTGTTAATACAGCCAAGTGGTTTATTGGCTGTCTGAATGTCACTAGGGAAAGAATATATAAAAACAATCATAATATGCTCTGATGCACCTCTTCCCATGCATCAAATTTTTGTAATGTTGACATCACGACTGAGGATCGAAAACATAGCTCTTATTTCATTAGTTGTGTACTGTTCACTGGAGGATTAAATAATAGTGGAAGAAGTGTAATGGAACCACTGTATTAGATAGATTTCATGTACAGTGAGCAAAATGCACTTATGAAGCAGGTACAGTAAATCTTGAAATATACATTTATTAACTAGGAAATAATTCACAAACTTACAATAATTACCACAAATAAAGAATTGATTGACATTTATTAATTTATGGAGAATGTCAAATCGCAACAAGAATTGCACAGCTGTACACAGAAGGGTTTCCTGAAAAACACTATCCAAATTGTCTCATCTTCATCAATGCTGCCCAAAAACTTTGTGAAACTAGAAGTTTTCCCAAGAAAACAGATTTGAAGGAGAGTCCAATGAAAGAGGTGTGAAAAATCACTTTCCTCAGTGCAAAAAATTGTGCCATTTTTTGCACCCAATGTTTGTACACATAATAAACCTTTATCAAATTGACTAAACCAATCCAATAAAAACTGTATTGATTTTACAGCCAGCAAAAATTGACCAATCAGAATCAGTATACAAGTACTGTAAAATACGTATCAAATGTTTAGTATCTGCACTGACTCTTATTGGTTGATTTTGAATCAAGATGTCTGCATCATATTTTACTGGAAGCAAGTCAAGGACGTGACAAAAATGACAAACAAACAGTAATTTGAAATTTTTCCATAGAGTCAACTTTCAGTTTTATAGAGTTTAGTTTATAGGTATAATAAAATTTGTGTTGACTTTAAATATATGAATATTGTCTCTATGACATGTTAAGATAATTAAGTCTGACATATTTATAGGCAATGCTGAATATAGTCTAAATACACTATAAATGTTAATTGTTTTTCAATTTTACAATATAATATTTATAAAGATGACTAATATATTATATACGTTCACATTTATATTATATGCAAACATGCAATTATTACAGACAAGGACAGACCTAGGCAATAAGAGCAATTGCTCCTAGAAGATTTTTATTGCTAACAAGAGCTTCATCATTTCTTAAAATAATTTTTATACTTTTAATATTTTTATTGTTACTTTTCATTTTGTTGCATTTTTAAATTGATGAAGTTTAATAATTACTTAAATTATATAAATTGATAAAACTTTTATGTACTGTTTACTTCATTATGAGAATTAAAAATCTCCCTCCTAACATTAGCTATTGAATCTGTCTTTGATCTCAGCATATATCAGATTATATTTATATCTGCTTAACCGCAAACTATTTTTTCTAAATTTATAAAATAATAGTATACAGTAATTCTATTTTATACATTATTCAAATATTTTATTAGATTTTTTATGGAGGGTGTCACTTAAATGTTTGATAAACTTTGCATACAGATGTTTAAATAAAATAAAATTTATTTAAGCTAAATTTCTATAAAATATAATGATTTTGTAAGGAAAAAATAATTTTCAAGGTACTGTACATGGAAGAAGCGAATTCTAATCTAAAATGAATAGAAGTCAGAGTGATGATAATACATTCTGTAAGTTATTTATCTTTTCAAAATAATAAAACAACAAGGTTAATTGTTTAAGTAAAATAGTTTTATAAAATAAATTATATTCAAATGACTTTCTGAGATTGTCATATCTGTTTTAAATTTTCTATCAAAGTCTGTTGTTGTTTTTTTTAACGTTTTTAATATTCTAAGAAAGGGTTCAACAACTGACAGCCCTTATGTATGTGTTGTGCAGCCTCTAACCTTAATTTGATTTTATTTCTCTTGCAACTCATGCAAATATTTATAATTTCATAAAAATACAAGATGCATTGGGCATTATTTAGTCTTGTATTGGAATCTATTTCCTTCAAAACCTAAAACGTACAAAAAACAGAAAATAACAAAAGGAAAAGTCTTCAAGAAGGAATGGAACACTATTTCTTTTGAAAATATTTGCCTTCTATGTCATAAAAATATTGCCATAATGAAAGAATAAAATGTTAGCTACTATTATGAAAGTGATCATTTTGATAAATTCAAAAATTTCTGTGGTGGACTAAAACACAAAAAAAAAATCCAACAATGAATTGCTTAACTTTCCCGTGACATTTTGTGGCACCATCTGTTATCATGTTTTATTAAAATCTTTTTATATTTTTAACTACTGTATTAAAAAAATGGCAAAATGATTCATTTTGAGGGTAGAGATGGGTTTTATAAAAAAATCGTAAATGCTAACAATGAGTAAAATCATCATTACATCTGACCCTACTGGAAATACACACGATCCCTTTTATCTCACCACCACTTCAACCTTTAATCACCAAAATTTAATAGCATCAATCCCCCTAATAAACAAACCTTCCTATAAAATTTCAGAAATTTTCAACAAAAGGCACAAGTTTTTAAGCTTCAACTGGGTGAACAAAATTGTGACCCACACAAACACAAACATCTAAAATTGTTTTTGGATTTCTCAACGTTTCAAGGTGTCCTGAGTCCAAAAATGTAAAATCTTGGGGACTCATATTTTGACCGACTGCCATACTTTTCCTCTATTATATATAACAGCCAAGAAAGTAACAAACAATCACAAAAATATTAGACAATTACAAACATATAACAATAACAGAAAATGTTTATTTTGACTATTTTTAACATCAGAATAAACATTGTTATGCTTTCCTTCAAAGGATTTAAAAATTTCTCCCTAGGAAAAACTCCTAGACTTCCTTTTATTAGAAATATTCTATTCTCCTGTCCCAATATCATTTTATAAATATTTGCAACCTGCTTCTTCAAAATAAGATTGAGATGTGAATACCAGGTTTCTGATCCCTATTCTAAAGATTTATAAAAACTCTTTATTCCAGAATCCAAAAATTTAGTTTAACATAGAACTAATCATAATACTGTATAATTAACAACCTAATAAAGCAAGAAATCGATCAAAGAAATTAAGGAGTCAGTCTACTGATATGAATATGAGCGGGAAGACTCCAGATCGAATCCAAATGGCAACCCCAGGAATTTTTTCGTGATCTGTCCCAGATATGTTCAGATGCCCCACTGTGGGACTGAAAAAACTCTCTTAGTGCCCACAAGAACAGGAAGAGTTAAAAAGTACAATAACAAAAAAAAAAAAATTGAGGCACATTGGAATTCCTGATCATCAATATATTGTTTATATAAGATTTCACTTTACATAATTACATTGTTTTAAAAATGTAAACCTTTTTTAAAAACTTATTAGAAAGTCAGAAAGTAAAAAAATACAAACCTGTTCCCATAAATAAAGTAACCGGTCTAGTAAGATTAACGTTTCTATGCAAGAAGCCAAAATTATTCTTAAAAGTTGAAAGGCTTTCAATTTCTTCTCTTCGGCCGAATAAACCTGTAAATAATTTTCTACATCATCATCATCGATCTGGAAAAGAGTAAACCGTATCAATAAAGATAAAAGAACATTAAAATTAAATTTAATATATCATAAATCATATAATTTATGAGATGGTATACATATTTAATATTGTTTACAATTATTTACAATTATTTAGTATGTATTGCATTCATTAAAATGAATAAAGTTAAAATACTTCTAATTAATTCATTTCTGATCCAAACAATAATTTCAAAAGTCATTATAAAATGTCTTCCATAAAAAATTCAGCCAGTTTTGATTTTCAAATAAAATAGAATTTTATTATAATTAACTTCAATTTAAAACAAAATTTTTTGTAAATTTTGTTTTAAATTACTGTTATGAAATTTTGGAAAGTTGAAAATTCAAGGGGAGAAAAATGGAAAGACGATTGCTAAACTTAGTACTGTAATAGGTGTTCAAACTTTTATTTCAAAAATCTGGTGGCTGTGAAAAAAGCTACTGTACTTTGTATGAAAAAAGTGAAGAATATATTTCAAACTTAACAGATAAAATGATATATTTATTCAAATTATACAAAGCTAAAATATACATATTTTCCTTTATAACACAATTCAGTTAGATTAGATTTTTTCATGTCATTTTACATATCTTATACAATATATGGTAAGTATTTATCAACTACAGAATTATTCAAAATTTGCTTTTTTTTCATTCAAAAGATTGCTTTAAACATTTAATTTTTTCCTGTTGACTAATTAACTTTGGAACTGAGAACAACACCTCAAGATGGCAGATTTACAGTTTCATTATACTAGAAGTGTAGGTTTTATTGTATTAAAATCATAGTTTTTATTTACTGAATGCATGTGTTTAAAGTTTGTAGACAAATCGTAAGTCAAGAATAAATAGACCATATATCACAGAAGGCATAAAATAATATCATCATCAGAGTCATTCTATTACCAAAACAAAAAGAGAAAAAAACAAAATATAAAATCTAACTCAGAGAAATTTCGAAATTCACTAAATCTCTACCAATTCTAACTTATAGAAATTTTATGTTGATCTCGTCTTTAGACACCAACAATGTCAATCCTCTTCTATAGTCATAAATTTAGTGAAAATGCTTTGAAATCTCAGTAAATGCATGGCATTATTAAGAGAATGTGGAGCAAGAGTACAAACTGTATTTTTTGTCTTGTTCTACATGTTGTTGGCAACATTAAGCTATCACTTGATAAAACTGATGATGGACATCTACTGAGTGTGATTTACTATCACAGAGATTAAGGCTTGATCATTATTTGAGGTAAGTGTTTTTCCTATGCCTTGATCTTATTTTCCTATGTTTAGAATTAAGGTTTCTGCCTTAATTCTAAACATTCTTTCGGTAGTTACTAATGCCACTCATTTACCGCTGCAAGCACTTAACTTATCCAATATAACATGAAAACTACCCTGTGGGCAAGAGTACAGATTTGTATTCTTGCACACAAATTACTGTTTAGTAATATTAATAAAGAGGAACTTGAACCTAACTATATCATTTAATTTATGATCAGCAAATTCAATTTAAACAAAAATATGCCTTACATGGAAATATACTTGGTACAGTACATTTGCCTATTTGTTATTAATTACAGAATCTAACTGAATTTCAACATCTCTTTGGAGATTTAAGTAAATTTTTAACTAAGAACAACTCAAGGAGCTTTCTCAATACTGCCAAAATGTTCTATAGCCTTGCAACAAAGGACATTTGGTCACTAATTTACCAGATAGCAGAAAAGAATAAATTGGAACATCCATTCAATCATGAGCTTCTGTTAGCTAGAAGAGACTGGACTTATTATTTCCTTAAAATGCAGAGAAATTTAATGAATATATAAAAAGCTATATAATTATAGTCATTAATCAACCTTTAAAAAACCGGGCACTTCCAAATTACAGGCCCTAAACATTTGTTTTATTTGTCTATTAGTTAACCTGGTATTGCATGCAAAATACACTTACTTGTCAATTACGTTTCTATACATTTATATTTTGAGTATAGTTCATTGTTTTGTCATTTCTACTTTTATCATACAAAAAGGATAACTTGCCATCATTTGAATAAATGCTTTTCCATATCAAAAGCCACATTTATATCCTTTCCTCTTTTTATTCTAATGTCAGTTATTTCAGTTAACAGCTTTGAACTTTCCGCCATTAAAATAACATGTAATTCTATTTTCTCATGTGACTGCAAAACAAACTGTTATTGGCTGATAGAAATGCGTCTTGGTGACAGCCGCCACAAAAGATAGGATTTGGCCAACTTTTGTGACACAAAAAACAATGCAAAATCGTTTTTGGGGTGAAAAAAGTGACGCCATTCTGCTGCTTGGCGTATGTGCCTCCACCTTTATTCACACTATATTCCATTATAATATCCAGAAACATAATACTTGTTGATAAGATAAAAATAAGTACATCACCACCATTGATTATTTCTATAAACTATCTGTATTTGAGCATGTAATAACCATGTTTTAATAAATAATATATTACAGAGGTCTATGCATATTGTAACATAAATTTATCGATAATATAAAAAAAAAAAAATATGTAAAGAAAACACTTGGTTTTATTATAAAATTGATCTTTCTAACAGGAAATGGTCATTTTGCAATATTCAAAACTGTCATAAAATAATGTATTGTCGATATCTCAGAACTATAAGCAGATGACAGTGAAGCTCTAAAGATATGATAGTTCGATTCATAAACTTGAAAAAAACAATTTAAAATCAGCATCAAAAATACAAGAAGCACCCCCTATTGTACCAATTTAATATAAAACAAAAGCAAAATTTTGTCGACCAGTGTTTATAAGAATGAAAAAAAAACTTTGTGTAACATACGTACAGTAAGAAAAAACTTTTTATATACAGATTCAGCTGTAAAAATGTTTTAAAAATAATTTTACAATAAATGAAGATAAAAAATATAGTTTTCATTCTTATATTTCATATAATTGTATCATATAATTTTATACCAAATGTTAACACACAGTGATATCATAATTGACAATACTATGTCTTGTTTATAAAATTGTACTGCCTGCTGGGTAACAGTTTAGAGGTATGAAGGAGTACATGTCAGGAGTTGCAATTTGGTACAAAGTATTAAGTGCCCAAATCATGCACACTTAAAAAAAACCAGACTTGTAGGTAGTCAGGGGACTGAGAACCGAGTCAAAATAAACTTCAAAATGGCGACACTCTACAGACAGACAGTAGTGAGAGATTTGTGCATGCACTGCTCTTTGGGAAGTTGGAAATGTGAACGTTGCAAAATTGAATTTCGACAAATGTGTGCATTGGGAACTTCAAAATGAGAAATCAAATTTTGACAAATGAATCTTTGAAAAAAACCCATTTACCTGTCCTACATTATTCACAACATAGTTCTGATCCCCACGTGCTGACCTTGACCGGTTGACCCGCGATATCTCATTTCAGCATCAGAACAATAAATAAATAAACAAAGCTTACTGGAATTGTTTCTATACAGTAAAATAACAACCTTTTTTTTCATTCCAGCAATATTTTAATTACGTAAAAACGTTTTCAACTGCTTTAAGTAGCCATCATCAGTTAAACATACAGCAAAACAGAACGTAGAATTATAAAATTATGAAAATAAGAATGAAGAGTTCTAAATTTACGAAAAATTAAATGAAATTCTATTGCACTTGCGCAAATTGTTGGTAATGCGCTTGTGCGTTAATCCAAACGTAAAATAAAAAGGTAGGCATCATAAAACATTACATTAAATATCTACCTAGGCATCATAAAATATTACATTAAATATAAAGATAAACTAAAAGTGGCATTTTAATGATGTTCTGTCGCTTTAACAATGCTCTGTTAATTTAGGTTATCAAAGAAGGATTTCCAGGCTGACGCTAACGTGTCCGCATCTCTATGGTTGATGCAGTTTGTGGTTAAATGAGCTCTGTGTATTTCCATTTTTTCAATGTGTTTAACAGCTTGTCTTGATGATGGCTGCTTAAAGCAGTTGAAAACGTTTTTACGTAATTAAAATATTGCTGGAACAAAAAAAAAGGTTGTTATTTTACAGCATCAGAACATTTTTCAAAGTAGATGATGCTAGTCATTATAATTTTATATTAAAACTAACTTCCAAGAAATATAATTTGTTTTCTATTTACATTTATATATATATATATTGTTTGTGCAAAATAAAAAAATAATTTCAGATGATACAATAGCCAAGATTATTTTTTTTCAAAAATGGGAAATTTTCATTAGGCATCAACAAAAATTCAACTTGGGGCAACACACAATGGAGAGAAATTTCGAAATTGGATAGGTTAATTTCACCTAAAATACATCATGGACAACCTTGTGGTTCTGGCCACAGTCAGCAAAGTTTGAAAAATCACACTCAAAACTAGCAATAGGCCACGTTTCTTTATGCAGCGAGAGAGTAGCAAAATGACGTCACAAGCAATGTTGGCCAATTAGAAACCAGTTTCAGTGTGTTCACTATAAAGAGCTTCTCAAGCGCTGCATAAAGAAACATGGGGATACCAAAGAAGATTGGAGAATGAGAAGGTCACAGACCCGCCTTGAGTGTCAAAGTTAATAGTTAGTCTCCGACATAGTCTTGTCTCAAATACGGCTTTGCCATGTTACTTGTTTGCATTTAGAATAGTATTTTTGTCAGAAAATTTTTAATATTTGTGAACATGTGGTTATGTGCATTATAATTTATTACTTATGTTTAGTTACTCATTTTATTATATTTTATATATATATATAGAATAAATCATAACAAAATTTCTTTTCCTCCCTCCTCTGCTCCACTAAACTTCAAAGCAACCTACCAAATAATTTGAGTTGGCCAGGCCTGCATTAACACAAAAATTAAAATTGTCTTTGAATTGTATAATTTTATAACTTGTAGCTTCTGTTGTATTTTCAAAATAAATGTAAGCTTTGTAATTTTCAGTTAATTAAAAAGAAGGCTTTTTAAATTTGTTATAGAAATATAACAAAATAATTTGAATACATTTAAGTATTATACAACAATAAATGAAAAGTCACGGGGAGTATAAAACTAATAAAACACTTTTATATTTTGGTTGATACCATAAGCATTTATCTGTAAATTTAAATAATACAGTCTCACAGTTTCTTGTGTGTCATTGTTAAAATGTACTCAAATGATTAAAAATATACATTATATATTATTCAAAACTGGTAATCACTTTTAAATCTAAAAGAAATAATATTTTGAATATAAAATATAAAAAGTAAATTTCATTTAAAAGTTGAGAATATAAAAGAATCAATAAGAATCTTAAAACTTTTTATCTATAGCCTATACTACTGTAATTATGTAAAAAGTAAATATAGTGCCATTATAAAAAATGAAATTCTTACATTTATTTCTCTGAGGTTTAGTTTTCCTAAGGCTTTGTAAACATAGACTTTAAAAGACGGACAGCTTTTGGCCATTCTTCCTACTCGAAATTCCAAATTCTGACATGTTGGACCTAAATAATCAGTCAGTGCCACTTGTAGGAGAGCACGATAGAAGAGAGGTTGATGAAAATCCTAAATTGAAAAGTATCATTGTTATTTACTTTTTATAACAAATATCTTCATCAAAAAATTTATTAGTCTGTCAAAATTCCAAAGCAGACGCCATGTTTCAAAAACTACTGTTAAAGAACAATTTTTCTCCCTGGAGAGAGCCACCAATTAGGATATGAGATGGCTTCCAGAAATAAAAAATTCTGTCGAAGCAGCTTTTCTAGAGTAAGGCAAAGAACAAAAATAAACAATTTAATTTTTAAAATAATTACCATATTTTTAAGGGTTCTTTCTCGGCATTGAGAGGCTAAGAGACGAGCATTTCTTCCCAAAGAAAATTTCGCTTCTCTAAGAAAGGAAGATAAGGGAAATCCTGTTTCTGAATTTCTTCCTTCTAAATAAGACAGTCACATTAGAGAAGATAAGAATTATCTCTCGCATCTTAGGCAACAACATACCCGCTCTTTCCTCCTGGCAGAACTCTTCTGTGAGCAAATTGTAACAGCAACCTACTTGACACAGAATTTTAATTGACCCACAAGAAACAAACTGACGAATCGATGTGCCAGACAGATTCCCGCAAGTATGAAGTCCACATAGCAAAACACTTTTTCTTTTCTCCTCTTCCAGTCTCTCAGGCAGAGCCAAATTAAATGTCACATCTTTACCTTCTCTGGTCTCCTCGGAGATTTTACAACAGTCTTTATTAATTATTGTTCGTTGGATAATCTTCTCCAGATCGCTGGTCCGGTTAATACTTTCTGTTGTTGACACAAACTCCTTCCACTTTTTATTCGACCGAGTCTCTTCCGTCCGTTCTAGCATTTCGGATATCTTCGCATGACGAAGGATAGCACTACAACACTTCTTTTCGCATGCTTCGATACCCAAAGCATCCAGACCCAGAAAACAGGCCACATAGGAGGATAGATATCCCTTGCCACTTCCAGCGTCCACTACCTAACCAATTAAGTCATATATTAATTTTATATAATTAAGATTAATTGGCAACGGACTTTATTCCCTTACCAGATCAACCGGAAACATGTCATTCAGAGCGGATATGAGAGAGGCCATGTTCTGCACTTCGTGTCTCTTCTTCTCAGGTACACACCAGTTAGCATTTTTTGCCTTACTTTCGAAAGAATCCTGCCATGTGCCAAATTTCGGCAAGATCCAGTTTATATCGGTGCAGATTCCCAATCGTTCGGAACAGAAGTTTCTCGTTCGGATTAGGAACTGACATAAATGTGGATATTTTCTGGAAAAAAAAACGGAAATCGATTAATGTTAGCCTAGGTATCAAGATGGAGGCGCTTCCAGTAATCACGTCTCAGGTTACCGAGTGGTGCTTGTGGTAGAGGGCGCGATTTAATACGAAGCCGTGCAATATGCAAATTAATATGACTGATTTGACAAGGGGTGTGTTAAAGGTGAACAATTTGCATTTAAAGTGTACGATTGTTTGATCTAAAGTTGATAGATAAATATCGTTTTCGAGTAAAATTTAAGTGCTGTTTTTTTTATTTTATAAATATTTTGTTGTTTGGATATTTCCATTCGTATTACATTAATTATTTTCGAAACAAGTAATTTCTTCGATGTTAACTCTGAAGTACATCCGACCCAAAAATCTTTTGGGTCGGATGTACCACCCACCATTTTTTCTGTCTTCTCGAATGTGAGTATTCCTAATTGGGTTTGGATCCCAGAATCGATAAAGGGTCCAAATTTGTGGTCAAACTAGGATTACAGCATGTTGTCAATGTATGCTCAAAACTTTCGAAACCTTGCAAAGTAGTTTATTGTAACAATAGAAATTCCTGTTCGATGAGATGTCGAAAATGTTGGAACTACGGTTTGGCATTCAAAGGTACTTTTAAAGGGAAATTCGGTAAAATTCCATGGAGTAGCATGTTTTCGTATATATGGCATTATGTAGCATTGGAATGCCCTACGACTGCGTCGGCTAATGCCACTGGAATTTCGAACAAGGCCGCTGTTGACTGGTCAAACCATGTCCGTTTCGTGATGCTTGTTGCTTTGCATAACATCCTATCATTTAAAATCGGAGGTCCGAATAAGACGGTCGAAATAGACGAGACCATAATCTGTAAAAACAAATACGAGAAAGGATGTAAACTTAAAAGCACGAAATGGGTAGTAGGCAGAGTCTGTCGAGAAGATAAAAGCTGTTTTATATGTCAAGTAAATGACAGGTCGGAATCGACACTTAATTGGATCGTTTCTAAATTCGTAAATTCAGGCAGCACAGTTTTGATGGACAAATGGAAGGGATACAACTAGTGATGTAACGAATAGTATATTCGGCTCAGGCCGAATACCGAATATTCGGTCAGGAGTGTGGCCAAATGGCCGAATATTCGGCCAAACTATTCAGCTTGATTAACGCACATACGAAAATTGGCACACAAACCATATTATGGCAAGGGTCGCACATCCTCCTCTCTATTGGCCCGCTGTCACTACGATTTTTTCTTCCAGTAGGTCTAAATTATTTAAATTAATTAAATTATAATTATTAAAGTTAATATGAGATGGAGTCTAACGTCTACCTCTAGTGCCAAATTGGTTTGTAATTTATGTAATAGCCGTAAATAGCCCAATATGATTCGGCAGTTGTTGGTATTTAGATGTAAGTTATAACTTATAAGTTATTTTATTTACAATCGATCTTTTTAACTCTTTAATTAAGCACTAAAATTTTGTTTTTACTGCGTATTTGTAGACTGAATAGTACCCTAAGGATATACTTTAGTAGGGACGTATGGTCTAGTTTCTCCCCAGTTGTGGAACAGTTCAAATATATTATTAGGGGTTTCTATTTGTGAAGTTTTGTGATATTTTCTTGCTATTATTTTTTTCAATATTTTTAAAATTAACATGATTTCAAATGTTATCTTTTGTATATAATGAGAAATGCTTATTCTTTGCTTTATTTATAAAATAAATTATATATTAGTTACTCATCTTCTAGAAATAGATAAATAATTCTTTCATTAAATACGATAAGTTTTAATAAAACTTTTCGTAAATCATTTTAAAATATCGTAAAAAATATTAAAATATACACAAATACGAATATAACATAATTAACTAAACAATAACATTAATGCCCGATACATTCTAACCTACACGCCATCAATGCCATAAGATATCGGGCTAGATAAAGGCTATAATATTATTTAATTACGAAATAATTTAATAGAGTTAGATGCTATTTCTTACTAACCTTAATAATGATAATTTAATGTTCAGCATTAATAAAAGTTACCAAAATAATTAATTTTTAATGATTATTTACTGTATAAAAACAGTTTTGTTATTTCTTACTCCTGTTTTTAGGTATTCGGTATTCGGCCGAATAGTGATTTAAATATTCGGTATTCGGCCGAATAGCGAAAAATAGGCCGAATAGGCCGAATACCGGTAGTAACCGAATATTCGTTACATCGTTAGATACAACCATATAGACGATGCGGAAGGTATAGAAATCGACCATAAGACTGTTAATCATTTGGAAAACTTTGTGAACCCAAAAACAGGGGTTCATACCCAAAACATCGAAAGATTATGGGGATACTGAAGAACAAAAAAAACCTACTGAAACATTACACAGAAAACCTGTCGGATTTGTACATGTACTCGTTCATGTATAAAAAATACCATGATTGGCCCTTGAAAAAACCAGGAGAACATTTTTTCATTTTCGTGCAACATTTAAGTAAAATATATCCCGGATCTGGAAAAATACCATTATGAGAAGAACTCGAGACTGTGCCCACTGCTCCTGAAAAAGAAGGAAAAAAGTGCCAGAACAAAATGCAAGAAAAACAAAGACATCCTAGGAGAAAACTGATGAGAATAGAATAAAAAGGGGGGAAAGGAACCGAGATGAATATTAATGCGGAAACAACCAGACCTCAGAAAAAAGGGAAAAATTCAAAATGAATGTAAGTACATTTTATATTTATATATATATATGTATTGTATGTATGTATGTATATATATAATATATATATATATATATATATATATATATACACATACATTATTTTCTTTAATAATGTTATTTCGTTTTTTATTTTTTTTAATATTTTTTATATATTTTTGTTGTTTTCTAATTTAAAAATACGGATATTTTGTACTTAGCGAATTCGCGGGCAACATTAACCCGGAAATCAAGTTTACCGTTTTGTAGTAAGAGAGTAAAACAGAAATACGTACTTCCGTCTCTCTGACGTGACGAAATCGTTGCCTAAAATTGCGTTCAATTGATCCCTCGGTAAGTCGAGAAGATCTTTTCCAAGATCGGGATCGAGTAATTTCCATCTTTCCTTTGTTATAAAATCGACCGTGTGAGCGTTAGAAAGGGGAGAAGTTTCGTTTAAAAACGACGCCAAATCTCCGATCTTTTTCCGCAGTTCGTTAACTTTCTCGATCTTCGACATTCCACTTCCGAAACGGAAATAAGAAAAGACATTACGCCGTCTACTGGAATAAAACGAAACTTATCTGTACGGTTTTAATAAATGACGTCTTTGTCAGTCGGCGCCTCCGATTATTTTACTTTATTTCTTTAATCATAAATTAATAAAGGATAGAATATTTGGTAACTTTTAATATTTTGAAGGTAAGGATCCTTTCCGTTCACTTTTCCTAGAGTCCTTGTATAGTCGAAATCTTCGTTAGAGTACGCCATCTCGTGGTCGGTGACTCAACTTGTACAAATAATTACAAGCTAAAGGTAAAACCTTTAATTATGAAACTTCATATTAAAATTTTATGTTTCGACAGTTTTAATTAAAAACAGAAAAATTATAGTGTTTGTTGTTATTATTATTCAGAAGTAAATAAATTAATTATAAATTGATTATTTTAATACAAAATCCGATTACTAATCTCCCACTATAACATTTACTAGTTAAGTTGTCTCTTTTATTTAACATAATTATTTTACAAAAAGTTTGATTACAAAGTGATATGTAAAATCATGTTTTAATATTAATTTCGTATTGATATTTATTTTATTGAGAGTTCTCCTGAGCAGTACATCACGAATTTCATGTCTTAAAAAACACTCAAGATTATTTTAAACTCTCCAAAACTTTTCTCCGCATTCATCATTTCTCAGACATATTTTGCCGTGATCGATTCGCTGTAGCCTTTGTTTCTCGAGAAAAACAAGTGAATTCTTATAATTAACAGCACTTTTTTCCCTATATAATACTTCTTTATGAGTTAAATAACATGAATTTCTATGTAACTTCGCTCCAAATTAGGATTCGCATCCAGAGATTCTTGGCTAAGCCGACTCACGAGTTTAAAAGTCTCTAGTCTTTTCGTAATGAAGTTTTTGAGCGTCGTAACCTCCGCATTGTTCCTTATTTTTATCCATTGCGTCATTTTTGTTATCTTCTTCACATCGCAATAAATAACATATTCTTTGTTGTTTTCTACAATATCTGCTTGTTCCGCACTTTCGAGTTCTCCGTTAATCATTTCTCCAATTCTGGCAACGAGCTATATCCTGTGTTTCGATCTTTAATTTTTAAGTTTTCTTGTTATTTAATGAATTTTTGTTGTGACTGTTATTATCTTACATTTAGTTAAATGCTTCCTCTGAGTATATAAGAAATATTAAACTAACGTTGTCGACACTTGACACAGCGCATTTTTCTGACCGAACGCAAGGTAAGAATAGTGCATAGAAGTGATTCCTGGAATTAGAAGTGAATTTGCACTTAGTAACGCCAGAGTTTCTTCACTTTCACCTGCTTCACCTCAGTAAAGCTTTGGTTTAGCGCACTTGTTTATTCTCCTCTGAATTTGGCACGAAATGAAGTGTGGCGCTAAACCGAAGTAAATGAACAATAAGAATTATATTTAGTAATGAAGTCTATACACAAGAGTGATTTTGAAAGTTTGTCGTCATAAAATGAGGTGATTGTCAATGTCATTTGCAATGCAAAATCAAATTCACACATACTAAAGTATTCTCTATTTAATATGTATGATACATTCACAATTACTGTGGTACTGTATTCGTTGATGCTATAAGAAGATTGTTATTCAAAAGAGTACTATATCAAGGTTCACTTGTATGTAATAACGAAGAAAAATTATCTACGCGTATGTAGATGGCTTTTACATACATAACTTTTTTCAGTAATAACACCAGTAAAATGTTTTGATTTTTGAAAAGAAAACTTTTTTGGCAGGGAAAATGATGAAACGGCTAAACGTTAGTCGCCGGTTCCAACATTTTAGTAGTAAATATCCAACGATGGCTGGGTGGCCGAGAGGGTTAAAACGCCAGCATAATGTTCTGGGGGGAGACTCGTGATCGAATCCGGGCAGTTTAAAAACTCCAGAAATTTTCCATGGACGGTTCTTTCGGATATATCAGACATCGTCCCTCATCACCCAGTCGTCTAAATTGACGATGTAGCCGAACGCAGGATGGGTATGATATAAAAATGGGCTCTTAGTGCACACGGAGAGACAAGAATGAAAAGTTGAAACAACAGAAAAAGTAAATATCCCACAGCGCAGATGCAAACACGATCGTTTATCACTTATGAATGGCTTCAAATGACGTAATTTAAATGAGAAAAACGAAATTTCTTTTATTTTATTCAGAATATGCCATTCGAAAGTCTTCAGAACGAAGTCGTCAAAATGGAACGGAAAAATTAAAACAATTACCAATCGGCTCAGACGATTTGACCAGATTAAATACCAAGTCTAAATTTTATTAGAATACAGAAGACAAATAGAAATTAATTAAATGCATTCGATAGAAGCGAACTTCAAAAAACAGTTTTTGGAAATTAATGTGATCGTCATGTATGATCACTGAATTAAGTCAAGCGATTGTTTTTCGTGTAATGAGGAAAAGTAAACAAATTTAATCAAATTTTGAGAACATTTTAAAGTGAATAATCAACATTTTCGAATTAATTTAAAAAAATACTCAAGTGTTAAGCGAAATTTAAATTTTTATGTACTTACGCAATAAAGATTTCTGTAAGAATAATTTTTTAAGAACGCGAAATGTTTTTGTTATTTTTATTTATGAAAAATGGATATACATATTATTTTTCTGTTTACGTGATGATATTGAAAGGATCAGAATGGTCTATTGACCTATTGTGAGCGTCATTCGAAAATATCAAAATAATAACAATAATAATAAATACAGGTTAATGTGTACTTTTATTTATTTGTCTATTTTAGAAAAAATAAAATCTGGCTATTGGCCTCTTTCAGGTGTACACTGTTAAGACAAAACTAACAAGAAAAATAAAACTAACAAAATAAGTTTTACCATCGACTGGCGGAGGCGACTAAGGTGTGTTTTACCATTTTGGCAACCGACGAATCGAATCCGGACGAGCAACCATAGTTTTTTCGGGGTTATCTGTCAGTTATAACCCCAGCGCTCTCATTCTGACCCTGCCTAATCCATGATGGTATAATTAAAAAGGCTTTAAACCTTTTTAATTATACTCACTGTATCCACAAGAAGGAAGAGACAAAAATGAATAATAATAGCAACGTCTTAATATGATTTTAAATTTTGTATACATAAATATATTCCGAAAGAAATATACCAATACTTTCTCTTTTTAAAGAATATATTTCGTTTCAAACGGATATCAGGACCTTATTTTAAAAAACCCGCGTAAAACAAGACCATACTGTTATATGAAATTGTGTTATATTCGGTTCCTGGTCGACATATATAAACTAATAATAAAAATCAATTTAATTGTCTCTTATCTCGAGGTGCATTCGGCGAACAAAAAGTAAATAGTACTCAGCGTTATAGTGCTGTACCTTAATTAACTGACAGTTGTCATAGTAGTGATTATAACGTTAAACATTTATACGTGGTTATTTCTCTACTTTGTAATTTTGATTTGATCTTCCACACTCATATATTGTTTGAAGATTATATTGAAGATTTGTTCATCGAAATTTAAATTTAAATTTACGTTTACACTTATTTTTATGCACGACAGACATACGTGCATAAAAGTGTACGTATGTCTGTCGTTTATCATGACAGTGAACAATGGCTGACTATTTCAAGAAAGCGCTGACAGTGACGTGTATAAGATTACTTTAGCCAGCCGCTTCAGTAAAGCACTGTTTTGTTGAATGAGCCCAATGGCTCTGATTAAGTCAGTTAAATAGAAAAACGGCTTCTGAAAGGCAGGAAATATTTAACTGAAGAATTCATAAAATGCAATGGGCATAAGTACCAGTGGCGTGCGGTGACATTTGTGATAAGGAAGTTGTGCTGGCCTGGATAGAATCATTGGAAGCGTTATACGATATTTCGGTGTGTAGCATTCACCAGCTAAACCACTTGAGGTTGGTGCTCCTAAAGCGCATGGGTAAATGCCCGTAATATGGCTGCTTTACACCATTTAAATATTTTCGCTGTGGATGCTGTCCCGTATTCGATAATACAGCGTTTCCATTGGGAGTATGACCATATAGATTTATATTCAGATATACAATAGCAATCTTATCATTTTTTTCACATGTAGTATACAAATTTGTAATAAGATACATAATGCGTTATAATAAAATATTAATTTTAATTAATTCACAGTACGTTAAAATATGATAATTTATATTTTAGAAAATACAAGGGAAGGTCATTGGAAGGTGGATGCGGCGCTTCCACCGCTTCCAATGACGGCATGCCACTGTTATTTTAAGTAATTAAAAGTACGTTAAAATATGAGAATAATCTCACAATATGTATTTATATTTTAGAAAAGACAAGGGAAGCGACGCTTCCACAGCTTCCGTGGAAGACACGCCACTGATAAGTACCGTTACTGAATCTCATAAATGTTATACGGGAGGAAATAATCCCTTGCAAAATGGCGAAAGACCTCCATCTGCATCCGCAATAACTGTCTAATCCTCGAAACAGTACCTCCTCGCCGCACAGGGCCCTCACCTTAGTGAATAAGGGCGTTCCCTGTACTGCGAGGATAAAGGAACTAACGGAAGTAAAACAGTGGTGTTTACTAATATATATTTAAGGAAAATGCACGAAATTTATTTGGTTTGTTATTTTATTGACCAAGATATTGTAAGATTACAAATAACAAATTACAAAATGTACAATTAAGATATCGTAATTATATGTGATGCCTGGCCGTGCAAGAAAAGGACAAAAAAACTGGAAAAGAACATCATGAGCATGGCTAAGATAACATTATGTATATTACAAAATAACGTTTCGTATTTTCGAGAAAACAGTCAATTGCCTACAACACATCTAATTGAATCCTCTTCGGATGCGATGTTGCAAATATATTTACAACTTCGTCAATGTCGACACAAAAATCATAATGACAACGAAGTAGAACAATCCCTTAAGGCGACATTTGAACATTGTAGCTGTTCGTCTTCTCAACACGCTGGCATTTCTACGACTTGCGGAGATTGTGGCGCAAAGTTTTAGTAACATAAAAATGTTCGGAAACATCTGGATCGCGTGTTTTCGTCAATTCGGCCAATGTGGGCGGCAACTCTCTATCTGTTTTTTTGCCAGCCTTGTCCTTCCATCGAAATATCTCTCCTTCTATGATCTGGGGTCATCACAATTCATGTTAATAAGTCTTCTCGAGGAAAAAAATTTAATATATACGTATATATTGAGAATTCTCTAACTTAGGCTTGGGTCACTATTCGTCTTGCTATTACTCGACATTTTATATAATAAAAAGAAAATACAACGTGAAAAATATCTCATTTAAAGGAGTATAAACATCAATCCCAGCTCGGCTTTGTAATGTATTGTACAATGGAATCTGGTTATTATAATCATGGATAATATTAATTGCTATTGTTATCGTAATCAGTCGGTTCCAAAGTACTATATATATATAATTAGTTAAAAGTAATTCGTCTATTACAATCGCCTTCGGCTATTGTTATCAATTGTGATAATTACGCGTGGAGACAAATGATAAAAATTCTAAAATTCGTACTAAATGGATCTTTTCTTCGAAAGTTACTGTTAAGCAATGCATACCTTTTATCTTTTACATACTGTAAGGGCGTGAGAAGAATTCTTAGAAAATACGCGTCCAGTTAAGTTTACTCCAAACCGTACCCTTGGGGACGAACATTTCCGTTGCGATTTCTCTACTTTAATTTTGTGATCAGGTGAGTTAAAAACAGTTTTAAAGAATTCAAAGCTATTGGCTTTTTTCTCTGTAACACATCACACAAAGAGCATTTGTTAATATAGGTTTATTGGAGGAAATGCATTTCGGGTCTTAATGACCCCTCTTCAGTCCTTATACTTTACAAGAGGAAGATAGATAAGCATTACATCATACATAATAATACATACAATATTTTAAATGATTTTTTTTATAACTTACACGGTTGATTATTGGTTACAAATTGATATTAACATTAAAGAAAATATTGGGTAATTGACTGGGTAAAATTTGTTTACAAGGTTTGCTGTACAAGATAAAATAAAGGGGAATAAGTAAAACAGTTATAAAGTAAATATAAGACGGCTACGTTATAAAATGTTATAGATTGTTATTACCTGTAGATTGGTAGAAGATACGAGGTGGGTTGTGTTTAAAATACCAAAAGAGTAAACTAAGTATTTAATTTTACGTAAGGGAGAGGCAGGCAGAGTTCGGATCATTTTTCAGTTCACAGTTGCACTTGTAGAATGAGTTGTATCTATATGGGATCTATATGGTTACTGAGAAAAAAGCCAATAGCTTTTAATTCTTTAAAATCCACAACGAAACCAGTAACGGAAAATTTAATTAAAAACAGTTGTATATAAGAAATATAGCATATATAAATGTGTAATGTTTTATTAAGTGTACATTTTGTGATAAATCTAAATATATAAAATTACTTGTCCTGACTGACTGACTGGGTAACTGATTGATTTATCATCGCCCAAAGTAAACCGCTGAACCCAAAAAGGTGAAATTTAGTACACAGTTAAGGTACGTCATGAAAACGCACACTAAGAAGGGATTTTTGGAAATTCCCTCCGGGGAAGAGGAAAAGAATTAAGGCTTAACTTGAAGAACGGTTTCTACAGTACTATTTTAGATGCAATTTTTTGTTTTCAACTACGTTTAATCTTCATTGAGTACTTAGGTGTATTAAATTGATAACATTTCAGACATTGTTATAAATATTTTTATATATTAGTATTTCGATTTTTTAACCAAATGTTCGAACCGTTTTAAATTCGAATTCGTTACTGCATATTGGTTCAATTATAGAACAATTGTAAACGTTTCAAAAATTGATCAAATTGAAAACAGAATCAAATGTCGAGAATCAAATTGTTTGATTCTCGGCAATTCTCGTCATTTTCAGAGATAGGTGCTATATAACAATTACTATGGTTGTTGAAATACTGAATATAAATGGTGTTTGCTTGCAAAATCTGCCCGGGCGAAGTCGCGGGTAACAGCTAGTATAATTATAAATTGTACACATTCGTACTGTAATTGTTTGTAATAAATTGAGTACAGTAATGAAAACTTTTTATCCCCTGTTTAATACCTGTTATCGAAAGTTGTAAGTCCCAAAGTGATCATAATAAGTGGATTCTAATGTATTATGATCCTACACGGCGGAAAAAAGGGGCTTACAAACCCATTAGACCCCAATGACGACGCGCATACAAAGTATGCAAGATATAAGATTACAAAGAACAAATTACAAAATTTATAATTCAGACATCTTAACTATATGCGACGCTTGGCCGTTTATTCAGACTTTAAATTTGTTGTCCATGAAGAAAAGGAAAAAAGGACTGGAAAAGAACATCATAAACATGGATAAGATAACGTATGGTAATTATATATAGTTGTAAATAGCTGTACAAAAGATGCAGGGTCTATCCGAGATGCAATTGATTTAAAAGTGAGCTGAAAACATCGGTCATTTTGTCAAAAGAAAAGTGAATGGTCATAGGTATTGTACTGTTTATTTTCAGTGGAAATATAAATCAAACGTTAAAATCAATTTTTTTATTTGTTTAATTCTGTTCTCAATTATGATAGAATAGTTTATAAATTGATGCTATTTCTATTAGGAGCTATGAAAATGTAAAAGAACAATTAAACGATGGGTTCGAATAGTTTCCGAGATACCATAGGAAACATAATTGAATGGCATCATATACTCCACAAACTACCTTAATTTTTCACCAGATTAATTAAGAGATGATACAGGAAAACTTGTTTGGTGATTCTACGAGAAGAAAAATTCAAATTCCGACCAATTTAGAAATGGATTAAACGTGATGCTATCAAAACTCATGGGTAAGATCCATTTCCTTGATTTATATCCGAGTTACTTCTTCAATGCTTCGTTCAATGGTGGGATATAAATTAAAAGTAGAATGATAAATACTTTATAACGAAAAAGGTACGCTAGAAATATTAGCTTCAGTGGCGTAGCGTAGTGGGGACGACAGGGGCGGCACTTTAAGGGGGCGGCAGAATTTCACAATAAATATTAATAATACCTAAATAAGGAGCGGCGAAATTTTCCTCCGTCCCGAGCGGCTGACACCCACGCTACGCCACTGATTAGCTTATATATAAATAAGCTCATTACTAGCATTGATGAAGTAACTCAGATAAAAATCAGGGAAATGAATCTTACCCACGAGTTTTGATAGCATCATTTTTGACCCATTTCTAAATTGGTCAGGTTTGAGTAGAGAGAGACAAAATAGTTGTTTAAATTATTATACAAGGCTTTTCGTTGTAAAATATAATATAAAATATATTGTACAACGCGTACTGTACATAAAAATAAAATATATAAAAGCTTGCTCCAACCACAGTTTAATCAGGTAAAAGAGATTGTATTCGCCAACGGAGGGAAATACCTCCTAGGAGGTCTTTTACGGAAAATTGCCCCATATTTAGGAGTTACTAACGTGAAAAAACCCGGAAAACTAAACATGGTCAGCCCGTTAGCTAGTCACGAACCCAGGACCAACTATCAGTGTTTATTGGGTTTACACTGGTGTGCTTAGCGATTTTTGACGAATATTTTATTCATTACATCCAATTTATTGCATAGTTTTTGAACTTACTTATAGTATTGATCACAGGGTATATTGCTTTTCTTTCGTCTCATCCAAATTTTCTTGTTATTCTATATATTTCGAATTTTTTGTAATTCGAGATAGTCTCGATCCCGTTCAATTCGAATTATCGGGATTATTGTACTGTACCTGTACAGGAGGGTCTAATGATGTGTTCACTTGTTTATAATCGATCAGCGCAAATCGCAACCGTCAATCTCGTAACGGTCAAATCGTAACGGTCAACTCTTTGATAACAGGTGCGTGTCTGGGAATTGTAACGGATAAGTTACGGCGGCGCTGATCGATTATAAACAAGTGAACACATCATTAGACCCTCCTGTACATATTTTACTGGATTATTATTTGTATCATTTTAAAATATTGTCCTTTACTACTTTTAATAATTCTTTTAATCTAAAAATTGTTTTTAGTGTAATTGCTTAATGCTCAAGTAGTTTTTATTTGAATCCTCGCGCTATAATAAGAGATAAATTAAAACATATCCGACATACTGTACATCCATTATTATTATAGATACAATTTAATTTCAACGAGCAATTATTTATTGTAGCATCGTCATAATTCCGGGCTGCAGTTTTTAATCATATTTTTAATTTACTGAATTTAAAATATGTGCGCCCCACCTCAAATTAGTAGTGTCCTGTACACCATACTTTTCCTTTAACAATAGAGTCGTGCCGGTCCTTTATCTGATGCAAACTGTTATTATTATCAACCCATCTCGATTGCTATGTTATTTCAATTAAAACACTTTTTCCTTTCAGGGAAAAATTTTTAAATTGAAATAACATAGCTTCCAGTTTGCATCAGAAGTTCATATATAGTTGATCTAAGATTTCCATATCTGGTTTCGACTTTTATCTAACTCAGTTCTCAAGATTAAGGAAAGACAGAGAGACGGATGGATCGACAGGCAGATGGAAAACAGTGGGAATTTATAGGTCTACAATTTTTTCAAATTGCAGCCCAACAATGGGCCTTGTTGCAACACACTCGAACTTAGCTCAGATCCAAATCCACAGCTCAGCTTGCAAATATCTGCCAAAAACTAAGCTCAGCTTAGTATTTCCGTATAACTAAGCTGAGCTGAGCTCCACTGTACTCCACTCATTTACGTTTGTCAGAAAAGGAGGCATTCTAGCTCGCATCTACAGTAGAAAAAGGTTAAAAATTGATACCTACAACGAGGAGATATGGAAAGGTTTCTTATATCGTCAAGCGAAATAAAAAATGAAATACTCACGTATTATACAAAATTATTTCAACAAAACCTAATAAATTAATGAGACTCATAAGTACATTTCTTAAAGCCTAAACTGAGTAATGAACAACAGAAGATCCTCAATTCTGATGTAACATATAATGAATGTGTAGCATGTATTAAATCTTTGCAAAATAATAAAGCATCAGGTCCTAACAGTCTTTCAAATTCTACAAACAATTTTCTCCTCTTTTCGAGCTGACTCGGCTAAATGAAAGTACAAAAGGGAGAGGCTCTTCCCGAGGACTTCAAAACGGATTGATATCACATATTCCTAAAACACACAGACAGCTAGAGCTAAAATTTATTAACAGTTGTCGTCCTATGTCTCTCCTGAATGCAAACTATAAAATCCTAAATTATTCGTAAATCGATTGTAAAAAGTAATACATACAGTTATTTTCAGTGGTGATATTCAGCGGGTTCGCACAGGTTCGGCCGAACCCGTTGTTAAAATTTTCAGTTTTCCGAACCTTGTTAAACACACAGAACATTTCTCAGTGGTTTTGTTTTTTTTTTTTTTTTTTAATATATTAAAATATACGTATTATACTCTGTAATACTACTAAACTAGGGCCTTATACTCCGTTCGCACCGAGCATTTCAATCTAGATTGTGAGCAAGGTCGGGGACTATGTCTTGGTGCGATCTCTCTCGACCGTTTCAATTTCGACCGAAACGAGGTATAATCGCGATCGATTCAAGAGAGTTCTTGAAACTAGATCCAGTCATAAGAGAGATCCCACAATCTCACGTGCGCGAGATAATACAAGATGGCCGTGGAACACGTGTCGGGCTATGGACAGCGAAATAAAAAGAATATTGTATTTCGAGAGACGATGACATCTGTCTATTATCAGCAGTGCCATTCGGGGTGAAAAATTTCTCTGCCTAAAAAAAAAGAAAAAAAAAGGTCGACAGCAGTAACATACTATTGTTACCTGGTCTTCGCCCAGGGCCCCTTATACCCCGTTCGCACCGAGCATTTCAATCTAGATTGTGACCAAGGTCAGCGACTATGCCTTGGTGCGAACACCCTCGACCGTTTCAATCTCGACTGAAACGACGTTCAATCG
This sequence comes from Centruroides vittatus, assembly GCF_030686945.1. Lineage (NCBI taxonomy): Eukaryota > Metazoa > Arthropoda > Arachnida > Scorpiones > Buthidae > Centruroides > Centruroides vittatus. The sequence continues at coordinate 2,209,937 of NW_027121927.1, forward strand.
CGATTGACTGGAGAGAGTTCTTGAAACTAGATCCAGTCATAAGAGAGATCCCACAATCCCACGCGCGTGAGAAAATACAACATGGCTACAGAACACGTGTCGGGCTATCGGCAAAGAAATAAAAAAGATGTTTGGAGAGACGATGACATCTGTCTATTATTAGATATATGGCAAGATAAAGTATTTATTTCTAATCAAAACTTCCATTTTGTGTGTTGGTGTTTGTGACTTACCGAGTAGTTATGCCAGTTTTATCATCGCTTACAATAGCCGGGTTATTCTCAAGCGAATTACCTGTGCGAACGGCACGACGTTTGAATAGTGACAGTCACAATCCAGATTGTAGGTAAATCGAGATCGAAGTTAGTCGAGGATTGTGTGCGAACGTAGTATTACGTTCCAAATACGCCACTGATTATTAGATATATCGCAGGAAAAGGTATTGTATTTATTTCTAGCCAAAACTTCCATTTCGTTTGTCGGTGATTGTCAGGGAAAAATTTTCTGTTAGCGAACCCTTTGTTAACTATTTCGAATATCACCACTGGTTATTTTCAACAAGCGATATTAAGGACAATCGATACATTCTAACATCTTAATGACAGAAATAATCTGAGCTACATAACTACGATTTTGATTTATGTTTGATAGTAGGCTTGAAAAGTGCCTTCGATAACATTGGATATGAGTAACATATTTGTGGAAAGTCTTAACCATGTGCATGTCGGAAACAAGCTTTTTAAATTTGATCAATCTGTTGTGAATGCAACGAGCTTTCTCAACAACGTCATGTGCTTCGTTAGACAATGATACGCTTGTCAATTCTATTGTTCTCCATAGGCTTGAACCAGGAATTGAGAGGATACAAACTTCTCAATAATGGAAAAAAATATTTTTATGTCGACATTACTCTAGTCCTAAGAGATCTGAAAAGTATTGACTAGATGAAACGGCTATTCAACGATTTGACCTAGTCTCAGGAGTAAGCATCGATCCCGACAAATGTAAAGGGCTTTGGATTGGATACACGACAATTGAGCGACAGAAAAATTTTTGCACGCTTAGCAGGCATATGATTTGACGGATATTATTTATTTATTTATGTTTTTTGTAAATATTGGTAAAATATATATGAATATAAATATAGTTAAGATTTACGACGTACGAGCGATAAGTTACGAACTACGAGTTACGGGTAATTTCCAACTTAGAAAAAGGAAATGTTTTGGAACAACGTATTTATTGTAGCATCGTTAATTATTTTGTCAGAAACGCATCAAAGAAGAGCAGTTCTTCTAAAACAGTTTTCCGAACAACTTTTATACTTTTTTGTTTTAATTTATATTGTATTTAATGTATAATGTAATATGTTTTTAATTTTATGTAATAGTCGTCTTTGTTTTTTATGCATATTTGTTAATTTTGGGGTAGATATTAACTGTCTATCGAGAATTTTCATATTACTTATAATGGGCAGTCCGTAAATTATGTCTGCACTTTTCTTGAAATTTTTACCTCTCCTCCCTCTCTCGTCCCAGATTATCCAAGTTTCTATAACCCATTTTCCTCTTCGGACGTCCAAGAAAACTCGATTCCCTTAAAACCTTCACACTTTACGAATGATAGATGGCGTACGTAGAACATAGAACATACAAGAAATTTTGAAATAACTATAATAAAATGCCCAATTGTCCATCGCCCAGTTGATGGTGTCTCCTTTGGATTGGTGTTTGGAGAAATATGAACGATAGTTATGCAGGGTTCAAACGATTGATACAAAAATATCGATATACTAGGAGCTTTAGAGGATAAAGATTCAAAGAATCAATGAAATAATATCATAGATAAAAGTTAGAAAAGTCTCATTCTGTTGGACCGAAAGACACCTAATCCTATATGAAAAAGCAAAGGTATGTAACACAGAAATATTTAGTCCGTTTTAGTATCTCCTTACCATACAGCCATTAATGCAGAATGTAATAAATCAAATTCATAATCACACATCAGCAGCCAATTTCACAAGGGCATCAAAGTATAAACCAATAAGAAGTACAACACCCTTACGGAAAATAAAACATTCCACACCTAATCGTAATCTGGGAAGCACTCCCCAAATGCTACAAGTTACCCCCAATCCATTAAATGCTATAATATGCTAAGTGATCAGCTTATGTTCTCAAGATTATGTTCTCAACTAAACCCAAATAACTGTACAAATTACTAATCAAGACTGCTATTGAAAAGTTAAAAAACAGAATGAATAATAATATCTTTTTTGAAATATATAATGGATGCTTCACTATGATTGTGTATAACGAATGTATAAAAAAAAAAAGAAAAGAAAATATCTCAGAATGAAGAATGTCCAATTTGTAAGCAGGAAGAATCTCTCGCTCATTTTTTTAGATTGTACCCACACAACTGTGGGAATACTTGCAAAACAAACGCAGATTAATTTATAATTTTGACAAAAAATTGAAGAAATCCAATCGCTAGATGAAAAGCACAACGATAAACATGTGGTAGTTATCGTGTTAATAGCAATAGAAATGATATGGAGAAGCACATTTACTAGTTATTTTAAGAAAACAAAAAAGTAACTTTTAGCAAACTCAAATATGTTATCAATCAGCAACTAGAAATAACAGCATTCGAGGAAAAAACAAATGAAAAGAATCGATGAATGATTGGCTGCAAATTGGCGTATACACTACAAAATGACATGCTACAATTGAAGCAGTTGAAAATGGAATTTTTTTTTTTAACTTTGTTCGCCCATCAATGTGAGAACTAAAATAGGAAAAATGCTTTATGCGAGATAAACGGTTATTGATATAAAGATAATTTATCACTGTAAACGCGCAGGAAGTATATGTATTAACTATAAATATAAAACGTTAGTTATTAAAAAATAATTTTTCAGAAAATGCATAGGCGTGGTCGTAAATTTATAAGTATAACATTAATTGTCGGAATGCCAGTCAACAATTCTTAATATATCCAACTTAATGTATTGGGACAATAACTGTATAGGCCTATATTGCTGTATAAAATATTATATTAATATATATTTTCAAAAAGCCGGATGGTTGTGCCGTTCAGTGGGTTACGATCTGATGGTCGAGACCACCAGATCGTAACCGACCGATCTGGTGGTCTCGGAATTTAATTCAAATAAACCGGAAAACAACAGGAATTTTTCGGGGATGGTTTGTTCTAGTAAGTCGGGCGCTATCTCTCACTACTCGGCCGTCCATTGTGCACTTGTCCGAACGCACCATCTATTGGGCTTATTAAAAAGGCCTTTTTAGTGTCCACCGGACGAAAAGATTTAAAATAATAATATTTATTTCTTTTAATGCGTACAAATTGCTTTCATTTAATGACCCGAAAGAGACATACATGAAATAAACAGAATATTTAATTAAAGTAAAGCAAATTCAAGTTTTTTTCTGAAATTTTTCTTTTTCGAATATTTTCTATACGCGATTTGTTGAATTCGCGGATACTGTGGTTTCATTGATCCTACATTACAAATGCTTCTATTGTTGATTACAATTTTATTAATGAAAAAAGAAATATTATTTTACTCTATTTTACTTTTATGCTTGTATTAACCATTGTTTTCTTACTTCTAAATAAATAAATGTCTGATAACTTACGTAATTGTTTATCTCCTATTCGCTCTTCTCATTTTATGCTAGCTTCCTTTATATCCGTGAATAACCTAATTAACAGTTCAATGCCATTTATTTCATATCTAGAATCATTGGTTGACAGATAAATAAGTATTAGGTAGTACTAAATTTTTAAAAATCTCTTTTCGCCCTGTGGACACTAGAAGGGCCTCTTTTTTACCAAGTTCATTATGGATTTAATACTCACAATAGGCGGCAGGGTAGTGAGGGACAGAGTCCAACATATCCGGACGGCCACCTCCCGAAAAATTCTTTCTAGGGATACCGCCCCTCCTCTGGTGTTACCAACGTAACCAGATGCAAATCCACGACCAACTACCGGTGTACAGAGGTTTTATCCACTTTGCCACTGGTGAATTCACGCGTCTAATAGTCATTAAACAATAGATGCTTAAAGCCGGTTGTCACTATTGGGAGTGTGAGATAGACACACGTTATAAATCTAAGCGTATAATAAACGTGTCGTCACGTTTATTCTGTTTATACTTCAGCTTAAATATATGTAGTAAACCTTATGCTTTGAAACACCTCAGTCATTCACACCAATGAGAGAAGCTGGAACATTTAACACGCAATCAATGAATGTATTTGTTCTTAGTGAACTGAACTTATATGTCTGTTTACGAAAATTCTTTCTTTTTTACGTTGATTGGTTATAATATGGAGTGTGTAGCACAGATAAGCTTTATAATCCAAATGAGAATATTGTTCGCTAGGCGATCTATGAGCCGGCTATATATAGAATGGCCATCCATACGCGCGCGGAGAAAGAATGCCTTCCGAAAGGACTTTGTTAGGGAAACTGGCCTCTGTTCAGGCGTCATTAGAGAGGTTGCGGCCGACGTTTTCAACGCGAAAACGTGTAGGCCGGACGTTCAGTGCCGCTTTCCTGTAAGCCTAGTGTAAGCCTAGAAGTTTGACAATGGCGTTTGGAATGTCAGTGGAATCATGCTCGACGTTCCAAACGCCATTGTCAAACTTCTAGGTGAACAGGAAGGTGGTGCTGAACGACCGACGTACATGTTTTCATGTTGAAAACGTCGGCCGCAACCTCTCTATTGACGTGGAGAAAACCCGGAAAACTCCACGTTTCCAGCTCGTCCAAGCGAGGCGCGAACCCACGACCGAACTCCCAGTGTTCAGGGACAAACTCCGCTCGGTCATTTCGAACGTTGTACTGGTCGTTCTATTGGTTGGTCATATGTTTGAAGGAGTAGCGAGTCAATTCGACAAAATCGCTGTGAAATTTTGTAATCGAGATGCCACAGAAATTCACGTTTTTGGAAACTCGACAGCCAATTGATCTTTAACGTGACGACCATTTAAATTTTTTTATTCGAAAAAACGAGACAAGGAAAACACAAAAAACTTCGGCAAGGTTTTAAAAGTAAACTGATAGAAATTACAAAATTGTTTCTTTCATCACAAAATTCATTCCCGTTAAAAATGTTTGCTTTTATCAAAACAGTTAATTCCTCGAATTTCTTCATTTATTTATTCATTTAAAATAAATTTATTTGTTTATTCTAAATAAATAAATATATCGAATGGTTAAAATAACCTAATTTCAAAACAAAAATAGACGTAAGAAGAAGTTAATTTTAAGTACGTTCACCTATAAAGCTCGGTAATTGGCGAAAGTGGATCATCTGATAAAGACACTCTGGAAATAGAGGCCGTCCCAATACTTTTTCATGCTTAGTATGCCAAAGAGCCACAAATTAATTACCCGATTTTGTCATTAATTGGGACTTTATTTATTATCTCCTCTTAGAGAAATTTAAATACTTTCATCGAATATTCCTTTCTTTTTATCCGAATCATTAGAATAAAAATAAGGGTGAGATGGTGAACACGTATAATTATTGTATAAACTAAAATGTAGCGCCTCTTATTGTGGTAGTTGAAAGCCATGCTTGCTATGTGTGCTGTGCTATTTAAGCGCAATTGCTGTAAAAATAATGGAAAAAATCGAATGTTTCTGTTTCTGACTTGCGGTACGTTTAATCCAAGTTTATGGTTTCTGTAGCCTGAAGATACTCAAGTTAAGATTAGCGGACGACATTCGTTTTTTGTATATAATACTATAGAAGCTTAAATAATGAGTCCAACTTGTAATCAGTCAAAAATAATAGAGTAGACTCTGGTAGAGGGCTTTTTTTAGGTTTAAGGCTCTTTTTCCACTCTGAGAGTACTAAAGGGCCAGAGAATGTTAAGTATGAAAGAGCGTATTGTTGGTTAGTGGAATATGTCCCAAGATGGACTTATGATGTGTCCCAAGAAGGGCCCATAAGAAAAACCTAGTCCTTTGCGGGTAGAGGGTTTATCAATATACTGTTCACCAACTAACCCATGTTTCTAAGGGTGAGATGATTGAATTAGCAAAAAAAACTATACTACGTATTTTGTTTTTATAAGTCTGTTTTTAGGAAAACACTATTTTGCTCTTTATTGTATTGTTTCGTATGATAAGAAAACACCAGTTCAGTCAGTTTTTTAAAATAAAATTTATTTTACAATCTCAGATTCCTGAACTTTATTTTATCATCTCACCCTCATTTAACCTATTATTCTGAGGACCATAAGCATAGATATCCGCAGAAAATTTTCCAGCAGAGAAATCCTGGAGACAAATAATTACATCAATAAATTTAATTAATTATTTAATTTTTGAGGTTTTTCTCACAAGTGGATTATAGGATACAGTATTGTATCAATACAAAAAGATACCAAAGCGTCCCATGGTCGAGGATATAAGGTAGCATATCTTAATCACTTTTACGATTATAATTGGTAGAATTTTTGTACTCGATCCTACGGGCAAGTGCCCCGTTTGCCCACGCCCGCGATCGTAAGTACTTAATCGAAGCATCCAACCAGTCATCTTCTCTGGGTGTCAATATATAAGAGATATAGGAAACATGTCCATCCCAATATTTGCTGAAAAATTGCTCCTTCTCCCAACGTATTATTTTTCATACTATACTACAAAACTTAGAAACAAGTGCTGTACACACTTTATTTTTATAACCTATTTAATATTCCACAATGAGAAATTTTTCTTACTCATCATCATTGGCCCTAATATATCTATATACAGATCGATGCTGATGCCAGTTCCTGACGTCTTTAGTTGTCCTCACAGTTTTCATCTGTCACTTGCCGCCCGAGGAAAGCGCGTTAGCAAAGTTGACATCACTTAATTCTGTATAGTTCGAATCCAAACATTTCTTGTGAATCTTTTACTTCCTTTCTTCTTTCTGTGTCAAACATAGAATGGTCTATCGGTTAGAAACGCCAATCACATTCTAAGCCACGCGTTCTTATAAACTTACTCTTTTTGCTAAAAAGTAGATTTTAGGTTTATTCGTAAACCACTCCAAATGTTCTCATCTCATAAATAAATGATTAGAAGATACCGTACGATTCGTTATATATACTTTTATTTATTTATTTATTTATTTGTTTGTTTATTTTCTTTATTTATTTATTTTGTGTATGTTTTGAGGTAATACTTCTTCGTGGCAAACGAGGAAATAGGTTCGTGCCTCTGAAAAAAACTAAACTTTCCGGTTATTGTGTCGTATGGTAACCGAGCGTGCAAATTTGGTAATAAACACGTTTCTTTCAAAATGCAAATCTCGTCCAAACTTTACGCTAGTTGAAGAGTTACCAACGTAAAAAAAGATTTGTTTTGCAATTTGAAAAACTATCGACAGGCTGTTTCGTTCCGCACGGTCAGAGTTTTAGCAGATAAAAACAGTATTCAAACTGTAAGCTGCAACACGATTGACGACAGCCAGTAACGTCTTTTTATTTTTACTCTCTTCACTCTATGAACACTAAGAAAACTATTTTTTCCGTGCCCATCTGCGTTAGTTCAGGCCAACAATGGGATGCCGGATGGTGAGGGACGGACCCAACATATCCGGGACATATCACTCCCAAAAAGTTTCTGGATCTTTCCAGGATTCAATTTTTAGTCCCAGATCAATAGGCTGACATCTAACAGCTTGGCTATCTGGCCGTGGAAACATCGGAATATAATGCGTGGATAACTATGAACAGTACGTTATATTCCTGCCCATAGATCAGTTTGAAAACTGGAACATTTTCTTGTAATCCTTTTTCCCGTACTTCGAATCGAGTCTTGCTTTATGCGAAATTAATATATTTTAGGACTACGTGATGTGGAGAGCAAATATACTCAAAATTTCGTTTTTTGTGGTATCTATTGACGTTCAACACCCGCGTTAAACAAGCTGAATGGCTAGAGTAACACGTTAGCTTCTAGGGAATCCTGAATTAGGACGGGTCGAAAACTTCCAAGAATTTTTAGGTGAGGATCCGTTCTGGATATGTCCCTCACCAGCCAGGCATCTCATTATGGACATCGCTAATCCCATGATGAACTGAAAAACGCTCTCTTATTGCCTACAGCGTGAAAAGAGTTAATGACTTTAGCATGGGTGTGTTTACTTTCCAGTTGGTAAAAGCGTTTGGAGTATATTAAGTAGCTCATATCCGCCTCGGATAAAGATCTGTTTTCAATTTTTTCTCTTCCATTAATTTAAATTGATTCTTTATCCTTTCGATTTTCTAATTAAAATGGATATTATAGTTCTTTTTTATAGAACTGTTTTAATTCTTTCTACAATTTTTAGCGGCTAACTGTGATTATGAACTTCTCTGGGAACAAATTTGGATGATAGTTTCTTTGGTTTTGATTGTGGTGTTTTCCTATCACTTCATATCATTATTAGCCTTATAATTTAACATGAGTGAGGTAACATCGGAAAGAAAATTGACATCAAAGTGAAGGGAAATATGAAATTTCCATTTAGCGTCTTCTTTTGGAGTGAGATCAAGATTTAATTTTAGAAAACTGTGATCAGTGAGTTGCGGTGACTCAATCTCTGGATACGTGCCCATCGGTGGCCAAGCGGTTTTCTTACCCTGAACACTGGGGGTTCGGTCGTGGGTTCGCGCCTCTCTCGGACGGACTGGCCACGTGTAGTTTTCCGGATTTTCTCCACGTCTGTAACGCCTAAATACGGGCCAGTTTCCCTTAGAAAACCTCCCGGAAGGCATCTCCCCTAGGCAGATCGCCCTAGTGTTGCGTTGCCATAACTTAACAAACATCTCTGGCTTGGTCGCACCCTGGATGGAGAGTCGGCAGTCGAGGAGTCAAATCTTTTTATGAGGGTCAGGAGTCGTATATTTTTCCGCCGACTCTCCCATCCCTGATTGTTACAGTAATTGACTTGAGACATAGGACAATTCATCCTGGAATGAGCTTTGTCCAGGTGCAAATTCTCTGGGCTTGCTTAGCATGCGCCGCATGCTTAAGAGAAAGTTTTGATTGTCAATATACTTTTTATATGAGAACAAATATGCCAATAATAATTTATTCTAACGTATAAACTCTTTTATCTTTTGTGTTTGCTTTTACATTGACAGCGAGCGGCTAGCCGTTCTAAGTCAATGCGATGCTTGCGGGAATTCGATTGCTTGCTCGTGTGGAGGTTTTCCGCAGCAAAGAAATGCGCGCGCATGACGTCATTGGAAGCATTTCATTGTATCGAAAACTTGCGGTACCCAGTCAGCATACATGTATTGTGTACAGGGGCGAATCTACATAGAGATTAATAGGGTTTTATCCCTGGGCCCCCAGCGTTAAGGCCCCACAAAATTTGAATTATTATCATAAATTTTTAATACTTTTTCATTATAATATATTTCATATATTTCACATGTAGATATAATGGGCTTTATAATAGTCCATACTTTTTTATTCACATCAAATAACGTTTCTGCTTATTGTTTAGTGTTAGGGATAGACCTATTATTCTTATTATAACTTCCAGCATGCCCAAAAATTCTGGACAGGATTCACCCGTGACCGTGTCTTGGTAAAGGGCGTACTCTCTACTGTGTAGATTTAGGTAATGCCGCATAGGCCTATCAATAAGGTCGTGTTAGGTTAGAAATTTGAAGACTCTTTTCTTTATTTGTTTTTTGTAGATTACATTCTGCCCATCTCAGAAAACAAAATTTTAGTCCCTGCCATATAGCAGGGGTGGCCAACACGTAGACCGCGGTCGACCGGTCGACCGCAAAGGTTTTGAAAGTAGCCCGCGAAGCTAAAGTTGAACAATTTGCTTTCACTTAAATTAATGTTTAAAAATCTTAGTCTATTATTGTAAGAATAAATTATCGAATTGTCTATGCAACGTACCAATAATGTTTGTATTTATCCCGATGAACAATGCAAATAAATGTTAACTTTTAAATTAATTGTAGTCGCAACGCATGCGCATATAAATGGCAATCGCCAAATTTTGAAAAACTTGCTGCACCTATGCAATGTCAGATTTCGTCCAATTAAACATTTTTATTCATTTGATTATTCACAGTGTATTTTTTTAAGTTAATAAGTATTTCATCTCAAAAAATAAAAAAATTATAATTAACATTTTTTTCTTTATTTGCTAAACTTTTTTGTGTATTTAGTTCTTTACATTGTAATTTTTTTAATTTAATAAATACTATATTATTGTTCTTGATAGAATAAAAAAATATAATTATTTGTTTTCTTTATTTGCCATAATATTTTTTAGTTGAAATTCTTGTTAATTATTTATTAAAATATTTATGAAAAATTTGAAAAATCCTAAAATTGTTTGCCCATATTCATAGTCGCCCGCAGACTATATTTTACCGAAAAAGTAGCCCCAAGGGATAAAAATTTGGCCACACCTGCCATATAGCATGGAACATCTAAGGGCCGTCCATAAATTACGTAAGGTATTTTGGGGTGGGTGGTGGTCAAGGATTTCTTACGATTTCTTACTCGGGTAGGGGGGTAATAGATCTCGTCTTACGTAATATTCTTGTTTTTATTTTTTGATCTCGTTGAGTGGTGGAGTTTTGAATTTGGCTTTAATTTGGCGGTTTCTATTAAGAACGCTCGTTGTACTGACGCCATCAGATGTGACGTGATAGAATAATAACGCTAGCAGATTCACGCTCTACACATTTTTTATCATGAGAAAAAGGCAGTGTGGTGGTTTCTCTCTATTGTTTTGTTTTGTATGACGTTTCTGTTTACACGTGTAGTAGCTAGTCGATCTGTCAAAGTTTTTTGCGTTCTTTTGTGAAAATTAAAATTAATATAAAAATGAATATTATGATGTTGATTAATGATAATAATAATGAGAAGATTGTTAATAATTAAAAAATAAAGTTCTTAAAATAAATTGTTCATTCGAATTCATTAAATTTTTATATTTTTAAATTTGTTCACATAAAGTCTTTATAAATAATAGTACATATTAACTAACTAATTAATAATTATATATTTTGGGCCTAAGATTTTTAGGGTTTCATAAAAAACTTTTCTTTTTTGTTAAAATCTTTTTATTTAAATCATGCCTAAATATTACGTAAGATAGGGAAGAGGAGGGGGGATCAAAGAAAATATTATGGTTTCTTACACAGGGGTGGGTGGGGTCTAGAATGGCCGAAATCGCCCTTACGTAATTTATGGACGGCTCCTAAGTGAGTCGTGGATCGTGTGCGAACGGGGTATTAGGATGAATTCTATAAGGCTCTCAGATCGCCCGCAGGGCAATAAACCGATATAGCTCTTAAAATGTCTCGATAAGCAACATCATGCAGAGTTTTGCGACATTAATTATTGGACGAAGCATAAATTAGCTCAATATTTTTATTTATTTATTTAAATAAGTTACCATATTTTTGCTTCTATAGACACTTTACGACCAGACAGAATAGAATATTTATCAGTTGTTTGTCTGAAGCATGTCACATTCCAGTTGTTACCTTTAAGTAAGGCTATATCCATATCATGATGAAGTGTAGTGTATGAGGAGATTTGTTTATATGGGTCATTAAGACCATTAACGTTAATTGTTCTTAAACAGTTTTGTTTGCCATTATGGAGGGATAAGCTTTACTTCCTGTGTACTGGGGAGAGCGTTGTCCTTATCAGGAATAAAATTGTTGAAGTTTGTTAGGCGTTTCTTCTTCGTTCAGAAAATTAAAAATTTTAAATCTATTGTTGCTTTGAATGTTTATCTCTTTTTTTTTTCTTTTTTTTTATAAGTTCCGTTATACCCGGTATATTTCTATTTTCAAAACATTCATACTTAGACTAAATTTTATCTTTTTATGTTTTCTCATAGTTTGTCGAATTCGCTATCGGATAAATATTTCTCATTAACGGGTAACGCGTATGCCTCTCAGGTCGAGTTTATTGTCTTTCTGAACAATGGGCTTAACAGGATTTGGCACGCTCACTACGGGAGATTTCCTTTTGTATAAAAGAAAAAGAAATTCTTTCTTGTCTACAATGCCGGCCCAAGAAGGGGGAGATTTTACTGAGAATCATAACGTATGTGTTTTCCATTGATATCTTTTAGCAGATGCCCAAAACGGTTGCATTTTGTCGCATTGTTTTTGGCTTTAAGTTTTGTATCAATAGCATCGCCAAGGTCTTCCGGGTATAACGACGGAAGTTGCTATACCCTTAACTTTATGAAATAAGGAATACTTTTGACATTAACTCTTGTTTGAGTTATAACTAGATTTTCTTTTTGTTTGTTAGTACATGCTCCAGACTGATACTATGGACTTCACGATTCTTATAAAGCTCAAAAAGTATGTATTAACAAGTTGATGGAAAAGCACAGATGGTAGTCTATGGACAGTTATTGTTATTTTACGATTTCCGATAGAAATATAGTTGCATTGTTTATCATTCACTTGAATATTCTCTAAATTAAGTAGTAAATCAATACTATTTCTAATGTTTAAGTCCCCAGAGAACACATGGGTACTATAATAGATCTACTAAGTACCACTAAGTAGACTATTTCTTTCAAGTCAATAATCTTCTTCAAAGCCGGAAGTCCTACAAGACTAGAACACTACTAAAAATACTAGCCGTTACAATATCTTTTAGTAAAGATAAGGTAACACGCGCTGAAGAAATGATTTTGAATCGTTAATCTAATCGAAGTATGCTGCCAAAGTGGCAAGAATTGCGGAAATTTGAAAAAAGTTTCATATAAGATCAATTCGATTAGTTGATACGAATTGATGGAGTTATTAATTGAGCGGAATTTCAAACGCTATCGTAGCTTATTTTACTGGCAAACAATATATAAAAATGTTTATAGACGTAAATATTAGTGCTACGAACATAAAATTATATAGCCGATAACGTCTCGATATTCTTTGGAGGTTATTAAATGCGTAATTTTCATCGCCAAAGGAATTTGAGTTATTTTCTCCAGGTCAACAAGCATTTCTTTCTTAGAAAGAACTTTTTTCATCAATAATGTATTTTATAGTATTTTTTAAATAGAAACTTGACCGTAATACTATTCTTATTAATAAATAAAATCTGATATAACTTGATTAATTGCATAAAATTATTAGCAAAACGTTAAGAATGGCTCGAACTCTAGCTCGAACTGTTCAGGCACCTAGCATTAATAATTCATTTAAATCGCTTTAAATCGTTGAGTTGATTGTTATTTTGAATAAGTTTTAAATTTTCTAACCGTAAAATACAAATGTATCAATATATTATTAATAAGTTTTAATCTGATCTTCAAATTTTAAAATAAATTCGTAATTATGATAGAAAGTGCGTAATTTTAAGCTCGGACAATATTGGAGAGATCGTGATTTTATTTTTTATTTTACGGGATATCGTATACATTCATCAGAATATTAGTTATTTAGATAAACTAAAGTATCTTCTTTTTTTATTACTCTATTCGTAAAAAAAGATCACAGTTGTAATTTACAATGCCGATTTATCCTAATTTGAACTTGATATAATTTTTCTTCTCTTCTAAAATCCTATTTAGGGGAGAAAATATCCGTAATTTTCTACGAATCTTTCGTCGAAATATAAACGATTAAGTGTAATTTACTGTCAAAATAAATAACGAAGAACATTCTTAACAATACTTATCTTTTCCTCTACTGTATTGAACGTCCTTTCGATTGTCTCTTCATAGTATTCTCGTAATGGAACGATAGTTGACGTAGAAAATAACAGTTAATTGGGAATCGGTTTCTTTCAAATTTCTCTCGACGAACAATATATATTGTTTATGATTATCCAACATTTTAAATTTAACGTTACTCTTTCGTCTAGTTCTATAGCCTACGTTAACTAAATACATGATTTTAAATAGTGTGCATTTTTAACGCAGTATTCTAAATGATTAAAAGAATATTAACATATTCCACATTTTTTATTTTTTAAGTTATAAGATTTGAGTCTATTTTATCGATTATTTGTAGAATGCTTAGAAATTTTTCGCTAATTGTGTTGTTACATTACGCAACGTCTCATGCAGAGAAAAGAGTATAGGCCTATATTTAATTTGAATTAAAAACATGACGAGAAGATGTGAAATAAATTAAAATATTTTTTTATAAACTGTATTATTTTATAATATTTATTAAAATAAAGAATCAAATTCTGTGAGTGAAAGTTTGAAAGCTTTTACGTATGAGAGTTAATTTAAACCTTTATTAATTGTAAATTATATCGACAATAACAGTAGGAGCTGTTCGCTCCGAAAAGAATTAAGAAAAGTATTTCGAGAGAAATGTTTAACTGGAATCCAAATGATTCTAAAATCTTTCGAACGTCGTTAGAAATTCGTCAATATTTATTATAACACGATTTTGCAATTGCACTGTTTTGCAATTGTACTGTCTCCGTAATTAAAATAACGGCTAGTTAGAACTATGCGGGATCTACTTGAAGTTATTTGCAAATAGAACTGATCACGTACTGTACAGCTGAAACTTTTCTGCCTTGACGTAAAAGCATTGATTTCAAAATTTTCATACAATTACGAAGCAAAATGTAAAATATTCGTAAAAATTGACACGTGGAATTAATTAATAATAGACCTTACTGCATTACGTATCAAAACTATAAACCGGATAAGTACTTTAAAGGAAAAATCCTATATCGAACTGTTTATGAATTACGTATGAAAATTCATCTTGGTTTTGAAATATTTATTTTGCTATAACAAATATTCGTTTAGAAATATTTCTTTATATTTCACTTTTTCGGATTCTCTTATTTCCGAAACACTTTGAGTATTGTACTACTAATCCGCGATTGCCATAAACATAAAAGTAATATAAGTTGCCATAAACAAGACGTTCGAAATCTAGCATAAAACCCAACCCTATGTTTTAAAATGTGAAATTCTAAGCACTTTTTAAGTGCTTTCTACTTATAAAAAGTTTAAATATATATTCTTTTTTACGTGAATTTATATGTAAAAATTCTTTAAGTACATGGATTAATGAGAAATTGTTTCTACAATACTTTGTAGGTTATTACAGAGTTTTTTAATGGGACAAAGGTATTAGAATGTGTCACGAAGTCGATATGTAACCTGTCTTTTGTCGACGACCAATTTCCATTATCGACTATCGACCTTTCTCTATCTATTCTTTTATTTTATCGTGACCATCGACACTGTAAATAACGGTCAGAAATTTTCAGAGTATTCTAAGAAACGGTATTATAAAAAAATTGTCGTATTTGATTCCCTTCTCTCAGACAATCGTCTCCATTCGAGTGCATCGCGTGTTACGAAATATTCTGTACATTAAACAATCTTGGATTTATATTTGGTTTGACGTAGAGATCGTTTCCGTTTAATATTTATTGTCTTACGTAATTTATTAATCTTTCTAAACATATTTCACAATTGTAAAATTTTCTGTTTTTTAAGAGGAGTTGAAATTACGGCACTAGAGGAAAATTGCGATATGAAAAATGCTGTAAAATTTCTGATGCGTGAATTTGTTATCTTTCACGATAATATTACCAAAAAAACAATTTTACTTAAAATGAAAAGTAAAAATCATATAAACCGCGCACTAATCTTTTTTAAACGATGACACAGTATCTTCTCCATGCTGGATGATCCAGAAGTCTTATAAAATAGCGTTTACGCGTTATTAATACATGTTTCTACAGAAATAAAGATATTAATGTTTATTTCCGTAGAACTAAACACACAAGCAAAAACTGAAAAACTTCATACTAAATTATAGGGAAAAATCAAGTTCGGCATTTCACGTAGAAATGAAAAAGCTGCTATGTGGAAAGAATTCTAGATCACCCAGTATATAATTTATCTATTTTATTAAACCTGTGTAAGGATCATACACAGCAAACGGGATATAAATGCTGGATTTCAAAAAAACAAAACCACAACTCGAACACTTCCCAAGCGTTCAGGACTGTGTGATATATTTTCGAATGATGCGTGCAGATCCAAGTAAGGTGGCCTTTTGCAGCTGACAGATGGTGATTTTGTCAATATTTATGGTTTGCAAATGCCGGCCAAGGTCTTTTGGCACAGCCCCAGTGTGCCGATAATCACTGGGACCACCTGTACTGGTTTATGCCAGAGTCGTTGCAGTTTAATTTTAAGGTCGTGATATCGGTTAAGTTTTTCCTGTTGTTTTTCATCAATTCGGCTGTCACCTGGTATGGCGACATCGATGATCCACACTTTTTCCTTCTCCACAATCGTGAGGTCTGGCGTATTAGGGCTGTTTCACACTGTCACCGACTGGTCCGACCCGACCGATCCTATAATCGGACCGACTAGTAGTAAAAAAATTCACACTGAGTACCATAGTTGCCAGATCTAAAGGTTAAAAAGTAGCGTGGTTGTGCTCAAAAAGTAGCGGATTTGAACTGTTTGTAGCCCAAACAATAAAACCGAATTATTTTGCAACTATGCACTTTTACTAATAAAATAAGTTTGTAATATATATATATATATGGACATTCGGTGTATCTGCATCAATTTTCTCTAAATCAAAGCGAGTCATTCGCAGGCGCTGCGATTCATTTTTTGAACTTAGAAACTTAGCGACTGCGACTTTTGTTTTCAGTTTTAAGGCCTCTCTGTTTACACTGTATCAAGAACTGTTGTATCTGTTAGACTAGTTTAGAGACTCGGAGAGATTAGTAAAAACTAGTTAAACTCGCGTAACTGGTTATACAACAAAGAATACACAAAGATTACACTGTCTTGACTCACGGAAGGGGAGTGTGAAACGAGGTCACCGTCCCCGAAGGGTTAACAATGGAAGTGTTAAGAAAAAGCGACGTGCAATATTTACAGGCGCAGATGCGTTTTTGCGGGAAATCGAACATATTTTCAGACCCATCTAAAAATTCTCTAATTAGTCTGGAAACAGGGAAACCTAATTCTTGCATTCTGTGAAAAAAGATGGAGATTGGCTATAATGTAATAATCTTAATCTTTGCTGTCGTTACTTTTGCCCGAGTAACACTGGGCCTATTCACTACATTTTTAGTAGACGTTTCCTTTTTTCCCCCTTTTTTTAGGTATTCCATGGAATACCTAAAAAAAGAAAAAAAAGGAAACGTCTACTAAAAATGTAGTGAAATCGTCAAATTAGAGAAAGGAACGTTCTAAAACAGAAGTAGAGTCAAGAAGTCAAGCGGGAAAAAACAGGAAAACGAAGTAAAAGTACAAATAAATTTGTGAGTAGCATATTTTCGTTTTAAAAAAATAATTAAAAATAGGCGCATATTGATAGATATATGAGAGGAAAAAAATTAATAAAATTAGCAGTGTTAGTGGCAATGGATTGTGGATTACTGGAGCGAACGACGGATAGAAAACGGAAGCAAAGTATCTTTATCTTTGTTAAACGTTGCAACTTTATTTATACAATTAAGTGTAATGAAATTAAATAAAACTTTATTAGTTTTGTATGATACAATAAATATTGTGCGATTTTATATATGAAAATAAAGTAGCGTATTTTTAAGAATTGTAGCCTGAAGGTAATTATTACTAGCCCAAAAAGTAGCGTGTCGCCCAATTTAAAATTTTTGTAGCGAGGGCACTTAAAAAGTAGCCCAATCCGCTACTTGTAGCCCAATCTGGCAACTATGCTGAGTACGATTATGTCGGTGGCCGACTCGTAAGGACCAATCGGAACGCGTCTTACAGGTCAGAACACTGGCCAATCGTGGTAAGTTTTTCAATTTTAAACAGAAAACATGGCCGTCATTGAAAGGTTGTCGTGTGTACGCGTGTTCGCGGGCTAACGACACCATTTTAGCATTTTTAATGTCGCTTTCTCTTGTAAATGAAATGTATTATGGTGAATTAAAGTAATTCGTTTTGTTAATATCGATGAGTGCCTGCGTATTTCTTAATAAAGTTGTTCTTAAACGAAGCAAATAGACGGAAATAAAAAATCGTTCGTAACTTTTAAACGGTTGATCGTGAGTAATTTTTTTTTAATACCAATCGATTCAGCGTATCAAATTACATTTAGATATGTCTACGTCTATTCGTTAATATGAAGTTTAAGACTATTTTTTAGCTGGATACCTTTCGCTTTACTCTAACCAATTATTTTTTTCAATGTCGCCTTTATAATCGGCTCGCCGAATATCATAAAGCCATGGATATTTTCTGACTTCGTTTATTAAAGCTTCCGAGAAAACTTTACCTTCCGCCATTTTCTAACTTCGGATAAATCTAAACTCTGATTGGTTATAGCTTCGAAGCTCTCATTGGCTGTAGCTCACCGACTGCTCCGACGCGACTACAAATATTTAACTTTTTAAATCTGTCCGACTGGAACGACCAGTCGGTCGACCGACTGCTGTTGCCATGGCAATACGACTAGGAATCGGACCGGTCGGCCCAGTCGGTCATAGTGTGAAACAGCCCTTATGTTCCAAAACTTTATCAGTCTGAATTCAGAAGTCGCAAAGTATTTTGGCACATTCATTTTCAACTACTTTTTCGGGTTTATGGTCCCACCAGTTTTTTCCTACAGGTATATGATAGTTGTGGCACAGATTCCAATGGATCATTTGGGCTACATAATTGTCTCTGTTTATAGGCTGTCTGTGCAATTTTTTTACAGCAACTGAGGATATGATCAATAGTTTCATCAGCTTCTTTACACAATCTGCATGTTGGGTCATCAGCTGAGTTTTCAATTTTAGTCTTAATTGCATTTGTTCTGATTGCTTGTTCCTGGGCTGCCAAAATCAGGCCTTTTGTCTCCTTCTTCAGTGCTCCATTAATAAGCCATAACCAGGTCTTTTCTTTATCAACTTTTCCTTCAATTTTGTCCAAGAACTGCCCATGTAACGCCTTGTTACGCCAGCTGTCAGCTCTAGCTTGTAATGCAGTTTTCTGGTACTGATTCTTTGTTTGCTGCGCTTTAAGGAGTTTTCTATTAGCTACAAAAAAGCTTTTGACTCACTCCCACATAGCTGGATAATCAAGTGCCTAAACACTATTGGGGTTTGCAAAAAGGTTGTTAAATAATAATAATAATAATAATAATAATAACTCTCCCATGGTCACCACCTGGTCGTGGTGGGAAAGCCCAGTAATTTTACTGATCCATAGGGCAATGCAGGCTGGAGCATAAGCTCCTGGTAGGGACACCCATGCCAGTAAGGTCTATGGGGAGAAATGAAGCTAAGAGTGACCACACCCACATTCTGTGGAGATATTCATCATGGTAATAACTAGATCAAAGTGTGATACCGGCTCGGACGTCGCCCGGGTTAACAAGGTCCGCGTTCGTGGGTTAGGCAGAGGCTCACGTTCGAAAAATAGGTCACAGTCTCCCTTGGTTACCGGTGGCGAAAGCAGCACCGGCCCAAGCATGGCTACTGCAATGCCCTCAACAGATGTGAGGAACCAACCCAGCCTTGGTGTTTCTGTGGCAATGCATCCACAGACCACAAAGGCTGGAAAACCACGCCAACGGATGAAATGGACAGTAGAAATGAACGAGTTTATCATCCGTACTTATTACACCATCACAAAACTCGAAACAAACATGACAGCATACAGACAACAACTACACCATAGATTCACACAACAGTATCCTCATCTCACTGTCACCGAACAAAGGGTTGTTGATCAAAAAAGAACAATTATACACAACAACCTTATTCCACAAACAACACTTGAACTTATCAAACAACAGGTTGCTGATCAAATACATCAACAGACAGAAACATCTAACATTAATGAAGATCATGTAACCTGTCAGGATAATCCAGCAACAAGCATTGATAATAACACACATACAACAATTACCACTAATGATACTGCAGACACTTCCTCATCCATCACTGATAACATAGACTTGGATTTAGTTAATACGCTCTCACTTATATTTCAGGAAACACTCACTAAATATACAGGTACAGATCCCACACAACGACCACGAATACCAAAAATCAACACGTCAAAGGAAGTAGGAAAAACACTAAATTATGTAAACACTCACTTACTACCACACTACATTCATTCAATTTCTACACTCGCAGACATTCATACATTAGTTTATGCTGGAGCAGTCACAGTAGTGACACACCATGGACTGAAAGTACAATCACAGACAAATACACAGAAAACACAATTCTATCACAAGCCTGCCTGGCAGAGAAGAATAGAAACACAAATAAATGACATTAGACAGCAATTAGGCAGGCTAACACAATACACTAAAAACAACATAACACCCAAATTAAGGAAACAGCTCAAAAACATTTTCAAGAAAATAAAAACACACACAAAACATGAACATCACAACACACGCATTACAGAATACATTGATACACTAAAACAAAAACTTGCTGCCAAAGCACGTAGACTCAAACGATACAAAACATGTACACTACGAAAACAACAAAATAAATTATTTACAAACAATGAAAAACTCTTTTACAGACAAATTAATAACAAAGCAAACACTGATACACAGCACAGTGGCACACCAACAGAAGAAGAACTCACAACATATTGGTCTTCTCTTTGGTCCAGTGCTGTCACGCACAATGCTGATGCAGGCTGGATCGAGGAGGAGAACAGAAACTTGCACAACATACCAACTATGCCCTGTGTTGAAATAAACATACATGATTTCCAATACACTGTTAACAGAACACACAACTGGAAGACACCTGGTGTAGACAACATTCACAATTTCTGGTACAAAAAGTTTACATCACTGCACCAGGAACTAGCTAAACATCTAACACACATCATCATCAATCCACAAGACATGCCAAATTTTCTTACTCAGGGCATCACCTACATGAAACCTAAAAACAACAATACCACAGACCCCACACAATACAGACCAATTACATGTCTTCCAACACTCTACAAATTATTGACATCCTGTATCGCAAACAAAATATACAAACATGTTGAAGAACACGACGTTCTAACAGAACAACAAAAAGGTTGTCGTAGAAACCACAGGGGATGCAAAGAACAGTTACTCATAGATTCAGTCATTCTACGGCAAGCACACAGACAACACAGAAACATACACATGGCATATATAGACTACAGAAAAGCATTCGACAGTGTTCCACACAGTTGGCTGCTACATATCCTACACATGTACAAAATACATCCGTCACTCATTGCATTCTTTCAAAACACTATGCAGCACTGGAGAACAACACTACATCTCAGGGTTAGTAACACTTCCATACAAACAAACCAAATTTTTATTAGGCGAGGAATATTTCAAGGAGACTCCTTGAGTCCTCTCTGGTTCTGCTTAGCCCTGAACCCATTATCCAACATGTTAAACAACACTCAATATGGTTACAATATCAGACACGAAAAAACAACACAGTTTACACTGTCACATCTCATGTACATGGATGACATAAAACTTTATGCATCCACACAAAAACAACTTCATCAACTCCTACAAATCACACATTCATACACCAAGGACATACAAATGGAATTTGGCCTAGATAAATGCAAAACAGTTCACATAGAAAAAGGAATCCTGAAGAAAGAAGATTTTGCACTTGGAAATGGAGACGTTATCGAATCCATGGAAGAGGGCGAGTTCTACAAGTATTTAGGATTCCAACAGGCCAAACTAACAGAACATACACAAATAAAGCAAAGATTAATTAAAGAATACCAAAGTAGGTTAAATGCTATTCTCAGAACACAATTAAATGCAAAACACACAGTTAAAGCAATAAACACATATGTCATCCCAGTACTCACATATTCTTTCGGAGTTATACATTGGACTCACACAGATCTCGAGCAACTCCAAAGGAAAACAAGAACAACACTTACTAAGCATAAACAACATCATCCTAAATCCGCCACAGAAAGATTAATTCTTCCACGTAAAGATGGCGGACGTGGCCTGATTGACATAGTTAACCTTCACTACAAACAAATACAGTCACTGCGAGAGTTTTTCTACAAAAAACAAGAAACATCACAATTACATAAAGCAGTAACTCTAGCAGACTCGAATAACACACCATTAAACTTACACTCACATCATATGGACACAACACAACATATAAAAAGCATAGACACCATTAAGCAATCGTGGGCTCGAAAGGCACTCCATGGCAGGCATCCTTACGATCTGGCCCAGGATTTTGTTGACAAAACTGCGTCAAACAGCTGGTTAGCTCGGGGATGCCTCTTTGGGGAGACGGAAGGATTCATGATTGCCATACAGGATCAGGTCATAAATACTAAAAACTACAGAAAACACATACTCAAAGATGCAACACTCACAAATGACACATGCAGAAAATGTCACATCATGCCAGAAACTATACAACACATCACCTCTGGTTGCAAGCTCTTGGCACAGACAGATTATTTACACAGACATAATCAAGTAGCAAATATAATACACCAAGAGCTTGCAAAGAAACACAAATTAGTAGACATCCACGAACCATACTACAAATACATTCCACAGACAGTATTGGAAAACAACACGCACAAAATGTACTACGACAGAGCCATAATCACAGATAAAACAATTTACCACAACAGACCAGACATCACACTCATTGACAAACACAATAAAATCACATACATTATAGATATATCCATTCCAAACACTCACAATATACAAAATGCATGCACTGAAAAAGTTAGCAAGTACACAGAACTCGCCCAGGAAATAAGGCATCTGTGGAGGATGGATGGGGTGCTTATTGTACCTGTAGTTCTCTCCTCTACAGGTGTCATACCACACACACTACACAAAAGCCTGGGCACATTAGAATTGAATAGAAACACATACATCACTCTACAGAAGGCCACTATATTGAATACATGTCATATTGTGAGAAAATTCCTGAATACAGACACACACACTGATACACTTCTTTAATTTCTGTTTTGGTTACTATGCCTTGACTTTGGTCCGGCATAGTACACAGCCACCGGTGTTAACCGAGTATATCTAACTTAACCCAACATAATAATAATAATAAATTATTATTATTATTATTATTACTACTACTACTACATATAATAGAAATTTATAATTTCTATGTATAAATTTCTATATATAAATAAAGTTAAATATAATTTTACTATTTCAATATCAATATTAATCAGCAGTTTTCTCGATAAAACTGTTAATTTACAATGGTATTATAGCTTTTTAAAAATCATTCTCGAAACATCTGTCTTTGAAACAACTTTTTTCGAGTATGACGTGCAAAATTTTATAACGACATAAAACGAAACGCCTATTGCAAGTGATAATGTAAATAATGTAAATGTTTCGAATGTATATTCGCATGAGGGATTTCTATTTTACAAATATCCGATTATTATGAACCAATTATGGATCAATTACTTAAATTATTGCCGAAAATCTGCATAAAATTGGCTTATTTTTGTCCGTTTCCTAAATGTTGCAAAATATTTATAAGTTTTTCTATTTATCGGAGATCTTTTTTCATCTATTTATAGTCTCTTGAAAGAAGTTCGTGGCCGGCTAACGAAAGACGTAACTCCGAAAGCCATTAGTTCGATGTCTAATTTTAGCTTATTTCACGTAACAAAAACACATCTATAAATTTCTTTTATCATTTTATTAGATGCGTGAATTCTTAGAGAAAAAATAACCGATTTTACTTGTCGCACACAACCACCGACCACATCAACCACATTTTTACTGTAGTAGTCAAGTTTTACTGTAGAATCAAGTTTTTAGTAACAACATACAATATAATATTAACATTCTATTATATATATATATATACTTACTGTATATAATTTCTATAATATATATATCTTTTATAAGTTATAGCCTATATTATCGAGTACAACTCGATAATATAGATGCGTCAAATAACAATGGTTAAAATTATCTTCATTGGTTACGAGCATGCACATAATTGTATATTTTCGATTCAAACGAAGGTCAAGCTAATCGTGAAGCAGAATTACATAAGTAAGTAAATAAACCAGTCCTTCTAAGTAACATCTACACGTGGAATATTCCTGACGAATGCAATTTTGGAGAATTTTTTTACGTCATATGTTGAGTATTATCCTAATTTTATTTCTATTTTCACCGTTTTTAACTTAATTTAAAGCTTTCGATATTACAAAAAATATTTTAAAAAGTTTTCTTTAAATTTATCAGCACATTATTTCCTCTTCTGTTATCGTAATCTGTTGAATATGTTCGATGGATATTATTATTTTGATTATTATAGCAAACTTAAATATCGCATTACGGAAGTTGTCAAAGAGGATAGTCGCATTCTTGTAGCGTAATATAAAACTAAGTTGAAACGAAACGAGTATTTCCCGTTCTGTTCTAATATTTATGCTAAACATTAGAACAAGACTGTCTTGTTTTGTGTTTAGCATAATTACTTTTATTCATTATTATAAAATGCGTACGATTACAAATGTAAATTTTGTAAGTCGTGTAAAATTATCGAAGGAATATACAATAGGCCTTTACTTTTGTCGCGACTCTGATTTTGTTTACGAGTTTTAACTATTGCACACAATATTATAAATTTTAGCTGTTCTTAAACAAAAATTTTTAAAAAATTACAATAAAATGTAAATTTTTATATTTTATTAATACTATGGCGGCGGGAAAAAGAACTCCCGAGAAAGATATGTCACGGCGCAACCGGTTTTTCGACCATTTAGTCTCGACGAAAACAACGACGTGTTTATAACAATCAGAAGATTAACTTTCCTACGTTTACCACCAAATCGAATTCCAACAACTTTCCTCTATATCCAGTTACTTTTAATAATAATTTATTTATTATTATTAAACGTATCTAGATAATATATATTTATATAATTATAATATATTATGTCTTATTGAATTTTCGTATCTACTCACATTCTGTTTCCTTGTATTAACATACTCTATGTTAAATACTTGTGAAATGATAGATCAATGGTTTCCCTTTTTTGCCGTGCATCTCTAAAGATGCACGGACAAAAAATGTCCCCTGTGACATATAATTCTTATTATCCAAAAAGTAAACTCCTATTTACGTGGAGGAAGCGTAAAAGGCTGTCAGCTTGGTTTAAACAAGCTTCTAAAAACGTGGCATTTATGAAAGCGAAAAATAAAGAATGAAAGGACAGTTGAAGTACTGAGGAAGAAACTACTAAGAAATTGTTTAAAAAATAATAATAATAATATGCAATGATACGAAAAAAAAAGACACAGAAGATGGCGTGGAAAGAGGAAAATTTAATAGCTTAATTTATGAATAATAAGATATAAGAACAATTAGCCGGCTTTCAAATTTACTGTTAATAACTCATTCTCGAATTGCCCGCTTAAAAATCAAATTGTCCCCGTGTAGGACGTGTGCTCCACGTTGAGAACCATGGTGATAGATCATAGCTACTTGGATTTTTTATGGCCTCCTTCAAAACCCAATAAATAAATAAATAAATAATAAAATACAAAAATATTAAAACGAACTTGTTTATTTTCAGATGAAAATTCTTAGCACTATTTACAAATATCCATCCGTGTCTAGAACAGAAATAGCCATTTTAATAATTTATTATGTGTATAAAACACGCAAACGGTAATTTTGAATTCCTCTTTTAGCAATATAATAACAAATTAGAATTAATTTCAAGAATAATCATGGTCGGTAGGATATAGTTTACCCAAAGCTACTGCTAGAACCAGACTGTTTTTAAGAAGAATGTTTCAGCCACTCAACGATTGGTCAATTACTTACGAGCAGCCAACTTATCTTATTTTCTAATCTGCACACCGTCTTGAAAGAATGACGCTGCTTCTAGCGATAAAAATGTTAGTCTATTTTTTAATCCTATAGGTTAAAATAAAATATACAATTTATACTCTAATCAATTGTTTCTACGCATAAACAATCAAACGTAAAATGGATCTCTTCCTTTTTCTCTTATAAAGCTGTTTGGAAACGTGCGTATATTGTGCGTAAAGAATAAAATTCGAATTATACTATTAGAAAAGAAGCGATAAAATTAACTGCAATAACATCAAACGAGAAAGAATAGTTAAGATTATACAAAAATTTCGCAATCGCCGTTTCATTTAAAAATCGCATTCTCGGATTTTCAAAATTAATGGTTAATTTAATATAAGACGTGTTAAAATGATGTAATTGCTTGTCTGGTAAAATTGTTTACAGTAAAGAAGAACGTCGAAAGGAATCGCATCTTTAAAAAAGTCTAAAATGCGTAAATATACGTAATCTATCGTAGATATTCGGATAAAGATTAACTTAAAAATTACGCAAGTTAAAACAAATCCTTACCGAATGCATTTCTAAACGCTTCTCAATCTTAAAAGTATTTTTCTCATTAACGTGTAATAGAATAGGCCTATATGAACATTTTTGTTTGTTTTTTTATTAGCTTTCCTGGCGATGAGTCGTATTAGCACAGAAAATAGGCAAAACAATTAGATTTAAAGTTTTACGAAATTGCTGTTAATAATTACAGTTCGAAACTAGACCATCTTTATTAAACCATTTCCTAACTTCGAGCTGCAACTTCGTTTTCGTTGACGCAGTATCGAATGACTTTCAATTCACCCATTGAACTAATTTATTGATCTAAATTCCTTTATTTTATTACGAATTTTATCATAACTTATATATTAATTTTCTTTAATATTCTTACAGAAAATGCACGCGCATGTATTCTATACTTTGTGTTTTAGAATTATTTTTGTATAGACCCGAACGAAAATATTCCGTTCTAGATAATAATTTCGTTGTATATTTTTCTTCTCCCCTTTTATTTCGGATGAAAAAAATCAAAACTACTAGAAATTTTATTAAATTTATTGTTAAAAAACTACGATTTGCGCAATCATACGAAACAATACATTTCTTACAAAAGCTTTTCGAACAATACAAATTACTAATCGTGAACAATTGAAAATTATATTAGTTCAAAAACATTTCGATTAAAGTTTTGTTTCGAAATATTTTTATAATCGAGAGACAATTTTCCAATTTACTTACATCCTTCTCGACATAAAAACAAATAATCGAAATGCATTTGTAACGTTAAATTGGATAATAAAAAAAGCATTTTTTAAACAAAATATTTCGAGCCTAATACCGCGACGCCATTTTGGGCCATCCGGTTCGTAGTGAAAACTATTCGATGTTCTCATTTTAAAAGTACACACAAATTACGCCATCGACTCGGCAAATTAAAAATATCAGATTCGCAAAGCTTTGATTTTTATTAAATTATTTTCGAGTAGGCAGAAACTGTTATTATTATAATTGATGGTTCGTAATAAGTCTAAAACTTAATTAACCAGCAACGTCTGAACAAGACAAAGAATAGATAGTGTGAACAACAGTGTAAACACTTCCTCTCTGTATGGAAGCAATCAGGCAAATAAGGTCACCAAATGTCCACTCAAAGTGTCCAGTTACAATTGTTTAGATGTAACACACGTGCACATACAGTCAGGACCACCTGAGTTGTTTGTTTGTTAAGTTATGGCAACGCAACGCGTGGACGATATTTTAAAGGAAACTGGCCCCTATTTAGGCATTACAGACGTGGAGAAAACCCGGAAAAATCCACGTGGCCAGCCCGTCCGAGCGAGACGCGAACCCACGACCGAATTCCCAGTGTTCAGGGTACGAAGACCGCTTGGTCACTGGCGGGCAGGACCACCTGAGAGCTACATTTCAATAGAAATAACGAAGCGTTCAACGATAATATACCACTTGAGAAACGGGAATAATTTATATAATTTTGGTTTATGAATTTTGTAAATATAAATCGAAGCAATCAGATAAATGGCGATCGTTACTTTCGACTTATCTTTGGTCATGTTATTATGGTAAGAAGATTAAAAATGTTGTCGAAGGACGGTGACATTTCGACACTATTCCCAAACGATAAAATGATACAGTCCTTTTAAAAGTTAAAACATTCTTTCGTCCGCGCGACGTGGATCTGTACCATAGAAGCGTAAGCTTGTTGTTTAAATATAAAACATTTTTAAAATTTATTTTGAATCAGGTACAGTTGAAAAATTTTCGTTCGAAGTCAGTTGGTGCAAAAACTACGCCATTTCATAACAAAATAACAATTAATATGCTCGTTGTTTGCTTTTAATATTGGATCTACGTAATAAAAGTCGTTTAAATTGGTCGAGATTTCTTTAAGGTTTCGTTTAATAAACTTCTATTTATTTTTCTATATGTAGGCCTTATTTTATTCGGTCATTTCTTCCGAGAATTTGAATTTAGAAATCATCGAAAAATTACGGGATTTCTCCCGATTAATTTTACTTCTTTTGGATTCTATCGCTTCGGAAAAGCAAGCAAATTTGTGTATCCTTGCTGCAAAGGAAACGGTCGGTCGAAGAATTAGTGAACACGCGCGGAAAAAAGTCTAATAATTTAATTGAAAAACTCTTAAGATATTTTCGAATGGGTTTATTTAGTAGACGCACTCTCCTTTTTCTCAAAGAAAAGTTTTATTAAGATCGAAGAAAGAAAGAGTCAAATATTAGCCCGAATAGTGGATACACATTCTTCCCGCCGAATTATTATCCGACAAAAAGAAACATGCACCAAAAATCGTACCCAAAGATATCTGAAATAAAAGAAGATTGAAATTACTGGCTTTCATCCCAACTCATTTTATTATTAGAGAAATAATATTTGAAACAATGCAATTACAAATAGAAGATAGTCGATCTTTCCTTGTGAGCAAGTGAGAAATTCTCAAAATATAAACAAATACAATCTTAGTGTAATAAAACGTCAGTTAAAAACAGGTTAATGTATAAGTACTAATCGAGTATTATTTTCTTTTTTAATAAAGCTGAACGTTCTCTATTATTTCGCAGGCTCAAATATTTAATGAGGCCGTAACCGGTTAGACCTGGTTATCTTGGCCCAGTATTCCACTTGGAATAGTAAAAAGCGTCGAGAATCGTTGCCCTGTTCTACCATAGTGTTAATAAAAGAAGGATAAAAATGTGCATATTGACGAATTTCGTCTTTCCGTTCGAACGGAACAACCTGTTCGTTCTCTTTAACAAAACCATTTATCGCTTTTTCGCTTAATTTTCACGGCACTCATTTAAAATCGCAACAACGCAGCCAAACTCGCGAGAAGCATCGTTGCACACTTAATTTTTGACTCTTTCCGTCCTGTGGGCACTAAAAAGACCTTGTATGTTCGGCCAAAGTTTGTAGGGAAGTTTTGGTTAGCTTAGAAACTATCTAATTTTTATTAATTAAAACCGATAGAAAGTGGCCATTATTTTATCATCTGGTTCAATCGCTATTTAAAAATTTCGTTCCTACACTGTCTTTTTTATGACCTTGAAATAATAAAGACAAAGTTACGGAACTTCTCTGTTTGATCGAATGAAAGTGACGATAAGTAAATTCGATGATTCGGAAGATTAGTCCAAAGTAAAAAGCATCAAATACTCAAATACTCGATAACGATACGATAGTTAAATAAACAACATGATGCGATAGTTAGATTAAATAAACAATGATAACGAAACATTTATCATTGTTTATTTAAGAGTGAGCTCATTAAACGAATACTAAACAAGCCATTTGTCCTCTAAAAGTTATCTTCGTTCCCACAATAATTACAGCAGGTCGTCAAGAATGACGTATTTGAAGTTCGAGGAATTTCGAACGACCGTGACTTTGCGTAACACTCTTTGTTTGTTTTTCTCTTTGTTATTTTACAGCCGTCCGTATTTCTCCTCTTTCGTCAAACGTCCGAACGAAAAAAATTTATCTTCAATAATTTTATTTCAAATTACAGTATATCGATGGACAATCGCCGATTACATATTGCGCCATAACTATTACGTTTAAACCAGTCTATTGTATAATTCGATTATGACGATAGCGGTAACCTAGGTTATATAATGAAAATTACGTAACAATGGATCGTACAGTCGAATTTTATTATCTCCATTCTGCCATCTATCCGAGTGCTGCCAAGTCGAGACAGACAGGCTTTTAAGCGCGCGCTAATTTTAATTAATTTAGGTCTACCTTCTAATTTTGGATAATTTGAGCCGTTCCGGAACTCCTAGACTCTCTTTAAATCAATGTTTTGCGCTTTAAAAGCATTTTTTCAAAGTTAGAAATATTTTCGAATTTTTCATCGACTTTCAAAAGTTATCCTGGAAAACGCAGTAACGAGAATATTTAACCAGAATATATCTTTATAACTCTGAGAGGAAAAGTTAGACTTTTTGCAAAAATATAACACACTTCTCTCGATTACGTTTATCTTTGACAATTTATGCAATCAATTTTCTAATAATTCGAATATTTTATTAACATTTTTCGTAGTTAATTAGAATATCGATTGATATCTCCTCACTTAAATAGCTTTGTTAGGCCGTGTACACGAAGGTTTTGGGGGTCTAACCTTTCCCATTTACAGAGTTAAAACGTTAAATAAAAAATAAATAACGTATTTAATTTGTACCCGTTTCGTTTCTCTCTCTCTACTGCTTTACTCTATTATATACGTAAATTGTAAAAATGAATAAACTGTTTTTTAAACCCCATCATTTTAAAAATTCTGCGCACGGTCCTGTTACTTACTTGTTAGACAAAGCCACGTGGGCGGTCGGAAAAGAGCTCTGTCAGGTTTTAAGAAATATTACGAATGACGTCACTTTTAAAGTTTGGAGCGTTAATTATCCTCCTCCGTAAGACGTCGTAACGAACTATTAACTCTTTTCGAAATCCGGAACTGGATTCTGAACGATGGGATTTATCGCATCGCCCAGAATTACGTTAAGGCAAACTCGAAATACCTAGTGAGCTAATTGATTCAAAATTTGTTACGTTACGGAAGTTGCGATTTTTTCCCGGGACGAGAGCACCGAGATTTGATGGTTTAAATTATTATCAATCCACAGATTTTTAGTTTAAGCGTGTAGAGGGAACGATGCAGGATAGATGCGATTTTATCTAGGCCGAGATTATTTTATCCGGAAACAAATGAACGTTCGCACGATACTATGTAGTTATTGTAATGGCATTTCGGCAGAGACTGAAACCGTTCTAGTGAAACGATGCTTATAATGCCGAACTAACATTAATCGTAAATCCCTATTGACCGCTAACCTAGAGATAGGTCGACCTACAAAGCTTAAGTAGCGCGGTCCCGTTTACTTTTTTTCGAACGGAAAGTGAAAGGGAGAGAAAGTAGGAGCCGGATTCGACGCGGTTAGAGTCGACGACTGCGTCAATCGTTTTTCCCGGAATTAATTTCAGTTAAGACGGGATGTAGAACGGCGCCGCCGGGAATCCATGCGCCACTAAATATGCCGAGTCTACCCTTTGACCCGTACCGAATGACTGACCTTTTTTTATTTTTGAATGAAAATTTACGTTGATCGCCTGATATTTTCGGCATTAACGCGAGTAGTGTAAGTCTCGTAATACCTTTAACTTTCTCTATAGGCCAGGTGTGGCCAACCTTTTTTAGTCAGAGTGCCAAAGTAAGCATATCTAATTTTAAAAAAGTTTGAGTGTTGAAGCTTTAGAATTCGGACAAGTATTTTTAAAGAAATGAATTTATGCGTAGGCTAATTAGAATAAATTTTAAAAGGCTGATTGGAAAAAGGCTAATTAGTAGCCGAAATGATTCTGAAATAGGAATAAAAGTCTAAAATTAATATAAATTGAAACTAAGTCATTGGGCTGCAATTTGAAAAAACTGTAGATCTATAAATTCCCACTATTGTCCGACCGTCTGTCCGTCCTTCCTTAATCTCGAGAACAGAATTAGATAAATGAAAGTCAAGACAGATATGAAAATATTAGGGGCAGAAGGTCTTGATTAA
The DNA here is from genome assembly GCF_030686945.1 of Centruroides vittatus. Classification (NCBI taxonomy): domain Eukaryota; kingdom Metazoa; phylum Arthropoda; class Arachnida; order Scorpiones; family Buthidae; genus Centruroides; species Centruroides vittatus. The sequence continues at coordinate 2,241,919 of NW_027121927.1, forward strand.
CTATATATGAACTCCTGATACTGACCGGAAGTCACGTTATTTTAATTCAAAACTTCCCCTGAAAGGAGTTAAATAGATGACCAGCACGACACCATTGCTAACTGAAAAGTATGATGTATTGTACAGACACTGCAGTATTAATTTGAATTGAATAGTATATATTTTAAATTAAATAAATTAAAAATATGGTTAACAATTGCAACCCGGCATTGTGACGTCACAATAAATAATTGCTCGTTAGTAACAATTTTAATATTATTTACATGACGTTTACTTTAACATGGGTACTTTGATACATTGTGTTCAATGTAACAAAGAACCCCTGTACTTTGTTTCATTGAGGAATGTTATGCTGTATAGTTATAATAATTGAATACCATAATAATTTGAATTATTTTAAATATTTTTAATTTTCAAGTAATGTGAATATTGTACAGTAAAAAAATAAACGAAATTGTATGACATGCTGCCTATCAGACGAATTCTTCCGACGTACCACTTTGGACACACGTTCCATAGTGTCTCCATCCCTGCTATAGATGTCATCGGAAAAGGGTTTAATTTCATTTCGGGTCAGAAACGAACTCTAAAATCATCGACGATCGCGAAAGATTTAAAAGAAATTATCTTTCAAAAATTTCTCTGGACGATAATTAGTAGTCATTAATTTTTTAGAAAGTATCGGCGTTAACTCTTAGTAAGATGTAAGTGGTTAATTAATTTACACCTCCTGGGAGAAGAATTTCTTCCAATTTTCTGTCGTTTCTTCGACTTCGAATTAGCCTATATAACATTTAGAAAAACGAATGAAAACTGTCTTTCATCGCTTTGGCACGATATTATCAAAGTCTTTTCGAGAAATTCTTCCCTTCTCCGACCTTTTTCTCGGTAGTTAATTCATATTTAAATTTGAAGCTACTAAGCAGTAATACCACGCTTTCCCTTTTCTGATTATTGAAGAGATAAAAGATGCCTTTTTTCCGTAGACGCTTTTTCTTTCTCCCTCCCGACCAGAAAAGATGTAAACCCGAAATTAAACGAAGAGTAAAAGGTGGTGGCACTTCTCCGAAGAAATGCATGACATCATCTTCTCGATAACCGACTTCCGTAAAGAGAAAACTTTGAGAAACCAGCATGGCTTTCGAAGGAAGGAAGAATTCATTTTTCATCGAAAGATAAAAACTAAATTCTCAAATTTATAGAAATATTCTCAGATGAACAGGAGAGAAGGGAGTGACGAACAGAAACTTCAGAGAAGGTCGATAGAGGGACCGGTTTTGACGTACGGGTAAAAAGGAAGAGAACCAGGTTCCGGTTTATGGGTCATTTGGGTTCTAAGATGGCTTTTTAAATCATATCCATCACGAGTTCGACCAGGCCCGGGACTGGCCGTATCCATGATGATATTACAGTATTAAACCTGGACCTCGAAAGTAGTGGGTCGACGCTTCATTCTCCTCGTCCATTCGGCCTTTTCCAGTCGCAACACCTAGTTCTGTCCATTTTCCAAACATGGTGCAATTATAGTGCTCTGACGATCGGACCAATTCGGCTTCTTTCCAAAAAGCTTATTTTTTGTAAAAATCGTCGATTAATTCGTAATAACTAAAATGAACATCTCTTCGTGCTCGCGGGCTCGATTATCCCTGATTTGGATTATTTACAGCTGTAATCAATTTCGGGAAAATAAGACTCCGCTTTAATCGTTGAAAATATCAATTACATTACAAAACGAACGCTTATACTCGAATATCTTTAAAGCAGGAATGTAAAAAAAATCTCGCTTTTTCTTATTTTCCCTCATCCTCACTAATGTTATCAATGTCCAGTTGTTCTTTAATTAATAGTCAGGTGTCGGAAACTAATATAAAACAATCTTCCCGTCCTATGGCTCCCAAACATTTTTGTAATAAATTTAAAAAAAGAAGAAAAAACACACAAGAGTTAACTATAGCAATTTTTAGATAAAACCAAAGTGGGCGCTGTGTACAAAGTGAAAGGGCCGGCAGTCATTTTATCCGACGAATGACATTAAAACATTTTCGTCTGCGTCAAAATTTTCTGCCAAAAGTCGAAGGGTGGACGAGATCGATCCTTTATTCCCACCACGTCATTCAGAAGTTACCGGTACGCCGTCGAGAAAGGTCAAGGTCGAGCCGCGCTGTTACAGAAGCGCAGAGAGAAGAGAGCGGAGATTCATTCCACAGTCGACATGAAATCGGTAAGCACTTTCTTTCCATTTAATAACGAAAGGTGACGACGACCGGGTTGGGATCGATGTCGCATCGTTTATCCCACTGGAACCGTCCCCACTAAAGTAATGATCGCGTTGCATTTCTTCCCGAAAATGTACTGTACGTAGCCCAAGCCCGGACGGCGTTAGTTCCGATCGGAAATGCCTTTTAGAGCGCCGAAGATGCGGCAGGAGCCTCTAATTTGAAAACGGAACTTTTTGTCTGGACAAAACCACTTTCGCTTTCATCTATCTATTATTATTTTTATTTTTATTTTTACAATAATCTCCCCTTTTGTCGTTTTAATGTTCCAAAACTAAAATCTATTCACCCGTCAATGTCAACAAAATCCTTTTTTTAGCCCTTTAATTTGTTGGCTCGAATTCCACTAAAGACAATTCTGACTAAAATTAAAGTCCTCTATTTTGCATTCCGGTCTCCTTCCGCCATATTTAGTTCGACTTCAACCATTTACCAATTAATTAACTTTAAAGCAAGATTGTACCGTTAGACGGAATTGAATAAAACGGGCGAATAAATAGATGTAGCGTAGCAACGAGGGACCAAGCGTGGCCTCGTGCGTCGCAATCGCGTCTTCCTTTGTATCTAGGGGCTCCGACTCCACCTCTATAAACTCCGAAAGAAGAGAAGATTGGAGGAAGAGGTAGTTGACAGATGCCAAATCTTTTCGTTTTCTGTTTTGGACGTCGTCGATTTCGATTATCGATGTTTTAAATATTTATTAATCGATCAATAAATTTCCCGAAATAAACGCGATGACGTCGATTCGTCTACATCGGGAAATCGATTAAGGCCACGTAATTTCCCTCGGCGTTACGACCATCGTAACTAGACAACATAACCGTCTACGTCGAGGGCCGACGTCGATCGATTTACGCACGCGCCGGATGCCTAACGCTACTCATTTCGATCGGCAGAAATTCTTCTCGCATGCAAAAATAGGTCGGCATCTCGTCCGATCTCTCTTACCAGATGACCCGTGGCCTTTCTGGAGGGGTCGAGATACAGGTCGCCTATCTTCACCTCCCACTCGCGCTCATCCCGGGCGCCAGTCGCGTAGCTCGGTGACTCAGGTTGCGACTTCTTTAATTCTAATTTCTATGGTTAGGAATTAACTGACCGCTACCAAATTCGTTCACCCCAATAAAACGAATTTTGTCATTCCGAATTTACGTCTTTTCCAAGATCCATTTTGGTTTTGCTTTCGAACAAAAAGCGTTGGAAGGCCGGAATGTATTTCCTTCCGATAGAGTAATCGGGACGTGACGTCATATCCACCTGGTTCAAACTTTCTAGGAATTAGGCTTCGGGAAGTTGCTTCCGATCGATCGTTGTCGTCTTCGCGTCCGAAACCCGTCCACGCACCGTAGCCGGTGTCAGAGAGAGAAAAAACCTGCGACGACCGAGAAGCCGACGCCGAATTTGAAAGCGGAACGAAGGGCGACGACGGCACGAATTCGTCGGCGGATTCCGGCGGAGGGGACGTCGCGGGGTAGACGACCCTAACCGGTTAATTCCGGTTCCGACCCGACTATTACCCGGAAAGTAGGCCCGGTGCCCGAATCCGCATCGTCTCTCCCGTCCTACCGCTTCGCGTCGCGTCGCCCGGTTTCGCTCCCAATGAATAGCGCGATTCATCTACGCGTTGGATGTCGAAGATTCGATGAAAGGTGCTAAAAACAAAAAACGCGCGTCCCCTAGAATTCTGAAAATCGAAAGGACAGAGAAAACGAGAGAGATCGTGGCTGTCGGTCGAACACGTCGAGTCAAAATAAGCCGGGAGAAAATTGGCGGATTACGACCACCTTGAAGCCAAAATTAGGCGGGCCAAGAAACGATTGCGTCATCTTGTCGGCGAGATTTCTGAGAAGCCAGTGGGGAGGCAACATGGCTGTGCCCGTCACACATCGACGAAAGAATTCCTCCCCGGCCCTAAAGGGCCGGGAGAATAAGTGCTTCGAATCGGGGGACGATGGCGCCGACCGCGTCTGGCCTTCCGAAGGGCGACAGACCCCCGTCCTGCCGCCTCCTACGAAAAGAAAGAAAGGGAGAGATTTTCTCCCTCGTTTGAAGTTGGGGATGTCGAAGGGGGTATCAATGGGAAAGAGATTTCGAATGAAGATATAAGACTATTTACGGAGGAACCAAAATATCCCGAGTCTTATATAACAGAAGAGTCGGAGAACGGACGCCGAACGGCGGCGCGACGCCTAAATCGGCGTCGGTCGATAGGAGGACGCCGACTGCGGGGAGCGCCTTCGGCTCCGCCCCGATCCGGTTGGAACCGGTCCGGTCCGGCGCGTGCCGTCTTTGTTTCCGGGGTTAGACCGGCGGTCGAGTTTCCAGCTTCCGTCCTTTGTATCGAACGCGCTGCGCGTCTCTACCTTCGACGTCGGTCCGCTGCCTCGTCTTTGATTTTTTGTATTTTATTCTCGTTTTTCCCGTACGGGCGCGGGAAGGACGGTTCGCCCAGGCTTACTACGCGGTTTATTTGCTTTTATCTTAGGCTTCCGGAAAACCCGGGGACAAGTAAAAATTGTCACCTTTTCCCCCCGTCGTCGAGGCTTCCGGCCGTAAATCGCGGCCGTGTGCGTGCCCGAATAACGCGTAATGGCGGGCGGAGGACCGGTCGTCGCCGAGCGACGGATGACGTCGACGGCCGCCAATCTACAGACCGCGTGGTGCTAGCTGGCGCACGTGCTGGACGTTCTGGCGGTTCGGGCCGGGAAAGGAGAAAGAGAACCATTCTCCGCGATTTTCCAGGGTTGTATTCGACATTTCATTAAACAGACATTCCACGTTGAGGCTACCTTTCGATTACCAAGATAAAGCAAAGAATGGCGACGTTTCTTTTGTCGGGTTCGCTCGTTGCCCGTAGATGGAGGGAAGACGGGCGGCAGATACAAAGAACCAGAGTCTCGTACGACGCGATTACAATAGAGCGGTCGGTGGGTGTCTCGACTATATATAACCCCATCGAGGGAATGGTTGCAACGCGCTCGTGCCGTTTATAAAAAACGATTTGCACCTTGTTCGTTACACTTTCGCCTCCAGCATACCTTACTCGATCTATTTATCATTTATTTATTCTCGAGTCTAGCGTCCGAGGAAAATAGGCCTAGGGAAATTCTGGGAATCAGCGTAGCTTTTCCACCTAAACAGACGGTCGAATTACATCAAAGCAAAATAAAAAAGGGTTCGGACCACGAATGGGGATGCCATTCGATTTAACCCGGATGGGAAATGTCGACCTCTGACCGTTTTTTTCATCGATTATTTGGCGCGGACGGAATTATTGGGTCGGGGGCTCTCTTTCCGGGCGCTATGTCGCGGGCGGCGGAAGGCTACCCGAGTGCGGGGGCTCTTCGGTGGCGAAGATTATATAAAGCACCTTCTGCCGATTGCTACCTGTCCGCAGTCGGTCTTCGTCGGTGGTGTAACGTTCGTCTGCTCGCTCCTCAGGTGAGATTCCGTCGGCTTCCGTTCTCCTTTTCGGACATTGTGCGCGACCGATTCTAACGCTTTCCGTGCCCATTTCGCGCCTTTAATATTCCCGAGTTTTGCGGATTGGATATATTGTGCGACCGAAGTTGCGAGCTGTCCTCGGGATCAGAGCAGCTGTCGTTACAGCTGTTTCCATTCGAGATGACGCAATTACGCGATGCCTCTTTCTTATCCGTTTTTTCGCCGCTGTTCTTTCCTCGTTTTGTGTGTCGAAGAGGACGACGATCTTTGATTCTCTTTTCCGCTCGTCACATTAAAATGGCGATCGACAAGATGGTGGACGTTTCGAACTTCTACGGGACCGTCGTTAACTTCTTTTGTCGTCCGAGTGCGTTTCCATCACTCCATTTTCTGTAATTTTTATCATCACTCCGAAAACTCGATTGTTCTCCTTCCTTTGTCTGTGTAAAACAGTGTAATTGTCTTAACCGGATCAGTTAAAATAATAATAAAAAATTGGTTAGTATGATTCGTGGTAACATCTTTTTCGGAAGAAAATTAATATCTGAGCCTCGCTTGTATTAACAGACAAATGCCGTAGAGTTGCCCGTTTAATGAAACAATGATTCTTCCCTTTTTTCACTAAATGGGTAACTCGAAAACTAGAAGAAAAGTTTTAAAATGGGAATTCTGATCTAACTTTTGCCTCCCCGTATTACTTTCGATCGAGTAAAAGAAAGATTGTTGTTTGGAAATAATAATGGCGAAAGGAATACTAATTAGGGTGTAAGATATTGATAAAGTACAGAAGTAAAAAAGAAAAGGATTAACAAGAAAAATGTTGAATTCGAAACAGTTTACTCTTGAATATGGAGTGTGTGGTGATCTGAAACTTCGTTGTAACATTGTTGTAGTTGGTGCTATGGCAAATTCTTTGTCGGGCTATTAAACGTTTAAGCCGACGCGAACGACAAAAGTGATATTATTTAACAAACATTTATATACAAATTACAAAACTGTGGAAATTAAAACTCAACTTTTTTTGATTGCCTCTATGTATGATGGACAAAAACTGGTACAGACAATAGTATGCTGAAAAACTCATTCTTTGAATTGAAGTTAGAAATCCTGTACATAAGTATAATATGAAAGAGCATTAAAATAATTGAAACGTGGAGCTCAATTTGTATCAAATTGAATTGATTTTTCCAAGTAATCCTAAAAAAATTTTAAAAGTTTCTTTTGTCTTGTCAAATCTTTTATAAACTCAAATTTATATATAATCCGTTTTTTTTTCTTGCATAACCAAAAATCCCAAAAATTTAAGTTTGCTTCTGTCTGTTTCCAAATAAGAATGTCATTTAATTCGTATGTCACTACACTACTTTAACTTGTCTTGTTGATATGGGATAAATGCGTAAGCCGATTTTAATTTCTTCTCTAAAGATTGTCATTTTGTCTAATCAGTGTATTCTCAGTCTAAAAATTGAACCTAAACTAGTCTTTTTATTAGTGAGGTGGCTTAGAAATGTGATTTTTAAATTCGTGTTGTGTAATGGAATGCAATATTTGTTAATTTATTAGATAAATTGGATAATTTATCTGACAAATAACACATTCCATTACATAAAATATCCTTTTGCAAACCAACCTATCTAAACCAATCGTCTCCTAAATTATTTGAAATATATTTTTTGATCGTCTGTTAATTTTGAATAGAAAATTAAATGTAAATTATTTGAACCATTGTATTTTGATCTTTTTGAATGTTAAAACAGTTGTGTGTAGAATTTTATTATGCAAATGTCTGTTGGACATGATTTTATTCAATTACATGTTTGCTGATTTTTTTTCTAATTTCATAAATTTCATACATTCTTAGAAATGTTAGTTGTTGGGATTTGAGTGCATTCTGGATTAACTACTAACATTGACCATTCACACTGGAATGATTATTTTTGCTTTTTCTTCTACTCTACTACTCTAACATTGTTTTTGTATTTCTTGGCTTGTTCATAATAGTTGCAAAAGTAATTTTCAAATAGTCTACTTTCCTTGCCAGAAATTTGAATGGAATGACTTAGATTGCAATCTTTTGATATGATGTAATGTTCTTTTATTCTGCAGTAAGAATTCTGTTTAAAAATGTCTTTTCTTGCAAAATGTTTAATTTATGAATTTTAAAATTTGTTAGTTTTTAAATAAGTATTTATAGGTTTATTTTAGTCTTTCATCCTCAGTTTAGCATTTTTTGAAGATGCTGTATAGTTTGAAATGGATTTTCCATTATTTTTTATCAGCTTTTGTTGTTTCATTGTTTCACATGACAACAAAAAAGCTTAAATTGCATTCAGAAGGAATGCCCTGTATTTGTCCTCTGTATTAAATATGAATGAAAAAAATGTTTGTGCAACGAAAAACCTAACTTTGTTGATAATTAGAATGTATTTTAACTTTATAATTCAAGTTTTACATTTCAATCATCTAATATATCATTAGCATTGTATATTGCTAACAAAATAGTCATATATTATTTCCAATGACTGATTCAATAAACATCTTTTATAATGTTTTTATTTGAAACTTCACTTTTTTCAGTTTGATATATCGTTAGACTAAAATTTCAACTATTCTATAATTGAAATCTGCCCAACTAAGTAATCTTATGTTGAGAGATACAAATGAGCAGTAATCTTATATATGATAACAGAAGTGATTAATTTAAAAAAACTTTGTATGCAGTTTTTAAAAATTATCATTGTTTTATATCAACATTCATTTTGCATTATACAGTATTTCTAAAATTATTTATAGCTTGAAAGTGAGAGAATAAAATAATACAGTTGGCTTTGTTTTTCTGAGTGGTTTTATTGAACTCCCTATTTTCTATATTGTATTTATTTAAAGTAAAATTTAAACTAGCTAACATGTGTTTTGATTTTACTTTGATTACTTAAAAAAGCTTGTACTTGAATATATATTTATGATAAATTACATCACTTAGTTGAATATCATAATAAAATGAAATAAATCTAAATTGGATAATCTTGCATAAATATAAAATCTTTAATGTTTTTTTTCTTCAACCACCTAACAAATTTTTAATAAGTTGTTTAGTCTATAAAGTTTCTAATTACAAATTATTTATTTGAATAATTTTACATAAATTTTATTCTGACTGTGGCATTCTCAAAACATTCAATTCAAAAAGTGTTTTGTCATTCCTATTTAGTATTCACACTGAATAGTAACAAGAACAAATTTTCTCCCCCTGATATTTTTTTAAGTTCAAGTACAGTAAAACCTGTGTAAAACCAGAATTGTGTTGAACTTAATTTTTGTTTCAGATTTTTTTTTGCTGTTATGGAATATAGCATAGGGAAAGCATGATCAATCTATCTTTGATCCCCATTTTTTTTTGCATTTCTTGATGTTTTGACATTCAAGGAGCTCCAAAATGTAGAAAAACACTTAAAAAATTGTTTGTAAATAATTGAAATATAATCCAAAATAGCATCTATTTTGCATTATATTCCAGGAATGTATGAACCAAGCATTATTTCTATATATAGAGCATTAAGGCCATTAAATGTTTGATTATAAGCTGAGGAGAGAGATAAAGGAAGATTGTGTCATATCACATAGGGTTGGACTTTAATGAAGCTTTTATTTGTCATTGGCATTTACATATTTTTAGAAAATCATCCCTACCCACAAAATTAAGCCTTTTGTGTTTGAATAATTGTTAAAAAAAATTAATTTCATAACAGGTGTCTATTTTAACTAGCCTAATGTCTTAGTGTTTTTGTGTTTATATATTAGCTAAGAGACTTCTCATAATTCAACAAAATTACTCTTAAGCTTATTCCAGGAATGGAAATTTAACCCTTCCAACATCCAAATCAACAAAAATGGGTCTTTTGCCAGTTCTTACTACAAAATTGAGAATTCTACACAATATACTTTTTCCAAAATCCATTAGTCCTTTACTGTGTCACAATACTGAGACAAAGTTATTCTGTAATCTGGTTTCTTGAGAAATTTTAATACTAATTGTTAATTTTGATCTTTAATTATCAATGTTAATCTGCTTGTTTTCAAATACTCAGTACTAATTAGTCACTAACTATTCTGTAAAAGGCACTTTGGCAGCATTGTGTTATCTTATTCTTGTTTTTTATAAATTGTTTGTTGCTTGTTCTTGAATTTATTCTTGGAAAATTATTTGTTGCTTGAAAGTATGATACTGCCCCGGGTTTAAATTCAACAAAGATTAATATTAAGAAAAATAGATAAATATAACATTTTCTGAAAAATGGGTTTTTGGAATACAGTTTGCTCTGTAGTCTTGCCTATCTGGAAGCAATTTTACTTATAGACAAAGTGGAGTTTTAATTTCTTTGTTTTATCCTGGTTAAGTTAGGTTTCTTTGTACCCAAAAAACTCTTCAATTTCTACATTTGCAATTTCTAGCTTTATACAAAAATTTAATAGAAAATTGCACCATTCAGAAAAATTTTTTCAATTTAGATAGGTTTGTTTTATTTGGGGATTCATTTTAGACAGGTTTTGCTGTATAAGTACAAATATTGGATTAAATTACTTGAAATTTTTGAAAGAAATTGATTGTGTACTATTATGTAAATACAGTAGAGCGTTGTTTATCCGAATCAATTGGGGCTGGGGTTGTTTGGATAACTGTTTTTTTGGATAACCGATTATGTACAAAAAAATATATTAACCTATCCGATGTTGAAATTTTTCTCCATTGCGTGTCGCTTTGTGTTGAATTTTCGTCAATTTTAAGTCCTAACGAAAATTTTTATAATAATAATTTATGCTAGTGTATCATTAAAAATTATTTCTTTATTTTGTACAAACAAAATAAATATATTGAAAACTATAAAAACAAGAAAAATATATTTTAGAAGTTAATCTAGTATCAAAAACGTTCGATTCAGCACAAAACAGTCCGACTGGAAAGCTTTCGGCTTTCGGATAAACGGCACTCTTCTGTACTCTGGTTTTAGTTTAAACCTTTTTCTAATTTTAATATTTAATATTGTGTTAACACTCAATTTTTTTTTGCAGTTTCCAAGCTGTTCCAACTACTGTTACCAAGAATCTTGAAGTTCGGGTTTTGTGGAAAGATCTGAATATTTTTGGAATTTGATAATTGTTCAATCTCTCTTCAAATCATGTGGGTTGAGATATCAAGTTCTGTATCACTTCATTTCTGTTACAGCAACCACACTTCACGTGGGTTTGCTGTATCTGATATAGTGCAGCTGGATACTTGATAACCTTAAAGTTTTCAAGAGACTAATTTTTATCTTCTTCAATTGTTCTGTCTTGCCATTAATTTTATTTTTGATGTGCATTTACTGTACATGGAAATTTCATGTGGAAAATCATGTACTGTTCCTCCATAACAGCTTCCAAGTGGGACTAATATAAACTGTGCTTTGCTATCACAAAACTGTTGTGCACTGAGAGTTTGCATCAATCAAGATGACAGTAACATATTCGTTGAATGTGTCAAAAGCCCGTCTCTGCGGCTTTGCGAAACTACTACTGCGATGGAGAGGAAGCATTTATAAATTATTATATAGGGAGATGATTATTTTTTGTGGTCTCTACTACAGTTTGAGTGGAATGTATCGTTACATCTTGTCACCAAATCAAAGAATGTAAGTTGTTTTCAAAATTTCTTTTGTAATTGTTTTTATTGAAATAATAAATTAATTTATTTTCATTAGGGTTTTTGAAAAATTAACAAGATATTGTGAAACATTTACCAACCTCATCCCTCTATCTTTTGTTCTGGGTTTTTATATTACAATCGTAGTGGGACGTTGGTGGCAACAGTACCTGGCGATTCCGTGGCCAGATAAGTGAGTATTTTTTTAAATGTTGATTAACCTGGAAATAAACTCAGTTGGCTTTATACATTTTCAAATTTGTCATATCAATGCTTTATTGAGCTATCAATTAACTAATAATTATTGATTCCATATTATAAATTAACTTTTGTTCTAAAATTTTGTTTATAAGTATGAACTTTTATTGTAATAAGTATTTATTCATATAATTAGCAAATTGTGTAGAATGACCACAACGAATTATAAAAGATATGAAAAATGAAAGCATTTTGAAATAAAATCAAAATATTTTATAAAATATTTGTATACACCTACTGACAAAAAATACTATATGAAATACAATGTATTTTGTATTTCACAATATAATGTTCAATTGTTGAAAATAAATCTGTAAAAACATTTTTTCTTTGTATTTAAGTTTTTATCAATTTGCTTATTTGAATCCAAGATGGAAAGCTTGAATTTAATATCAATAATTTATAACTGAAGCAGTAAAGTTAAGTCCTTCACTGTCTAGTCCAAGTTCCCATTATGGATTTGACTGAACCTATGATGGGCATACAATTCCGAGACAAAAAATTAGAATATTTACCTAACTGAAAGTTTAGTGTATATTTTCTCATGAACAACACAGAGTACAAAACTTTTATGATCCTACAAAAACAATGTCTATTTATATTTATTGTATCCTTTAATCAGACAAATTAACTCAAGTGGTTTTTTTTTTCTTACAAATGGAAATGAAATGACAAAAAAATAGAATAAGTTTTACCATGACAAAAAATTAGAATATTAGCAAAAACAACCAAGCAAAAGCCATAAAAAACTAAATTGCTGGGCAGAGCAGTATAACAGTACAGCATGGGGCATAAGTGCAACATCAGTGACAGAACTGAAGATATTATCATAGCCTTGTAGAAAGTAGGCAGAACACAAAAAGAAATTGCGAATTATGTAAAATGCTCACAGCCAAAACTCTCTAGAGTACTGAAACAACAAAACCGTGTTTAAGTTTTAACTAATAAATGCCAGAAATGTGGACGTAAATGAGCAATGACTGCGAGGGATGAGAGAAACTCAAGAAGAATTGGCGTGCAAAACCACTGAAAAAAGTTTTGTAGTCTGGATTGTTCATAAAAAAAATGTACACTAAACTTTCAGTTAAGTGAATATTCTAATTTTTTTGTCTAGGAGTTGTAGAAAGTAAGCCTTAGTACCTATGGAGTGGAGTCAGAAATGAAAATGATCACCAGATTAAAAAAAATTTGAAAAAACAAATTTGACTTTAAAATTTTTAACTAAAAGGTTAAATTTTAAAATTATTTATTGCTGTTGAGTTTTTCAAATGAAGTGTTTCGAAAAGTAGACAAAAATGTTGTCAAGTTTCATCAATTTGCTTACAAACAGCAGGTTTGTAAGCAAATTGATGAAACTTGACATTTTTGTCCACTTGTTAATAATAAAATTTAATTGTCTTTCATTTATTAAATGCTATTTTTGTATATTTTTGAATATAGTATTTGCAATGTTCAGGGTTTATTAGATGGTATAAAATATTTACATATGGCACATAATAAAAATGTTTAATTGTAGTATAACAACTTTTTTGAAAAAGGAAAGTGAAAAATATCTTTCAGCTGGATCGCAAACCCATTGAATGCATGCCAAAAGTGGCATGTGGGAGAAATCATTTGGCACATAATACATCATACAATTTCAGTTTCTCTGTTTATTTGAACATATGTGCTTTAATTAAAAGCATATATGTTCAATTTCTTTAAATGTCAAAGTTTTAGATTTTGAATAACATGCACAAACATTTTAAAAGATGATTAGGCTCATTATAGAGCATGCAAACTCAAAGGTTTGTAATCCATGCTTTTTTGCCTATCAACATTTTACTTTTTAGTTTGAATATAATAGCATATATTGTGTGGGGAAACTAATATTTTAATTATTTTGACCAAACATTCTTATTTTTCAATAATTAAAATAATAAATTAATAATAGTTTCCTGTATTTGAAATTATTACAAACTGGGATGGATTTGGTCATTTGATCAAGTAAAGCAACTCCAAGGAGAAATATTCCTCACTTGGTTTTTAAAAAAATGTGTGCCTGCTCTGAAGAAATTAAATACTTAATCTTAAAAATTATAAATTTATGAAATCAAAAATAATTATGGCATAACACAACTGCAAGTCATTAGCTATTGAAATTAATTTAAATAAATAATAGTTTAACTGATAAAATTTCTAAAAGCTCTTTATTTAGAAGAAAATGCAATTTTAATATATCATTAAAAGTTGGTTTTGGTTGGAACAGTGGTATTTTAGTTGCTCGATTGCTTTAAGAATGTAAGTTCTAACAAAGGAACATAAAGAAATAGAAGCTATGCAAAACTACTTATTTTAACAAAAAAATGCACTTAAATTTTGATAGAAATTAAATTGTAAATTATCTGTCCAATACTTTTTTAATTGACTTTTGAAATTGTGAAATTCGTTTGTATACTCTCACAATTTATATATTAAATTTGATAAATTGTTATATATTGTAACTATTAGCATAAAATTTTAAAAATTTATGTTAAATATCTGGCTATTGTAAAATTTAGTTGAACTGGAAAAGTAGGTTGACTAATACATAAATAGAAATTAAACCATTGTGCAATTTCTCATTTTTATATTTATTAATTTTGCTTAATTGTTTGATACTGATTGCTTAAGGTTTGACAACTTTTTATGAATTTTTCATTTTCTAATGAATTTAAAAGTTGAGTTAAATATAAAATATTCTGTTGATAACTAGAAAATTTAATGAAATTTAAAAAATTTATTTGGTGTTTTATTAAAATTGCATTATAATTATTCAAATATAAGTTATTTTAATGTGCAGATTAATTTGGTATATTATCTAAGTCATTTTTTCTTTTATTTAACTGCTATTTGTAAAAATAATAATCTTGTATAACAAGTAACATTAGACAAGCAGTTTTGTCAACACCTTTTTTCATTACATGAGAGAGTCTGTGCCAAAAATTTTATCAAATAAATTAATCACTTTGACTCTAATGACTTAATATGAATCAAACTGTTTGAAAAGTTGATACTGATACAGATTTCTGCAAAGGCACAAAATTTCATACTGATTACAGTATCATTCAATTATATATTAATGTATATCAATATGGACGTCAGTCTTCAGTTCTAATAACAGTGTATGCATCTTCAATGTTAGAACTGTCTGTTATATAGATTATAACAGTCTTCTTATCATAGAAAGACAGCCCTACATACACCTTGGTAATATTTGCATGTTCAGTCACTTTAAATATGTTGGCATAGTATCAAGAATTTGAGCAAGAGCACTTTGTTGATCTTTAGGATTGAACTTCAGCACAATTATTATTCCTGTCATCCCACAAATTATCAGAACGTCGATTCTTCCTTTTCCTTTTTTTCTTTTTCTTCATGTATACGTCCATTCACTTTAGTGTACAACATCCAACTTTTGGATGTTGTATGCTAAAGTGAAGTGCGTCTTCATTATCAGGCACTTTTGTATCACCAGAAAAAAGCATGGTCACTGATTATGAATGTTGCACCGGTCACCAGATTTTGCAACACTTTTTGATAGCCATCAATACGATTCTTGTCAAGACACTATTTTTCTTGCCACAACTTTGCATTGTAGCAATGATAAGTTCTGTTTTCACTTCCAAATTAGGTACACTCAAAATGCTACACTTTTTATCACTTTCCTTCAAATCTGAATCTTTGTTTCACTGAACTATTAAAGTAACCACTATCAGCTAAAAATCATAGAAACAAATCAGCCTTACCAGTGCATGAAGTTAGGTTTTTTAACTCCATCACATTCTTCAACACCATTACATCTTCAACTATCACTGATTTGAAGGTTATTTCAACCTCTTCACTATTGATAAGTCTTTTGGATGTGTTCTTGAATCTCCATGTTTGCAAACAGGATTGTCATATTCTTTATCCTGTATCAACCCATTAAGTTTTAGAAAATGACACTCACTTCCGTTAACGTTTCTCCATTTCCATGATTTTCTTCTGCATAAGTTCCTGACGCAAGACATTTAAGATGAACTTGGCATTGAACACTTCAATCCCACTTGCTGACTTGTATCCATTGTACCAACAAGCAATCTTCTTCAACATCCCTTGCATCAACTCCTTAAATTCAGGTTTCTCCTGCTGCATATCAACATCTTCAGTTGTAAACCCATAAAACTGGGAAAATTCACAGGCTTCATTTAGGAATAATTCACAATGGTAAATGACACATTGTGCATCTCCTGAACATGCACCTGCCAATCTCTCACAAACATTGATCAATGCTCGTTCCATATGCGGGTTGCTTTTCAATGTTTCTCCCATCATGCGTTTCAGTAGATCAAACATACAGTTCATATCCATAGTAGTTACTTTGTCAACAGCATCAATGACTGGTGCATCATATTCATCAATTAGGATGAAGACCTCTGTAATGGATGTTCAACACTTCAGACAGGTATTTGAATCCATGTTTGATGTTACTTACATGAATGAGAATAAGTGTACTGAACACTTATTCTCCATGAACTTTTCAACTGACATGAGTTTTTATCAGATTCTCACTTAACCAAATGCGTTTGCCATTAAGCCCTAGTTCTACTAGTCATGCTTGTGAAATGATTCACAGAGAAGGCTTCCAGAAAGGAATCATAAGAAGGTGATCGAAGCCCCTTAAAATCAGCATGACTGACAGGACACTTTTTACAATTATCAGCAAACCATTTTTTGTGTTTGACATAGTTTGCACTCATGGTCTTCAGAACAAATGGCTGGTGATTTCCAAGACGACATTGCTTGAGCATGTCCATGTTGATAATCTTTCTAAATCAACGTGGTGCAGTTATTAGAACCACAGGCTGGGAGTAGAAAAATTTTTTGAACAGTGTTACAAATATATCTTAGTCATCTTCAAACTTGAATCATAAGTAAAAAAAAATTTCATGTAAACTGCATTCTCAATATTTTAACAAGTTTCTTGATATTGGAGGAACTGGGTACCAACAAAAAAAAATTAGTATAGTTATGTAACTTTTCCAGCTGTTATGAGTTTTTATTTGAAAAAAGAACATATACCAAGAAAAATAAACAAAATTGTGTGTGGTGCCATCTGTTATGAGATTGTTATATATTTTTTATGTTTAATTACTGTACAATAGCTAAAAGCTTAATTTTGAGGATAGGAATGAGTTTTATAAAGTATAAATGCTAATGAAGATTTTATTCATTATAAAGTTCTCCTTCCCTAAAAGTGATACATGAATCTGTCCTTACCCCCTCGACCTTTCACCATCAAAATTTAATAGCATCAATGCTCTTCATATACAACACACCATGCCAATTTTCATTTGTTTATTTTGACACCATCCTGAGATATTAAATGAAATAGATGCAAGCATGTGCACACGTGCAAAATATTTTATTTTCCTTTTTTATTTGTCTGAAAACATGGAGATTTGCAAAAAACTTTGATCAAATTTGACTTATTCCAATACTTTCCATGTTATGTATACATAACAGCCTGGAAAATAAAATACAATACAAATTTATGACCACCCTATGCATTTGCTGAGAGAATATTTCTATTAACTCACATTTTCCACCTACTCCTATAGGCCGTCAGGTTTCTTAAAATACAATGGTATGTTAAATGTGATTTTACAGATATTAGCATGAAACTTTTTAAAATTTAGTAAATGTTAAATTCAGCAAAACATTTCCATATTTTAAAGAACAATAATTGAGTTAGTCAAATAGTTGCAAGGAAAAATATTTTGTCAGGAGTCAGATCTGATCAAAAGGTGGTTATTCTCAGTAGGAACTACTATCATCAATCACTGGAATAGGTTGGCCGAAGAAATTGTGTTTGAATTGTTTTTACTTCACTGATCTCATTTTTATGAGCAAAGTATCATTTGTGAAAAATTCAAGGCATTGATCTGTACATCTGTCCATGTTGTTTGAACCCATTGTGAATTTTCTCTTCTAACAATTGAAGCTGATCATACAGAATTTTAGTCAAGTTCAATCTATAAAACTTCAAAAAAATATTTGAAATTAATAATACCTAAAAATATGATTAGGAGGGAATTTTCTAGTCTAATATTTTCCACTGTAAATTTCCAGAATAATGACTTGAAACCTTTTTACAGCTTTACTATATCAATAATTTCAATCATTAATCTTTAGCAATATATCTAGCTTATAAAATGTTTTTAAAAGATAGTGTATACATTTTTATTCATAAAATTTAACTGTGTATAAATTTAAAGTTGGAGATATCCAAAAGTTTGGATAATTATTTAAAATTATATGTAGATGTAAGTTTTATTAGAACAGTTGTATCCAAATTTAGAACTGCTGGGAGAAAAAATCGGCCTGGAGCAGGACTCGAACCCTCAACTCCTGCTTGCCGTGCAGATGCATTGCCAGTTACGCTATCCGGACCTCCAGTCCGATCTCCCCTTCCAGCCTATATAAACTAACGTTATAATCATCGACGGTTATTACAACGCCGACTGGGGACACATTCAGCGCCCACGTCCTCATGAGGCACTCAACCGGCCATCGTAAGTCCAGGCAAGGTGTAATATATATAAACAACATTGCTTAACCCGATATATTATAAGACTAGACACCAACCAAATGCCGAAACACTATTGGGCTAGTTTAAGGCTAATTACTAAATGAATTACGTACCAATTTGGCTCTAGAGGTAAGCGTTAGGTGCCATCTCGTATTAACATTAATAATTATAATTTAATTAATTAATTTAAATAATTATTTAAATTAATTAATTTAAATTTAATTTTAATTAAATTTTAAATTAATTAATTATTTAAATTTTATTTAAATAAATAATTAATATTATTTAAATATTAATTAATTATTTAAATTAATTAATTAAATTATAACAGTTGTATCATTTGTAACTTTAGAACAAACTTCAATAGTAAAACTTGCTGTAAAATAAACATTAAATGATGATCCTAGAATCAGTTTTTGATCTAGAATAAAGTAATCTTAATAGCGTAATAAATTTAAGAGTTTTATTAATTAATTAATCCATTTATATTCTTATAGAACAAGTATGCTAGTGTCGGCTTATGTCCATGGTTCGGATGAACGTGGAAGGATCATTCGTCGAACTCTTGCTCGATATCTTAGTCTTTTATCTGTGCTTACTTTTCAAGCAGTCAGCACTTCAGTAAAAAAGAGATTCCCAACTCTTGATCATGTAGAAGAGTCTGGTAAGTGAAAATATCACAACATAGTGTAAAGATTTTTCAATTCAAAGACCTAATTTAATACATTTCGTAAGTGTTGAGACTGATGATTATGAAACAAATTGAATAAATTTTGATTTCATATTTGAATCAAATATACTTCTATCTAAGCCTCCATTTGTTACATTTTAATCTCCAGATAGTAAAAAACTAATTACTTCTCAATAACTGGAATGAATTATAAGCACAATCAACGAAACCTTTAACATCCAGTAATGAAATTTAATGTAAAACTCGGCAAATGTTTTCAATCTTAAACAAGATCTGCATCAGTTCAACATATCCAAATTGGAATGCTCAGAACACAAGTTTACAAAAAATTTTTTAAACATGTTTTTAAATAATTAGAATGTAAAACATAACAATGTAAATCAAACACATAAATATACAAAATTGGTAATATTTTTAAGATAAAATTAAATTAGTTAAAAAAAACTTTTTACTGCTAACGAAGTCTGCTTTACTAATATGAATTGCAAACATGTTGTAACTAATGTTTTGTATGAAGATTTTAAGCTGAATTATTAAAACAGTTAAAAATAATGCCTGCTATTATTAAGCATTTTTTTTATTTATTTATTTGAATTTGTTACTCTACTAAGAGTTTAAAATGTTACAAATGTTAGCATTTAGTGAAGCTATAATTTGATTATAAGTTTTATTAATATGTAATTAATAATCAACCAACCAACAGCCAAATTATTTGTTAGATGGTTATATCTAAAGTTTAAATGGGTCTGGAAGGGAGGAGTCACTTGGAGGTACAGCTGGAGTAACTTGTCAGGGCACTGCATGGTAAGCAGAGGTTGTGGGTTCTACTCCCACTCTGGGCCAATTCTTTTCTTCCAGACTACTATAAATTCTAAATTTAAAATGAAAATTATAGTTACTACTACCATTAAGAGATGGCACCTAACGTCTGCCTTATTTGTTGATATGCTACAAACATTAAATTTGAAAATTATAGCATAATTCCTGCCCGATTTAATTCAGCTGTTGGTTGGTTATTAAAATATATTGCGTTATTGAGATGTTTAAAATATGTAATTAAATTCAGAAACTGATTTAGTTAAATTTGGTATTTTTATAGTAGAAAAAATTTAGTAGAATTGAACTAAATCATTCTGTTCAGTTGAACTAAATATGCTAAGTGTTTGTTTTTTAATATTCATAATTACGGTTCACTCTGCAAGAGCCTTGAGAATTTTAAGTATTTGAATAAAGTTTTTCATAAGAAGATTATTCTTTTGTAGAATGCATATATGTATCATTTTAAATTTAAATGTGTTAGGCTATAGCCTATTTGATTGATGCTAATCTAGATACTGTATGGTGTCATCTACACAATTAGGATGAGTGGTGGTCCAGTTGGGATATTTTATTGACTGAACTAAAATTAATGTAACCCATTGTTTCAATGCTGACTTCAGAAAATGTATACCATATGTGTACAATGCTCCAAATTCTGGCATTTGGATAGCCATTTATACCAAACTTTGTTTTTTGCAAAAGTTATCATTTTATTACTTTAACAAAAATCACTTTGGTAATAAAAGTGTAAAACATTCTTGGTGAAAACATTGGAAATCTTTGCTTAAAAATTGCTTAGAAAATTAAATCAGTCTCAGAAGTTGTTTGGGCTAGAGGTATCCAAAAATATACCTCTCAGCATCTGTAAAGTTCATTAAAAAATTTTTGGTATTATAAGATAACTCTAAAATAAGTTTGTATAAAGGTTAGATTTAATGTGGGCATCTTTTTAACTTGATAGTGTCCAAATGATACTCAATCTCTTGCTGACTATTATTTCAAGCATCTGAGGCATTATTAGAGCTGCTGCAAGAATGTTTTAAATAGTTCAAATCTTAACTGCACAGACCTTACCAGAAGCTTTTTGCTTGGATCTTTAGATCTACAGATATGATTCCATTATTAGACAAGCAAGCAGTTGGACTTCCTTTTGATTTATGTCTAGGAAGTATCTGTTTAAAAACATATAAACATTTTAAAAGTGTAATGATGTACTATTTTACTATGCACAAGTGACCTTGAATATGTGACAATGCAAACATGGAGATTTTTCTATCTGCTGCACTTCCATTTGTGTAAATGAATAGTTTTCACATTGTAAGCTTTACATATGCATGCAGGCACACTCACCTATATTGGGATGCCCTATATTGGGTGGCAAACCTAGAGCAAGTGTGCCCAAAGTGGCACATTGTGAGAAATCATCTGTTATGTAACATTTCATAAGATTCCAGTTTATCACCCAACTATTTCAATCATCTTTACATTTATTCTAATTAAAGTATTTTCACTCAATTCTTTTAAATATCATTATTCAAAGTCTAAAACTTCAGCATGCATAAATATTTAAGATAATTATGCTCACTATGAGATACATCAGCTCTAAAAAGTTTGCTATCCCTGCCCTATATATAAATTCTATCCTCAATTATTGATTTAAAATTTCGTGTAGGTGTACAACTAATACTTAATCATTTTTAATTTTTGTATTGGAATTACTGTGATTCTAAAGTTTAGATTTATTTACAGGTTTGATGACAAAAGAAGAAAGATGTGTTTATGATGAAATTCCAGTCAGTCATGGGAAATGGTGGGTTCCTGCACAGTGGTTCACATCTCTAGCAGTTCGTGCAAGAAAAGAAGGACGTATTAAAGATGATGTTCTTCTTAATGCTATATTAAATGTAAGCAAAAGAAATCAGTATCAATTTGATAATCTTTAAATAGTTACTAAAATTAAAGAATTATAAATTTTGGTAAGAAAAAGATGATGAGAAGTGTTCATAACATTTTGCTAAATAAAAATTAAATTTTAATTGACTAGATTGTTACTATTTGTGTTAGCATACTACCATTGGGCTCAGCATTCATGTCTAATCCAGACTACCATCACTTATTTTGGATAGTATGGATGAGGATATTATTCTTTCTTTGCAGGCTGGCTAGCTTTACTGTGCTATAGTCTAACTCAATTAGTTTATTACACTAAATTTTCAATTAATATTATTAGTTTTAAAAACAAATATTTGTGCAGAATTAAAAATCAGGTGTTAAAAAGTTTGACTATTCACTAGTTTGTCATATAGGATTCTGTTATAATTATGATGATAAATATTTTCAAAATTTATTTTATATAAATACATTCTTGCATTTTGTAATATGTTTATGAAGGCAGCTTATAGAATTCTTAAGAGAAAAATATTTACTATTTTCACTGCTGAACATGAAATATTTGAGGCAAGTTGGTTATACTTTATGAAAAACAAATTAGCATATTTGGTGAAACACTTTTTTAATGGCAGCAGTGAAAGTGTTAAAGCTATTCTTCAGTATTGTTTTAAAAATTTTACCTTATTTAAATTTGTTTATGAAATCAAAATGCTGGGGTTGCATTGCATACTGTCAAAATTGTCACTTGGTAATGTTTTTTTTTTTTTATTAAAGTTGCAATAAAATTTCTAGTCTGCTTATTCCAACATTCAGCATGAAATTGAATTGCAATGCACACTACAGGAAAAACAGCAGAATGTAGAGTTCCTGTTTAAAAGAAATCCTGTGTTCCACACACCTAGCTCTTTCATGACACCATGCAGAAGTTCAGGCAGGAAGTGATGTTATTTTTACGTAACAGCTTAACATGTTACTTTTGCTTTTGGTTCCAAACTGATAATGCTACCAGTACCTGTATTAATTAGTAAGTAAAACTGGTAGAGATAATTTTAAATGGCCAAAAAAAAAATGTTTTAAGTTGGTGAAATGGTTGGCAGTTCTTTTTAAATTTTCCACAGCAGCCCGAGTCCTATTTTGGGCTGTTTCAACTCATTTGGGATCTTATATATTGGATAGCATAATTACTAATTTACTTTTTTTAAATTAGAAATTTCCATGCCAAATCACTTGAAAAACTTCACTTTTCTATGTAAATAGTACTTTAAATGGTTGATTCTGCAATTAGTTTCAAAATTGTGAAGTCTTTTTTATTTGTTGTAGTATGTTTGGATAAATTGTAGTACCTGTACATATAAATTTGTAGGGAAATTTTCTGTGGCAATGGTTCCCAATGTTTTCCTGAATTTTCTTTTCATGAAAATAAAATTTCACATGTACTTAACATCTATAAATTTGAAATAAGTTTGTCAAATGGTTTTCAAAAATTAGGTAACTTTAAATAATCAGAAGAATTTTGTAATTGAATACTATGATTGAATACAATGATGATCTAAAAGATTATTAGTATTGCATTTTAAATAACTCAAACTTTGAAATATTTTAAATAAAATCAAAACAGAACAGATATAAATTTTCTTTATATGAAAACTTAAACAGAAATTATTACTACTCATGCAATCTAACTAATTAGCTGACAAATACTCATTATTGATATTAATAAATGCACAACTACATTTTGTTTTAGTTTGCAAAGTTTCTCAATCTGGTATCACTGAAGACAAAGGCCTAAATCTGATTCAGCATTGAGTATTCTAACTTGGTTTTTAAATTTACATGCAATGAATACTCTCCTCTCCTCCTGTAGCTTGGGCATTCTCACTTGCCATCTGATCTAAGAGTTTGAGATTAGATGCAAGTGAAATGAAGTAAAGTTGATAAACAGAAAATAAAGATTAAAGTAACTGAATGGTATTTGAAATTCATAATGACCTTCAGAAATGTGCAAGATCAAAATCTGTGTAAAAAAAATAAATGATAGTTGTATAAAATTGCCAAATTTAAAAAATCAGATTATGTACTTTATTTTTTGTAAATCTATGGAAGTTTTGCTTAATCCTGCGGTATTTATACCCATAATGGGGAAAAACAACTCTACAGTAAATGTGTGGCCCTTCAATTTTAAACTCTACTCTTTAAATCAATGTTCCTAAATTTGGACAAATTTTTCAAATTTAAGATTATTGCTATTAAATTTTTGTACAAAACCACTTTACCAAAAACTCATTTTAGTATTACTAAATTTTTCTTTAAAAAAAAACTTGTTTCAAATAGAGGTTTTTGGGTAAGATTTTTAGTTGATTTACTTAAATTTCATTTCTTTTCTGTTTTAGTAATAATTTACATATTTGAAAATTCTATATTATAATTACTGGAATATTATTTTAGGAAATGCACATTTTCCGTGGTAATTGTGGTATGCTTTTTAGTTATGATTGGATTAGTATTCCACTAGTATACACTCAGGTAAGTGTTATAGAACATAATGACTTATGAAAATTCTTTTGTTTTAAAATGTTAGTTTTTAAATGTAACTTAAGTGTTTGAATTGTAAAGAGTTATAAATTTATCTGGATCAAATGATTTCAATGATTTTAAAATTACATTAAATTTTGTAATTTTGATTTTTAATTTGATTTTCATAATTTATAATTTTGTGAATACATTATTTACAAAACAATGATCTTTGAACTTTTATACAGTAGAAAACATTTATTGTAATCACTTTAGGAAAGTATATATCGAAAATATTTGAGAAGATTGAGTGAATAAGACTACCGTTAGTGGAAATTCTAGCTTTATTAGCTAACATTTAAATGGACACACTATAAAAGTTTTAAACTTTGTATAAATTAAAGTTTTTTTATTAATTATATGCTGGATGAATTACTGTATAAAGTTAAAAAGCCAACAATTTTAATTTTTTTGCTGTACAATAGTTTATCATTCCTTTTGATGATGTGATGCAATTGTTAGCCTTTGTCTTAAGTACAGTACATGTTGAGGCTGATGGATAATTTTTTAATTTTTTTTCATGTTATTTTTCAACAGATAACTAAATCATAATTACAGATTGGAAAATTCTTGAATACTAGAAAGTATTTGATCTTGAATATTACATCAAAAAATAAATTTGAATGTTATATTGCAATATTGGAGGTATTTGGATGTTCAGTCAGTGATGGATTCAGAAGTATTCAAAGGGGACATTACTCAAAAATTATTAGGTTATTATTATTCAAATATTTTAACATGTGCATGATGTTTGTATTGTGGATGTGAAAAATCATATTTGCCATTATAAACATTTTTTGCTTTTCTTTATTAATTTATTAATATAGTGAAACACTTGTTTAGCTTTGGTTAATAATAATGCTTTATGCAACTTTAAATTAAAAGTACTAAGTAAAAGTATTTGAATATTTGAGGTTTGGTTACTATTCAAATTTGTGAAATGATATACTAATTATAAGGAAATAATAAGCAAAATTTTTAAACACTTTTATATTTTGGGATGTGTTTATTGTTTATTTCATGTTATCAGAATATCTGATTAAAATAACTGAATTCTATAGTATATAGAATGCACTTACTGTAATTGCTTTGGGACTCACTGTTAATTCATTCAGTATCATTTGTCTAACAACTTCAATAACAGTGGAATGCCAGCAATTTGAACTTTGCTTTAAGCAAATAATGATTAAAGCATTTAAAGCACTGGTTAAGACTGATAACAATAACTTAATATTAGCCAGCCACACATTGAGGTTTCTAGCATGTAAAGAAAGCACAAAGGTCATATTTATCCAAATATGACAGCAATAACTAAATTCTGATTATAATAAGCATATTTATAATTGTATTTGAAAAATTAGTGTTTGTTAACATGCTAATTTTGATAACATTATCTTTGATTACAATAAACGGTCTGCTGTATAAAAATGTTCAGGATAACTTAAACTATTACACTTACACTGGTAAGTGTAATAGTATTATATTGATTATACAGTAGTCATTAATCCGAATCAATTGGGGACAGGGGTTGTTCGGATTAGTGATTTGTTCAGATAACCAATTATGTACGAAAAAATATATTAACCTGTCCAATGTTCAAATTTTTCTCCATTGCGTGTCGCTTCGTGTTGAATTTTGGTTGATTTTTAAGCCTAACGAAAATTTTTATAATAATAGTCGAGGCTATTGTATCGTTAAAAATTATTTCTTTGTTTTGTACAGACAAAATAAATATATTGAAGAATATAAAAACATGAAAATTATACTTTAGAAGTAAATCTAGTATCAAAAACGTTCGATTCAGAACGACAGTCTGACTGAAAATCGTTTGGATAACAGGCGATTCGGATTACCGGGGTTTAGATTAACGACTCTACTGTATAATAATAATAATAAAAATTATAACCAAATTTAATTATTATTATTATTATTATTATTATTATTATTATTATTATTAACTTATTTTACTACAAATTGGAATAAACTAATAAACCTGCTTTAAACTTGGGTTAGCATTAAAAAAATCATGCTTTGTGAATAAAATTCATACTGGTAATTAGAATTGGATTCTGTAACAATTAGAATAACAAATTTCTAAAATTCACAATTTAAATGTAAATTGAAAACAAAATATGCAATTAGCAACTTAGAAATAATGTCTAGAAATGTTAGGAGAAATATGGATTGAGATTCCAAGTTGTATTTACAGTACAATGTACACACTGGGAATCAAATAAATTATACAATAACTTTAATTTTGATTGTTTTAATAATTTTTGGACTGAAGATATCAAGTATATCTGAAATTCTTGCAAAATTGATCTGTTCACCAAGAAACAACTCATGAATTCACTGACAGAAATATGAAATGTGTATCTGGTCCTCATTTTTTGCTTTTTTTTTTTTTCAATGTTTTTGAAATTTGTCATGTATTTCCAAGTACTAATATATTACTCTGAACAAAAACCTACCTATGTCATGTCTGTAGTTTTTCTTAATTCTTTGATTTAAGAGAGCATTTCAATGACTACCAATATTGATTCTTTAATCTGTAATTGGACTGCAATTTGAAAAAATGTAGTTTTATATAATTAGTTATTCAAAGGTTTGTTTCTTCTGTAATTTAGAATGTAATGAATTTACAATAATCCTTTCCTTCTAAAGAAATTTATTCTTTATTAGGCTGGTTAAAATGAGATTATTATATAGTGTTTGTGGTTTAGTGCACAAATCAGTGCACACAAATAATGGCTTTTTGTACTTTAATTGTTAAACAATTTACTTTGGTTGTTTAGTTCTCAAAATATTTAGGTAAAAAGTAAGATGAAAGTGTCAAAGCATATCATTTTGAATACTGTATTTACTTCTGAATTCTTTAGATGAATCTTTTGTAATGTTAACTTAAAGTTTAATGTGATGATAAATATTAAATATTGTTTTAAAAACTGTAACTGCTTTATTTCTGACAATTTCTCAATTGGATAGTCATAAGCAAATTAAAGATTGGAAAAGTGGAAAAATTTAATAGGATTCTTCTATTTTGAATTTTGTAATTTAGACTATAAATTAATATTTTACAGCTTGAGCTAAAGGGATTTGTTGTTGGCATGACAATGTTTTCACATTTTTGTTAAAAATGTAAAATATTTTTGATATCTTCACTCTCAAATCTTCCATTTTTCAAAGTGTATTTATCACTTCATTTCATGCTTTTGAGGATGCAAAAGATCATTTTTGCATTAATTGTTACCAGTAATCATCTTTCAAAATTGTTTTGTTTAAAATGTAGGAATGAAAAACCAAAAAAGATGGGAATGTGTGAAATACTTAATCAATATGGTTAAGGTGTCATTGTGCCACTTTGGGTGGCCTGGAACCAATTCTGGGTAAGCAACTCCCGAGGAATGTTTTATGGGCAGTCAATACCAGATACGTTGGGCTATTCCTCACTATTTGGCTTTTGCTTAACTTACCTTGGGTATGGAGGAAAAAAGGCCCTCTTAGTGCTCAAAGCCACTACTTAAAGGTCATTTTATTCATAAGGTCTTAAAGATTACTTTTAGAAATTCCGACAGCTGTATAACATTCTTTAGCTGACATTTTGGTATGTGAGAATCTTAAGCATTTTGAAAGTAGTTGTAATTTCTTGTACATTTTCATAGTAGATTCCTTTCATTAGGTCGCTCTGTAAATAATTTGCTGTCTACATTTTAGTTTGAAATATGAAAAGTGATACATTCACACAAAACACTAAACTATTGTAAGATTCAAGGATTTGCATTATTGCTTATTAGTGGTGATATTTTAAAAATTGATAAAAATAAAATAAATTTAATTTATTTATCTAGTAAGAATTATGAATTTTTTAAAATACAGATCAGTACTGACTGTTTTTCATTAACAATAGTTTATTTAATTCATATATTATGTTCCTAATGCTGTCAAAATATAGCATGGCAGATTATTTGACTTTAACCAATTATTTGATTTATCTGATCTGTCATATGTCATATTTTTTAATTTCGTGTTTTATCATATTGCTTTGTGGCACTTCTAATTAGCACTGGTGGATCCCAGACCCTACAATATTAAATTCTATTGGTAATATTTTTAAAGCAGGTTTATTACATAATTGAAATTTACTAATACTTTTAATGTCAGTCCATTACTATTAATAGAAATAATTACCAAAAGTTATTCCCAAATATTTTCAAACCAGATAATATAAAAAATAAGTTTTATAGTAACAGTTCAATGTGTCCTTCATTGTATCAAATGAAGTTTGTTATAACTTTTTAGGTAGTTACACTGGCTATTTATACTTATTTTCTGGCCACAGTAATGGGACGTCAGTATCTGGACCCAGAAAAAGGATATCCAGGTCATGAAGTTGATCTTTACATCCCAATATTTACTATTCTTCAGTTTTTCTTTTATATGGGATGGCTTAAGGTAAGACTTCAGATTTAAGACTGTAATTTTGAAACCTTTGATTTTTCTTTAACCAAAAGTGTAGGTGTATTAATAGTATTGCTTCTCTATAGGTGGCGGAACAGCTTATTAATCCATTTGGTGAAGATGATGATGATTTTGAATTAAATTGGTGTTTAGACCGTAATCTTCAAGTAAGATCAATTTACTCGGAAATGTTATATAATTTAATATTTGTAATGCAGCATAATCTATAAACTTTAAATATTTAGGTTTCGTTCATGATCGTTGATGAAATGCATCGTAAGCATCCTAAGTTAATAAAAGATACGTATTGGGACGAACTGGAACCACAACTTCCATATACTAAATCATCTGTTAATTTGCGTTCACAGCCGCATTTGGGATCTGCTATTAATTTAGAGTAAGTTTTTTTTTATTTTAGGAACTATTCTAATTGACTGCGGTTTAAATAATAATAATGTTAATTTCAGTATTAATCTGGATGAAGCCGAATTCGTTCCAATGGAGACGATAATGGAGGACGATCACGAAGATAATACTTTCACGTATAACAGTCCACCGACAAGTCCGACTAAAGAATTACTAACACCAGCTTTTCCATCGTGCGTGGAGTTTACCGCTCGGAATACGACTGGCGAGGGGGATACCACTTCTCAGACCGGTTTAAGGCTACTAACAGATTTTCCGGGTTCAAAAATAATTAACATGCTGATAGGTTCGAGCTCCGAAAACGTGAATTCAGTTTCCAAAAAGGATAATAATCTTCTTCCCACTTTTGTATTGAAGACTCCGAGTCACAGATCCCGCACCAGTTCTGTAAACGAGCATCGCGAAGACCATTCAGCTGAAGAGAAAGAGACCATCAACGAAGTCCAGTTTCATCTTCCGTCTACGCTGACTCCATCTAGAAGAGAACAAGGAACCGTGGAAGAACAACAATCATTGATCATAGATATCCCCGGCGACTCTAGTAACGCGGTTCCTAGCTACGGTGATGCAGCTCCAGTGCCGACAGTGTTAATGGATGGCCTCCATTCGAAAAAGAGTGGCATAGGCACGTCCTCCAACATCCATAGTCCCTGTGAGACCACCAAAGAATCTGTGGTGCAGATCGACTCTGAACCAGGGTCTCCAGTGGTCCAATCGATATACGAGCCGAACTCGTCGCAAGAAAGTCTGACCCAGTTTGTCGATAGCAATCAGAGCACAGTAAGCAGTTATGCCGAACTACTGCAACACAGTAAATAAATTCCTGCAATGTACTAACTTTCTTTCTTCTTTAGATTTATTTTGGTGTTATATTTTTTTATTTATTCGGTTCTTATTGAACCATGTGTACTGTGAAAACTTTATTTTGGATATTTTTCATTAGTTTACTCGAATCTAAATGTATTGAAATTATTTTTTCTTTAACTGTAACTGTGATAACAAAAGTTTCTACATTTGGGGGCTGATGGAGGAACAGTACTTTTTCTCCTTTATGTAGTATTATTTTAAAACTTTCTAGAACGAATTTCGTCTTGTAAATGTCGAATGCAAGCTTTGCTATATGTATATAAGTGAAACAAAGTATTTCTTTTGGGAATACCAGGATGTGCTTTAGTTACTTTACCACGACACAAGTTATTTTGACTGAATGATCTATTCGTGTCTTTACAACACGAGAACGGGAGAACTCGATCTGTGATAAAGTATAGTTTTGCATTTATTTTGTTAAGAATAGGTTTCAATGTCCATGGTTTTGGATCTAAACAAGATTGAGCAAATGCCGTAACTTAATCGTGTATGTAAACGTTTTTCTTTAATGAATGGATTAGATTAACGGGTTCTTGTAACGATCGAGTTAAATGGTTGTTACCTGTATCAGGTAGTGACATTACGAAAGCTGTCGTCATTTTTTATTAAATGTAACGAGTTCTGTCATTTTCCGGTAATATAATAATAATAATCTAAATGTTATATGTAACTTCGATATTCATTGTAATTCAATATTCTATGACATTGTCGATCGATGTAACTTGTAAAAACAGTTGTAATCCCCACTATGACAATGAAGTGGTGCTAAGTTTTGAATTTTGCTTCCGTTTGCCTTCCTTAGAAATCATAGAATTGTTAAGACTCAGCGATACATAGTACAAAAAACTTGCCTTAAATATTCCATACAGGTGTATAGAAATTGCTTTCTATTGCTAAAACCCAAGTGCTTAAACGTGTTGCTATAAAACCGTTATTTTCTTACGATCTTACTTGTGATAGTAAAATATCCATTTCCGAGGTAATATATATTAATATAAGATATACATACATAAGAAAAACATGTTACTGTTAAATTCAATAAATATTTACTGATGATAACTGCTGTGTGTTGATTTAACAAAAAAATGATTCTCCTAAGATCGTATTAGAAATTTAGTCCAAAATTTTTCGAACATAAAAGAATTTAAAAGTTTATATAGTTTAAAATTCGATTCTCAAATATTCGGAAAAGCTCATTTGCTTTGGGTCTCAAAGTATTTTGGAGATACGATCTTAGGGAGTGTCTACTTCATTAGGGTCGGCATTTCACCAGCTGTAACAGAGAACAACGTAACTTTTTAAAAAGTTAAGTGGAGCATTGTTTCGTATACATTTTGTTGCAAGTCTTCGTAATAAATTTAATTGATGAATAGGTTTTTTCTGAAGGTAATATAATCTTTCACAAAATGTATTCAATTTCTACAACGTATTCTCTATTCTCAGACATTTTCAGAATTAAGTGTTATATGAATCTCTGTGGGTATTGTCAGAGGATTAATAAAGCGTGTTGGATCAAATGGAAATTTATACATTCCTAGTGTCCTGAAATAGTCAACTTCTTTTGCAATAGTTAAAAAAAAAAAAAGAAAATTGTGCAATATTTGGAAGTGTTAATGGCGTTTAAGGCTGGAAGTCTAGTCAAAAACGTTTTTTTAAAAACTTTCGATGGTTAACATCAGCCATGAGCAACTTACAGCCCTAATAAGGTGTACCCAGGGGTTCGGCAACGTAATTTTCCTGTTTTCTGCCTCGTGCCATAATTTAAGCTGACATTAGTGACGAGCATTCAAACTAAACGACTAGTTAAGATGGAAAACTATATTACTAGTTTTCTTTTTACCATATGTTGTTTGAATAACCTACCTAGCTTGCAAAAAAAGTTTCTATTTAATCAGTAAATGTAGACCAACAATAGTTCGATTGAAAATTATTTACCAGAAATCAAACTAGCAGTGGGCCAAACAGCACCTTTATATTGGTGAAGTTTTGAAATGGTTTGGATCAGTGGCGTAGCGTGAGTGTCAGCCGTCCGGGGCGGAGAAAAATTTCCCCCCCTTAAATACGGGGAATCCCTACAAGTCAGTACAGACGGTGTTGTCAGTCGCTACAATGAGCAAGATGTCATTATTATACATCCATTTAAAGAAAGGGGATTCCCTATTTTCGTCACAGAATAAGTAATGAAAAATTCCGTGCTCATTTCAATCGGTCACGAATCGTAGGTGCGACAAAAATATGAAATGAAATGGTTCAAATTTTTACAAGATATTATTGTGAAAAAATGCCGCTCCCTAAAAGTGCCGCCCGGGGCGGGCCGCCCCTGCCTCCCCACTACGCTACGCCACTGGTTTGGATAATGAGAGTTAAATAATTACAAATTATTCAGAAAAGCTTAAAAAGGACATTTTTGGTTTTTTTCTTTTTTTTAAATTTTATTTTCTTTGGTCAAAGTGTGAAGTGTTAAAAAAAAATAAAGGCAGACTATTAAATAAGTCATTTTTGCCCGAGATAAATGGTTTCGTCAGACATGATGTTTACAATTTTAAGCATACTTAAACTTGTCAAACGTGCAAACGGATTCATGCTCAACTGGCGAACAGTGTGCGCGCATTCTTTTGTAGCTGACTAGACTAGATGTGGGAAATCCAGTTCCGCATCTGGAATTGAACTGTTGGAACTATTCAGATTGCGGAACTGTTCCTCGGAACTGCTTAGTCTGTTGAACTAGACCAGGAGTGGCGAACCTGTGGCGAACCTGTGGCAAACCTGTGCGGGAGAAATCATCTGGCACGATTTCATATCTGTAATATATGAAATCGTTCCAGATTTTTCATAACAATCACACAATTTTAATTTTTCACTTGTATTTTTTCAATCATACGGTTTATTATCTGACCATCCTTTTTCAATCAGATTCTTTACATTTATTCGAATTAAAGTTTATTATTAAAGCTTAAAGCATTTCATTTCTTTGATTATTGTTATTCGAAGTCTAAAATTGCGGCAAAATTATACATATAAGACACATGGACTCAAATAAGGTGCGCTATCCTTGGACTAGTCTAGTCCAGGGATAGCGCACCTTATTTGAATCCTTTTTTGACTTCCTCATCGGTTTTATATATACAATGAATCTACTTATGATTACCTGGGAGTTGAAATTTTTTATAAAAACCGACTAATAACATAAATAAAAGATAAAAAATCATTATTGAATTAAACTCAAACTGATTACAATTATACATTTGTACAGTACAGTACAATTTATCTTTATCACAAATTGTACATTTATACAACATTACACATTTATTTATGCCAGGGCTTAAACTTTTTTTATTCACGACCCCATTTATGATTGTGATTTTTTCGCGACCCCCCTCCCCTAAAAATATAAAATAAAGATATGTATATTGCAAAATATTTATATAAGAAATACAATGAAAATATACATATATATACAGTAGAGAGTCCTAAATCGGCACCCTGGTAATCGGAATGGCCGGTAATCGGCACGATTTTCAGTCGGACTGTGTCGTGCTGAATCGAACGTTTTTGATACTAGATTTACTTCTAAAGTATAATTTTCATGTTTTTATATTCTTCAATATATTTATTTGTTTGTACAAAATGCAGAAATAATTTTTAACGATACAATAGCCTCGATGATTATTATAAAAATTTTCGTTAGGCTTAAAATCGACGAAAAATTCAACACGAAGCGACACGCAACGGAGAAAAATTTGAACATCGGACAGGTTAATATATTTTTTCGTACATAGACCGTAATCGGAACAAATCCCTAATCTGAACAACCCCAGTCCCCAATTGATTCCGATTTTCGGTTCTCTACTGTATATTGAAGATATATACAAATTTGTAAAAACAATAATGGTGTACTACCACAGTTCACTCTTGTGTTACAATGGAACAGAGACAACTGAATACACTGAAAAGCAACAACAATACACTAGTTCACACTACAATCAGTGTTGCTGAATCGTTGTCTCGCTTCACCAGAAGTGACACAGAGTGCAACTCACGAAACCTACGACACAAAGCATGCCATTTTCAAACTACCACAAATTATTTTCAATATTTTGCATTAAAATCTCATGACCCCAAGATTTCGCTAAGCGACCCCAAATGGGGTCGCGACCCATAGTTTAAGAAGCCCCGATTTATGCTACATTTATAAACAACTGTTTTTCGGCAACAAAAAATTTATTTTTAAAAAGTTTTCAAGTGTTGTCTGTGATTTGTTTGCATTTATTATTTCCTGAATATAATGCTTTTCGAAGTTTGTTGCTCTATATTGCACACCATCACGAAGAACTCGTAGATCATCTTGCATCTGCGCATTAGTTGAAGGAACTGAAATGTCTTCTATAAATAAGATAGATCTATATTTTTCTGATAATTTGGAGTTATCAGCAACGTCTTGACCTATTTCCGATACTTTCATTTCAGCCTCACTTCCATTTTGTTATCTATACCCACCCAATTTTCAAACTCTCCTTTAGACAGTCGGTCTGAAATTCTTTCGCAAATTTTAGCTGTAAGGTGCTTCAGAAACAGGAGTTTCAGTATTTATTTTAGAAAATTCATCCTTTCAGAAGCAGTTTTCCATGGTTTACTCTGAGACTTCTTTCAAGATCTTTTTAGCAAATGCAATGTATCAAGAACGGAAAGTTTTCGCAATTTAAGATCAATCTGCACTTGCATCAGATTGATCTTAAATTTCATCTAGTTCAGTTATAACAGCTATAACTTGCGAACGAATTTGCCTGCGGCAATAAGCTTTTAAAGTTCGTACGATACCTTAGTAATATGGCGAATTAACAATGTAATGTTTGAAGATAATATTTTAATGTTTTTAATGACAAATTGATTGTGCGCGCCGTGTAATTGTCTACTAACAAAACGATTTTTCGCTTCAATTCCTACTTAATTAACCAATTCTTTAAAATGGCGTCATCCAAGCATTTCCATTAGAAAAGTAATCAACGGGCAAACCTTTGCATCTTTAAAATGCTGATGATTTTTACTTTTTCCAATCAGCAAAAGGTCTTGCATCTCGCTTATCATATTAACACACCAAAGAACTGCCATTCGCTCTTTCGAAAATTTAAATCCTTTAGCAGTTTCATTTTAAAACAAATAAGTATGTTTAGGCATTGATTGCATGAAAATACAATCCAGTTTCATTTGTATTATGAATATCCTGGAGTGAATATTCAGCAATAATTTTTGATCATTCTATTTTTACCCACTCCATAGCTGCTAACAAATCGGCACTTTTTTCTTGACCATGAAGACGTTTATATACGATATTCTCGAGCTTTTCCATCTGTTGAACTATCCATCAGTTGCAATGCAATTTTTCGCCTATTAATTTGGCTATTATGCATCAAAAAGTAATAGAGAGGTTTCAAGGTCGCATGTCACGTGAGAAAACACACGTTTGCTCCGCCCATTCGCCATTTTTGTGGTAGTTTTCGTTCGCTTAGCTCGCACGTGGTTTGTTGTTCGACGCCTTTTTTTTAGTTTAAACGTTCGAAAATACTGCTGTTCTGTTATCATGGATAAAGTTAAAAAAGATTCTTTTCTTGCGGGCTATTCTAGCAATCTAATAGGACGAGATATAGCTCTATATGAAGAGAAAATTTCGTTATGTGGAGGCGATCCATACGAAGCCAGTTTATCAGACTTCGTCGTTGATCAAGAGTTGTGGCCGAAAGTAGAATTTGGTGACATTATAAACTATTTGGTTTTGACAACAAATTTCTACACCCTGTCACAAATGAAAGCGTATAAATCTTTAGAGGCCCATAACTATTTAACAAGTGGCTGGGTTTCTCCTGATATCAAAGTAAAAGTCATGAATAACAACAAAGTAATATTGCTTGGAAAGGTATGTTTTCTTTTGTTTGTTTAAACTCGTGATTTTACGTATTTCTTAACTAAGAATTTTTGTCTGAAAGTAAAAAAGTCTTATTAAAAACAGCTGTGGCAATTTTTTTAATTCAAATTGTTCAGTACTTTTATTTTCTAGTTGAAATGAGTATATAATAAGCCTACTTGTTTTTAGTTTTAACATGTAATGTTTATAAGTTTGCACTAGCTAAAATCTGAAATTACATTAGTTCATTTATAAATGCACTATACCTAACTAAATTAATATAAGCAAATCAGTAAACTCTTTTAGGTTTTAAAATATAAATTAGTGTTTATTAATGTTAAAATTAAATGTTAATATAAATGTTCTAATGCTAGCACATTTCTTGACATAATTTTCTTAAATTCTTGAGAATGCTTTTTTCACATAATGTCTATTTTTTCAGGTTAGTCATTCTCAAAGCTTGAGAGTTCCACCTTTAAAAGTGTGGATTCTTGGCAAATCTTCTGGAGAAATTGTAACAGCTCACTGCAATTGCATGGCAGGTTGCTCTTCAGCATGTTCACATGTTGGTGCTGTACTTTTTGCTTTAGAAGTGGGTGTTAGAATCCGGGAGTCAAAAACATCCACCGACAGAGCAAATGAGTGGTTGCCTCCACATTCAAGAGTTCTTGCTCCTCGACCATTAAAAGAAATAGATTTTAGTTCGTCAATCTCAAAGTATAACTGCATGACTAGTTTAAATATTAACCAAAGGTCATTCAAAAAGAGAAACATGAAGGTAACACCTATGAATGACAGTGAGCTGGATTCATTTTTGTCAGATGTGGCAAAATGTAATCCACAAGCTTGCATTTTGGCTGTTACACCAAGATTTTCAGATCATTTTGTTCCAAGTCAGGATATACCTTTTCCTTTAATGTTTGGAAATCTGTTTAATCCATCACTTGTTGATCTGGAGTGGCCTGAGCTGGAAGAATACTGTTGCAAACTATTTCAAGAGTTGCAACTT
The DNA here is from genome assembly GCF_030686945.1 of Centruroides vittatus. NCBI lineage: Eukaryota > Metazoa > Arthropoda > Arachnida > Scorpiones > Buthidae > Centruroides > Centruroides vittatus. The sequence goes on from NW_027121927.1 coordinate 2,278,799, forward strand.
ACAGAAGACCAGGTAAAAAACATATGTGACATGACAACAAAACAATACAAACAGAAACTTTGGTTTCAGTATCGAGCTGGACGCATAACTGCATCTATTATGAAAGCAGCATGTCACACAAGTTTAACAAATCCAGCAAAGTCATTGATTAAAAAAATTTGTTACCCATTTGAACATCGATTCAAAAGCCCCTCTGTAAGATGGGGATGTGAACACGAAAGCCATGCACGATCAAAATACGAAGAAAAACATGCTAAATTACATCATAATTTCATTATTAAAGAAACAGGATTTCATGTGTTACCAGATCATCCATTTATTGGTGCCACACCTGATGGTCTTGTAGAATGCAACTGTTGTGGCCAAGGAGTGGTTGAAGTAAAATGTCCTTGGTGTCAGCGACAACAAAATATTGATGAAAACACGCCTAATTTTTTAGTTAAGGAGAATGGTATTTTCACAATTAACAAAAACAGTAATTATTACTATCAAATGCAAACACAAATATTTGTATGTAATGTCGAATATTGTGACTTTGTAGTTTGGACAGAAAAAAGTTTGCATATTGAGAGAATTTATAGAGACTTTACATTGTGGAATACAATCATTGAAAAAGCAAAAAATTTTTTCAAATTATGTATATTACCGGAACTGACAACACGTTGGTATTCAAAACAATAGATTTAATAAATGTTTTTTTTTACAATTTCAAACATTACACAGTGTAAACTTGATTTTATTCAAATGGCACAACACTATTACATAAATTTATTAAAGAACAACTGACATGTACAATTTTTTCTATTGACGTGACATTGTCATGTCCTTTTAGTGTCACATGCTCAATTGGCAATGTTGATTCTAAAATTTTAAAATTATTTTTAATGCGACCGATTACTCGCTCTACATGGATTCTCAAATGAGATAGCTTTCTGCTTTCTGCTACTTCCAATGCAGAAAGTTGTTGTTTACCTCTGGTAAATGCAGGAACTGCTAGCTGTGCTCCAGTAATTCCAACACTATCTGTAATGTTGAAACCTCTGTCTGCTAGCACTAAATCCCCAGGCAGTAAATATTTAAGCAATCCCGAATGTTCGGTTAGGTGTTTGTCACTAACCCTTCCTCCCCAAGGTTCTGATATAAAAGACACAGAACCTTGAGGAGTAACACCTATTAAAAACTTTATTGTGTTATGGTGCTTATACTGGGACCATGTCAAATAGCGAGCATCTAACGATGAAGGCCGTTCAACAAAAAGCTCAAAACAGTCTATTATTACTGCAATCTTACTGCCAATAGTTTTTTTAAATTCTTTGGGCATAGTTTTTTGCAGCACATCTCTTTCAGGCCAAACAATCAATCTACTTAACCTGATGTATAAAATGTGCAGCCACTTGTCAAAGATTCGGCATATTGTTGCCTTTGAAATATTAAATCTGTAAGCCAAATCTTCCAAACTTAAATTTAAGCGAATTCTCATCAAACATACTATCATCTCTTGAAAAGGAGTTAATTTTCTGGAATTTGGATGATCAATTTGTTTACAACAAAGGTTCAGCACCAATGATAGCAATTTAAAATTGCTGAGTCCAGTAAAAAAACGAATCTTGTTGTCATCACCCTCAAAAAACTCTTCATTAAGAACATATGTTTTTTTTAATAACGAAACTTCAGTTTTCAAGTTTGCACACTCAAGTTGCAAGCTTTCTATATCTTTAACTTTAAATTCGGTCTGGCAAGTGACAGTTTCAAGTAAAGATGTAGTTTGTACCCATGCATTAGATTTTAAAGGCTCTGCTTCTTCCATTTCTGCAGTTGTAGAGATATCTGCGTCTTTAACAGTAGAAGGTTGGGTGCAAGCTTCAGCTTCTAAGGCAGCTCGTTGTATCTTGCGATTACGTGCTCTTTCATAACGCTCCTGATTTGCAGTTAAGTTGTGGCTGCTCTCATATCCCATGTGTAATGTTGGCACCCAGTCTGGTGATGACTCATCATACAATGAAGAAGGTTTTCCTTTGGGGTGAAAAAAACTTTTTAAATAATATATTATGACAATTTAATATTAAATTAAACACAGTGTATTAATAATAATAATGTTATTAATTTCACATATTAAAAAAAACTTATCATAATGGTATGTTATATATAAATAATAAATAAGAATTTGTCAGGAACAAGTTGAACATTACTATGTAATAATTATTTGTTACTAATGTAAAAATGCCAAGTAAAAAGTAGCATCTTAAAGAAATGTTAATGTTGCTCACCAAAATAACCTAACTTAGCTATTTGTAAATGAACAATGGAAATTATTAGTTTATATCTTAAAAATACACTTATTTATGTAAATTAGACTGGAGGAAAATTGGCTCAAAATGCACTTCTAATTCTTCATCTGCTAAGTGATTATCTTTGTTTAACACTTTAATGTTAACTCTACTGCATATTTATTATAAGCAGACACTATGATACTCATGCAAAAGTTTATTTAATTTATTGATAACTAGTAATTTGATTTATTGCTTACCTGAAATGAAATGTTTCTGACAAACTCTTGTATTGATATTCACTTTATCTGTATTGAAATTTTTCCGGTTAATTCTCGAGAGCCATGCAGTTTGCCTTCGTCGTGAAAGCTCCTCAGTTTGGGATCCTTGATGACAAATAATGCCGGGTATTTTAAAAAATGATGTTCCTTTGTTCTTGAGTGAACTAGCATTACACCCAATTACACAACAAATCACCATAGTGATATTCGCGACGAAAAAAAACAACACAAGAACTCCAGTTAAAGCGCACGTGAGCACACACAAAACGTAAACAAGTCACAAACAGTCACAAAGATGGCGCTGGACAATTGCGCATGCTCATGACGTCACTCGTGATGTCGACATGAAACCTCTCTATAGTAGTAAGTCCATTAACCGGAGCATTCTTTTTACGAACATTATTGAACCAAATTTTAAATGCTGACTCAGCTTGACTAGCATTCTCAAATCGTTTTCTCTTCCGATCCATAAAGTAAAGAAATATCTACGTTTGATCTGTTTTTTTAAGTCGGCGCTATTCGATGAAATATTTTCATCGTTTTCTTCAATCCTGTTTAAGTAGCGTCAAGGAGTAATATTCGTTTGAGAGATGAATAAACAAAATTTTAAAATTTTCACTTTAAAACTTAGGTTAATATCATGCTTTTTAACCATAAGCAAGGATTTTTTGTTATTTAATTTTATGATTTTAAATTATTTTTACTCTAAAACATTGGCTTCATATCCTGCGGTAAAATTTACAAACGGCAACGGGTTTGTTTATTCTGTCAGATATATTTACTTTTTATCTTCTCTATCTCCATTATTTATTTAGAGTTTAAATAAACAGTAGTAATAGAGAAGATAAATCACTTTAGAGACAATGTAGATTTTACATGATCTCCATAGTGATTTTTGATTATTCTCCCGATCAGTCTGACCATCTTCCTGTTGTTCTGTTTCTGATGTGTGATCTCCATTTTTACCAGACGCATTTGGCCGGACATATAAATCATCACAACGTCGTGTTTCCTTAGCAGCTCAGTTGCTTTCACTTCACGTTGTGGGCATTTTTGCTGCTCACTGTTATATCCAGTAATAGCTTTTGCAGACCCCATTGCGCAGAAGCAGATCAGTCAGAAACATTCACAGAGCAAAATGTAGAACAGGGCAGTAAAAAAATAATTTAACGCAGTCAGTCACCTTAATTAATCTATGATATGTCTGCTAAACAGTAATGTATGAATTCATAATTACAACGAAAATACTCTCACGCTTTTTATCACGTCGGCTATATTTATTCACGGTCGCGGGCTTGCGGTTTTTTTTCGGACAACATACTGCTCATTGCTCATGTTCACTACTCGCATACTCAGAACATCTACATAAATATGGTTCATCTTCTGATTCTTCTAATAAAATTGCGAACTCGCAGTCATCCATTTTTTACACAAAATATGGCAAAAATTCGCACGTAACCCTCCACACACTGAAGAAGTTAGTTGTATGAATGTGATAAGATACGGTATGACTGATCAAAATAATTCGAAGTAACTAGCACTAAAGAAAGAGGTCGGAATGCAGATACAGCTTTGTAATATTGAGTCTTGAGAACATAGGATCGCACTTTGACTGGCATATGGGATACCATATGGTAGATTACAACAGTTAGAACCGTGGCATAATATCTCTATTTTTTATATGTCAGTTAGAAACCCGTAATCCTAAGACGGCGAAGCGTTGTCGGACAGCAAAGGTATGTGATGATCGTACAGGAACAGCCAAAAAGATAAGAGCTACTTCGCAATGCTGGAGGAATATTGCATCCATCAGCCAAAAAGATAAGAGTTTGGAGGATAAGGAGTTTTGGAGCCGGAACGTAATTACGGGCAGTTCTTTCCAGGGACGGAACACGTTCCGGAAGTAATACAGTACAATATTTGAGGATGACTGTACTTTACCTTTTTGATTTCTAACATACGATATATTTCTATGTTGTTCTAGGGACAGCAACGCCGCTGCTAGGATATTTCTCATCCGTTTGAGAGTCCTTCCTGCGCCCCTTAAAAATAAGAGTTCACAGTATATGTGAACTAATAGTTTTTAATCACTATCAAAACTCTTTTGAATTGGGTTTGGATGGTACGAACTAGAGGTGGATAGTTCTGAATTAGAACCGTTCCACACCGAGTGTCGAAACAGTTCAGATCGGAACTACCAACGAGTCCTTCGTTTTGTACTTTTAGGAATACGGTTTTTTACGGATTAGATGAACTTTATATTTACAAGTTAGTTGAAGTTTAAATCCAGATTAAAATATAAATTTAAAATTTGCAGAACACAATTTATATTCCTAAATACAAAAAACAAAAATAAAAATTTTTAAAATACTTTAACTTCTTAATTAATTGTTTTTATTAAAAACTAGCAGAAATTTTTTTTTGCCGAAACATCACGAGCATAAAAAAGATAAACGTTAAAACAATGAAGTGAAACAATATTAAAAGTTTGATTATTTTAGCTTACCATTGTTATGTCAAATCACGCACTGTCAAGATCAAATCGTGAAAGGGGTAGTGTCCAGGTTTTATGGTAGTATATTTTCCTTAGAGTCCTAGGAAATAAGCATGAGAAATTTGGAGCAGATTGATCAAAAAGCTTATTCCGACGGACCATGATTGTATCTCGGAACCATTCGTCCAACAAAGTGGAACTGTTCCCAGTGTGAAACTGCTCAGCAATTCCAGTTCCAGAAGCACAACTGGATTTTTAACTGAAACGTTATAATATACTAGTCCGTAAAAGTTTTTTCTTCGCTGGACGAGAAACTCACCAACAGAGCAACGGGTTTGATTTATTAAATACTATAAATCTATATAAATATATAATGCATGCGTTCACACTTGGAGGTTTTACTTTTTCGATGTAATGTTTCGTTCTATTGTCATTTTATAATTGAAATAGGATAATTAAGAATTTTTGTTAGCATTCCTTAACGACAGCATCCGCCTGAGCTGCACACCATAAACGCCCGCTTGCGGCGACACTAAGAGATAGTGTTTTTAGGCTGCTTCACACACTTAAAAAACCTTATTACGAATTCAAAAGCCAGTAAGGAAAAATATGGGGATACTATAGATTTATATCTATGGAATTTCGGGACTTTGAGTATATATCTGAACTGAGGGGACCGAGACGAGTTCAACGATACCCTACTTTTGGACCGGAGACGAAAAATAAGAAAGTTATCATAGTTTTTAAGTTATCATACTTTTTTAATGCTTTCATACAGACGATACCGTAGTTGCTAGTGCTGCCATCCCACGGTAAAATCTGCAAACAAATTTAAAAAAAAACACGCTGAAAGGCAAGAATTGCACGAACAGTCGAACGCCACTTCCTTTTTTTTTCTTTTGTTCAAGAACTACCGTGAATCAATAACTAGTGACGTTAAACAATCGGCGGCCTGCCGGCGGCTCCCCTCCCGGGGGGAGTCCGTCGGGAGCACGAACAGTCGAACGCCACTTCCTTTTTTCCTTTTGTTCAAGCATCGCGACTCCCGATCGCGATAGCGCGGTCGGCTCGTAGTACTAGCCGACCGCGAGCGATAGCGAGACTGAGGGGCCGTAGCCCCCGAGATCGACTAGCGAGGATGTGCGAAAAGGACTTAACTCGAACTGTAGACGATCAGTGTGCTCATGGATCAACATCTGCCACTGTTGAAGGTATATATGGCCGACTTGCCGGACTGCCTGTTAAACACGCGATAGGCTTAGCGGAGAGAGCGACGCATCTCTTGATCATCGCACGATCGGCGAAAAAAGTATGATAACTTTCTTATTTTTTGCCTCCGGCCCAAAAGTAAGGTACTGTTGAACTCGTCTCGGTCCTCTCAGTTCAGATATATACTTAAAGTCCCGAAATTCCATAGATAGTAATCTATAGTACACCCAAAAAGATCATCAAGCCCTTATATCGAAAATCGTATAATTTTAAGCATTTCTCACCTCATATAGAGTATCAGTATTTTCGGCTTTATTTCTCCGATAGAGCGATATTTCTTTTCGATGAGCATAGATTTGGATTTCCCGCTCCTCGAGTATGGCCATACAGTAAACGTCAGCCGAAATTACTGCTTGGCCATACGCGGGAAGCAGGGAATAATGCCTTCCGAGGTCTTTTAAGCGTAACTGTCCCCTATTCTAACTGTCTCCGATTCCAACTGGCCTCTATTCTATCCGGCCTGAATCCCAATTTCGATTTCTTCCCTAAGGAAACCCTTAAATCTCATTTTTAGGTGAAAACCTCCTTTCGAGGAATTAACCCATCAACCTGACAACCTGTCCAGTACTTCGTTATAAGTAAAACTTCATTGCGGTGAACATTATCAATACAAAAAACTAATGAGATTCATTCGATTCGTTGCTGGATATACGCAAAAAATCAACTGTTTCGTTGTAAAACATGAAGGTTTTAAAAAGATGGCGTATGGCGAGGAAGCGAAATTTTTTCAGCCACTTGCTGGCGCCATCTTACGGCAGAAAATTACAATTTTTAATAAAAATAATTTATTATATCAAATTAACTCATTATCAGAAAAAAGTTTGTTTTAAATGCTACTTTGTACATTAATAAACAATGAGTATAAACTAATTTTTGAGTTTTACACATTCTTGTTTTGAATTTTTAATTCATTGAATGATATGATAGAATATTGTATAAAAATGTTTGAAATTTCATAAAAGAATGACTTAATTATTATCAGCAGAAGTGATTTTTACATAGTTGCTAAATTTAATTCACGTATTTATTGGTATATACAATGATGATAAATATCATCCTGAATTCTATTAATATATTTATCAAATGCAATATTAACTTTGAGATTTTATAACGATTTCTTTTAAGTATAACATACATAATCGTACTTTTTAAAATTATAAATTACTTTTATCGAATAATAGTTGCATATTTTTTACACTGAATTATATTTTGTAATGATTTTAAATATTTATTTTGAAATCAATCACGCATAAAATTGCTATTTTAAATTGCTTCATTTAAAATTTCCGCTTTGAAAATTGCTGCAAATGCGTTAAAAATAGTTTAACTAATTATTTAAAGTTTTTTTTTTTTTGCCAATTAGCAGGTCCAAAAACATGAATACAGCAGAAAAACTTTGCAAAAATATAAGGTAAATTAAAAGAACATTCCCAAAGATATATAAGCTATATTGAATATAATACAATAATATATTAATAATATAATATTATAAACACACACATATATATATATATATAAACACATTATTAACATCTTTTCGTGCTATCAGTGATAACCCCCAATTGTTATCAGTTTTAACCAATGCTTTAAACGTTAAACATTTAAAGAATTGATTTTAATCGTTATATGTTTGCAATACGATAATTTCAATTGCTGCCGTTAGCCTATTCTAGCCGTTGTTGTAGTTAATAATAATAATACAAGATTAATTAATATATTGATAAATAATAAAAAACTAGCGACGGGTTCCTAGCATTGCTCGGGTTTTTGAGGCGGTGTGGAATCGAGAGTGTGATCAAAACAATGGTCGTAGTAAATAAAATGTGCATTTATTGACTTCAGTATTTATAATAATGAAACTGTAAAAAACAAAAAATTGCTCGGACTTGAGGGACAATAGACAAAAGATCATCTCGTTCCTTTGCATAACTTTGGTGATCCAAATTTTGCAAAGCATTACTAGTGCTCCAGTTATGAGATGGTAGTCCAACTGGCTCCGAGGAGTTTAAAACCTCCACCGGGTAATGGAGGTTTTAAACTCTTTGGAGCCAGTTTGTGGTTTATGTAGTAAGTTTTATCAAATTAGTATCCGGATCATTAATGAATTTGCCATTATCGATACGCAAAAGTTGTTTAGCAAATTCTCTGCAGATCTCAGATCTGTCTCCCAATAGATGGACCGTCATCTAAAGGGACAACTTTTTAACGTGATTCCAGTGATGATGCTTTCAGGCAGGCATTAAGCTACTCGGCAAGAGTCGGCTGAGAAACTGACAATATATTATCAACAAACCAACATCAATTAACATTTATTTATTATTTTTGCCAACAGGTGGTGCTACATGTAAAGAATTCAGATTCTATAAACTACCGCAATATTTTGGAGTAATATATAGCTTAGTGTCGATAGCTTAATAATAATAGCTTAGTGTCGATTTCAGAGTCTAAGTAATACTCATACAAACTTGATCCAGATCGAGGAATGACGATCTGTACAAAAGACAAACCAACAAAAATTCATTTTTATATATTGTATATAGATTATTACTATTATCATTCATAAATCTTTAAGGTATACATACATTTTTACATTAGCTTTTAATATTATAATCAATGAAACTAGAATTTCCTTTAACTGTAATCTTATTTACTTACTCCACTCAATATTATCGGTCGGTTATTAGTTCAGGCGAGTCCCGAAGTGATTACAATAATTGGAGCCTAGTGTAGTCTATACATTGTTGATTCTAGAATGTTGGCTCAAAAAATCTTTTCGTCCATGTAATTCCGAATGCTGGAAGTTTAACTTTAATTACTTTTGATAATGCCGAAGTTTCGGTATCCGATAGTAACGAGCAGCTTTTTTCAGTTTTGACTCTTTCCGCCCTGTGGGCATTAAGAAGGCTTTTTTCCAGGTCTGTCGTGGATTTAGCCTGGCCCACAATAGGCAAGTAAATTATTAAGGATATGGACCGATGTATCCGGGACAGATCGTTCATAAAAAATTCCTATGGTTCACTCATATTCGATCTCGTATCCCCAGAGTGGTTAGACTGGTACTTTAACCACCTCGGCCATTCGAATAGTCGTAGCAAGAGACTTGTGTGCTTATTCGAACGTCGAAATGGAAGTAAGTGCCTAAGAGTCTAACTTCCAGTAATTTATATTTAAGCCTTGTATGATTTCAAATATACTATGTAATACGCCTTTGAGCGAACTTTACTCAAATGCTTAGTACGCTTTTTTATATTACCAAATATGAATTACTCAATTTCACAGAGAATATAATTTATTTAAATTAAATAATTCTGATCACAAAACATTAAGTTTAAGAGATTAAATCCTCTAATTAAGAAAGGAGAAAAGACGCTACTTAAAACTGCTATTTTAATTTTATAGCGTTTTCCATAAAACAGATAACCTATGTCAAGGCAAGTAATAATAGCATACAGGAAAATTGAGCTGCTTTTAATGTTTGCAGTATCAGTTCATTGAGAATGTAAGAATAGACTACATATTAACTCTGATATGCATATCCTGAGATACAGACAGACTAATGAACTACTGTATTTGAAAAATATACTTATAGTGCTGGCAACAAAACCAGTTTTCGTAAACCTCGGTTTTAGCGAAAACTGAAAAGCGTTTACTTGCCTCTTTTTACTTTTAGTTGGCATAATGCTTGGATTCAAGATGATTCCACATAACTGATATATCACCAGAAAATTTCAGTGTAACATTTATAATTTGGACATGGCATCAATTTATCATCCTTGACTTTTACTTTCTCGGCTGTTATGAATACATAACAAGGAAAAGTATTGAAATCGTGTCAAATTTCATCCTCAGGGGTTTTTATTATTATTATTTATTTATGTTATTATTATTATTTTTTAAATCTCCACGTTTTGAGACCTCCTGAACCCAAATTCAAGAAAGGGGAAGAATTTCGTGGATGTGTGGTGTATTGGCGTCTATTTCGTTAATATCTCAGGATGGGGTAATGATTAAGAAACGAAATTTGGCACAGTCGCTTATGTTTAAGGGGTATTGATGATATTATATTTTGGTGGTTAAAGACGAAGGGGGTGGAGAAATAGAACGGATTCATATCTCGAGAGGGGTGAAACTTAACGAAGATTTTACTCGTTATTAGCATTTACAATTTTATTTTTTATAAAACTTATCTCTAATATCAAAATTAAGCATTTTATAATAATAGTATAAAAAGTTTTTCCTAATAAAATATCGCAACAGATGGTGCCTTATCCGATTTTATTTAATCTCATTAATAATATAAAAGTTATTTTTAAAATAAAATCTAATAAGAGCAGGGAAAATTAGGCAATTTGTTTATGGATTTTTTTAAAACAACACTCATTTCACAATCACTCATGTTTAAATTAAAATTAATATGAAAATTAGGGCGAATTAATTTTAAAGCGATAAAGTTTTCCAACGTTATTTGTTAATTACTTAGACACACCATCGAAGAAACACTGGACTCTTTTTGGCTGGAGTAATACTTGATACAAACATACTCATGAATTTCTGCTTATATTGAATATTTACTGTAATAGTTTATTCATAATAATATTGATAAAATTCAATAATAAAACATTAATTGTATAGAATTAAAATCGGTTTTGAAACTGACTTGAAATCCAATATAAAAATAGGTTTTGTTGAAAACTGTTAATCGATTTTCGAGAATTTTCTAGTATATACGAGCGATAATATTGTACTTATCCTTCACATTCAATTACGGCTAAATACGGGATTCCACGGAATACAAGTCGAAATTTGGACCAGCATGAAACGATTTTTTCCCCCAGAAGCTTTCGTGTTTATTGCATAAAAAAATTAAATTTTGGAGGCCATAGGCGAGTAGCTCACTGACTCCTGTCTGGTTTCGGATTAAAATATTGCTTTTAAAACACTCTTTCATAGCTTTTTAAAAACTGTTTTAAGAAAATTGGTTTGGTTTCCTGTTCCGTTTTTAAAGACACATTCTTTATTTTAATACAATATTTTCTATTTTTTTTTTTTTTTTAAATCTCTGCCCTGTGGGGACTAAGAAAGTCTCTTTTAGCAAGCACATTACGAGTTCGTCCAGGCCCACAATGGGGACTGCCGGATGGTGAGGGACGGGGCACAACATATTTGGACGGACCACCATCTGAAAAATTCCTGGGGATTTTTCGTCCGCCGAATTCGATTCCGGGTTCTCCAGAGCGGTAGGTTATCATCTTGATCGCTCGGCCATCCGACCTTAAATGCTGGATACTGTACTCGTATTTTTCTCGAAATAAATAATATAATAAACTAAACGGCAGAGATAATTTTTTAAAATTTTAAATGGTTTCATAATTTATAATACTAAACTTGGACTTTTCTCTTGGTAGTTTTAGTTCTCCAAATTTAAAGAAATTCGTAAAAACATACTTGTAATTAATAGTTTCTTAGTCGCTCAAAATTTCTGATACAAAAGAATTTACAATTGTTAAAGTACTGTACATAGAAACATGACAATGAAATTAGTATTAAAATATTCCGAATAAATTACAGGCATAATCCAGTGTCCAAACTTCTATTCGAAGTTTTGCTACAACGAATGATATTCTTAAGAGATCGCGATATTTAAATCAAGTAATTCCGACATTTTGAGTTTCGTTCAAATCGCATTTGTGAAACTATTGAAAGTCGCTCTAGTAAAAATAAAAAGTAAAAGCTGGTTCCTACTTATACAAGGTAAATACGATGCGAAGTGACGCTTTACGTACAATATTACGTCGAAGTTGATAAGTGTTCTACTTTTTACTCGTCGCTCGACGTAAGTAAAGCAGCTAATCACACGACAGACACAGACCATTTTGTGTCAATATGGCCGCTGAATGTATTCGCGTGCCAAGTGATCGCAAAGAGAATCCAGAAAACATAATTGCTCTCAGTAATGAACAATTTTCGAAAGAGATAAGAAAGAGTCACTTTCTTTTCGATATAATGAAGAATACAAATACAGTATCCATATTGAAGGAGAACAGACGAGCAGCAATAGGACTGAATTTCGTTTAAATTGTTTGTACTATTTGTTTATTGCAACCAGTGCATATTCTAACGTTCAATTGGACACAAGATGTGTAATGAGAAGTTTGAATTATGCAGTGGGAATTACATATTTGTGCAGTAATTAGTTGTCCGATTCTGAGATTTTAAATATTTCTTTCGTCTGATTATATTAAAGTAAAATATTTACGTAAATTTCAGTATATATATATAATCCGGTTCACAAAAAAGAGCTACAGAATAGATAGCAATGAAGAATGTTGGTAGGATTTATCATTTGTATCGAATATATACAATGGATATTTTTTATGCAACCGTAACATTATTGTTATCAATTAAAACTATAATCAACAATCACAGCGCACTTAACGTATAGTAAATTGTATCACATGCAGACGCATAGTGAACATTGTGCACGTTTAACGGTTAAGATTGAACGATGATTGAAATTAATAAATAATTATGCAGATATAAGACTTGTATTATTGTCCTTATTTATGCCGTTTATAACAGCTTATTAACACTAGAATTTATAGGCTTGGCTAAAACATTAACTCATATTTTTGCAGTAGGAAAAAACTTTAGAATAATGCTTAACTCCAATTGAAAAACAAATTTTCACAAAGTTTCACCGTTTACTTGTAGTTATTAATTTTATTAGCAACACAATAATAAGCAAAGTGGAAAAGTTTGCGTGATAAATTCTAAAAGCTACAAGTTAAAGAAAAGCTGTATAAATAATAAATATACTTACTCTGAAATGCATAATAAATACGTGGAATCAACGTAATAGGCCAATTAAAATCCATTTTATCATGACTTAGCTGTTTTTTTTCTGCACACTTTCCTTTTATTGAAGCTTGATAGTGCAACTAGTATAAAAGAAGTCAGATACACGAATCAATACAACTCGACAATGTACAGATCTGTCCTGAAATTTTGTGAGAATCATCAACCAGTCAAAAGAGAGTTTCGTTTTTACGCGCGCCTTCCCTCTTTGTGTGTGAATAACAGTACTCTACGTGAATGTACTGTACTGTACAGTTCAAAATGTAAACGAATCTACGTCGTTTTCTTACGCCAGTAGAATAAGCCTTAAGAAGCGACTACTTTCTTGGCATCTGTTTTCGTTTGTTTCAGTGGAATTGTGTCTTTACTTTTCTGCAGTTGTGATGTTTGGTAATTTTTATCACAAGAATTCAGTAGACTACAGTCTTACGTGTTTATTCTTAACAGTTTATTACAGTCGGTTCCCTATCTAATTTGTTTATTTTCATTTTCCTGTTTTTTATACAGTAATATTTTAATATAAAATATGATGTATCATTACATTTTTAGAATATTTGTCTTTGTGAGTATAATGTATTTTAACTTTAGAAATGCCTAAAAGTTTGTTCTGCAAGTAAATTGGAATTACCATAAAAAAATTCTATTGAATCGGATAGAATATACCAGTCAATAGACATTTTAACACAGGAACCAAAAAACCAACAGTAGTCAAATGAGACTTTTCTCCAATGTGATACTCCCTGCACGCAGAGATTCTAATTTATCGGATCGCTTTGTATTTAATTTAGTGAGTTTGTGGTGTCCTCGCTCGAAAATTTTGTCGAAAACTTTATAATACAATAAAAATTGTAACCGATACATAATAAAAAAGTTTTCCGGAAATTTGTTTGGTTTTTAGAGAATTTCGACTGTTTTTTTTCACAAAAAGAAAATACAATCGAAATCTGCCTAACAAAGAATATATTTTACATCGTATTAAAGTAGCAATGGGAAAGTTTGATACTATAAGATTTAAAATCTTACAGGAATATATAATATTTTTAATTAGATTTCTCACCATTGTATAATCACCACTAGCAATTAAATGATGTAGAGATAGATTTCAACCATAGTTAAGAAGACATTTTCAAAATTTTGCATTTGCGTAAAAGTATTATCTTTTACTTCTAAATCCGACCTATAATACTTAAGATTTATGTTCCCTGTTCTCGAATATTATTGAAATAAGAACGATTAGAAATTGCCAGTTTGTAAAACTCATTAATTGCCTGCAGTTAAGACGATTTTTCATTTCACTTTCGAGATGTTTTGAAACAATTTTTTAAATCCAATTCGCGTTTCTTCATTTGGTGTTCCCCAAATCCTCTTTGCCTAAATATTTCGTTAGAGATAAGGTTTGGTTTTTTTTATAAGAAGAAATTTTATTACCGAAGTAAGATGTGTCATATTCAAAGATTCGCATAGAAATTTTCTCAAACATTTAATCGGCATTTTTTTAAAAAGTGAATGGAAAGCGGTCGTCTAGAATTAATAACGCTAATAACTTTCTAAATTTATAATTAAATTGGAGTAAAACAAAATAATTCTCCAGTGAAAAAGTTGCACTTTAAATGTTCTGTTATTTGAAAGGATTTATCAAGAGTTTCGTATGTAACGGAGAAGCGAGTAACGAGTAACGAACAGAGTAACGAGAGCGGAAGATTTTTGCGAACTCTGATAATCGTAGAAAATTAAATAAGTCAAACTATTTAATCACGTTTTAATGGAATTTGGCATACGACATTTCTCTGTATCCGAAAGGCGCCGGAACGAAGATTCTCGTGGAAAATAAACTTTTTAAAACTTTCTAAAATTGAAAAACGTTATCGATTTCGAGTATTTTGGAGGGGATAGAAATAATACGAAAAAAGGAATAATGTGGAAAGGAGAAACGCGACGACGTCCGTAACGACGTCGACGTAAGCTTTAGACCTCTGCGCTCGTATTTTACAGTGTCGGTGGCTACTCGGGTGTCTGTCTGAAATGTGGGGAGGTCGCGACCGACTAATTTTCCGGCTGACGAGAGTCGCGTCCAAGGAGACGACTTATGTCGGCTCATCCGCTTTCAATAACTCCTCTTCTGCCCCAACCACCACTTTCGTCCGCGTTTCTCGGCCATATTTCGCGCAAAATTCTTTTCTCGGTTATTCGAATGTCTACTATATTGTCAGATTCTCTTCTATTCTCGATCCTGGTATTAATTCCAGGAGAATAGAAGAAGAAGCAAACTTAAGTCCGCGTTACGTCGAAGGGTGGGGGTGAATTAGTGCGGTGGCGTCTCGGGGCGTGGAAGGGAATGGGGAAACAGATGTCGAGAGTCTCCCCGGTCGTAACGCTCCGGTGGGGGTGGCGGTCGTAGTTCGCGTCGCCGTAAATCTTGGAGGACGCCGAGTTCCAGATCCGGACCGCGGCGATTTATGTCTTTCGACGTCTTCGTCCGTCGGAAACGCGGGGGGAAGACTCGACTATTCTTTAAAAATAAGGTCCGACCCGGAGAGCGGCTCCTCCCTTCGATCGGAATTATCGACGAACGACCCGGGAAAGGAATAAAGGAGGTGACGAGACGGCGTCGATTGATGGACGCGGTGACGAAAGCGTTTTCCGATCGGAGGTTTAGAGTTACGAGGAAGGGACGAGCGCGCCGAGTGATTAACTGTTTCGACCTCGGTACCTTCCGACGCGACGCGATGAAAAACTCTTCAACCTTTATTAAAGACTTCTTCGAACTCGAAAAAAGGGGCCACGGGTAAAGGTGGGAGTAGAAAATGCGGAGCGAAGGGCTCGTCGTCCGTTTTATTAAAGGCACTTTCGGTTACGCGAAGTTCCTTACATCGAATCTTTCTATACAACAAATAACTCTTAAAAACCGATTAAATCGAACATCTCCGTCCTCTAAGAGAAACTCTCCTTCTGTGACGTCGACCGATCCATTCTTCGTCCGTAATTCGTGGCGCCACTTCGTTGGGAGTTCCAGGTAACGTCCGAATGATACTTCTAAAAATACTTTGACGTTTCGAAAAGCTGGCCGGGACGGGAGCGCTGCGGCCACATTGCCATTGTTTGAAGAGCGGAGAAACTAAACAACGTCTCTATCTATGTAATCGCATCGATGGCCGGCACTCCCGGTCGATTTCTCAGAATTGTCGTTCCGACGTGACGGAACTCATGATGTTGGCGGTGTGAGGTGTGATGCTCTCCACGATCAGCGACAGGCAGTCCAAACTGGAAATGGAGTTAGCTTGAGATTCCATTCCTGCCAACAGAAAGAAACGGTTAATACCCCGGTTACGCTCTTCTTCTCTCTCGCGCTCGTCGAAATAATAACTGTCGTATATGGAGGAAGATAAAAAAAAAAGTCTGAGGACGGCCGAGGAGATACGGTCTGGATGGTTCCGAAAACAAGGGAGAGACTGTTAAAGGAATGTTATCTTCGGAATGAGGTTATGTCTCGTAGAAATATTACTTTTGAGATAAAAATGACGTAAACTTACTCGAATAAATTACAGAATTTGAAAGTAAGCTCCCAAATATATTTAGATACTTCAAAATTATAAAGCTAACGTGGGTTTGAAGACGTTAAACTTTCAAATCGCTAATGAATCACGTCTTAGAAAAGTATTAAAATCTATTCGTTCTACTTTAATATTTTCCTAAGATCTCATTTATTAGACAAAGGGAAAAGTTAACCAAAAAATCGTCTATCAATTATGCCAAAGGAATCATTATTACCGTTTATTATATTCTAATTTAATACAATATCTCCGTTTCAAATAATTAAAAATATCCGAAAATATTTAAAAATAAATAATAAAATTGTAAAATATTATATGACTATAAGAAATATTTTAGCAAACATGAAAAAATAAATAAATAAATAACTCGAAATAACGGATTTATGTTATTTATCGGAAAGAACGAAGAGCTAAATGTGTAATCCTGTGTCTGGCCACGTATTAGATAATATAGGAATAAGAATATTCGCAGATCTAAGCGTTGTTGATTCTACTTAGAGCCAGACTCGAAGCGAGTAATCTGGGTGGATCGAGTTACCAAAGTGATGCCGACGGTTTGCCCCGGGGTCATAAAATAGCATCGGTATTTTGCCACAGTGGTGATTTACGTACGACCAGACGTAAAAATACTCGAGTAAATTCTCCAATCTGGCAATCTAAACAAGATAAATATACCGTTAAGAGACAGGTTTAGAACCGTAATTCTCATACCGACCTTTTTTAAACTTCCAATAACGCCAATCTCGTTCTTTTCCTCTTACGTCTAAAGTAATCCCTCCTATAAAATAATCGACCAGATCTTCCATCCTCCTTAATGTTTCCCTCCCCCGTCTTTAAAAAGGCGAGACGAAACTCTCAAAAAATTGTACTAATTCGATATTTTTGATCAGGAATTACAGAATGCATTCAGAAACTCATTCCTTCCTACTAATAGGTCTACTCTTCTATATCGTCGGCATTTGTTTCGTAAATTTAAAAGCTTGAGAAGAAAGAGAGACATAATAGCGGATTGTTATTCGATAGGATCCCTTTTTCGTCGATCGAGTAATAATTTCGTCTTCCTTAGAACAAAGAATGAAAAGAAGGGGATCGAAAACGTAAGGCCAAAGAACCGTTAACGCGTCGAATGAACCGTAAAAATCTGACAGCTGTTTCTAACACAAAGAAATAGTCGGACAGTAAAATTAGCTACCGATAAAACCCAAAATTTACAACACCAGGTTGGCGCAATAAAACGCATTTTAGCGCTAAAGACCGCCCATCTCATTAGATTAAACTATTATGACAACCAATGAAAGAGCGGCGTCTCGGTCGTACCACAAGTCATTCAGATTTATAGGTGTGTAAAAAGGATGTACCAATTATAGCACTCCGAAGCCAAAGTGTAGAAACCTAGTAAATTATATCTTTTGGCTTCGGGCCCGCCGTTTTTTTATCCCCCTGTTTTTATAGACGGAAACCGAATACGGAACTCGTGTAATTTGTTCTAAATGCTCCTGCTTTTAATGAAGACGACGAAGATTTCTAAACCGAAACGAATTGGAAGGATAAAACTGTATTTAAAATCATGCCACTCCATTAAATTCACTGAAATCCGCGGATAAACTTTAAAGAATTTCGTACTCTACAAAGAATGGCTTCTAGCTCGTTTTCCTCATAATACGCGCCCTTATTTAATTCCTCTCCAAGCAAAGATTCGTTTAATTATTTAATGACAAGACGTCAATTGAGCTAACGACTAAGAAACAAAATTATCTTTTTAAAATCACCTTTATATTCCAGAAAGGAAATTTGAGTTAATCAATAAAAAGTTTCAACGTTATTTCAAATACTAAACGAGTTAATAGATTTAAATCCGGCCTTTTTGTTAAGGCGACATGTAAAATTTAATTGTTTAAATGTTAAGGCGATGAAATAAAAAAGAATTTTTTAGGTGAATTTTTCGGTTTATTTGGTAATTTATTATATACGAAGTAGGAAATATACGAGCATTATCGAATGAAAAGGAAAACAGATATTTCACAGAAGTCGGAAAAATGATATCTCATTCGACGCTTCCATTGGCCTTGTTTGTTTAACGCGGAATTTGCCAGAATAACTATAATTCTCATTCGTTTAAATTATAAATTGCTTTTAATATCTCTTAGAAAACTTCTAACATAAGTTTTATATTTAAATAAAATTTTAAAAATTGATTACAATCGTTCGGATCGAAATATTTTCTGAATTTTCATTCTGTTAAACATTCAAATATACTGTAATTAAAAAGTGAATGAAATTACTAACTGTTAATAATGAAATAGTCAATTAAATGGCTTAATTTTATAATTATAGCAAAATATTTATTATTAACAGTATTTTAATAAATAATGCGTTTCTAAATTATCAGAAACGAGAAAATTTTCGTAAAAATTTTATTTCGAAAAGTTTGGTTTAAAATTGTTTTTAGTCGTTTCATTTTTAAATGTATTGTTTCTTTTGTTCTTTTTTGATATTTGATAAACAAAAACGTTAAAATTTGAAGAAAATATTTCGAATAGACACAAGAACCATTTTAACAACGATGTCTTTAAAAATTGTAGACCGTTTTCATCATTATTTAATAATGTTGAAGGTGAATACTTTATATAGGCCTATTCAATTCCACAAAGTACAGCTTTTATATAATTACGATTATAAAATTTAGTAGACATTATTTACTCGTAGATAATATTTGTTATTCTCTTTTCGACATTTTGGTTAAATTTTCATTAATATAAATTTCGAACTTTCCGATCTATTCGCATCTGACATTTTCTTTAGAAACAATGGTTTTTGATACCGGAAATAAAGATTACTGTCACATAGTTCTGGAGTATTTCTGCGACTTTAATTTCACAGAAAACGTAAGAAAATTCACATTTTACATTAGCTTCTCGGATGCATGTTTTATATAAATTCGAAAATTCGGAAGAAATAAATCTGGTTTGTTTTAACGAAACCTCGTTGGCAAAGCATTTAAACTATTCGAAGTTCCTTCGTTTTAAGTTTTTCATAAAAGATTAGAAGAAAAATATATCTAACAATGAAAAAATAATATTTTCCTCTTTGTTCAAGAACGTAATTACGAGTAATTACAGTATAAAACGTTTGCGAAATATTTTAATTACTGTTTTAACTGATTCTTCCGAAGATATGATCTATTATTTGAGAAATCTCGGTGATGGCGTAGACTTAAACAGTATGAATTTTATATTATTTTGAGAAAATAAATCGTCTTTCATTTGTGTTTCTCAGTCTAGTTAAAGCACGCAGATTAAAAAGTATTAAAACAACTCAAAAAATTAAATTAAATTCGTCTTACTTTAGTCCTTTAAATTACCTTAAAATTTCTAATTTTATATATCAATTATATATTTTCTTTTATGTCTACAGTCGAAGAAGCATCTCCGAATTCATTATATAGGACCGACAAAAATCACTTATAACCGAACGAATGCATTTTCTACTGCGAATATTGAATAGCATAAAGCAATCTATATATTTTAAGGAATTAGCCTTATTAAATATTAAAATTCTTTAGGAAGAGAAAAGAAAAAATTGTTCGAAGAAATTTGAAAATATCCAGGATTTTGCGGATTTAGTAAGTCGTCTGAGCTCGAAATATACAGAACTCGCTCAGGAGATAGCCTAGACTCGTCTTTTACTCGTTCGTAAATTAATGAAAATAATATCCCGAGATAGCTAATATAAACACTTTTTGCTAACTTGTTTAGATTTTAATTCGGATAAAGAAATCAAAATGGAAAGAAGTAGAAATTTTTTCTGTCTGTTTTCTTTATTCTATTTTTAATTTCTCGAACTAAAATAGTGCAAATTGTTTTTCTAGAGTAACTTATATTGTCTGTTCGAATAAAATACGAACTATTTTCAAATCCTGTCCCAGACTACACCTCCAATTGTTTCAAGATTTGATAGACGAACAAAGAATAAATGGAAAAACTGTTATTTAGTTTCTACAAAATCCTCACTTGTTACGGACGACAAAAATAACTTCTCTTAAACAACAGTTTCGTATCACGGGCTAGCATTTTATGACATTACTTCAAATACTTCAAATATAGAAACTTCTTATATTAAACTCGAACCAATAGACTTCTACATCTAAAAGAGCCGGATACAGATCTGTACGATCGATCAATTTATTTTACTTCCGAGTAGTTGTTGGAAGTGAAACCTTCGGATTTGTCTTTTCGATAAAAATAATATAGACGACATCTAAACAAGCTTTAAATTGTTATTTAAATACTAATATATATATATATATATATATATATACATATATGTGTGTGTGTGTGTAGTTGTGTGATGTGTGTGTGTGTGTGTGTGTGTGTGTGTGTGTGTGTATTTATAGTTAACTTTTGACTAGTGTCTGTGTCCAAATCAAAGTGAAACTACAAGTGACATCTCTCTAAGTTTCCGTTATTTCTTACAAAAAAATTGATCATCCATTAATAAGAAAAAAAATAAACAAACACGAAGAAGCATTCTTCTCAACGGTAGGCTGGACGGATGAAATTATCTCTAACGTGAAAAATGAGTTACGGTTGATCGAAGAAATCATTCCATAAAATTTCAAGAGACTAGAAATATATTAGAGTAATTCTATTCAATGTAAAGAGAAATACTTTGGTGTCTGATTTAACTTTCTTCGTTTTCTTTTATTCGGATGGATTGTCGTGTAACAAGTTTGATTGTTCAGCTATTTCTATGATTTATGTTCATCAGCTTTTTAAAATAATTGCATATATGCTCTGAGTTTAAATTTCTTCTATCATGCAAAACGTAATCTAAAACTGCTTAAACGGACGAAACAAAATACTGTACTTGTAGGCTAATATTTGAATTTAGGCTTACTAACTAATTAACGTAATATCTAGATTTAAATATCGCTTATAAAATTAAACTATCAAATGAACTTTTTGTCACATTTAGATTTAGATTTATTAGTTTACTAAATTGATCTAAATGGAATTACTAAGTTATATTTCTTTAATTAGTTCCTTATTGTTATCAACATCGTTTGTTTCTTCCCAAATTATTAGCCAGACTCATGTAATATGTTGCCTATAGACGATATCAGGACGATCACAATTCTTATCGTTACTGTTTTATGAAAATTTGAAAAACTCAGATAAGTTTATATAAGGCTTGCGCCTTACATCTCGATTTTATTTGATTTTAATTCATATCGATTTTTCCTATGTGTGATTAATAAAATGTTAATAAAGTTAACTTCTATTTAACTTCGTGAAGAAATTTGAATTTATTCAATGATTACATTTTTGGCTTTTTCTTCGCGCAAACTTTGTTTTAAAATTTTAAATTTTTTTACTTATGTAGAGTGAAATATTAGTTCGAAATGTCGTATTTTATTATTATTATAGTTTATTAATTTTTAAAATTATTTGTACCCGGTGGCTTTTCGTGTCGATCTTACGAGAAAAATCGAATCGTTCCATCCCATTGAGAAGGACCTTGGATAATGAGCCAAAAATTTTCGTGAACAGATTATAGGCCTATATCCTATAGTGAATTAGAGATCTTCCGTAATGCGTTTCACCAAAAAAACTTATTTTCTAGTATTTTCGTTAATAATAAGATTCATTTACATCTAGTAGCATAGTAAATTTCACGGAATACAAGTACTGGCTGCTTTTATTGGCAAAGTCTACAAAACAAAGAGTCACTTTACAATACAATTAAGTTTGGAAAAGGAAGCAATCATAGTATTTTTGATACCATTTTCACGAATACTAGATTCTTTTTGCGAATCCACAATACGAATTCACACATGGAGAAGTGAAACGAATAGTAGTCGGCAAAGAAAATAAATAAATATATTCGAAATTCAAAATGATGTAACTGACAAATAGAAGGCCTTCGGCAGGAAATTGATCTATAAATAGAAACTTATGAGGCCTTCCTGTCAATAACGGATACACTAAATCTCGAAGAACCCTAACAACCGGTTTTAACGAGACAGACTATCTACAGTATATAGATAAAACAGTATTTACTTCCAAAAATTTGTTAACTTAAACAGCAAGTTGTGTAAGATTTGTAAATTTTTATCTGACTAATATAATATGGAGTTTAATATAGAGTTTTCTTGCCATTTTTAATAATTTTGTGCCGGATAAGCAAGATAATCAGAGCGTTAAATAAAAATACGTTCGATTATTCAAAGGAATTTATCCATATTTCATTTTCTTAATGTATTAAATTAAATTAAATTAAAGGAAAAAAGTTCTTTAATTTCTCCTTTATTTCGTCAGCTGCTCGATTTATTTAGAGAAAAGGTGGTGGTTATGGAATTCCATTTTGTATTATAGAAATAAGTTTAACGGTATATACGTGAAATAAGTACTTCTTATAAGGCTTATAGGAATTTTAATGGTATTTATTATATAATAAGCAAAAGTTCTACTTTTTTTCTGTACATTTGTACAGAAAAAAAGTAAACAAACATAAAAGGTTGGGTTATGGTATAAGGAGGAGAATATGGAATACAAGTAACTATTATTTCAAAGGGCACTCTTATTTACATAGATCACAAACGTAGCTAACGTTCAGCACATTTTTCATGAGCCCACATCTCACAGCGCACACACTGAACACATGTTTCGACTCTAAAGTCTTTACAGAACTTAGCACTACAACACACTTCATATCATCATTAGCTAGTGAGGACAAAGACGCGGACTCGTAGTCCTCAACTAATGGACTATATATTTTGTGGACAAAGGTGTAGACGGGCCATTTTAGATGTGTTCTTCGCACTATCATATCCTCTAATAGACATTTTAATTGGGAGGGGATATAGAGTATTTACGAGGTTAAGTGGTTCATAAACTCTTCCGTGACCATTTCGTATTTACTTAAGTAATACAAACATATTTTGACACTAACACAAAAATTTTATTGCATTATTTGAAACGTCGATGAAAGCCTTTGAAGTGGAAAACAATTGAAAATTTATCATTAATAAAAGACATATCTGACAAAGTTTCAGTCACGAGGAAAATTTTTTGTCTTTTATATCAATTCACGGTCAATAAGAGATTGAAGCACAAAACAGGAATAATTTCCTAGGATTCCGTAACCCCTATCTATTCCATAACCACTTCCATTTCTATATAAAAAGGAAGATTTTAAAACTATTTTTACGAAATATCAATACTCCAGTTCCGATCTCTTATTTGTTTTAATTCGTTCTATTCGGACTGTCTACTAATAAATACAATAACTGAGGAAGAAAATAAAGCGATACAAAACAGAATCAAAAACCTATCCGAAATATTTGAGAAAAAGTGAGAGGAATGCAGAAAGTTTAAATTGATAAACTTAAAAACGATGTATTTGTTTATTTAAATAAAGTAAAATTACTTTTATTCTTTAATTTTAATTTACGAATTGTAAAATTTCAAACAGCGATAGGAACAATTTCGCACAGTTTCGTAACGTTATCAAAATCAAAAGAATAACGCATTTATGGATTGTCATGGAATTCAAATTCAACAATTTCTAAACGCGTTTATAGATTTAAAAAAGTAAAACTGATAAACTAATACTTATATTTATAAATTTAGAACGAATAAATTGCGATTGTAAGAAATACGTTTTAAAATATTTCATTAAACAGTTAATTTTTGGATTTATTTTGTTACCATAAAACTGTTTATATTTTTAACTGACTACTAAACAGCACTTTAGCACTTAAAAAGTGTATGTGCTGTACAGTACTTTTGAAAACTTGTTAACTTTTTTATTACTTATTTTTATTTTAGAATAAATAGGATAGAAAAAGAGTCGCGAGGACCTCGGCGGATATTCCTATCTTTTCGATTTTTATTTATAAATATAAGGTCTCTGATGAATAATTTTGAAAATATTATCAATCGTAATTGATATATTTTTCCTTTACAGATGATTAAATACTCAAAAAATAACTTATTCGCGGTCAGATACTTTTAGAAGTAACCTCTAGGGATTTAAATAAATTTTTAAATTGTGAGATGAATGACGAATCCTTAGTTACAAGGAGAAAAATATTATTTTTTCATTTTTGTAAGTACAAGCAATTATTAGTTTTAACATATACAGTCTAAAGTATGGAATCTGCGCAATATTTAATAGATTCAAATTATCGAAACGAATTCTCAATAATGAAAATAATAATAATAATTTTGCTTATAATTTAGATTTAAAATCTACGTAACGTTCCATTCGAAAATATTTTTAACATATCGAGTTCGGGCTATAAAATGTCTTATTTAATTATGATAAACGTATTAAAAGAAATCATTAAATCTGGAGAATTGGCAAGATCGTTCTCACCTTCAAAATTTATTTTCTCTTCAAATATTAATGGAATGGTTGGAAAAATAAAGATGAACTTTTGAATTTTATTTCATGCTCGCTGCCTAAGCGTTATTCATAGATATACAATTGTCTCAATTTTATTAATTATTTGACATTTATTGTTTCAAAATTGCAAGTTTTTGAATAGAAAATAAATATTATCTTTGTTTTTTCACTTAAATGAAATGAAGAAAAAATATGTTTAGCCTAATGTGCAGGAAATATAACTTCAAAATATTTAATTAAAGAATAAGGAAGTATTTTTCTTTCCATAAAAACAATAAATGATCGATGGCGTCGTCCAAATAACGAAAATTTCGATACATTTTTACATAGGCCTGCACGAAGTCTTAACGCATGAAACTAGCCAGATAATGTCATGAACTTATCGCTGTTATAACACAAAATTTAGTTTTTAAGCAACGACAAGAACCTTTCTTAGCAATCTATGCGATCGTTAAGTAATATATACCAAGAATTGAATATCATCTATCTTGTTTTGATAGGGTAACTGATATTCTAAACTGACTCTTCTAATAGTTTATCGCTCGACAAAGGCCTACGAAAGAAATATTTAATCTTCTCAAAAATATAAACTTAATTTAAAACAAGTAAATGTTTATCGCCTTTGCTTTCGTTTACCGCCCAGCTCGTTAATTGTATTTCCTAGAAAGTTCTGTAGAAGGTTTCGGACGATTCGATAGGCCTACTTCCATTATAAAAGTATATTCGTGGTACTCGTATATCCAAACGATATTATTTATCAGACTTTCTACATTTAAAGGCTAGAAAAGAAAAGAAAAGAGAGAGAGAGAGAGAGAGAGAGAGAGGAAAAAAAATGTTTGCTTCGTTAACTACTCTTTAATTAATTTAAAAAGTCCTTTGTAAAACGGTGTCCTTCAATCTATAGGCCTAGAATTAAAACGTTTCTGTTAAATCTGTAAGAAGCACAGTGGTACGAAGCGGTTCCGTGAAATACTTCTATGGAAACTTCATTATTATTTAAGCTGCACGAAAATTTAATTTTCTACCGTTTCGGTGTTTATTTTTCTAAAACTTTAGCGAATTAATTGGAGAATTCGCGCCTCTTAATAATTAGGGAGCACGTTCATTTCAGCTAATCACAAATTGTTAGCTAGTAGCCAATAAAATAAGAGGAAAAAGAAAGTCGTCGTCTCTTCGATCTTAAGTTACTTTCGACTATTTATAATAAACAAATCTATGTCAAACCTATTAATAGAAGAGAAGAGTTTTCGAACCGCGACCGACCGACGGTCCTTCGAAGGCAACGCCACCTTCTATTCTACTTTTACATTTTCATTTTGGGCGTTGCACAAAAGACGATAATGAAATCGACGCCTTTTTATATTATAGTGGATGGGAATCGATCCCCGGGCCTAATGCTTTCTATATTAGTAGAGAGCGCGTGGGAACGATCACCTATCGATATTTCAGGTAATCTAAGAGAGCGGAACCGAAGCGAGAAGAAAGAAAGAGCGTTTGTGCCCGTTGGAAAGTCTCCACATTTTTTCAGAAGATAAACAAACTTCGTTTGTGAGACTTTTACTCGGTTAACGAGTGAAAGAGGGTTTCGCCGTAGGGGAGTCGACGGAGACACACAGACCCGAGGGGGGTAAACCCACGGAAGGCGGGAGACTATCCCCAACCCGACCGCGTTTTTACGAAAGCGGAGACCAACCGTGGCATATTTCTCTTCATAGTTCGGATAGTCGGAACCTTTGACGCGCACGGAAGCGTGCAATCGCGTCTACCGAGTCCCACGTGCAAATTGGTCTTCTCGTCTTCTAGTCCTCCGGTCTAGACGAGAAAGAGTTAAAATCTCTACCGGGACATAGAACCCAAGCGAGAGACCGTAAATTTTAACGAAAATAGCTTAACATTGAATGAATAAATTTAATAATCGTTCGAATTCTTCTTCGCAAAAATAATCGTACATTTAATCTCCCTTATTTTTTTCGACGCGGCTTAAAAACCCGAAAATCACGGGAACTTTCCGATGGTCCTTTGAAAACTCATTCATTAATTTTCAATGGAACTTTTGCTTATTCTAAGGGGGAGAAGAGTTTTCTCTAAAATAAGAGCTTACTTTAAATATAAAGTAGGAAAGAGGAAAGAAGAAAAACTCGGTTATATTTAGGAAAGAAGTGGAGATGAGAAAGATAGTGGCAGGCAGAGAAAGGAGATAAGATGCAACGAGATCGCTCACAATAAGAGACGTCTCCTCAGATGGATATCCAGATAATGTTGTTGAACGAACAGACGGACGTTGTCGGTCGGCAAAAACCAAGCCAAAGAACCTCTCGAAAAATTCGCTCGCGTATCGCTCGCGACCGCTTCTATTCTTCCTGCCAGGAGGGGAAACTTACCGTTGATCGGTGCGTAATTGTTATGAGAATCGTAGTGATGAAGGCGATCCGCTAAATACGGCGGACTGTTGGCGGCCTGAAAAAACAAAACGGCAGTTATTAGTGTTTTATTCTTATTTAAGAAAAATAAACCTCTCGTCATCGTTCGTTAGACGAGAGATATTGGCGAGAACGTCTCTAATTTTGTCGTGGTCGAAATCGCGTAAAGGGACGTCGGAGGCAAAATTAGTAAATTTGAGAACGGCCGGTTAATAATAACGGAGAGAGAATAGAGACGTTATCCAGAAGACGGGGTCGGTCCGTCTCCTCGACCTATTAAGTGGTTTATGACGGGTCGTTTTGATAACCTAAGCACGCGATGAAAAACGTTTCCGTAGCTTCCGACCGATGTCGACCGCAGGGCACGTGACGCGCGTCTCGAACGACGATTGGTCGGCGATATAAGTAAAATACCAATAGTAACTGTTTATAGGCGTTACTCCCGGCGCAATTTTCACTTTTTAATTCGCGGCATTTGCTGAGACGCGTCTGCCTGTTCGGAGTTAACTTTTACGATCCTTGGACGGAAAACGTCCACCTCCCGTAATAATTGTCAAAGATCCGTCACGTATTCTTTGTTTTTTAATTTAATTTCGATATCGGAAGTTAGTGTGACCGGAGGAAGAAGGATTCCGAAATTGTTTGGGTAGATTCGAGAGCGACACTTAAAGCGTGCGACGAGGAACAAGGCACGAGAAACATTCGTATAGAAAAAATAGTATATTTTTCTGTCGTCGAACGAAGAGAAAAGAAAGAGGGGGACGCGTCAGTCGGGGAATCTCAATGCCCGTTTGGCAGCTCAAACAAAAGCACGGGTGATTAATGACAATAAAAATAATGCAACAATTCGGCTTAGTTTTCGTTAGATCTAGATTCTCGCGCGTCAAAAACAAATAAAGGAGAGTCTTAAGAAAACTTCCTCTTGACTTTTCGTCCACCTCGACGTTCTTTGGGCTTCTTCGGGGATTTGGGAAGGAGGCGGAGGACCGAGATCGTTTTTCGGAGGCGTTAGAGAGTGCCACTAGATCTTCGGAACCGCGGTTTAGGGACGGCTCGGTTCAAAGAGACGAACGGCGAACTCGTCCATTAAGTTTTCCTCGAGGTTCCTCCCAACGGACCAATTTTCCGTCTTTAAAAGCGGAGTACGGGGCAATTACTCGCGGGAGTCTCCATACATCAGATTGACGAGAAACATATTGCCGTAGCCGAGACCGCCTTCCTCCCCTCGTCCGCCACTTCCGCCCGAATTAGCTACTGTCTCTCTCTTTCGCTCTGCGCTTTCTCACGTTCTACGAAAAGTCGTTCGACGACGAGAAATTCCGACCTCGTTATAGAGAAGTCAGACGGACCGCGCGACCGGGCAATAAAGGCGGGTCGGGCCATCGGGGGGGGGGCACCCGTCACGCGTCCGACCGACGGCTAAGTGCGTGTTGAAAGTGGTCGATAAGGGTTCGAGGATGACGTCTCGCAGACGCACTCCGTCGCCTCCTATTGGCCCTCCGCCCGCGACTTCTTCCGCGGGCAGAGCGACCCGCGACCTCTCTCTGCCCGATAATGCCCTTTGAGTAACGACGTCGACCGACGGACGTGACGCGTCCGTGTCCGCTTTCTGACGGTAGTGTTTTTTCTCCCCGCCTTGTTTATGGATAAAATAAAGAGACGACGCCTGACAATCTCCCGATTCGAATTTGTCTCTCTGTTTTTCCTTCGAACTAGAACCTTGCCATTGTTCTTTTCGCTCTCTACAATATCGTAATAAGGAATTTGCTCTTCTCCTCTAACGACAACCGAATGTCGGAACCAGAAAGCGCTTTATCAATAAACGAAAGAAACGAAAATCACCGGTCAGTCAGACGAGGAAACAGGACCCTCCACTCCCATTCCAGATGAATTATTTTTTACTATTTATTATTTTATTTGAAACATTTATTTTACCTGGTTGCATTCATGCGGTGTAACTAAGTAAAATAAATGTTTAAAATAAAAAGAGCTATACTACACTCTTTCCTATTCATTCTAGTCCAAATAATGAAAAATTGAGATGGAGAAAGAGAGAAACAATGCTTGATGTTGACTGGAATCCGATTCTTCTTCTCTGACGATGTTCAAACGTCATCGAAGGAATGTCGGACGAATAGTCTAATCGTCCGACATTATAGTCTGATAGTCACCTATTGCTTTTCTTCTAACGGAACATTTTGGACTGTTTGGCAAGTTAATTTTCCGAAAATATGTCTGTATTCTAACAATTTTTCAGTATCGCGAAATTCAATGAATTTCCTTTTAACAAATACGAAATCAAATCTTTCATTCAAAAAATAAATATAACTTAGAATCGAAAATAATCCGATTTTTCCAAATTTTTAAGATTGCATTGTGACGAATTAAATTAAATTTCGTCTTCAGCTTGAATAGTAAATATTTTATACAATTATTTTCCTATTGAATAAATTGTTCTAACTAATAATCCTTGGCTTTTTTTATCTTTTACTTCATTTTATAGTTATAATATCTCTACAAGCTAAATAGAACTAATATTTTCTTAAATATAAAATATATGCATATAATTTCGAAAAATAGATAATAAATAAATAAATAGATTTTCACGAAATGTATATAATTGCTCATTTATAAGATCGCATAATCGGACGTGTCGTTGGACGCATCTGTTCGAGTTTAGGTCACTCTTTTAGTTACAAATTAGCCGAAAGGCTTATTCATTAGGCCTATTCCAATACGATTCCAAGGAATACAAAAATTAAATTTCGACGATCACCAAAGCGTAAAGTTACGCGAAAAACTATTTTACGTCTTTTTGCCACCGACTTTGCTAAAAAGTGTAAAATAAAAACAAACATTGCTAAACTTATAAAATTCGATACTGCATATTAAAATTCCGCCGGCGTGACGTTCACTCGGATTTTCTTTGGGTTCTCGCGACGATAACCTGAGCTAAAATAAAGAATTACGTTTTAAAATATATTTTATGTTTAGGCCAACACAAAGTCGAATCTAGGCCTTTTATTATAAACAGACTCGAAGTCTTATAATTTATACGAGTTGATAAATTTAACGCGTCAAAAATTTTTAGTAACGCTCTTAATTCAACTTTCTTTTATTTAGTCGTTGACCTTCTCGATTTCAATAATTTATGGTCGAAGCTCTGACAGTATAAAATTTATTAACTCTTAAAATATTCACTTTAAACTTCTGGGATCGTCTTGGTGAAATAAAAAGGAATCGTTCAAAATCTTATATGTATATTTATCGACTAAATATTAGAGATTTTGCATATAATAAATAAAACGACGATTCATTTGTGAGCATAATTTAGTAGCCTACATCATAAAAATAAAAATTATTATTAGATTGTATTAATAAACACAAATTTAAATAAAATGGAAAGGTTAATAGAGTAGAAACTTTGCATTTATACATAAACTTTGTAAAAATATATAATTAAAAATTGAAAATTCTTTTAATTTTGTAATAAATTAATAGTTAGAAAACTCAAAATGAGAGGACATAAAAGTCTAAGTGATTAAACTGAATTCAAAGATAAGTTGTTTTGCTTATTAAAACAGTTAATTAAAAATGTGGATCTTGATGTACAAATTGAAAAAGAACAATAAAATTTGGGTAGAATACTCAAATTATCAGGGAAAACTATTTAGATTAAACGAACATAAGGAGAATTTGGTAATTTTCAAAAAAATATGCAAATATTCTTGTGAGTTTTGGCAATGTGTGAATGAATTTCACTGATTTTTATAAGGATGGAGCATTAAAGAGAAATATTCTTCAGGCCAATAGAGAGAGATCGGTTATAATTTCGAGTTTTATGTCTATGATGGAATAGAAAATTTAGTAATTATTCCTAGAAATATAGACATAATTGTTTACTTTAATATTTTGTAAGATTTGAATCTATCACATATACTAAAAGTTAAGAATTCAACTTCATTACAGATTTGTCTTACATGGAATTCATATATGCTGATGGCAAATAATTAGGTTAACCCACTTCTAATGCTACTGAATTTGATTCTTAAGTCAGAAAACTGCGCTTATTCAGCTTCTAACATTGCGAACACGGAGAACTATCGAGTTCCGCTCATTGTGATGAACACTCTGGTTTACTTGTATTTTTCTCAAATAGTATACTTGATGGGTATAATTATATTTTTGCTCTTTATATTCATAAACAACGAACTAACGTGGTAGTTATTATAGAAAAAATATAAAAACGTTTTAACTGTGTTTTATTAATTATACGTGGTTTTATAAGTGTCTAGGCAACATCTAAGACTATTTGGAATGAAACACAAATTCACGCGGGACTTACTGACACGCAACACCTGCGTAAAACAAGATCATACTGTATTTTATAAAAATTGTTCAAGAATAACTGAAAAAGATAAGTATGTCACAATATTCTAAAAGTTATAAAAATATCTTCTCAGTCGTCCTACATCAATCCTATAGAAAAAAATAGATTTATGGCAAGAGTTAGAAATATTAAAAATATGAAATTAAAAGCACAGTAATGCCGAAAATGAAGTCAAGAGAATAGTGGAAAAAATTGATAAAATTGAAATAAATATTAATAAATTAATAGAATACACATCACGGCCAATAAGAAAAATAATTGATATAAAAGGTCGTCATACAATATTAATGATTACGTTAATTCTTTAATTAATAGCAATAATTATATTTATTTGAATACTTTTGCTAATATAAGCATGATTAACACATGATATGGCACATGCTGCCGAATTGCTAATAAATATAGAAAAATTATTTCTGTGTATTTTTATAAATTTATAAAAACTGGAATAATCAGTAAAATTGTATTTTCTGTATTGAACAAAATAACTAATTTAATTATTGTTGCAGTTAATATTTCATTAGTAATGTTTTAATATTTATTAGCAATTCAATAATATTCCAACGAACGTTATTTGTATCATTGCGACAGTTTAAATTGACTTTCTTCTCTTATTTTTGCACCGAAGAGAAATGGATTTTTAAGCTTTAAAATAAAATTTTCATTCGTCTATAAAATATTCTTGTAAATAAACATACAATAGAGAAACGTCAAAATAAATCTAACCGAAGGTTCTAGAAAGATTTAGTTGTGATTCATTTAAACAAACTGTATCTCTTTGTTTCGTAAGTTTTTCGCGGTCAATTAATTAACTATCTCCGCGACTAATTAAAGTTGCGGAGATAATCGTTATACCATTTTTAGAACTTTTAAACAACTTCAAAAT
Organism: Centruroides vittatus; assembly: GCF_030686945.1. Lineage (NCBI taxonomy): Eukaryota > Metazoa > Arthropoda > Arachnida > Scorpiones > Buthidae > Centruroides > Centruroides vittatus. The sequence goes on from NW_027121927.1 coordinate 2,311,621, forward strand.
GACAATTTTATGGCCGAAGGTTTCCTTTTATAAATACTCGAAAAATATTATGGATATTTATATTTTTATCAGATTTTTTTTAAAATTTAATAATGCGAAAAGTAGTATTTTGCAAAAATGTCTACTTTCCTGAACAAATTCATTTTGTAACGAAAATTATCTTTTTACAAAATGATAATTTAAATTTTTTATAAACATAGAAAATGAATTACATAAATAATACGTATTTTATATTTTTCATATTTTTCTAGCCAAAGACAAGAATCTTAAAGTTGCACCCTGCATCTACAGTATAAACAGTAGAAGTGTTATAGGTAAAACAAATAGATGTTAGATAGATTTCCTCACCCTCCTAATAATGCTTTTACCCCGGACGACTTTTGTGGAGGATAATTGACGAGAGGCGTGGACAGGTGGTCACGACGACTTTAAAGGAATTATTATCTTCCCTAACGTTCCGCAAAATGGAACTTGCTATCATTTGATTAATACGTTGCTTTCGGATTATAAGATACGTATTTGATAAAACGTAGTCTGCATTAAATAGGTTTTTCTTTTCTAATTAATACAAGTGAACTGTTCGTAATCATTCGTTATAATCGGTCTATTCTTTCTCCATCGCCGTTCGATCGCGACATTTCCGGAAATATTACGAATTTAAAACTTTACTCCCTCGTACAGTACACTACTATATAGGCTTAAGTTTGATGCACCGACCACTCTAGTAATAATAGAAATCGAGCGAATCTATATACTATGACGATAAAAAAATTTATCATCATAGTATATAGATTCGCTCGTCAATAAGGAAACAAAATGGAAAATGTGACTTTCCTCGCGATTATTATAATAAATGCTGTTTTTATGTTAATAAATAAACCAACTAGAAAAATGAAATACGTTAAACAATTATGAGTGTAATGTAATTTAAATGGTTCTAAGAAATTAAATAAAAAAGATTATTCGTTAGCAATTTCTACGGGATATAATTTACTTTGCTCGAATATTTGTTTAATAAAAAGTTGTTTACGTTCTCGTAATCAAAATAAGTAAGTTCAATACACGTTTAATGCTTTTCACTAATAGCCAAGATAGAAATTCGTTCGCTAATAATAGTTAACATTTTAAATTCATTCATCGAGAGTGTCTCGTTTGTTTAATGTTTCTTTTTTTTTTTAATATTTAAGCTGTATATATATATTTTTATTTACTAAATAAGTTATTTTTTTGTCTATATTATTATTATTATTATTATAAAATTTGTTTATTTCTTACTTTTAATTTAAACAAATTGATTAAAACTTGTTGAATATTATTATCGAGTTAATTATTATTATTTAATAAATTTACTATTTCGAGAGCAGAATTTTCGTCTTCGTTCAAGACAGATTTGTTAAAATAGATAAAATAGTTTGATTGAAGATAGCTGAAGAATTCATGTTTGCATTTTATTAAAATAGTACAGTAACGCTATAATTATATATTGTCACTGTATTTGTTCTATACAAATTTTGGAGAGTTTAACCAATGCTCGGAATGTTAAATAGACAATTTTCTTAAAAAAATTAACAAATCTCTTAAGATATTTCATGAGAGCAATATTTTCTAATTAGCTTGTTAATAATATTAAGAAAATAATTAACTCGCAAAATTAATTGATAAAATATTACTCCAAATCCATTAGTGCATGCCTAATAAAAGGCGTTAACTTATTTCGCACTTCGAGTTTAATTCTTTTGTAATTCTTTCTGTTTCATTTTGAAGATAAATAAGGAAAGAATCGAAAATGTCTGCTTAATAAAATAAACTGAAATATTTTCGTTCCGAGTATCTGATTGTGATGCAAAATTTAGAAAAGCGAAAATTGAAATTTAATTTTTTAGATCAAATAATAAAAATAAGTACATTTAAGTATATATACATATTTTTCGTTATTAAGTCTTATCACAAAACCGAAAGATTCGACAACGCTTTAGCTTAATATTTTTATCGTAAACATAATTATGAATCAGTGTCCATAGAAAAATATTTTTTTCAGGCGACAAAGTTTACCTAAAGTTTATTTGATATGTTTAGGAAGGAAATCTATTTATAAATAAAATAAAATAATCTTATGATAATAAAAATATACTAATTTTAAACTTATTCTGTTTTGTATGGCTCGTGGATCGAAACACAGAATGGTGGTGCTTAAATACAAAACAACGATTTCCAAGCATAGTATAAAGTGTAGCATGGAAGCCACGATGAAGATCAAAGGAAGATTAAAGAAAGGAGAAAGAAGACTAAGGTGTTTTTGTCGTATCCGTTATAATTACTCACGATACTCGACTTATTTTTAATGCGTAATTTCGGGACCCGCTTCTAATTTTGTAGGCAACGATACCGGGTCGAGGAGTATTTTCGGATTCTGACTTCCGAGTTTGAAAAGACGAGAGCGTTCCTTATACCGAATCGTCCGAGGCTGAGTCGAAAAAATAAGCCTAGGGTAGACGTTTACCATTGATTCTTCCGGAAGATCTGGGCTCTCAAACGTCGTATTCAGTGCTAAATGGCACTCGGTAAAGGACTCCATCCTGGTGCAAAGGACATTTCAGTTCGGAGTGAATACGCAAAGGCATCATTTCGAAAATTCGAAAACATAGTAAAGCACTTATGAAAAAAAGGAAAATTGAAAGGCGTACGTAATTTCAGAAAAGACTTGTTATTTTTAGAGTTTATGAGAACAAACTTTAAAGTCTAAATATTTTTAAAACTAAGATTAGTCTGCATTTATGAATGTAAACATCATAAAATATCGTTTATCATATCATTAAATTAACGTAAGCAAATATTTTCTATTCTAAAGACTTATTTAAACTTACATTCATTGAACGATTCATTGAAAATAACCTAATTTCGAGAAAAATGCGATTGTTATTATTTTAAGAAATTAATATTAAAAAGTTTTTCCTACTTAATCATATCGATAATTAACGTATTGGTATGTTGTGGCTAAGTATTTATCTGCATGTCGATTGTACTGTACAGTACGTTTACGCTGATTGACTTTAGTTTCAATATATATTGTTATCGATGTTTACATAATTTAGTTCATCTTGTAGTACAACATTTAAAGATTTTAAATCAAAATAATTAACTATATTCGCATCAAAACTTGTAAAAATATGATTAAAATTTAAGCATTATTTATGCTAATCTTTATTTTAAAAAATATTAACTTAATGCTACTTTTGTAAGAAATTCTATGAATTTCAACAAACCGATGATTAAAATTTCGATATCTGTATCATAAAACGCTATTTTTTGACTATTTATAACGATCATTCGAGTAGGTTTCGAAGAGATAAAGTTCTTATTTTTGTTTAAAGAAGAAGAAGAAGAAGAAGAAGAAAAGAATACTCGAATGCAGCAGCTTTCCAAAAATAATTTGAATTCAATAAACTTTAGCCTTTGCTAGAATTATTTTTTTTAATGTAAAGAAAAGTGATGTATGCGAAGAGTATAAATATGGCAATCTAGTTTTGGCATTTAGTTAAGCAAGCTTTATCAAATGTGAGAAATTTCTAGAAAATTATAAAAATAAAATGAAAAATAAGAATTTCTAAACTCTTATTTTTCATTTTATTTCATTTCTCATAAATGGCATCGATCGATAAAATCGTGTCATTTAAACATTCTAAATAAAGCATATTCATTTAAAATGTAATTAAATTGATAACCTGTTTGAGAAAGAATGTAAATAAACTTAAGATGTTTAAGCAGAATTTATTTTTATAGTTAATCCGAGTTAAATCTAAATAATTATAGCTTTCTTAATACTTTTTTTAAAAGTAAAAGGAAAACAAGCGCAATATTCTAGATAACTTCTTGAGTTATAAAGCCTTAAACATTATTATTATTATTTTTATCTTTGTTACAATCTTGTAAAATTCGTCTTTTGTAAACATTTTAAAATCTTTTCATAGACAAATCTAAGAAATGTTTGAATAATAATTTTATCGATAAAAATTTGTCTGTAATAACTACAATGTTATAAATCAAAATATTATGAACCGTTCTTTGAAACTGATATGCTTTTTAGAAGATATTAATTTAGAAAAAATCTATTTTAGAGCGAAATATTTCTTTACTTAACAAATGAAATAAATTAAAAACGATTCCTTTTTAAAGAAAAACCTAATTAATATATTTATGAAAAATTCAAAAACAATTAAGTATGTTATAATAATAAATACGAGCATACTTCATTTCCTTTATTATTCGGTAAACTGATCTCATTTTTAATTTTTAATGATTTATTTATTCTATATGATCTTTTCTGAAAATTAATTGTTTAGATGCAATTACAATTATTTTTGAATACTGTATAATTTATATATTTATATACGGTATATGATTAACTTTTATAATAAATGTTATTTTATTATTTATTATACTAATTCGAATTTATATTTTATAAAAATATGAATTTTTATTTTATTATATTTGAATTTTTATTAAAATATATATAAAAATTAAACCGTTATAGTAGTTTTGTGATTTTTAAAATAATTATATTTCAACAAATTAAAAATAAGGGTAAAAAAATATAAATTATACGTTTTTTCTCCGCACGTTATCAGTATTTTAAGATTTGATCATTTATCTTAACAAAAAATTGTCTGTTAGGTTCCAAAGCGTGAAAATTCGATGGAAGGACTTGACAGTCGAGAAGTATCAAATTCGAATTAGTGTAAGTGGCGGAACAAATTCCGGTTTTATCATCAACAAAATGTCTTTCGGACTGATTAAATCTCGCGGCCATTCATTTAAAGCAAAACTTAAATTATTAATGTATATTAATTGCAAAAGTTTTGTTACAACAAATTCAATTTCCTCTTTTCCTTCTGCGCGATTGAAGTTTAGGTAAAGTTATTTCAAATTACCTAAAGCAATTTACTAAATTTAAAGGATATAGATATTTTGGTTTGTATCGAAAAGTTTTGCAAGTTTAATTTATTATTGAGATTAATAATTTCTAAAATATTGCAAATAAAAAATTTTAAAGAAAATATTGAATCAGAAAAAGTCCAAAAATAAAATAATTATAATTAATTTTTATATTGTAATCAATAAACTGTTCGTATAAATTACTTATTAAAAAAGAAAAATATATATTTTTAACTGACAGACAAAAAAATCTTGCAATAACTTTGCACAAACTGCTTTTAATTCATTAGTTTATATTCTCAGAAGGGGTAATCGTCTCGGTAAGCTTAGATATATAAATTAATATACCTTAGTACAGTATTGAATAAGTGTTTAAAAATAAATGATATTAAGACAGATCTATTCTAATCGACTGATATTTACAATTGAAATTAATCACGTATTATAATTTAATATAATAATTTCGGAAGATGAGAATGACGAAACGAGTCACTAAAAAGTTAAATAAGCCTTATCGATTCCTAAGTCGGATATCGGCTTAAACAAGCTGTGAGAATATTGGTGAAAAAATACTTTCTTAATGAGGATTGGTCAGAAATGTGATTGTCTAAACGATGATTGGACAGATAAGGTACTACAGAGAAGGGCATAGGTATATAAAATACTATTGTATTACTCTAATGTTCATACACCATTTAAATTATATTAATATTTAATATTTTATTGAAAATAAAAGTTCCTTAACTATTTAATAATTACGATATAATTAACAAAATAGTGTAAGAAAAATGTTTAACAAGTACAATATTTTATTTAGGCTAATTATTTTAACAGTCGTTTAATAAAACACGTTATTTTATTGAACTACTTAATTAAAAGAACAGTTTAAACGTATAAATTTTTCTGAAATATTTTTATTTTATTTTAAATGAATTTCTACTTTAATAAAACTTCGGAATTTATTATTAAAATAAATTTTAAAAGCATCTCGAGCAAATTCGTAAAATTTAATGTAATTTTGAATACGCCTCTATGTACAGTACATTATGCATTATACTGCATAATTTAGATAGACGCGTTACACTTTTTAACGCGTCTATGTAAATTATGCAGTATAATGCATATTTTAATGTTCATTTATATTTTCATATAATTTTTATTACCTAATTTAATTTTTAATAGTTTATATAAATAATTCAAGTCGGGGATTCATTTTGAAATTGTTTTGACGTTTGATAGCTCTATGATATAGGCCTATATAAATTCGATAACGATAAAGTTTTCAGTTGGTTAATGGATAAATTATGTCGTTTAAGTAGAACTTCAAAATTTTAAGAAAAGCAATCGAATTCAAATTTCTAGATAATTCAACTGTATTATTAATTCTATTCATCAAAAACTATTTTAAAATGTTTAAAATAGAATTTTATGAATATTAATATTGTATGACTTTTTAAAACGAATATTGAAATTAAATCATTAACTTTCGTAGCTTTAGCCAATTATTTCGACCTTAATATTTGACCTCCAAAATTAGAATATTATATTTTTAGCGGCCGTTTTATTCAATGAATTAAGTCTTTTTTAAATCATCGCGTGCAGTCAGCAATCATTTCTGAGGAACCTTTTCGTTTGCCAGACAAATTACTCCTTTCAGAATAGGAAATGATGGATTGGATAAGTTAAGCACTCGAATCCTCGTTAGATCCTAAGCAAATTGTTCATCCTTCTAACTTGTTTCTCTTACGGTAACGGACGAGAATATACTTTGTTTCATATCGGATTTTAGTCTTTAATCTCTGTTTATTATTTTAAAAGAGAAAAGTTTGACATTAAATTCGGTAGGTTTTTATCGATCCGAATTTAACAGCGCTCTTATTATAACTATAAAATGAGTGCTAAATTCTTTAATTTGGTGAAGAGGACTATTGTTTTACTTCGAGATTTCAATATCGATTCGCAAAGTAGTGACGAGAACCGGTTCCAAAGCGTAAGATAACCTACATATTTTTCTACGAGACGTCATAATCTGCACGTGTTATTCTTGGCCTTATACTCCCCCTTAGTTCGTAGCGAACCCTCCGGCGCGTCGAAGCGCGCAGATAAGATCCCCAAGACAGAGTCGGATGCGGCTGGCGAGCAGATGGCAATAATTAGCTTATTGCACTCCGTTTCTTTACGTCGGCCGGGAAGCATTCGAAGAAATGTCACTCCCTTTGTTATTTATTAATTAGATCATCGATTATCTCGGTACTTAGTCTTTTCGGTGGTCTACGAAATCTCTTTTTTTCTTCGATTCGATTCATTTAATTTATTAACAAAAAAATTAAAGAGAAAAAATTAATTTCTTTGGTTAAAATGCTAAATATTCGCCGGAGAAAAGTTATTTTCGTCCGACTGTGAGAATAAAGTCGGTGCTATACGTCGTCATTGAACGTGGGATCGAATTGCGTTATTTAAGCGGCATCTCGAGAAAGAATCGCCTTCTGTAAGACGGCACCTCCAGCCGTTACTATTCTGGTATTTAGCTTATTTTGACTACTATTATGCGGGATCCCTTTATCGTTTGGCAACTTATTTCGGAGGAAATCGGGCCGTTTTTCTCGTTTTTTCCCCCACAAAATAAACAAATTCGACGTTGGTTACGTCCTCGTAAATTCGGAAGAACGTGGTACGATGGCGAAAAGAAGAGAAAGATTAGATAAAGAAAGATGACTTTGGAGAAGAGAATGGAGAAAAACTATTCGAGTCGCTACAAAAACTTCATCCACTTAAAAAAAGAAAGAAAGCTAGCTACTTTCGTTCGTCATTCGAATGTTAGCTTATTATAGAAGAGAATTTCGTTTTATTACTTTGTTTTTGGAATTTTTCGGGCCAACAGATCGAGTTACGCCAGTCGCGATTTCGGACCGAATTAAAGGAACTGTCACGATTTTCGGTTTCTCGTCGTTTCTTTTATCGCGATTTTTTAACTGTTTATTTACATTTTTTGAAAGACTTACCGTGTAATCGCTTCCACCGCTTCCGGAATCGGGATCCCTGAATTGTCTTCTGTCCGTTCTGGGTAGAGTCTGCGAACCGTGTAAAAGCTCTTCCAGACTTTCGATGTAGTCTATGGCGTTTCGTAAAATTTCGACTTTGGGTAGTCTTTGGTTGGGATTGGAGCAAGTCCTTCGTTTTAACGTTTCGAAGGCTTCGTTCACTTTTCTCAGTCTTCTTCGTTCTCTCAACGTGGCAGCCTTTCTCCTGTCTACCGTCACCGTCTTCCGTTTGCAGGCTTTGCAGGCCCACAGAAGACATCTGCGTTGAGCGTGGCCTTGGAATGGTGGAGCCAAGACGTGAGGAACGTGTTCTTCGTTGTCGTCTCCCGCGCTCGAACGTCCGTCCGAAGAAGTGGAAGTGACGGGAGAAGGAACCGCTCGTATTTTGCAGTCCGTGACATTTTTGTCGTCACAAGAAATTGGTACTTTCAGACGAAGGGGAATTTTGTAGTCCGTAGAGGCGTCTGGAACGGGAGGACTTCCAGAAGGGGGGAAAGGCACAGCGGGCCAAGGCGGTCGTTCGCCCAGACTGGGAGGAACAGGAGCAGGTGGAGGACTCGAATACAAACCATACATACTGGAAGACGATGAATTTTCGTATCTGCAACTCCTCATTTCCAAAACCATTTCGTTTCGCCTCCTAAAACGATAGTAAGAACCATAAGACTGGTAATTAATGAAATAGTTACCTCTCATATTTTAAATTTTAATTAGCTTCGCCCCTAAATTCTGTCTTACGTCTATCCGAAAATATAGGCTCCGCGTCTACGTTCGAGTGAAAAGAATAAACAGAATTAGGAAATAACGAGATAAACTTAACAAAAATAGACGTAAAAACGTTTCCCGAAAAACAGAACAGGAAAGTCGTTGTTAGAAAACGTCCTCGATAGAGCGTACTGTACTGCTTCGGTAGCGAAGACATATTTGCGGAACGATTCTTGGACGATGCCGCTTTACAAATTACCGATGGCCCTAATAACCTCTCGGAAAAGAAAAAAGAGAAGATTTGCGAGGTTCGAATGCCACTCTTAACGAGAATATTACGACAAAAATATCTCTATGACTTCGACCAACGAATGCTTTTCTTATGTCTTAAAATATATTTGGATATAGCGCGACACACAAAGTTTGTTTTTAAAATTTTTTCGGATATCTTCGAAGAAAAATACGAGTCTTACGAAAAAGTATGAGGTTTTTGAAAAATACGTAAAAAAATAAATACACTTCAACAGTAATAGACCGTGGTTGCTTTTTAATAAATAAATACGATATATATTACTTTAGAAAATAATTTAAATCTAAATTTTCTAGCAAATCGAATCAAAGCGAGACATTGTTTCAATTCATTCTAGTACACCGAACAGCTTTAAGTCCGATTATACATTAAGTAATATTTACTACTTAGTTAGCTTTAACAGAAAATTTTGCATAGTGATTAAATAGCAGTTCAGGATCTAAAATTCCTCAAACAGAGTTTTAGTTCTTTCCGGTCTCGAATAGTCACAAAGGAAGACGAACAGACAGATTTTTGTCGGAAACGATAAAAATTTCGTCAATAAACGTAATTCCTAGTTTCAGTTTAGAATTTCTGAAAAGAAAAAAATTCGGACGTTTACGGAATAGAAATGTGTAAAAGAATTTAATATTCTCTTATTAATCAAGAGAACAAAAGGATCAATCGATTCTATAAATTGACTTAGTCTTTATCGGATACATAATAAATTTTGTCACCAGTTAAGTCACTTGTATGTCTCATTCCGCGGTTGAATCGAATTAGAGCTACCAAATGCTTTGGTAAATATCTACCTTTCGGCTGTAGAGCATTCATTTAGAAAACAAGGTTATGAACGATATTGTCTACAGAAGAATGGAAAATACCCCGCAATATAAACCATTTTCTAAATCTTTTATAATTTCTAACTTCTGTAGAAAGAATATTCTGTAGTTGAAATTTCTTAGAAAAGATAATACTTCTTTGTAGGCCTAAAGTTTTGTAACCTCGTATCGTACTGTATACTTTAAGCTATGCTATTACTCTTCTGTACTGTTTATGTAGATTTAACAAAGACATTAATATAGATTAATACAAGTAATATCGATCAATTATTATCTTTTGTTACTAGCTTAATATCTCTTCTCATTAGTATTTACATAGGCCGATACATAAATGTTTAACTTATTGTATACCGATAAATTTTAAAAACTTAAACTTAATTAGTATAAATTAATCTAGAAAAAAATAAGCACTTAAATTGAAAAAGTTAAGTTTATCGGGAAATGTTGGAGTTTAAAAGATTTAGAAATGGCAGTTTCCACATTTAATCTATAAATATAAGAAGTTACTCCAGTTATTATGCTGTTCTTGGCATAAAGTTACGTAATATATAACTGCTAGTGAATATACAATTCGTTCGGCAACTATTCGATATAATTTTATCGTGGATTATCCCTAAGAAGCTGAATAATTCATACGACTTCTATAAAATTTGGTAGGATATATCCACTTACGATAAAATATACTTAAAGAAATTTAAACTTTTCGGGTTTTGAACGAATTTGGATTCCGCATTGACAAGTCAAGATTGCATGTTTATTACAGACTTTATTGTGTAAGAAATTTCTTAATATGTTTAACTGTTAACTTGTTTAATAAGTTATAAACTTACATTAACCCTCAGAACAATTTGCTGGTCAAATAAATTTTTAAAAAAACTATAAAAAAATTTACAAACACAAACATATATTAAGTTTCGATTTAACTTTACATACTGTATTTATTCTTGATATGTTTAATTTTAACTAACTAAATTTCGAAATTTCTTTTTAGAGAACGATATAATAGCAGTAATTATTAGACTTTATAACGTCAAATATAACTTTTTTTCTTTATGTTTAAGGAGTGGACTAATCATCAATCAGAATAGACAGACAGAATTTCATTCCTTACATTAAAAAAGAGGGAGAAAGTAAATACCCGTCATCATTTCAAAATTCCACACATTTATCATTTTTATATTTTCAAAACAAACCTAAATATTTCATTATTTTAATTTCTTGTTTATTTTTTTTACATTCAAGATAAACTCTATTCCTTACAAGAAATGTTGAAGGATTTTTATTTTTGTAAAGAAATAGAATAATTTAATTGATGCCTTAAAAGTGTATACATTGCATTTATATATACATAACTTTTAATATTATATTTCATTTTATATTTAAAATATATCATGTTCAATAAATGTAGAACGAAATTAATTTAAGTTCTTCAATATGTCAGCTCGAAAAAATGTTGTTAAATCATGGATAATCTTAAACATAAGTGTAGGTTATTTTGAGACGAAATTAAAGTCATATTAAGGTTAAATATCGTTTCGAAGGCATTTAGCACACATTGTTTGGAATTTGAGCGATTAGAACTCGTTAATTTATGAAGTAGTTTCCGAAAATTGCATCCAAAGGAGAATACTCACCTTTCTGTTTCGGAGATCCGAAAAATGTTTTGGTTTTGTGATCTTTAAGATGTTACAGTCTCTTATCCGGGTCTATAAAGTAATTCGGTGACGAGCTAAAGTGATTTCGGTAGCAATAAACCCAGCATGACCAAAGGATGAGATTGCAGAGGATGGCATGATTGCTTCGACTCGGGATTGACATCAATGTGAGGTCTTCCGACCAGGGGGAAGGAGCGAAGATCTTTTTGGCAGATTTTGTGACAACCGAGTATCCATTCCTGTTGAACTTTACCGTGCGCATGCGTTAAAGTCAGCAAGAACTATTACAGGGATAGAGTTTCACCTTTAAAGTTTCCCTTCTTCCCCATGCCCTCGACATCCGTTGGAGGGCAGCAGATGGGAACTAACTAATTGAACGATCAAATCACCTCTGACCTAAAGAATGAATAATTTAAGTATTCTTTTTACATTATTATTTGGGCAGGTGAACGGTTTTAGTAGCGAATGTCGGCCTGGCATTTTGTGGCATGAAAATGCGCACGTTGGCGTTTAGGTATGTCATTCATTCGATACTCAGGATTATTTATTAGTCGATATCCTTTGGAAGGACGAAATGTGACACTGAATGGTCGAATAAATTGTGAAATATAATAATTTGGCTTTTTTATAGCTAACTTTCTTTATCGCTCAGTAGTTTATAATTGTTTTATACAGAAATCAAAATACTTTCGTTATAAGCAGACGTCAGTAACATTAACAGAGTTTGAATTAATTTCGAAATTTCAATCGAAAATTAGATAATAATTTATAATTTAAATAAAATATCGATTTTTAATTACACAAATTTCTACATTCCAATTTTAACTGATTTCAATATTTATTGCAAAAATGTATGAGAATTTTTATATTTAGTTAATTTTTTCAGATGCAAGTCTAAAAAATATTAAATTTTCACTTAACTACCACATTTATAAGTGAATTAATTAAAACCGTTTATTTATGAAATGGATTCTACGTATAATTATAACAAATATTATTAAGTAAACTATTTTAAATTAATCTTACCCAATAAAAAACGCCGTTTTGGACGAATCCAATAGCCAAGTGTAGACGTAGAAAGGTCGAGGAGAAACTTTATTCTTAGTTAAATCGATGCATGTCTAATTCATTACTTACACTCCCAATAAGAGGTTCGCGACGGTAGAAAAACACAAATTGTATATGTAACAAAATATTATAACTGATACTTCTATCTCTTTCCTTCTGTAGTTATTCTCCTTCTTATCCAATTATCGTTCGTAATGATAATTTAACTGACACTAAACAAATAAATTCCAAGTGTTAAACAGACCAATAAAAATAATCGCCACTCGATCGTCACTTAGCCAATCGGAGTTATCCATACGAATCAAATTTCGCATGGTCGATGAAAAGTATTAAGCTTTATGGGAGTAATAAAAAAATTAATTAGGAGAATAAAAAGAAAAACGAAATATGGAAAGTCTGATTTTGCAGATGGAAAAGAATTTTCGAAATTACATTGTAAATAATATAAGAGAATTTAAAAGTTTGGAAGTATTTTCGACCCGACCGTCGTAAATGTCAATCGTCCTATTTTGTGACCCGAAGGTCGAAGGTCGCCTCTCGGTCGATCGCCATTAAATCCGAGAACGACGGCGAGAATCCGTGGGATTTTTCGATAATCGTCCATCGACGTACGGACCGTCTACTCGGAAAAACACAGTCGGAGGTGGGATGTGGAGGAGGAGAATCGATTTCCGGTATCGATTCCGATTCTGCGGTTTCGATGTGAATAAGATCAAGGTCCGAGAATAGAGGGAAGCGGCGAGTAACACGTGTCCCAATGACATCACTTCGATTAGTATAGTGTATCGAGTCATTTCCGCCTTAAAAAGATCGGAACGTACCGAATTCGGACGGACCAGAGAGGTCCTTTTTGTTTTTGAAATTAGCGCTGATGATGCATAAACATATGGAGCTGACGGTTGACTCATTTATTAATGAGAAGTCTTTCTTCCCTGAATTCACACACGTTTCTCGGCAGGAAGTGACTTTGATTCTTTTGCATTTTTGATTCTTAACTACAGTCTTTTATGAGATCGGATGTTTTAGTCAACCCGACCTTTTATATTTTTGATGAAGACCGTATCCTCGACTTTATCTAATTTCTTCATCCATCCTACTTATCCTCTGTTTAACTTTTGTCTTCGACCTTCTCTGGTTATTTTGTTTAAAATAACGAATTCTCGTCTTTTTTTTTTTTTCTCATGGTATTTGTCCATATATCAAATAGAGCTAATTCTCTTGCATCGTGCACAGATAGGCTATTCCTTACTTTATTTAAAAAAATATATATTTATATATTTAAAACTAGTAGCAAACAGATATTCGAATATAAAATATCTGTTTCTTCGGTAGCAAATAATTACTAAATGAAGAATATTAAAATATTACATTTTCATTACATAAATTACTGTTTATTAGGAAATACTTTACACCGAAGTTTAATCTGTATAAAAGTTATTTATTCTGAATAATAGATTCACTTACATTAGAGTCTAAAGAAATCAGAGCAATATATGCGCCATTTTAGTCTTTAGAATTAAAAAAAAATGTGCCAAAGCATATCGCATGAAGGTTTTCCTTTTTCAATGATAACTTTTAAATTGTCAAATTGATCAGAATTCTTAATTAAAGTGATATAAAATACATTATTGCGAATTCAATACATTTTTTCGGAATAATTTTAATACTGTTTACTTTTCAAATGAAGAAATATCATCGAATTTTCATTCGTTTGAGGTAAAACGTTATAACGTTTAATCGCTTTAAAATTTATTTTTGAAATTTTTAATGATTCATACTTACGTTTATGATTATTAATAACGTAAAAATTATAAATTACCTTTAAAAATTGATATCGAAACAGTACATAATTGGAATAACTAAATATGGTAATATTACTAAAATTGTAATGTAAGTAAATAAACTTTCGATTATGTCTTCATCATTTTTAATTTTATTTAATAAGCATTAAGTTGTTGTTTTAAAATAATGATTAAAATATCCGGAGACTTTACTTACCCGATGACGACTGAGCCTATTTCGGAACTTACTTTTTCGTGAAATGGACTTGAGAAACGAAATGATATCAAGCTTCATTTCCATTTTAATAAATTTACAATAGTCTCGTCTGTCCTACATCATTTGTATTTGTTTCTTTGTGAAACAAACAATTATAACACAGCGTACTTATCATTTTTGTTAACGTTAAGAAATTATCTTAGAATTAATGTAATAAATAAACAAGGTATAATAAGATTCTATGTTGTACTTTGGAAGATGTTTAAACAGATCTAATTTGCAAAATAAATTAATAACTTTTCCATATTAATAACTTTTCCATATATATATATATTTTTTAATTATATTACATTTTCATTAGGCTATATAAATTTGAATTTTCGTTAAAACTGTTTGCTAAGTAAAAATTTCCAATGTTTTAAAATAATATTTAGGCCTATATAAAATAATTGTCAAACTATCATAGTCAACAGTAATAATTTCGCAATGTATAAAATATCGCAAGCTTTTACGAGTTTTGTTTTAACTTATTAAAAGTCGTTTATTGTACAGTACGAATATCATAAGTGACTTTTATATTGTAATTTGGCAAGAATTCTCTAAAGGAACAATTAATCTACAAATATATGTCAGGAGCTGTGTCAGAAACGTTTAAAAGATACAGACTGATATATACTGGTCGGGGACAAAGAATCAGTTACATCTCATTCGCTACATAAAGCTTTAATTCGAAAAAAACACTGAATATTACTAACGAAAACTTTTGGCATAGAACTTTTCCGGCAGAAAATTGCAGGGGCGAATTCACGCCTACGAAAGTCCCTGCAATTTTCAACATACCAAAGTATTTTTGTCCTAAAGTGTAAAACTGAAAGATGGAAGAACTAATAAAATATCTAAGATTCAATCTTTTTTTCTTTCTTTTGGATGGCTGATGTGGGCGAGAGAAGCGGATGCAACTCTCCAACTCTGAATTCGAAATGGAATTCTTTTTTTTTAATGGAATTAAATTTATAAATTTTAAAAATATTACTTTAAATGTTTGCGATCTTATCATATAGACCTATATTTTGTATTTATAGATTAAACAAATTATTTTATTTTGAAATAACCCGTCTTGATTGTAATACAAAAAGAAATGTAAACATATTCCTAATTTCTCTAGCATCTTTCTGGATAATCCGTATTTTTATTACTGTATTATTATTATTGTTGTTATTTTTTTTTTTAAAGCATAGACTATCCTAAAATCGAATCGAAATAGTAATGATTATCGAGGTAAGTCTCGATCGATTAAATTTTTTTTTGTCTTTATTAAGTCGAAGATCATTCGTTCTCGATTTAAATTTAAATTTATTTGAATATATGTCTTATTAAGAATAATTAAAAAATTAAATATTGATTTTAACATTTTATATGTTTCTACTAAGGGACTATCTACTAATTAGTGGACTATCAAAGACTGATTTTAAAAAGTTGAATCTAGGCTCAATTTTTTCATCAATCTTTGGTACTAAAATGTATGACTTAATAATCAGTTAAAAATAGAAGTGACTTTATAAATGTGTACTTTGAGTACTTTAATTGTATGTACTGTACAGAATTATATTCTATACAAATATGAAATTGGCACTATTATACGGGATATTTTTACTTTTCTTATCGCTGTAACAGATTGATTATTCAGTAGTTCATTAGGCTACTTCACATTTATTTCTGCTTTGCAAATTTTGTTGCGCATTTCTTATTTAATAATTTTGTTTTTATTTGATGATAAAAACGCTAAAAATCCGATCTGTGGTTTGATTTTCTGAACGTATATTTAGGCTTTTATGCTAATTTAAATAATATAATATAATATATTATTTAGTTATAAAAATACCTACACAAAATATATATTTATTTAATAGAGTAATTAAGTTGCAATTCTGTATGATTCAGTATGTATAGGTATTTTTTCTCATTCGAAAAATGTCTGTATTTTAGTAGTATTTGTTAACATTTTAATTATACTAATTTATTACATAAATAATTATTATATTTAAAAAATTCTTTCTAAATTCATTTCTATTTTTAAGATTTTGCTTTGAAAAAAAAAATGAAGAAATTAAACGATTTGCAGAAGTTTTGGTATAACCTGATTACAGAAAAATACCTCGAAATAAGGAAACTGTCTACGCTATTATGTTTAATGTGTGAATCAATGTATAAATATGGATTAAAGTTTTCCAAAACGAACTTTATAAAACCAACTTTCGATTTAGGCTAATTGATGTTCGTGTGCAAACTTAGCATTCGATGTCAATTGCAGAATTTATACCTAGCTTTATCGAAATTATTTTTTTTAAAAACACATCTTAGAATAAAGGTGTACGTATTTTTATTTATAAAATAAAATAAATAATAGTTAATTACAGAAAAAATGTTATGTGATATTTAGTTTGAGTTTATTAATTTTATTGGCACTTCAGACTGCGATGACTTAAGTTTTATTTTTAATACTGGCCCAAACGAAAAGTAGTTGATGGTTTTCCCGATTTATTTTGCATTATCGCGAATCTCTGTGAACTATATCATATACGGATGACCTATAAATACATGTTTAGAAATGAATAATTGAAATTCTACGAAGAATTTTGACCTTCTTATTTAGAATTAATTTAGTGAAATGAATATTTTCAAATTTCTTAAAATTGATGGCTACCGCAATCAATGCAAATGCAAAAATCTGAACTGGTTGCGAAGAAATCCTGTGTAATTAATAGAAAATATTAACGAATCTACAACATTTTCTTAATCTAATGAGATTATGTATTTAGATTTGCATGGGCGTAGGTCGATTTTATAAATAGTTTTGTAGGTTTGCGACTCGTAAATTCGCTCTGTTTATTTTTATTTAGACATTTAGACTTATTAACTCGCCCAAATATCCAATATTAGTTACTATCGTTTGTCACTCAGTTTAATTATAATCGCGAATATTCTAGATTTGTTGGCATCCCCTCCCCAAAGTGTAAGCCAGGATGCCAACAAATCTCATACCGCCATTCTCTTCATCTTTCTTTTGTGTAGCGACGAAAACAATTTAGTAAATTTAGCCTCGTGTCTGGCCCACTAAATTTATTATTTATCATCATTAATTTGACGTATCGTTTGCGTTTATATGACAAAAATGCTTTCTTTAAACGTTCTCAATGCATAAAATAGGTTTTGTTAGCATGTTTTTTTTACTACCAATACGTTTACAAGAGTTATTCCACTGATAATTTGTGTAAGAAAATGTGTGTTAATCGAGTTTCTCGTACTTCGAGCTGTAGCAATTTGAACTAATGACGTCGAGGGTGAAATAACGATATTAACTCTATTTTTAAAATTAAATTAAATAAGCTCTTACTAACATGCAAAGTTACAATTATGTCGAAAATTCGTATTTGTAATTAATGAAGAATTGCTGAAGTAGAACATTACTTTAACATAATATATAAAAAAGAAAAATGATTTTAAAACATAAATAACGACACCAAATTCTCTATTATATACCGAGATACGATGACGAATTTATTAGAGTAAGGTGACGACTTTAGAATTTTTTCTTTGATAAATTTATTTTCGGTAGAAGTCATTTATAAATTCGCGCGTGCTATTATAAGTAGAGTTATTTAGTTACTTTATTTTCTAATAAAATACTGTAACCGAATAAATTTCCTCTTTAATTTTTTAAATCGAAGATGTAGTGTACACAGACGACCACGACTGTTATTATTTGCTACAGATATAATTTATTATATATCAGCAATATGTTGGTTTCAAATCTAAAATAAATGATATATAAGGAGTCGTATCTTACTCGATGCTTTCCTATTATTTTTGAAATTCATTTTCGAACTCAAACAATTTAATTTTGATATATCGTAACTGAAAGATATCTTAATGTAGGTTGGGAAATTGGATATGAAGTAGGTTAGTAAGTTAAATTCAAGAAGACGAATTATCTTCATCTAATCCTATTTATATCAGATAAGGAAATGAATATCTTTTGATATTTTAGCATCGTAGTGCCAGACATTTAGTCTCTGAAAGGAACCAGATTTGTTATTTTTTATTAGGCAATCTGTAACTTAACGTTAAAATTTATATATTATTTCGGTTGTCTTCTATTTCTGGTATTAATTATCGTTTCGTAGGTGGATAAATTTTAGAATTTAAAATAAAAATTTCGGCCGTCGGTACCTTTCCCTACACTTCGTATCTACGTATTCGAATAGTTAAAGGAAATAAGTTTACGCGTGTTTAAATTAATAATGAAATGAAATTGGCATAAATTCAGAAGATGATCAAGAGTCTGGTTAAGCTCAGTATAGAATGGCGTGTTTAGAATTCCTCGGAAAATACTTCAAAGAATAAACTATCCAAAGAATTCCATTCGATGCCAAATTTCTCGGAAGACAAATTCTTGTTTACATAAAAGAGATTTAATATTTTTCGACAATTAGTTCTTTCATCTAAACGGGTGAAAAGGAAAAAGTTCGCATTTCGAATTCGAATCTCGTAAATAACTTTAAGGATTATAGTTCTTTTTAAATTCGAAAGATGGCACCGCCGGGGTTACGACATAAATAGTAAAAAAAAGAAGAGGGTAAAATTGATGTTTGAGAATGACATCTACAAAAGAAAAAAATGAAGAGTCGGAAAAAAAGACACATGGGAAGTAAACACTCGACATACCACTACCATAATATAAAAAAGAAAGGCAATTTTAAGTCGGAAGAGACCGTATTTAGGTTGTTGCGAGACAGCCAGTTGCGAGTTGTGATTTTTTAACTATCGAATGATTGGTGAGGATGACATTCTCTAAATGGTTGACACGACTATGTGTTTGACCAGGAATAGTTTTAACCGGGAAAAACTCTTTATTAACGATATCTGTCTCGTTTTCTGAAATTTCGCAAAAAATCTCGATAAAAACGTCATCTCGGTTTTATCTTTAGGAATGGATTATAAATAGGCTAATTTTTCTCCCACTGACATTTTTTATGATTTACAGCAGGCGGAAAGTTCTACCTCCTATATTTTTCAAATAATTTCGTGTCGCATTTTTCTCTTTCACTTTAAGGGATAATTTAGTCTACGGTTTCGTTTAAAAACTGTTAAAAATGTCTTTAATTAAGACCGGTTCGTCGCTTGTTACACTTGACTTATTTTTATCTTTCTCAATACGATAAAATATTTAAAATTGGTTGATATAATACAACGTCTTGATACCAGTTTATAAGTTAGCCTTTTATATTCTAAATCTTTAATTTTATATTTAATATTTGTAATTAGAAAATAACTTTTTAATCAGTTGATAAGTATGAAAGAAACAAAATTCGTGAGGATTTGTATGTATTTTTTCGTATTTTTAATTTACTTTCCTAGGCGAAACGGCCTATTATTTTCATACGTAACGAATGAAATGGTGATATTTTTACTTCACATGATCCCAGAAAGTTTTTATTATTCCCTCGACTCATTAAGGAAGAGATAGAATCAAATGCAGCGATTCTTTTCTGCAGAAACTATTCGCGGATGCTTCTCGAATTTCCACTTACTGTTATCGGATACTTTTTCATCACTTTTCGGCACCGCTCTAGTCAAACACAATCGTCACTTTATATTACAATTGTATTGTTAAGAATAGATTTTTAAGTACTCTATTGTGTTTTCGGAATCTTTTTAAATTATCTGACTGTAAATTTTAGAGTGGTTTATTACGTCTTATTCTTCGCTAACCACGTGTTTGAATCGTCTTTTTTCTTTTTCTCTGGCAGAGTACTGATAAGTGAATAGCAACTGACTGTTATGATTTACTGATGAAAAGATAAATTTTATTATTGAAAATACTTTGAAAATAAATAGTTAAAAAAGAAGAAGGGAAAAGTATTTTAGAAATTAAGGGAAGCGTTTTAATTAATTTATTAATATCTTATATTACTAATAAGCAGTTTTAAGTTTCAAAGGATAAAATATTTAAATACGGCGAGTCCTGTTTTAACGGATCCCTATTTAACAGACTTCAGATTTAACAGATAAAATTTCTGTCCTACAAGAAAAACACAACTTTTTTTAAGTTTGCGAATAGAGCATGCTGAAAGATTGGGTCATTCAAGTATGAATTATTCAATATATTATAAAGTATATTGAATAATTAATCAAGATATATACATTGAATAATTAATTGAATAAAATAAACAAGTATGAATTATTTTATATTATTTCTATACTATATCATTTTAATTTATCCTATACATTTTAAGTTCGTTAAATCGAAAATACATTCGATTTAACGGATTTAACCAATTTTCGAAAATAGCACAGTCTCCTTTCCCACAATTATTCTGTTAAATCGTAAGCTAATATTATACTATATTATAAATTATTATATATAACTTATTAGTTTGTTAGTCAGTTTTGCGCTACTAAATTAAAATAAAATAAAATAATTGTAAAATTTGATTAAATTTAGCAATAAAAGTGTAAGTAATAATAAAGTTTCGTTTAAATTATCCTTGATAATAAAAACAACTAATTAACATTTAGAAGAGAATAGAATTTATCCACCGAAATTAATTAAATTCGGAATTGGATTAATTCCGAATTTAATTAATTTCGAAGATAAATAAGCTTTTGAAAATTATTTAATTCAGTCACAGCGTTATGAAAAAATATGTCAAATCGTTAACTTGTTTAAATTAATAATAAATTTATTTAAATTAAAAACTGCGAATTTTCGAGAAAATAAACAAATAAAGAAAATAAACAAATAAAATCAATTTTTGATATAGGCCTATATATATATTAAAGTTTTATAGTTACAGCTATATTACAATTGCAAATATTATCTACCGATAAATGAAGTTTTTAAATGGTTTAGATTTATTTTTTTTTATTTTTAATTATTTCAATGCTAGTATCGAATTTGTAATAGAAATTAAAAGTTACAATCGAAAAAGATCAAAAATGAAAAATTCGAGGGATGAAAACGATGACATAACATTTATCAATAGATCTTTTTCTGTTTATGTCCTGAAAAATTTAAAATTTTAAAATGAAATACAACTCAAATTCATATTTCTTATATCTTACTGAATACAACTTTGGAATTAAGAAGAATAAAATGTTAACATTTTTAGTATATTTTATTCTTACATTTTTTTTTCTGTACGAGAGTTAGTCGTGAGAATATTTGGCGACACATTTTATATGGGAAGTTGGAAAGCAAACTCTGGACGGTCATTCATTCCCCGGCATCCGGGGAATGGATTTTTTTAAATCTTGTGGAAAAAAGAAATATTTGGTAATAAAAAAATGAATTAACTTACTGAAAAACATAAATACTCTCATTTGTTTTAAATGACTTTCGTTTTGAACAGCTGCATTTTTGGGTTTAGGAAAAATCAAATTCTAAACTTTTTAAAATACTTTTCACTTAACAAATGTAATCTTTTTTGTTTCCATTGCATTTGTTACTTGTAGTGAAATTAATACCGATCTCTGTATCAGTTAAAGTAGTTATTTAATTACAAAATATGCTAACTGATTGATATAATAATTTAATATTACTGTATATAAATGGCGAATTAATTTTATATTGTCTAAAATATTTCTTTATTTAATTGTTTTAAATTTGTATTAAACTTATTTAAATAAATGTTTCATCAAAGACATTAGATAAAAGCATGAAAGATCTCTCGATTTTCTCGAAATATAAAATCGACGTCATTTTTTTATGTCATGCCATTGCAAAAGCGAAAGAATGACGTCAAACAGACGTAAGCAAGTACTCTTCCCTGTAAGTGAGAGTTAAACAAATGATAAATCTGTACGTTTTTATCTTAATCCAATATATGTTATCTGTCTTACGCAATGTATAAATATCGATTAGTTTATAAACGTAGTAAGACTTCAATGTGAAATTTTTTCGCCGTTTTGTAAAATATCTTAAAATTCTATATTAGAAAAGTATTTAATATTTCTGTAATGTCAAATTATATTGAAATATTCTATACAATCCCGAAATAAAATAACACGCAAATAGATTTGCTCCGGTTTATATGAATTTTTTGATGTTTTGGTCAAAAATTTGAAGTTCTTCGTACAGGCCTATAATTTTTCGTTATAAAATATAACCGGTTGTAAATCTATAATAAAAGAAAAAACAGTAGATATTAAAAGTGTTTTATCACTGTGAACGGGAAGTGGCATATGGTGAACTTGAATGTAACCTTCGTGATGAAACGTATTCTTTTACGATTTGCAACAGGAAAGAAAGAAAAAAGAAAAAAATGATCTCACAGTATACAGTCCGTAGATTCACTTCGCATTAGAATAGCATCACATTTAAAAAAGTTCCTTTATTTAAGGCCTGTAGTAAAATTTTAAATTAAATATTTATCATTTATCATTAATTTTCTACTTTTATTCGTAAATAAATCAAAGTAAATATTTAAGATTTTATAACAAACTTTTTAAATTAGGTTTTACGTTAATTAAAAATTATGGCCGTTCTACTTTTGAAACCAGGTTAGACTTTTTACGGGTCGACTTATTACCTCAAATTCTTGAGTTAAACTAATCGTTCTAGATTAGTAATAGTAATATTATTTCATTCGAAGGAATGAATTCGTAGGTTTGCACTTTACCGAAAAAGGAACTAGTTCAGGAATTTGTTTTCTAGTTATTTTACTTCATTTGCACGTTACGTAAAGTTAAATTACGTGATCTATGCGCAAAGTTACGATTTTAAAGAAACTAAACGAAGTTCTTAACACGAAGCTAAACGCATTAATTCTCTTCCTTGATTGGAAATAACGAATATATAGGCCTATATATATATATATTTATTTATTTAAATTTAATTTTATAATACAATTATTTTAGTTAAGGCAAACCCTGGCGAAGCATCTTGAAATGTGTAACTGTGACATATTTCGTCTACAGTTAAATTTGCTTTTAAATTTTTGAATAAAACTTTTAATATTAACATGTTAATTAATAAAATTTTATATTTTATTAATCAATACTTTAATATTAAAAGTTTTAAAATGTTTTTCTGTTTTATCGTTTTTCTTTTCTAAATTATCTTTGACTTCGAAATCGTAAACGTATTTAGAACGTAAATGATATTTCGTTGACGTTCTAATATTAATTAGAAAGAAAATATTCGAATCGTTCATTTAAAAATAATAGGAAATATGAGATATAAATCAAACATTTGAATTAGTTTAACTGAAAATAAATGACGTAGTAGCCTATAATTGCGTTTTATAAATATTGGATATTGCTTTGCAAGTTCACATGATTTTTATTTTAAATTAAAAATAAATATCATTTCTACGAAATATATAATTTAAATCAAATTTAAGTACTCGAAAAATTAAAGGATAAATTAATTAATATACATTTAAATTTAATTTACGACTAATGAAACAAAATTCGGTTAATCATAATTTTTCATTAAATATTAATCATATTAAAACTGATGAAAGAACTATTTAATTCATTGTTACATTTAATTCAAGTTGAGGTTGTCGAATCGAAAAGCATTTATGACCACATACAATTTTTTAATTATTTGTTCGACTGCATTTATTAATAATATACGGAATTAATGCTAAAAACTAAGGATGGTCATAAATTAATTTAAAGATAACGTGTTACAAATACAGTGAAAGCTGCTTAGGCGACCACCTGCATTCGACGGGCACCTGTCAAAATGGGCAAAAATTTTTGGCACGGAATAGTTTATACATAGAGTCTTCGTATAAGATACCCGTATTAAACGACCACCTGCGTAACGCGACCGCGGGCATCGATTTTTGGTCCGAAACAACATACAACTGTAATAAGCGACCACTTCCGCCAATATATCTGGTCTAAACTCTTTGTCGAACCCACCTCGGGCACTTCTCCCACCCTTGAAATTAGGTGCAGGTGTTAATGAATTAGTCTAGCAACAAAAGAAATTCATTTCAGTTTGTTCGAAATTGTCTGAAAACGAAAGAAATGCAAAGTGCTGTCGTTAGAAGATCGTGTTAAAGTTATCAGAGAAAGTGAAAATGGTTTATCACAACCGCAATTAGTGGCAAAGTTTAATTGTGGAAAAACGAAATTTATGCTACCGTAGACCTACAGTATTTTCCTTAAGGGTATAAAATATTGTACACGATACAATTAATCGGCTGATCTCATCGTTTGATAAAATTTATTTTATTTATTTTTTTTACGCTCATATACAGTACATGTGCGATAAATAGTTTCTGTTATCAACCTGCCTTATTTCCACGATATTTTAAGAAAAATAATATCCAAGTAATTTTTGTACGCAAAATATTCAAAAAACAAAACAAAACAAAAAAAAACAATAAACGCATTAATGCAAAAATCAGTTTTACAGGCAACCTTCTTTTTTCGATTCCGCCACTGTCATTGGACAATCGCAGAAAGTAATGAAATCGTATTATGAGAAAAAATTAAAAAATCGTTTTATTATTAATAATTTTTTATTGTAGGCCTACTTAAGTAAATATTAAATATTAAATAAGATTAAACGAACGAAAATCAAAACCAAAGTGATGGAGAGATACGACTCGCTTGTATATCGAAGACGTAATACACGTAACTGAGAAGCGAACGAAAAGAACCGAGTTGAATTAATTAATTCGGAAAAAAGAATGTGGATTATAATCGAGAAAATGCGAATATTGTATTAATCTTTAAAATATTGGTATTAAATCTGTCTTATAAAATCACGATGACTCCTGTAAATCGAGTTATCCGATAAGAATAAAATACAATACCAATATAACCAATATAGCTCTATTGTTGAAAAAATTCGCGTATTTTTGCTCACCTCGAGTTTTGCTTAGTAGAAATGGTTAAAAAGTGCGCAAAATAAATACGGAAATACGGTATTACAGCACCACTAGTATTGGACGACCACCTGTCTAAATTCTAAAAGACCACTTTTTGAAGGAACCGTGGGTGGTAGCCATAGACAGGTTTTACTGTATTGAAGAAAAATCGTGCATTTTTTTTCAATATTTGTTTCCAGAGATTATAATTTGATAGTATTAAATCGTATAGGAAAAAAATTTTAATTTTAAAATATATAGGAAATGAAAATTTCAAAGATATTTTTCTATATATAAATCATAAGTATAGAAAACTCCTTTAAAGTGTTGTTTGGATCAAAGTCCTTATATTTCTATATTTCTATTTTTGTATTTAGATATGATATTTTCTATCAGAGCCCAAATATTTCAAATAACCTATTTGAAAACACAGTTTTATATAAAAAATTCTCGAAACAGATTTTGATATTTAATATTAGATTTTACATTATATTTATATACTTTGCTACAAATGTAGAATCTCTCATTCGATTTTCTTTAAATAGAATGAAATATAGATAAGAATTTCATTGCTTTTTATCACTATAAAGACGAAACTTTTTCTCTTCTCTAAATGTTAACGATGTAATAATGCATTTCTGCCATAATGAAAAAAAAATATTAATTAATTAGTCATTAATTTAGCATTGAATGTTCGGAACTATAAGATCGTTCAGTCATTTCTAATAGATCGATCTAGGAAGAATGAAATTAAAATAATAATAATAATCTAGTTTGACCGAAGTTAAACATATTTCGAATATCGCAATTTTTAAAATGATAAATTGTCGATATAAAAACTTATGAATACTATAAAACATATTTATTATCTAATAATAAATAGCATAAAATTCACATTCGGTTCTAATTCATCGAGAAACAGTAATTCATAAATTCGTATATAATTTTCATAAGAACAAATAAATACACTTTGCTCAAATTGTGTTTCGTTGCTTTAAACTTTAGTACCGGTATTATGAGTTTTTACCGGTCAAATTGTATTTTAGTATCTGTATTATCGGATTTTTTATTAAATTAATCGGTCACAAAATCTTTCCGATGTCACATTTTACGTAGAAAATATCAAAAACCCAAATATATATATAGTATGACTTAATTTTACTACTCGTAGTACAATAATAAAATCAAAATTATATGCTTGTATTACAAAAATTTTGGAGTGTACTACTGTGCCAGTTTAAAATTTGAAGTAATATTACTACGGTATAATTAGAAGAGTCGCCGTTTTAAAGTCTCAAATGAATAAGATATATTTTAAAAGGCACTGTATACGTATTAACAACAATTTATATCTTTTGTTTTTCAGAAATCTTTTTACTTTTATATATATAAAAAAAACTGGTTTTTGTTACAGAATGATATAGTAGTGGCAACGAGAGGTTCCTTATTCAAATATATATTTAAAAATTATCAAAACGTAATTGTGGGAAATCTTAAACAGTAAACACTAAAACAAAATTTTCAAAGATCGTATTTGGTAACTTAAAAAATCATTTTTAAAAATACGAAAGTATACTTTTAAAATTTAATAATTTGAAAAGCCGATTTTTAAAAATCTCTAGTTTTATGTAGGATCTCTAAGAGCATTTAGAATAATTCTTTAATGGACTAACCATTTTAAGAAGACCGAAGAGACTTCAAATTTTTATATATTTATTTTTAAATTTTATTTTATTTTGAAAAATTTTCAATATTGTGAAGAAATTATTCGAAACGTGAAAAGATTGAATAAAGTTTGTTACCAGAAATTGCACGGAAGTTATCTGTATCAATTCTGTCATTAATCGATTATTATAATAATGAATAATGCTATTAATTGCTTAAGCGAGAACATTTCACAAATGCATTTTATTTTTTGTTTATTTCAATAAAGTTGCATTCTTCTCTTTGGAAAAAGTGTTTAATTTAATAAATCGCGCCTTAATTAATTAATGAAATTATTTATTGCTGAAATAAACTGTTTTAAATTAGAATCGTTTCTATTTAACATTTAGATTATAAATTATTATATTTTAAGAAGAGTGATTTAACCATTTACTCTTTTGAAGGATTTTTATAGAATTTAGACAGACACTCGAAACCTGCGGTGACTCGCAATTCTGTTATTTTCATATCTGTTTATATTAAAATTTACGTTGTAAAGTCGGAATTCATTTTGGTTAAACGAAAAATAAACTATGAAAATTTAATTACTGTAATTAAGTAATCAATGTTTGATTAAATTGATATTTCATAAAAGATCAACTTAAAAGTAGATGCCGACAAATTTAATTCTGTCGTCAGAAAATTGCATAAAAAACCGTATTTCACATATCTTAACTTCGATAACATACAAAAATTATACTTTTTAGATTTGTTTATTTATTTTTTCGTTATGTGATTCGAAGGTGACGTTGATCCTGACAAAATCGAATAAACCATTCGTGTAATCGAAACACCCGAATTAGAGGATATCATGTTTGTGCTTATAGGTTGTATATTCTATAGGTTCCTATAGGACAGGGGTGGCCAACTTTTGTGTACATAAGATCTACTTTTTATCTTAAAAATGTGTCGCGATCGACTTGTCGTCGTAGGCATAGTCAAAGTGGCGAGGGGGGGTGTGAAATACATACTATGTTTATACACTGTGCTTCAGTACGAGGTGCACTCCCGCGAGCTATGGGTAGATAAGGAAAATATATGTTCAAAACTATTTTCTATTTTTAAATCACTTATTAAGTTTTGAAGATATAAGCTCATAAAGAAAATTAATTTCCAGACCCATCTTTTGATATTTGCAGTTACGCGTTCATTCCGTACAGGCGGCACCTAAAAAAAAAATCGATTTTTCGACACTTTCAAGATAGATTTTTATTAACTTAAAATATAATTTAATTTTTTTTAATCAATTACAATGTATAAATTGTGGTACTATTTGTTCGTAAACTTGAAAAAGTTGTTATAAAACTGCACAGTACGGCTGATAATTTGATTATAAGATTTTACTTTCGCGATTTTTTTTTGGGCGAGGAAAATTTATCATGGAAGAATGATATAAGATTTTTAGACTTATTTTTTGCTAATCTATCAATAGCTCGCGGGAGTGCTCTTTGTACTGAAAACGCTCTGTATATCTACCTACGTAAAAAACAACGTAATTATTTAACGGGCCAAAAACTCACGTCCAGGGGAATTAAAACAACACGAGTAATTATTAACAATATTTATTAATTCAAATTAGCTACTGATAAAGACAGATTTAGAATTTATTTTATTACGTTACATTAATGGGAGGACTGAGTTTGCACGTCTCTTACCAAGGAAACATAATTAGGTGTATATTCTGACAAAGATAATAATAATGATTCTTCAGTATGGGAATCAGTCAGGACAGAATGTTTAGTCTTCGTTAACTTTAAGTATGAAAATGCCAGTTCACACAGGTATGTAGTTCCGAAACAGGAATAAATATATTTGCTACATTTGGTGATACTGGGATATTTTTCTCAATTGACGTATTTCGAAAAATCCAAAAATATAGAGGCCTGTTGCCAAAAACGCTCACTTATCAAGTAAATAGATAGGTAAGAAAAGCCATAATTTAATTTAAAACATAAAGAACAAGTACTTACATTTTAAACAAATGAAAAATTGAAACTCAACGTTGTCACCGTGGATAAATAATATTGATTAATAATAATAATATTGTTAATACTAAAGAAAAGAAGCTACCGCATGACAGTATCAAATATTCAAGCTAAATGGCTGTGTTTTCTACGAGTCCAGTCATAACTGCATGCATATTGTTGGTTTTGCGCGTTACGTTCACGCGTTGCGTTCAGTTACAAGTGTAACACATTAAGTCAAGACATCGCGAGCGATCGACCAAAATTTGGCATCGCGATCGACTTGTTGGCCACCCCTGCTATAGGATATATGCTGCATGCTGTAGGCTTACACAGCATGCTTCAGAAAAAACAAGGAATAAAGTTATTTTCAATACATCTAAAGAGAATAAAATTTAAACTCGAAGCAAAAATAATATGGCGATTTTCAAAAGCTAAAACAAAAATTATCATTTTTATTTATCAGGAAATTATTTTTAGCCTAGATGAAAATATTTTTGTTGGGAAGTTGGAATAAACAAAGCCGGTAGGCTACTTGCCGAAATTTAAGTTAGTAATTTAGAACGTAAATTATTTCTTCATTATTATTATAATTATTGTTTGTTAAAACATATTTCTTTAAGGCGTATATTATGTTTAATCCGTATTCAATTTTGTTTAATTTTTAATTAATTAATTTTATTATTTTGTATTACAATCATCTTATAAATAATAAGCAATACATAAAATTAATCGTAAACAATAACAAATCGTTTTATTATTTGTTATTAATTGAAACAATTACATAATAGTTGAGATGAAATTCGTAAAATCGGATTTTAAACATATTACTCTTATAGTACGGTAAGCGATTTTTAAAATTATTTTCGTCCGAAAAGTAGAACTATTTCTTATTATATTAAAGTGTAGGATTATCAAAACGTTTTCGATTAAAGAACAAATTATTATTATTAATATTAGCCGCGCGGGGTTTTAACAATTAACTGGAAAATGTATAGCGGGAGAGAATAAAAGAGACGTTATAAGCCACAAGCAATAGAGAGGTACCCGTGTCATTCTTCAAACGTCCTCTAAAACGAAGCGAGAGAAACTAGACATACGTCAACGGTTCTACTTCATTATTTACAATAATAAATCCGATCGATTTACTTTAACCATTGAAATAATTCAATCAACGACGGGAAGAAAGAAAATAAACTGCTCCGACCTAGACTGGGTGAAGGAAGTGCCAGAAGAACGAGACCGACTCGTCCCGACTTTCTACAAAAAATCTAAAGAATATCTGTACTTTTATCTCTTATTATATTTTAAAAAAGGAAAGAATATCTCGTATATCGATTGTCATAAAAGCTAATAGACATTTTTTTCTGTATTATCTTTTTAACTTTTTTTTAAAAAACTACCGAGCCTCTGTAAAGAATAAGTCATGTTTAATGTAAAATAAAGCCTATATTTTATTCGCTGTTTTAACAAAATTCACGAACGTATTTATAACAAAGCGTGTTTTGTTCCGAACATTTCTACGTTTAATAAAGGTATTAATGTATCAAGGTTATCAAAAATTCAAAGTAATAATTTTATTACATGTAATTAAATAATCAAAATAATATAATTTTATTACAATAAACTGCTTATATTAAATGTAACATGTACACATAATCATTGGTTTTATTTTTAACTCGTTTTTTATATTTAATTTTTAAATTCATTTTTTCTCTCGCGTCGTTATTTTATATTATTGTATTTAAATCTTCTCGACAGATGGCAGTAGCGATCGACGTTTTAACCTTTTCCCTCCCTTCTCTTCCTCTGAGCAACAAAAAACTTTCTATCCTATAAATAAATTTTAAACTTATTAATCAAAATTAAATAAATGTTAAATAAAATATTAATGAATATTACATTTATTTATTCGATTTCCTGTGTTTTTTTTAATACATAAAAGGTGAATTTACATTGTCATTTTTATTGTCATTCTGTTAAAATAAAAATGAAAAAATAAAATACGCTTAAAAGTAGACAAAATACAAAAATTTGGTCGATGCTATACTCTTATATTGTAAACTTATATAATTTATATACAGT
Source organism: Centruroides vittatus (assembly GCF_030686945.1). Taxonomy (NCBI): domain Eukaryota; kingdom Metazoa; phylum Arthropoda; class Arachnida; order Scorpiones; family Buthidae; genus Centruroides; species Centruroides vittatus. The sequence goes on from NW_027121927.1 coordinate 2,342,796, forward strand.
ATTTTGTTGCAATAAATAAGAGAAATATAATAATCTTACGCTGTACAGTTTTTGAAATAGAAATAAAGATTTTTATGATGTTTGAAAGAACGTTTGGAAACCAATATATCTTTTATTCCTTTATAAACGATTTGGAGCCGAATAGTGTATTTAGAAAGATGCAAGTCAGCTTCGATGTTATTAAAAAAACAAAATTATCACGAAAACCTGTTGAATGTATTCATTTTTATAACAGTTCATATTACTATTTCGTTCCTATTTCTTTTTATTGATAACGTGTTTTAATTTAGTAAAATAAATAATTAAATTCATTTTGTTACGACTAAAAATTCTTTAATACAACAGATATGTTTTTATTATGCTGATTTTATTTTGATATTAACTTAAATTTAAATACAAACCTGCAATCGTTCCTCTTGATTAATTGAAAGGTATTTAATTTAAAGATTTACATCCGAATAGATTTAGAATATTACTTTGGTTGTTTTACTTTCGCTGGATTTTCGCAATTATAATTTACTGAATAAATTTGTAAATACATAATAAAGGGAATGTATTAGTCATTAGTCGTTACGCTTTGATAATTTGTAAAGGAAATTCTTACAAAACATATCTTTAAAAACACCGAAATAGTTTTTAAAATTATGTTTATTATTATTATTATTATTCTGCTAAAATTCTACTAAATTATTAATTTTTAAACTGATAAAATTATAAAATCCTTTTTCGCATATAAAACAATTTATGTTGTTTTTAATGTTTTAGAAATTTTCTCAGGAAAAAGAGTCAAAATTTTCTAAAAATTATGAAATAATTAACCGAATTTCTGACTTATTATTTAGAATTGATGCTAATTTTAAGTTTCATTGTAAAATTAAAGTAATTATCATCATTTATTTAATACGTATTTGATTATGGAACTTTACTTTTTTCTATTTTATTTAAAACGTTTTAAATCTATTTAAGCGCGATGTTTTCGAAAGCGTTTTATCTTATGGCTGAGGAGAGATGGATCGGGAAGAATGGTTTATCTTTCGAAATATTGTTAGATCATATTTTCTAAAATCAGATTTCGTCGAGAACCAGTTTGTTCTACGCGCTATAAATCGCGTTAATGAATGGAAAGCAGGCGAAACTAAACGCTAAATCAAATTTTATTGTAAATGAAATCGTCGTTACATTATTTAAATCTCTATATTTTGACGAAATATTATAATAATATTCTAATTACCGACGAAATCTGGTCGAAACTGGTATGGCATTTAAAACGTACTATACGTTACGTGTAACCTATTTTTCTATCTATAACTTTAATAAATTATACGAAATAATGTAAAAATACAGTTAAAACTCGATTTAGCGCCATAACTTGTTTGCATCTGACATTAACATATTAAACCGAAGACCAAATAGTGATATTTACGTACAGTACTGAAGTCGTATGATTTGGTGGTAATAATTTCGCTTGCGCTTTGAAATTTTACATTTAGTAATTTACAAATACAAAAGAATTTTCTAAATTTTAAAAGGAAATCATTGGTTGCGCTATTTAGGAGAGCGCTACGTCGAGATTTGACTTCAATTAACTCATTTAAATATATAACTTTTAAACATTTCGATTCAAAATATTTACATAAATCAAATAAGAAAGGTTAAACATCAACAAAGACTGTATAAAAATCCAATTATTAAGAGGTAAGTCGATAAATTACATTTTAAAAAACGAGCTGTTTTAATCTGTAATGTTTTTTTCAAATGTTTTCTTAACTTTATTCAAAATCTTGAATGCGTAAAATTAAATCGTATAAAATCCTCCGAGGTTTGCTTAACAAACATCATCTACTAAATAAAAATATACAAATGCTTCTTACCGAAAAGAAAATAATTATTTTTACTTGTCGCAAAGTTTGTTTCTTCGACATTTTAAAATTCGAGTCATTAAAAATTGTAAAAAATTGTTTTGTTGTGTTCACTGAACCGTTTCCATTTGTACGATTTATTGTTATATTTACACGAAAATATTTTCCATAACGATGTATTTATTTCAACATTTTCGCTTAAAAATAGAAATAAATAAATAAATAAATAGAATTGCGTCCTTAAAAAGCTTTTAACCTACAAAAATGAGACGTCGAATATAAGTTTAAATATATATGTTTTTTATTTTAGAAATTATAAATATAAAAGGTTTATATTCAGTAAGAAGATAGGACTTACAAGAATATTTATATATTCTATAAATTGAGCGATAACGAGTTTTAATTGCTTGGACTGTGTGGACGGGGCTTTAGCGTCAGTGATATAATAGAGAAAGATATTTTGACGTTCATAAACGCATCAGGAACACGCTCCGGGCCTGTAACAGATCCGGTTAATTGGATATTTATCAAAATAGCTATCGGGATGTTATGCGATTATCGGTTGGAAAAATTGATCCCCCCGTTTGCTCGAAACGAATTCCCTCAAATTTACAAAGCGTTCCGATTTTAGTTAAGTATGGTAAAGATTTTTCTTTTCGATCGTCGAAGAACAAATTGAATCAAAAGCGAAAATGTCTTCTTAATTAAATCTTGTCGACTTAATTAGACAACGTCGAATGGAGAAACTCTTAATGACTTTCGCTTGGCGTCAATTACGGAAAAGCCTCACTTTGTTTCCTTTCTTAATAACCTTTTATGAAGGAGTCAATAAGGGATATTTCTTAATTAATCGGAATTAACCGCGTGGATGATACGAAAGGACGGAACGGACCGAGACGATTCGCTTTCTACAATAAAAGGAAGTATAGAAATGCACGCTTTGGATAGGGGATGAAAAGCGGCCTCTACCACCGATCCTTTTGTACCTTCCTATAAACTGCGCCTGCTCTATTATGAAAATGTAGGTGGGTCGTATAAGCGGTTAGGTATCGGAAGATACTAGTAGTCGAAGCGCTCTTTGTTTCAGGTAAGCTGACGCGACATTCTTCGCGTCGTCGCTTCCGTACCTTCGCTCGCGACACTGAACTGACTTCGCGCGACGTTTGCCTTTAACCCATTTTCGTTACAATTAAATGAATAGTGTCGCTTACTTATTTCGACAAAGTTAACTTTTAGCACGCTCCGTAAATTATTATCGAATTGAAAAGATTTAAGTAAATAAATAACGTGTCTACTTATTTTAAAATTAATATTTTACTGTATTTGTTAATTATTTTCAGTAGTTGAAATAATTGGATATTTTTTAATTAACATACGATTTTTAGTCAATCCTGACGTAAATTTGATATAAAAAGTTTTGCAATTTTTTAATGTTTCTATAAATTTGTATTTAAAGTATTCGATTAGAGATTTGCAAATATTTTCAAAGAAATAAGCGATAATATTCGAATTTATTAAAGTATGCAAATAATTCAAATTATGAAAATGACGAAGGGAAAAAAATGAAAAATTTTTGTTAGAATTTTTTAAGCGAAATTGTAATAACGTTATTAAAGTTAATACAGGTATATCTTAATGATGCGCTATCTATTCAAATAAACGATAAACGTAAACAGGTAATTATAAAAACGATCCGAGCAAAGGGAAGAAGAAGAGGGATCCAAATGTCAAGTAGGTTATTTGAATTCTCTACCGTCTTCGATTAGTCGGAAAAAAGTCGAAGATAACGTTTTCGCTGCGCTTTTTATTTTAATAATTGTGTTTTCCGAATGCAAATGAGAATTTTCGATTTGTTTGCTTAGATTAGTTGACGATATGTCTTTTTTTCAGGTACTTTATTCTCAATCGAAGTTAAGATTAGTCGGAATGACGAAAGAAGAATGCGTGGCAGCGGTGATTGCGGTCTCTTTAATTGGAATGATCGGTGAGTTGGTGATAAACTAAAACTTTATTTATCTCTCGTTGCTTCTGTTTATGTTCATTTCAAATTTATTTTCGGAAATTTCAAACAATAGGCTTATTTAAAGGATGTTATCGAAGAAATAACAAATTAGATTTCAAATAAGTTTTACGTCCTGACGACCGTCCTGACTAACCAGCTGACAAAAAAAATGATTAAATAAAAGACTTATAATAACGAAGAGACGTATTATTGGTCTTTTCGTTATTCGTCTTGTATCCGTTTGAATCTGAAAGTGGACTTAAGTTCGTCGTACCTCCGCATCTGGTTAATTTTGGGTCGAGTCGAATTTTAAGGTGATAAGCTGTGTAAATCAAATATACCAAGACCATATCCTATATTTGATTATCACGAAAATATTGCGAAGCAGTAAAAATAGGCTCTTTAACTGACGTCTAGAACTACGTCTATCTACTGAATTGCTTGCAAGCTAATCTGTATCACGTAAATTGATTTATGCATAACGAAGGTAATAAATTACTATCAGAGATAAAATTATTTGACTGAGGACTTTAAACCTTCATTTTCGTTTATAATTAAATGTCCAGGAGAAATGCGATAATGACATTTTTCATCGCATTTTAAGTCTGGATTCTTTGACGTATCAAAACTACGAGTAAAAGTTAAAAAAAATATTGTTTAAAAAATTAGTAAATGTAATTGTCTAATTAATTTGTCGCTTATACATATATTAACAAGACATACGTTTGAAAATACGTTTTAGTTTTAAACGTAGTTTTGAAAATATATATTTATTTTATTTTAATGTAATATGCAATGGTAATTTAAAGGAAATTTATATACCAGAAATTGAATTTTTTATATGAGTTTGTCGTAATTGCTAAGTTTCGCAGAAGTTTAATACAGATTATATAATCGTAAAGTTAATTCAATGAAATAGGAAAATATAAAAACAACTGACCACAGAAACCTGATGTGACAAGAGCTTATCATAGAGATTGAAAAGTACAACACATTCTGTAAGCGTATTATCAGATCAACAATATTCTATGACTCTAAGTGCTGGATATATAAAAACAAGACATTTTCAAAGGTTGTAAGGTGACAGATATGAAAATACTAAGATGAATATAAAGAGTGTCTGAAAGACGAGTAGGATATAAAATGAAAACGTCAATGTAAGTTAATTGTAATAATGTATGTAACAATGTATTGTAATAGTAAGGATGGAATTGAATCTGAAGTGATTGTTTTCTCAAAGGGTAAGAAGGCCGAATCAGTACAATATTCATGAAGATAGTAATAAATAATAATAATTATTATAAAAAAAATAATAGACTTCGTAGATGACGTGGTTAAAAGGTGTCAGAGAAATCGAAGAGTTGTAATTCCGAACCACTCACCAACTCTGGTGGGTCAGGCTCTTTTCTAACGGGGATACTTTCCATCCGATCACGTAGTCTTAATGTGATGAAATGAATGACATCGATGTAAGGACTTTCCTGTAAAAGCTACAAGAAATTACAGATCTATTATCTTTTCTCTTTTTTATTTCTATTTTATATAGGCTAATTCTCAATTTTAGAACTACTCCTGCTAGATTTTGATTATTTTCTCGCACGAAATTTAATTTCCGACTTTTGCTTCGCAGAACAATCTCGTTCTTATCGTACTTTGTGGATCAATTTTACCTTTTTAAAATATTCGCTAATACGGAAGAACAGAATACATGTTACATTTTTTACTACATGCCTCAAATGTATTTTTATTTTATGCTAATTATTGACGAATTGACTTGAAAGTAGGAAGACGAAGTCGCTTTTTTCGCTTAAATCAGGGGTTAAGAACCCCTACAAATAATATTGTATGGGTTCTTAACCTTTTCCATGTATTGATTAATCCTTTAAAAAAATTTTTTTATCGAACTCCTACAATATTATATATAAATATATATGCAAGTCTCCTACATAATTTTTAAAATGTATCTTCCTATATTTATTTGAGAACAAAAAAAAAAAATTGTAAAATTTGTAATGCTTTTAAATAAATTTTTATATTTACAAAGTTTTATCGAGCCCCTTCAAACTTTCTTCGACGGGGCCGATATTGGCCCGTTAGGGGAACCAATTCCCTAAGGGTCCAATATCGACTCCCGTTGGGAAACCTTGGCTTAGGTGGCTATTAGGTGAATTATTGCAAGTTAAAATTTAAATCTTATGTACGAATTGCCAAGAATAAGAAAAACCAATAAATTAAATTACAAATTAAAGACAAGAATAGATAAAGGTTCGCAATTATTCAAAATCCTGTTTGGATGAAGGAGTATTGTATGTCTCTCACACACCACCATCAAATATTTCAGAAATTAACATTATAATACTGTTTTCGGCTCACTATTTTGTGGATATAATTACATCGAAATAATTACATAATGAAACTTGAACATCAATTTACTCAGAATTTTAATTTTGTAACATTTTCATCAGTAGTGTCTTCAATTCTGTTTAAAATATTTGGAATAGTTTGAGCAATGTTAACGTGTAGATTTGTCTCCATAGAACGAATTTCGAAAAGAATTACAAAGTGTAAAAAACTTCGCATCGTATTTTGCTATTGCGTCGAGTTTGAATTTCACGCTTTTCCAAACTGAAATGATTAACGAAATTTCCTAAAAGTAATTTCTCGTTTATCTCCAGTCATTTCTATAGACGTAAATGTGTTTTCTTCGCAATCTCTCTCTTTTTACTTTCCCGGCTGTTATGTATAACAGAAAGAAAGTATGGCCATCGGTCAAAAAAGTTCCCCAAGATTTTTACATTTTTCGACTCAGGACACCTTGAAACGTCGAGAAATGCAAAAAAAATTCGGGTTTTTTTTTGTATGTATTAATGTTAGCGAGTGAGTGTGTGTGGGGGGGCACGATTTTTTTCACCCTGTTTGAAAGCTTAATAACTGCTGTAATTTTTGTCGAAAATTTCTAAAATTTTGCAGGGAAGTTCTTTATTAGATGGATTTATGCTATTAAATTTGATGGTTAAAGGTCGAGGGATGGGGAGATAAAAGGGGTCGTGTGTATCTCCAGTAGGATCAGACTTAATAACGGTTTTACTCGTTATTAGCATTTACAATGTTTTACAAAATTTTTATAAAAAATTGTAAACTTTTTGCCATTTTATAATTGTTAAAAATATATATATATATTTTAAAATAAATATGATAACAGATGGCCCCACCAAATGTCGCCTGCAAAGTTAAGCAACTCGTTTCTGGATTTTTAATTTATAGATCGCCAGTAATAATAGGTTTCTCATTGTTCTAAGAATATGATTTATTAATTTTTCATTTCCTAAAACGATATCCCTAAAACTTTTGAAAAAGTGACCTGAAATACGAATCATCTAAGTTGAAATGTGCTGATTAAAATACATTTATCTTACAGAAAATTATAATATAAATCATAAATCAAAGTATAATAATCCGATTTCTGTATTAAGTGAAGTCGATTTGACTAAATTCGATGCTTTTACAAATTTTGAATTTGAATTCAAGAGATGCAAATTTAGTTATTTTTAAACATTTATAAAGACATCTAATTCAATCAAATCCAGAAAATGAAGAGTTTCCGTTCTATCCTAGTTGCACATTAAGATTAAACTTTTGTGGAATTAAAATCTTACAAATAATTTAATTTAAGCGGTAGTCCAATATGGAAGGTTTTATCCGATTACGTTATAACCATTAATTATTTAGAACGTATTCTAATTATGTAAGTAAACAATTGGATTTCTTATTAAGGAATAGCGTACGAGAGATTTCGAGGTATTGTTACCTTTTAACGAAGTTCGTCCATCGTTCCTTAGTTGATGTTTATGTATTGTACTGTACAGTACAATACATAGTGAATCGTTATGGATGTTACGTCGACAATTATGATACTGTCGTTTTCATAAAGACTACGGTTCAGTAACGAAATCACTCAAAAATGCGTAAATTTCATTAATTTAAAAATTTAATGTAACATAATAAGATCTTAAGAAAATATTAAACAATTAGCGAATGTTTTCTTTTGTGACTGAACGCGTGTATTTGCAAGTTTTGATTCTGAAATTATTATATCGTTTTGCAGTAAGAATCGTGGAATGGCAATTATTTGATTATAGAACGAAATTTCAGTAATGTAATTAAATATATTAATTGTTTTATTACATTTTTTTTAATTTAGATTTTTTTTACAAGTTCAGCAGTCCCTCGTTATATCGCGGATTCGGATATATCGCACTTGTTTGGCGGTCCCCGAATTTTAAAAGCACTTGAATCAATAAATTTTAAATTACCAATTGCCATTTGAATTTTTTTTTTTTTTTTTTTTTTTTTTTTTTGCAACGAAATACGGTATTTTATTCCTTCCGTTATCCTTGAAACTACTGCAGGTAAAACAATAAATTTATCAAGATCTAAATATTCAAAACAGGTGGACAGATCAATTATCCGTCAATTCACACAAAGGTGGGAAAATTCGAATTCACTCCTTAATGTGTAAGGAAAAGATTTCTTTATTTCAGAACAGAAAGTTTTAAAATTTTTATACAGTAGTAACTTTATTTTGCGTTTTAGAGAATATTTACTGTGTAATTTATAAGTTTTGATGTTCTATTCTATGTTCAATATTTAAAGCCAGCGACAGGAGATGTCAACTTTTACCAAGAGCACTTTATTTTTGGAACGGACTGTACAGGTACAGTACAATACGTTGTGTCTTGTCTTCGTTTTATCGTATCTCTTTTGACGACTCCTTGAGCGTTTACCAAAGACATTTATCTATTTACAAATTGTTATTACGTATTAAATACAGTAAAAACTCGATTACTTCTTAGAGTTTGAGTTTTTACCTCTTTCGTCTTTCTGGATTATTCGTCAGTGTTTAATTTAATTTTTGGAGTACAGTAGGGTTACGGTATTTATTTATTATTTTTTTTTTTTGTTATTCCTATAATTGGGTCATTCAAATATGTTGTCACTAGGATTTAACGAGTAAGTTTAAATCCTTTGTGACTACGTACTTTCTCCCTGACATATTTTGTCATTAATTTTTAGACACTCCTCCTATGCTGATGTCATAGGTCAGGGGTCAACAATCTTTCAGCGGTGTTATGCTGAACGTAAGTTATAGTGTTATTCCGAGTGCTGACATGATTCCACCAAGTTTATTATATATATTATTAAAATTAGTCTGGTTATAACGGACTTCAAAAATGTATAATTTTGAAGTTAAGTTGTTAATTGAATTACGTTCTTACATGTGAAGCGCTTGCAGAGCCGTAACTAGGGTATGGCCAATGTGACCCCCGCCATAGGCGCCGATTTAATAAAGGTGCCAACGAGAAGGTTTCGGAATAATATGTATTCAAAATTAATAACACAAAAAATTTTTATATTTATATTTATATAGTATTTTGAATGTCATTAGATAATATTTTTACAATAGCATTTTTTTCAAATAAAATTATTTTTTTAATAATAAAAATTAAAAAGGCGCCATTTTTATTCTTGGCCATAGGCGTCCAAAATCCTAGTTACGACTCTGAGCGCTTGCATAACACGTAGCTGGCGACTCGGAGAGTAAATGCATGCGCTGTAATGGAAATATACAAACAAGAGATTCGTTTTTAATGTACCACGACCTTCGCTGAACTGTGACTTCCGTTTAAATGTGTAATTAATAATTAAAATATAATTTTTACTACATTTTTATTCAATCAGAAAATGCCACTGAAAATCGTCCCGCGTGCAACGTTTTTCTCTCTCATAAGTGATAAGCTATCCTCTGATATTAAAATCAAGTATTTCTGTAAAACAGTCTCTACTACATTAATTTATTCATATTTCTTGCCAAAACAAAGCTAATTTTAAAAATAAGCCAATTAAAGAAAAATGAACTGATTTGCCACAGAAGAATCTGATGACCTAGATTTAAATTAATTTGTTATATATTAGTATATCTTTCAGCTGTGTCATTATCTGTAACCCGTATCCGTATAGGTTAAATTGTTGCCATTATCCTTTTATATTAAAAGTACTACTAAAGAACTTCCAAAAAAACATATTAACACAGCTCTTCTACTCCGATTCTCAACGAATAATAGACTTTCTGCTAAATTCAGTTTTTTGAAACTATCGTTGGTCAACCCAACTTTGATGATCCAACCGATTTTGTTTCGACGTGAATTTTCTATTCTGATTTCAGGTTTAATATTAAACTATTTATATAGCTCTCAATTTCGATTAATGACTATATTCATCATTGGTCCAAGAAAAGTGGGAGAAACAAGCCTCCACGAGAATTTTCAACATCAATATGTTGGAAGCTACGTTCACAACGTTGGTGATAACAATATAAAATTAATTGAAATCCACATTTTCATTTTTTTTGTCCTTTTTTTTAATAAAACATTGGAGAACCATGGTTCGAGTTCGGGTAAATTTTCATGCTATAGTTGCCATGGCAACTACGGGTCCCGTCCCTCCCCATTCAACCGCCTTCACTATGACCTATAGTCCTAGACAATGTATGATGGATATGAGAAAAGACTCTGTTAGAACAGAAACTCATAGAAGCCCGCCTCTAAACAGAAAAAATTAAAATTTAAAATTTCCTTCAGTTCCTAATGATATATATGACAATATCTTCTGTGGAAAGATTTGATGAAAATCGTGCGAGAAACATTGCACTTTACGACATGTTCTTCGATCTATTGTTAGAGTTACCTCATATAAAACATTAAGGAAAGCCAAACTGTTATATATATGAATTTTATCGTAACTTTATTTAAAGAGTTACTTAATTCTACTGAAATACATAAAATTAATGGGAGTCAACTTTACAAAATAAACACAAATTTCAGATAGCCACGAAAAAAAGAAGTTTCTGAGCTAAAAACGATTCAGTAGACGATACTTACCAAAAACTCAATCATTAAAAATGAAGAAAAGAATTTTGTAAGGAAAGAATAAAAATTATGAGTCTAAAATGAAAAATTTTTCTATGCCGGGTTCCAGAAAGGCAGTCCTTTTCTAAATTTCATATATACAAAAAATAAAATGTAAATAATTTCAAAAAAGGAAATAGCCAAACTGCCAATTAGACTTTCTGACGCCAATCGATCCTGAAAAGACAAAATTCTGAGAATTTGGTGTCAAAAGAACAAATCTGGCAACTCTGTCTATTGAATTAAGCAAGACCATGCATTGACACATTCAGACTCGCCGACCGTCACATGACTTGTCACCAAGTCGAGATTTGAAGATACGTCGTGAAAATATTACCGACACATACCGTAGATAAAAATATAAATAATAATTGAAAAAATAATTGGTCGAACTCTTATGGAAAAATTTGGAAATAATTTTAGTAAACTCGATAATCTTTTAATCGTAACTACTAACGAAAAACAAAACTTTCTTCTCTGGATCATTTTCTGATATTTATATATCGTTTATAATAGTCTAATAAAGACAAATTTGAAATCAGATTAAAGTCTGTCCGGATGTCATACGAAAGTATATGACGCAGCACATGCATGATACGTGTGTTCTGTGTAATTTACCAACACTCCAATGACAAAACTATAACCATCTTGTTTGAATAATGCCAATGCTTATTGGTTGTTATCTGTTATGGTTGTGAACAAGAGTGTGACTGTATCCCCGAATAGACGCCATTACGTCGATTTCTTATCTTTATTGAAAATTTAATTTGTTTAAATTTTCTTTCCTTCTCTCAAATGTAGATTTATTAGAAATTATAATTTTTATTGTAAATAAGGATTATAAATTCGACAAAAGAAAAAAGGAGAAGAATTTTTAGATGAATTAGTGAGTTATGCGTTTATATTTCCATAATTTTTTAAATTTAAGTAATTATTGTTCTTTCTTTATTTTATTTTATTTTACTCTTTCTGCCCTTTGGGGACTAAAAGGATCATAACAATCGTGATTTCGGCTAGGCTCAGAACGGGCTTGTAGTTTTGTGCAGGCTTCAACACATGGACGAGAAATGAAAAACGATATACTGTAGATCCTCACTGTCTATGATGAATTATAGAATCTGGATAGGATTAGAACAGAATTCTCTACATATTCTGCATATCTTTAAAATTAAAGTAGGCCAAATGACTGGGCGGTAGGACTGATTTTGAAGATATGTCTGAACTATATTTTTAAGGATGATTATATTCACAGTATGTAATTCTTACGAAAAATGATTAGGAGACGAATGGCGTAGAAAGATTTAAATGTTATTGTTACGAACTACGTTTAGTCGAATAAGTTTTTTTTTTTCGATTTGTTATCGTAATTCTAAACTAGATATATTATATAAAAATATCACAGTAAAACAGTTTCGTTAAACTAAAATAATACGAAGGCGGGCAACCAGACAAATCGTTAGAAGTTAAGAAAAATGCGTTTTATTTAAAAATAAATACGAGTTATTAAATACATTTGTTATAAGTGAACTCTAGAGAATATCGTTAATAATCTACGAAATATCGGTTTTTTCTTACGGTTAACATTTTTAACGGCTACTAACTCAGAACAAATAAAAGGAAAAACTTCTTAACACAAGTATATGAATTGATCAATAAATTAATTACTGTATATATTTAAGTTTATCGTCTTAAGACGTTTGTGTTCAATGACGAGATGCCACTATTAAATACTATGAGTGTGTAATCGTTTTTATGAGAGGAGCGATGGCTTATTAAACATTTGAAGTAAACTACCGAAGACGACAATAGATAAACAGAAAATGAAAATTTCTCTATGATTTTTACACACAAGTGTACATGATTAAGAATATATTCCAAACAGTAGTAATTTAGTATTATTTTAATAAATTTTCGTCCATTCGAATCAAAATTAACAAGATTGAGGTTACGTTAGCAAATATCTAGAATTATTGATTTGTTTTTATAAGAAATTGTAAGCAATTATTTTCGAAATATTATTTTTATACCGTTTAGGGATTAGTATTACCGAATGGTAAGAAATTACCAAAGAATTTCGCAAAAGTACTTACATAAAAAGCAATTTATTTTTAGTAATTACAGAGATAAGGGGAAAAACGATTTAGAAATTGATAAAGATTGCTAAATACGATATTCCGAGGATTAGTTTTGATCGACTCTTTTAAACGAGAATAACTCCTACGTCTGGCTATCAAATTGGTCTCTATCTTTAATTGCAATAAAAAAGAAATGTTAAGCGATTAATATTATATAAATTTTAAATGTAAATAATTTTCTAACTTAGTTGATATTATTTAATTTTCTCTTTGGTTAAGCGTAAATTGTTGACGTTACACCAGTCTTTAATAGACAGTATCGTTATTTCTTAATTTCCACCTATTTTTTCTTCATTCGTTTTTAAGCAAAAACAAGAAACTCATAAAATTTTTATATAGAAATTAAGAGTAACGAAAAGTCTCGCAAGACTTTTTAAAGGGTTTGTTTACTCAAAATATATAACTGAAATTCTAGAATTACCTACCTGTAACTTCGAAACGGTTAACGGAACCAATCTACGTAATTTTATTATTATTAAAGTTATTTTTAAAAATTATATCCCGTGTTATTAAAATAAGAACTCTTAAACTCTTTTTAAATATGACAAATTTTATTTATGATTCTTATTATTCACGCTATTGCGGAATTACTTTCGGCATCTCGACCTCGACCGAAATGTAACGCTGGTCGAATTTCTGTTTAGTAATTTGTTAAATATCTATAAAACTCTTTCCTTTTCTGTAAAAATAAATTATTTATTAAACAAATCCTGTGATTTTTTTTCTCTGCCTTTTATAGTCTCTATTCTAAAAAGTCTTCTTGTATGTCATATGTGATTTTTATTCTTTTAAAGATAATAAATAAAATAAATTAATATATTCGAAAATCATTTAATTAAATCGATATCATTTTCGTATAAAATGATAATGAAATTCGCAGTATTTTCTTGTCTTTATACGAAGCATTATAAGTTATACGTTAACAATTCATTCAAACCTCTAAAAGGTTCATTTTATGTTTTATCTCAACTGAATACTTGTTATTACGTAATGTAACTTAACAGATGCAAACAAAATACAAAGTTTAGATTTACTTATTTAAGACTTAAACAAGAAATTATAAAAATGGAGTTTGAATTTTTCTTTATAAATATTAGAATAGGAATATTCGAGACTAACTATTTAATTTAATTATCTCTTAATTTGCAATTTATGAATGGATATATTGTTAACTCTTTAACTTTTACTACGTCCCATTTCTCGACATTGCATCCTTTTTCGATATTACGTAGCACGATTGATCACGGAGTTTCTCGTGTTAAAGTACTGTCGATTGGGTTACGTTGCATCGAAGATGGGACGTACAGTACTTCAGAGTTTGCGAAACCGAAGTCAAAGATACTCGTTTAGTTATTGAGTTCTCTCCATCATTCCTCTTAAATTTCGAAAAAAAACGATCGAAAATTTGAGTTAATTTGTGATTAAATATTCAGGCATTAACAAAGCTACTACTTCATTAAAAATTTTATTTTAGTTAAAAGACGGCATATTTTTTTAAATGAAATCATTCGACTTTTTAGATTTAGGCTATTTGCGTAATCTGAGTGTCATATTTCAAAAATGCGTCATTTTTTAAAGTCATAATATATTTACTCAATATATAATATTTCGTCATCTCTTATGTTAAATAAAAAAGACGTATACAAAAGATAAATGGGACATATCTGTTCTTCGCATCGATCCTAAGGCAAATTCTTGAATGAAAATTCCACGATATTACATTTGTTCCCTAGAGATATATCTGTAAAAAACCAAACTTAAAACTACGAAGAAAAATTGCAATAAAGAAAATAAAAAATTAACATAATCGTAATTTCTTCATTGGCTAATCCTACATTATGTAGTCTAAATACATTTTCTTAATGTTTTGTTTATTGTTTATCATCATTCAATTGAAATAGTTTATAAATACATCTCACAGGCTTGATTAATTGAATAATAACAGAATGTTTACTTTATTTACTTTAACTTTTATTTATATCTTATAATAATAAATCTAAACTTTTGTAGAAAATTTAAAATTAAGACGAAGCGTATGTGTTTATTTCCGTTCATTATATTTTTAAATATAGAAATATTTAATCAATAAAATTAATCTAGAAACGTTTAAACAAAACATTAAAGTAATTTTCATACGTTTAGATATCGCATCAAATCTAATGCATTTATCTATCGATGATTGGAATTTAAAAATATTTACTGTATATTATTTCTAATAAAAGAATATTTTACATTAATTTCAACAATTTTTATTACAGGAGGACAAACACTGAATAATGAATTATATTTCTCCAGATTACATCCGATTCAGGTAAATATTTTCAAAATTGTTTCGTAGTTGATCGTATCGAATTTTTTAAATTAATTAATAACGTATTTTGTGCCGTAAACACTAGAAATTATATTTAAAGTTACTATTAACTTCGTAAATAAAATTTTACTATCACTTATAATAAACTTCGTCGTTAATTTTTTTATGGATGTAAACATCCAATGATCTAGATGATTTTAAAACTTATCTTTCTATTTCGAATTTCCATTATTTATTAATACTTCGTCAAAACGACAAATTATACTTAAAACAGAATACTTAAAGAAAATGGAGGACAGATTTTTCATTGTTTGTTGTTGTGTTTAGTGTAGTGACAAACAAATTTTATAATCTTATCATAAACGCCGATTACTTTTAATTGTTATATCTGAATAGAAAAAGGCGACTTAGTTTAACGAAGAGAACAATTACTACAAAATTGTTTGTCTACTAAAATTAAATCTAAATCTTGACGATAACTTTTTAGGGTAAATTTTTAGTAACTGTCCTATACGAAAGCGCAATTCATTTACGGTTTATAGCTTACTAGTTTTTTAATAAATTCTCTATTGAAGAATTTATAGATAAACTAGCTGTTACCGGCGACTTCGCACGCACGGATTTTGCAAGCAAACACCATTTATATTTAGTTTTTCAACAACCATAATTGTTATTTAACACCTACCGCTGAGAATGATGAGAATTACTGAGAATCAAACGAAATGTTTTGAATTTGATCGATTTTCTAGAACGTTTACAATCGTTCTATAATCGAACCAATATGCAATTCAATAACAAATAAATTCGAATAACAAATTAGAATTTAAAACGGTTCGAACATTCGGTTAAAAAATCGAAATATATAAAAATATTTATAACAATGTCTGAAATGTTATCAATTTAATATACCTAAGTACTCAATGAAGATTAAACGTAGTTGAAAACAAAAAATTGCATCTAAAATAGTACAGTAGAAGCCGTTCTTCAGGTTAAACCTTAATCCTCTCCCTCTCCTCCCGCGGGGGAATTTCCAAAAATTCCTTCTTAGTGTACAGTACGTTTTCATGACATACCCTAACTGTGTACCAAATTTCACCTCCTTAGGTTCAGCGGTTTGCTCTGGGCGATGATGAATCAATCAGTCACCCAGTCAGTCAGTCAGTCAGGACAAGTAATTTTATATATTTAGATTACTTCGACAACAGGAAGTCATAATCCGTAAAAGAACTAGAACTTAGGACTTCGAATAGAAAGAACTAAATGTCTCTTCGGTTCTTTAATTTCAATTATTTTTATTTTTATTTACAGTGACCTAGTGGATAAACCACTGAACACTGGAGGTGACGGTTCGCGCCACTCCAACGGGAAATGAGAAGTTTTTCCGGTTTACTTTGGGTTTGCTAACATTTAAATAGGGAAAGTTTCCCTCAGTCTTCCCGGAAAACTTTCCTTTGGCAGACCACTCACATGTTGCGTTGCCAAATTCCATCAGATCAAACCAAACCAATTTATATCTATTTATCGTTTAATTTCGTTTGCGTGAAAACGAAATAATTTGATTGAATTCATTAATTGCGTGCGTATTTGTGAAGTTTCGCTTCGTTTTGATCCTTTCCATATTTTTTTTTCTGGATTAAAGAAATTTGATTACTTGTTTAATTATTCTTCAGTTTTCACAATAAAAATTAATTAATTTAAATTATAATTATTTTTAGAATGAATTTTAATGATTTTGTCGAATAGCAAATAGATAGTTTAAGAAGTACTGTATTAAGAAAATGTTTTAAAATTCCCTATTTAATTAATATCATTAAAATTATAAGTAAAGTTAAAAAAAACTTACAGCATTTCTTAATTTTTAACTAAAATTATTTTTTAATGTTTTACATAATTTTTGTAGTTGGTCTTTTATCTTTATCTGGAACAGGGACAAAAGCGTGCTGTGTGGTAAATAGTTAAACAAAGCCAATCAGCAAACGAAAATTCAAAAAGATTTTAAATTTAAATTTGAAGCGACGTTTATTATTAAAACTTTTGTTGGTATCAATACTTTTTATTTAACAAATTGGATTTAAAATTCCACTGTACAAATAAAACATTTAAATTTATTAAATTTAAAATTAAATTAAGTATAGATTTTAAATAATAATTCTAAATTAGTATTACAAATTTTATAAAGAAATAAATGAATACATTTTGCAATAAGAACTCTCGTTAAAAACTATAAATATAAACGAGCAATTATTTATTGTGGCATCGTCACAATGCCGGGCTGCAATTTTTAATCATATTTTTAATTTATTTACTTTAAAATATATGCTTTTCTTCTCAAATCTATAGTGTCTTGCCCCTGTATATCATACTTTCCTGCTAGAAATAGAGTCGTGCCGGTTATCTATCTAACTCCTTTCAGGGAAAAATTTTGAACTAAAATAATATGACTTCCGGTGCAAATAAGAAGTTCGTATATAAGTAATTATATAAGACCACCATATCTGGTCTATATTTCCATCTATCTAACTCCGTTCTCGAAGTAAAGAAAGGACAGACAACGGACAACAGTGGGAATTTATAGGTCTACAATTTTTTTCAAATTGCAACCCAATTATAATAAAATACTAATATGTTTAGGTTAACGTCGGCATAAAAATAGAAATTAGCATATAGATATAATAAAAATACTAACAGAAGTTATAATATTCTTAACAAGGTATTTGTAATTATTTTTTGGTGATGAAAGCGACGAGTGACGGAACACGAAGCGGCCGTGATGGACGTATGCGGATCGACACAGAGCTTTGAGAAGATGGGAGTGGCCGTTAATCAACAATTGCAACAAGTCACAGTTCATCCGGACACTTGGGTCTTCGTTACTCGATGCACGGCCATAGGCAAACCCTGTCGCGGCGTTAAAGGTAAGTCTCTTTACCTGAACACTAACTAGCACAATCGAATAAATCTTAGCATTCTTTTTATTTTTACGATAAAGATGTAAAATATTGTAAAGAGATAAACACCCCATAAACAACAATATTTTATTTAAAATCAAACGTTTTCAGTTTATTTGATAGACCATCTTCGTTCATGATATGAGGCCGGTTCGTATTTCGCGAGAACGGAAAAGAGAAGAGAAAAGGCACAAAATACATTTAATGTGCAAAGTCTCGGACATAGAGATTCAGTGACCAGTGACATAGAGATTCTTTTAGTCAGTTCTGTTGGTAGCCTACAATTCCTTGCATCTTTTTATATGGGACTGATAAAATTGAAATGATTAGAACTAGAGAAGACTTATCTTCGTTGTAGTCTATTATTTCTATATTTTATGTCAATTAAACGAGAATAGACATTATCTTCACATCTGTATTATTTAAGACTTGCCTAAAATATCGAAAAATAATTTTGGGATAGTCTTCGTAAATTTCTTTTATAGAGATTCTCCGTTCTCTCTTCTCTTCTTGAATTAATTAACCGCACAAGAATACTCGCTTATTTAAAATTTTTTACGACTTAAGTATGATTTTGAAGGATTTATTTTATACTGCAGGCACCGAAAATTTATACGCGTTTCTCTTTTGAAGTATAAATGCCTGTGTGAAGCGTGTAATAGAAAAGTATAGAGACACATTCGCTTCTCTTTTCCGTTCTCACGAAGTATGAACCAGTCTATAGAACTACTCTACAACATAGAAACGTTTGATTTTGAATAAAACACTGCTGTGTATGGTGCGGTAAAAATATTGCTTTGTATAATTTTAAAAATTTTATGTAGAACTTTCTAATATATGTAACTATAGAATACAGCTTTTAAACAAAGCTTTATATACACTTACATCACAAATAGTTATAAGTAAAATGGTTTTGATTATAATCCTGACGTCTTCTTTATTTCACTTAGCATCCAGAAGTGTAGATTTTGTATCAAAGTAGATAATCCTTTGTCAAATTTTTACGAGAAGACACAAAAATATTTAAACAAATTTAGGCGATACGATTTTTCGAATGATAAATAAACTCGGAAAGGATAGGCCTATGCTTACTTACAGGGCTGTGAAGAGGAAGAAGCGGGAAGAAAAATCCCCAGCTCTTTCCTCTCGTTTAAAAAGAACTTGTTTGAAATAACTAGACGAAGAACAGAGAAATTGAATCAAATCTTTCTTTTACTCAGTTCTATCCCAGCAACTTCAATTGAAGCATCTCGAGAGAGCTTTTTCTGCAATGAGACATTTCGTCAAAAAATTATGAGTCCGATTGTGTGATAACACCTTCAACAATGTTTCTTAAGGCAATACTTTAAATCCGGTTAATTTTTTGTTTGTTTTTTGTTTTTTTAACATTTTGTAAAAGATATTATTTTTTAATTTATTTAATTTTCGCGTCTTTAAAAAGGCAAATGTTTTATTTTATTTTTTCAATCAAAATAAGTAAACAGCTGAAATTTAATTATTTTGTTTCTAACTTCCTACTGGTCGATAGCGGGTTTTCTTTAAAATCAAACTTTTATGTAAGTTTGATTAAAAAATGTGAATTGATTCCGGGAATTCCGGAATTTATTACTATATTTCCCGCTTCCCCAGGAATGATAATTGCCTGGAGATTGAGAACAACTCTAGTTCCTACTTCCTACCCCTGTAAAATTAGTATTTATTTTACTAACAGAAAATAAAATCGTTAAGATTGCTTGTTATTAATAAATAAATATTCTATGTATTTCATTTGTTCAAAAAAAAAAAAAAAAAAAAACTAAACAAAAGGAAAACGTGACCCGCTCTACTTTTTGGGCTCATACAAACTCTCAACCTCATGCTTTCTTATTTATTCCAATTACTCTTCAATCTCTGTTGATTAATATCATTTAAGAGTGTTATATTATTTGTTCTCCCATAGTTATTCATTGCTTTATATTGTTAAGTCCAATACGGTATAGTACATAAGTAGCGGCGTCGTTAAAGTCAAAAAGTTCGTACGCTTTTCGTTATACGCAATAGTACAGGAAATAAATAAGAAATATTCGTTATCTACGGATCTTTTAGTCATTTTTCTTATATCTTGGTTTATAGGTATTTTTTTCTTTTTTTATTCTCTCTCTCTCTCAACCTGATCATAAATTCTCCTCCATGAATTAATCAAATATTTTCCAAAGATTGTAGAGAATTTCGTTGACTTATTACAGTATTATTTAACGACTAAGCTGAAAAAAATATAATTATATACACTACCAATGTTCAAAATACAATAAAATCACATTAATGATTGTCCTATCTTAATTTATTTATACCTCTCTGTTTGATATTCGTTTTCTAAAAAAATGTGAATGTACTGTACAGTACATTTTTAAAATATGAGAATACGAAGTAATTATAGCATCGTTTTATACATGAAAAATGTTGCAATTAGTAAAACTTTAAACCATTAAATCGTAGTTTAGAAATTAGCAAATTCTTTAAACTGTAGCTTACAAAATCGATATTTTTTTTATCATGTTATTAGTAAGATTATACCCGTGGGACTGGAAGAGATTAGTTCGATATCTCCTCCACATAAAAATAATTATAAAAATAGGAAACGATTATAATCTAAATTGTAGCATTCTCTTGAAGATAGCTGAAAGTTTCGTTTAGTGTATTATGACGAAAACATAAATAAGAGAGGTTAATTTTTGTTCTACTTCTGACAGATTCGGACTATCAATGCCAACTAAAAATATTTTCATTTAATTTTATTTTTTCCGTAATATTCGGAAATTAACGAATAACTATTATTGGTAAATAAAATATGTTAACTGAAAATAATCTTATCCTAAACATTTTTTTTAAATAAAAACTTTTCGGCATCTTTAATATGAGTTAGTATTAATAAAAATCAATTATATTTTGTAGAAATTTTTTGAAAAAAAAGTGAAAACTTGGAAACAAAAAAAAGGGATTACAAAATTAAATGTCAACTTTTATAATTTGCACAAACATAAAACATTTTTACAAGTTTTTCCTTAACAAATTTTCTGAAAAAATTATTTAAAATGATCGAATACGGTGACATTCAGAATACCGAAGAAGTTTTTCGTCCTGTTCAAATCCGAATTTTCAGAAATGATTAATAATGGATTTAATATTGTTTGGAAATGAAGTAAAACTACATACAATTACTTCTTTCTTTTCTCTTTTAATTGAATCGAATCTTCAAAACGCGCATAGATTTTCGATGTTTTTCAGGACACATGAGCTTATTCGATAATGAGAATGCAGATCAGTTAGCTGAACAAACTACAAAGAGACGTCTTAAAATAATACACACCGTTTCAAATACTAAAGTAAAAACAGAAGTTAGAAGAATAAACTCTCAGTTTAACATATACAACACTCTCAGATTCCAAATAAAAAAAGTAAGAATTTTGAATAGTTCCAATGGCCACGCATTCTTGGTCGACTTATTATAACACGTGACTTGTAAGCCTACTGTATAAACGAAGTATTTTGTTCTAAATTTCAAATTGTTGGTCTCCCAATTCTCGCATTTTTTTCTTAAAGTGTTAATTTTCTTTTTCAGTTTTGTAATTTCTTTAGATTTCTTGCTTTCTGGGATATCAAATCTTCGTCCTCCTTAGAGATCCGACAGCCAATTCACACATGGTCACTTTGAGCATTTAGCAACATTTTCTTGCCCTTTAAAAGTTGCCTGTAACTTGTTAGCTTTTAGTTTTAATGGTATTCTTGTTCTGGTTTTGCTACGGAAACTCTTAGATAACACATTCACTACTATCACTGGCCAACAGACCTTTCGGAGTAGACGTCCATGCAACTGTTACTTTGTCACTTACATGGACGTCTCACCTCTGCAATCTCCCCAGCCTCTCATCTCTGTTCTATTTATTCGCTCTATCTTTTCGATACGCCTCAAAAGAGTAGGCCTAAATCAGTAACGCGTTATCCTATGGGAAAAAACGGCGATTGCCTGAGTTTCCACCAACAGGTGGCTTTGAATCAATCGTTTATAAACTCATTACTGTAGTAACAATATCGAAATTAAAATTTGGGTCATATAAGGAAACCAAGATTGCAGTGTGGCGCATTCTATTTATTTTATACGAATAATTAAAGTAAAACCCTTGTGACTCGTGGACCGGTTAGCATCTAGACCCGTTAAAATGATTACTTTTTGCCATCTCAAAAATTGCGCTAATACAAAAATATACTACTAACAATATTTCTTTGATTACATATTACTGTATAAATAATATATGTAAAAATACACTTTCTTTTGACAAAATATAATTTAAAAAAGAGGTCGACGATAGTAAATAGTCGGAAATTTTAGAGTGAATACTGCTATTTGTAGATTTAACCGAGGTGCTACTCCCAGATATTTATTAACAGATTAAAGGCAAATACGAAGGAAAGCTTTTAACGGAGGTCGTTTGACCGAGAGGGATGAACTTGCTTCCTCCCCTTTTTTACTTTTGTTCGTTCCTGGCGAAAGTTTGACTTTTAATAAAAGTCATTCTTTTAATATTGTCTCGCCTAAAAATCTCCCGTCGACACGCGAAATTGGCCAAACCATCGACTTATTATTATATTTTCCCCTCTTCCAGACGGCAGTAGCGCCATCTCACTTCGAAAATTGTAAATAAGTGACGTGCGTCGAATTCGGTTTTCGCATTATTTTAATATACAAATTCGAAAGAAGAAAAGTAGGATTTTGTGTTGGATAGGATCATTTAATTAAACAAATACAGCAATTACTTTTTATGATGATTCTTCCAGTATTTTGTCTTTTTTTTTCTTTATGACAAATATGTTTGCGCTTTGAAAAAGAAAAAATTATTTATGTAACTCGACCGGAAAAAAGAAGAAATTATTTATAAACGAGAAGGTAGACTGCGACTACTATTTACAATATTTTGAGTTGCCGAACAACAAGCAGACTCTCTTCTCGAAAATAATTATTCTCCTTCGAAAATTTTGATAATTTTTAATGATAAAGTCGTTTATTCCATCGCTTAATTTCGGTTATATTATAGTGTTAGGATGTGTAATATATAAAGTTTGAAAATATAGATTATAAGTTACATAGTATCTATATATATACTGTAAATAGTCACTTTATGTGGTTATGACGTGCAGAGAAAAAGAAATAATGATTTAAAAATTATA
Organism: Centruroides vittatus; assembly: GCF_030686945.1. Taxonomy (NCBI): domain Eukaryota; kingdom Metazoa; phylum Arthropoda; class Arachnida; order Scorpiones; family Buthidae; genus Centruroides; species Centruroides vittatus. Next base: position 2,366,218 of record NW_027121927.1, read on the forward strand.
TCGCTTACATAATCAGCTGATTCATGCCAAACTTTTTTGTTTTTGCACAACTGCTAGTCTGGCAAAAAAACTGATTATTCAATGCTGTTTCCTTTTACCTTAGGGTTTTCGTTATTTATTGTTTAATTTCATTTGATAGGATTTTATGTTATTATAATTGTACGTTTGTATACGCTTAACCAGCAATTGTTGCTTCTTCGCCAAAAAAAAAAAAAAAAAATATGGCCAAAGACAACACTCCGGTCACCTTGCGGCTTCTTCAATAACTTCTATTATTAGGGTCGGATTAGCTTCCCTAATGTGCGAATGTGCTCGGAACAATTTGCTTCATTTGACTTCCGATAGTCTTTCCTTTACAATTAGTTTTAGAATAACAACGAGGAGAAGTAGGATATCTACCGAAGGCAGTAACACGTTCATGCCGTCAGTCGTTATTTTCCAAAACATCTACAGTACAGCAGAGTCTCTATCGTCCGTCATTCGCCAGTCCGACAAGTTTAGTCCGGCACTCCTCCTCAGGGAGATGAACATGACTTTTTACCACTTGAAACTTATGCGACAGAGAGAGACTGATGTACAGTACAGTATTACAGTAGAGTATGTATATACTGTTAGTCGCTAATTGTTCGTTGCATGTGAGGTCGGCAAAACAGTCACAATCGTGATTAATACGATAAATTAACCTGTGAAATAAGTGCATTTTTTAGTGTACAGTATCATACACACATACAAAATCCAGTAATTTGACAATCTACTATAATTCGATAACCGCGGTCCGATATATGTCGGATTACAGAGAATACTGTGTTTCGCTGCTTACACTGTGAATAGCGGGCATTGTTGACAGACGTTACATTATATCAATGTACCATGCGTTATACAAAAATGAATAAAATAATGTTCATGGCAAACGTTACGAAGAAAATAACAGGATTCTGTAGACGCTTACAGATAAATTGATCTTTTGTAAGGTTTTTATCAAAAAAAGAAAAAAAAAAGCTAAAGCTTCATCACATGTCATTTTTATGGGCACTTTGTTACTTGGAGACTGGTATGTTTTCTTTAATTTCGTAGCTCTTCTTGGAGAAGAACTAGATACTTACTTCACTATTTCTGCTGCATCACGTCTACCTGTAGACCGTAAGTTCAATTCAGCTGAAAGAAGAATTTCATCAACATTGTTTGATGCCAGCAAAAGTTTCACTTTGTTTTTTCGAAATCTATCGCTACTCTCATTGAATGACTTTTGGGGTCGGCCGATAGTTTTTCTTTCTTGAGCACCGCTTGCATCAAAAAAAAATTTAACGTTTAACTAATCACTACTTTTATCCAAGAATTGTTTCAATATGTAATGACAGTTAGTCCACCGTTCTTTAAGCTTTTTGCAAAATTCAGCACTTTTTTGCACTAGTTCACGAATATGTTCATCAGAATCTTCCAAACCACTTTTAGACAATTCATAATCACACACATGGGCCAATCTTCTTGAAACATTCGGTTTGTTTCTCCAAACTTCAAATAGCTCTCTTCTTAAAATTTCGTTCTCCAACGTTAAAATCTTTATTTAAAAAAAGTTGGTAAACATGGTCATAAAACAAATATAAATACTTATACACTCGGATGACTTACTTAAATCTTGAAATGGTTTCACAACAGACTTAAACGGCCTTTGCTATTGCAAAGGCCGTTTAAGTCTGTTGTGAAACCATCTGTTGTGAAAAAAATATGACCTTAAAAATACGTAGACCAAAATAGAGAATAATGACACGTAAAAATTTTTAATGTATAGAAACTAAGGGTACGTGATTGTAGTTTTATTTACCAAATAACTTTATTTGATCGGTTACAAATTACGTGTACACAAAAGAAAATCAGAAGATAATGTCGGACGACGTAAATGATGAAAGATTGCCGTGCTATATAAGGGATATTTGCATACTCCCATGCGAATCCTGTTAATTACTTTTAAATACTAGTTGTTACTCATAAATACATAATCATTTAGGATCACACTAAAACATTATTTAGGCTGATTTGATGTATAGTACAAAAATTTTAACTTTTGTTCAGTCAGATTTTTAATACGAACCACTGTGCATCGTTCGGTACTATATTTTACTGCGGACACATACACTTTTTCCATAGCTACTCATCGGCTTTGTTCTTTATCCTAAGCGAAGTAGAGTAATAAAAAACACGTGCTTCAAGCGCGCGCTACAATCATTTCGATGCCGTGTCGAACGTGACTACTAATGAAGAATGGTAAGATTAGACACCAGAGGTAGGGGTGATCAGACGTGCAGAGCGTTTCTAATCACAAGATTGATTCGCGTTTTCAGTTGTTACATAATCCTCATCGGCTGTGTAAAATATGCAGTTAGCTATATATTTTTTACCCAGACAGACAGAAGTATTGGCGATAAGCAGTAGCGTATTGTTATTTGAACACTGCGTAGGAGTGATGGTAAGATATGCTTAAGACTCGGCATCCTCTCTATTTACAAAATGATTACTTTTTATATCATCTGTTATTCTTTTTATACGCAAGCACAAAATTATTTGTGTCGAAAATGTCTTTAAACCTATATTTGAACTAAAAGTTGTATTCCGAAGTAACGAACGTGATCTAAGGTAGAACACCAATAATTGACACGAGTCGAAGCGATACAAATTAGATGTTTTAACCGACAGTTACAATTTAATAATGGAGAATTTTAAATTTATATTTTACAGATAATATGAATTCCGTTTGCCGTCCTAAGAAGTCTTGGGTTCAAGTTTACGGTCGAAGCGACGGAGATTCGTGGCAACCTCACTGGGTGGCCGTAGACACGGCCTGCGTTTGTTCTCTCCAACTGAAGCCCTCGGCCAAACTTCATTTCTTACCCTAAAATAATTAACGATTATTTATTTTAAAGAGGATCGTTCATTGTAACTGTGTAAAACGACATATAAAACACTATAACAGAAATTCAAAATGATTTCCTGTCTCAGTTGTCTTTTAACAAACGACTTCCTTTGTTCCTTCGCTTAATTGTAAATTTGAAACTTTCCCTATTATCGACGTCTGCACTATATTAAAAAGAGAAAATCGTATAGGATCCATAACTGAAAAAATTTTTTCTGGCGAAGATGATTTTGGGAATCAAACAAAAATATGTGAATAAGGATATTTAAAGAAAAGTATTGAATTCGTTATTTATGTCCAAAGAATTTATATGAAATAGTTTGAATTTAAAATATTCCCTAATAAAGATAACGTAAAAGAATGTGAGTGTTGTATTTGCGTAATTGGGAAGTTACCCTTATTAAAAAGACTTTCTGACTTTTTTCAGTTTTTAGTTCTAAATAACAATATCTATGACGAAATAATTTTGCTTAATTCTCAAAAGCAGGTATTCATTGAAAATAAATGAATTGAATTATTATAAAATGTTTTGGAATTAAGCTATCATATCATTTTTTTCGTAAATATTTTAATAAGTATTCGAGCGTAAACCATAGAAATATAAATGAAATAAAACGAGCAATTATTTATTGTGACACCTCACAAAGCAGGACTGCTATTTTTAATCATATTTTTAATTTATTTCATTTAAAATATATGCTCTCTACCTCAAATTAGTGGTGGCTTGCTCCTGTACATCGTACTTTTCCTTTAGCAATACAGTCGTGCCGATCATCTGTTAACTGCTTTCGGGGGAAGTTTTGAATTGAAATAATGTGCCTCCGGTTTGTAACGGAAGTTAATATGTAGTTAATTGCTCTTGCCCCCTGCCTCTAAGCTTTCCATATCTGGTCTTGACTTTCATCTATCTAACTCTGTTCTCGAGTTAAGGAAGGATAGACAAATAGAATAACAGACAGATAAACGGACGGACGACAGCGGGGATTTATAAGTCTACAATTTTTTCAAATTGCAGCCCAATTATAATTTTTTTTTTAAATTTATTCTGCTAAACTTTTTCTAATGAAAATTTCGTGGCATCTAGTCTCATTCGTTTATATTTTCCTTTTTTAATTATAATTATAATTTTGTAAGCTAAAAGTGTATTTTTCGTCGAAGATTTTGACTGATGATAAAACTATTTAAATTTACGACATATTCTTTTTAAAAATATTTTCGAAAAGTTTCTTCCAATTACATTTGATTTTCGGAGATAATTGCCTCGTTAATTACAAATTAAAAGGTGTGAATTGCCAGAAATGTTGATCTTTTTTATTTTAAATGTTACATTAGTATTAGTTATAGCTCTATAACAGAAACCGATAAAAACCAAAACGTTTTCTTCCAAGCTCCTATGTTCTTGACGGATTTATATCGACCGTAGGAATTTCAGTAATGAAAGATATTTCTAAGCGAAATATTAAATGTAAACAATTATGGCAAAAGAAATTAATAAAAATGGAAAAAATTCATAGTGAATTTCTTGAAAAATAAGTTAAATAAATAAAACTAATTTTTCGAGAATTAAAATTATGTTTTAAATATATTTGCAAAGAAAATACTTCATTTTAATATAATTATTTACTTGTCATTTTTCGTTGTCACAAGATTTTCATTTATGTTAAAATACAGTACCGGAACCAAATATCCGGCAAGTTCGAGACCGGAAGTGGTCCGAATTTCTGGATTATCCGGTTTTCTGAACATGAGCTAAATACTCATGTATACTCAAAAATAGCTTAAAATAAATAATAAAAGTAAAAACCGAAATTGTATTTAATAGTGAAAAGTTCAAATTCCAATACAGAAATATTTTTTAATACTATACAAAATTATCCCTTTTTACATAATTATCCTTATTTTAAATAAGGATTTAAATCATAAGCATAGTTTGACACAGATGAATGTAGTAGGCATATTAAAATATATTTCATATAAAATCTGTTTCTAATTTTAATTTTTGTTATAAAAACATCTCTTATTTCACACTTTTTCTTTTGTCGAAATCTTAATTAATAAAGCAATTTAGTAAAAGTTCTAAACGGAAATGACTCAAAAATGACTTCCTCGTTCTCCATCTTAAACGCCAAGACACTTTTCGCTTGTCCATGGCATCTTGCAGCAAAGACACGTTTTGCGATTCCGTTTTTTCGTTCTACGCCGCATGTATGCATTCGCTTTTATTCTGTTGAAAGCGGTGGTATTTGCAGCTATACAAATGAATTAATAAAAAACGCTAATGCAATTGCCTCGTTGATTACGAATTAAAAGGTGCCAAGAATTACTTGCACTGCAACATTTGCGAAGTGCGAAATATAAAGCGCCTAAATATACATGCAAATGCATTCTCCCCGTTTGATACGAAAACTATCGTTTGTTTATTATTTCATTTATTATTTGCTAATGCTTATATTTTTTGCAGTTCAAGTTTTATTGCGACGAAAGATTTTTCATTCAGAACTGGAATACGATTCAAATAGTTTAGTCCAACAGATAGCAGCGAAGACCAATTCACTGGATGACAATTTTCCATCTCTTTCTTTGTTCGGAATCTTTCGGAAATAGGAAAAGCCCATTGTCAGGTCCTTCTGGCCTATTTTTTACAAGTAATTGTCGAACACAGAGGATATATCGGATTTCCTATTATGAATCTCAATGGAATATATTTTATTGTTCTGACGTTAGATACATGCTATCATTTTATTGACTATCGAAAGCGATAAATCTTAGCGGCAGCGATAAACATTCAACGCGTCGGAATTTTCCTTAGTGGCGTGGCAAGCCTCTAGAGAGATAGCTTGTGGGATTGTTTCTACAGAAACTACCACCATCGCTCTCCGCTGCCACTGGAAACTTGTAAATTAGATTAAACCTTAAGAATATTAGTGTAATACCATGCAGTCTCGGCACATAGATGTGCCAATTCCTATAATAATTCATAGAAACTGTAGCCTACTAAATATTTACGTATCGACGTGTTCATATGTAGCGTTGTATGCTCTACGATGATAAGCACGAATAGAAAAACTGACACAATTTTCATAATGCGACAAGAATTCTTCGAAAAAAATTAATTTTGAAACTCTAGAGAAAATATGAGGCCACTAAAGGAGAACTTCCATATTTTTTTGTTACAGAAATTTCTGGGAAGTGCTACAAAAAGCATGTTACGAGAAATCCGAAAAATCAATAAAAATTTATTGGAGACTAAAGATGAATCAATGTTATTCCTTTAACACGAGTAATTTGAATTAGTCTCCGTGCGGAAAATTGCGCTGGTACACCTATATATGTATCGATGACATCGGGCCATAATTTACAGGACTACAAAAAATCGAAGCAAACACTTTTATTTTGCTATAAATCTTACATTTAATTGTGTTTCTCAATGTGTTTACCTTTCGTATAATATATACTCCTCACTCAACCTTTAGATTTAGAGCCCGGTCTAGCATCTCTTAGGAGACTTTTGTAATTTCTTCTCAAATGACGCGTTTAATTCATTTAATATGCACACGTTTCGTTTCTTTACTCTTTGTTTCAAATACAGTAATGCCTCGACTTACGCGAACCCAGAGTTACGCGATTTTTAAATCTCATCGATTCGTCTTTTGTTTGAGCGCCACGCAACTCTTGATTACTCACTCCCCCCACACTATTTGTTCAGCTTACATGTTCGGACGTGTCACGCGGAATCGATGCATAGCTACAATTTCTTTTGTGTTATTTATTTCTGTGTTTGTTATATCTACGGAGACTTGAGAGAATTGACTCTTCTGCATCAAACAAGAAAAGAAAAACTTTATCTTTGGAATGTAAAGTTAACATTATTAAAGACTACGATACAAAAATGAAAAGGGGTTACAAATTTTAGAAAATATAGATTCCAACGCAGAGCGCATTTCTTCTACAAAACGAGAAATAAAAAAATTATTAGCATGCTACGAAGAAATTTTGCGGGAGAAAAAAAATCTTTGAGCCGTCAGACGAATTTGTTAGATTTTATGAAGCCTTCTACATAAAAATAACTTCGGTTTACGATTTTAATAATATAATTTGTTATACATATGTATTATCTAAGATTTTATTAAACAGTTTTTTCTAAATTATTCTTTTCTTTAGTCTCCGGCCCCAATTAAAAATAATTTGTATGTATTTATATGCGAAATTATATCCCGACTTACGCGAATTCGACTTACGCGGTTATCGCTCAGTCCTACCTATCGGGTAGGACTGAGTTCGACGTAAGTTCGGGGTATTACTGTAGTCCCAAAAAAACTAATCGCAGGGAGCAGTATCAGGACTGTTTGGCAACCATTGTGTGGGTTTGATAAATGCAATTTTACTTTTCTATAAAAATGGAATTGTAGCTTTTGCTATATGTGAAGGCACAGATTCCTGATGAAATACAAAGTTGCCATCCGGAAACAGTCTTTTGGAATCTGACCGAAAGAAAGAACGAAGAATCTTCTCAATGTATTTTTTTATGATACTTTTGCCCCAGATTTTACGAAATTTGGAGTCGTTGTTCCCTTCGCTGAAATTCCGGCCCAAACCATAGTCCCTTGCGGATGACATGTTGAAGTTGATAGTGGTGCTTCGGAGCAATTTTGGTTCCTGTTAATGTAATACCTTTCTCTTGCCTCGCGATTCACTGAGATAAAACCAAGCTTCGTCAGTTGTAATAAATTTTTGCTAGATGTTTTTCTTCAGTATGGATACATTAGAAAGCTCATGGCATGCAGGTTTCTTGACAAGTTTAAAGCCCACTTTCTTCAGTTTATAACTGGTTACTTGTTGACTAACACTAAACCTTCGTCCCATTTTTGACTGCGTTGGTGGTTTTCCATACTGGTCATAGTCTTTTGTCTCTGTAATGTCGCCTTTGGTAGGATACATTTTCGTCCATCGCTGCTTTTCTTTGATCCTTGTCTGGATGCTCTCTGCTTACTATTTTTAATGTTTGAAATCTGTTCAATGGAAGTGTTTTTTAATTCTTCTGAATTGTCTGAAGGACCACCCAAGTTCTAAAAGAGTCCTAATTATCCCAACTGTTTCATCCCTTATTTTCTTATTCACTATTTTGTTCTAGATAACTGTTCTGGAAGTGTGCACATGCTACACTTTCTACTATTCAAAGGTCATCACATCATTACGCAAATCACTTTCATTAATCTAAAACGTTCATTTAAAAGTAATGTATTCACTTTGATTTTCTGTAGAGTCGAATAACAATGCCATTTACCTAATGATTTCTAAGAGCTTAACAGTACTGAAAACATACTAGTGTTTTCGGTACTAAAACCCCGTACTGAAAGGATTTTATTCCTACTTAAAATTTACATTCGTATTACCCTATGTTTACATTTCATGCTTTGACGCGAAATTGCCGGAATAGTAAATAACTTTTTGACCTAACGTTGAAATTATTCAAATGGAAAATAAGTATCGAAATGTTTTCGCACAGCAGACAATTCTCACGACTTATTATTGGTCGCTTTTTCATACAATTTTTATATTTTTGTCCGCATAAACAATATTTTCATTGTTTTCTTTTTTAAGTAGTCTGTATTTCGATAAACTAGCGACACGAACGACTTTCGTCGAAAAAAAAGTTTCATATACAGTACAGCATTTACAGTACCGAATCAAATGTCCGGCTTCCAAAAATCCGGAATTACCAGAAAACCGACTAATTTTGATGGGCTGTAGTATAGCTGTAGTTCACTGCGCAGCTATTTTGTTTGGGTTTTCGTGGCGTACGCCTCGCACGACGCTACTTCCAGTGTGGCTGTTACTATACAGTTTCTTAAACAAAATACAGATGTTGTACACGTGATTCATGTACTTGCGTCACATAAACGTAACTACCGAAGTAAGCCTACAACCGTAATTGGTTGTAGGAAAGACGTCTCTACCGTCTGCGTCACAACAATTGAACCTCACTCCACTTTTGCGTGACGAAAAGCAGCAATTAAAGTGAGTACAAACGCCTCACGTATGTACAGTACATCCGACTTTAAGATTCTACATCTTTACCCTGAACGTTCTTCGCTATCTCTGGAAATTTGGAAGTGAAATCAAGGCTTTACTGCTCTAACGGTTAGCATCTATAGAGTATACGAATACATTTAACTTATCTATTTATCTGAGGACGAATCCCGTCAATCAAGAAAGGCAATTAAATAATTACGCTTTTTAAGTCATTAAATTTGAAAAATCCGCAAAATTACTAATTTCAACCAGAAAGAAATTCGAATGGTATAAAGTTAGGTATAGATATATACAGTAATATAAAGATCGCATAGCAATTACCGCATTTTTCGATAAAATAAATATAACTTTATTTCAAAACTTTAGAAACATTGTATCTGCTGCATATTAAGAGTTAACATTGCTGTTATTTTGAAACTACATCATATCGTATTACTATATGAATACGAGGATAGGCGACAAGTCAGAAACCTCCCTAATACTCCGCTCTATTTGTTGTCTTAACATTGTTTTTACCATGATAATATTTATTTATTTAACTTTCCTCGTATAGTAATATCCTTAGCAAAACTTTTTCTCTAATTTGTAAGTGTATTTGATCTTTCTCGTGTAAGTTATTAGGAAACTTCTTGAAAACATCGTCATCACGAGATAATTAATTTTTAATAGGTATTTAGAAATTTTCATTATATAAAACTTTTTGATGAATACTTGTATACCCAACTTATTAATAAAAGGTCCCGTTTAAAAATATCGATAACTACAAGCTAGGCTAAATGTTCGGATTTCTACTTCTTTAACAAAATTAACTTACAATAATTTTATCAAACTCTTATTCGACTCAAAATTACATTAACTATAAATTTCGCTTTTAAGATAGGTTGATAATTGGGCTGCAATTTGAAAAAATTCTAGACCTATAAATTCCCACTGTCGCTGTCTGTTTGTCTATGTGTCTGTCCGTCTTTCGTTAATCTCGAGAACGAAGTTAGATAGATAAAAGACAAGACCAGATATGGAAATCTTAAGGATCGATTAACTATATACGAATATCCGATGCAAACCGGAAAGCACGTTATTTCAATTAAAAAATTTCCCCCTGAATGCAGATGACCAGCACGACTCTATTATTAAAGGAAAAGTATGATGTACAGGAGCAAACCACTACTAATTTGAAGTGGAGAGCATATAGTTTAAATGAAATAAATTAAAAATATGATTGAAAACTGCAGTCCGGAATTGTGACAATGACACAATAAATAATTGCTCGTTCATATTCAATTTCATAGTCGCAATATACTTCCAGATAAATTAATTTAATGTATAATGCGCGAATCGTAAAAAGTGGGAAAATATATTTAAAAAATTGAATGTTAAAATATTGAGATTTAAATTGTATAAAAATAAATCAAAATGAACATTTGCTTTCCAACAATTTAATCACAAACGAGATTACAAATGACAACGAATATCACCATCATATCGACCGATTCGAGCCATTGCCTTTATAAATATTATTATTTTCGATATTGGCAATTTAATATGATTAAAGCACGTTGAAACAGAAATACATAAACGATGGAGTTTCCAATCTGTCTAAGGCTTAATGTTTACTTTTGTATAATAATTAATTTCAATTCCGAGACGATTAAGTTAACTTGGTTCGATGCCGGTTACATTCGGAACGGATATAGTTACGTACCAGCAAAATATATATATTTTGACGCTTTGATCTACTAATTTTTATTGCACGATAACAAATAAAGTTGACTAAACGTCGATCTAAAGTACTTTCAATCTGGTCAGAGCGCTACTCAGTCGACAGGTTTCCGACTTGATGGAGTCGACCAATCGAACTAATTGTTTGACGTCGTCCAGAACCGTCACCGATTGTGTGAAGGGATCGTACCAGATCTCGAACATTCGAGGAATTCGTTGATATACAAATTGCCTGAAACACACAAAAATCTTATATCATTTATTTTAAAAATAAATTCCATTAGACGATTACGGAAATTGTTCGATTTACACAAAAAAGTAGGCCTATTATTTTGAACGAAGTTTATAATTATTCTTATAATTTTTAATCAAATTAATATATTATTGAAAAATTTCGAAAGAAAATTAAATTAGAATAGAATTAAACGTATACTTCTAATATTTCAGGTAAAGAAATACTGTGCATAGAATTTACAAATACGGGAAAGTACAGTTAATATATTTTCTGCATTATAGTTTATAATTAAAATAATTTAAAAAATAAAATAGTTTTCGTGAACCGACAGAGTTTTATTAAATAAAGACAAATTCAAATTTGTGTTGTGAAAAGAAAGAGCTTCAACATATTAAAAATATCAACACTATATCAAAATTCTGTGTTTTATTTCTTGTTTATTGATAATTTTAAGAACAAAACAAAAAAAAAAAAAAAAAAAATCTGGGAAAAAGCCAATATATTTAGGGAAATTACCGAAATTTTTCTTTGACGTCATCGAAACTCTCGGCCACGTAATACACGTCTTGATAATCCTGGTCTTGATAGGGTTGAACGGCAGTCTGATCGGGAACGAAATCTCTCAGTTCGGGTTTCCCGGATAAAGCGTGCTAAATTCGTAATAAATATTACACAATATTAATTTCAACGAAAGAAGAAAGGTAACTTTTAAACGTTTCGAGTCATTAACGACCGACTTCCGCCCTTATTGATTCTTTACTGAAGTCATTAAACGCGGTCGAATAATTTTCCAAAGACGTCCAACTTTCGAAAATCAGATAAAACTCTGGAATAATTCGCAAAATTGTCAACAAAAATTTAACATACTTTAAGTTCTCCGTAAGAGGAGAGCAATCCCGCTCCGTAAGCTTTAATTTGTCCGTCTTGTTTGCATAGTCCGAATTCTACAGTGAACCAATATAACTGAAAATAAAATGTAAAAAAATATAAAATTAAACTTGAAATTGTCAAAGTCTAATTAGAAAATAAGAAAATAGGCGAATTACCGTTGCGAATTTTTCGATATTTTCGTCCGATGCTCCGAGAGATGCCAAACCTATTTCTTGAGAAAATTGCGCGAAACTCGGATCGGCCAACATTGGCACGTGTCCCAATAATTCGTGTATACAATCTCTGAAATTTTAAATTGTTCCTTTATATTTTACATACAAAATGGCGCTTAAAGAGAAAAATCGTAAAGTAAATATTTACGGTTCGGGTGAATGATTCGGGGAGGAACTGTGTCGAACATATTGAGTGCACTGAAACACCCGATAAGCCAAACTGGCCAAAAAGTCTCTGGCAGTTAATAACCCCGCAGCCGGTCTAAGACTAAATCCAGTTTTTCCTATAACCGAATTAAAATTTCTTGAAATAAAATCATAAAATAATTAAAATAATACGTCAATGGGAATAAACGAGCTTTACTTTTCAGGAATGAAGAAACGTCTTCTAATTGAGGTATGTTATTCACTCGATATCCGCATTCCTTTTCTAGTAATTGAAACACTTCCAAATGTTGTCGACAAGAATGGCTTTCGTATAAAGTGCTTAATTCCTTATATACGGTCCCCCTACAAATCCAACGATTTATAATAAGTTATACCTTTTTACTATCGAATGATATCCAAATTAATGTCACTAAAATACATTCGCAATTTAGCGACATTTATTTGAAAATAATTAGTAATAAAATAAAGTATTATTCTCATCATTATTCTTGTCTGACTCATTAGTTTCGCTTATAACGATTTACTTGCTTACCACGTTTTAATTTCTTCTTCGGTATATGCGATTCTCGGTATGGCTTGACCACTGTAATCATAAATATAACTTTCTATTAAGAAAAGCACAATCAATAACCTTCTACGCTATATAGACTTTTAATAAACTGTTACGTAAAAATTTATACTTTTATTTGAATTGTATATACAGATATTTTAATTTAAATATTTCAAATCCATTAATCTTACGATAAAGTTTGTACGCATTAGAATTTAGGATAGCATTTTCTTTATTTTACGTATAAAATTCAAAAGAGAATGCTTTGAAAGGAGTCTGTATGGTTATTTGTAATGGATCCTAATGGATAAGTCCGGCTTGTTAGTTAGAATTTCCAAATTCGGAAAAGACATCCTTTTCTATATCGATAAAAAGGAGATGAATATATACTCACTGTCTATATTCGAAGGCAATTTGTGCAATCTCTTTCCTGCGAGCTCGATACACCACGTCCGAAAATCCCTGAAATATTAATTATTTATATTTTAAAATGTTTTCTATTATAAAATAATTTTAAAATTAAATTATTCGAGTAAAAAAATGTTAGAATCGATAAACGATGAGAAAGCAAATATTAATCCAGTTCTTTTATTTAAAGGATTTCGTTTATGTGACTAATATTTACAGTTCGAAAATTGTTTATTTATTTTTAAAAATATTTAATTTTCATATCTAAATAAAGAAAACGTTAATACACGTTTTAGTTGTTTATTACTGGTTTAGTTTTATTGGTGTTATTAGTATTGGTTTAGTTGTTTATTATTAATTTAGTTGGTTATTAAATAAAGGAATGAACATTAATTGCATGTAAAGTAGTAGCTCAATGACGAATTTTGTGCAAAATTTGGGTAATAAGTATAAATAAGTAAAAAATAAGAATAAATGATAATAAATCAGATTCAATCTTGGAGTTTTCTAGCTATAATATACACATAAATACATAAACATATACATAATAATTACGTAAATACATAAGCCTGTATCGATTTTCCTCGATTAAATTTCAACAAAACTAATTATTAAAAAATAATGAACTTATAATAACTTAATTAAGACAAAAAAGAAAAATTACTTCAAGAAGCTTGAATTAAACTTAATTAAATATAATAAGGACAACAAATTATTTTGGAATACAGTAAGAAGATACCGATTCAAACCTAGCATAAGCGAAAATTCACCAATCATCGACTTCGATACTTGGAAAAACTTCTACCAACGCTTCTCAATAATTCATCTGGACCCACCAATAATATTAAATACACAGGCATACAACGAACACCTGGATGTTGACTTTTCACTTGATGATCTAAATGAAGCAATTCAAAAAATAAAAATCAATTCAACCCCAGGTCATGATAACATTCCCAATAAATTCCTAAAAATGCTACCTAATAGTTCCAGATTAAAACTACTTAATATCTTTAATATTATGTATAAAGCAACCTCCTTTCCTGACTCTTGGAACACTGTTATTCTCACTATGATATACAAAAGGGGCGACAAGTCTTCCCCTAACAACTATAGACCTATAGCACTGCTATCTACAATAAGAAAATGCTTTACTTCAATGTTAACAACCAAATTTCAACAATGGACCAAAGTCAACGACTTAGAAGCCAAATTCCAATACGCCTTCTCTAAAAATAAAGGTACTGAATCTGCTATTTTTATTCTACTAATGATAATTCAGCTTTATCTTACAAAAAAACACAGGAAAGTTTATGCTGCATTCATCGATATAAAAAAGGCCTTCGACTCAGTCTATACTCCATTACTAATAAATAACTTAAAAGCTTGTGGTGCTAGCAATAAATTTACAGCTACCATAAATAAGCTTTACTCAAATTACTCTGTTAAAATTAAACAAGGCAATACGATTTCTCCTCCATTGATTCTTTCCCGTGGAGTGCTCCAGGGTGACCCCTTGTCACCCTACCTATTCAATTTTTATTTATTGGGCATTGACCATCTTTTTAATAATTCTTCCGAAGGCATTGATATAAATAATCGAATATTTCATTATATCCTCTTCGCCGACGATCTAGTCATATTAGCCCCAAATAAAATATCACTTCAACGCAAGATTAATCAACTCAACTGTTATCTTAACTCAATCTACTTGGAAATAAACCCAACTAAAACTAATATAGTAATTTTTCGTAAGAACAATAAATTATCTAATAAAGAGACACAAATTTATCATGAAAATACTCCACTGCAAATAGTCAACGAAGTTACTTACCTAGGAGTCGTATTTAACTGGAACCTGACTTTCAAAACTCAAATTTCAAAATTAAGCATCAAAGTTAAACATGCAATTGATAATCTATTATTTCTATGTGCAACAATGAAAACATCAAATTTGAATATCCATCTCAAACTCTACAACACCATTGTAAATCCTATCATTTATTACGCAAGCCCAATATGGGGACTGGATTATCTATATAACCTTGAAACTCTACATATCTACTTCCTTCGAAAGTTATTTCATCTTGAAAACACAATACCTGGATATGCCATCCGACACGAGACTAGTCGTACTTGGGTTTTTCCCCATATATTAAAACGAATTATAAAATTTTACTACAGACTTAAATACAAAAGTGATGACAATACCGATTTTTTATATCAAGAAATGATAAAGCAGAGCAATAACGAGAAAAACAACCACCTTTGGCAGTATAAATTTCGAAGATTATTAAACTCTTTTGGTATATCAGAATTACTGTTCACCGACACGATTCAAGACTGGAAATTCGCCTATACTCTCCTACTAAATTCGGCTGTATCCCAATCAATTAATAAAGACCAGCTCTCCTTAAATCAAAGCAACTACCATCCTTGGTATATTAACATACTCAATATTCCCTCTTTTCAACCCTATATGTGGCAACCAATTGACCTAAACGTAAAACGTCTAATAATGCAGCTACGTCTCAATAAATACTCTCTTTTTGTTAATAGAACATATATAAATTTTTCGACCAATTACTGCCAATTATGCCAATCTGATGGCTTTTCTATGATCCACCTACTCCAAAACTGTAAAGCACTAACTAAATTGCGTGAACAATATGACATAATAAGAATATGCAACGTTGGATCACTTCTTGACTTTAAAATTAACCTAAACTTCATCAGCAGAAATGACGCCTATAAAATTTATAACTACTTTGCAAAAATCACTGAAAAAATTCCCGATAATAACTAATTATTTGTTGTTGTTTATTTAGGCAAATTCTTTATAACAATACAACCCAAAGGTAAAAACAGTGCCTTGTAATAAATTATGTTAATTAATAATTGTTACAAAAGTATGTTTTATGTAATTTTATCATGTAAATTAATTCTTTGTGTAATACTTGTATTTGTACCACCCCCTTAGAGGGAAATTTTCCCTTTGCAAATAAATGATGATTATTAAAAAATAATCGTATTTAAATTATTAAAAATTAATTTAAATTAAAAGGCAAACTATTTTAATGAAATTATATTAAATAATTTTTTCGAGAATTTTCATAAATATATGTTGTTGTTTGATGCACAGTGATGCAATTCTCCAAGTATTGATACTTTATGAGTTTTACTTAAGATCCGAATGTAATTGATGTTAATACCGTAAAAATTTAAAAAATTTTCGAATCGATAAATAAAACATTGATTTTGTGAAATACTTTATAAAACAAAAGACCTACTACTAATAGATTGCAGAATTTGAAAAATCAGTTTCTTTGTAGCTTCATATTATAATTAGAGCACCCAAAATTTATGCTGTTTGTAGATTTTTAAGAATTCGATTGTTTTAAATTACTTTTACGGCCATGAAATATTTTAAAGACGTATCCATTCTACTCCAGTTCATATTTATTGTTAAAATGGTCAGATTTTATATAATTTCTATAACGCAAAAATAAATAAATAAATATCGATAAAATGAACATCTTATAATTAATATCAAAGGGATATTTCTTTTGATTAATAACTATTAAATGTTACCGTAAAGTATTTAAAAGATTAATATAAATTAGCTAAGAATTCTCATTATATTTTACTAAAATACAAATTGTATTCTGTCGAATCTATTTTATTTCTGAATTAATAAAATTTCGAAGTTTGTGGAAATACCCCTAAAATAAGTAGGAGGTCTATTTTGTAATGCTCTTCAGTTCCTTTGAAAACTTCGAATGGTCTGTATATTAAATCAATATATTAGGTTACGCGCAACGTTCTTTTATATACATGTACTGTACTACATATTGCAATAAAAAACGGATCTTTTTGAATTTAATTTCTCCAACATTTTTACTTTGATCTATATTTGAGAGTGAGGATTAAATATTATCTCGTTTCTATGAGAAACGTCTGATAGCATATCTTACTTTCTATAATGACTAGCAATTACAAAAATTATATCTTATTATAAATTGTTGCATTTCGTACCGACAAATTAGTTTTAATATTTAAAACGTTTCTAGATACAAAGAACGAATTTCAAAAAATTAGAATGTTTGGCTTTCATTAGTTATAAGTTAATTCGTCGAGTTACAGTATGTATTGTATAGTACAGTACTCTACAGTACAGTATAAACTATAACAAGCCTGAATATAAAAGTAGTGACATCGAAAAGTCGCAAATATATTTTCTTTACGTTCAATGTCACGAATACATTAAAATACACCTTAGCTAATGAAGCATTCCATCTTTTCTTATTCAGTGTACAGTTCATCAGGAAGTGACGTTCGTATTCATTTAAATTTCCCGTGATGAAATAACATATGATATTGATTGTTTTATAAAAGCTTATTTTGTAAAATGTACTTATTTAAGAGAGATATTGTTTATATTTAAACTGAATTACGGAAGTTTTTACAACGGAAAATGCGTACAGTACTTGTAAGATACATCTTTTTAGTGATAAAATATGATTATGCTTAAAGTTCTTAGTGTAAAGTATCGGAATTTACTAAATCCTGTTCGGTAAAAATTCTAGGTGCACTTTTCTTATTATTAAAATTTCTCTGGTATTACGTCTTCGATATATAGGAAAGTCATTTCTAATTAATTTAATTTTTTTGTCTTTTACATCCTCCGACTCTACATCGAACGTTATAGCATATACGTGTGAAATATGATTCAAAAACAGGTATTATCCGCGGCGACGGCAATCTTACGAGTTTTAGTATTCCCTCAGGTGACAGTAGGCCTATTGTAGTGTAATTCACAAATGAAACAAACAGTTTTTTGAAAAAAAGGAAAAACATTCTTTAGAAAAATAGTCGAGATTAGGGTTTTTCAAACGGGATCCCGGTTGTTTTTTTAACCCGAAAAATACCCGAGAAATTCTTCTAATTCCGGGAAATCCCGCAAATTTCTTAAAAATTCACATTTGTCTTATTTTGTGTTAAGGTTGAGGAAATTTTGCAAATAGAAAGTATAATTAACTCATAAACTGTCAGAATTCATTTGTATTTATTAATTTTAAACCTACTTATTAGTTTTTTTAATTTTTCTTTGTTATGGTATTTCACAAATGGTCAATAATCAATATGTAGCTTATCTGTGGCAAGATTCTAAAAATTCTTTACTTGTCAGAACCTGTAACATCTGGAACAATTGTGTTCACACTGTCTTAATTTTTAACCATCAATAGCTTGAATAACTGCGTAACGCCAGATTGTGCAAATTGGGCAAGGATACAAACGAGTACGAAGTATGCAAGTATGAAATTTTTTAAAATAAACCTAATTATTAAACCCAAACGAATTGCCGAATTATCTGGATTGGTGCTATAAGCTTGGTGCTGCTATTAGAGCAGCAGAGGTAGACAAATCAAGAATACTAGAGAGCAAAAGAAGTACTACAATCCCGAAAACGAACTAGAAATCTTCCAGGCTACAGGTGAAAAAACACATAACATTCGTCTTCTCTTAAATGCAATCGTCTTTAATGAAAACGTGCAAGTGGAATCGTCTTTAAGACGATTCCACTGACATCAATTGAATCGGAAAGGGCATTCTCGGTAGCGGGACTTTTCATTACTAAAATAAGAACCAGATCGAGTGATTTGAGTATTGACCATCTTTGCTTTTTAAAATCTTATTATAAAAATTCACAATATTTTGCATTGTTTTATTTAAATAACGAAAATTACCTTCTAAGTTACAAGATTGATCTAAGTTCATTTTTTTCTTTAAATTTTCAACTCAGTTCAAAGGCACTTTTGTTGTAAGCATTTTCCAACAAACTTTAATCAATTTTTTCTATTTGTGAAAATTTCTACGTAATTCAAAGGTAATTTTTAATATATATCTTACACAGCATTATTAATATGATTTTAGGGGTTGCAGAACGTATTAAATTGCTTTAAATGTGAAAAATAATTATATTATTTGATTTCAAGATAGTTTGCATATCTTAAAAATAATTAATTAATTCATGGATAAGAAGGATGAGCCAGAAGTAGGAGAATTGACAGTAAACATGGATGATCCAGAAGATATATTAGTGATTAGAGATGATGAATCAGATGCAGAAGATTTACAGGAAATCGAGAAAATTGTAAATGATGATTCGGAACGCAAAGGATATGAAATCAAATTTAATGCTTTTTGTGAAATAACTTAAAAACGTAGGCGTTCACGCCAACACATTTACTTGAAAGAAAAAGAATACAAACTTTTAACGCAAAATTTGAAAACATTTTTAAAATTAAGTATTATCTACGCGCATGAGCATAGAGATGTAAAAGTGGAGACAAGCGGAGATATAAACGTATAAATAATAATAACTGATCGCTTGTCTCCACTTCTACGTTAAATTAGGAATTAAAAAAGCTCTTTTCTTCACTTATTCTTTTTCCTCAAACTTATCTAATTTGGACGACTCATTTATATTACTAAAACTTTCTGTTTCGGAATATCAAGACCTAAATTGACTAAAATCGGATAAAATTAAATAAATTATTTCCTGTTGTTTTTTGTATTTTTCGTTTTAAAATTACAATTATAATAAATGCATTCGGATTGGATTAATGCAACACAACACACAGGCGTTCTGCCAAGGGGAAACAATATGAAACTGGCTCCTTCTTTAGGTGTTGAACACGTGAAGAAAACATGGAAAACTGTACTATGCCAACCCATTGATCAGGCGTAAACAGTTTCTACAATCAACTACCAATGCTCAGTGGTGTTATCTACTTGTCATACATATCGTTAGGAATAATTTCACAATTCTGCTCCTCAATTCAAAAATTGTAAGAAAGAACGTACTTTTTGGCTGCATATAGCAGACAAAAGTACCTTCTTTCTTATAAATATAATTAATAATCACTTTTAAAAATGTGCAACAATTAAACTATTGGTAAATAAAGCGCCATTTCTCACCTTGTGGTGACTTTTAGCATCGATTATTTTTTGCCAGTAAATCAACTCAATAAAAATATTTCATTGCAATAATAAATTCTAAGTAATTTATGTAGAAAATATTAGCGATTAGAGATGATGAATCAGATGCATCATTTTTAACAAGCAAAAAATCACAAAAGTTTCATTTATAACTATAGTAATTAAAATTAAAATTAAATAATTAATAAAATACAGGTATACTGCAGGTTTACGTCTAGGGTTTCTCAAACGGGATGCCTATTGTTTTTCTAACCCGGGAAATTTTCCTCATCCCGGGAAATCCCGCAAATTTCTTAAAAATTCACTTTTTTTCTTATTTTGCGTTAAGATTAAGGAAATTTTGCAAATAGAAAGTATAATTAACTCGTAAACTTCAGAATTCATTTGTATTTATAATTTTAAACCTACTTATTAGTTTTTTAAATTTTTGCTCGTTATGGCATGTCACAAATGGTCAATAATCAAAATGCAGCTTATTTGTGGCAGGACTCTGAAAATTCTTTGTCAGAACCGAACCTGTATGTAATATCTGGAATAATTGTGCTTATGCAGTTTTAATTTTTAACCATGCCCAGTAACTTCAATAACTGCATTATGCCGGGTTGTGCAAATTGGGCAAGGATACAGACGAGTACGAAGTATGCAAGTATGACGTTTTTCTTCATAAACCTGATTATTAAAGACAAACGAACTGCCGAATTATCGGTTATAAGCTTGATGTTTCTATTATAGCAAGGTAGACAAATCAAGAATACTAGAGAGCAAAAGAAGTACAGTACTACAATCTCAAAAACGAACTAGACTTCTTCCAGGTTACAGGTGAAAAAACGCATAACATCCGTTTTCTCTTAAATGCATTAAAGACGATTCCACCCACATGAATTGAAGCGGAAAGGGTATTCTCGGTAGCGGGACTTTTCATTAGTTAAATAAGAACCAGATCGAGTGATTTGAGTATTGACCATCTTTGCCTTTTAAAATCTTATTATAAAAATGTACAATATTTTGTATTGTTTTATTTAAATAACGAAAATTACCTTTTAGCTTAGAAGTTTGATCTAAGTTCATTTTTTCTTTAAATTTTCAGCTCAATTCAAAGACATTTTTGTTGTAAAGCATTTTCCAACAAACTTTAATAAATTTTTTCTATTTGTGAAAATTTCTACGTAATTCAAAGGTAATTTTTAATATATATCTTACGCAGCATTATTAATATGATTTTGGAGGTTGCAGAACGTATTAAATTGCTTTAAAAATGAAAAATAATTACATAATTTGATTTCAAGATACAGTATTTTGTATATCTTAAAAATAATTAATTCTATCCCGGGATTTCCCGGGATCCTGGAAACAGTTCAGTTTAAACAATAAAGAGAAGTACAAAAGAAATCAGATTAAAGAATATCTTTCATCTTCCCAAGAAAAAAGAAATTGTTTTATAAATCAAAATAAAAATAAAGAAATTTTTATCGTATTATAGCAATATATCACATAAATTTGATATTTTTTAAAGTTGCAAGTTAAAGAATATGATAAAAATAAAAACTTTTTATAATATTTAATAATTTAACAGAATTACAAAAAACGTACAAGACCATTTAAAATAAGTTTTTAGATACAAATTTATAAAATTAATCTTACAAAACCTTTAAAATCTAAATATGAATTTCAAAAATTTTATTTTTTAATGGTAGATATTTTTATTTAATATTTATAAAGTTTGCTATTTAAAATTAAAATTCAAAAACTTATTTAAATAAGTTTAAGAGCTAATAATCGTTTTCTCTAAAGTTTTGAAAGAGAATTTTTAAAGAGTTATAAGAGTTACTTAGTTGGATTCGCCTAGTGATCTAATGTATACAGAACTTACCGGGTGATCGTGATCCAAATCGGGTTCGAACTTGGAAGTTATGTGAGAGCAAAAGTCCAAGTCGCTAATATGTCGAGGGAACCAGGGTTCTGTCACGAAGGATGAAACTTATTAATTTCGTACGACTTTCCTTAATCGATTCTAGACTTTACCTTTAATGCTCAACTTCTCGGTTCCCAGGACTACTGCTTCGGCTAATTCGCTCTGTCGAAGACTTTTAATCAACAGCAGTAATCCATCTCGAGTTATATTCAGACGAGCGAATACGTCGTAGTGACGAGAATTACGTTGTGAGCTTCTTGTTTCCAAATACGTTATTTCTCCTTTGCTTGTCTAATAACGGTTAAAACTATATTAAAATCTCAATACATAAATTAATTTATTGCCTAATTAACGGAATAGTAATTACTTACTTCGACGATCGTTAGAACCGAGGGAAGAAGATTTATTCCTCCGTACAAGTTAAATATTATATTAGATGTTTGTAGTTTCTCTGCTTCTTCTTCCGGTATTTCGCTAACTAAAAATACCTACGAATAAGTCAAAGTTTAGCCTAATTAGTTGTATAAATAAATGAAAACATTTTTTAAAACAAAGAATATCGAAACGAAAATGAACATTTATTAATTGCTCATTAAAACATTTACGGTATAGGCCTATGATATTCAGCTTATGCACAATTCTGTTATTTCGGCACTGCTAAATGTGTTGATATAGGCTATAACAGCTTTGTTATCACTCGAGACAAAGTTAAGCGCGTAAAATATTTTATAAAGTAATTATTTGTTTTATAAATGAGCTTATTCTACATAAAGTAAGTGACGATAAATTCTCTCGTCACGTAGAACACTAGAATAAAAATATAAATGTTGAATCCGTCATGTTACTATTATCGATGGATCAAGTCTATCGAGATAGTTTATATGGATAATGCATTGTTACTGAAAGATGAACGTCGTATAGTAGTTAAGATCACACACGTTTGTTTTTTCTTTCAGTCCAGATGTTGATTCTTTTCTTTAACCCGTGATGTAACATTAATGTTATGTCACTTTTTTATTTTGTACATGGAAATCAAAATTTAAAAAATTTACTCAAACTAAATTTACTTATTTCGATATAGATATTTACTGTTTCGAATTATTATTTATTAGCGAAACTCTTATTAGTGTTCGTACGCTTATTAATTTTTCTAATATAATTAGAATACGGTTCGATTTAGTCTAATCACCTTCTAAATTAATTTTTAAAAATTAACGCAAAAACTAATGATGGTTAGGTTCTTTCTTCTATGTCTCTTCCGTTTTTTCTATAGTATTAGCAACTAAAAATCCTTACTCACAGTAGTCTAAGTTTATAAAGATTATTTTGTCAGTCCAAATAGATTTCATAGATTTGTAGGAGTACTTTAATTATAGAATTTAAAAAGATTTAATTTTATTGAACTGCAATTTGAAAAAATTGTAGACCTATAAATTTCTACTGTCTGTCCTTCCTTAATCTCGAAATCTGAATTAGATAGATGAAAAGAGACCAGATATGGGAAGCTTAGGAGCAGGAGGCCCCGATTAACTATATACGAACTTCCGGGTTGGACCGGAAACCACGTTATTTCAAATCAAAAATGTTCTCCTAAACAGAGTTAGATAAATGATCGGCATGACTTTATTGTTAACAGGAAATGTACGATGTACAGGTCAAGATACTACTAAAATTGAGAGCATGGTGATAAAAAGTTGCAGCCCGACATTGACGGTGTGACAATAAATAATTGCTCGTTATTTTTATAATCATATAATGATAATTTGTCACTTGTCTGAAATGGAAAGTGTCCTTCGATGTTCAATTTTTCTTATCATTTGATTTCTGTCAACAAGTAATTATTCTATTAATATTATCGCCTATATTATTAAAAAATCTTAAGTAACTGCATAAAAAAATATTAATTCAAAATTTTGGTAGTTTGTTTGTTCACAGTATCAAAGCATGAGTCATCTCTAATTCGATCTACGTAATAATACACGAAAATTGTCAAATTTTTGCAAAAGCGCTTATACTAAATAATTATTTTCCACGCAAAAATTTAAATTTAGGTCATATCTTTTTAAGTTGTCTTTAATTATAAATTATAAAAAAAGATTAAGGAAGTTTAATAAAATGAGAAATCAATCACGTAAATACATTAATCAAATACCGTATTTCCTCGATTAAATCTCGTCAGTTTATTTTCAACATACACTATAGTACGGATCCCCAGAGTTTATTTGAAGCCTTGGGATTTTTGGGAGCCAGTGTTTATTACCATGCAACAAAAGAGGACTACATAATAATTGAAAGAAATCCCTCAGTTACCCGAACTATCAAAACCTGTATTTATGGATTACAGCTAACGTTTGAAATAACTTAATTCCCGTTTTTATAGTCAACCCGTTCAGCGTCTTCAAATTCGGTTATTACATTGTTATTCGTGTCTGCTTCGATGTCATTGTAGGAAGATGGTAGTCAACATCTTGACTACCATCTTTTGACTACCGTCTTACTATAATATTCTGGTTTAAATTCACTATCTCTTTAGAAAAGAGAGTATGAGTTTGAATGAAAATTTCCCTAATTACTCTTCAGTTGATAAGCTCTCGACTTACGAACTCGATCGCGACTTTCCCACGTTCAATATTCGACAATATTTATAATTTTATTTCTAAAAATGTTACCGCGAACCTTGGAATAAAAATAGCTGGTCGACTCAAGACAATTTGAAGAGGTAGAATTTTAGTTAAACTCCTTGCAGGCCACACTAAATTATATTAGTCTATGGACTGCAGAACATCAACATGTTTCACACACTTTTCAATCCGGAGTTTATTTCTTTATTCCGCGAGATTTATTAGAAGACAGGAGTGTATTTTCAATTCCGGGATTTAATCGAAGGAATACGGTATATGTACGCAGAATATCTTCTTAAGTCTTTATTATTAAACACAAGAAGAAAATCTTCAATGTTATGAAAGGACAGAAACGCACTTCTGTAAAAATACTCGAACCGAAAAAAATAGAAATCAATTACATGTAATTGCAGATTGCTGTTCCGGAAACAAACGCTTTTAATGAAATTACTTTCTTTCGGAATAAACAGTACAATAAAATTGTTAGGCCTACTGATTTAAAAATATTGATAGTAAAATTTGGAACTAAACCAATTTTTCTATTGTTTTCGGCACAAGCCTGTTGGTTTTGGCGTTTTTGTCAAGTTGATGTTACAATATTTTTTATCGAGAAAGTATTGGAATAATATCAAATTAAGTTAATTTTAGACTTTTAGTTTCAAATAAATTCCAATCGTTTCATTTTGCTAAACTGTGATAATTTTTTCGCAGTTTCTGTGTCAAAAAGGAACAGTAAAGAAATGAAAACAAAGTAATAACATAAAAATTCAAAATGTAGAAAATAATCGGAAATTCAGAAAAGATAGTGTATATATATATAAGGAGTATTTAATGAATTAAAAATAAATTAAAATTGGAGCGAAATCAAAAATATTTAATAGTAATAAATGCCCTGATAAATATGCAAGACGAAAAGAAATTTAAAAAATTTTAAGATAACTTGTTAATATTTTTATGTTAAAAGGAATTGGTCATTAAAAATAATGAAACTCCGAATCAAATTCGATGTTTTATCGGTTAAAAAGTAGTATATGTCACAGTTTGTTTACTAATTAAGGAATTAGTCGTGAGTGAAAATCGAAAAATGTAACAAACCTTCATACTTTATCTTCTCGAAAGTTTTGTTGTATAAAAACAGATTAACCACGAACAAATAATAATTTTTTTAAAAGTTTCCATAAAATAGACTTACTCGTTAGAGTGACTATGAAGTAAAGTGTGATTTTTTTATAAAGGTCATTTAAAAGTT
Organism: Centruroides vittatus; assembly: GCF_030686945.1. NCBI lineage: Eukaryota > Metazoa > Arthropoda > Arachnida > Scorpiones > Buthidae > Centruroides > Centruroides vittatus. The sequence goes on from NW_027121927.1 coordinate 2,392,126, forward strand.
TATAAATTAATTAAAATATACGAAAAAATGTAATTACCTCGGCTAAAAAGAACTAAATCGATCGGTATATCAACATCAACAATTTTTTGCTTGCGAGTTAGACATATCGAAGATTAATAGTGGAATACCATTTAAACTGCAGACATTTATAAAATGTATGATATCGAAATAAACTGCCAACGAAGCAATGAACTAAACAAATTGAACAATATAGAATTAAGATAAGAAATTAATTTTTGTGTTCATTTAAACGTCGTTAAGAAAATATAAGCGATTAAGCAACAGTGGAACAGCCTAATTACAGAAAACGAGAGGAAGTGACGCAAATATGACAGTAAACTAAATAAACTAGAAAGGATTCGAATAAAAAAGATTATGACATTAGAAAAATGGATGTAGTCTTCCGTTTTCATAATCTTTATGATGTGAAAAAATCAACAATTTTTTAAAATCAATTTATTTAACAATTATTTAACAAAAATAAACTCTTTAGTTATGGGATATTCTTTAGAACTAGGAGAGATTCGCTAATCGAAAGATTTTCTCATGAATGTCTTTTGTCAAAGCCTTTTACTGATTGAAATATTAAAAATCAATCATTTCAAGCGAAGGAAATCAGAAAAAAAATGTTGATTCCCAATTGTATAAAACATCTATATTTATTTTTTGGTACTCTGCGAATTTCGTTGCTAAAAAGCCAATTTTTTAAAATATTAATTTAAAAACAGTCGTATGGCTGAGGGGATAAAAACGTCAGCCTACGCTCTGTGGAATTTGGGATCAAATCCGAAAAAGCAAACCCAGAAATATTTTATGGGAGGTAAGTCCCGGTATGCCCCATTGTGAACGTGGACGAACCCACAATGGATATGAAATACTAGGGTTAAAAAGTGAAGGAAAAAATGTATTAATTCTGAATTGAATAAAATCATATGACATGTATTTGATCTCTCGAAAGATACTTCGTGTGTAGAAAATGGAAGAGATTAACATGATTAGATTTTTTTTTAATATAAAATTCTTTATATATATAAATATATATTTGCAAATATATAAGTAACACCGCCTCGTATTTGTATATTGATAACTTTTGCGCAGAAATTCATCAAATATTTTAAAATGATATCGTATTATGTTCTTCAGAAGAATAAAAATGACCAGATATTAACTTTGTTATAATTAACGAGCAATTATTTATTGTGGCCTATGCTAGACTGCAATTTTTAATCATATTTTTAATTTATTTAATTTAAAATATACGCTCTCCATCTCAAATTAGTAATGACTTGCTCCTGTACAGTACATCATACTTTTCCTTTAACAATAGAGCCGTGCCGGTCATCTATTAACTGGTTTCAGGGGACGTTTTAAATTGAAATAATGTGCCTTCCAGTCTGCATCGGAAGTTCTTATATAGTTAATTAATCGGGGTCTCCTGTATCTAAACTTTCATTTAACTCCGTTCTCAAAATTAAGGAAAAACAGATAGACAAACAGAAGGACGACAGTGGGAATTTATAGGTCTACAAACTTTTTCGAATTGCAGCCTAATGAATATAACCTACGTTCGATTTCTTGTACGTACTTGTGTAAACTTTTATGGATCGACGAATTCTTTAAGAACTATAGATGGAGTAGGTCAAGTACTTTTGTAATAATTCCAAATCTTCATTCTCTATTCGAACGGTAATTCGAATTTCCTAAAATTTAATTGTTCTTCATTTGCTTACGAGAGGAATTATAGCATCTTAAATGATGTTTACAGTATTCTAAAAGCGAGTTAAAACTAAGTGAAATTATGTATAACTTTAATATCATTAATATATGAACTAATCGCCAGGTAACGTTCGCGAAGGAACTAGAGGAAAATCATTTCGCTTCGGCGAGTTTATTTGAACAAGAGTGTGAGCGAAGAGGTCATCTTAATTAGGACCAACATAAAACTGTTAGTTCTATACGTCGATTCGTCTCTATCTTCTTACTTATTAACATATTCGAAGTAGCATTTCTGGTTCCTTACAAGAAACTTCTTTTGACATTCGGTATTCGAACTGAATAAACATGTAGACTCTATATTTCGTAAGCAACGCTCAACTAATTCTATAAATTACTTAAAGAGAAACGTCACTAATTACATATTAAAAACAGATAAGAATATAACAGAAATTTGGAAAAACACTAACCACGTGTTTTAAAAGTTTTACTCTAAAGTATATTCTGGAACTTTAAATTCCATTCAAACTTTTAAACTTTAAGTTTGAAAGCTACTTTACTAATTAGTATAAATAAAATCTTATTTGAATCGATTAAGCAATAAAAGGCGATAATTATTAACGAAAGTATTTTTTAATTGCGCTTAATGTAAATCGATCGAAAAGATGATGGATCATTACAGTTCAAATACGAAATTTGAGCCGTTATACCACTATTTGTAAATATTTGATAAATGTAGAGTAATTTTTTTAATTCGACCTTAATTCTACTTTTAATATCTAGTAATTTTCATTTTGCATATTTTGAATTTTTTTAATACTTATTTTATCGATAATATTGATCGTTTTATTTAATTGTCGTTATCTTTTTAATAAATGAAAATTCGAGATGTTCGTAATAAAATTTCATACGAATCGATAGATGAAAGTATTTGAAATTTTTGACTTTCGAGTAATTTCTATTCTGTGAACGAAAATAAACTAAACTTTTGCCTTAAAAACGTAAAAACAGGAGGAGAACTATATGTACGAATAAATAAAATGCTCCTTACCTCTTCTTCCGATAATTCTTTATCCTCCGAAAGATTTTTGTGCTCTTTCAGCCAATTTTGCTTGGCTTCTTTCAATTTCTGAGTCTCGAATTTTGCATCGTCCACCAAAGAACGTCTTCTCGAAGGATATCCATGCTGTAAGAATTACCGTAATGTATTATCTAAAATGTTATGTTTTGATATATTTTTTAAAAATTAAATTAGTTTAATTTCCTAATCAGAATATATTCCTCCAAAGAACGTTTGTAGATTGGTAACTTCGTCGAGTTCATATAAAAATATAATCTAAAATTCACTTACAGAATGTATTAAAGTATTACGAGTAAATGAAAACCGATAATTATATTGGCAGGTAAGTTTTATTCTTACAAAAACAGATTCATCGTTTTAACAGAATTCATTAAGCAAAAAGGTTCCTCGCGGGGAATATCGAGAAAAGGCGATCCTCGCGCAAAAATAATTACTTAGTTTTACTAGAGAAATTCCCAAACGGGAATAACGCGAATCTTCCAGATAATCCTCGAAGGACGATACCTGAAAACAACTATTTGTTTTTTGACGTTTACTCCCGTCCCGACGTCATCGATTTTACTTATACGTCAAAAAAAAGAGCGATCATTCGTCATGCTACTGCCGTGTGACGTAAGATCCATAATCCGTTTCCGTCGATTCCAGACTAAGGTATTAGCGTAATCCATCTTCCAATCATTTGTTAGTCTCCGTCGCCGTCGTTCGACTTTTATTCGTTTGTTTATCGGAATTAATACGTTTCGTCCGAGCGTTTATCGCCTTCTTCCTTTAGCAAAACGTTTAATAACCTTAAGAAGAAACGAGCATATTACATTTAAGAAACTTTCCACGTTCTTTGGAGAGAAGGAAGGAAGCACTTAACTCGGTGACGATAAACTCGGCACGAGACCCATTCGCGGCAGATTCTGTGGAGAAAACTACTTTCTAACCTGCGATATTTTCATTTTGTGTCGTTAGTTAAAGCTTCTATTATAAATTCAAAACTGTTAAAGTTTATTAATTTAAATAGGAACGTCGGAAAAAGTTTGCGCTTCGAATTCCTGTAGAAATGTAGTTTTGTTCGTAAATGTTTATGATGATTTAGTAAATTACAATTAATTTCTTTCTTTTTTGCCAGGACTTTATTTAAGAATAAGGCAATATAGATAAAACGAACGATAATTAGTCTGAAACTAATTTAAAATTCAGCAATCGCTAGTGTAGAAAAATTGCGGTTTTCGGCTCTGGTAGTTTTTGTCGTGGAAGAGACGAAGATGGAAAAGATGTCAGTCCGTCATGCCGTCGGAAACACGCGAAAAAGGTCGATCTTTGGAAGGTGACGCAATTAAAGGACAGATCGGTCCCACACTCCGGTTATTCTTCGATCCTTTTTACATCACTTCCTGTCCGTCTGAAAGAGACGCTCTCCGACCGGAACCTCTTCGACTTGCCTATTGTGACGTCTTCAATGGAACTAATCTATTGTAAATATCTTAGTCTCGGAAAATTGTGCAAATCTGAAAATTGAACGAACGAATTTTTTTTTATGTCAATTACGCCCACTTATATCAGAAAATTAACTATAAATAAAAAAATACGAATTTCGTGATGTAAGTGATATAAATTTCTCGATAACAAGTATTAAATAATTGCATATTAACTGAGACGAAAATACTTTTTTTTTCATGTCAAACGATTACACATTTCAATATATATTTTACAAGATTAATTTTAAAAACATGATCATTTTTTTATTGAAAATTTCCTGAAAGCCGTCTGGCTACCCGTTAATTGGCTGCCCTTTCTTATAATTCGAGTGTTTAGTAAACGTTTAAGGCGACTACAGAGCGTAAGTTAACGATATAATTTACATGTGAGAAAACATTCGACGGCGAGTTTCATAAACTGTAGATTCTAGAACCCCGATTGAAGAAAGAATCGATAATTTTGTTCTCTTCCAAATAAAACTAATTAATATTTCTAACTTGAATAAACCGAACACCCGAATAACGACAATGTTTCGAAATGTCTACTCGTATCAAAAGACTGTATTGGATAGGAATATTTGTTCTTGAACTTGTCTATGTAGGATAGAAACATCTATTCGCGCATTATCGAAGAGTTTTAAATTAAAAATAAATAGGCCTAGATTAGATATAGTATTTAAAACGTAATATATTTAATATATAAGATTGTTATTTAAACGATTTGATAATATTTACTCTATTATAAAGATGTCGATGAAGTTTTATTACACAGATTAGACCACATCGAGATTAAAAATAAGCTATAAATAGAGTCCGCAGATTTATATATCGAATTATTATAGCAAATTTCAAAAAATTGAATTAGGAAAAATTACCTTCTTTAACTCGAGTCGTAAATTTTAATTCAGCCAACTTTTTAAATGTCTATTCACACGTTTTACTCTATAGCAGCAAACTGTAGGACAAAAGACTGTAAGCGATATCTACAACATATTCGTGTCTAACTTTTCCACAAATGAAATTTTTCAGAATTTCGAAATAAGAAGATAAAATTAAAATTATAAAATAAATAATTAAGTCCATAAATCTATACGATAGATCAAAGAAAAAGATTATAAACGACAATGTCTCGGCGAGCGCCGTTTTTGTTAAGACAAGTGCCTTCGAGTTTTCGAAAAGGCTGTTCAAAGAAAGACCCGAACTCGGACTCTCATGTTGAAAGAACGATAGCGTGACCACAGAAGACTATACAGCAAAGTTAGCAATATAATTTAGATATGAGAAAACATTCGATACATAGTTTCAAAAATACATTATTTTGAGTAGCGTGGATCTACGCAATTATTTGATATCAAAGTTAGGTAAAGGGATCACGTCGAAAGAATCAATAGCAACTTTCATTTATTACTTAAACCAGAAATGTACAATGAAAATATTAATGCTGTTGCATTCTATTCCTCTCTCCTGTCATTCTCTATAGTCGAAATTTCTTATTAACCATTAAAAATTTAGAAATCTTTTTTTTTTATTGCTAATGAAAAATTACATCTACAGACGGACAACTGGTAAAGAATAGGTGTTAATCTTTAAAAGTAATGTCTAATAAAATATCAAGAATTAAATTTGTCATGTAACAATAATTCAAAATTTTTAAAAGAATCATATTTTATTAATCCGGTATCATTACTTTAGCTTGTATCTATCAGCTTTTATTTATTTATTCGCTTAAAAAACCACTAAGAAAATACTACAGATATGATACGAGATTATTTATTTTCACCTTTGAGACTAGGGATTTATTTGCGGAACCGATTTATTTGCATTATTTTATAATCAATTTATAACTCTGGAACTAATAAAACGAAATTCACTTCTAGAGTTATTTTTCAATTCATTGCCGCGATCGCCTCTCGGATTCGTTAACAGCGAGATGCAGAAAAAGAGAATTTTCTAAAATTATCAAAGTTTAGATAATTAATCAACTTAACATATAAATTAAACCGTAAACTGAACTCACTATTAATTTAATAAATAATCGAAAGAAAAATCTGTAACCCTTTTAACGCGGCAAAATTGTAGAAAAGGTCGAAGAGAATATATAGAAGAATTTTGAGAGTTTGCATAATTCAAATTTTTTTAGCATAAAACATTTTAAACTTTATCTTTTCGAATATTATTTCTCAGATCTGTTCGATGTTGTTATTTATTATGTGCGAGAAATGTCGAATCTTGAATGAATGGTGATAAAAATAACGATTAAATGGAAAATATTATTCGATCGAAACTGACTTACGATCTTCAATCTCGGATACATTTTTGCTACAGTTTTATTTTTTATGAATATATTTTTAGAGAACAACACATAAACGGTGCCTAAAGAGACTATTCTTAATAAATTCGAGTTATAACGATCGAATCCTTTATATAATTGAAGAAGGATATGAATTCTTAAAGCATATATTCACAAAACGGCAATTTACGAGCCGTAAAAACTAGCAAATTCTGTCGATGATAAAGATTTATGCATTGAAATCGCGAATCGACTGAGTATTCGCAGCGATTATGAATCCCTAGTCTCTGTTGTTACTCATGTTTTTCTTTGAATTCTACATCAAAGTATTTATTCAGTAAATTAAACGATAATCTAATTTCAGTTGCGACAGATATTCATTGCCTTTACAAACATTTATAACGTCAAATAATGCGATTTCAAACAAATTAAAAACTCGATAATATTCTTAAACGGGATAATCGAGTACTTTTTCGTGTTTTGATATTTTATTTCTGTTCTAGGTCCATAAAACTGTGCGGAGTGTGGCGTCACTGAACCATTTTCGAAAACGATTAAATAATTATCATGATAAATACGAAAGTCTCTGGGAAAATAACTTTATAAAATATTATCATCCATCGACAGAAGTATAAAAATATTTTAATCACAAGCGGCTTAGCTTTCATTAACTATTCATTCAATCTTCGAGCTAATCGGATTAGCAGCCATTGTCAGATTTTCCTTTATACTCCAATGCCCATCATTCACCAAAATTCGATATATTGCGGACCTTTACCTATCTACCATATTCACCGTAATTTATTTTTTTAAATAAATAATTTATATATAAAAAGTATCAACGTACAGTACTTCACCTTTTCTATAAGTATTCGATTTAAATGAAAAATAAATTATTACAACGAGAGATATAGAAAAGGAACAATTAAGAGAGAAGTCTTAATTAAACTTTATAAAAGAATAACCCACCTCGATGCTATAACCTTTGATAGCAAATCTGGCTCTGTTACTCCTAGTTGACGTCATGATGCCTACCTACCGCCCGATCCTTCGCTTCTCTCTAAATATTCACTGCTGACCAATCACGTTCAAGGACTGAGATTGATACTTTTTATTCGTCCCTCACGACACTAAATTTTGATATTTCTTAAACGTACGCGACCTTCTAATTTTTTAATGCTGTTTTATACACAATTTGTTGTCGACAATTATACAACAGTCTACGCAAGAAAGTATATTTACAAAACAACAACGACCAAAAATATATCTAAAAGTATAAATTACGGACATTTTTAAAAACTTTATAATGCAATTTTACTGATTAA